>NC_091283.1:637249984-638464984 GCF_032444005.1 Ranitomeya imitator | reverse complement strand
TTGAACAGTTTTCCCAGGTTGCTGCTGACGCATATGCCTCTGTAGTTGGCTGGGTCATACCTGTCCCCACTCTTGTGGATGGGTGTGATGAGGCCTTGGTTCCAGGTACGAGGGAAGTAGCCGGCACTCAGTACAATATTGAAGAGTTTAACCATTGCAGCCTGTATTTCTGGTGGGCTGTACTTCAGCATTTCTGGTAGGATTCCATCTAGTCCACCGGCTTTTCTACTTCTTATGGAGGAGAGTCTCTCGGTTACTTCCTGTAGTGTTATAGGTGTATCCACCGGGTTTTGGAAGTTTTTGATTTTTTCCTCCATTGCTTTTAGTTTCGCCATTATGTTTTCCTGGTCTTGGCTTAGTCCTTCCTTTGGAATGTCTTTATAGAGGTCTCTGAAGTATTGGAGCCAGAGGTTGCCATTTTGGATATGGTTGTTGTTTTTCTTGTCTTTGTTGTCCATGTGGTTCCATAGTTCCCAGAAGGAGTGGTCTTGGAGGGCGTCTTGGAGTTGATTGAGCTTCGTAGAGATGTAACTCTGCTTCTTCCTCCTGAGGATGGTTTTGTACTGCTTTTGTATGGAGTCATAGGCTTCCCTCAGACCCAGGTGGTTGGGGTCTCTGTGTTTCTTGTTGGAGGCTGTTCTCAGGGTCTTCCGTACAGCTTTACATTCTCTGTCAAACCAGCCATTGACCTGTGTTTCTTTTGGTCTCTTGTAGTCGACTTTTTTAAGGTCGGACAGTCTGGCCATTGCGTAGAATATATTGTTGAGGTCCTTTGCTGCTTGGTTCACTCCCTCTGGGTTTGGCATGTACTCAAGGTTGTAGAAGTGGTGGAGCATCCGCTGTATTTCAGGTCTTCTGGAAGCTTCTTTATATCTTAGTGCCGATATTTTGGACCATTTATAGGATGGAGGCCGGGTGAAGAGGCCGCTCTGCTGTGGCTTCTGAGTGGATGGTTTCTCTGTAGATTTCATGTACAGAAGAAGTTGGCTGTGGTCTGACAGGTGCGTTTGTGGGGTGACTATGAAGGCGCTGACATCTGCCAGGTTCATGTCTGTAATGGCGTAATCAACTACACTCCTCCCTACATGGGAGTTTAGTGTATACCTTCCTAAGGAGTCACCCTTGCATCGTCCATTAAGGATATGAAGTCCTAAACTTTTACATACGTTCAGGAGCTTTCTGCCACTTTTGTTGACTGTACTGTCATAGCTGTTTCTCTCAGTGTGTACAGGGTCTTGGCCGTCATTCTCTGCTCCAAGTATGTAGATGTTTCCATCCGTGGTCAGGAAGTCTCTCTCTCTCCCTGTTCTTGCATTGAGGTCTCCAAAGATGAGAACTTTGCCCAGGGCCTGATAATGGGCGGCTTCTCTTTGTAAGATTTCGAAGCAGTCTGGATTGAAGTAGGGGGACTCTGGCGGTGGTATATAGGTGGCACAGAGGTGGACATCAGACTGACAGGTGAGGATGGAGCTGCTGATTCTGATCCATATGTGGCTGTCTCCTTTCTTCACCGGTTTGATGTACTGGTGGAGCTCCTCTTTATACCAGATCGCTACTCCTCCTGAGCCCCGGCCCTGTTTGATGTTTTTATTTTTCTGGGCATGGACCAAGAATTCCTTGTATCCAATAGGCACCAGGGATTCGTTTTCGGCTCTGGTCCATGTTTCCAGGAGGATCTGAATGTCTATATTTTTCATACTTTGTATAAAATCAGGGTCCTTTGTTTTAGATCCAAAGGTTGAGGCGTTGAGACCCTGGATATTCCAGCTGCTGATTGTAAGTGAAGACATTCTTCTGTGTGGTTTGTGTGTATATACCTTGTAATGAGTATGGCTGTGTGGGACAAACTGGATTTCTGACAGTTTTATAGTGGTGCTTGGTTCCATCCGGTCACATTATTATTCTGCGCAGTGCATTGAGCAGGTTTATTATCTCATCCCTATCTCTGCTCTGCATGTATCTGTGTGGGCTTGGTGGTGTCCTCGGTGGAGGTCTCCACCTCCGATGGTCTGACACTGGGTGAAGAGCTTTGTTTCCAGCTCCAGGGGGTAGCCTTGGGGTTTTCTGCTTTATCGTTCTCGGGGGTCTTTCAGTGTGATTATGGCCACTGTTGAATCCAGGCCCGGGGTCTCTGTTTAGCACGATGTCCTTCAGCTCTTTGGCCAGGAGGCTGACCCCTTGTTTGTTGAGGTGTTTATCATCGTGCAGGTGACTGTTGTTTATGGAGAGGTGTTGTGCCAGGGTCACGTTTGGCACAGTCTTGATCTTTTCAGTCAGTTCTGCATTGATGGCTTGGGTGGTTTGCCTGGGTATGTCTTTTCTTGGAAGCAGCGATGACAGAATGATTTTACTGTCCCGGAATTTTAGGTTTGCCATCTTTGCCAGGTTGATCAGTTGTTCTGCGATCTGCTGGTCTGGCCGATTGTTTGTACCCGTGTGTATAATAATGTGCTTTGGGTTGGTAAACCGTGGTCTACTGATGACCTCTGTCACCTGTTCAATACTTGCACAGCGGATTGTACGGACCTGTTTTCCTGGGAATAGCCGCTGTGTATTTAGGTACTTCCCATTTGAGTCCATTATTAGGACAATATCAGGACTTTGTGATGTCTTGGGTGGGCTACGGTGCTGCTGACGAGGGTCTGTGGTGCTGGCTTTGCTGGTGGCTGGTTCTGTTCTCTCTTCCATCTCTCTGGTTTCAGGATTTGAGTCCATTATTAGGACAGTATCAGGACTTTGTGATGTCTTGGGTGGGCTACGGTGCTGCTGACGAGGGTCTGTGGTGCTGGCTTTGCTGGTGGCTGGTTCTGTTCTCTCTTCCATCTCTCTGGTTTCAGGATTTGAGTCCATTATTAGGACAGTATCAGGACTTTGTGATGTCTTGGGTGGGCTACGGTGCTGCTGATGGGGTTCAGTGGTGGCCATATTGTTTGCTCTCTGGCATGTTTTCGTTGCCCCCTGCTGGTTCAGATGACCAGGGCTATGGGCTTTTAATTCTCTAATCTCCTTTCGGAGTTGATCATTGTCTTTTTTCAGCTCCCCCATTTCCTGTAGTGCTGCCTTGTATTTACACTTCATTTCACACATTTCGGCCCTTATTTTCTGTGTGGCTGTGTCATTTGCTGCTTGGTAATTTGCGTTGCTTTGTGAGTTTCTTTCACATTCAAATTTCAGTTGGGCCAAGTCTCTTTCTAGTTGAGATAAGAAGTCTCTGATGTTATCAGGCGAGAGGTGTGAAGTGTCGGGGGTTAGGCGGCTCTGTCTGGGAATCCCTATGTGAGCATTAGAGGTAGCTGCTGGGGCTTGTAGTCCTTTATAGGTTTGTGCCTGCTCTTTGATATCGGAGAAACAATTTTCAAATTGCTGCAGAGTCTCCTCCGTCCCCTGCGCCATGACTGTGCCAGTTTTGTATAGGAGTATGGTGAGCGCATTGGTGTCATCATCTGCTTGGCTGGTAATTTTAATCTGCTGGACACCTTTATCGTTGGTTTTAGATACATGTTTGTATCGTTTGCACAGCGCAGTGCGCCAAGCTGAGGGGTGGTCTGTATAGAATAATACATTGGTTTTTCTTTTTGGTTCTTTCTTTGTGAAATCTGCATAAAGAGTCTCTGGATTCTCTCTAACGTAGTCCATCTTGGATTTATTGCCCCCCTGTGTTATCTCCAGATCTGGCCCCCAGCATTCCTGTGTCTCTGGCTCCGGGCTTTGTTCATTTACATGTTCTAAATTTGTGTTTTCCATTTTGTAGTTATATGTTAATTATAATCCTTGTTTCTAAGAAGATTAATTTGTAGCAAGTCTATAGGTTGTGTTGTAGTTAAAGAATTCTCCTACCTTCTATAGGTCCAGGTATCAGGATGTCAGATGTATGATGCCGGCTGTTTCCAGTCTGTGTCCTCCAGGAGATTCTTGTTTTGTCCTTTAAATCCTCCAATTCTTCCTTTTTTCATAAAATGTAAAGTCCAGTTCGGTCCAGATCACTTTTATGTTCCACGGAGTTGAGTTTTTCCAGGTTTTGTCTTACAGTTGACTCATTACAAGGTATAAAGTGATGGAAATTCAGGAGCTCATGTTCATTGCTTCTTACTCCTAGCAATTATATATATATATATACATACTAGATGGTAGCCCAGTTCTAACACGTCGGGCGTTCTAGAATATGTATGTAGTTTATTTATGAAGATTTTAGAATAATACATTGAATACACAGGATTCAGCCAACCGCGACCAATTAGCGAAGCGTTCAAATCCCGTGCCAATTCGCGGCCAGACTGATTGTTCGCGGCCGGCTACGTAGTATATAACAGCCCACGTAGTAAATAGCACTGCCACATAGTATATTGCACTGCCACGTAGTATATTGCACTGCCACGTAGTATATTGCACTGCCACGTAGTATATTGCACTGCCACATAGTATATAGCACAGCCCAAATAGCATATAACAGCCACGTAGTTTATAACAGCCCACGTAGCATATGACACAGCTCACGCAGTATATAACAGCCCACACACGTAGTGTAAATCACAGCCCACGTAGTGTAAATCACAGCCCACGTAGTGTATAGCACAGCCCACGTTGTATATAGCACAGCCCACGTAGTGTATAACAGCCCATGTAGTGTATAACACAGCCACGTAGTATATAGCACAGCCCACGTAGTATATAGCAATGTGGGCATCATATCCCTGTTAAAAAAATAATTAAAATAAAAAAATAGTTATATACTCGCCTTCCGTTGGGCCCCGGATCCAGGTGAAGCGTTTACCAATGCTCCTCGCGCGCTCCGGTCCCAAGAGTGCATTGCGGTCTCGCGAGATGATGACGTAGCGGTCTCATGAGACCGCTACGTCATCATCTCACGAGACCGCAATGCACGGAGCGGTCACCCGGGCATCGCGAGGAGCAGGAAAGGCCTGTTCTGGATCCGAGGGGCTGACGGAGGGTGAGTATATAACTTTTTAATTTTTTTTATTATTTTTAACATTAGATCTTTTTACTATTGATGCTGCATAGGCAGCAACAATAGTAAAAAGTTGGTCACAAAGGGTTAATAGCAGCGTTAACGGAGTGCGTTACACCGCGGCATAACGCGGTCCGTTAACGCTGCCATTAACCCTGTGTGAGCGCTGACTGGCGGGGATTATGGAGCGGGCACTGACTGCGGGGAGTAAGGAGCGGCCATTTTGCCGCCGGACTGTGCCCGTCGCTGATTGGTCGTGGCTGTTTGTGACCCGTAGACAATTATGTAGTAGATATATGTATATAACAGAGGAACACCTGAAAAGGTACAGACAGGTGAAACCATTGTGACAATGCCTGTCTGGGGGTCCGCCAGTGAGGTGAGGGAAGGTTCAGAAGTGTATCTGGCATGTGTAGACGCTTTGGCATTTGTGGGCGGAAGAGGTGGAGCTTTATGCCACGACATCCCAGAATAACTGAAACAAGGTCGCAAGTGCGCCTGCGTAGTGATGCAAAGGGCCAGAAGAGAGCCGAGAAGAGAATAACGGGAAAGCTGGGGCATGCTGCCTGGAAAAAAAAATTAAGATGAGGGGGGGGGGGGGGGGGGCGTTCTGGAAAGGGAATATAAATGAAAGGGGAAAAACCTATTACTCGTTTTCAACTTTTGTCCTGAAGGTTATCCATTATATATTCTATATACTTTTTTCATCTGAGCTCTTATTTTGGCCCCTTTATATTTATATGATACAACCTTGTCAGCTCACTCCTGCGATCTTCACAGTTGCGCACAGAGCTTGAAGTAACACCATTGCCTGGTGTATTACACACATGGAATAGGATACACTGTGGATGCACTTGTGGCTATAATTAGTATCACAGCCATCATCTGCTGGGAAAGATGCGGGCTCAGGAACTGAGGCTGCATCAACGTTAGGAAGCCAGCATATGATGTAACACAACATCATGTCGATAAGGGTTTCAGTTGGCGTTATCTTGAGGACACCATAAGTACCCTCATATGAGTATTTTATCCTCTATATTCAGTCCTCATCTTCTGGTATAACTGGTATAACTTCCCGTATGAGTCAGTGTGGGAGTAGGGGCAGTTCAGATGAGTTCTAGCGGTTTTCTCTGCAGGCATGGGATTAGTGAAGGGGGTCTGACACTAGTCACATCGAGGAACATGGAAAACTTTGTAAGCACCATGAGCAGGCTCTGCAACATAGAGCGTTCATGGGGCACATGCTCCATATCTTTGGTAACTGGCCACTCTGACTGCTGGAGTGGCCTAAACCCAAGGCAACAAGCTGTAAACTATAGAATTAAAAATCACTCATTTTGTGAGAACAGAGAGGATTTTGAATAAGATGTAAATGGCCAGGTTGCTTCTTTTTACAAACAATTTTCCGCATTGATGAGGATGAGACCACCCCTTTCAGCTTTAACCACATAGGAACTTGAGACAACCTCTTTAATCCTCTTTCAGTAGGAATACTTCCAATCTTGGGTTATTTCCACCTGGCTGAAAGTCAACTTCAAAAAGCACCTGGCTTTTCACAATCAGAATTTTGCTTATTTATACATTGTGATTTTCTGGATTTTATTTTTGATATTCTATCTCTCAATGTTAAAATTAACCTACCCTTAACATTATAGACTGTTCATGTCTTTGTCAGTGGACAAACCAAATCAGCAAGAGATCAAATGCTTATTTCACCCACTGTAAGTAGAGCTGACATGCAGTTTCTAAGATAATCTATACTTCAGCGTGGAGCCGTTTTTATAAGAAAGCTGCCTGCTTTTATAATCCTGGCCAACCAGTTATGATTGACCATAGGCAAAAATGATGCTTTTTTAAAATTAGGCAGTACCCTATATGCGATATGTCAGTATAACAATTTAGTATTGCAGTATATCATTGAAGAGCAAACAATTGCATGGCCAAGTCACCTAGTGGGACAAAAAAACATGTAACAATTGTTAACGGGGTTGCGTTGCCCCCTTTCAGAAAATCCCAATCCCTTGGTGAAGTTATTAAAAAACCAACATCCTTTAATCGCCGTCCCCTGGTCCAGTAGCGAGTCTCCACTCCGCCGCTTTCAGTGCAGCTGCAGTGCTGAGATCACATCGATCCTACTGCAGTCAGTCACTGAGATCAGCAACTCTGAGCGAGGCGTTCCATCTACACAGACAGAAACTTTCATAACAAACTGCACCTGAGGACCGTGATATTCGGAAAGGGGTCAGCCTCTTAAGTATATATAAATAAAATAATAATTCTGTAAAATAATTGTGATTAAAGGGGTTGTCCTGTCTTAATCTACAAGTCTGCAGTCACTCCACGTGACTGCAGACTTGTGACTCCTCAAATTGTACGCACTCTGCGTATGTGAGTATTCCCAGGTGCTGGTGCAATATGAACGGTGATCATGTGACCATAAATCTGTGATATGCATACTCCCATCCACGATCCAACTAGACTTGCGTTGAGCAAGGCCATACCTATCTAGTCGAAATGTGGCAGCGAGTATGCATATATACCACCGTTCCCGGCACCAGAGAATCCGCACAGTGCGCACTGCGCCCGATGTGAGGATTCACAAGTCTGTAGTCACAGACTAACTTGTACATTGGCGATGGTATGATAAGAAGCAATTTGTGGGACGACCCCTTTTAAGTTTATAGATTAGGTCTTGCTCACGGATTATTTTCAAATATTTCTACCTTCTAACAGCAATATGCCATTTTTTTTATTTATTTATTTTTTTATTTAGAAAACTGAATAGAACATATAGTCACATTGACTCCTGTCATCACTGTCTTGTAGGTTAACATGGAGACTACCATTAAAACTACTGAGTATTTCCAACATAAAAAAAAGCAAACCAAAGAAAGATACAGAATGGACATTCCGCATGTGATCCTAAATCTCACCCTGGAGATCATCTGCCTTCTAACTGGAGAGGTGAGCGCTAGTCCTGCTCTCTCAGAAGCAGGGTTGTGGAGTCGGTAAGCCAAACCACCGACTCCTGAATTTTTCTGACTTGCGACTCCACGACTCTGACTCCACAACACTGGTCACTACTGAGCATGTACATAAAGTGTAGCACAGATTCATCTCAACTAAAAGCCAAGATCCTTAGATCAGGAACAGAACAGTCATTTATAGGACATTTTATAACTTTCCCAAATTCGTATGATAAAATTTACAGCACATCTTGCATTGTACTACTCCACCCAATTTATTATATATTTTAGGAGTCGGAGTCTGTCCATTTTATACCGACTCCACCAAAATGGACACCGACTCCATGTCTTGGACTCCACAGCCTTGCTAAGAAGTCTTCACCATATTTAAAAGGGAATCTGTGAGGAAGATCAATCCTCCTGAGCCATCTATATTGGCATGCAGGTCATAAGAAGCTGAATAAAATGATACCTTGTTATCTGTGATCCAATGTCTTAAGAAAAATGTAGATTTCTCTGGAATATGTTAATGATGTACAGTGCAGACAAAAAGTTTGGATACACCTTCTCATTTAGGCTAGGTTCACATTGCGTTGTGGGTGTCCGCTAACGGACTCCGTTACATGGCGCAATTGTTGCAATTAACGCTATGTAACGGATCAGTAGGACTATCAGCTGTGTATCCACCGGACTTCTGCTCAACACAACTGATGGTCCCAACCCCATTATAAGGCAAGAAATCCCACTTATTAATCCTGACAGGGCCCACCTGTGAAGTGAAAACCATTCCCGGTGACTACCTCTTGAAGCTCATCAAGAGAATGACAAGAGTGTGCAAAGCAGTCATCAAAGCAAAAGGTGGCTACTTTGAAGAACCTAGAATATAAGACATAATTTCAGTTGTTTCACACTTTTTTGTGAATGTACCATTTTCATAGTCATGAAAATACAGAAAAATCTTTAAATGAGAAGGTGTGTCCAAACTTTTGGTCTGTACTGTATGTGTTTAGGACTGTGGGTGGTACACAGATCTTCCTGTGAATCTGCATCCAGAGCTTATTCTAAATTAAAGGGGGAGTTACTATTGTGATGTGTAACGCTTTCTTTCTACTCTCCTGACTGCTCCGTAGAGCTGTGTTCGACTACAACTAATACAGAACGGCAGAGCTAACACAGTACAACAGAACAGAACTTTGTGTCATAACAATCATTTGCAGATGAAGTTGTCCTCTCATAGTGCTTCAGCTTCCATCTCACAGGCAGCTAGTGTGAGAGGGGTATGACCGTACAGCAAAGCTGACAGCACATTGAGAAGAGAGCTGCAGATGTGTTTGTAATGAGACACAGTACAAATCTGCTGTACTGTGTTAATTATAATCACAGCTTTGCAGTGAGCTCTGTGAGTATTGGTCATTACTTGGTTAACACTGGTAACACCCTATTCATTTACAATAGGCTCTGGAGGCAGATTCTCAGGGAGATCCATGTCCAACTCATAGATCATAACAGATCATTTACATATTTAGAAACGCGTAGATTTCTTTAGAATAAGACATCTGAGCACAGATATCAAGGTATCATTAGATTCATCTTTCTATGACTTACATGCTCATATAGACATTTTAGGACGGTTGATTCTACTGACAAATTCCTTTTACATTGTCTTTGTTGGTATTAAAAACCTGAAATGTTTCTAAGGTTGTGTGAAGGATGCCAGATTCTGTGCATTGTGATATTTAGTTTTTTTTCTTGAAGGATTATATTGTTGTGAAGAAGACCTCTAGTCATAATAAAGGATGGAGCACAATCCAGGACCCCATCATAGAGCCTCCACCTGATTCCTTAATATCTGTGAAGAACAATGAGCAGAAGATCCTGGACCTCACCAACAAGATCATTGAGCTGCTGACTGGAGAGGTGAGGGCTGCTGGGAACAGTGTACAAAGTAATACATTTAATTTGGCATTAAAGTGAACCTGTCAGCAGGATTGTGCTCAGTAATCTGTTATACTGATTACAATGACACCTTGGTTGATGAAATCCGTCTTGTGGTTGTTGTTTAATCTTTATTTCCAGTTTTGAGTTAATAGTTACATAGTTATTAAGGTTGAAGGAAGACTATAAGTTCATCTAGTTCAACCCATAGCCTAACCTAACATGCCCTAACATGTTGATCCAGAGGAAGGCAAAAAAAAACCCATGTGGCAAAGAGTAAGCTCCACATTGGGGAAAAAAATTCCTTCCCGACTCCACATACGGCAATCAGACTAGTTCCCTGGATCAACGCCCTATCAAGGAATCTAGTGTATATACCCTGTAACATTATACTTTTCCAGAAAGGTATCCAGTCCCCTCTTAAATTTAAGTAATGAATCACTCATTACAACATCATACGGCAGAGAGTTCCATAGTCTCACTGCTCTTACAGTAAAGAATCCACGTCTGTTATTATGCTTAAACCTTTTTTCCTCCAAACGCAGAGGATGCCCCCTTGTCCCGGTTTCAGGTCTATGATTAAAAAGATCATCAGAAAGGTCCTTTTACTGTCCCCTCATATATTTATACATTAACATAAGATCACCCCTTAGTCTTCGTTTTTCCAAACTAAATAGCCCCAAGTGTAATAACCTATCTTGGTATTGCAGACCCCCCAGTCCTCTAATAACCTTGGTCGCTCTTCTCTGCACCCGCTCTAGTTCAGCTATGTCTTTCTTATACACCGGAGACCAGAACTGTGCACAGTATTCTAAGTGTGGTCAATCTAGTGACTTGTATAGAGGTAAAATTATGTTCTCCTCATGAGCATCTATGCCTCTTTTAATGCATCCCATTATTTTATTTGCCTTTGTAGCAGCTGCCTGACACTGTCCACTGAATATGAGTTTGTCATCCACCCATACTCCCAGGTCTTTTTCATTGACGGTTTTGCCCAGAGTTTTAGAATTAAGCACATAATTATACATCTTATTACTTCTACCCAAGTGCATGACCTTACATTTATTCCCATTAAAGCTCATTTGCCATTTATCAGCCCAAGCTTCTAGTTTACATAAATCATCCTGTAATATAAAATTGTCCTCCTCTGTATTGATTACCCTGCAGAGTTTAGTGTCATCTGCAAATATTGAAATTCTACTCTGAATGCCCCCTACAAGGTCATTAATAAATATGTTAAAAAGAAGAGGGCCCAATACTGACCCCTGTGGTACCCCACTGCTAACCGCTACCCAGTCCGAGTGTGCTCCATTAATAATCACCCTTTGTTTCCTATCCCTGAGCCAGCTCTTAACCCACTTACACATATTTTCCCCTATCCCCATTATTCTCATTTTATGTATCAATGTATCAACCTTTTATGTGGCACCGTATCAAAAAGCTTTTGAAAAGTCCATATACACTACATCCACTGGGTTCCCTTGGTCCAATCCGGAACTTACCTCTTCATAGAAACTGATCAAATTAGTCTGACATGAACGGTCCCTAGTAAACCCGTGCTGATACTGGGTCATGAGGTTATTCCTCTTCAGATACTCCAGTATAGCGTCCCTTAGAATGCCCTCCAGGATTTTACCCACAGTAGAGGTTAAGCTTACTGCCCTATAATTTCCGAGTTCAGTTTTTGTCCCCTTTTTGAATATTGGCACCACATTTGCTATACGTCAGTCCTGTGGTACAGACCCTGTTATTATGGAGTCTTTAAAGATTAAAAATAATGGTCTATCAATAACTGTACTTAGTTCCTGCAGTACTCGAGGGTGTATCCCATCCGGGCCCGGAGATTTGTCAATTTTAGTGATTTTTAGACACCGCCGCACTTCCTGCTGGGTTAAGCAGGTGACATTTAATGGGGAATTTTTATCACTAGTCATTTTGTCTGCCATGGGATTTTCTTGTGTAAATACTGATGAAAAAAAGTCATTTAGCATATTGGCTTTTTACTAATCCTCATCCACCATTTCACCCAGACTATTTTTAAGGGGGCCAACACTATCATTTTTTTAGTTTCTTACTATTTATGTAGTTAAAGAATATTTTAGGATGATTTTTACTCTCTCTGGCAATGAGTCTCTCTGTCTCAATCTTTGCTGCCTTGATTTGCTTTTTACAGAATTTATTTAATTTTTTGTGTTTATTTAATGCCTCCTCACTACCTACTTCCTTTAATTCTCTAAATGCTTTCTTTTTGTCACTGATTGCGCCCCTTACAGCTCTATTTAGCCATATTGGTTTCCTCCTAATTCTAGTATGTTTATTCCCATACGGTATATACTGTGCACAGGTCCTATCCAGGATGCTAATAAATGTCTCCCATTTTCTTTGTGTATTTTTGTGTCTCAGGATATCGTCCCAGTTAATTGCACCAAGATCCTCTCTCATCCGTTGGAAATTTACCCTCCTGAAGTTTAGTGACCTTGTAACCCCTCTATTACACATCTTTTTAAAGGATACATGAAAACTTATTATTTTGTGATCGCTATTTCCCAAGTAACCACCAACCCTTATATTTGATATGCGGTCTGGCCTGTTGGTTAATATTAGGTCTAGCAGTGCCCCCCTTCTTGTTGGGTCCTGAACCAGTTGTGAAAGGTAATTGTCTCTCATAGTTGTCAAAAACCGATTACCTTTGCTGCAACTGCAGGTTTCTGTTCCCCAATCTATTTCAGGGTAGTTGAAGTCCCCCATAATAATGACTTCTCCTTGAGTCACAGCTTCATCTATTTGCTTTACGAGGATATTCTCCATTACTTCCATTATTTTTGGAGATTTATAACAAACCCCTATCAGTAATTTATTATTTTTTCCCCCTCCCCTTATCTCCACCCACAGGGATTCTACATTTTCATTAAATTCACCTACATTATCACGCAGGATGGGTTTTAAGGACGATTTTACATATAGACACACCCCACCCCCTCGCTTATCTGTATGGTCATTTCTGAACAGGCTATAGCCCTGCAAGTTAACAGCCCAGTCATGGCTCTCATCCAGCCACGTTTCAGATATCCCCACCATGTCATAATTATGCTCCAACAACATTAGTTCTAATTCGTCCATTTTGTTGGTGAGGCTTCTGGCATTAGTATACATACATTTTATGTATCTCTCTGCACCTCTATTCTTTCTTAAATTATTAACTGTTCCAACCCCACCCCCCATGCCACCGCCACCCCCAGCTTCCTTATTTGTGCCCAGGTCTCTATCTGCACTATCTTCCCCTCCTATAAAATGAATACCCTCCCCCCCAATTCCTAGTTTAAACACTCCTCCAACCTTCTAGTCATTTTCTCCCCCAACACAGCTGCACCCTCGCCATTGAGGTGCAGCCCGTCCCTAGTGTAGAGCCTTTAGCCAACTGAGAAGTCGGCCCAGTTCTGCAGGAACCCAAACCCCTCCTTCCTACACCAATTCTTGAGCCACTTATTAACCTCCCTAATCTCCCGTTGCCTCTCTGGCGTGATAATGATATGCTCGTGCTCCGGGATGGCCTGTGGGGGAATCATCATGTGGTGCTCTAATTAGGTTTTCATACTGATGGCTTCTCACAGGTCAGTGATCCCTCATTGACCTGGCCCCTATTTTACATAATGAATATTATATATATCTTGGGGAAAAAAAAACTCTTCTGCAGGCGGCGCCAGTGGTGGTGTCTGCACTGCAGCTTGATCGCATATGAATGAATTATATACACACTTGTTTGATGTAATCCTGAAGTTCTTAAAGAAAAAAAAAAGTTTGAAAATGGCGCTGGCCGTGTCTGCGCAGTAGCAGCTATCGATGCTCAGATGCTACTGTGCTGGCAGCACCATCTTGCTAGAAAAAAATAAAAATTCCTCCTCCAAGATGGTGCTGGCGGCGCCTGCGCAGTAGCGACTATCGGCGATCGATGAAAGCTGCTATTGCGCAGGCACTGGTGGCACCATCTTGAAAGAGGAAAAAAAAAGTCCTCCAAGGTGGTGCCGGCGGCACCTGTGCAGTAGCAGCTATCAGCAATCGCCAGCAGCATTATATTGGAGGAGGATTTTTTTTTTTCTAGCAAGATGGCGCTGCTGGCGCCTGCGCAGTAGCAGCTATCGATATTTGTTCATTATGAATACCTAATCAGAGCACCACATGAAGACCCCCACAGGCCGCCCCAGAGCACGAGCATATCATTAACTCAAAGCTGCAAATAAAGATTAAACAACAACCACAAGACGGATTTCATCACCCAAGCTATCATTGTAATAAGTATAACGGCTTCGACCTGACACTGTCTGTGGGTTACTGTGCAAAATCCTGCTGACAGGTTCCCTTTAAGGGTAGGGATTTCCTGCACTCTGCAGAATGTGCCATATGAACATTACAAATTTTCTCATTAGGACTTTCCATTTGTATTCGCCATTTCTCTTTGCAGAAGTGTGACTATTTAGATGATCCTCATAACGATATCACGATAGAGAGCCACCAGGCCCTCTCATCTCTTGGTAAGATACACTTTCTACAACAAAAAAACCCTTTATAAATCAAACAAGTATTTTGAAATTGCATTATAAGTATATAAAATATATACTACCTCATTCAAGTTTTGTCTTTTCAGGTAATATGGTTAATGGGCTGAGTAACCAGACATCTGCCCATATCATAGAGGGATCATCATCATGTGAGGAAAAGGAGGATGTTCATACTCCCACAGATCATAGACAACAGCACCTGTTTACTAATATTAAGGCTGAATCAGTCTCATGTGATAGAAGGAACATTGCAGACTCCAATACTTATAAATCCATAGCTGAAATTCAGCACTACTCATCTACTCCTGTCAAGGCGGAACCCTTTTCATCTTATGAGGGAAGCTTCACCGACCCTGAGATCTATGCAACCTCCAATCACGCACCACAATATGCCTCTCATCATATTAAGGCGGAAAAAGGCTCAAGTCAAAGTGCAGACCCTGACACGTCTACACCCAGAACTCCTACACATCAGTATTCATCTCCTATTAAGGAGGAAACTGCCACAGATCGGGGAGGAAACCTCACAGACGTGTATATACCCTCAGATCATATACATTCTCCCACTAGTATAGAGGAGGCAGGCTCATGTGATGGAGGAAGCGTTACAAGCCCAACAGATCTTGCACAACAGCTTCCATCTAACGTTCTAGATGGACCAGAGTTGTGTGATGAAGGAAGGGCCATAAATACCGAGAAGTATACAGAAGCACAGTCCTCATCGACTCATACAGAGTGTGAAAATGAAGATGTGCAAACTAACTATTCATTGTTTGACAAAGGCAACTTAGACACAGATATATATGCTCTTATAAAACATGCACAGGCAAAATATACCTTTACTCGTATTGAAGATGGTTCGAGTTCAGAGGAGGAGTACCCAAAAGACCATACACCTACGTCAGCAGATCATTGTCAACAACGTCCACCTACTGATGCTGGGGAAACCGTCCCACAGACTTTTCAGTGTCCCGACTGTTCTGAGTGCTTTACTCGCAAATCGGGGCTTATTAATCACCGGCGAAATCACAGACAAGAGAAATTGACTTGTTCCAAGTGTGGTAAAGTCTTCTCCAAAAGATCCAGCCTTCAAAACCACCTCACCTTACACACTGGAGAGAAACCTTATGCTTGTCCCATCTGTGGAAAGTGCTTTGCTCGAAAAAGTAATCTGATCTCGCACGAAACGATTCACTCTGGGAAGGCATCCTTCATATGTGCAGAGTGTGGGAGGTATTTTGTCTGTAAAGTCCACCTTACCAAACATCAGATTATCCATGAGAAATAATCCTCCTTCCCAGATTTTTATACCTTATATCTCAAGTTCTTCCATGGTAGATGCCAGTTTGGTAACAGTGACCCAAGATAGACATCAGCATGAAAATTTTATATGAATTTCTTTTCTTTCTTTTTCACCATCAAGGGCTTTTTTTCCTGTTATGTAACAAACTTTTTAATGCTCAAATTAAACTTGCCACTTTAGTAACGCAGGCCTAGAAGAGATGGGGAATGTTCTTGCCATGTAAGTAACTGTTTCACCCCCTATCTTACTTTGTTAGTTTTAGAATCGACTTTTTCAGATTGAAAAGATTCATGTCTTTATTAAAGACCATTAATAATTGTATTGTGTATATATATGTCTTGGTGCTTTGTATGTCTAGCATGAAGTTTGTACACCGGATTGTTCACAACCCTGAACTGACCATATCGAAGACTTCCTGAACGCATGTGGAACCCTACGAAGGAGCAAAATAATGTATCCACGTCTCTTCATCCAAAAACTGATGGATCTCATATTAGTTGTTGTAACCACAAATGTTTTAGTCCTTTTTCATTTTGTGAGTGATCAGGAACAAAATAATTCATAAAGCACTGGGGTCTGAAAGTGTTGACCCTAAAAACTCTACGTTTTGCCGTTGTATGCTGAAATCCTCCTGTATAGACCACAGGCTGTTCACTGAAGCCATAATCCTCAAAGTCCCGTGCTCTTACTAATTTATCTGATTTGACCTATATAAATAAAACGATTTGTTCTGAGTGGCGTGCTGTATTTTAAGACTTATTTTTTTTACTCTGGTCTAATCACGGAGGACCAAAAAAAGTTATGGTGTTAAGAAGAGAAAAGAGAGGTATGAAATAGAAACAAAACTGCTTCACAAATAAAGTGTTGACTTTATTCTGTGGGTCAGCAAGAGTATGACGATAATAATTTTATATAGTTTTATTATTTTTGTACAATAAATACACACTTTAAAAAAAAAAATTAAAATATTGTTTTTGGAGCGCCATAAGATTTACAATCTCTTATCAGCAGAGCTTTATGAGGGCCAGCATTTTGCACAACAAGCTGTAATTTTTATTGTTACGATTTTGTGGTACCTGCTACTTTTTGATCGCTTTTTATCATACTCTTTTAGAGGATAAATGAGCAAAAGAATATGCAAATCTTAATATTTTTTTTTTTTAGACATCATTCACCATTATGTATGATCGTCATGTTATCTATTTTACGGCAGATCGATATGATCATGGCAATGCTAAATTTATATAGCTTTTTATGTTATGAATTTTTTTGCCCCCAAAATACACTTTTTATAAGAAATTAATTTTTTAGTCACCACATTCTGATACCCATATTGTAGATGCGCTTGTTCTTTTGCAGGATAAGCTGTAGTTTTTACATGTACCATTTAGGAGTAAATATGACGCTTTCATACTTTCTACCCCCGTAAAAATGAAAAAGTTATGAAAAAAGACAATAAATCTGAAATTTGTTTTTAAATTGTATTTTTGTATGGAGTTCACCATGCAGTATAATTGATATGTTACCTTTATTCTATGCGAGCTTGCTTTTTTTTTTGCATGAGAAGCCATTGTATTTATTAGTAACACCTTGTGATACATACAATTTTTTTTGCTCATGTTTCATTTAACTTTTTTTGTGAAGAAAGATGAATGGAAACAGCAATTCTGGCAGAGTTTTTTTTTAGATTTTTATTTTCACCATTCACAATAAATAACATTGTTTTATTGTGTGGCAATATCAAATGTGTTGTTTTTGTGGGGCTTTGGGTTTTTTTTGTTTGTTTTTTTTTATTACAAGTAAACTATTTTTTTTTTATTATTAAAAGTGGGATTTGGGTTTTTTATATTTAGAAATTTATTTATTTTTTACAATGAAAGGGAATCTTTCCCCAGATATTTTGCTACTCATCTGAGAGCAGCATAATGTAGGAAAAGAGACCATAATTCCAATGATGTAACACTTACCGTATTTTTCAGACTATAAGACTCGCCCTAAATTTACCAGGAAAATAGAAGAAAAACATTTTTTTAATGTGAAAATGTGGGGCCATCTTATAGTCTGAATTTAGCTTACTGGGTGGACGGCGGTGGAGTGAGGTCACAGGAGGCATGGTTGCAGGAAGCCAGTGGTGGCAGAAGTGGGACGATGCGGCGGGCCCTTGGTTGGAAGCTGTAGAAGTCTCAGTGGTGCAAGGCAGGAGCCATTTATCTTGTGGCAGTGTAAGGCAGCAGCCATTGATCTCCCGGCGGTGAACTTCAGAAATATTAGAAATATTTTGGCAGTGCGAGGTAGGAGCAGAGTCCCCGCTCTGACCATTGATTTCCCGGCGGTGGGCTTCAGGAAAATGTCCACCGTAGACAGTATATGTGCATATTGAGATCCTGGCTTGTCATGGAGCCAAGATCTCAATCTATGCATGTGCCGACACGGATAGCCATTTTCCTGAAGCCCACTGCGATCAATGGCTCCTGCATTGCACTGCTGAGACACCCCCTCCTCCCAGTCCAGGACCAGCAGCATCCTGGTATTCTAGCCTGTCTCCTGGTATCTGCTTCATGCTTTGGACACTGCTGACAGGCACAGCTACCGTCCTTGCCACAGCTTGCATTGATGTGCCATGCTGGATGAGCTTCACTACCCGAGAAACTTCCACCTCATGCTGCTACTGAACAGTACTTCTAGGTGTGATAGCAATGACAAAACGCAAAAGTAACCAAAACAACAGCCAAAAAGGATAAGAATAGAGAAATGGTCTGTGGTCACCCCTTGCAGAACCACTCCTTTGTAAGGGTTGTCTTGCTAATTACCTATCATTTCTACCTGTTGTCTGTCCATTTGCACAACAGCAGGAGAAATTGATTCACAATTGGTGTTGCTTAATTACTGGACAGATTGATTTCAGAAGTGTGATTGACTTGGCAGCTACATTGTGCTGTTTAAGTGTTCCCTTTATTTTTTGAGCAGTTTACATTAAATGGGAATATATTTGGGACTACAGAACAGGAAAAGGATTGGGGTATTCTGGTTTCAAGTAAGCTGCGCAGCAGTACTCAACTTCAAGCAGCACAATAGAAAATCCTGTGATCCTAACGCATTATTACCCCTCTATAAAACCACACCCAGAATATGAGATCCAGTTTTGGGCTCCACATTTTAAAGGGAACCTGTCACCCCCAAAATCGAGGATTAGGTAAGCCCACCAGCATCAGGGGCTTATCTACAGCATTCTGTAATGCTGTAGATAAGTCCCGATGTATCCTAAAAGATGAAAAAAAGAGGTTATATTATACTCACCCAGGGGCGGTCCCTGTCCGGTCCGATGGGTGTCGTGGTCCGGCACCTCCTATCTTCATCAGATGACGTCCTCTTCTGGTCTTCACGCAGTGGCTCCGGCGCAGGCATACTTTGCCCTGTTGAGGGCAGAGCAAAGTACTGCCGTGTGCAGGCGCCAGGCCTCTGACCTTTCCCGGCGCCTGCGCACTGCAGTACTTTGCCCTCAACAGGGCAGACAAAGTACGCCAGAGCCGCAGCGTGAAGACCAGAAGAGGACATCATCCTATGAAGGTGGGAGGCCCCGGACAACGACGCCCATCGGATCGGACCGCCCGCCCAGGTAAGTATAATATAACCTCTTTTTCTCATCTTTTAGGTTACATTGGGGGCTTATCTACAGCATTCCAGAATGCTGTAGATAAGCCCCTGATGCCGGTGGGCTTAGCCCACAGTCGATTTTGGGGTGACAGGTTCCCTTTAAAAAGGATATTCAGAAGTTAGTTCAAAGGTGGGTAACTAGGTTATTACAAGAGATGGAAGGCCTCTCCTATGAGGAGAGGATGTAAAAGATGGGCTTGTTTATCTTAGAAAAAAGATGCGAGCAGTAGATCTCATTGACATGTATAAATATATGTGTGGTTAGTAAAAAGGACTGGCACATAACTTAATCCTTCCAAAAACCATACTAAGGAGCAGGAGGCACTCATTACGGGTTGAAGAAAGGTGATTCCAGCAGCTACATAGCAAAGGGTTCTTTACAGGTAGAGCAGTCTGACTGTGGAATGCCTTACCACAAGAGGTAGTAATGGCAGACACTATAACAACTTTTAAAAAAGGGCTGGATGATTTCCTCAATACATATAACATTGTGGGTTATAGTTAATTTAGTGACAAAATGTACAATTGGTGGAGAAAGATTGAACTTGATGGACCTATGTCTTTTTTCAACCTATTTAACTGTAATATAGTACAAATGATCAGATGATTGCAAGTTCAGGTCCCCTAAGGGAACTACAAAATATGAAAATAATGAAATATATAAAAGTTCAAATTACCTTCGCTTTCCCCCATTAAAAAATAAAGACATTTTAAAAATACAAATATTTGGTATTGCTACGTCTGTAAAAGTCCAATTTATCAAAATATTAAATTAACCCAATTGGTAAATGATGTAATGAAAGAAAAATGTAAACACCAAAACTGTGGTTTTTTAGCCACCGCAACACTGCAAAACAGTGTAATAAAAGGGGAACAAAACACTGTGTACACCAAAATTGCATAAATAAAAAATGTTGACTCGGTGCTATAAACAAACAGCCTTATGGACCTATGAATTTTTACCGAGCGCCCATTCTCTGTAGAGTGGATCTCTGTGGAGATATATGCTTTCCTAACATACAATGCAACACCTCTTCCCCTCTTGTTAAGCTTGTTTCTTATAAATAAGTTAACCAACAGAATATATGGAAGCAAAAGGCGGTCTATTTCAATGAATTAAAAAGATATTATTTTATTAGGGTACAATAAACACAAGAAATGGGGAAACATTCAAATTGAGAGGGTGAAGATGAGTACAACACCACTCAGTAGCATGGAAAAATAATCACATAACTCGCTTATGTGGATAGAAGGCACAGTGGAATGTATATAACCACCCAAACCAAAATTATACTAACATCAAAGGTAAGAGCTATCAAGCTTTAATTAGAGATAGGTGGTCGAGTCCAAAATGTAAATAGGAGGGCAGATATACTGGGTTTGAATGTAATCTAGAATGACCAAAAGAGCTGCCTGTGAGAGATACATAGTGGATGCTTTCCTGAAACGGAAAGTACTTGCAAGCAGCATAATACAAAGAATAGCAGGTTTACCCTGCTACCCTGTGAGAGATAATCAGACTATAGATCCTGAAGAACAATATATGCATGGGGAAGAAAAAGGATTTTTTCCTAACACTTTTGTCAGTAATATAGTCCTCAGTCATTGCGGTAGTAGCATGGACATTAATATGGCCGGTGCCCAGCAGTATAATCCGAGTGAAAGCACAAACACAATTAATCAACATACTTATCCAAGTGAAGTGAAGATATTAGGCCGGCTATCTTTCGGTTACTTATAAATAAGTTGTAGCCTTCAAGGGTTGTATTCCAATCGTGTATCATCCCATCAAGTTTAAGCCTATGACATCATATCTTCCTGTGTTAGCAGCTCAAATTCTCCTTGTTTGTTTCCCAAGCTCTATGTATTTGTATAGACACATTTTAGTTTGTAGTTGGTTTCTCTTGCCCCTCTATTTTAATTGAGATTTTGTTGTTGTTCTTCTTTAATTCTACTTCTAATAGCTGGGTTTTCAACAGAATTCATTAGCTGCATACTTTTTCATGGTCATTTATTTCCTATCCCATATTGCTCTAGTTTAAAGCTCTCCTGATGAGTGTACCAAGGCTTGTACCAGGTGCTTGAAAAAGATCATGTTGATCGAAACGTCGCCACAGAGGGCAGAATAAAGGAACTACGATTTTACACCAACGTATGAGGCACTGTCTTCATTTTCTATTTTGAATGTTTGAGTGTACCAAGGTGTCTACTAAATACGTGTTTTCTTGTTTTCGTAAGATGCAAACCATCTCTAGCAAGGAGTCTATCATACATGTAATTCACTTCATGGTCAAGAAACTCAAGACTATGCTGATGGCACCATCGACGTAGCCAGTTCCATGTCCGTCCACTGGGAAGATGGATGAGAAGATGACCTTCTTTCCTAGTTCCTTCACTTTCCGGCCTATGTCTTCAAAGTCTCTGTGTATAGTTTCCAGGTTCTTTTTTGCTGTGTCATTAGTTCCTACGTGTATTAGTCTGTGTGGGCAGTCGTCTGTAGCACTGAAGAGTCTTGATACTCTATCAGATACATCTTTGATTTTGGCCAGGGAAGGCAGCACATTTTTTGTGAGATGGTGTCCGGTCAGCAAATAGTGTCTTCTGTTCCTCTCAGTAGAGATTCCCCTACTAACACTACCTTTCTTTTCTCCTTTGGACTGTATGAGTCCGCCGTGATGCCGTTCGGCATGAAGAATGTCTCTTCCACTTTTCAGCGGTTGATCAACACTCAGCTCAAGGGACTTGAAGGGTATGAGGCTGCATACCTGGACCATATTGCCATCTTCAGTCCCAGCTGGGAGGATCACCTAACACATCTAACGCAGGTGCCAGGCAGGCTTGACCCTTCAGTCCTAAAAGTGCCAGCAGGGCCTGAGCGAGGTCCACTACATGGGGCACCGATTTAAAACACGTATTGAACACAGCAATAGATGTATTTCATTAATTACAGTGGGGCAAAAAAGTATTTAGTCAGTCAGCAATAGTGCAAGTTCCACCATTTAAAAAGATGAGAGGCGTCTGTAATTTACATCATAGGTAGACCTCAACTATGGGAGACAAACTGAGAAAAAAAAATCCAGAAAATCACATTGTCTGTTTTTTTTAACAATTTATTTGCATATTATGGTGGAAAATAAGTATTTGGTCAGAAACAAAATTTCATCTCAATACTTTGTAATATATCCTTTGTTGGCAATGACAGAGGTCAAACGTTTTCTGTAAGTCTTCACAAGGTTGCCACACACTGTTGTTGGTATGTTGGCCCATTCCTCCATGCAGATCTCCTCTAGAGCAGTGATGTTTTTGGCTTTTCGCTTAGCAACACGGACTTTCAACTCCCTCCAAAGGTTTTCTATAGGGTTGAGATCTGGAGACTGGCTAGGCCACTGCAGGACCTTGAAATGCTTCTTACGAAGCCACTTCTTCGTTGCCCTGGCGGTGTGCTTCGGATCATTGTCATGTTGAAAGACCCAGCCACATTTCATCTTCAATGCCCTTGCTGATGGAAGGAGGTTTGCACTCAAAATCTCACGATACATGGCCCCATTCATTCTTTCATGTACCCGGATCAGTCGTCCTGGCCCCTTTGCAGAGAAACAGCCCCAAAGCATGATGTTTCCACCACCATGCTTTACAGTAGGTATGGTGTTTGATGGATGCAACTCAGTATTCTTTTTCCTCCAAACACAACAAGTTGTGTTTCTACCAAACAGTTCCAGTTTGGTTTCATCAGACCATAGGACATTCTCCCAAAACTCCTCTGGATCATCCAAATGCTCTCTAGCAAACTTCAGACGGGCCCGGACATGTACTGGCTTAAGCAGTGGGACACGTCTGGCACTGCAGGATCTGAGTTCATGGTGGCGTAGTGTGTTATTTATGGTAGGCCTTGTTACATTGGTCCCAACTCTCTGCAGTTCATTCACTAGGTCCCCCCGCGTGGTTCTGGGATTTTTGCTCACCGTTCTTGTGATCATTCTGACCCCACGTGGTGGGATTTTGCATGGAGCCCCAGATTGAGGGAGATTATCAGTGGTCTTGTATGTCTTCCATTTTCTAATTATTGCTCCCACTGTTGATTTCTTCACTCCAAGCTGGTTGGCTATTGCAGATTCAGTCTTCCCAGCCTGGTGCAGGGCTACAATTTTGTTTCTGGTGTCCTTTGACAGCTCTTTGGTCTTCACCATAGTGGAGTTTGGAGTCAGACTGTTTGAGGGTGTGCACAGGTGTCTTTTTATACTGATAACAAGTTTAAACAGGTGCCATTACTACAGGTAATGAGTGGAGGAAAGAGGAGACTCTTAAAGAAGAAGTTACAGGTCTGTGAGAGCCAGAAATCTTGATTGTATGTTTCTGACCAAATACTTATTTTCCACCATAATATGCAAATAAATTGCTAAAAAAACAGACAATGTGATTTTCTGGATTTTTTTTTCTCAGTTTGTCTCCCATAGTTGTGGTCTACCTATGATGTAAATTACAGACGCCTCTCATCTTTTTAAGTGGTGGAACTTGCACTATTGCTGACTGACTAAATACCTTTTTGCCCCACTGTATATAAAAAAGGTGATAATAGTAAATCTAGTATACAGTGAATTATATATATCTGTTGTATAAAGGAGAATGGCAGACCATTTGGTAATAAGTGGCAAACCCAAAAAAAAGGTGCCAAACAAAGGTCATAAAACAATAGGACAATGAAAATTAAGGCTTAGTACCTTTATAGTGAGGGTAAAATATAGCACTACAAGCAAAAAGAGGTGCCCGCACGCGTAGTACAACAATTCATAATTACACCAAATGCTAAAATACTGTAGATTTAAATAATATTAAAATTACAAGCTAATGCACCCAGTATATATATATATATATATATATATATATATATATATATATATATATATATATATTCAGAATTATTAATGTAGGCATCCTACCATTAACAAAGCTCAAAGACTAATCTTGTTCTGACAATATGACCAGCATAAAACATATGTTTGACTAATGTGAATGTGTGCAAAAAAAAATGCCAAAACAGTCAAATGTATATTAGATGTAACTAGAAACAATCACACAAGTGCAAGGTGATGACTGAAAATAATTAGATCAAATAATAATGATAAATCACATTAAGTAAACAGTGTGTAAGGCGTCGAGTTCCTGCCGCTGCACAGGGGGAATATCGAGCCATGTCCGCTGCAGTCTCCCTTTCTCCTCCAGCCGCAGTGGAGCCTGCTCAGCAGAGACGTCGGTCCCAGCGCCTGGCCAGGACAAATACTGCATGTTTGGTTACTGCTGCCCTTCCAGGTTCAGCAATTATAACTAGTGCTGTTCGGCGGCGAGCAGGTGCTCCTGGGACTAAGTCCTGCTTTTCCCCTCCTGAGCTTGCCCAGGGGAAGACCTCTCATTGGAGGTTGGGGGTCACACTCTCAGGTCCTGTAGCAGCTCCAATTGGTCCACTAGGAAGGTCCTGAACTGCTACAGCTATAAAAGGTTCGCATGGCCATGCCCTAGTATCATTTGGGTTTGGCTGTTGCCAGTGGATACTCTGCCACACTGTATATAAGTGTTGCGAGTCTGTTTAGCCTTGGGGCTGTACACTCAGGCAGGCAGCTAGCGACAGTGGGGGCAATTAGCCTTGGCTTAGCATCTGGTTCCTTCATGTGTGTGGTTAGCACAGAAGAGTTCCAGTTAGGGTTTTAGTCCCTGTGTACAGTGCAACTCTGTGAGGCAACAGAGCTCGTTTTCATTTCACACGGGGTGAAGTTTAACCCACGTGTGAGCTCAGTGTCCATCCACCATTACTTGCAGCAGGTATCTCTGCACGGTGGACCCCGGGCTGCGAACGTACCTCATATCTATCACCCTATTACTTGGTGCGTTCCGCTAGCCCTAACACAGTGCAAGTGCAAATGTGGAAAGGGGGGAAAGATAAGGCTGGTCATTAGAGTGAAATGGTCCTAATAATTGCAATAAATGATATTGGATGTTAGCAGAAAATGAACTGGCTACATATAGCCAGATACAATAGATATTATGACAATTATAATAAGCCAATGGCTATACTTAGGAAATGTCACTCGAATTATCTGCCAAAGGTGAAAAATTAGGCCTATTAATATGAGTAGAGAAAGCTGGGGCTCTGAAACTGGAGCCCGGCAAAGTGGATGCCATCATGTCCTGGCCCACTCCAGGACCTAGAAACAGGTGATGTCCTTCTTGGGCACCAATGGGTACTATAGGAGGTTTGTTCCCCACTATAGCCTGGCGAAGACAGACCTCACCAATAAGAAGCTGCCCTCTGCAGTCGATTGGTCAAATGTCTACGACACAGCCTTCCCGGTCCTGAAAACCTTCCTTTCAAGCTTCCCAGTACTACAAGCAGCCAACTTCATGTGGCCATTTGTAGTACAGACCGACAACAGTGACTTTGCTTTTGGTGTTATGTTCAGCCAGGTCGTCTCTACAGGTTAGGAACACTCCATTATATACCTTAGCCGGAAGCTCCTGCCAAGGTAGGTGGCCTACTACAATTTGGAGAGGGAATGCCTGGCAGTGGTGTGAGCCCTGTAGCGTCTGCAGCCCTACTTGTACGGGTGCCTCTTCACTGTATAGACAGACCACAAACCCCTCAGCTGGTTACACAGCGTATCTGGAATGAATGGGGGGTTGATATGATGGAGCCTTGCACTCCAGCAGTACTACATTGCCATTTTCCACATGAAGGGCTGTGACCACAGTAATGCCAACAGGTTATTCCAGAGGGGAGGTTGTGAACGGACATGCAGGAGAACACGAGAAAGGTCTGCCCCCTAATGCCCTCTAAAGGGGGAGATGTGAAGAATATGGGGGTAGGGCAATCAACTGTATAATATCCGGTCTGATATCCGAGTTATCGTGCTTCCGAGCTGTATACTGGTTACATTTCTGAGATCGCACAGAGCAGCCATTATGTGGTGTGCTGCTCTGCGGGTGCAGCCTGTGCAGGGACTCAGGGAGCTCTCAGCTGACTGGGTGATATCACATACCTCCCAACCAGTGCGGGACAATTAATGTCCCGCCCGGGATCGCGGGGCTGACTGTCAAAATCAGGACAGTCCCGCTGGATCCGGGAAGGTTGGGAGGTATGCGGACGCCTGCCGGTGAAGAAGCGCTATAGTAAGCACTGTTCCCCGGCCAAGGGCACACTTAAAATGAAGCAAGTTGATCACTTCACCTCAGGCGGCATTTAGTCCCTGAAGAAGTGTAAAGATCGATGTTTCAAATATACTATTTAAAAAATGTATGTATTTTCCATGTGCGTCAGGTTAGGCTAGTAAAGCGTAAACAAGATTTATTTGTACTGATTTTACTACGGGGGGCGCCATTTTGCCGTTCGCCTCAGGCACCAGAGAGGATAGGTTTACCCCTGGATTTATCTATATCCCACTTCCCAGTTCCGGTTTGGAACTTGCAGCTCTCTGCCGCCCCCTTACCCTCAGGTCAGACTAGGTACTGCACCTAGGGTAATTAGTCGCCAGAAAGGCTACCTGCTGTGTGCTGGCTATTGGGCACACTGCAGCGAGGGCAATATAACTACTCCCACACAGGTGGGAACAATAATTATCAACGCCGCCGTCGCTACAAAGATTCTCAATAGCACAGAACAAACAGAACAAAGTATGCTGCCACCAGCTCTGATTATCGGGTCCAAAGCCAACCCAAATCAGTAGCGCAATTCACTTCAGAGGACACAGTTCGTTATAGAGCAGAAAAGACAAGTTAGCAATTAAATATTTTACTCCATCAAAAATTATGCAGTGTTTACAAAGTATAAAAAGATATTAGAAAAGAGACAATTCATATATAAATTACTGATTAAAAAATAAAATAGGATTAACCTTGAAAAGAGAACTTACGGGTTATGTCATGGTATCATCTTGGCTGGACTGTGGCTCAGGAGGATAAATACATCCAGATGCATGGAACAGCTTTGCCAATCTGGTATTAGAACGCTTCTCGGCCAAGACTGAAGGCTGGGCTAAGAGTATAGTGGCTTACATTTTGTTAGGGCTAGCGGAACGCACCAAATAATTAGAGAAAAGGAATAAGGTGCGTTCGCAGCCCGGGGTCCACCGTGCAGAGATGGAACCTGCTGCTAAGCAATGGCAGACTATATGGCGGTACAATGAGAATACACACACGGGTTAGCTTCACCCTGTGTGAAAGCAAACCCTGTTACGTCACAGGGCCGCAGTACCGCACGCAACAGAGAGTGCATGCGGTGCCGCACTGACGGATGCCACTAACAACCCAGACTTGGGTTTGGAAAGCGCGGTGATAGCGCACGGCGCCGCACTGGCGGTCACAGCAATAGACGCTGTTTGTGTACTATGCTGGTAAAGTCGGGCGCTAGATTAGAATCATCTTTATGCGAGCATTCAAACACAAGGGAGGGAATGATTAAAGAGTGACTTTCACTCACAACACAAACTGTCACGATAATGTACAAAATGCAATATGATTATTAGTTTTCCCTGATAGCACACCACGGTGGGCCTTTGACACCCCCTTGTCTCTTTGTTTTTGTTTGCTGAAATGTGTGTGTAGAAGAGGTTTTATTGCTCTAGCTGTAAATTGCAGGCTCTGGGCAACTTACTCATCCCTCATGGCCCCCAAGAATTTATATTGCGCTTGTGTAGGCACAAATCTCCCTCCAGCTGAAACTGGTCTGATCTCTCTCTTAAGACATGAGGTTCTTTGTTCTAATATAGTAAGATACTGGGCCACCGATTTGGGCTAGGAAAATAATAAGTACATATTGCTAACTTCCATCGGTAGATCTGCCAAACACTGTAAGCGCGATTTCTCCGGAACTGTGTGTCCCAACTAGTCCGAATTTGGTACCAATAGAAAGCCAATTGTAAAAGAAGATGAATGAGGGTGTGCTGTGATTATGACATGTTCGGGAGCGAAAATACAAGAATTATAAGAATTGCTGTTAAAAGTTGTAGTCTGAGGAAAAGGGACGGTCTAGGTGAATGAGCCCTTTTTAGTGATGTCACAGCCGACTAGGTATAAGTCTCTACTCTTCACTCAGCCTTCAGTTTTGCCTGAGGAGCTGTTCCTATCCAGACCTCCTGATGCACTGGGACATTTGGGGCTCCGCCTACCAGCATGGTTTTTGCCTGAAATGATCTGAGCACATGTAAGTGTTACTTTCTCATTTAATCCCTGTTATTTTATAATTGCTTTGTACATCCTTTCAATTGTCTCTTATTGTAACATCCTTGTAATATTTTTATAAACACTGCCTAATCTTTCGGAGTAAAATATTTAAATTACTAGTTTTCGTTCTCCTGCTCTAAAATGTACCCTAAGTCTTCTGAAGTGAATTGCGCTACTGTTTCGGGTTAGCTTCGGACCCATTAATCGAAGCTGGTGGCAGCATACCTTGTTCTGTGCCTTTGGGAGTCATTGTAGCGATGGCGGCGTTGATAATTATTGTTCCTGCCTGAGTGGGAGTAGTTATATCGCCTTGCTGCAGCATGCCCAAAAGCCAGTACATAGCAGGCAGCCTTTCTGGAGACTAATTACCCTAGGTGCAGTACCTAATCTGACCTGAGGGTAAGGGGGCGCCAGAGAGCTGCAAGTTTTCAAGTGGAACTGTAAAGCGGGATATACATAAATCCCAATCCCTGCAGTTCGTGTTATAATGCAGAGCAGTGGGATAACTAAAATAAGCCCCTGCGGTAAACTAAGAGGTCAAAAGCCTTGTGTGTGTTTTCATCAGTGTAGCAGTGGAGGGATAACTAAGATAAGCCCCCTGCACATGTGATAGCCGTGTTTTGGCCTAAAGTCACCCCGATCTGTGACGGGGTGACAGTCACGGTGTGAATCTGACACACACACATAAACAAGTGTATACTAGTGCATGGCGGTGTAGCCATGCGAACTTTTTATAGCTGCAGCAAGTTCAGGACCTTCCTAGAGGACCAATGAGAGCTGCTACAGTAACTGAGCAACTTCAGGACCTTCCTGGAGGACCAATAGGAGCTACTGCAGTACCTGAGCATGTGATCCCAGACCTCCACTGAGTGCTCTTCCTTTGGGCATGCTCAGAAGGGGAAAAGCAGGACTTAGTCCCAGAGACATCTGCTCGCTGCTGATCAGTACAGGCTACAATGGCAGAGCCTGAAAAGGCAGCAGTAACCTTTTGCACAGAACCAGACTGAGTGAGATGCTGGGACCAACGTCTCCGCTGAGCAAGCTCCACTGCGGCTGATGCAGAATGAGAGACCGCAGCAGACAAGGTTCGAGATTCCCAGAGGCGGGAACTCAACTCCTAACACACTTCTGAGCTTGTGACGGTACGCAGGCCGCATGCGGGCGGAGCTGAGCGATGGAGCTGCGGTCGTGGGCGGGGCTTCACAGAGGAAGTCCGCAACCCTCCGCAGTTTAGCAAAACAAGTGTGAAACTAGCCTTACAGAGGGAGAGGATTCTCTTTAACCCTTCAACCCAAATAATTGCCAATTAGCCCCTGCCATAAGCAAGCAGAGTGTGTGTGTGTGAATCTGACAGGTCACATGCAGTACAGAAGTATTACAGAGTATAGGATCAGTGATCAGACAGAAAATATATTCCGGTCCCGTTGTGGGACGATGTACAAATGTAAAAAAAAGTTCAAGAAAATTTGGAAAAATATTTAGTTTCACCACTAAAAATGCAGCTTTTGTCAGGAACGAAATATAAGGCTGCATAAAAAGAGAAAAAGAAAAAGTCATCTCACCTTCACAGAGATAACCACGCAAGGAACCTGCAGTGATGCAGTCAAAGGAACCGTGGAGAAAAATGGGGAAAATCCAGCGTAGTAAAAAAAGATGTATTGAAAATAGTTCATAAAAGTCGCACCAATGTTCACGGGTAAGACAAAAAAATATGCCAATCAGGCAAACGCGTTTCGGAATTTAATCCTTATTAATCATTGCATACAAGTAGAAACAATGACTGGCTATATATGTCTTATCCTGTTTGTTATGTGATAGAAAGCCTCCAATCACAAACAGACAAAATCATAATTAAAGGGAACCTGTCACCCCGTTTTTTGAGATTGAGATATAAATACTGTTAAATAGGGCCTGTGCTGTGCGTTGCTATGGTGTATGTAGTGTACCCTGATTCCCCATGTATGCCGAGAAATACATTACCAAAGTCGGCGTTTTCGCCTGTCAATCAGGCTGGTCTGGTCAGGTGGGCGTGTTCACAGCGTTCTTTTCTTCCCCAGGTTTCCGTTGGTGGCGTAGTGGTGTGCGCATGTCCAAGGTCCGGATTCCCTGTGCCCACGTGAAGACACAGCGCGCGATCTGCGCTGTCATTCCTTTCATCGGTGCGGGCGGCCATCTTCCTGGGGCCGCGCGTGCGCAGATGTAGTGCTCTGCTGCACGGGGCTTCAGGAAAATGGCCGCGGGATGCCGCGCGTGCGCAGAAGAGATCGCGGTGGCCATTTTCCCAAAGCCGAGTTTGCATCTCGGCTTTGGGAAAATGGCCGCCGCGATCTCTTCTGCGCACGCGCGGCATCCCGCGGCCATTTTCCTGAAGCCCCGTGCAGCAGATCACTACATCTGCGCACGCGCGGCCCCAGGAAGATGGCCGCCCGCACCGATGAAAGGAATGACAGCGCAGATCGCGCGCTGTGTCTTCACGTGGGCACAGGGAATCCGGACCTTGGACATGCGCACACCACTACGCCACCAACGGAAACCTGGGGAAGAAAAGAACGCTGTGAACACGCCCACCTGACCAGACCAGCCTGATTGACAGGCGAAAACGCCGACTTTGGTAATGTATTTCTCGGCATACATGGGGAATCAGGGTACACTACATACACTATAGTAACGCACAGCGCAGGCCCTATTTAACAGTATTTATATCTCAATCTCAAAAAACGGGGTGACAGGTTCCCTTTAAGAAAAACATATACATTCAGCATGTGTAACACTCACTAGAGAACATTTAAATTTACTATAGTTGAATGAATATATGGGTGTTCATCAAATTAGCAGTCCATGATTTTGTTCATGTAAATTCTCTTATCCAGCGGGAGTTGAAAGGAGTCTGTGATGTTACCAACTATATCAGAATATAAAATTCAGAGTTGATGAAGAAGATATAATGCCTGGAAAATATACAGGCAGCAGGTACGGACTAGGGCTGAAATTCAGCCCTGGCATTTGAAATCACACAGGCCCATGTCCTCGTCCCCAAGTACCAGATGGGATATATTATTAATACTACCCTGGATGGAGGAAAGGAAGATTTACTACAAGACCAATATTTCTAATGATAACTCCATCACAACGCTTAACAGTATGGGTGTGTTGAGAACACCGATTCTGTTAATAACGTAGCAGACAAGGAGGCCCACGACAAGACAGGCCCTTCTGGCATTTGCCAGAATTGCCAAATGGCCAGTCCGGCCCTGACAGGCAGTACCATTTAATGTTATTAATAATGGTAAATCAAATTGTGTTTGATATTAAGCGCTTGCGGTATTCGAGTTCCCAATTCGAATATTCCCCAGGCTTCACGATTTAAAAGAATCTTATGCATATCTCCTCCTCTTGCGAGTTTTTACATTTTCTCTATGCCTGTAACAAGGCAAGAGGTAACATCACCATTATGTTTAAGACTAAGGGTACTTTCACACTAGCGTTTTTTAAAATCCGTCACAATGCGTCGTTTTGCAGAAAAAACGCATCTTGTAAAAGTGCTTGCAGGATGCGTTTTTCCCCATAGACTTCTATTGACGACGCATTTGCGAAGGATTGGCACACTTCGCATCCGTCTTGCGACGGATGCGTCGTGCTTTGGCAGACCGTCGGGAGAAAAAAACCCTACATGTAACGTTTTTTTCTCCCAACGGACCGCTTTTTCCGACCGCGCATGCGCGGCCGGAACTCCGCCCCCACCTCCCCGCACCTTACAATGGGGCAGCGGATGCACCGGAAAAATGCATCCGCTGCACCCATTGTGCAATGCAGCAAACGCTAGCGTCGGAATCTCTCCCCGACGCATTGCGACGGGGAGATTCCGACGCTAGTGTGAAAGAAGCCTTAAATGTCTTGATGCAGTTGAGCATTTATTAGTTTTCCAACCACATCTGGTAAATGTCTTCTAATATAAGTTTTTTTTTTTAATAATTCTTTATTTAACATTTTTTTTAAAGTTAACAGTAAACATTTGACCAGATAACTGTTTCATTATAGTACCGAAGATTCAAAATGTCGAACGCAAGTGATAATATTGGTGCGAGTCTAAAATGAGTTTTTAAAGTATTTGTGGTGCAGATTACATATTGTAATTGATAGATATAACATTGCTATATTAAGGATTATGTTTTGATTTATTTTTTATGTTTATAAAAAAAAATTGTGTGTAAATAATGATGATCTACGTATCTTCATAGACTGTCAGCCAATATCAATTAATAAAAAATAATTTGAAGTTTGCACTTTGGGGTTATATCGTGTTGTGGAGATATATATATATATAAATATATAAATATATACATATATATATATATATACACAGTACAGACCAAAAGTTTGGACACATCTTCTCATTTAAAATTTTTTCTGTATTTTCATGACTATGAAAATTGTACATTCACACTAAAGGCATCAAAACTATGAATTAACACATGTGCAATGATATACTTAACAAAAAAGTGTGAAACAACTGAAAATATTTCTTATATTCTAGATTCTTCAAAGTAGCCACCTTTTGCTTTGATGACTGCTTTGCACACTCTTGGCATTCTCTTGATGAGCTTCAAGAGGTAGTCATTTGAAATGGTTTTCACTTCACAGGTGTGCCCTGTCAGGTTTAATAAGTGGAATTTCTTGCCTTATAAATGGGGTTGGGACCATCAGTTGTGTTGTGCAGAAGCCTGGTGGTGAATATACTGTTAGAATTTGTATTATGGCAAGAAAAAAAGCAGCAAGTAAAGAAAAACGAGTGGCCATCATTACTTTAAGAAATGAAGTCAGTCCAAAAAATTGTGAAAACTTTGAAAGTGTCCCCAAGTGCAGTTGCAAAAACCATCAAGCGCTACAAAGAAACTGGCTCACATGAGGACCGCCCCAGGAAAGGAAGACCAAGAGTCACCTCTGCTTCTGAGGATAAGTTTATCCGAGTCACCAGCCTCAGAAATCGCAGTTTAACAGCAGCTCAGATTAGAGACCAGGTCAATGCCACACAGAGTTCTAGCAGCAGACACATCACTACAACAACTGTTAAGAGGAGACTTTGTGCAGCAGGCCTTCATGGTAAAATAGCTGCTAGGAAACCAATGTCAAGCAGCAAGCAGAAGAGACTTGTTTGGGCTAAAGAACACAAGGAATGGACATTAAACCAGTGGAAATCTGTGCTTTGGTCTGATGAGTCCAAATTTGAGATCTTTGGTTCCAACCACCATGTATTTGTGCGACTCAGAAAAGGTGAACGGATGGACTCTACATGCTGGTTCCCACCGTGAAGCATGGAGGAGGAGGTGTGATGGTGTGGGGGTGATTTGCTGGTGACACTGTTGGGGATTTATTCAAAATTGAAGGCATACTGAACCAGCATGGCTACCACAGCATATTGCAGCGGCATACTATTCCATACGCTTTGCATTTAGGTGGACCATAATTTATTTTTCAACAGGACTATGACCCTAAACACACCTCCAGGCTGTGTAAGGGCTATTTGATCAAGAAGGAGAGAGATGGGGTGCTACGCCAGATGATCTGGCCTCCACAGTCACCAGATCTGAACCCAATCGAGGTGATTTGGGGTGAGCTGGACCGCAGAGTGAAGGCAAAAGGGCCAACAAGTGCTAAGCATCTCTGGGAACTCCTTCAAGATTGTTGGACGACCATTTCTGGTGACTACCTTTTGAAGCTCATTAAGAGAATGCCAAGAGTGTGCAAAGCAGTCATCAAAGCAAAAGGTGGCTACTTTGAAGAATCTAGAATATAAGACATATTTTCAATTGTTTCAAACTTTTTTGTTAAAGGGAACCTGTCACCCTGAAAATCGCGGGTGAGGTAAGCCCACCGGCATCAGGGGCTTATCTGCAGCATTCTGTAATGCTGTAGATAAGCCCCCGATGTTACCTGAAAAAGGAGAAAAAGACGTTATATTATACTCACCCAGGGGCGGTCCCGCTGCTGGTCAGGTCGAATGGGCATCTCCGGTCCGCTGCGGCGCCTCCTATCTTCATTACAAGACGTCCTCTTCTGATCTTCAGCCACGGCTCCGGCGCAGGCGTACTTTGCTCTGCCCTGTTGAGGGCAGACAAAGTACTGCAGTGCGCAGGCGCCAGGCCTCTGACCTTTCCGGCGCCTGCGCACTGCAGTACTATCCTCTGCCCTCAAGAGGGAAGAGCAAAGTACGCCTGCGCCGGAGCCGTGGCTGAAGATCAGAAAAGGACGTCTTGTAATGAAGATGGGAGGCGCCGCAGCGGACCAGAGACGCCCATCCGACCGGACCAGCAGCGAGACCGCCCCTGGGTGAGTATAATATAACGTCTTTTTCTCCTTTTTCAGGTAACATCGGGGGCTTATCTACAGCATTACAGAATGCTGCAGATAAGCCCCTGATATCGGTGGGCTTACCTCACCCGCGATTTTAAGGGTGACAGGTTCCCTTTAAGTATATAATTCCACATGTGTTAATTCATAGTTTTGATGCCTTTAGTGTGAATTTACAATTTTCATAATCATGAAAATACAGAAAAATCTTTAAATGAGAAGGTGTGTCCAAACTTTTGGTCTGTACTGTATATATAGATATATATATATATATATATTTCGCATTGTAAGATACACTTTTTTCCCAAAAAATTTTGGGAGAAAATGGGGGTGCATCTTACAATGCGGATATACCTTATCTGTGCTGCCGCTGTGGGTGTCTGGTGCTGCTTGCTTTGTCCCCCAATGCATGCCAGGAGATTTCAGTGCCAAGATCTCCATCTGCGCATGAGCCGCATCCCCGGCGGCCATTTTCCCAGAGGGAATCCACAGCACACGCACAGGGATGCATGGATGGAACGGCAGAGCCCCCCACGCAGCACAGGACAGAGCGCGACGGCGGTGGCAAGCATCGGGGGACAGAGCATGGCGGCAGCACCCGGGACAGAGTGTGGCGGCAGCGGCACCCGGCAGCATCGGGGGACAAAGCAGCAGTGACAGCAACACCCGGGACAGAGCACAGCGGCAGCATCAGACACCAGCAGCGGCGCGCCACACATCACAACACCCCCTCATCCCAGCCTGCATCCTGCAGCAATGTTCCACTCCTGCCTCCTCCAGCAGCGACCCTGGGACCCCGCTTCACCGCAGCCACCACCCCTGGTAAGCAATAAGACGCATGTGTTATAAGAAGCACCACCATTTTATAAAAAAAAAAATTTTTCCTTTTTTCCTATTTTTCTCAAAATTTGGGGTGCGTCTTATAATCCGGAGCGTCTTATAAAGCAAAAAATACGGTACCTTTATGGACACATTGGTTGAGCCGTGGATGCCTGAGAGGGCTCCATGACTCCCATTAGTGCTATTGGCTTTTGAAAGTACCTCCTGACGGGGGACAGTTTGGATTGCCAGGGTAAGGGTTAATGCCGATATCCAGCTTCTTCACTTTACCCCATTTAGAATAAATATAATTAACCTGTATGGCCACCCAGTTTGTATAAGACTGAACATATGATTAGATGTCTACCATAGCTTTAATGTTATATGTCATATAAGAAAATAATCAGCAAAGATAATGAGAATTGAAACGCTGGTGGATTGAAAACTAATCGAGAATATAACAGTGGGGGTGCCAAGGTTAAATGATGCACACTGACAGCGGACACTTACAGCGGAGTATGCGTGCATTGAAGTAGCTTGCCATTACAAACATGGCGCTAATCGGACCGCACTGCAATTGTGCGCATGGGCGGGTGAGAATCCGCTATTATTAGCTGTCTGTGATGCACTTATGACGCGCAGGAACATGCGCAGTGAATATTCAGGGACGTCGAACTAGGCGACCATGCCTACCCTTAATGAAATATAGCAATGCATACCCGGTGAGTCGAAATCCAATAATGTTTATAGTCACAGCTGCATCAATTGAATGTAATCAATGCATTTTGAAAGTATTGCATATATTCACTAAGCACTTTATGGCACATGCACTTAGGTTAAATATATGATTATTACCTATGTTGCACTAATGATGAAATTATGTATGTAATTGCACTTTTTATGAAAATTACTGTGAACTGAGATTAATTACATATCACTCCTGTATATACCCCTGTTTAAATTATAATTTCACTGATTGCAAAAAGGCTCAGTTGAGCCAAAACGTCGCCACGCCATGTGGGTCTGAATAAAATCCACTATCTCTTGGGATACTAATGGAGTGCTGCCTTCCGTTTTGTCTCGACAGATAGATAGATAGATAGATAGATAGATAGATAGATAGATAGATAGATAGATAGATAGATAGATAGATAGATAGATAGATGATAGATAGATAGAAAAATGGATGGAGAGATAGATAATAGAAAGATGATATACACTGCTCTAAAAAATAAAGGGAACACTAAAATCCCACATCCTAGCTATCACTGAATTAAATATTCCAGTTGTAAATCTTTATTCATTACATAGTGGAATGTGTTGAGAACAATAAAGCCTAAAAATGATCAATGGCAATCACAACTAATATCCCACAGAGGTCTGGAATTGGAATGATGCTCAAAATCAAAGTGGAAAATCAAATTGCAGGCTGATCCAACTTCAGTGGAAATGCCTCGACAAGGAAATAATGCTCAGTAGTGTGTGTGGCCTCGACATGCTTGTATGACCTCCCTACAAAGCCTGGGCATGCTCCTGATGAGGCGGCGGATGGTCTCCTGAGGGATCTCCTCCCAGACTAAAGCATCCGCCAACTCCTAGACAGTCTGTGGTGCAACATGACATAGTAACATAGATAGTAAGGCCGAAAAAAGACATTTGTCCATCCAGTTCAGCCTATATTCCATCATAATAAATCCCCAGATCTACGTCCTTCTACAGAACCTAATAATTGTATGATACAATATTGTTCTGCTCCAGGAAGACATCCAGGCCTCTCTTGAACCCCTCGACTGAGTTCGCCATCACCACCTCCTCAGGCAAGCAATTCCAGATTCTCACTGCCCTAACAGTAAATAATCCTCTTCTATGTTGGTGGAAAAACCTTCTCTCCTCCAGACGCAAAGAATGCCCCCTTGTGCCTGTCACCTTCCTTGGTATAAACAGATCCTCAGCGAGATATTTGTATTGTCCCCTTATATACTTATACATGGTTATTAGATCGCCCCTCAGTCGTCTTTTTTCTAGACTAAATAATCCTAATTTCGCTAATCTATCTGGGTATTGTAGTTCTCCCATCCCCTTTATTAATTTTGTTGCCCTCCTTTGTACTCTCTCTAGTTCCATTATATCCTTCCTGAGCACCGGTGCCCAAAACTGGACACAGTACTCCATGTGCGGTCTAACTAGGGATTTGTACAGAGGCAGTATAATGCTCTCATCATGTGTATCCAGACCTCTTTTAATGCACCCCATGATCCTGTTTGCCTTGGCAGCTGCTGCCTGGCACTGGCTGCTCCAGGTAAGATTATCATTAATTAGGATCCCCAAGTCCTTCTCCCTGTCAGATTTACCCAGTGGTTTCCCATTGAGTGTGTAATGGTGATATTGATTCCTTCTTCCCATGTGTATAACCTTACATTTATCATTGTTAAACCTCATCTGCCACCTTTCAGCCCAAGTTTCCAACTTATCCAGATCCATCTGTAGCAGAATACTATCTTCTCTTGTATTAACTGCTTTACATAGTTTTGTATCATCTGCAAATATCGATATTTTACTGTGTAAACCTTCTACCAGATCATTAATGAATATGTTGAAGAGAACAGGTCCCAATACTGACCCCTGCGGTACCCCACTGGTCACAGCGACCCAGTTAGAGACTATACCATTTATAACCACCCTCTGCTTTCTATCACTAAGCCAGTTACTAACCCATTTACACACATTTTCCCCCAGACCAAGCATTCTCATTTTGTGTACCAACCTCTTGTGCGGCACGGTATCAAACGCTTTGGAAAAATCGAGATATACCACGTCCAATGACTCACCGTGGTCCAGCCTATAGCTTACCTCTTCATAAAAACTGATTAGATTGGTTTGACAGGAGCGATTTCTCATAAACCCATGCTGATATGGAGTTAAACAGTTATTCTCATTGAGATAATCCAGAATAACATCCCTCAGAAACCCTTCAAATATTTTACCAACAATAGAGGTTAGACTTACTGGCCTATAATTTCCAGGTTCACTTTTAGAGCCCTTTTTGAATATTGGCACCACATTTGCTATGCGCCAGTCCTGTGGAACAGACCCTGTCGCTATAGAGTCCCTAAAAATAAGAAATAATGGTTTATCTATTACATTACTTAGTTCTCTTAGTACTCGTGGGTGTATGCCATCCGGACCTGGAGATTTATCTATTTTAATCTTATTTAGCCGGTTTCGCACCTCTTCTTGGGTTAGAATGGTGACCCTTAATATAGGGTTTTCATTGTTTCTTGGGATTTCACCTAGCATTTCATTTTCCACCGTGAATACCGTGGAGAAGAAGGTGTTTAATATGTTAGCTTTTTCCTCGTCATCTACAACCATTCTTTCCTCACTATTTTTTAAGAGGCCTACATTTTCAGTTTTTATTCTTTTACTATTGATATAGTTGAAGAACAGTTTGGGATTAGTTTTACTCTCCTTAGCAATGTGCTTCTGTGTTTCCTTTTTGGCAGCTTTAATTAGTTTTTTAGATAAAGTATTTTTCTCCCTATAGTTTTTTAGAGCTTCAATGGTGCCATCCTGCTTTAGTAGTGCAAATGCTTTCTTTTTACTGTTAATTGCCTGTCTTACTTCTTTGTTTAGCCACATTGGATTTTTCCTATTTCTAGTCCTTTTATTCCCACAAGGTATAAACCGCTTACAGTGCCTATTTAGGATGTTCTTAAACATTTCCCATTTATTATCTGTATTCTTATTTCTGAGGATATTGTCCCAGTCTACCAGATTAAGGGCATCTCTAAGCTGGTCAAACTTTGCCTTCCTAAAGTTCAGTGTTTTTGTGACTCCCTGACAAGTCCCCCTAGTGAAAGACAGGTGAAACTGTACAATATTGTGGTCGCTATTTCCTAGATGCCCAACCACCTGCAGATTTGTTATTCTGTCAGGTCTATTAGATAGTATTAGGTCTAAAAGTGCTGCTCCTCTGGTTGGATTCTGCACCAATTGTGAAAGATAATTTTTCTTGGTTATTAGCAGAAACCTGTTGCCTTTATGGGTTTCACAGGTTTCTGTTTCCCAGTTAATATCCGGGTAGTTAAAGTCCCCCATAACCAGGACCTCATTATGGGTTGCAGCTTCATCTATCTGCTTTAGAAGTAGACTTTCCATGGTTTCTGTTATATTTGGGGGTTTGTAACAGACCCCAATGAGAATTTTGTTACCATTTTTCCCTCCATGAATTTCGACCCATATGGACTCGACATCCTCATTTCCTTCGCTAATATCCTCCCTTAAAGGGAACCTGTCACCCCGTTTTTTGAGATTGAGCTATAAATACTGTTAAATAGGGCCTGCGCTGTGTGTTACTATAGTGTATGTAGTGTACCCTGATTCCCCATGTATGCTGAGAAATACATTACCAAAGTCGCCGTTTTCGCCTGTCAATCAGGCTGGTCTGGTCAGGTGGGCGTGTTCACAGCGCTCTTTTCTTCCCCAGCTTTCCGTTGGTGGCGTAGTGGTGTGCGCATGTCCAGAGTTCCGACTTCCCTGCGCCCACGTGAAGACACAGCGCGCGATCTGCGCTGTAATCCCTTGCATCGGTGGGGCGGCCATCTTCCTGTGGCCGCGCGTGCGCAGATGGAGCACTCTGCTGCACGGGGCTTCAGGAAAATGGCCGCCGGCAGCCGCGCGTGCGCATTAGAGATCGCGGCGGCCATTTTCCCAAAGCCGAGTTTGCATCTCGGCTTTGGGAAAATGGCCGCCGCGATCTCTAATGCGCACGCGCGGCTGCCCGCGGCCATTTTCCTGAAGCCCCGTGCAGCAGAGCACTCCATCTGCGCACGCGCGGCCCCAGGAAGATGGCCGCCCCCACCGATGCAAGGGATTACAGCGCAGATCGCGCGCTGTGTCTTCACGTGGGCGCAGGGAAGTCGGAACTCTGGACATGTGCACACCACTACGCCACCAACGGAAAGCTGGGGAAGAAAAGAGCGCTGTGAACACGCCCACCTGACCAGACCAGCCTGATTGACAGGCGAAAACGGCGACTTTGGTAATGTATTTCTCAGCATACATGGGGAATCGGGGTACACTACATACACTATAGTAACGCACAGCGCAGGCCCTATTTAACAGTATTTATAGCTCAATCTCAAAAAACGGGGTGACAGGTTCCCTTTAAAGTGGACTTAAGACAAGACTTTACATAGAGACAAACCCCTCCTCCTCTCCGATTTTTACGATCCTTTCTAAACAGACTGTAACCCTGTAAGTTAACTGCCCAGTTATAGCTTTCATCTAACCATGTCTCGGTTATTCCCACTATGTCAAAGTTACCTGTAGATATTTCTGCTTCTAGTTCTTCCATCTTGTTTGTCAGGCTTCTGGCGTTTGCGAGCATGCAGTTTAGAGGATTTTGTTTTGTTCCAATCTCCTCGCTGTGGATTGTTTTAGAAATGTTTTTACCTCCCTTCTGAGTATGTTTTCCTGGGTCTTCTTTGTTCAAGTCTAATGTTTTTCTTCCCGTCCCCTCTTCTTCTAGTTTAACGCCCTCCTGATGAGTGTAGCGAGTCTTCTGGCGAATGTGTGTTTCCCAGGTTTGTTGAGGTGTAGTCCGTCTCTGGCGAGGAGTCCATCGTACAAGTAATTCACACCGTGGTCCAGGAATCACGTTGGTGAATGGTGCGACACATGATGTCCCAGATATGTTTAATCGGATTCAGGTCTGGAGAAAGGGTGGGCCAGTCCATAGCTTCAATGCCTTCATCTTGCAGGAACTGCTGACACATTCCAGCCACATGAAGTCTGGCATTGTCCTTCATTAGGAGGAACCCAGGGCCAACTGCACCAGCATATGGTCTCACAAGGGGTCTGAGGATCTCATCTCGGTACCTATTGGGTGTCAAGCTACCTCTGGCGAGCACATGGAGAGCTGTGCGGCCCTCTAAAGAAATGCCACCCCACACCACACCATTACTGACCCACTGCCAAACCGGTCATGCTGAAGGATGTTGCAGGCAGCAGATTGCTCTCCATGGCATCTCCAGACTCTGTCACGTCTGTCACATGTGCTCAATGTGAACCTGCTTTCATCTGTGAAGAGCACAGGGCACCAGTGGCGAATTTGCCAATCCTGGTGTTCTGTGGCAAATGTCAAGCGTCCTGCATAGTGTTGGGCTGTGAGCACAACCCCCATCTGTGGACGTCGGGCACTCAGACCATCCTCATGTAGTCGGTTTCTAACCATTTGTGCAGACCCATGCACATTTGTGGCCTGCTGGAGGTCATTTTGCAGGGCTCTGGCAGTGCTCCTCCTGTTCCTCCTTGCACAAAGGCTGAGGTGGCGGTCCTGCTGCTGGGTTGTTGCCCTCCTACGGCCCCCTCCACGTCTCCTGGTGTACTGGCCTGTCTCCTGGTAGTGCCTCTAGCCTTTGAACATTATGCTGACAGACACAGCAAACCTTCTTGCCACAGCTCGCATTGAGGTGCCATCCTGGATGAGCTGCATTACCTGAGCCACTTGTGTGAGTTGTAGAGTCTGTCTCATGCTACCAAGAGTGTGAAAGCACAACCAACATTCAAAAGTGACCAAAACATCAGCCAGAAAGCATTGATACTGAGATGTGGTCTGTGGTCCCCACCAGCATAACCACTCCTTTATTGAGTGTCTTGGTAATTGCCAATAATTTCCATCTGGTGACTATTCGATTTGCATGACGGCATGTGAAATTGATTGTCAATCAGTGTTGCTTCCTAAGTGGATAGTTTGATTTCACAGAAGTTTGATTTACTTGGAGTTATATTCTGTTGTTTAAGTGTTCCCTTTATTTTTTTGAGCAGTGTGTATGTATCTATGTATATATATATATATGTATATATATATATATATATATAGTGATGCAGTGACCCCTGTTACAGGTAGGGGGCGCTGCATGGTCTTCCCAGGATACGCTCGGAGGCGTATTGAGGCCGTGAGAGTGCATGGCAGTTGCAAACATAAATATGATGGTGAGACTAAGTCCGGCATTGTTGTGAATAGCCGGTATGTGTGTCGCAGAGGACGTTACTCTGCGCTGTCAGCTTAAAGCAATGTTGTTGTTCTGGGACCTGTAGTCCCACAAGTATAGTTGTTGGTATAATTATGAAGGGAGGCTGGCAGGGCTAATTATGAGAGATGGGCGGGTCAATCTAGTCACACACACACACTCCTATCTAGGGGAGTGGTTACAACCATATAATGTGACTGAAGTGTGGTCACATGCCTGTGTGTTGGACGGTCCCAGGTGGGATGGATGTCCTGAATAGCGCACAGTGAAATCATGGTCCTGGATGGTCTGTGTTGGAAGCTCCTGTGAGTGGAATCTTCCTGGAGCAAATGAGAGACCGTGGACCTGGACAGTTGTGTGTTGGACTGTCCCAGGTGGGATGGATGTCCTAAATAGTGCACAGTGAGACCGTGGTCCTGGATGGTCTTTGTTGGAAGCTCCTGTGAGTGGAGTCTTCCTGGAGCTCCTGAGAGACCATGGACCTGGACGGTCTGTGTTGGGGAAGCTACCTTCTTTCGGGGGCTCTGGACTGACTGATGTGTGCCTGCCAGGTGATCCCCATGAGGCAGCTTTCCCAGAAAGAGAGGACTGACAAGTAGTCAGCGTGAGGAGCGGAGCTCCTGGTAGTTAACCCCCGACAAGGGGATTGTCATATACTGTAATATACAGTGCCTACAAGTAGTATTCAACCCCTTGCAGATTTAGCAGGTTTACACATTTGGAATTAACTTGGCATTGTGACATTTGGACTGTAGATCAGCCTGGAAGTGTGAAATGCACTGCAGCAAAAAAGAATGTTATTTCTTTGTTTATTTTTTTTTTAAATTGTGAAAAGTCTTTTCAGAGGGTCATTTATTATTCAACCCCTCAACCCACCAGAATTCTGTTTGGTTCCCCTAAAGGGAAGTTTGGTTCCCCTATTAAGAAGTAGTTCAGGCACAAAGAACAATGAGCTTCACATGTTTGGATTAATTATCTCTTTTTCCAGCCTTTTCTGACTATTTAAGACCCTCCCCAAACTTGTGAACAGCACTCATACATGGTCAACATGGGAAAGACAAAGGATCATTCCAAGGCCATCAGAGACAAGATCATGGAGGGTCACAAGGCTGGCAAGGGGTACAAAACCCTTTCCAAGGAGTTGGGCCTACCTGTCTCCACTGTTGGGAGCATCATCTGGAAGTGGAAGGCTTATGGAACTACTGTTAGCCTTCCACGGCCTGGACAGCCTTTGAAAGTTTCCTCCCGTGCTGAGGCCAGGCTTGTCCGAAGAGTCAAGGCTAACCCAAGGACAACAAGGAAGGAGCTCTGGGAAGATCTCATGGCAGTGGGGACATTGGTTTCAGTCAATACCATAAGTAACGTACTCCACCGCAATGGTCTCCATTCCAGACGAGCCCGTAAGGTACCTTTACTTTCAAAGCGTCATGTCAAGGCTCGTCTACAGTTTGCTCATGATCACTTGGAGGACTCTGAGACTGACTGGTTCAAGGTTCTCTGGTCTGATGAGACCAAGATCGAGATCTTTGGTGCCAACCACACACGTGACGTTTGGAGACTGGATGGCACTGCATACGACCCCAAGAATACCATCCCTACAGTCAAGCATGGTGGTGGCAGCATCATGCTGTGGGGCTGTTTCTCAGCCAAGGGGCCTGGCCATCTGGTCCGCATCCATGGGAAGATGGATAGCACGGCCTACCTGGAGTTTTGGCCAAGAACCTCCGCTCCTCCATCAAGGATCTTAAGATGGGTCGTCATTTCATCTTCCAACAAGACAACGACCCAAAGCACACAGCCAAGGAAACCAAGGCCTGGTTCAAGAGGCAAAAAATCAAGGTGTTGCAGTGGCCTAGTCAGTCTCCTGACCTTAACCCAATTGAAAACTTGTGGAAGGAGCTCAAGATTAAAGTCCACATGAGACACCCAAAGAACCTAGATAACTTGGAGAAGATCTGCATGGAGGAGTGGGCGAAGATAACTCCAGAGATCTGTGCCGGCCTGATCATGTCTTATAAAAGATGATTATTAGCTGTAATTGCAAACAAAGGTTATTCCACAAAATATTAAACCTAGGGGTTGAATAATAATTGACCCACACTTTTATGTTTAAAATTTATAAAAATTTAACTGAGCAACAAAACTTTTTGGTTTGTAAGATTTATGCATCTGTTAATAAATCCTGCTCTTGTTTGAAGTTTGAAGGCTCTAACTTATTTGCATCTTATTAAACCTGCTAAATCTGCAGGGGGTTGAATACTACTTGTAGGCACTGTATGGCATAGAAGTGTATCTGTCATATGAACTGTGCGGTCACCCACGGCAACTGGTCAGATAAGGATCAGCGTGTTTAGTGACGCAAGCTAATGATGTGAAGCCTGATATAAAGACTGTCCATCTGTTGTTGGTTTTGGTGGTTTGTGCTGTATAAAATAAACCCACATAGACTGTTTAACCCCTTTCTGACATATGACGTACTATCCCGTCGAGGTGGGGTGGGCCTGTATGACCACCGACAGGATAGTACGTCATACGCGATGCCTATCGTGGTGGGCATAGCCCCATGCGGGAAGTAAGTAGATCACTGCATTCCTAGGTGTGCGGAATCCCCACGATTCCGCAAATTTAATGAACATGCTGCGTTTTTTTCTGGAATGCGATTCCACTCAGGAAAAAAATGCAGCATGTTCACAAAAAATGCAGATTGCATTCTATTAAATAGGATGCTTAATGTGAGCGTTTTTTTTTTCGGTTTTATAGCGTTTTTATAGCGAAAAAAATGCAAAAAAACCCCGTGAAAAATCTGCTACATGTGCACACAGCCTTAGGGTCCAATTTCTCCTGTTACCCTTGGGAAAATACAAAACTGGGGGCTAAAAAATAATTTTTTGGGGAAATTTTTTTTTTATTTTCACGGCTCTGCGTTATAAACTGCAGTGAAACATTTGGGGGTTCCAAGTTCTCACAACACATCTAGATAAGTTCCTTGGGGGGGATCTACTTTCCAATATGGGGTAACTTGTGGGGGGTTTCTACTGTTTAGGTACATTAGGGGCTCTGTAAACGCAATGTGACGCCTGCAGACCAATCCATCTAAGTCTGCATTCCAAATGATGCTCCTTCCCTTCCGAGCTCTGCCATGCGCTCAAACGGTGGTCCCCCCCCCCACATATCGGGTATCGGCGTACTCAGGACAAATTGGACAACAACATTTAGGGTACAATTTCTCCTGTTACCCTTGGAAAAATAGAACACTGGGGGCTAAAAAATTATTTTTGTGGAAAAAAAAAGTTTTTATTTGCACAGCTCTGCATTATAAACTGTAGTGAAACACTTGGGGGTTCAAAGCTCTCACAACACATTTAGATGAGTTCCTTAGTGGGTCTACTTTCCAAAATGGTGTCACTTGTGGGGGGTTTCTACTGTTTAGGTACATTAGGGGATCTGCAAACGCAATGTGACGTGTTGTGAATTCTGCTCTTGGGTTCCCTCCAGTGGTGGTAGGTGGGAATGCAGTTGTCTCTGAGTCACAGCACTGGCCAGGTGTATCAGCTAATTGCTGTTCTGACTGGGATATTTAAGCGTACAGGATTCATTAGCCCTGGCCAGTTGTCAATGTTTCTTTGGAAGTATTGGATCTCTGCCTGGCCTCACCTGCTTAGCTGCCAGTTCAGCAAAGATAAGTGTCTGTTTCTTTTTCTGAAGCACACTTGCTGTGTGCTTATTTTCAGTGCTGATCTTTTGTTTCTATTTGTCCAGCTTAGACTGTGTCAGCTGTTTTTCTCAGTCTGGTTGGATTCTCTGGAGTTGCAGTTATACTCTCCACGTCTTTAGTTAGATGGTGGAGTTTTTGTATTTTCTGCTGTGGATATTTTGGAAGGGTTTTATTACTGACCGCACAGAACTCTGTCCTGTACTTTTCTATTTAGCTAGAAGGGGCCTCATTTGCTAAGCCTGTTTTCTGCATGCGTGTGTCTTTTCCTCTCCAACTCACAGTCAATATTTGTGGGGGCTGCCTATCCTTTGGGGGTCTACTCTGAGGCAAGATAGTTTTCCTATTTCCATCTTTAGGGGTATTTAGTCCTCAGGCTGTGTCGAGGTGTCTAGGTTTTGTTAGGTACATCCCACGGCTACTTCTAGTTGCGGTGATAGGATCAGGGTTTGCGGTCAGTATAAGTTACCACCTACTCCAGAGAAGGTTTTCATGCTGCTCCAAGGCCACCTGATCATAACAGTACAACTGGCCAACAATGAGTTAAATGCATCTCAGAAGAAGGGAGGAAAGGTCTTGAGCCATTTTTTTTTCTTCACTCTGTTTTGTCTTCTCCTCCCTCTTTATCTCTGGGTGGCTGAAGAGCCTTGTGCTAGCATGAGTGTTCAGGAATTAGCTTCTCGTGTAGACCAGCTTGCTGCTAGGATACAGGGTATTTCTGATTATATTGTTCAAACTCCTGCTTTAGAACCGAAGATTCCTACTCCTGATTTGTTTTTTGGTGACAGGTCCAAATTTTTGAGTTTTAAAAACAATTGTAAACTGTTTTTTGCATTGAAACCTCGATCCTCTGGTGATTCCATTCAACAAGTTAAAATCATCATCTCCCTGCTGCGTGGTGATCCACAGGATTGGGCATTTTCCCTGGAATCTGGGGATTCTGCTTTGCTTAATGTAGACTCCTTCTTTCAGGCGTTAGGATTATTATATGATGAACCTAATTCTGTGGATCAAGCTGAGAAGACCTTGTTGGTCCTGTCTCAGGGGCAAGAGGCGGCTGAATTATATTGTCAGAAATTCAGAAAATGGTCTGTGTTGACTACATGGAATAATGATGCTTTGGCGGCAATTTTCAGAAAGGATCTTTCTGAATCCGTTAAAGATGTTATGGTGGGGTTTCCCACACCCTCCAATCTGAGTGATTCTATGTCTCTGGCCATTCAGATTGACCGGCGCTTGCGGGAGCGCAGAAATGTGCGCGCTATGGCGTTATTCTCAGAGCAAATTCCTGAGCCTATGCAGTGTGATAGGATTCTGTCTAAAACAGAACGTCAAGGTTTCAGACGTCTCAATAGGTTGTGTTATTATTGTGGCAACGCTTCCCATGTCATTTTAGTCTGTGCTAAGAGGACAAAAAGGATTGCCAGTTCATTTACCATCAGTACTGTACAACCTAAATTTCTGTTATCTGTGTCCTTGATCTGCTCATTGTCATCATTTTCTGTCATGGCGTTTGTGGATTCAGGCGCTGCCTTGAACTTAATGGACTTTGACTTTGCTAGGCATTGTGGTTTTCCCTTGCAGCCTTTGCAGAACCCTATTCCTTTAAGGGGCATTGATGCTACACCCTTGGCTAAAAATAAGCCCCAGTTTTGGACACAGGTGACCATGCGCATGGCGCTAGCCCATCAGGAAGATTGTCGATTTCTGGTGCTGCATAATTTGCATGATGCTATCGTGCTGGGTTTTCCGTGGTTGCAGGTACATAATCCTGTGTTGGATTGGAAGTCCATGTCTGTGACTAGTTGGGGTTGTCAGGGGGTTCATAATGAAATGCCTCTGATGTCTATCGCCCCTTCTTCTTCTTCTGAAATTCCGGAGTTTTTGTCTGATTTTCAGGATGTATTCGATGAGCCCAAGTCCAGTTTCCTTCCACCGCACAGGGACTGCGATTGTGCTATTGACTTGATTCCAGGCTGTAAGTTTCCTAACTTCCCGACTTTTCAACCTGTCTGTACCTGAACATGCCGCCATGCGGAGCTATATTAAGGAGTCTATGGAGAAAGGGCATATTCGGCCATCTTCTTCACCGATGGGAGCGGGGTTCTTTTTTGTTGCTAAAAAAGATGGTTCCTTAAGACCCTGTATTGATTATCGCCTCTTGATTAAGATCACGGTCAAGTTTCAATATCCTTTACCTTTGCTTTCCGATTTTTTTGCTAGGATTAAGGGAGCTAGTTGGTTTACTAAGATTGACCTTCGGGGGGCTTATAATCTTGTTCGTATTAAACAGGGTGATGAATGGAAAACTGCGTTTAACACGCCCAAAGGCCATTTTGAATACCTTGTGATGCCATTCGGACTCTCTAATGCTCCATCTGTTTTTCAGTCCTTCATGCATATCTTCCGGGATTATCTTGATAAATTCTTGATTGTATATTTGGACGATATTTTGATTTTTTCCGATGATTGGGAGTCTCATGTGCAGCAGGTCAGGATGGTATTTCAGATCCTTCGTGACACTGTCTTGTTTGTGAAAGGGTCTAAGTGTCTTTTTGGGGTGCAAAAGGTTTCCTTTTTGGGCTTTATTTTTTCTCCCTCGTCTATAGAGATGGATCCGGTTAAGGTTCAGGCCATTCATGATTGGATTCAGCCCACATCCGTGAAGAGCCTTCAGAAATTTTGGGGTTTTGCTAATTTTATCGCCGCTTCATTGCTAATTTTTCCAGCGTGGTTAAACCCTTGACTGATTTGACGAAGAAGGGCGCTGATGTGGCGAATTGGTCCCCTGCGGCTGTCTCTGCCTTTCAGGAACTTAAACGTCGTTTTACTTCTGCTCCAGTGTTGCATCAACCGGATGTTTCTCTTCCGTTTCAGGTTGAGGTTGACGCTTCTGAGATTGGGGCAGGGGCTGTTTTGTCTCAGAGGGATCCTGTTGGTTCCTTAATGAAACCGTGTGCCTTCTTTTCCCGTAAGTTTTCGCCTGCTGAACGCAATTATGATGTCGGCAATCGGGAGTTGTTGGCTATGAAGTGGGCGTTTGAGGAGTGGCGACATTGGCTTGAGGGAGCTAAGCACCGTATTGTGGTCTTGACCGATCATAAGAATCTGATTTACCTCGAGTCTGCCAAACGGTTGAATCCTAGACAGGCTCGATGGTCCTTGTTTTTTTCTCGTTTTGATTTCTTGGTCTCGTACCTTCCGAGTTCTAAGAATATTAAGGCTTATGCCCTCTCTAGGAGATTTTTGCCTGATTCTCCTGAGGTCTTAGAGCCAGTCGGTATTCTGAAAGAGGGGGTGGTCCTTTCTGCCATTTCCCCTGATTTACGACGGGTTCTTCAGGAATTTCAGGCTGACAAACCTGACCGCTGTCCTGTGGGGAAACTGTTTGTTCCTGACAGATGGACTAGTAGAGTGATTTCTGAGGTTCACTGTTCCGTGTTGGCTGGTCATCCTGGCATTTTTGGTACCAGAGATTTGGTTGGTAGGTCATTTTGGTGGCCTTCATTGTTGCGTGATGTGCGTTCTTTTGTGCAGTCCTGTGGGACTTGTGCGCGGGCCAAGCCTTGTTGCTCCCGTGCTAGTGGGTTGCTTTTGCCATTGCCGATCCCTGAGAGGCCCTGGACGCATATTTCTATGGATTTTATTTCCGATCTTCCTGTTTCCCAGAGGATGTCGGTTGTCTGGGTTGTTTGTGACCGATTCTCTAAGATGGTTCATTTGGTGCCTTTGCCTAAATTGCCTTCTTCTGATTTGGTTCCGTTGTTCTTTCAGCATGTGGCCCGTTTGCATGGTATTCCGGAGAATATTGTGTCCGACAGAGGTTCCCAGTTTGTTTCTAGGTTTTGGCGGGCCTTTTGTGCCAAGCTGGGCATTGATTTGTCTTTTTCCTCTGCATTTCATTCTCAGACAAACAGCCAGACCGAGCATACTAATCAGACCTTGGAGACTTATTTGAGATGCTTTGTGTCTGCTGATCAGGATGATTGGGTGGTTTTTTGCCATTGCCCGAGTTTGCCCTTAATAATCAGGCTAGTTCGGCTACTTTGGTTTCGCCTTTCTTTTGTAATTTTGGTTTTCATCCTCGTTTTTCTTCTGGGCAGGTTGAGCCTTCTGACTGTCCTGGTGTGGATTCTGTGGTTGACAGGTTGCAGCAGATTTAGGCTCATGTGGTGGACAATTTGGTGTTGTCTCAGTAGGAGGCTCAGCGCTTTGCTAACCGTCGTTGGTGTGTTGGTTCCCGACTTCGGGTTGGGGATCTGGTCTGGTTGTCTTCCCGTCATGTTCCTATGAAGGTTTCTTCTCCTAAGTTTAAGCCTCGGTTTATTGGTCCTTATAGGATTTCTGAGATTATTAATCCAGTGTCTTATCGACTGGCGCTTCCGGCCTCTTTTGCTATCCATAATGGCTTCCATAGATCTTTGTTGCGGAAATTGTTGTGAATTCTGTTGTCGAACTCCCTCCTGTGGTCGTGAATGGTACTTCGGCGAGTTCTGTCCATGGACTCCCTCTGGTGGCTGCGAGTGAAGCTGCTGCTTCTGAGGTTCCTTACACAGGTGACGTGGTTTATCCTTTGGTTGGCTGCTCTATTTAACTCCACTCAGATCGTTACTCCATGCCAGCTGTCATTGTTCCTGCATTGGTTCAGTTCGCTCTTGGATCTTTCTGGTGACCTGTCTTCTCCAGCAGAAGCTAAGTTCCTGATAGTTATTATTTGTTCATTGTTTCCTTGTCCAGCTGGTTATCATGATTTTGTCTTGCTAGCTGGAAGCTCTGGGATGCAGAGTGGCATCTCCGCACCGTTAGTCGGTGCGGAGGTCTTTTTTGCACACTCTGCGTGGTCTTTTGTAGTTTTTTGTGCTGACCGCAAAGATACCTTTCCTATCCTCTGTCTGTTTAGTAAGTCTGGCCTCCCTTTGCTGAATCCTGTTTCATTTCTGTGTTTGTGACTTTCATCTTTACCCACAGTCAATATATGTGGGGGGCTGCCTTTTCCTTTGGGGAATTTCTCTGAGGCAAGGTAGGCTTTATTTTCTATCTCTAGGGCTAGCTAGCTCTTAGGCTGTGAAGAGGCGTCTAGGGAGAGTCAGGAACGCTCCACGGCTATTTCTAGTTGTTGTGATAGGATTAGGGCCTGCGGTCAGCAGAGCTCCCACATCCCAGAGCTTGTCCTGTGTGAGTTTAACTATCAGGTCGTGCCGGTTGCTCCTAACCACCAGGTCCATAACAGTACAGCTGGCCCAAAGTATTAATGCATCTCAATAGAGGGATAAGAGAAGTTCTGAGACCATTTTTTTTTCTTTCACTGTGTTTTGTCTTTCTTTTCCCCTAAACCTTTGGGTGGTTCAGGACACAGGTGTAGATATGGACATTCAAGGTCTGTCCTGTTGTGTGGATCATCTCACTGCAAGGGTACAAAACATTCAAGATTTTGTGGTTCAGAATCCTATGTTAGAGCCTAGAATTCCTATTCCTGATTTATTTTCTGGGGATAGATCTAAGTTTCTGAATTTCAAAAATAATTGTAAACTGTTTCTAGCTTTGAAACCCCGCTCCTCTGGTGACCCCGTTCAACAAGTAAAAATCATTATTTCTTTGTTGCGTGGTGACCCTCAAGACTGGGCATTTTCCCTTGCGCCAGGAGATCCTGCATTGCGTGATGTTAATGCGTTTTTTTCTGGTGCTTGGATTGCTTTATGATGAACCAAATTCAGTGGATCAGGCAGAGAAAATGTTGCTGGCTTTGTGTCAGGGTCAGGATGAAGCGGATGTGTACTGTCAGAAGTTTAGAAAGTGGTCTGTGCTTACTCAGTGGAATGAGTGTGCCCTGGCGGCAATTTTCAGAAAGGGTCTTTCTGAAGCCCTTAAGGATGTCATGGTGGGATTTCCCACGCCTGCTGGTCTGAATGAGTCTATGTCCTTGGCAATTCAGATCGATCGGCGCTTGCGTGAGCGCAAAGCTGTGCACCATCTGGCGGTATTCTCTGAGCATAGGCCTGAGCCTATGCAGTGTGATAGGACTTTGACCAGAGCTGAACGGCAAGAACACAGACGTCGGAATGGGCTGTGTTTTTACTGTGGTGAATCCACTCATGCTATCTCCGATTGTCCTAAGCGCACTTATTGGTTTGCTAGGTCTTCCACCATTGATACGGTACAGTCTAAATTTCTTTTGTCCGTTACTCTGATTTGCTCTCTGTCGTCCTATTCTGTTATGGCATTTGTGGATTCAGGCGCTGCCCTGAATTTGATGGACTTGGAGTTTGCCAGGCGCTGTGGTTTTTTCTTGGATCCCTTGCAGTATCCTATTCCATTGAGAGGAATTGATGCTACGCCTTTGGCCAAGAATAAGCCTCAGTACTGGACTCAATTGACCATGTGCATGGCTCCTGCACATCAGGAGGATATTCGCTTTTTGGTGTTGCATAATCTGCATGATGTGGTCGTTTTGGGGTTGCCATGGCTACAGGTCCATAATCCAGTGTTGGATTGGAAATCTATGTCTGTGTCCGGCTGGGGTTGACAGGGGGTACATGGTGATGTTCCATTGTTGTCAATTTCGCCTTCCACTCCTTCTGAAGTCCCTGAGTTTTTATCAGATTACTGGGATGTATTTGAAGAGCCCAAATCCGGTGCCCTACCTCCTCATAGGGATTGCGATTGTGCTATTAATTTGATTCCTGGTAGTAAGTTTCCTAAGGGCCGTCTGTTTAATTTATCTGTGCCAGAGCACGCCGCTATGCGGAGTTATATAAAGGAATCCTTGGAGAAGGGTCATATTCGCCCGTCGTCGTCACCATTGGGAGCAAGGTTCTTTTTTGTGGCTAAGAAGGATGACTCTTTGAGACCTTGTATTGATTACCGCCTTCTTAATAAGATCACAGTCAAATTTCAGTTTCCTTTGCCGCTGCTGTCTGATTTGTTTGCTCGGATTAAGGGGGCTAGTTAAAGCGCTGCGGAATATGTTGGCGCTATATAAATAAAGATTATTATTATTAGTTGGTTCACCAAGATAGATCTTCGAGGGGCGTATAATCTTGTGCGAATTAAACAGGGCGATGAATGGAAAACAGCATTTAATACGCCCGAGGGCCATTTTGAGTACCTGGTTATGCCATTCGGGCTTTCTAATGCTCCATCTGTGTTTCAGTCCTTTATGCATGACATCTTCCAAGAGTACCTGGATAGATTCATGATTGTATATTTGGATGACATTTTGGTCTTTTCGGATGATTGGGAGTCTCATGTGAAGCAGGTCAGAATGGTGTTACAGGTCCTTCGTGCGAATTCCTTGTTTGTGAAGGGGTCAAAGTGTCTCTTTGGAGTTCAGAAGGTTTCATTTTTGGGTTTCATTTTTTCCCCTTCTACTATCGAGATGGACCCTGTTAAAGTTCAGGCCATTTATGATTGGACTCAGCCGACATCTGTGAAGAGCCTGCAGAAGTTCCTGGGCTTTGCTAATTTTTACCGTCGCTTCATCGCTAATTTTTCTAGTATTGCTAAACCGTTGACTGATTTGACCAAGAAAGGTGCTGATGTGGTCAATTGGTCCTCTGCGGCTGTAGAGGCTTTTCAGGAGTTGAAGCGTCGTTTTTCTTCTGCCCCTGTGTTGTGCCAGCCAGATGTTTCACTCCCGTTTCAGGTCGAGGTTGATGCTTCTGAGATTGGAGCAGGGGCTGTTTTGTCGCAAAGAAGTTCTGATGGCTCGGTGATGAAACCATGTGCCTTCTTTTCTAGAAAATTCTCGCCTGCTGAGCGCAATTATGATGTTGGCAATCGAGAGTTGTTGGCCATGAAGTGGGCATTCGAGGAGTGGCGACATTGGCTTGAAGGAGCTAAACATCGCGTGGTGGTCTTGACGGATCACAAGAATTTGACTCATCTCGAGTCTACCAAACAGTTGAATCCTAGACAGTCTCGATGGTCGCTCTTTTTCTCCCGTTTTGATTTTGTGGTTTCATACCTTCTGGGATCTAAGAATGTGAAGGCTGATGCCCTGTCAAGGAGTTTTGTGCCCGACTCTCCGGGTGTTCCGGAGCCGGCGGGTATTCTTAAAGAGGGGGTAATTTTGTCTGCCATCTCCCCTGATTTGCGGCGCGTGCTGCAGAAGTTTCAGGCTGATAGACCTGACCGTTGTCCTATGGAGAAACTGTTTGTCCCTGATAGATGGACTAGTAGAGTTATCTCTGAGGTTCATTGTTCGGTGTTGGCTGGTCATTCCTGGAATCTTTGGTACTAGAGATTTGGTGGCTAGATCCTTTTGGTAGCTTTCTTTGTCACGGGATGTGCGTTCTTTTGTGCAGTCCTGTGGGACTTGTGCTCGGGCTAAGCCCTGCTGTTCTCGTGCCAGTGGGTTGCTTTTGCCCCTGCCGGTCCCGAAGAGGCCCTGGACGCATATTTCCATGGATTTTATTTCTGATCTCCCTGTGTCTCAAAGGATGTCGGTCATTTGGGTGGTTTGTGATCGCTTCTCTAAGATGGTCCATTTGGTACCTTTGTCTAAATTGCCTTCCTCCTCTGATTTGGTGCCATTGTTTTTCCAGCATGTGGTTCGTTTGCATGGCATTCCAGAGAACATCGTCTCGGACAGAGGTTCCCAGTTTGTTTCGAGGTTTTGGCGTTCCTTTTGTGCTCAGATGGGCATTGATTTGTCTTTTTCTTCGGCTTTCCATCCTCAGACTAATGGCCAAACCGAACGAACTAATCAGACTTTGGAAACATATCTGAGATACTTTGTTTCTGCTGATCAGGATGATTGGGTGTCCTTCTTGCCTTTGGCTGAGTTCGCCCTTAATAATCGGGCCAGCTCAGCTACTTTAGTTTCTCCTTTTTTCTGTAATTCTGGTTTCCATCCTCGTTTCTCTTCAGGGCAGGTTGAGCCTTCGGACTGTCCTGGTGTGGATACGGTGGTGGACAGGTTGCAGCAGATTTGGACTCATGTGATGGACAATTTGACATTGTCCCAGGAGAAGGCTCAACGTTTCGCTAACCGCCGGTGCTGTGTTGGTCCCCGACTTCGTGTTGGGGATTTGGTTTGGTTGTCATCTCGTCATGTTCCTATGAAGGTTTCCTCTCCTAAGTTTAAGCCTCGTTTCATTGGGCCATATAAGATTTCTGAAGTTCTTAATCCTGTGTCATTTCGTTTGGACCTTCCAGCTTCTTTTGCCATCGTACGTAAAAGGAAGAAAAAAAGAATGGACTAAATCAGGCCTGCACAACCATGTAACAAAAATACCAAAACATGCTTATTGAACACCACAAAAAAACACTTAAAAACATTTAAAATACAACCATGTGTAAAACACCCCAATATATCCTGATAGGTAAACAGCAATCCATATATAATGTATAACATCCGACCATCCTAAATATATTATTACATATGCCAATAGACCTAAATATACCATACAAGGGAGCAATGTAATATAATGTAATATCATATGTAAACCAAGGTACACAGAATACAGAAATCAAAATACATTGTCAATTATGTATTCCCCAAAAAAATGGCAGAGTTAATAATAAGTGAGTAACCAAAAAATGTGACCCAGATAAGATATGACCTAAGTAAGTAGAGCAAAGCTCCCCTGTGGAAGATCTATGAAATCGGCATGCCGCCGAATACATACTCAGCTGGGTCTAAAGACATGATGGATTCGAACCAGAGGGTCAGAAGATAAAGATATAGCTGCAGAGCCACATGCCATGAATGGCCAGCCAGTGGTCAGGAGGGGGTGTAAAAGCAGAGCCTCACGCGTATCGCCGCCGCAGCGGCTTCGTCAGGGGAAGTGGTGTATGTGGTGCTCAACCCACATATAAATAGGAGCATACAACTGTGTAATTACATACCGGTGTGCTACTCCACGAGGCAGAAAGGAGGAGGCGGAGTAGAAGTGCAGCCGCGTATGAAAGAGGAAAAGATGTACGGAGGCCTCCGTAGGACAGAGCCGGCGCACGCGCAGACGCGGCTCCATGCTCGAGCCGCACTGCGCATTCGCCAAGAGAGCAGAGCCCCAATGGAACGGGCAGAGTGCCGGAATACATGAAGCAAAGAACAGAAAATGTACGGTGGAAGGCAAACCCCCCCCCAGGAACAGAGAGAGAGGAAGGAAATAGTCAATGTAGGCATACCATGACACCCCCTGAGGGAACCTAATAGATGGGTGATAGGGTACATGTGAAGATGGATAACAATATATCACAATAAGAAACTCCTGGACAACGGACCGGACCTAAAAAGAAAAGCATGTTACCAAAAGACACACATATTTATAATATTAGACCCATAATATTGAATTGAAGCCTATGTGCTAATAAAGAGAACTCAAAATATGAGTCCAAAGTGTCTCTTATGTATATCCATAGAAGCGATTCTTCACACGCACAATAGTCCTCCACTGATTGGCGTAAAGAAAGATGATAAGTGTCCTTATTGGCTTTCGCCTAGCAGATTGAAGATCCCCAGGCAATGTAACACGTAGCAATGAAAATTGACCCGAAGCAAGGAAAGCACAGATCATGTACAGGAGAAGTCCGACAGCCTATAAATAAAAAAGATGATACGGGTAGCTTGATCTAAGTAGATCTATTGTAGACGTCCCATTCCACATAAGGTGGATCCAATGGCTATAATCCATTTAAATAGAGAAATCCAGTGTAGATCCATCCTTAATCCATGGTAAATGTGCGTCCTAAGTAACTTGTACTCCAGTATAGTGATGAACAGGATGGAACAGCATCCATAATGACTGCAAAATCCCATGGGGCAGGTACAAGCGAATCACGGCCCAATAGATGACTAGAAGCAAAAAGACAAAAGAACAAACAGAGGTAAAGAGAGACGGACCATATCTTCAAATCCATAGGCCGATCGAACGACATAGGGAGAAATGATGTTATACCGACTGCAACTCCATAAAAATGGATCTACTGTCCCAGGAACCCCGTAAAAAGGAGTTCCTCATTTAAGCCCGCGGGGGCCACTGTATGTAACTTGAAGATCCATTTGGACTCAATTTGGAGAAGGAGCCTACGTTTATCCCCCCCTCTCTCATTGGGGACAAGTTTCTGCAGACCCACCACCTTCAAATTAGCTGAAGAACCTCCATGTTTGACCAAAAAATGTTCAGCCACTGGGGTGAGAGCCTTGCCCTTTCTCTGATCCGATGCTGCCAAGTGTATTGTAGAGATATGTTTTTGGGCCCGCTTCCTAAGTTCTTCGGTGGTCTGCCCAACATAAACCATCCTGCAAGGGCAGATAAGGGCATAGATCACATCCCTAGATCTACAGTTAATGTAGGACCTAAGGGAGTGTCTAGTGAGAAGAATGGGATGCATGAAGAGATCACGGGTTGGTGCCATGTGGGGACAGGCAGGCTAGAGTGCACCCTGGGTTTTTGCCTCTGATGTTCATGCTGCCGATCTAGTTCGTGCCTTTCATTTGGCTCATCCTGATCGGCCTGGGGGATCTGGTGATGGTTTGGTGACCCCTCCTCAAGGGGGGGTACTGTTGTGAATTCTGTTGTCGAACTCCCTCCTGTGGTCGTGAATGGTACTTCGGCGAGTTCTGTCCATGGACTCCCTCTGGTGGCTGCGAGTGAAGCTGCTGCTTCTGAGGTTCCTTACACAGGTGACGTGGTTTATCCTTTGGTTGGCTGCTCTATTTAACTCCACTCAGATCGTTACTCCATGCCAGCTGTCAATGTTCCTGCATTGGTTCAGTTCGCTCTTGGATCTTTCTGGTGACCTGTCTTCTCCAGCAGAAGCTAAGTTCCTGATAGTTATTATTTGTTCATTGTTTCCTTGTCAAGCTGGTTATCATGATTTTGTCTTGCTAGCTGGAAGCTCTGGGATGCAGAGTGGCATCTCCGCACCGTTAGTCGGTGCGGAGGTCTTTTTTGCACACTCTGCGTGGTCTTTTGTAGTTTTTTGTGCTGACCGCAAAGATACCTTTCCTATCCTCTGTCTGTTTAGTAAGTCTGGCCTCCCTTTGCTGAATCCTGTTTCATTTCTGTGTTTGTGACTTTCATCTTTACTCACAGTCAATATATGTGGGGGGCTGCCTTTTCCTTTGGGGAATTTCTCTGAGGCAAGGTAGGCTTTATTTTCTATCTCTAGGGCTAGCTAGCTCTTAGGCTGTGAAGAGGCGTCTAGGGAGAGTCAGGAACGCTCCACGGCTATTTCTAGTTGTTGTGATAGGATTAGGGCCTGCGGTCAGCAGAGCTCCCACATCCCAGAGCTTGTCCTGTGTGAGTTTAACTATTAGGTCGTGCCGGGTGCTCCTAACCACCAGGTCCATAACAGGAAATATGTGGAGCCCGTTGTTCCCTCTGTTTATCCTCCGGCCCCTGTGTTGGTTGATGGGGAGTTGGAATATGTTGTTGAGAAGATTTTGGATTCCCGTTTTTCGAGGCGGAAGCTTCAGTACCTTGTCAAATGGAAGGGTTATGGCCAGGAGGATAATTCTTGGGTTTTTGCCTCTGATGTCTATGCTGCTGATTTGGTCCGTACCTTTCATCTGGCTCATCCTAATCGTCCTGGAGGTCCTGGTGAGGGTTCGGTGACCTCTCCTCAAGGAGGGGGTACTGTTGTGAATTCTGCTCTTGGGTTCCCTCCAGTGGTTGTAGGTGGGAATGCAGTTGTCTCTGAGTCACAGCACTGGCCAGGTGTATCAGCTAATTGCTGTTCTGACTGGGATATTTAAGTGTGCAGGATTCATTAGCCCTGGCCAGTTGTCAATGTTTCTTTGGAAGTATTGGATCTCTGCCTGGCCTGGCCAGTCTGGTTGGATTCTCTGGAGTTGCAGTTATACTCTCCACGTCTTTAGTTAGATGGTGGAGTTTTTGTATTTTCTGCTGTGGATATTTTGGAAGGGTTTTATTACTGACCGCACAGAACTCTGTCCTGTCCTTTTCTATTTAGCTAGAAGGGGCCTCATTTGCTAAGCCTGTTTTCTGCCTGCGTGTGTCTTTTCCTCTCCAACTCACAGTCAATATTTGTGGGGGGCTGCCTATCCTTTGGGGGTCTACTCTGAGGCAAGATAGTTTTCCTATTTCCATCTTTAGGGGTATTTAGTCCTCAGACAATAAAAATAGCAAGCTGGACAGAAAAATAGCAAACCAAAGAAAATACAAGCAGGAACTTAGCTTCTGCTGGGAAGACAGGTCACAAGAACGATCCAGGAGTGAACTAGACCAATACTGGAACATTGACAGGTGTGTTATGAACAGGTGATTCAGAACCACAATGGACCTGGTGAATGCGAGCACAGAAAATGACCTGATAGTTGCTAAACACATAGGACGAGCTCTGAGACGTGGGAACTCTGCTGACCGCAATCCCTAATCCTATCACACCACACTAGAGGTAGCCGTGGAGTGCTCCTGACCAGACCTAGGCGCCTCGGGCACAGCCTGAGAAACTAGCTAGCCCTGAAGATAGAAAAATAAGCCTACCTTGCCTCAGAGAAATTCCCCAAAGGAAAAGGCAGCCCCCACATATAATGACTGTGAGTAAAGATGAAAATACAAACACAGAGATGAAATAGATTTTAGCAAAGTGAGGCCCGACTTACTGAATAGACCGAGGATAGGAAAGATAGCTTTGCGGTCAGCACAAAAACCTACAAACAACCACGCAGAGGGCGCAAAAAGACCCTCCGCACCGACTAACGGTACGGAGGTGCTTCCTCTGCGCCCCAGAGCTTCCAGCAAGCAAGACAAACCAATATAGCAAGCTGGACAGAAAAAATAGCAAACAAAAGTAACACAAGCAGAACTTAGCTTATGCAGGGCAGACAGGCCACAAGAACGATCCAGGAGAGAGCAAGACCAATACTGGAACATTGACTGGAGGCCAGGAACAAAGAACTAGGTGGAGTTAAATAGAGCAGCACCTAACGACCCAACCTCGTCACCTGAGGAAGGAAACTCAAAAGCCGCAGCCCCACTCACATCCACCAAAGGAAGCTCATGGACAGAACCAGCCGAAGTACCACTCATGACCACAGGAGGAAGCTTGACCACAGAATTCACAACAGTACCCCCCCTTGAGGAGGGGTCACCGAACCCTCACCAGAGCCCCCAGGCCGACCAGGATGAGCCAAATGAAAGGCACGAACCAGATCGGCAGCATGAACATCAGAGGCAAAGATCCAGGAATTATCTTCCTGACCATAACCCTTCCACTTAACCAGGTACTGGAGTTTCCGTCTCGAAATACGAGAATCCAAAATCTTCTCCACTATATACTCCAACTCCCCCTCAACCAAGACCGGGGCAGGAGGGTCAACGGATGGAACCACAGGTGCCACGTATCTCCACAACAATGACCTATGGAATACATTATGGATGGAAAAAGAAGCTGGAAGGGTCAAACGAAAAGACACAGAATTAAGAACCTCAGAAATCCTATACGGACCAAGGAAACGAGGCTTAAACTTAGGAGAGGAAACTTTCATAGGAATATAACGAGATGACAACCAAACCAAATCCCCAACACGAAGTCGGGGACCCACACAGCGCCTGCGGTTAGCGAAACGTTGAGCCTTCTCCTGGGACAATGTAAAATTGTCCACTACATGAGTCCAAATATGCTGCAACCTATCCACCACAGTATCCATACCAGGACAGTCCGAAGACTCAACCTGCCCTGAAGAGAAACGAGGATGGAAACCAGAATTGCAGAAAAACGGCGAAACCAAAGTAGCCGAGCTGGCCCGATTATTAAGGGCAAACTCAGCCAAAGGCAAAAAGGACACCCAATCATCCTGATCAGCAGAAACAAAACATCTCAGATATATTTCCAAGGTCTGATTGGTTCGTTCAGTTTGGCCATTTGTCTGAGGATGGAAAGCCGAGGAAAAAGACAAATCAATGCCCATCCTAGCACAAAAGGCTCGCCAAAACCTAGAAACAAACTGGGAACCCCTGTCAGAAACGATGTTCTCCGGAATGCCATGTAAACGAACCACATGCTGGAAAAACAATGGCACCAAATCAGAGGAGGAGGGCAACTTAGACAAGGGTACCAAATGGACCATCTTAGAGAAGCGATCACAAACCACCCAAATGACCGACATCTTTTGAGAGATGGGGAGATCCGAAATAAAATCCATAGAGATATGTGTCCAGGGCCTTTTCGGGACCGGCAAGGGCAAAAGCAACCCACTGGCACGAGAACAGCAGGGCTTAGCCCGAGCACAAATCCCACAGGACTGCACAAACGAACGCACATCCCGCGACAGAGACGGCCACCAAAAGGATCTAGCCACCAAATCTCTGGTACCAAAGATTCCAGGATGACCAGCCAACACCGAACAATGAACCTCAGAGATAACTCTACTCGTCCATTTATCAGGGACAAACAGTTTCTCCGTTGGGCAACGGTCAGGTGTATTAGCCTGAAATTTTTGCAGCACCCGCCGCAAATCAGGGGAGATGGCAGACAAAACTACCCCCTCTTTGAGAATACCCGCCGGCTCAGGCAAACCCGGAGAGTCGGGCACAAAACTCCTAGACAGGGCATCCGCCTTCACATTCTTAGAGCCCGGAAGGTACGAAACCACAAAGTCAAAACGGGAGACAAACAGCAACCAACGAGCCTGTCTAGGATTCAACCATTTGGCAGACTCGAGATAAGTCAAGTTCTTGTGATCAGTCAAGACCACCACGCGATGCTTAGCTCCTTCAAGCCAATGACGCCACTCCTCGAATGCCCACTTCATGGCCAGCAACTCTCGATTGCCAGCATCATAATTACGCTCAGCAGGCGAAAACTTCCTGGAAAAGAAGGCACATGGTTTCATCACCGAGCCATCAGAACTTCTTTGCGACAAAACAGCCCCTGCTCCAATTTCAGAAGCATCCACCTCGACCTGGAACGGGAGCGAAACATCTGGCTGGCACAAGACAGGGGCAGAAGAAAAACGACACTTCAACTCCTGAAAAGCTTCCACAGCAGCAGAAGACCAATTGACCACATCAGCACCCTCCTTGGTTAAATCAGTCAACGGTTTAGCAATACTAGAAAAATTATTGATGAAGCGACGATAAAAATAAGCAAAGCCCAGGAACTTTTGCAGACTCTTCAGAGATGTCGGCTGAGTCCAATCATAAATGGCCTGAACTTTAACAGGGTCCATCTCGATAGTAGAAGGGGAAAAAATGAAACCCAAAAATGAAACCTTCTGAACACCAAAGAGACACTTTGACCCCTTCACAAACAAAGAATTCGCACGCAGGACCTGGAACACCATTCTAACCTGCTTCACGTGGGACTCCCAATCATCCGAGAAGACCAAAATATCATCCAAGTATACAATCAGGAATTTATCCAGGTACTCTCGGAAGATGTCATGCATAAAGGACTGAAATACTGATGGAGCATTGGAAAGTCCGAATGGCATAACCAGGTACTCAAAATGGCCCTCGGGCGTATTAAATGCTGTTTTCCATTCATCACCCTGTTTAATACGCACAAGATTATACGCACCACGAAGATCTATCTTGGTGAATCAACTAGCCCCCTTAATCCGAGCAAACAAATCAGACAGCAGCGGCAAGGGGTACTGAAATTTGACTGTGATTTTATTTAGAAGGCGGTAATCAATACAAGGTCTCAACGAACCATCCTTCTTGGCCACAAAAAGAACCCTGCCCCCAATGGCGACGACGACGGGCGAATATGACCCTTCTCCAAGGATTCCTTTACGTAACTCCGCATAGCGGCGTGCTCAGCATGGGCGGACACACCGCATGTTCAGCCTGTGCAGCTGCACAGGGGCCCAGGAGGACAGGGGGCCCGATCAGCTGCTCAAATATCTTACTCTCTCATAGAGCCAGCGGCTGCATCTACACTAAGAGGAGAGGAAGGGGCCGTACCTGAGTCTTTTGCTGTCAGAGAGGGGCCCCTTCCTCCTCTCCTCTGGCTCTGAGTGTAGATGCAGCCGCTGGCTCTATGATATGATGAAGGAGCCCGGGATCACTGGACACGCCCCCTGGAATCCTTGGACACGCCTGCAGCTTCTCTTCCTGGTTCATGCAGGGCAGGCAGGAACAGGCTGGTAAGTATGGCTGATCTCAGCCAGTCCTGTCTCCTGCCTCCTCCTCACTGCCTCTGACTGCTGATGGGACCAGCCTCTGAGCAGTCAGTACATCTGTCACCTCTGCTGCCTCCTGAGCAGTTCTGTCAACTAAACTGCTTGATCAATGTTCACATGAGCTATCACATCAATCCCCCCTGCCCCCTGTAGCTACCTCCACCTCCTGTACTGAGGGGGCTTTATTGAAAAACTACTGCACTGGCCCATTCAGATGCAGGAGCTACAGTGTGAATGCTGCTTGAGTGGCCAGTGGAGCCATTCCTCAGTAAAGACCCCTCAGTACAGGGTTGGTAAGTGGCTACGGGGGGAAGAGGAGGTTGATGTGATGGCCGATGTTCACATGGGTCAGACACCTGACAGAACTTCTCAGGAGGAAGAAGTCTCAGATCCACTGACTACGGGGAGTACTCTCTGCAGCTATCAGAGGTAGTGAAGAGGCAGGAGGACTGGCGAGAGCTGGAGATCTGGCCAGTAATTGCTGATGGAGGACTGAAGACCCCCAGGATGGAGCTGCTGGAGATGGGAGAATGCACCTGCCAGAGGGACGGCATGTGTAAGTAACAAAATGTGTACAGACTTACTATCACCTATGTGTATTACCATACTTCTATGCACCTGTTTGTAAAAGTCTATATATAAGTATATATATATAATTGCCTGAGGGGTACTTCCGTCTGTCTGTCTGTAACTTCCGTAACGGAAATCCTGGGTCGCTGATTGGTCGCGGCCGGCTGCAACCAATCAGCAATATTGGGGCGGGAGTTAAACACTGCTTCACTTTTTGCTATTGATGCTGCCTATGCAGGATCAATAGTAAAAACGTATAATGTTAAAAATAATAATTAAAAAAAAACATTATATTCTCACCTTCCGGCGTCCGCACCAGCCTTCCCACTCATCGAGCTCCGGTGCCAAGAATGGATTGCAGCAATGAGCCGAGATCACAACGTAGTGGTCTCGCAAGACCGATACATTATCACAGGTTATTGCCGCAAAGCATTACTGGGAACGGAGCGTCGCGAGGAGCATCGCTAAAGCCCTGCGCTAGATCCGGGAGCCACCGGAGGGTGAGTATACAACTATTTTTTATTTTAATTGTGTTTTTTTTTAACAGGAATATGGTGCAGACATTGCTATATACTACGTGCGCTGTCATATACTGCGTGCGCTGTCATATACTACGTGGCTGTGTTATATACTACGTGGCTGTGTTATATACTGCGTCGCTGTGCTAATATACTGCGTGGGCTGTGTTTTATACTGTGGCCTGTGCTATATACTACATCGCTGTGTTATATACTGCATTGGCTGTGTTATATACTGCGTGGCTGTGCAATATACTACGTGGGCTATGTTATATACTGAGTAGAATCTGGGTTTTTTCATGTGTTGCAGAAGAACAAGACAAATTATCAGAGAAAAGGGCATGTAGCGCTATGCCTGACATGGTGTCCTTTCCTCCCTCCATGCAGGGACATCAGCTTACTCCCCGGCCCATGGCACTGTCTCCAGCATGCTCCTGCCTTCTACCTCCACTATGCATGCTGCACTGTGTCCCGATGGCGTGCCTAGGGTGCATGTGTGCGCACTCCCCTGTTCTAAAAGGGGCAGCACGTTTACATGGTAAATGCTCAGCTGGGAGGCATATAGCTAAATGTGTGTTCACTTGCAACGTGTCTCCCAGCCAAAAGTGTGGAGACATCCTGTATATAGGGCACCCTCCCCAGTAGGGAGGTGCCTGAGCAATCCCTATAGTAACAGTATGTTAGGTATGTATGCAACTGTATGTTACCAGGTCCCCCATCCCTAGTCTGATATAGTATCCCATATCCCATACCCTGTGTACTGATATTAGTGCTCGCTTCCTGTGACTGCTTCGGCGGTGTCTGTATCCTGAAATCGCATCTGCGGTACCGGTACCCTCCCGTCCCTTAACATCCTCTCTATTTATGTATGGTGCCGTCCTTTATTATATAGCGTCTAGTTATGAGCGAATATACTCGTTACTCGAGATTTCTCGAGCATGCTCTCGGTTCCGCCAAGTATTTTTTAGAGCTCGGAGATTTAGTTTTCTTTGCCACAGGTGAATGATTTACATCTGTTAGCCAGCATAAGTACATGTGGGGGTTGCCTGGTTGCTAGGGAATTTCCACATGTACTTATGCTGGCTAACAGATGTAAATCATTCAGCTGCGGCAAGAAAATCTAAATCTCCGAGCACTGAAAAATACTTGGAGAACACCCGAGCGTGCTCAAGAAATCTCAAGTAACGAGTATATTCGCTCATCACTAATGGCGTTCTGTTATGTGGAGCGCCGTCCATTATTACACAGTATCATCTCTTGTCATCTACAGCACCGTCCCTTAAATTGAGTATTCTCATTATTTTTGTTATTCACAGCGTCTTCTCTTTATTGCATGGTGTCCTCTCCTGTAAAATGACTGCTGAGGGAGCAGCATCTGACCAGAAGACCAGTCCATCAGCTGCATCCATCACAAAAGAAGCTTTCCGATGCTCCATCAGCCATCATTTCAGTTTATATCTAACAGGAGTGGATGATATGTAATAAAGAACAGGGAGATATAAATAACAAAAATAATGAGAATCTGATATGTAAGGGACGGTGCTGTACATAACAAGAGGGAACTATATGATAAGGGACGGTGCTATACATAAAGAGAGAGCACTGTGTAATAAGGGGCGGCAATATATATGAGAGGAGACTGTAAAAAAAATATGTATATCTGTAGCTTGGTCGCGATGAAAGGAGGGGGGGCCCAGATACATTACTTGCACAGGGGCCCTAAGCTGTCTGTGTCCGCCCCTGGTGCTCAGGTACAGACAAATTAAACAGTCGACCTTTAGGAAACTTACTACCAGGAATCAATTCAATAGCACACTCACAATCCCTATGCGGAGGTAGGGCATTGGACTTGGGCTCATCAAATACATCCCGGTAATCTGACAAGAACTCTGGGACCTCAGAAGGGGTGGATGATGAAATAGACAGAAATGGAACATCACCATGTACCCCCTGACAACCCCAGCTGGACACAGACATAGATTTCCAATTCAATACTGGGTTATGGACTTGTAGCCATGGCAACCCCAACACGACCACATCATGCAGATTCTGCAACACCAAAAAGCGAATATCCTCCTGATGCGCAGGAGCCATGCACATGGTCAGTTGGGTCCAATACTGAGGCTTATTCTTGGCCAAAGGCGTAGCATCAATTCCTCTCAGTGGAATAGGATGCTGCAAGGGCTCCAAGAAAAACCCACAGCGCCTAGCAAACTCCAAGTCCATCAAATTCAGGGCAGCGCCTGAATCCACAAATGCCATGACAGAATAGGATGACAAATAGCAGATCAAAGTAACGGACAAAAGAAATTTTGACTGTACCGTACCAATGGTGGCAGACCTAGCGAACCGCTTAGTGCGCTTAGGACAATCGGAGATAGCATGAGTGGAATCACCACAGTAAAAACATAGCCCATTCCGACGTCTGTGTTCTAGCCGTTCAGCTCTGGTCAAAGTCCTATTACATTGCATAGGCTAAGGTTTATGCTCAGATAATACCGCCAAATGGTGCACAGTTTTACGCTCACGTAAGCGTCGATCGATCTGAATGGCCAAAGACATAGACTCATTCAGACCAGCAGGCATAGGAAATCCCACCATGACATCCTTAAGGGCTTCAGAGAGACCCTTTCTGAAAATTGCTGCCAGAGCACATTCATTCCATTGAGTGAGCACAGACCACTTCCTAAACTTCTGACAATATCTCTCTACCTCATCCTGACCCTGACACAGAGCCAGCAAGATTTTCTCTGCCTGATCCACTGAATTAGGTTCATCATAAAGCAACCCGAGCGCCAGAAAAAACGCATCAATATCACATAATGCAGGATCTCCTGGCGCAAGGGAAAATGCCCAGTCTTGAGGGTCGCCACGTAATAAAGAAATAATGATCCTTACTTGTTGAACTGGGTCACCAGAGGAGCGGGGTTTCAAAGCCAGAAATAGTTTACAATTATTTTTGAAATTCAGAAACTTAGCTCTATCTCCAGAAAATAACTCAGGAATAGGAATTTTAGGTTCTAACCTAGGATTCTGAACCACCAAATCTTGAATGTTCTGTACACTTATAGCGAGATTATCCATCAAAGAGGACAGACCCTGAATGTCCATGTCTACACCTGTGTTCTGAACCACCCTGATGTCTAGGGGAAAAGAAAGACAAAACACAGTGCAGAGAAAAAAAAATGGTCTCAGAACTTCTCTTTTCCCTCTATTGAGAAGCATTAGTACTTTGGGCCTCCAGTACTGTTATGAACAGGTGATTCAGAACCACAATGGACCTGGTGAATACGATCACAGAAAATGACCTGATAGTTGCTAAACACATAGGACGAGCTCTGAGACGTGGGAACTCTGCTGACCGCAATCCCTAATCCTATCACACCACACTAGAGGTAGCCGTGGAGCGCTCCTGACCAGACCTAGGCGCCTCGGGCACAGCCTGAGAAACTAGCTAGCCCTGAAGATAGAAAAATAAGCCTACCTTGCCTCAGAGAAATTCCCCAAAGGAAAAGGCAGCCCCCACATATAATGACTGTGAGTAAAGATGAAAATACAAACACAGAGATTAAATAGATTTTAGCAAAGTGAGGCCCGACTTACTGAATAGACCGAGGATAGGAAAGATAGCTTTGCGGTCAGCACAAAAACCTACAAACAACCACGCAGAGGGCGCAAAAAGACCCTCCGCACCGACTAACGGTACGGAGGTGCTTCCTCTGCGTCCCAGAGCTTCCAGCAAGCAAGACAAACCAATATAGCAAGCTGGACAGAAAAAATAGCAAACAAAAGTAACACAAGCAGAACTTAGCTTATGCAGGGCAGACAGGCCACAAGAACGATCCAGGAGAGAGCAAGACCAATACTGGAACATTGACTGGAGGCCAGGAACAAAGAACTAGGTGGAGTTAAATAGAGCAGCACCTAACGACCCAACCTCGTCACCTGAGGAAGGAAACTCAGAAGCCGCAGCCCCACTCACATCCACCAAAGGAAGCTCATGGACAGAACCAGCCGAAGTACCACTCATGACCACAGGAGGGAGCTTGACCACAGAATTCACAACACAGGTGGCATGGAGCAAAGATCTAAGTGGAGTTAAATAGAGCAGCCAGCTAACAAATTAACCTCGTCACCTGTGGAAGGAAACTCAGAAACACCCACCAGAGGAAGTCCATGGACAGAACCAGCCGAAGTACCATTCATGACCACAGGAGGGAGCCCGACAACAGAATTCACAACAATACCCCCCCTTGAGGAGGGGTCACCGAACCCTCACCAGAGCCCCCAGGCCGACCAGGATGAGCCAAATGAAAGGCACGAACCAGATCGGCAGCATGAACATCAGAGGCAAAAACCCAGGAATTATCTTCCTGACCATAACCCTTCCACTTGACCAGGTACTGGAGTTTCCGTCTCGAAACACGAGAATCCAAAATCTTCTCCACCACATACTGCAACTCCCCCTCAACCAACACCGGGGCAGGAGGATCAACGGATGGAACCACAGGCGCCACGTATCTCCGCAATAACGACCTATGGAACACATTATGGATGGCAAAAGAAGCAGGAAGGGCCAAACGAAATGACACAGGATTGATAACCTCAGAAATCTTATACGGACCAATGAAACGAGGCTTAAACTTAGGAGAGGAAACCTTCATAGGAACATAACGAGACGACAACCAAACCAAATCCCCAACACGAAGTCGGGGACCCACACAGCACCTGCGGTTAGCGAAACGTTGAGCCTTCTCCTGGGACAATGTCAAATTGTCCACCACATGAGTCCAAATCTGCTGCAACCTATCCACCACAGTACCTACACCAGGACAGTCCGTAGACTCAACCTGCCCTGAAGAGAAATGAGGATGGAAACCAGAATTGCAGAAAAACGGCGAAACCAAAGTAGCCAAACTGGCCCGATTATTAATGGCGAACTCAGCCAATGGCAAAAAGGACACCCAATCATCCTGATCAGCAGAAACAAAGCATCTCAGATATGTTTCCAAAGTTTGATTAGTTCGTTCGGTTTGGCCATTTGTCTGAGGATGGAAAGCCGAGGAAAAAGACAAATCAATGCCCATCCTAGCACAAAAGGAACGTCAAAACCTCGAAACAAACTGGGAACCTCTGTCAGAAACGATGTTCTCCGGGATACCATGTAAACGAACCACATGCTGGAAAAATAATGGCAGCAAATCAGAGGAGGAAGGCAATTTAGACAAAGGTACCAAATGGACCATCTTAGAGAAGCGATCACAAACCACCCAAGTGACCAACATCTTTTGAGAGACGGGGAGATCCGAAATAAAATCCATAGAAATATGCGTCCAGGGCCTCTTCGGGACCGGCAAGGGCAAAAGCAACCCACTGGCACGAGAACAGCAGGGCTTAGCTCGAGCATAAGTCCCACAGGACTGCACAAAAGAACGCACATCCCGTGACAAAGACGGCCACCAAAAGGATCTATCCACCAAATCTCTGGTACCAAAGATTCCAGGATGCCCAGCCAACACTGAACAATGAATCTCAGAGATAACTCTACTAGTCCATCTATCAGGGACAAACAGTTTCTCCGCTGGGCAACGGTCAGGTCTATCAGCCTGAAATTTTTGCAGCACCTGCCGCAAATTAGGGGAGATGGCAGACAAAATTACCCCTTCTTTGAGAATAACCGCCGGCTCAGGAACACCCGGAGAGTCAGGCACAAAACTCCTTGACAGGGCATCAGCCTTCACATTCTTAGAGCCCGGAAGGTACGAAACCACAAAATCAAAACGTGAAAAAAATAACGACCATCGAGCCTGTCTCGGATTCAACCGTTTGGCAGACTCAAGATAAGTCAAATTCTTGTGATCTGTCAAGACCACCACGCGATGCTTGGCTCCTTCAAGCCAATGATGCCACTCCTCGAATGCCCACTTCATGGCCAACAACTCTCGATTACCAACATCATAATTACGCTCAGCAGGCGAAAACTTTCTAGAAAAGAAAGCACATGGCTTCATCACCGAGCCATCAGAACTTCTTTGCGACAAAACAGCCCCTGCTCCAATCTCAGAAGCATCAACCTCAACCTGAAACGGGAGCGAAACATCTGGCTGGCACAACACAGGGGCAGAAGAAAAACGACGCTTCAACTCCTGAAAAGCCTCTACAGCTGCAGAAGACTAATTGACCACATCAGCACCCTTCTTGGTCAAATCAGTCAACGGTTTAGCAACACTAGAAAAATTAGCGATGAAGCGCCGATAAAAATTAGCAAAGCCCAGGAACTTTTGCAGGCTCTTCACAGATGTCGGCTGAGTCCAATCGTAAATGGCCTGGACTTTAACAGGGTCCATCTCGATAGTAGAAGGGGAAAAAATGAACCCCAAAAATGAAACCTTCTGAACTCCAAAGAGACACTTTGACCCCTTCACAAACAAGGAATTCGCACGAAGGACCTGGAACACCATTCTGACCTACTTCACATGAGACTCCCAATCTTCCGAAAATACCAAAATATCATCCAAATACACAATCAGGAATTTATCCAGGTACTCTCGGAAGATGTAATGCATAAAGGACTGAAATACTGATGGAGCATTGGAAAGCCCGAATGGCATAACCAGGTACTCAAAATGGCCCTCGGGCGTATTAAATGCTGTTTTCCATTCATCGCCTTGTTTAATACGCACAAGATTATACGCCCCTCGAAGATCTATCTTGGTGAACCAACTAGCCCCTTTAATACGAGCAAACAAATCAGACAGCAACGGCAAAGGATACTGAAATTTGACTGTAATTTTATTAAGAAGGCGGTAATCAATACAAGGTCTCAAAGAACCATCCTTCTTGGCCACAAAAAAGAACCCTGCTCCTAATGGTGATGACGACGGGCGAATATGGCCTTTCTCCAAGGATTCCTTTATATAACTCCGCATAGCGGCGGGTTCTGGCACAGATAAATTGAACAATCGGCCCTTAGGAAACTTACTACCAGGAATCAAATTAATTGCACAATCGCAATCCCTATGAGGAGGTAGGGCACTGGATTTGGGCTCATCAAATACATCCCGATAATCCGACAAAAACTCTGGAACTTCAGAAGGAGTGGAAGACGAAATAGACAAAAATGGAACATCACCATGTACCCCCTGGCAACCCCAGCTGGACACAGACATAGATTTCCAGTCCAATACTGGATTATGAACCTGTAGCCATGGCAACCCCAAAACGACAACATCATGCAGATTATGCAACACCAGAAAGCGGATATCCTCCTGATGTGCAGGAGTCATGCACATGGTCAATTGGGTCCAGTACTGGGGCTTATTCTTGGCCAAAGGCGTAGCATCAATTCCTCTCAATGGAATAGGATACTGCAAGGGCTCCAAGAAAAAACCACAGCGCCTAGCATACTCCAAGTCCATCAAATTCAGGGCAGCGCCTGAATCCACAAATGCCATAACAGAATAGGATGACAAAGAGCAAATCAGAGTAACGGACAATAGAAATTTAGACTGTACCGTACCAATGGTGGCAGACCTAGTGAACCGCTTAGTGCGCTTAGGACAATCGGAGATAACATGAGTGGAATCACCACAGTTAAAACATAGCCCATTCCGACGTCTGTGTTCTTGCCGTTCAGCTCTGGTCAAAGTCCTATCACATTGCATAGGCTCAGGCCCATGCTCAGATAGTACCGCCAAATGGTGCACAGCTTTACGCTCACGCAAGCGTCGATCGATCTGAATGGCCAAAGACATAGACTCATTCAGACCAGCAGGCATGGGAAATCCCACCATGACATCCTTAAGGGCTTCAGAGAGACCCTTTCTGAAGATTGCTGCCAGGGCACATTCATTCCACTGAGTGAGCACAGACCACTTTCTAAACTTCTGACAATATATCTCCGCTTCATCCTGACCCTGACATAGAGCCAGCAAGATTTTCTCTGCCTGATCCACTGAATTAGGTTCGTCATAAAGCAATCCAAGCGCCAGGAAAAACGCATCAACATCACGCAATGCCGGATCTCCTGGCGCAAGGGAAAATGCCCAGTCTTGAGGGTCACCACGTAACAAAGAAATAATGATCTTTACTTGTTGAACAGGGTCACCTGAGGAGCGAGGTTTCAAGGCAAGAAACAATTTACAATTATTTTTGAAATTCAAGAACTTAGATCTATCACCAAAAAACAAATCAGGAATTGGAATCCTAGGCTCTGACATCGGATTCTGAACCACAAAATCTTGAATGTTTTGTACCCTTGTAGTGAGATTATCCATCCAAGAGGGCAGACCTTGAATGTCCATGTTTACACCTGTGTCCTGAACCACCCAGAGGTAAAGGGGAAAAGAGAGACAAAACACACTGCAAAGATAAAAAATGGTCTCAGAACTTCTCTTATCCCTCTATTGAGATGCATTAGTACTTTGGGCCACCTGTACTGTTATGACCTGGTGGTCAGGACAATAATGGACCTGGTGGTTAAGAGCACACGGAATGACCTGATAGTTACTGATAATAAAGGACGAGCTCTGGGACGTGGGAACTCTGCTGACCGCAATCCCTAATCCTATCAAACACACTAGAAATAGCTGTGGATTGCTCCTAACGCTCCCTATGCAACTCGGCACAGCCTAAGGAACTAGCTAGCCCTAAAGATAGAAAAATAAAGCCTACCTTGCCTCAGAGAAATTCCCCAAAGGAAAAGGCAGCCCCCCACATATAATGACTGTGAGTAAAGATGAAAATACAAACACAGAGATGAAATAGATCTAGCAAAGTGAGGCCCGACTTACTGAACAGACTGAGGATAGGAAAGGTTGCTTTGCGGTAAGCACAAAAACCTACAAGAAGACCACGCAGAGGGCGCAAAAAGACCCTCCGCACCGACTCACGGTGCGGAGGCGCTCCCTCTGCGTCCCAGAGCTTCCAGCAAGCAAGACAACAATAAAAATGGCAAGCTGGACAGAAAAATAGCAAACCAAAGAAAATACAAGCAGGAACTTAGCTTCTGCTGGGAAGACAGGTCACAAGAACGATCCAGGAGTGAATTAGACCAATACTGGAACATTGACAGGTGGCATGGAGCAAAGATCTAAGTGGAGTTAAATAGAGCAGCCAGCTAACGAATTAACCTCGTCACCTGTGGAAGGAAACTCAGAAACACCCACCAGAGGAAGTCCATGGACAGAACCAGCCGAAGTACCATTCATGACCACAGGAGGGAGCCCGACAACTGAATTCACAACACTCACCACACCTCTAGATAAGTTCCTTAGGGGTCTACTTTCCAAAATGGTGTCATTTGTGGGGGGTTTCTGTTGTGAATTCTGCTTTTGGGCTCCCTCCGGTGGTTGTAGGTGGTAATGCAGTTGTCCCTGGGCTGCAGTCCTGGTCATGTGTATCTGCTGATTGCAATTCTGACTGGGGTATTTAGGTTTGCAGGATTCTTTAGTCCTTGCCAGTTGTCAATGGTTTTTGGGAGGTGTTTGGACCTATGCCTGGTTTCTCCTGCTTAGCTGCCAATTCAGCAAAGATAAGTGTCTGGTTTTTCTTTTCTTTGGCACACATGCTGTGTGGTGGATTTTTGATTGTATTTCTGCTCTGTGTGTAGGATTCTCTGGAGTTGCAGATATACGTTCCACGTCTTTAGTTAGATGGTGGAATTTTTTGTATAATCTGCTGTGGATATTTTTGGAAGGGTTTTAATACTGACCGCACAGTATTCTGTCCTATCCTTTCCTATTTTAGCTAGAGTGGCCTCTTTTGCTAAATCCTGTTTTCTGCCTGTGTGTGTCTTTCCTCTCCTACTCACAGTCAATATTTGTGGGGGACTGCCTATCCTTTGGGATTCTGCTCTGAGGCAAGGTAGTATTCCTATTTCCATCTATAGGGGTATTTAGTCCTCCGGCTGTGACGAGTTGTCTAGGGTTTGTTAAGAACACCCCACGGCTACTTCTAGATGCGGTGTTAGATCAGGTTTTGCGGTCAGTACAGTTACCACCTACTCCAGTGAAAATTATTCATGCGGCTCCAAGGTCACCGGATCATAACAGGTTTCAATGTTTAGGCACATCAGTGGCTCTCCAAACGCAACATGGCGTCCCATAATTCCTGTCAATTTTGCATTGAAAAGTCAAACGGCGCTCCTTCCCTTCCGAGCTCTCCCATGCGCCCAAACAGTGGTTTACCCCCACATATGGGGTATCGGCGTACTCAGGACAAATTGTACAACAACTTCTGAGGTCCATTTTAATCTGTTACCCTTGGTAAAATAAAACAAATTGGAGCTGAATTAAATTTTTTGTGAAAAAAAGTTAAATGTTCATTTTTATTTAAACATTCCAAAAATTCCTGTGAAACACCTAAAGGGTTAATAAATTTCTTGAATGTGATTTTGAGCACCTTGACGGGTGCAGTTTTTAGAATGGTGTCACACTTGGGTATTTTCTATCATATAGACCCCTTAAAATGAGTTCAAATGAGATGTGGTCCCTAAACAAAAATGGTGTTGTAAAAATGAGAAATTGCTGGTCAACTTTTAACCCTTATAACTCCCTAACAAAAAAAAATGTTGGTTCCAAAATTGTGCTGATGTAAAGTAGACATGTGGGAAATGTTACTTATTAAGTATTTTGTGTGACATATCTCTGTAAATTAATTGCATAGAAATTCAAAGTTGGAAAATTGCAAAATTTTCGCCAAATTTATGTTTTTTTCAGAAATAAATGCAGGTAATATCAAATAAATTTTACCACTGTCATGAAGTACAATATGTCACGAGAAAACATTGTCAGAATCACTGGGATCCATTGAAGCGTTCCAGAGTTATAACCTCATAAAGGGACAGTGGTCAGAATTGTAAAAATTGGCCTGGTCATTAAGGTGCAAACCAACCTTGGGGGTAAAGGGGTTAAGTGAAAAAATCGTGCCTGTGTGCTTGAATCCCGTGCCAAGCGAGTGTCCCCTAACAAATGCAGTGAGTGCTAACAATATATATATAAAAAAAATATATGGAGCTGCGGGGCCATTATACGGTATATAGAGAGCTGTGGGGGCCATTATACTGTAGAGAGTTGTGGGGGCCATTATACTGTATATAGGGAGATGTGGGGGAATTATACTGTATATAGAGTTGTGAGGTCACTATACTGTACATAGGGAGCTGTGGGAAAATCATACTGTACGTAGAGAGCTGTGGGGCCATTATTTTGTGCATATAGGGTGCTGTGGGGCCATAATACTGTGTATATAGGGAGCTATAGGGGACATCATACTGTATATTGTGGGCTGTGGGGGACAGTTTGTTGTGTATAGGGGGTTGTGGGGGACATAATGCTGTGCATAGGAGCTGTTGGGACATTATTACTTTTTAAGGGAACTTGAGATATTAACCCCTTAACGACCGCCGGTATGCCTTTTAACGTTAAGGGTAGTTAAGGGTACTTAAACCACAGCGCCATTAAAAGCGCTGTAAAAAAAAGTGTATAGCTAACGATGCTGTGGAAAAAGTGTATAGCGCCCCCCAGAGACGGATTTTCTCCGGGGTCTCGGCTGCCGGGGGTAGCCAAGACCCCAGAGAACATGAATCGGGTCGGTTTTTACCAACCCCTGGGTTGCGATCGCCGTTAATTAACTGTCTACCGCCGACCCAAACAGTGGTTTATCCTGACATCGGCGTATTCAGGAGAAATTGCACAACGAATTTTGTGGTTCATTTTCTCTTTTTACACTTGTGGAAATTAAAAAAAAATTAGTTCTGAAGTAAAATGTTTGTAATAAGAGGTTAAATGTAAATTTTTTCCTTCCACATTGCTTCAGTTTCTGTGAAGCACGTAAAGGGTTAATAAACTTCTTGAATGTGGTATTGAGCACAATGGTCTCACTTTCAGGCATTTTCTGTCATGTACACCCCTCAAAGTGACTTTAAATGTGAGGTGGTCCCTAAAAACAATGGTTTTGTAGTTTGTGTTGTAAAAATGAGAAATCGCTGGTCAACTTTTAACAACTTCCTATAAAAACAAAAAGTTTGTTTCCAAAATTGTGCTGATGTAAATTAGACAATTGGAAAAGTTAAATTATTTAGGCTATGTGCACACATTGCAGATTTTGCTGCGGATTTTTCCGCAGCGGATTTGGAAAATCCGCAGTGCAAAATCACTGCGGTTTTCACTGCGGATTTTCACGCGGTCTCTTCTGTGGATTCCTCTGCGGGTTTTCAACTGCACTTTCCTATTGGTGCAGGTTGAAAACCGCTGCGGAATCCGCAGAAAGAAGTGACATGCTACTTCTTTTTTTCCACAGCGTTTCCGCGCGGCTTTTTCCGCAGCGTGTGCACAGCGGTTTTTGTTTTCCGTAGGTTAACATGGTACTGTAAACCGCATGGAAAACCGCTGCGGATCCGCTGCAAAAACCGCAACATGTGCACAAAGCCTAACTATTTTGTGTGACATAGCTCTGTGATTTAACCCCTTAGCGACCGCCGATACGCCTTTTAACGGCGGCCGCTAAGGGTACTTAAACCACAGCGCCGTTAATTAACGGCGCTGTGGAAAAAGTGAATAGCGCCCCCCAGAGTCGGATTTTCTCCGGGATCTCGGCTGCCGAGGGTAGCCGAGACCCCAGAGAACATGATTCGGGGTTTTTTTAACCCACCCCGCATTTGCGATCGCCGGTAATTAACCGTTTACCGGCGATCGCAAAAAAAAAAAAAAACGCGATCTCTTTTTAATTTCTCTGTCCTCTGATGTGAGGGGTAGGGTTAGGGGTAGGGTTAGGGTTAGGGGTAGGGTTAGGGTTAGGGGTAGGGTTGGGGCTAAATTTAGGGTTAGGGTTGGGGCTAAATTTAGGGTTAGGGTTGGGGCTAAATTTAGGGTTAGGCTTTTTTCACACTTACGTCGGTACAGGGCCGTCGCAAAGCGTCGGCCCGACATACCGACGCACGTTGTGAAAATTGTGCACAACGTGGGCAGCAGCTGTAGTTTTTCAACGCATCCGCTGCCCAATCTATGTCCTAGGGAGGAGGGGGCGGAGTTACGGCCACGCATGCGCGGTCAGAAATGGCGGATGCGACGTACAAAAAAAGTTTCATTGAACTTTTTTTGTGCCGACGGTCCGCCAAAACACAACTGATCCAGTGCACGACGGACGCGACGTGTGGCCATCCGTCACGATCCGTCGGCAATGCAAGTCTATGGGCAAAAAACGCATCCTGCGGGCACATTTGCAGGATCCGTTTCTTGTCCAAAACGACGGATTGCGACGGAATGCCAAACGACGCAAGTGTGAAAGTAGCCTTAGGGCTAGGGTTAGGGTTGGGGCTAAAGTTAGGGCTAGGGTTGGGGCTAAAGTTAGGGTTAGAGTTGGGATTAGGGTTAGGGTTTGGATTAGGGTTGGTATTAGGGTTAGGGTTGGCATTAGGGTTATGCTTGGGATTAGGGTTAGGTTTGGGATTAGGGTTAAGGTTAGGGTTGTGATTAGGGGTGTATTGGGATTAGGGTTAGGTTTGAGGTTAGGGTTGAGATTAGGATTAGGGGTGTGTTGGATTTAGGGTTTTGATTAGGGTTATGGTTAGGGTTGACATTAGGGTTGTTTTGGGGTAAGGGTTGTGATTATGGTTAGGGTTAGTGATTAGGATTATGGATCAGGTTGGGATTAGGGTTAGGGGTGTGTTGGGGTTAGGGTTGGAGCTAGAATTGGGAGGTTTAGGTACATCAGGGGGTCTCCAAACACGACAGCCAATTTTGCGCTCAAAAAGTCAAATGGTGCTCCCTCCCTTCTGAGCTCTGCCGTGCGCCCAAACAGTGGGTTACCCCCACATATGTGGCATCAGCGTACTCGGGATAAATTGGAAAACAACTTCTGGGGTCCAATTTCTCTTGTTACCCTTGTGAAAATAAAAACTTGGGGGCTACAAAATCTTTTTTTGTGGAAAAATATATATATATATATATTTTTTTATGACTCTGCATTATAAACTTCTGTGAAGCACTTGGGCATTCAAAGTTCTCACCACACATCTATATAAGTTCCTTGGGGGGTCTAGTTTCCAAAACGGGGTCACTTGTGGGGGGTTACTACAGTTTAGGTACATCAGGGGCTCTGCAAAAGCAACATAACGCCCACAGACCATTCTATCTAAGTCTGCATTCCAAAATGGCGCTCCTTCCCTTCCGAGCTCTGCCATGCGCCCAAACAGTGGTTTACCCCCACATATGGGGCATCAGCATACTCAGGATAAATTGGACAACAACTTTAGTGGTCCAATTTCTCCTGTTACCCTTGTGAAAATAAAAACTTGGGGGCTACAATATCTTTTTTGTGAAAAAAAAAATATTTTTTATTTTCACGACTCTGCATTCTAAACTTCTGTGAAGCACTTGGGCATTCAAAGTTCTCACCACACATCTAGATAAGTTCCTTGGGGGGTCTAGTTTCCAAAATGGGGTCACTTGTGGGGGGTGACTACAGTTTAGGTACATCAGGGGCTCTGCAATCGCAACATAATGCCCACAGACCATTCTATCAAAGTCTCCATTCCAAAAAGGCGCTCCTTCCCTTCCGAGCTCTGCCGTGCGCCCAAACAGTGGTTTACCCCCACATATGGCGCATCAGCGTACTCGGGATAAATTGGACAACAACTATTGCAGTCCAATTTCTCCTGTTACCCTTGTGAAAATAAAAACTTGGGGGCTACAATATCTTTTTTGTGGAGAAAAAAAATATTTTTTATTTTCACGACTCTGCATTCTAAGCTTCTGTGAAGCACTTGGGCATTCAAAGTTCTCACCACACATCTACATAAGTTCCTTGGGGGGTCTAGTTTCCAAAATGGGGTCACTTGTGGAGGGTTTCTACTGGTTAGGTACATCAGGGGCTCTGCAAACGCAACATAATACCCGCAGACCATTCTATCAAAGTCTGCATTCCAAAACGGCGCTCCTTCCTTCCGAGCTCTGCCGTGCGCCCAAACAGTGGTTTACCCCCACATATGGGGTACCAGCATACTCAGCACAAATTGGACAACGACTTTTGGGGTCCAATTTCTCTTGTTACCCTTGTGGAAATAAAAACTTGGGGGCTAAAAAATCTTTTTTGTGGAAAAAAAAATATTTTTTATTTTCACGACTCTGCATTATAAACTTCTGTGAAGCACTTGGGCATTCAAGGTTCTCACCACACATCTAGATAAGTTCCATGGGGGGTCTAGTTTCCAAAATGGGGTCACTTGTGGGGGATTTCTACTGTTTAGGCACATCAGGGGCTCTCCAAACGCGACATGGCGTCCGATCTCAATTCCAGCCAATTCTACATTGAAAAAGTAAAACGGCACTCTTTCTCTTCCAAGCTCTGCGGTGCGCCCAAACAGTGGTTTACCCCCACATATTGGGTATCGACGTACTCAGGAGAAATTGCACAACAACTTTAGTGGTCTAATTTCTCCTGTTACCCTTGTAAAAATAAGAATTTGTGGGCAAAAAGATCATTTTTGTGTAAACAAAAACGATTTTTTATTTTCACGGCTCTACGTTATAAACTTCTGTGAAGCACATGGGGGTTCAAAGTGCTCGCCACACATCTAGATAAGTTCCTTAAGGGGTCTAGTTTCCAAAATGGTGTCACTTGTGGGGGGTTTCCACTGTTTAGGCACATCAGGGGCTCTCCAAACGCGACATGGCGTCCAATCTCAATTCCAGCCAATTCTACATTGAAAAAGTAAAACGGCACTCCTTCTCTTCCAAGCTCTGCGGTGCGCCCAAACAGTGGTTTACCCCCACATATTGGGTATCAGCGTACTCAGGAGAAATTGCACAACAACTTTTGTGGTCTAATTTCTCCTGTTACCCTTGTGAAAATAAAAATTTGGGGGCAAAAAGATCATTTTTGTAGAAAAAATGCGATTTTTTTTTTCACGGCTCTACGTTATAAACTTCTGTGAAGCACTTGGGGGTTCAAAGTGCTCACCACACATCTAGATATGTTCCTTAAGGGGTCTAGTTTCCAAAATGGTGTCATTTGTGGGGGGTTTCCACTGTTTAGGCACATCAGGGGCTCTCTAAACGTGACATGGCGTCCGATCTCAATTCCAGCCAATTCTGCATTGAAAAAGTCAAACGGCGCTCCTTCATTTCTAAGTTCTGCGGTGCGCCCAAAAAGTGGTTTACCCCCACATATGGGGTATCGGCGTATTCAGGAGAAATTGCATAACAAAATTTATGGTTACATTTCTGTTTTTACACTTGTTAAAATAAAAAAAATGGTTCTGAATTAAGATGTTTGCAAAAAAAAAGTTAAATGTTCATTTTTTCCTTCCACATTGTTTCAGTTCCTGTGAAGCACGTAAAGGGTTAATAAACTTCTTGAATGTGGTTTTGAGTACCTTGAGGGGTGCAGTTTTTAGAATGGTGTCACACTTCATTATTTTCTATCATATAGACCCCTCAAAATGACTTCAAATGTGATGTGGTCCCTAAAAAAAATGGTGTTGTAAAAATGAGAAATTGCTGGTCAACTTTTAACCCTTATAACTCCCTAACAAAAAAAAATTTTGTTTCCAAAATTGTGCTGATGTAAAGTAGACATGTGGGAAATGTTATTTATTAACTATTTTTCGTGACATATCTCTCTGATTTAAGGGCATAAAAATACAAAGTTTGAAAATTGCAAAATTTTAAAATTTTTCGCCATATTTCCGTTTTTTTCATAAATAATCGCAAGTAATATTGAAGAAACGTTACCACTAACATGAAGTACAATATGTCATGAAAAAACAGTCTCAGTATCAGCGTTGAAGCGTTCCAGAGTTATAACCTCATAAAGGGACAGTGGTCAGAATTGTAAAAATTGGCCCGGTCATTAACCCCTTAATCCCATATGACGTACTATCCCGTCCAGGTGACCTGGGACTTAATTCCCATGGACGGGATAGTACGTCATATGCGATCGGCCGCGCTCACGGGGGGAGCGCGGCCGATCGCGGCCGGGTGTCAGCTGCCTATCGCAGCTGACATCCGGCACTATGTGCCAGGAGCGGTCACGGACCGCTCCCGGCACATTAACCCCCGGCACACCGCGATCAAAGATGATCGCGGTGTGCCGGCGGTGCAGGGAAGCATCGCGCAGGGAGAGGGCTCCCTGCGGGCTTCCCTGAGACGATCGGTACACGGTGATGTGCTCACCGTGTACCGAGCGTCTTCTCCCTGCAGTCCCCGGATCCAAAATGGCCGCCGGGCTGCATCCGGGTCCTGCAGGGAGCACTTCCGGGTCAGGATCAGGCTGCAGCTGCAGCTCTAATCCTGCCCGGCTGTATGTCAGATCACCGATCTAACAGAGTGCTGTGCACACTGTCAGATCGGTGATCTGTGATGTCCCCCCCTGGGACAAAGTGAAAAAGTAAAAAAAAAAATTTCCACACTTGTAAAAAAAAAAAAAAAAAAAATTCCTAAATAAAGCAGAAAAAAAAAAATATTATTCCCATAAATACATTTCTTTACATAAAAAAAAAACAAAAAAAACAATAAAAGTACACATATTTAGTATCGCCGCGTCCGTAACGACCCGACCTATAAAACTGGCCCACTAGTTAACCCCTTCAGTGAACACCGTAAGAAAAAAAAAAAAAAAACGAGCCAAAAAACAACGCTTTATTATCATAACGCTGAACAAAAAGTGGAATAACACGCGATCAAAAAGACGGATATAAATAACCATGGTACCTCTGAAAACGTCATCTTGTCCCGCAAAAAACGAGCCGCCATATAGCATCATAACCAAAAAAATAAAAAAGTTATAGTCCTGAGAATAAAGCGATGCCAAAATAATTATTTTTTCTATAAAATAGCTTTTATCGTATAAAAGCGCCAAAACATAAAAAAAATGATATAAATGAGGTATCGCTGTAATCGTACTGACCCGAAGAATAAAACTGCTTCATCAATTTTACCAAACGCGGAACGGTATAAACGCCTCCCCCAAAAGAAATTCATGAATAGCTGGTTTTTGGTCATTCTGCCTCACAAAAAATCGGAATAAAAAGCGATAAAAAAAGTCACATGTCCGAAAATGTAACCGATAAAAACGTCAACTCGTCCCGCAAAAAACAAGACCTCACATGACTCTGTGGACCAAAATATGGAAAAATTATAGGTCTCAAAATGTGGAGACACAAAAACTTTTTTGCTATAAAAAGCGTCTTTTAGTGTGTGACGGCTGCCAATCATAAAAATCCGATATAAAAAACTCGCTATAAAAGTAAATCAAACCCCCCTTCATCACCCCCTTAGTTAGGCTAGGTTCACATTGCGTTAATGGGTTAACGCTAACGGACAGCGTTGCACGGCGAAAATGTCACAATTAACGCCGTGCAACGGGTCCGTTAGCACAACCATTGACAGCAATGTGATTTTCGGGTGTAGCGCATCGCTAGAGCGTGCCATTTTCGGCTCGCGCTAGCAAGGTGCCGTTCTTTTGTGGCGCGCCTCAGACGCTGCTTGCAGCGTCCGCGGCGCGCCCGAGGTCCGATCCCCGATCTTCCAGAGCGGGGACGTTAACGCGACCACTAAACACGACACCTAAAAAGACATTGCGTTAGCGCAATCCGCTAGTGCTAAACGGATTTCCCTAATGCAATGTGAACCTAGCCTTAGGGAAAAATAATAAAATTAAAAAAAATGTATTTATTTCCATTTTCCCATTAGGGTTAGGGTTAGGGCTAGGGTTGGGGCTAGGGTTAGGGTTTGTATTACATTTACGGTTGGGATTAGGGTTGGGATTAGAATTAGGGGTGTGTCAGGGTTAGGTGTGTGGTTAGGGTTACAGTTGGGATTAGGGTTAGGGGTGCGTTTGGATTAGGGTTTCAGTTATAATTGGGGGTTTCCACTGTTTAGACACATCAGGGGCTCTCCAAACGCGACATGGCGTCCGATCTCAATTCCAGCCAATTCTGCATTGAAAAAGTAAAACAGTGCTCCTTCACTTCCGAGCTCTCCCGTGCGCCCAAACAGGGGTTTACCCCAACATATGGGGTATCATCGTACTCGAGACAAATTGGACAACAACTTTTTGGGTCCAAGTTCTCTTGTTATCCTTGGGAAAATAAAAATTTGGGGGGCTAAAAATCATTTTTGTGGGAAAAAAAAGGATTTTTTATTTTCACGGCTCTGCGTTGTAAACTGTAGTGAAACACTTGGGGGTTCAAAGTTTTCACAACACATCTAGATAAGTTCCATGGGAGGTCTAGTTTCAATATGGGGTCACTTGTGGGTGGTTTCTACTGTTTGGGTACATCAGGGGCTCTGCAAATGCAACGTGACGCCTGCAGACCAATCCATCTAAGTCTGCATTCCAAATGGCGCTCCTTCCCTTCCGAGCTCTGCCATGCGCCCAAACAGTGGTTCCCCCCCACATACGGGGTATCAGCGTACTCAAGACAAATTGAACAACAACTTTTGGGGTCCAATTTATTCTGTTACCCTTGTAAAAATACAAAGCTGGGGGCTAAAAAATCATTTTTGTGAAAAAAAAAAAGAATTTTTATTTTCACGGCTCTGCGTTATAAACTGTAGTGAAACACTTAGGGGTTCAAAGTTCTCACAACACATCTAGATAAGTTCCTTGGGAGGTCTAGTTTCTAATATGGGGTCACTTGTGGGGGGTTTGTACTGTTTGGGTACATCAGGGGCTCTGCAAATGCAACGTGACTCCTGCAGACCAATCCATCTAAGTCTGCATTCCAAATGGCGCTCCTTCCCTTCCGAGCTCTGCCATGCGCCCAAACAGTGGTTCCCCCCCACATATGGGGTATCAGCGTACTCAGGACAAATTGGACAACAACTTTTGGGGTCCAATTTATTATGTTACCCTTGTGAAAATACAAAACTGGGGGCTAAAAAATAATTTTTGCGAAAAAAAAAAAAAAAATTATTTTAACGGCTCTGCGTTATAAACTGTAGTGAAACATTTGGGGGTTCAAAGCTCTCAAAACACATCTAGATAAGTTCCTTATGGGGTCTAGTTTCCAAAATGGTGTCACTTGTGGGGGGTTTTAATGTTTAGGCACATCAGGGGCTCTCCAAACCAACATGGCGTCCTAACTTAATTCCAGTCAATTTTGCATTGAAAAGTCAAATGGCGCTCCTTCCCTTCCGAGCTCTGCTATGCACCCAAAAAGTGGTTTACCCCCACATATGGGGTATCGTCGCACTCAGGACAAATTGCACAACAACTTTTGTGGTCTAATTTCTTCTCTTACCCTTGGGAAAATAAAAAATTGGGGGCGAAAAGATCATTTTTGTGAAAAAATAAGATTTTTTATTTTTACGGCTCTGCATTATAAACTTCTGTGAAGCACTTGTTGGGTCAAAGTGCTCACCACACATCTAGATAAGTTCCTTAAGGGGTCTACTTTTCAAAATGGTGTCACTTGTGAGGGGTTCCAATGTTTAGGCACATCAGGGGCTCTCCAAACGCAACATGGCGTCCCATCTCAATTCCAGTCAATTTTGCATTGAAAAGTCAAATGGCGCTCCTTCCCTTCCGAGCTCTGCCATACGCCCAAACAATGGTTTACACCCATATATGGGGTATCAGCGTACTCAGGACAAATTGGCCAACAATTTTTGAGGTCCAATTTCTTCTCTTACTCTTGGGAAAATAAAAAATTGGGGGCGAAAAGATCATTTTTGTGAAAAAATATGATTTTTTATTTTTACGGCTCTGCATTATAAACTTCTGTGAAGCAATTGGTGGGTCAAAGTGGTCACCACACATCTAGATAAGTTCCTTAGGGTGTCTACTTTCCAAAATGGTGTCACTTGTGGGGGGTTTCAATGTTTAGGCACATCAGTGGCTCTCCAAACGCAACATGGCGTCCCATCTCAATTCCTGTCAATTTTGCATTTAAAAGTCAAATGGCGCTCCTTCCCTTCCGAGCTCTGCCATGCGCCCAAACAGTGGTTTACTCCCACATATGGGCTATCAGCGTACTCAGTACAGATTGTACAACAATGTTTGGCATCCATTTTATCCTGTTACCCTTGGTAAAATAAAACAAATTGGAGCTGAAATAAATTTTGTGTGAAAAAAAGTTAAATATTCATTCTTATTTAAACATTCCAAAAATTCCTGTGAAACCCCTGAAGGGTTAATAAACTTCTTGAATGTGGTTTTGAGCACCTTGAGGGGTGCAGTTTTTAGAATGGTCTCACACTTGGGTATTTTCTATCATATAGACCCCTCAAAATGACATCAAATGAGATGTGGTCCCTAAAAAAAAATGGTGTTGTAAAAATGAGAAATTGCTGGTCAACTTTTAACCCTTATAACTCCCTAACAAAAAAAAATTTTGGTTCCAAAATTGTGCTGATGTAAAGTAGACATGTGGGAAATGTTACTTATTAAGTATTTTGCGTGAGATATCTCTGTGATTTAAGGGCATAAAAATTTAAAGTTGGAAAATTGCGAAACTTTCTAAATTTTCGCCAAATTTCCGTTTTTTTCACAAATAAACGCAAGTTATATCGAATAAATGTTACTACTAAAATGAAGTACAATATGTCACGAGAAAACAATGTCAGAATCGCCAAGATCCGTTGAAGCGTTCCAGAGTTATAACCTCATAAAGGGACAGTGGTCAGAATTGTAAAAATTGGCCCGGTCATTAACGTGCAAACCACCCTCGGGGCTTAAGGGGTTAAGCTGCAAATTGGCTCTGTCACTAAGGGGTTAAATGTTAAGTGGGCACTTAAGACGCATGGAGCACTGTGTATTATAATTGTCAGAGGCATTCTTACTTTCTAGGGGCAAAATACGACCACTATTACTTTTTAGGGCACTCGGAGGGTTTTATTATTTTATAGGGGGCAATTTTACCGCCCCTGCTGATTTCCCATCCCCCGCCCACAATGTCCACCTCAGGGAGGAACTCCAGGTCAAATGTGTACAGGCCTTATATAGGGAGCATTAACTGACTGACTAAGTGACCGTCTGAGGCGGTCACGTGGAGTTATCGCGACTGAAATGACAAAACCTCGTTTGTCACCAAATGGCCGGCTCGTATCTATTTGCTCAGTCAGGACACAATAGGCCACAGGCTCCTCCCTTAATGACACGTGACCACTGACGGGGCAGTAACCCGGGCGCGGTGCCTGATTGGCTGGATGCAATACACGTGATTGACTGCGGCGATTGCGTGCTCCGGAATTCCGGTGAAAGTGAAGGCGGAGTAACCGGGTCGACGTCGTCCGCGTCCCGAGCAAAACCGTCGGGCCTGAGGAGTGTAGGTACCGAGCGGGTGGGGCATGAGACCGGGAAGTAATGCTCTGCAGCTGAGGGTTGGGTAAGGCATGGAGGAGACGGGAAGCATTCCCCTACATATGGGGAGTCAGCACAGCAAGTATAACAATCTGCAGGTGGAGGTGAGAGAGGGTGTAATGCTCTGCAGGCCTAGCAAGCCACGGGGTGTAATGCTCTGCAGGCCTAGCAAGCCACGTGGTGTAATGCTCTGCAGGCCTAGCAAGCCACGGGGTGTAATGCTCTGCAGGCCTAGCAAGCCACGGGGTGTAATGCTCTGCAGGCATAGCAAGCCACGGGGTGTAATGCTCTGCAAGCATAGCAAGCCACGGGGTGTAATGCTCTGCAGGCCTAGCAAGCCACGGGGTGTAATGCTCTGCAGGCCTAGCAAGCCACGGGGTGTAATGCTCTGCAGGCCTAGCAAGCCACGGGGTGTACTGCTCTGCAGGCCTAGCAAGCCACGGGGTGTAATGCTCTGCAGGCCTAGCAAGCCACGGGGTGTAATGCTCTGCAGGCCTAGCAAGCCACGGGGTGTACTGCTCTGCAGGCCTAGCAAGCCACGGGGTGTACTGCTCTGCAGGCCTAGCAAGCCACGGGGTGTACTGCTCTGCAGGCCTAGCAAGCCACGGGGTGTACTGCTCTGCAGGCCTAGCAAGCCACGGGGTGTACTGCTCTGCAGGCCTAGCAAGCCACGGGGTGTAATGCTCTGCAGGCATAGCAAGCCACGGGGTGTAATGCTCTGCAGGCATAGCAAGCCACGGGGTGTAATGCTCTGCAAGCATAGCAAGCCACGGGGTGTAGTGGTTTGAAAATCTGGCGCGCCGCAGGGCGTTGGTGCTCGGCAGATCTGGCAGGGCGTTGGTGCTCAGCGGATCTGATGCGGGGCGTTGGTTCTTGGCGGATCTGGTACGCCGCAGAGCGTTGGTGCTCGGCGGATCTGGCACGCCGCGGGGCGTTGGTGCTCGGCGGATCTGGCACGCCGTGGGTGCTCGGCGGATCTGGCGCGCCGCGGGGCGTTGGTGCTTGGCGGATCTGGCACGCCGTGGGTGCTCGGCGGATCTGGCGCGCCGCGGGGCGTTGGTGCTCGGCGGATCTGGCGCGCCGCGGGGCGTTGGTGCTCGGCGGATCTGGAGTGCCGCGGGGCGTTGGTGCTCGGCGGATCTGGCAGGGCGTTGGTGCTCGGATCTGGCACGCCGCAGGGCGTTGGTGCTCGACGGATCTGGCACGCCGCAGGGCGTTGGTGCTCGACGGATCTGGCGCGCCGCGGGGCGTTGGTGCTCGGAGGATCTGGAGCGCCGCGGGGCGTTGGTGCTCGGCGGATCTGGCAGGGCGTTGGTGCTCGGATCTGGCACGCCGCGGGGCGTTGGTGCTCGGCGGATATGGCAGGGCGTTGGTGCTCGGATCTGGCACGCCGCGGGGCGTTGGTGCTCGGCGGATATGGCAGGGCGTTGGTGCTCGGATTTGGCACGCCGCAGGGCGTTGGTGCTCGACGGATCTGGCACGCCGCAGGGCGTTGGTGCTCGACGGATCTGGCGCGCCGCGGGGCGTTGGTGCTCGGCGGATCTGGAGCGCCGCGGGGCGTTGGTGCTCGGCGGATCTGGCAGGGCGTTGGTGCTCGGCGGATCTGGCAGGGCGTTGGTGCTCGGATCTGGCACGCCGCGGGGCGTTGGTGCTCGGCGGATCTGGCGCGCCACAAGGCGTTGGTGCTCGGCGGATCTGGCGCGCCGCAGGGCGTTGGTGCTCTGCGGATCTGGCGCGCCGCAGGGCGTTGGTGCTCGGCGGATCTGGCGCGCCGCAGGGCGTTGGTGCTCGGCGGATCTGGCGCGCCGCAGGGCGTTGGTGCTCGGCGGATCTGGCGCGCCGCAGGGCGTTGGTGCTCGGCGGATCTGGCGCGCCGCAGGGCGTTGGTGCTCGGCGGATCTGGCGCGCCGCAGGGCGTTGGTGCTCGGCGGATCTGGCGCGCCGCAGGGCGTTGGTGCTCGGCGGATCTGGCGCGCCGCAGGGCGTTGGTGCTCGGCGGATCTGGCGCGCCGCAGGGCGTTGGTGCTCGGCGGATCTGGCGCGCCGCAGGGCGTTGGTGCTCGGCGGATCTGGCGCGCCGCAGGGCGTTGGTGCTCGGCGGATCTGGCGCGCCGCAGGGCGTTGGTGCTCGGCGGATCTGGCGCGCCGCAGGGCGTTGGTGCTCGGCGGATCTGGCGCGCCGCAGGGCGTTGGTGCTCTCAGCTTCTACTCCACATTTGGAGGTGTATTTGCTCCCTTAGAGGCTATGTCCCCACAGTAGCAGCGCAGTGGATGCAGCACGTGTTTGCTGCGTCCATAACGCTGCCTTCTACTGAACATAAGTAATTCCACCCCATGTCAGTGTCCGTGGGTGATCTGCAGGTGCACATGGTGGACATCTGGTTTCTAGAAATCCCATCCACTATGCTGTATTATCTGGGCGCTGTGGGTTTGACGTCGCATAAATACACAGCTTCAAAACCGCAGCAATTCCTGATCGTGGGCACACACCCTATGCCTTCCTTCGTGTTCACCCATATGTGGACTTCCTATCATTTGTGCGGTGTCCTCTCAGTGACGGAGGGCCATCTTTACTCGTCGGGGTCTGTTAGTTCTTATGGTTTGACATTTCATCCCGATGTTCAGCTTCCACAGTAATCCTGTTGTGCCTTCTCCCCGCAGGTCCTCGTAGAGCCACCCTCACCCTTCTATTGAGTAGCTGACAACCCTCAGTCTCCATATCTTCGCCCTCACCAGATGAAGAAGTCTTCCACTGAGCTGGCAGTCAGAACCCTCTGGGGGGTTGCCGGGTGTTCACCGTCATTCTCTTGTTCCTTCCGTCAGCAGGTGTAACATTGTGCTGCCCTCTCCCTGCAGGAGTAAAATGCCACGATGCTTCATCCAGCCATGCTCATCCGGCAGTAAGAAGTTGTCGCCCAACGTTATCTTTCACGTATTTCCGAATCGCCTGGATAAGATCAGAACGTGGCTTCATTGCATTCAGCAGAGCGGGCAGGAGCTTGGGGACATTGACCTCACCGCTGAAAGGATCCTGGAGGCCAAAAGAATAGACCGCTACAGAGTCTGCTCCAAACATTTTACAGAGAATTGTTACGTACCCGGAGGCCTCCGCAAGACTTTGAAAAGAAATGCCATTCCTTCTATATTCCAAGGTATATGTCTGCCAGTGGACTGCGAGCAGTGGGTGAAGCCGCCATGTAAGAGAGTTCATGTGGATCCCTTTATACGACGTCAGCGCAACCGCCCGCGTGTTGTAGACCTCAGCCCTCTGCTCCGTTGTCATGGTGACTTGGTGAGTGCCTTAAGTGAGAGTGGAGTTTGTTTCTGAATGGCCAGCACCCAAAAAGGGAAGCATTTCCCATAGATATTATATATCTGGCTGTGTAACCATTTTCCTCACTCATCACCTTACTGGGTGCAGTATGGAGTAGAGGCACGCTCACACCCAGTGACGTTGTGAACAAGACCCAGGAGTCGAAACATTTTATTATCATTGTCGCACTTCTTCTCGCACCTTAATGTCCATTTCATATTTACTACACGTCTGCATAAATAAGTGTTTGCATTTTTGAAGCAAAGAGTGCAGTGAATCCCATACAAAAGCATCTCCTATCACAGACTTAACCTACTCTTTTTACTATCTGTATATACAGTAATGTTAAAAAGTGTTTTTTTTTTTTCAACCTTCCTGATTTCCTATTCTTTTGCATGTTTGTCACACTTAAATGCTTCAGATCACCAAACAAATGTAAATATTAGACAAAGATAACACAAGTAAACACAAAATACAGTTTTTAAATGAAGGTCTCTCTTATTAAGGGAAAAAGAAATCCAAACCTACAAGGCCCTGTGTGAAAAAGTGATTGCCCCTTACACCTAATAACTGGTTGGGCCATGAGTTTTTACAACGCACTGGAGGAATTTTGGCTCACTCATCTTTGCTGAATCGTTGTAAATCAGCCACTTTGGAGTGTTTCGAGCATGAACTTCCTTTTTAAGGTCATGCCACAGCATCTCAATCTTAAGGTCAGGACTTTGACTGGGCCACTCCAAAGTCTTAATATTGGGTTTTTTTTTTGTTTTTTTTTAATCATTCACACGTGGACTTGCTGGTGTGTTTTAGATCATTGTCCTGCTGCATAACCCAAGTGCGCTTCAGCTTGAGGTCACGAACAGATGGCCGGACATTCTCCTTCATGATTTTTTGGTAGACAGCAGAATTCATGGATCCATTTACCACAGTAAGTCTTCCAGGTCGTGAAGCAGCAAAACAGCCCCAGACCATCACACTACCACCACATTTTACTGTTTGTATGATGTTCCTTTTCTGAAATGCTGTTACTTCTATGCCAGATGTAATGGGACATACGCCTCCCAAAGATCACGGAATAGTCTCTCAAAAGTCTTGAGTATCATCAAGATATTTTCTGGCAAAACTGAGACGAGCCTTTATGTTCTTATTATTTTGCAGTGGATTTCGTTTTGGAACTCTGCCATGCAGACCATTATTGCAGAGTTTCTTTCTTATGGTGGAGTCATTAATGCTGACCTTAACTGAGGCAAGTGAGGCTTGCAGTTCTTTGGAGGTTGTTGTGGTGTCTTTTATGGACTCTTGGATGAGTCGTTGCTGCCCTCTTTATGGTAATTTTGTTTGGCCGGCCACTCCTGGGAAGGTTCACCACTGTTCCATGTTCTTGCCATTAGGGGATAATGGCTCTCACTGTGGTTTGCTGAAGTCCCAAACCTTTTAGAAATGGCTTTATAACCTTTTTCAGACTGATGGATCTCAATTACTTTGTTTCTCATTTGTTCCAGAATTTCTTTGGATGGCCACATGATGTATAGCTTTTGAGGATCTTTTGTCAGGCAGGTCATGTTTAAGTGATTTCTTGATTGAGAACAGGTGTGGCTCTAATCAGGCCTGCTTGTGGCTATGGAATTTGAACTCCGCTTCTCAAAGATGTGATAAACCAAAGTTAATTTGTTTTATGTGGGGAGGGGGAACACTTTTTCACACAGGGTCCTGTAGATTTGGATTTTTTTTTTTTTACTCTAATAATAAAGACCTTGATTTAAAAACTGCGTTTTGTGTTATCTTTGTCTAATATTTAAATTTGTTTGGGTGATCTGAAACATTTAAGTGTGACAAACATGCAAAAGAATAGGAAATCAGGAAGGGGGCCAACACTTTTTTACACCATTGTCTGTACATAGGTCTGCCCCATGCATTGTATGTATTACCATGATATTTGTTCACCTCTAGGCAAAACGAGATTCCGAAGATCGGCCACCAGCGCAAGAAAACACAGGAGACAGGAGCAAGATTTCCGAAAATATATTCAATTTCACCCTGGAGATTATGTGCCTGCTGACTGGAGAGGTGAGGCTTCTCAAGGTGACCTGGCATAGGTGGAGAAGGAGTAACATGAACACATCTATATATTTGAGTTTGGAGGTCTGGCTTCCTTCACTGAGTTGCTTTTTTTTAATTATAATTTTGTAGGACTGCGTTGTTGTGAAGAAAACATCCGGTGAGAGAGTTACTCCCCTCAACAGTCCACACGTCTCAGAAGGCTGGAGCAGGACCCAGAGCCCTTTCACAGGGTCTTCACCTTGTAATGAGCAGAAGATACTGGCATTAGCTTTCCGGATCATTCAGCAGCTCACTGGAGAGGTGAGCACCACTGGGAATTGTGGGATGTGCAGGAACATTAACCCCTTCAAGATCTCTAATGTATATTTACGTCAATGTTCGTATCCTTGCCTTTTTAATATGGGCTGTGATGCTGATCCCGCATTTTTCCCCTCGCACTCGATAGCTGATTTAATCAAGCAACAAGTGCCTTTAACAGCCACGGCTGGAGTGGTGCTCCGCCTGTGGTAATTAACCTGTTAAATCTCGCTGTCAATCATGGACAGCAGGATTTAAAACATGGCACTCCGAAGCGCCTCACATCCTGCCCATCGCAATCCCTGTCACGTGATCGTTGCGCACTGATGGGTTGGCACAACAGCTGGCTGTCTGCAGAAGAATCCCATGCCTGTCATTGTGACTCTCCTGTGAATACCGGCTGTGAATTTTTACTATACATAGCAGACCTGAAGCCCTGTTATGTATAGCACAGGTGATCAGATGATCGAAGCTTCATGTCTCATAAGGGGACTAAGTCAGTAAATTTGTGTTGAAATTTTTTTTATATATGAAAAAAATAAAACGCAAGTTCAGATCGCCCCCATTTTGCCCCATTGAAAATAAAATGCTTAAATACACATTTGGTATCCCTGCGTTCAGAAATATCAGATCTATCAAAATATAAAAAAAATCCAATTAGTAAACGACTTAACGAGAAAAAAATCAAAACGCCAGAATTACTTTTTTGGGGGCTGCCTCAACATTGTAATAAAAGGCGATCAAAACATTGTATGTACCCCAAAATAGTATTAATAAAAATATCAGCCCAAGACTAGTGATGAGCGAATATACTCGTTACTCAAGATTTCCCGAGCATGCTCGGGGGTCCTCCGAGTATTTGTAAGTGCTCGGAGATTTAGTTTTCATCGCCGCAGCGGAATGATTTATATCTGTTAGCCAACATAAGTACATGTGGGGGTTGCCTGGTTGCTAGGGAATCCTCACATGTAATCAAGCTGGCTAACAGATGTAAATCATTCAGCTGCCGCGCTGAAAACTAAATTTCCGAGCGCTAAAAAATACTCGGACGACACCAGAGCGTGCTCGGGAAATCTTGAGTACCGAGTATATTCGCTCATCACTACTCAAGATGCAAAAAAATTAACCATCACCCTTGCTCCATATCCCAAGAAATGAAAACACTGCGGGTATTCTTTTTTTTTTTTTTTTTGTTACAAATTTCAGGATTTTTTTTTTTTTTTTTACCACTTCATTAAAAAAATAAATAAAGGGTAGTGTATCAGAATATTGATGAACTTGACTATAACTTTTTGTGTTAGGAGCCAAAAAAACATAAAGACTCTTCTAATTCTTTCGGTGTGGAAATTGTTGAAAGATGCAAGGAAGACCTGGCGGCAAGTAACCACAGGGTTCCATCTCCAGGTAAGTGATTCACCATGTTGGACTTTACAAATACGGAACAACATGCAATTATAGGGGTTATGCACTGAAAACAAATTATCACCTATCTGAAGCATAGATGATAACTTTTATTGATTGGTGGGGGTCCATGTACTGGGACCCTCACCAATCGGCACATAGGGGTATTTTTATACTTGATGAAGAACTACGTCACTCATACCCCAGATTCACAAGGCCCCTGCCTGGGTGTAACCCTTGACCCTGCTCTTTCCTTCAAATCACATACTTAAGTCCTCACCACCACCACCAACACAAAAATAGATTTGTAGAATTTGTCCTTTCCTCATCTCCTCCCCCCCCCCCCCCCAAACCTACTATGTTAGTGCATACCCTCATTATCTCCATCTCAGCTAATCTACAGACACCTTCCCGAATGTTATCTGCAGCCCTCACAAGATCTCCTATGTGTTCATATGTTCCTCACCCAATTACCTCCAAGACTTTTCCCAAGCATACCCCATCCTATATTCCTCACCAACCGTTACACTGATGCCTCTACCTTGTGCCACTGGCTACCCATCCACTCCAGAATCCAGTACAAAACTACTACCCTCATCCACAAAGCACTCCATGGCTCTGCACCACCCTACATCTCCTCTCTGGTCTCAGTCTACCACCCTACCCGTGCCCTCCGCTCCGCTAATGACCTCAGGTTAGCATCCTCAATAATCAGAACCTCCCACTCCCGTCTCCAAGACTTTACACGTGCTGCGCCGATTCTTTGGAATGCACTACCTAGGTTAATACGATTAATCCCCAATCCCCACAGTTTTAAGCGTACCCTAAAAACTCACTTGTTCAGACTGGCCTACCGCCTCAACGCATTAACCTAACGATCCCTGTGTGGCATATATATATATATATATATATAACAGGTTCCTCGCATCATGTTCTCATACACTTTATGCAGTTAATAACCCTCTGTGTCTGTACTGCTACATACTTAGGCAGTTAGCTGGTTCATGCAGCTTTACATGAACACCCGAACCTTACACTATGGCCGGTCCGAATAACTAAAGCAATTGTTACCATCCACCTCTCGTGTCTCCCCTTTTCCTCATAGTCTGTAAGCTTGCGAGCAGGGCCCTCATTCCTCCTGGTATCTGTTTTGAACTGTATTTCTGTTATGCTGTAATGTCTATTGTCTGTACAAGTCCCCTCTATAATTTGTAAAGCGCTGCAGAATATGTTGGCGCTATATAAATAAAAATTATTATTATTATCCTTTGTAATTCTGCGTCCCAACACATCCAATTGTCTCCCACATTTGGAATCTTCAGATATAACTTGAAAACTCATCTCTTCAGCAAGCACAACACTTGGCAATGTTCCTGCTGTAACCTCCCTACCACTGGAGCTGCTGCACCCCTCTTTGCTGGCATACTGTTTCCATGCCCATTACCCTGTGGATTATAAGTCCACAAGGCCAGTGTCCTCTTCCCCTCTTTACCAGTTTGCCACACTTAGTTTGTTCATTGTAGTTTATATGTTACTAGATGGTGGCCCGATTCTAACGCATCGGGTATTCTAGAACAGAGGTCCCCAACTCCAGTCCTCAAGGCCCACCAACAGGTCATGTTTTCAGGATTTCCTTTGCATTGCACAGGTGATGCAATTATTACCTGGGCAAGACTAAGGAAATCCTGAAAACATGACATGTTGGTGGGCCTTGAGGACTGGAGTTGGGGACCTCTGTTCTAGAATATGCAGGTCCACGTAGTGTATTGCCCGGTCCACGTAGTATATTGCCCAGCCACGTATGTAACAGGTTACAAAATAAAAAAGAAACATGTACTCACCATCTGAAGAGCCCGTTGTAGTTCCGGCGCTTGTGTGCGGTGCACCCGGCAGCTTCTGGTCCCAGGGTTGGTATGAGCGCAGGACCTGTGATGACGTCGCGGTCACATGACCGTTACGTCATGGAAGGTCCTTCTCCCATAGCATCTTTGGAAGCGGAACCTGCCGCTTGCAGTGCTGAGGACAGGACGCGACGGCACTGCATACGCAGCATCAATAGTAAAAAGTTGGTCACACAGGGTTAATAGCTGTGTAACCGGAGTGCGGTAACGCTTGCATTAACCCTGTGTGAGGGCTGACTGGAGGGGAGTATGGAGCGGGCACTGACTGACTGCGGGGAGGAAAGAGCGGCCATATTACCGCCGGACTGCGGGCGTCGCTGATTGGTCATGGGCGTTTTGCCACGACCAGTCAGCGACTTGGATTCCATGACACAGAGGCCGCGACCAATGAATATCTGTGACAGAAAGACAGACAGAAAGACGGAAGTGACCCTTAGACAATTATATAGTAGATATGTAAACCCCTTTTCACATGTACAGCACCATGGGGCTTTAAAAAGAAATAAAAATAATATCCATTACAAAATGGTGCAGCAGGTCAGACAATTGAATACTTACCTATTTATTTTGTATGGAGCTGCCGGAAAAAGCCAAATACAGCGCTTATTGGCTTCATAGGGATTGAATCGAGCATTCTCACTGCCACTCCATTGGAACAGGGTTAAAAGTCCTCTGATCTGTGCAGGTCCAAGCTGTTGGACCCACCACCATCACCCTGATCAATACATTTTCACTTATTCTGTGGATAGGTGATGACTTGTTATAACAGGACAACCCTTTTCTTTCTAATACTGTTACTGTTACTGTTTTTAATTCTTTCCAGGTCCAGTTGTAAAAAGCCTGTCACACTGTAAAGCAACTATTGTTAAAGAGGAATCTTCACAAGAAAGTAGAGTTTCTTCTGTCCTTTCAGAAGATACAGTGGCTACATCTATATATATTAAAGAGGAACCAGATTCAAGTGAAGATGGAAACCTTACAGATTCTGAATTTTGTACTTCTGGCAGTCCCACAGATCAACATCCACCTGTTCATGTTAAACACGAGTCAAGTACAAGTGATGGAGGTCGTGACCATGATGAACCCTCAAGCACAGGTCATATGCAGTATACGTCTGTTCGGATTAAGGAGGAGCCTGTCCCGTATGAAGATGGGAACATCACGGATACTGATTACACATCCACTGACGAAATCCAGTACACAAGCTTTCAGATCAAAAAGGAGACTGTGTCAGATGAAGAAGGGAGCTTTTTAGACACGGATGACTACAGGCCCACTGCCTGTAGGCGATATACAGCCTATGGTTCTGACGAAGAAACTGATTCATGTGAGGAAGCAAATGCATCTGAAACTGATGATTTTACACCTGCAGATCATGCAAAGCAGTATCCATCAACTCATTCAGGACCCGCTTCCACGCTGTATGGGGGTAACCAACTGCAGAACGACTTTCTAATTTTTGATGAAGGAAGTAGCTTTGACACAGATGTCTCTGCTCTCATTAAACACGCACAGACAAAATACAGTTTTGCACCGATTGAGGAGGGTTCAGGTTCAGATGAAGGGGAGGTTACAACAAGCACTGAGACTCACATCTCCAAAGATCGTCCACAAGCTAAGACGTCTTCGGAGACAGATGAAGCAGCAGCTGGTGAGGAAGGTCCTGCCTCACAGGTGAAGAAGGATTACAAGTGCACGGAGTGTTCGGAAATTTTTGTCCGTAGGTCCGATTTTGCCAATCATCGGAGGAATCACCGAAGAGATAGGTTGACGTGTTCAGAGTGTGGGAAGCTCTTTTCTAACAAACCTAGCCTTTTAAATCATCTGACCGGTCATACAGGAGAGAAACCTTACTCTTGCCCTGTCTGTGGTAAATGTTTTACTCGAAATAGTAATCTGATTGTCCATCAGGCCATACACATGGAGAGAAGTCCCTTAGGTGCCCGAAACGTGGGTGATTTCATATATATAAAGCCAGTCTTGTGAGACTTTCGAAGATGACCACTCGTACCAGGTGATGACACTTGATGATTCTTCCATGGAGGCAGCCATTTTTCTTTAAATGTGCACAAGAGGCAGGCTCTTGATTTTCCTTGTCTATCAGTTGTTCGTGGAGTCTTTTTTTTTTTTTTGTAACTTTATAAACCGTAGCATGTGTGTATTACCTGTGAGACAATGCCCTCGCTTGACCAGTGATGATCTTAACCCAACCCTCCTTTTGTCTTGGTCTTTCTTGGTAACTTAGTTGTTCCTGCGCCAAGTCTTGAGTATTAGCGTTAGTCCTTCCAACCATGATGTATTTTGCCAATATTTTATTTGTCTAAAATTTGCCGCAAAATGGGCTCATTTCCTTGCAAAAATAGTGGGATTTTTTTTGTTCTTTCTTTTTTACATATAAGCTTGAATGATTACATATAATGATGCAAACAATAGTGTTTTATTTGCACGGACTACAATTTCTGATGGCAGTTGTACCTAAGTTACACATATCTGGTTTTTGCTTTTCTTTTTGCATAACTTCAGGTTATTTTTTTCATATTGAAAATAACAATGTCTTTATTAAAAGACTGTTTTATAACTATCTTTTCTTTTTTTTGTTGTGTGCTGGTGCTTGTTCTGTAATAACTCCTAGTAATTAAACATGAACATATCCTCAGTACCCGCTGAGAAAATAAGTATGTTGTCTTAATTTAAAGGTCAAAAGACCTGAAAATGTTGTCATGTCTTACTTTTTTTTTTTTTTGGGGGGGGGGGGAGAGGATAGGTGGTCAGTGGGTGGGGTGCAAAGGAGTAGTATTAAAGGGATAATCTGGCACTAATAGTGAATTTCATACCTATTTTTGTTAATCCAACCACTTTTACCAATTCCTAACCCTTCCCCTTCCCTGTCTACTCTTGGTTGTCTGTTTTTTACTTGTTTCAGATGATTCTTTTGCTTCTCCATGCATGCATTTAGGATTTTAAAACTGATAGTCATCGAAGGGTTGGGGGCTACTGTCACTCACATGACATTTTTTTTTTCCTCCCTGAAATAGAGTTTTGGCTGTGCTTTTTCTAGTGCATGTGCACCAGTTGTTAATTTCGATGCATGATCAGTATGGCCTCTCTGCTCGCAGCTCTCCTTCACTGGCTTGCCATCCTGTTTCAGAGCATGGGAACAGTGGGGAGTAACTACAGCACTGCCAAATGATGCTTCGTTTTAGGAAGGAAAAGGATGCTGTGTAAGTGACGGCAGCCCCTGCCCCTTGATGATCCATTTGAGCCTTCAGTTTGGATTCTCAAACGAATCTTCATCAGAAGTATGAAAGACAAACCATATGTTAGAGAGGGCAAGATACAGAATGTGCCAGTTTAAAGAGGTTGTGCACACATCTTTTTTTCTTTTTCTTAGGGGCATTTGCTAAGCCTGGTTTTCTATTTTCACTCTCCTGTATCTTTGCCCTGTTCTCTATTCTGAGTATATAGAAATGTAACCGCTGCTCTTGAGCCGTGTTTGATCACATACGCATCCCTAAGTAGTACAGTAAGCAAGTAGACTTGGGGAGAGTCGGCAGGGAATTTGTACATGCTTGCTTTTGGGCCAAGATTCAGAAAAAAGGAGGTGGAGAACCCCTTAAGGGCTCATGCTGACAAGCGTATAAATCGGACATGTGCTATCTAATTTTTTAATCGTACAGCACACTAACCATGCTATTCAATAGTGCTGTTCAGATGATTGTTTGTTTTTTTTCTTGGTCCGACTCATGAGAAAAAAATCACAGCATGCTCTATTTTCATTCGCGTCTTGGATGAGACTCGCTCACTCAAGTCTACAGGTGCAAGGAAAAAAAACACTATCTGTTTTTTTTTTTTTTTTTTTTTACAGTGACTTTTACAGATTTGTATTATAAACCTAGACAACTGTGTATAATATAATTTTTATTTCTATAGTGGCAACTTATACCACAGCATTTTACATTTTGGTGGGTACTTGTATGGACACTATGTGATCATGTACATGCTTTAATGTAATTGTATGAAAACAGATCGTATACGGACGTAAAAGGACACACGGATGGCACATGGATGGAAATGTAAAAAATATGTATAATTTTTCATGCGCTCGTCTGCAGGCAACCTAAGTATTATGGTGAGAGGGGATAGAAAAAAGGATCCATAGGCTGGATACAAATAAAATTTGCTTTTTATTTTATTCCATTAAAAGGAAAAAAGTTTTGTCCACTTTTGTCGTCACCGTTGCTCACTAATGCGCTCCCAGCAGGTCAATCATCAGTGTTTCCTAGCCTAGACGGTCACATCTTGGCTCCGTCCAGCTATCTGCTTTAGCAAGGCTGCTTGTCAAAAATGGGGGGACCCAACAGTAACCACATGTCTACTTTACATGTGGTTACAATTTTAGTTAAAAGTTGACCAGCGCTTTCTCATTTTTCCAACAAAATTTACAAAACCATTTTTTTTTTTTTGAAGGGGGGGGGGGGGGGGGGGGAACAACTCACATTTGAAATGTGTGTTTGGGGGGTCAATATAACAGAAAATACCCAAAAGTGACGCCATTCTAAAAACTGCACCCATCAAGGCGCATAAAACCACATTCAAGAAGTTATTAACCCTTCAGGTGCTTCACAAGAACTAAAGCAAGGTGGAAGGAAAAAATGAACATTTTACTTTTTTTCAAATTTTTTCTACTTTGGAACCAAACTCTTTTATTTTCACAAGGGTATCAGGAGAAAGTGGATCACAAAATTTGTTGTGGGGGAAACCCACTGATTGGGTGCATGGCAGGGCTCAGAAGGGAGGGAGTACTGTTTGACTTTTTGAACGCAAAATTGGCTGGAATCCATGGTGGGTGACATGTTGTGTTTGGAGACCCCCTGATGTACGTAAACAGTGGAAGTCCCCCAATTCCAACCCTAACACAGCCCTAATCCCAACCCTAACGGAAGTTTTTTTTTTTTTAATTATTTTTACCTAACTAAGGGGGTGATAAAGAGAGGTTTGATTTACTGTTTATTTTGATCGCTGTGAAAATCTCCTATTGTGGCCGGGTGCGGCTACCATTAAAGAAGTGAGAACCTGAAGCTCTGGGTGGTGCAGGCTCTGTCCAGCTAGTAAGTCTGGCAATATAGCTGTGTGTGCTGTCAAGCTGGAGTTATCTCCCTGGTTAAACCAATTGGAAAGCACCTCACCCTACTAAAGCTCCCAGCAAACTGCCGGAAGCTGCCAGATATTGCCTTGTTCTTTATTGGGTCAGGGCTATGTGTGCTCTTTAGGGCCCCTTTCCACTTGTGAGAAAAACGGACGAGTGCAATCCGATAAAAAAATCGGATTGCACTCAGACCAATGTTTTTCAATAGGTGACATTCCATTTGCGATTTTTTTTTTTTTTTTTTTTTTCCCCTCCCCCAGCCGAAATCGGACTGAGAAAAATCTGTGTCTGCTGAGAAAAAAATCGCAGCATGCTGCGTATTGCTGAGATTCTCGGACGAGACTCGCCAATGCAAGTCAATGGGTGCGAGAAAAAAAACGCATGGAATACGGACCATCCGTATTCCATCCGTTTTTTACGGATACCTTACCATTCTGTGGCACAGAACACTGTAAATAGTCCTGTAAATGACTGTATAAAAATAGTTGCAGAGAAAAAAAACGGATTGCATATGGATGATGCGATTAAAAAATCGCATGACACTCGCATACGTTACATCCGTTTTTTCGGTCCGTAAATCAGACCGTTTTTTTCTCACACAAGTGGAAAGGAGCCCTTATATGTATTACATTGTTTGTGTTGCAGTTTTTCATGTGTGTCTTGTAACTTGAATTTGTTGGATGCGTATTCCTTATGGTTTCCTTCTGGTGAGGGAGGGGTGTAGTGTGTGTGTGTGTCCGTTAGCTTCTGCTCCCCAGAGCCAGTGTATTGTAGGAAAGGTGCAATGTGCATTTGGGGGAAGTGCAGTGTGCATCTGATGGGGGGGGGGGGGGGGTTAGTGTGGGAGAGGTGTAGTGTGCAGTTGGGGGCAGTATAGTCTGGGAGAGGTGTAGTGTGCACTACACTACCTCCCAAGTGCCCACTACTAGAAAAGGTGCGGGGTCTGGAAGAAAGAATAGCAACTTTGAAACTCATCAAAGAGAATGAAGACTTTCTAGACAGAACAGAAGCATCTCTACTGGTCACAGAAGGTGCAAAAAGTGTCAGAGAACCTCCAAAAGCAGATGAGTGGAAGCATGTGACCAAAAGAAGCAAGAAGACCATGGAGAAATCACCAACCACACAACTGAAGAACCGATATCAAATCTTTGTAGAGGATGAAGATGGCACACCTAAGAATGAAGCAATACCAGCAAGCAAAAAAGAAAAGGGCACACAGCAACAAGTGACAGCAAAAAGTACAGCCAAGAAGCAACGAAGAGTGGTGGTGGTGGGAGACTCACTACTGAGAGGCACCGAAGCAGCCATCTGCAGACCGGACATAACTGCAAGAGAAGTATGCTGCCTTCCAGGTGCGATGATCAAGGATGTGACCGATAGGATACCAAAGCTCTTCAGCTCCAAGGACGTCCACCCATTTCTTCTGATACATGTTGGCACCAATGACACGGCAAGGAAGGACCTACCGACAATCTGCAAGGACTTTGAAGAGTTGGGGAAGAAAGTAAAGGAACTGGATGCACAGGTAGTTTTTTCTTCTATCCTTCCAGTAGACGGGCATGGCACCAGGAGATGGAACAGGATCCTTGATGCAAACAACTGGCTAAGACGATGGTGCAGACAACAAGGATTTGGATTCCTGGACCACGGTGTGAATTACTGGTATGATGGACTCCTCGCCAGAGACGGACTACACCTCAACAAACCTGGGAAACACACATTCGCCAGAAGACTCGCTACACTCATCAGGAGGGCGTTAAACTAGAAGAAGAGGGGACGGGAAGAAAAACATTAGACTCGAACAAAGACGACCCAGGAAAACATACTCAGAAGGGAGGTAAGAACATTTCTAAAACAATCCACAGTGAGGAGATTGGAACAAAACAAAATCCTCTAAACTGCATGCTCGCAAACGCCAGAAGCCTGACAAACAAGATGGAAGAACTAGAAGCAGAAATATCTACAGGTAACTTTGACATAGTGGGAATAACCGAGACATGGTTAGATGAAAGCTATGACTGGGCAGTTAACTTACAGGGTTACAGTCTGTTTAGAAAGGATCGTAAAAATCGGAGAGGAGGAGGGGTTTGTCTCTATGTAAAGTCTTGTCTAAAGTCCACTTTAAGGGAGGATATTAGCGAAGGGAATGAGGATGTCGAGTCCATATGGGTTGAAATTCATGGAGGGAAAAATGGTAACAAAATTCTCATTGGGGTCTGTTACAAACCCCCAAATATAACAGAAAGCATGGAAAGTCTACTTCTAAAGCAGATAGATGAAGCTGCAACCCATAATGAGGTCCTGGTTATGGGGGACTTTAACTACCCGGATATTAACTGGGAAACAGAAACCTGTGAAACCCATAAAGGCAACAGGTTTCTGCTAATAACCAAGAAAAATTATCTTTCACAATTGGTGCAGAATCCAACCAGAGGAGCAGCACTTTTAGACCTAATACTATCTAATAGACCTGACAGAATAACAAATCTGCAGGTGGTTGGGCATTTAGGAAATAGCGACCACAATATTGTGCAGTTTCACCTGTCTTTCACTAGGGGGACTTGTCAGGGAGTCACAAAAACATTGAACTTTAGGAAGGCAAAGTTTGAACAGCTTAGAGATGCCCTTAATCTGGTAGACTGGGACAATATCCTCAGAAATGAGAATACAGATAATAAATGGGAAATGTTTAAGAACATCCTAAATAGGCAGTGTAAGCGGTTTATACCTTGTGGGAATAAAAGGACTAGAAATAGGAAAAACCCAATGTGGCTAAACAAAGAAGTAAGACAGGCAATTAACAGTAAAAAGAAAGCATTTGCACTACTAAAGCAGGATGGCACCATTGAAGCTCTAAAAAACTATAGGGAGAAAAATACTTTATCTAAAAAACTAATTAAAGCTGCCAAAAAGGAAACAGAGAAGCACATTGCTAAGGAGAGTAAAACTAATCCCAAACTGTTCTTCAACTATATCAATAGTAAAAGAATAAAAACTGAAAATGTAGGCCCCTTAAAAAATAGTGAGGAAAGAATGGTTGTAGATGACGAGGAAAAAGCTAACATATTAAACACCTTCTTCTCCACGGTATTCACGGTGGAAAATGAAATGCTAGGTGAAATCCCAAGAAACAATGAAAACCCTATATTAAGGGTCACCAATCTAACCCAAGAAGAGGTGCGAAACCGGCTAAATAAGATTAAAATAGATAAATCTCCGGGTCCGGATGGCATACACCCACGAGTACTAAGAGAACTAAGTAATGTAATAGATAAACCATTATTTCTTATTTTTAGTGACTCTATAGCGACAGGGTCTGTTCCGCAGGACTGGCGCATAGCAAATGTGGTGCCAATATTCAAAAAGGGCTCTAAAAGTGAACCTGGAAATTATAGGCCAGTAAGTCTAACCTCTATTGTTGGTAAAATATTTGAAGGGTTTCTGAGGGATGTTATTCTGGATTATCTCAATGAGAATAACTGTTTAACTCCATATCAGCATGGGTTTATGAGAAATCGCTCCTGTCAAACCAATCTAATCAGTTTTTATGAAGAGGTAAGCTATAGACTGGACCACGGTGAGTCATTGGACGTGGTATATCTCGATTTTTCCAAAGCGTTTGATACCGTGCCGCACAAGAGGTTGGTACACAAAATGAGAATGCTTGGTCTGGGGGAAAATGTGTGTAAATGGGTTAGTAACTGGCTTAGTGATAGAAAGCAGAGGGTGGTTATAAATGGTATAGTCTCTAACTGGGTCGCTGTGACCAGTGGGGTACCGCAGGGGTCAGTATTGGGACCTGTTCTCTTCAACATATTCATTAATGATCTGGTAGAAGGTTTACACAGTAAAATATCGATATTTGCAGATGATACAAAACTATGTAAAGCAGTTAATACAAGAGAAGATAGTATTCTGCTACAGATGGATCTGGATAAGTTGGAAACTTGGGCTGAAAGGTGGCAGATGAGGTTTAACAATGATAAATGTAAGGTTATACACATGGGAAGAGGGAATCAATATCACCATTACACACTGAACGGGAAACCACTGGGTAAATCTGACAGGGAGAAGGACTTGGGGATCCTAGTTAATGATAAACTTACCTGGAGCAGCCAGTGCCAGGCAGCAGCTGCCAAGGCAAACAGGATCATGGGGTGCATTAAAAGAGGTCTGGATACACATGATGAGAGCATTATACTGCCTCTGTACAAATCCCTAGTTAGACCGCACATGGAGTACTGTGTCCAGTTTTGGGCACCGGTGCTCAGGAAGGATATAATGGAACTAGAGAGAGTACAAAGGAGGGCAACAAAATTAATAAAGGGGATGGGAGAACTACAATACCCAGATAGATTAGCGAAATTAGGATTATTTAGTCTAGAAAAAAGACGACTGAGGGGCGATCTAATAACCATGTATAAGTATATAAGGGGACAATACAAATATCTCGCTGAGGATCTGTTTATACCAAGGAAGGTGACGGGCACAAGGGGGCATTCTTTGCGTCTGGAGGAGAGAAGGTTTTTCCACCAACATAGAAGAGGATTCTTTACTGTTAGGGCAGTGAGAATCTGGAATTGCTTGCCTGAGGAGGTGGTGATGGCGAACTCAGTCGAGGGGTTCAAGAGAGGCCTGGATGTCTTCCTGGAGCAGAACAATATTGTATCATACAATTATTAGGTTCTGTAGAAGGACGTAGATCTGGGTATTTATTATGATGGAATATAGGCTGAACTGGATGGACAAATGTCTTTTTTCGGCCTTACTAACTATGTTACTATGTTACTATGTTACACTACCCCCAATGCACATTACTCTCTTCCCACACTACACTGTTCCAACTGCACACTACACCTCTCCCACACTATACCTCTCCCAAATGCACACTCCACTTTTCCCACACTACACCTCTCCCACACTACACTGCCCCCCAATACACTTATCCCACACTACATTACCCAGCTGCACACTACACTACCCCCAAATGCACATTACACCTCTCCCACACTACTTCCCTTCAAATGTACACTACACTCCCTCTCAAATGCAGGCCACACCTCTCCTACACTGCTAACCAATGCACATTACACTTTTCCCACACATACTACCCCCAAATGCACATTACCTCCCCCACACTACACTGCCTCCCCAATGCACACTAAATCTCTCCCACACTACATTCCCCCCAAATGCACATCACACTTCTCCCACACTACACTTCGCCCAATGTACATTACACTTTTCCCACACATACTACCCCCAAATACACATCACCTCTCCCACACTACACTTCTCCAACTGCACACTACACCTCCCCCACATTATACTGCCCCCAAATGCACACTCCACCTTTCCCACACTACACTGCCCCAATACACTTTACGCTTATCCCCCACTACACTCCCCCCTCAAATGCATATTACACCTCTCCCACACTACACTCCCCCCTCAAATACATATTACACCTCCCCACACTACACCCCCCCTCAAATGCATATTACACCTCTCCCACACTACATTGCCCCCAACTGCACACTACCCCCAAATGCACATTACACTTCTCCCACACATACTACCCCAAAATACATTACCTCTCCCACACTACACTGCCTCCCCAATGCACAATAAATCTCTCCCACACTATACTGCCCCCCAAATGCACACACCTCTCCCACACAATACTCTCCCTCAAATGCACATTACTCCCCCCCCCCCTCCCTAATGCACATTACACATCTCCAACACTAGACTGCCCCCAAATGCACACTACACCTTTCACACTACACTCCCCCCAAATGCACACTACACTCCCACCTCAAATACACATTTAACCTCTCCCACACTCCACTGCCCCCCCAAATGCACACTAACCTCTTCCACACTACACTGCCCCCAAATGCACATCACACTTCTCCCACACTATGCTCTCCCTCAAACGCACATTACACCTCTCCAATACTACACTTCCCCCAAATGCACACTCCACTCCCAGCTCAAATACACATTTCACCTCTCCCACACTACACTACCCCCCAAATGCACACTACCTCTCCCACACTACACCTCTCCCACACTACACTCTTCCAAATCCACACTACACTCCTCCAAATGCACACTACACTGCCCCCAAATGCACACTACACCTCTCCCTCACTACACTGCCCCTAAAGGCACACTTCACATCTCCCACACTACACTCCCCCAAATGCACACTACACCTCTCCCACACTACACTCCCCTAAATGCACACTACACCTCTCCCACACTACACTCCCCCAAATGCACACAACACCTCTCCCACACTACACTGCCCTTAAATGCACACTACACTCCCCCAAATGCACACTACACCTCTCCCACACTACACTGCCCCCAAATGCACACTACACCTCTCCCACACTACACTGCCCCTAAATGCACACTACACCTCTCCCACACTACACTCCCCCAAATGCACACTACACTGCCCCAAATGCACACTACACCTCTCCCACACTACACTGCCCCTAAATGCACACTACACCTCTCCCACACTACAATCCCCAAATGCACACTACACCTCTCCCACACTACAATCCCCAAATGCACACTACACCTCTCCCACACTACACTCCCCCAAATGCACACTACACCTCTCCCACACTACACTGCCCCCAAATGCACACTACACCTCTCCCACACTACACTGCCCCCAAATGCACACTACACTGCCCCCAAATGCACACTACACCTCTCCCACACTACACTGCCCCTAAATGCACACTACACCTCTCCCACACTACACTCCCCCAAATGCACACTACACCTCTCCCACACTACACTGCCCCTAAATGCACACTACACTGCCCCCAAATGCACACTACACCTCTCCCACACTACAATCCCCAAATGCACACTACACCTCTCCCACACTACACTGCCCCTAAATGCACACTACACCTCTCCCACACTACACTCCCCCAAATGCACACTACACCTCTCCCACACTACACTGCCCCTAAATGCACACTACACTCCCCCAAATGCACACTACACCTCTCCCACACTACACTGCCCCCAAATGCACACTACACCTCTCCCACACTACACTGCCCCTAAATGCACACTACACCTCTCCCACACTACACTCCCCCAAATGCACACTACACTGCCCCAAATGCACACTACACCTCTCCCACACTACACTGCCCCTAAATGCACACTACACCTCTCCCACACTACAATCCCCAAATGCACACTACACCTCTCCCACACTACAATCCCCAAATGCACACTACACCTCTCCCACACTACACTCCCCCAAATGCACACTACACCTCTCCCACACTACACTGCCCCCAAATGCACACTACACCTCTCCCACACTACACTGCCCCCAAATGCACACTACACTGCCCCCAAATGCACACTACACCTCTCCCACACTACACTGCCCCTAAATGCACACTACACCTCTCCCACACTACACTCCCCCAAATGCACACTACACCTCTCCCACACTACACTGCCCCCAAATGCACACTACACCTCTCCCACACTACAATCCCCAAATGCACACTACACCTCTCCCACACTACACTCCCCCAAATGCACACTACACCTCTCCCACACTACACTGCCCCTAAATGCACACTACACCTCTCCCACACTACACTCCCCCAAATGCACACTACACCTCTCCCACACTACACTGCCCCTAAATGCACACTACACTGCCCCCAAATGCACACTACACCTCTCCCACACTACACTGCCCCTAAATGCACACTACACCTCTCCCACACTACACTCCCCCAAATGCACACTACACCTCTCCCACACTACACTGCCCCCAAATGCACACTACACCTCTCCCACACTACACCTCTCCCACACTACACTCCCCCAAATGCACACTCCACCTCTCCCACACTACACCTCTCCCACACTACACTCCCCCAAATGCACACTACACCTCTCCCACACTACACTGCCCCCAAATGCACACTACACCTCTCCCACACTACACTGCCCCCAAATGCACACTACACCTCTCCCACACTACACCTCTCCCACACTACACTCCCCCAAATGCACACTCCACCTCTCCCACACTACACTGCCCCTAAATGCACACTCCACCTCTCCCACACTACACTGCCCCTAAATGCACACTACACCTCTCCCACACTACACTCCCCCAAATGCACACTACACCTCTCCCACACTACACTGCCCCAAATGCACACTCCACCTCTCCCACACTACACTCCCCCAAATGCACACTACACCTCTCCCACACTACACTCCCCCAAATGCACACTACACCTCTCCCACACTACACTCCCCCAAATGCACACTACACCTCTCCCACACTACACTCCCCCAAATGCACACTACACCTCTCCCACACTACACTCCCCCAAATGCACACTACACCTCTCCCACACTACACTGCCCCTAAATGCACACTACACCTCTCCCACACTACACTGCCCCTAAATGCACACTACACCTCTCCCACACTACTGCCCCTAAATGCACACTACACCTCTCCCACACTACACTCCCCCAAATGCACACTACACTGCCCCCAAATGCACACTACACCTCTCCCACACTACACTGCCCCTAAATGCACACTACACCTCTCCCTCACTACACTGCCCCTAAATGCACACTACACCTCTCCCACACTACAATCCTCAAATGCACACTACCTCCTACACTACAATCCCCAAATGCACACTACACTGCCCCTAAATGCACACTACACCTCTCCCACACTACAATCCCCAAATGCACACTACCTCCTACACTACAATCCCCAAATGCACACTACACTCCCCCAAATGCACACTACACCTCTCCCACACTACACTGCCCCAAATGCACACTACACTTCCCCAAATGCACACTACACTGCCCCCAAATGCACACTACACCTCTCCCTCACTACACTGCCCCTAAATGCACACTACACCTCTCCCACACTACAATCCTCAAATGCACACTACAATCCCCAAATGCACACTACACTGCCCCTAAATGCACACTACACCTCTCCCACACTACAATCCCCAAATGCACACTACCTCCTACACTACAATCCCCAAATGCACACTACACTCCCCCAAATGCACACTACACCTCTCCCACACTACACTGCCCCAAATGCACACTACACTTCCCCAAATGCACACTACACTGCCCCCAAATGCACACTACACCTCTCCCACACTACACTGCCCCTAAATGCACACTACACCTCTCCCACACTACACTCCCCCAAATGCACACTACACCTCTCCCACACTACACTGCCCCTAAATGCACACTACACTGCCCCCAAATGCACACTACACCTCTCCCACACTTCACTGCCCCTAAATGCACACTACGCCTCTCCCACACTACACTCCCCCAAATGCACACTCCACCTCTCCCACACTACACTGCCCCTAAATGCACACTACACCTCTCCCACACTACACTCCTCCAAATGCACACTCCACCTCTCCCACACTACACTGCCCCTAAATGCACACTACACCTCTCCCACACTACACTGCCCCTAAATGCACACTACACCTCTCCCACACTACACTGCCCCTAAATGCACACTACACCTCTCCCACACTACACTCCCCCAAATGCACACTCCCCCAAATGCACACTCCACCTCTCCCACACTACACTGCCCCTAAATGCACACTACACCTCTCCCACACTACACTCCCCCAAATGCACACTACACCTCTCCCACACTACACTGCCCCTAAATGCACACTACACTGCCCCCAAATGCACACTACACCTCTCCCACACTACACTGCCCCTAAATGCACACTACACCTCTCCCACACTACACTCCCCCAAATGCACACTCCACCTCTCCCACACTACACTGCCCCTAAATGCACACTACACTGCCCCTAAATGCACACTACACCTCTCCCACACTACACTCCCCCAAATGCACACTACACCTCTCCCACACTACACTGCCCCTAAATGCACACTACACCTCTCCCACACTACACTCCCCCAAATGCACACTACACCTCTCCCACACTACACTCCCCCAAATGCACACTCCACCTCTCCCACACTACACTGCCCCCAAATGCACACTACACTTCTCCCACACTACACTGCCCCCAAATGCACACTACACCTCTCCCACACTACACTGCCCCTAAATGCACACTACACCTCTCCCACACTACACTCCCCCAAATGCACACTACACTGCCCCTAAATGCACACTACACCTCTCCCACACTACACTCCCCCAAATGCACACTCCACCTCTCCCACACTACACTGCCCCTAAATGCACACTACACCTCTCCCACACTACACTGCCCCTAAATGCACACTACACCTCTCCCACACTACACTGCCCCTAAATGCACACTACACCTCTCCCACACTACACTCCCCCAAATGCACACTCCACCTCTCCCACACTACACTGCCCCTAAATGCACACTACACCTCTCCCACACTACACTGCCCCTAAATGCACACTACACCTCTCCCACACTACACTCCCCCAAATGCACACTACACCTCTCCCACACTACACTGCCCCTAAATGCACACTTCACTGCCCCCAAATGCACACTACACCTCTCCCACACTACACTGCCCCTAAATGCACACTACACCTCTCCCACACTACACTCCACCTCTCCCACACTACACTGCCCCTAAATGCACACTCCACCTCTCCCACACTACACTGCCCCTAAATGCACACTACACTCCCCCAAATGCACACTACACCTCTCCCACACTACACTGCCCCTAAATGCACACTACACCTCTCCCACACTACACTCCCCCAAATGCACACTCCACCTCTCCCACACTACACTGCCCCTAAATGCACACTACACCTCTCCCACACTACACTGCCCCTAAATGCACACTACACCTCTCCCACACTACACTCCCCCAAATGCACACTACACCTCTCCCACACTACACTGCCCCCAAATGCACACTACACCTCTCCCACACTACACTGCCCCTAAATGCACACTACACCTCTCCCACACTACACTACCCCAAATGCACACTCCACCTCTCCCACACTACACTGCCCCTAAATGCACACTCCACCTCTCCCACACTACACTGCCCCTAAATGCACACTACACCTCTCCCACACTACACTCCCCCAAATGCACACTACACCTCTCCCACACTACACTGCCCCTAAATGCACACTACACCTCTCCCACACTACACTCCCCCAAATGCACACTACACCTCTCCCACACTACACTGCCCCTAAATGCACACTACACCTCTCCCACACTACACTGCCCCTAAATGCACACTACACCTCTCCCACACTACACTGCCCCTAAATGCACACTACACCTCTCCCACACTACACTCCCCCAAATGCACACTACACCTCTCCCACACTACACTCCCCCAAATGCACACTACACCTCTCCCACACTACACTCCCCCAAATGCACACTCCACCTCTCCCACACTACACTGCCCCTAAATGCACACTACACCTCTCCCACACTACACTGCCCCCAAATGCACACTCCACCTCTCCCACACTACACTGCCCCTAAATGCACACTACACCTCTCCCACACTACACTCCCCCAAATGCACACTACACCTCTCCCACACTACACTCCCCCAAATGCACACTACACCTCTCCCACACTACACTGCCCCAAATGCACACTCCACCTCTCCCACACTACACTGCCCCTAAATGCACACTACACCTCTCCCACACTACACTCCCCCCAAATGCACACTACACCTCTCCCACACTACACTGCCCCTAAATGCACACTACACCTCTCCCACACTACACTGCCCCTAAATGCACACTACACCTCTCCCACACTACTGCCCCTAAATGCACACTACACCTCTCCCACACTACACTCCCCCAAATGCACACTACACTGCCCCCAAATGCACACTACACCTCTCCCACACTACACTGCCCCTAAATGCACACTACACCTCTCCCTCACTACACTGCCCCTAAATGCACACTACACCTCTCCCTCACTACACTCCCCCAAATGCACACTACACTCCCCCAAATGCACACTACACTGCCCCCAAATGCACACTACACCTCTCGCACACTACACTGCCCCTAAATGCACACTACACCTCTCCCACACTACACTCCTCCAAATGCACACTCCACCTCTCCCACACTACACTGCCCCTAAATGCACACTACACCTCTCCCACACTACACTGCCCCTAAATGCACACTACACCTCTCCCACACTACACTGCCCCTAAATGCACACTACACCTCTCCCACACTACACTCCCCCAAATGCACACTCCACCTCTCCCACACTACACTCCCCCAAATGCACACTCCACCTCTCCCACACTACACTGCCCCTAAATGCACACTACACCTCTCCCACACTACACTGCCCCAAATGCACACTACACCTCTCCCACACTACACTGCCCCTAAATGCACACTACACTGCCCCCAAATGCACACTACACCTCTCCCACACTACACTGCCCCTAAATGCACACTACACTGCCCCTAAATGCACACTACACTGCCCCTAAATGCACACTACACCTCTCCCACACTACACTCCCCCAAATGCACACTCCACCTCTCCCACACTACACTCCCCCAAATGCACACTACACCTCTCCCACACTACACTGCCCCTAAATGCACACTACACCTCTCCCACACTACACTGCCCCTAAATGCACACTACACCTCTCCCACACTACACTGCCCCTAAATGCACACTACACCTCTCCCACACTACACTGCCCCTAAATGCACACTACACCTCTCCCACACTACACTGCCCCCAAATGCACACTACACCTCTCCCACACTACACTGCCCCTAAATGCACACTACACCTCTCCCACACTACACTGCCCCCAAATGCACACTACACCTCTCCCACACTACACTCCCCCAAATGCACACTACACCTCTCCCACACTACACTGCCCCTAAATGCACACTACACCTCTCCCACACTACACTGCCCCTAAATGCACACTACACCTCTCCCACACTACACTGCCCCTAAATGCACACTACACCTCTCCCACACTACACTGCCCCTAAATGCACACTACACCTCTCCCACACTACACTGCCCCTAAATGCACACTACACATCTCCCACACTACACTCCCCCAAATGCACACTACACCTCTCCCACACTACACTCCCCCAAATGCACACTACACCTCTCCCACACTACACTGCCCCAAATGCACACTACACCTCTCCCACTCTACAATCCCCAAATGCACACTCCACCTCTCCCACACTACACTCCCCCAAATGCACACTACACCTCTCCCACACTACACTGCCCCAAATGCACACTACACCTCTCCCACACTACACTGACCCAAATGCACACTACACCTCTCCCACTCTACAATCCCCAAATGCACACTCCACCTCTCCCACACTACACTCCCCCAAATGCACACTACACCTCTCCCACTCTACAATCCCCAAATGCACACTACACCTCTCCCACTCTACAATCCCCAAATGCACACTACACCTCTCCCACACTACACTGCCCCCAAATGCACACTACACCTCTCCCACACTACACTGCCCCTAAATGCACACTACACCTCTCCCACACTACACTCCCCCAAATGCACACTCCACCTCTCCCACACTACACTGCCCCTAAATGCACACTCCACCTCTCCCACACTACACTGCCCCTAAATGCACACTACACCTCTCCCACACTACACTCCCCCAAATGCACACTACACCTCTCCCACACTACACTCCCCCAAATGCACACTCCACCTCTCCCACACTACACTGCCCCTAAATGCACACTACACCTCTCCCACACTACACTCCCCCAAATGCACACTACACCTCTCCCACACTACACTCCCCCAAATGCACACTCCACCTCTCCCACACTACACTCCCCCAAATGCACACTACACCTCTCCCACTCTACACTGCCCCCAAATGCACACTCCACCTCTCCCACACTACACTGCCCCTAAATGCACACTACACCTCTCCCACACTACACTCCCCCAAATGCACACTACACCTCTCCCACACTACACTCCCCCAAATGCACACTACACCTCTCCCACACTACACTGCCCCAAATGCACACTACACCTCTCCCACACTACACTGCCCCAAATGCACACTCCACCTCTCCCACACTACACTCCCCCAAATGCACACTACACTGCCCCAAATGCACACTCCACCTCTCCCACACTACACTCCCCCAAATGCACACTCCACCTCTCCCACACTACACTGCCCCCAAATGCACACTACACCTCTCCCACACTACACTGCCCCAAATGCACACTACACCTCTCCCACTCTACAATCCCCAAATGCACACTCCACCTCTCCCACACTACACTGCCCCCAAATGCACACTACACCTCTCCCACACTACACTCCCCCAAATGCACACTACACCTCTCCCACTCTACAATCCCCAAATGCACACTACACCTCTCCCACTCTACAATCCCCAAATGCACACTACACCTCTCCCACACTACACTGCCCCCAAATGCACACTACACCTCTCCCACACTACACTGCCCCTAAATGCACACTACACCTCTCCCACACTACACTGCCCCCAAATGCACACTACACCTCTCCCACACTACACTGCCCCTAAATGCACACTACACCTCTCCCACACTACACTCCCCCAAATGCACACTACACCTATCCCACACTACACTGCCCCCAAATGCACACTACACCTCTCCCACACTACACTGCCCCCAAATGCACACTACACCTCTCCCACACTACACTGCCCCTAAATGCACACTACACCTCTCCCACACTACACTGCCCCTAAATGCACACTCCACCTCTCCCACACTACACTACCCCAAATGCACACTCCACCTCTCCCACACTACCCCTAAATGCACACTCCACCTCTCCCACACTACACTGCCCCTAAATGCACACTCCACCTCTCCCACACTACACTGCCCCTAAATGCACACTCCACCTCTCCCACACTACACTGCCCCCAAATGCACACTACACCTCTCCCACACTACACTCCCCCAAATGCACACTCCACCTCTCCCACACTACACTCCCCCAAATGCACACTCCACCTCTCCCACACTACACTGCCCCTAAATGCACACTACACCTCTCCCACACTACACTCCCCCAAATGCACACTACACCTCTCCCACACTACACTGCCCCTAAATGCACACTACACTGCCCCTAAATGCACACTACACTGCCCCCAAATGCACACTACACCTCTCCCACACTACACTGCCCCTAAATGCACACTACACCTCTCCCACACTACACTCCCCCAAATGCACACTCCACCTCTCCCACACTACACTGCCCCTAAATGCACACTACACTGCCCCTAAATGCACACTACACCTCTCCCACACTACACTCCCCCAAATGCACACTACACCTCTCCCACACTGCCCCTAAATGCACACTACACCTCTCCCACACTACAATCCCCAAATGCACACTACCTCCTACACTACAATCCCCAAATGCACACTACACTCCCCCAAATGCACACTACACCTCTCCCACACTACACTGCCCCAAATGCACACTACACTTCCCCAAATGCACACTACACTCCCCCAAATGCACACTACACCTCTCCCACACTACACTGCCCCAAATGCACACTACACTTCCCCAAATGCACACTACACTGCCCCCAAATGCACACTACACCTCTCCCACACTACACTGCCCCTAAATGCACACTACACCTCTCCCACACTACACTCCCCCAAATGCACACTACACCTCTCCCACACTACACTGCCCCTAAATGCACACTACACTGCCCCCAAATGCACACTACACCTCTCCCACACTACACTGCCCCTAAATGCACACTACGCCTCTCCCACACTACACTCCCCCAAATGCACACTCCACCTCTCCCACACTACACTGCCCCTAAATGCACACTACGCCTCTCCCACACTACACTCCTCCAAATGCACACTCCACCTCTCCCACACTACACTGCCCCTAAATGCACACTACACCTCTCCCACACTACACTGCCCCTAAATGCACACTACACCTCTCCCACACTACACTGCCCCTAAATGCACACTACACCTCTCCCACACTACACTCCCCCAAATGCACACTCCCCCTCTCCCACACTACACTGCCCCTAAATGCACACTACACCTCTCCCACACTACACTCCCCCAAATGCACACTACACCTCTCCCACACTACACTGCCCCTAAATGCACACTACACTGCCCCCAAATGCACACTACACCTCTCCCACACTACACTGCCCCTAAATGCACACTACACCTCTCCCACACTACACTCCCCCAAATGCACACTCCACCTCTCCCACACTACACTGCCCCTAAATGCACACTACACTGCCCCTAAATGCACACTACACCTCTCCCACACTACACTCCCCCAAATGCACACTACACCTCTCCCACACTACACTGCCCCTAAATGCACACTACACCTCTCCCACACTACACTCCCCCAAATGCACACTACACCTCTCCCACACTACACTCCCCCAAATGCACACTCCACCTCTCCCACACTACACTGCCCCCAAATGCACACTACACTTCTCCCACACTACACTGCCCCCAAATGCACACTACACCTCTCCCACACTACACTGCCCCTAAATGCACACTACACCTCTCCCACACTACACTCCCCCAAATGCACACTACACTGCCCCTAAATGCACACTACACCTCTCCCACACTACACTCCCCCAAATGCACACTCCACCTCTCCCACACTACACTGCCCCTAAATGCACACTACACCTCTCCCACACTACACTGCCCCTAAATGCACACTACACCTCTCCCACACTACACTCCCCCAAATGCACACTCCACCTCTCCCACACTACACTGCCCCTAAATGCACACTACACCTCTCCCACACTACACTGCCCCTAAATGCACACTACACCTCTCCCACACTACACTCCCCCAAATGCACACTACACCTCTCCCACACTACACTGCCCCTAAATGCACACTACACTGCCCCCAAATGCACACTACACCTCTCCCACACTACACTGCCCCTAAATGCACACTACACCTCTCCCACACTACACTCCACCTCTCCCACACTACACTGCCCCTAAATGCACACTCCACCTCTCCCACACTACACTGCCCCTAAATGCACACTACACTCCCCCAAATGCACACTACACCTCTCCCACACTACACTGCCCCTAAATGCACACTACACCTCTCCCACACTACACTCCCCCAAATGCACACTACACCTCTCCCACACTACACTGCCCCTAAATGCACACTACACCTCTCCCACACTACACTGCCCCTAAATGCACACTACACCTCTCCCACACTACACTCCCCCAAATGCACACTACACCTCTCCCACACTACACTGCCCCCAAATGCACACTACACCTCTCCCACACTACACTGCCCCTAAATGCACACTACACCTCTCCCACACTACACTACCCCAAATGCACACTCCACCTCTCCCACACTACACTGCCCCTAAATGCACACTCCACCTCTCCCACACTACACTGCCCCTAAATGCACACTACACCTCTCCCACACTACACTCCCCCAAATGCACACTACACCTCTCCCACACTACACTGCCCCTAAATGCACACTACACCTCTCCCACACTACACTCCCCCAAATGCACACTACACCTCTCCCACACTACACTGCCCCTAAATGCACACTACACCTCTCCCACACTACACTGCCCCTAAATGCACACTACACCTCTCCCACACTACACTGCCCCTAAATGCACACTACACCTCTCCCACACTACACTCCCCCAAATGCACACTACACCTCTCCCACACTACACTCCCCCAAATGCACACTACACCTCTCCCACACTACACTGCCCCAAATGCACACTACACCTCTCCCACACTACACTGCCCCAAATGCACACTCCACCTCTCCCACACTACTCTCCCCCAAATGCACACTACACTGCCCCAAATGCACACTCCACCTCTCCCACACTACACTGCCCCAAATGCACACTACACCTCTCCCACACTACACTCCCCCAAATGCACACTCCACCTCTCCCACACTACACTGCCCCCAAATGCACACTACACCTCTCCCACACTACACTGCCCCAAATGCACACTACACCTCTCCCACTCTACAATCCCCAAATGCACACTCCACCTCTCCCACACTACACTGCCCCCAAATGCACACTACACCTCTCCCACACTACACTCCCCCAAATGCACACTACACCTCTCCCACTCTACAATCCCCAAATGCACACTACACCTCTCCCACTCTACAATCCCCAAATGCACACTACACCTCTCCCACACTACACTGCCCCTAAATGCACACTACACCTCTCCCACACTACACTCCCCCAAATGCACACTACACCTCTCCCACACTACACTGCCCCCAAATGCACACTACACCTCTCCCACACTACACTCCCCCAAATGCACACTACACCTCTCCCACACTACACTGCCCCCAAATGCACACTACACCTCTCCCACACTACACTGCCCCCAAATGCACACTACACCTCTCCCACACTACACTGCCCCTAAATGCACACTACACCTCTCCCACACTACACTGCCCCTAAATGCACACTCCACCTCTCCCACACTACACTACCCCAAATGCACACTCCACCTCTCCCACACTACCCCTAAATGCACACTCCACCTCTCCCACACTACACTGCCCCTAAATGCACACTCCACCTCTCCCACACTACACTGCCCCTAAATGCACACTCCACCTCTCCCACACTACACTGCCCCCAAATGCACACTACACCTCTCCCACACTACACTCCCCCAAATGCACACTCCACCTCTCCCACACTACACTCCCCCAAATGCACACTCCACCTCTCCCACACTACACTGCCCCTAAATGCACACTACACCTCTCCCACACTACACTCCCCCAAATGCACACTACACCTCTCCCACACTACACTGCCCCTAAATGCACACTACACTGCCCCTAAATGCACACTACACTGCCCCCAAATGCACACTACACCTCTCCCACACTACACTGCCCCTAAATGCACACTACACCTCTCCCACACTACACTCCCCCAAATGCACACTACACTGCCCCTAAATGCACACTACACCTCTCCCACACTACACTCCCCCAAATGCACACTACACCTCTCCCACACTGCCCCTAAATGCACACTACACCTCTCCCACACTACAATCCCCAAATGCACACTACCTCCTACACTACAATCCCCAAATGCACACTACACTCCCCCAAATGCACACTACACCTCTCCCACACTACACTGCCCCAAATGCACACTACACTTCCCCAAATGCACACTACACTCCCCCAAATGCACACTACACCTCTCCCACACTACACTGCCCCAAATGCACACTACACTTCCCCAAATGCACACTACACTGCCCCCAAATGCACACTACACCTCTCCCACACTACACTGCCCCTAAATGCACACTACACCTCTCCCACACTACACTCCCCCAAATGCACACTACACCTCTCCCACACTACACTGCCCCTAAATGCACACTACACTGCCCCCAAATGCACACTACACCTCTCCCACACTACACTGCCCCTAAATGCACACTACGCCTCTCCCACACTACACTCCCCCAAATGCACACTCCACCTCTCCCACACTACACTGCCCCTAAATGCACACTACACCTCTCCCACACTACACTCCTCCAAATGCACACTCCACCTCTCCCACACTACACTGCCCCTAAATGCACACTACACCTCTCCCACACTACACTGCCCCTAAATGCACACTACACCTCTCCCACACTACACTGCCCCTAAATGCACACTACACCTCTCCCACACTACACTCCCCCAAATGCACACTCCCCCAAATGCACACTCCACCTCTCCCACACTACACTGCCCCTAAATGCACACTACACCTCTCCCACACTACACTCCCCCATATGCACACTACACCTCTCCCACACTACACTGCCCCTAAATGCACACTACACTGCCCCCAAATGCACACTACACCTCTCCCACACTACACTGCCCCTAAATGCACACTACACCTCTCCCACACTACACTCCCCCAAATGCACACTCCACCTCTCCCACACTACACTGCCCCTAAATGCACACTACACTGCCCCTAAATGCACACTACACCTCTCCCACACTACACTCCCCCAAATGCACACTACACCTCTCCCACACTACACTGCCCCTAAATGCACACTACACCTCTCCCACACTACACTCCCCCAAATGCACACTACACCTCTCCCACACTACACTCCCCCAAATGCACACTCCACCTCTCCCACACTACACTGCCCCCAAATGCACACTACACTTCTCCCACACTACACTGCCCCCAAATGCACACTACACCTCTCCCACACTACACTGCCCCTAAATGCACACTACACCTCTCCCACACTACACTCCCCCAAATGCACACTACACTGCCCCTAAATGCACACTACACCTCTCCCACACTACACTCCCCCAAATGCACACTCCACCTCTCCCACACTACACTGCCCCTAAATGCACACTACACCTCTCCCACACTACACTGCCCCTAAATGCACACTACACCTCTCCCACACTACACTGCCCCTAAATGCACACTACACCTCTCCCACACTACACTCCCCCAAATGCACACTCCACCTCTCCCACACTACACTGCCCCTAAATGCACACTACACCTCTCCCACACTACACTGCCCCTAAATGCACACTACACCTCTCCCACACTACACTCCCCCAAATGCACACTACACCTCTCCCACACTACACTGCCCCTAAATGCACACTACACTGCCCCCAAATGCACACTACACCTCTCCCACACTACACTGCCCCTAAATGCACACTACACCTCTCCCACACTACACTCCACCTCTCCCACACTACACTGCCCCTAAATGCACACTCCACCTCTCCCACACTACACTGCCCCTAAATGCACACTACACTCCCCCAAATGCACACTACACCTCTCCCACACTACACTGCCCCTAAATGCACACTACACCTCTCCCACACTACACTCCCCCAAATGCACACTCCACCTCTCCCACACTACACTGCCCCTAAATGCACACTACACCTCTCCCACACTACACTGCCCCTAAATGCACACTACACCTCTCCCACACTACACTCCCCCAAATGCACACTACACCTCTCCCACACTACACTGCCCCCAAATGCACACTACACCTCTCCCACACTACACTGCCCCTAAATGCACACTACACCTCTCCCACACTACACTACCCCAAATGCACACTCCACCTCTCCCACACTACACTGCCCCTAAATGCACACTCCACCTCTCCCACACTACACTGCCCCTAAATGCACACTACACCTCTCCCACACTACACTCACCCAAATGCACACTACACCTCTCCCACACTACACTGCCCCTAAATGCACACTACACCTCTCCCACACTACACTCCCCCAAATGCACACTACACCTCTCCCACACTACACTGCCCCTAAATGCACACTACACCTCTCCCACACTACACTGCCCCTAAATGCACACTACACCTCTCCCACACTACACTGCCCCTAAATGCACACTACACCTCTCCCACACTACACTCCCCCAAATGCACACTACACCTCTCCCACACTACACTCCCCCAAATGCACACTACACCTCTCCCACACTACACTCCCCCAAATGCACACTACACCTCTCCCACACTACACTGCCCCTAAATGCACACTACACCTCTCCCACACTACACTGCCCCCAAATGCACACTCCACCTCTCCCACACTACACTGCCCCTAAATGCACACTACACCTCTCCCACACTACACTCCCCCAAATGCACACTACACCTCTCCCACACTACACTCCCCCAAATGCACACTACACCTCTCCCATACTACACTGCCCCAAATGCACACTCCACCTCTCCCACACTACACTGCCCCTAAATGCACACTACACCTCTCCCACACTACACTGCCCCTAAATGCACACTACACCTCTCCCACACTACACTGCCCCTAAATGCACACTACACCTCTCCCACACTACTGCCCCTAAATGCACACTACACCTCTCCCACACTACACTCCCCCAAATGCACACTACACTGCCCCCAAATGCACACTACACCTCTCCCACACTACACTGCCCCTAAATGCACACTACACCTCTCCCTCACTACACTGCCCCTAAATGCACACTACACCTCTCCCTCACTACACTGCCCCTAAATGCACACTACACCTCTCCCACACTACAATCCTCAAATGCACACTACCTCCTACACTACAATCCCCAAATGCACACTACACTCCCCCAAATGCACACTACACTCCCCCAAATGCACACTACACTGCCCCCAAATGCACACTACACCTCTCCCACACTACACTGCCCCTAAATGCACACTACACTGCCCCTAAATGCACACTACACCTCTCCCACACTACACTCCTCCAAATGCACACTCCACCTCTCCCACACTACACTGCCCCTAAATGCACACTACACCTCTCCCACACTACACTGCCCCTAAATGCACACTACACCTCCCACACTACACTGCCCCTAAATGCACACTACACCTCTCCCACACTACACTCCCCCAAATGCACACTACACTCCCCCAAATGCACACTCCACCTCTCCCACACTACACTGCCCCTAAATGCACACTACACCTCTCCCACACTACACTGCCCCAAATGCACACTACACCTCTCCCACACTACACTGCCCCTAAATGCACACTACACTGCCCCCAAATGCACACTACACCTCTCCCACACTACACTGCCCCTAAATGCACACTACACTGCCCCTAAATGCACACTACACTCCCCCAAATGCACACTACACCTCTCCCACACTACACTCCCCCAAATGCACACTACAACTCTCCCACACTACACTGCCCCTAAATGCACACACCTCTCCCACACTACACTCCCCCAAATGCACACTACACCTCTCCCACACTGCCCCTAAATGCACACTACACCTCTCCCACACTACACTGCCCCTAAATGCACACTACACCTCTCCCACACTACACTCCCCCAAATGCACACTCCACCTCTCCCACACTACACTGCCTCTAAATGCACACTACACCTCTCCCACACTACACTCCCCCAAATGCACACTACACCTCTCCCACACTACACTGCCCCTAAATGCACACTACACTGCCCCCAAATGCACACTACACCTCTCCCACACTACACTGCCCCTAAATGCACACTACACCTCTCCCACACTACACTCCCCCAAATGCACACTCCACCTCTCCCACACTACACTGCCCCTAAATGCACACTACACTGCCCCTAAATGCACACTACACCTCTCCCACACTACACTCCCCCAAATGCACACTACACCTCTCCCACACTACACTGCCCCTAAATGCACACTACACCTCTCCCACACTACACTCCCCCAAATGCACACTACACCTCTCCCACACTACACTCCCCCAAATGCACACTCCACCTCTCCCACACTACACTGCCCCCAAATGCACACTACACTTCTCCCACACTACACTGCCCCCAAATGCACACTACACCTCTCCCACACTACACTGCCCCTAAATGCACACTACACCTCTCCCACACTACACTCCCCCAAATGCACACTACACTGCCCCTAAATGCACACTACACCTCTCCCACACTACACTCCCCCAAATGCACACTCCACCTCTCCCACACTACACTGCCCCTAAATGCACACTACACCTCTCCCACACTACACTGCCCCTAAATGCACACTACACCTCTCCCACACTACACTGCCCCTAAATGCACACTACACCTCTCCCACACTACACTCCCCCAAATGCACACTCCACCTCTCCCACACTACACTGCCCCTAAATGCACACTACACCTCTCCCACACTACACTGCCCCTAAATGCACACTACACCTCTCCCACACTACACTCCCCCAAATGCACACTACACCTCTCCCACACTACACTGCCCCTAAATGCACACTACACTGCCCCCAAATGCACACTACACCTCTCCCACACTACACTGCCCCTAAATGCACACTACACCTCTCCCACACTACACTCCACCTCTCCCACACTACACTGCCCCTAAATGCACACTCCACCTCTCCCACACTACACTGCCCCTAAATGCACACTACACTCCCCCAAATGCACACTACACCTCTCCCACACTACACTGCCCCTAAATGCACACTACACCTCTCCCACACTACACTCCCCCAAATGCACACTCCACCTCTCCCACACTACACTGCCCCTAAATGCACACTACACCTCTCCCACACTACACTGCCCCTAAATGCACACTACACCTCTCCCACACTACACTCCCCCAAATGCACACTACACCTCTCCCACACTACACTGCCCCCAAATGCACACTACACCTCTCCCACACTACACTGCCCCTAAATGCACACTACACCTCTCCCACACTACACTACCCCAAATGCACACTCCACCTCTCCCACACTACACTGCCCCTAAATGCACACTCCACCTCTCCCACACTACACTGCCCCTAAATGCACACTACACCTCTCCCACACTACACTCCCCCAAATGCACACTACACCTCTCCCACACTACACTGCCCCTAAATGCACACTACACCTCTCCCACACTACACTCCCCCAAATGCACACTACACCTCTCCCACACTACACTGCCCCTAAATGCACACTACACCTCTCCCACACTACACTGCCCCTAAATGCACACTACACCTCTCCCACACTACACTGCCCCTAAATGCACACTACACCTCTCCCACACTACACTCCCCCAAATGCACACTACACCTCTCCCACACTACACTCCCCCAAATGCACACTACACCTCTCCCACACTACACTCCCCCAAATGCACACTCCACCTCTCCCACACTACACTGCCCCAAATGCACACTCCACCTCTCCCACACTACACTGCCCCTAAATGCACACTACACCTCTCCCACACTACACTGCCCCTAAATGCACACTACACCTCTCCCACACTACTGCCCCTAAATGCACACTACACCTCTCCCACACTACACTCCCCCAAATGCACACTACACTGCCCCCAAATGCACACTACACCTCTCCCACACTACACTGCCCCTAAATGCACACTACACCTCTCCCTCACTACACTGCCCCTAAATGCACACTACACCTCTCCCTCACTACACTGCCCCTAAATGCACACTACACCTCTCCCACACTACAATCCTCAAATGCACACTACCTCCTACACTACAATCCCCAAATGCACACTACACTCCCCCAAATGCACACTACACTCCCCCAAATGCACACTACACTGCCCCCAAATGCACACTACACCTCTCCCACACTACACTCCCCCAAATGCACACTACACCTCTCCCACACTACACTGCCCCTAAATGCACACTACACTGCCCCTAAATGCACACTACACCTCTCCCACACTACACTCCTCCAAATGCACACTCCACCTCTCCCACACTACACTGCCCCTAAATGCACACTACACCTCTCCCACACTACACTGCCCCTAAATGCACACTACACCTCTCCCACACTACACTGCCCCTAAATGCACACTACACCTCTCCCACACTACACTCCCCCAAATGCACACTACACTCCCCCAAATGCACACTCCACCTCTCCCACACTACACTGCCCCTAAATGCACACTACACCTCTCCCACACTACACTGCCCCAAATGCACACTACACCTCTCCCACACTACACTGCCCCTAAATGCACACTACACTGCCCCCAAATGCACACTACACCTCTCCCACACTACACTGCCCCTAAATGCACACTACACTGCCCCTAAATGCACACTACACTCCCCCAAATGCACACTACACCTCTCCCACACTACACTCCCCCAAATGCACACTACACCTCTCCCACACTACACTGCCCCTAAATGCACACACCTCTCCCACACTACACTCCCCCAAATGCACACTACACCTCTCCCACACTGCCCCTAAATGCACACTACACCTCTCCCACACTACACTGCCCCTAAATGCACACTACACCTCTCCCACACTACACTCCCCCAAATGCACACTCCACCTCTCCCACACTACACTCCCCCAAATGCACACTCCACCTCTCCCACACTACACTGCCCCTAAATGCACACTACACCTCTCCCACACTACACTCCCCCAAATGCACACTACACCTCTCCCACACTACACTGCCCCTAAATGCACACTACACTGCCCCTAAATGCACACTACACTGCCCCCAAATGCACACTACACCTCTCCCACACTACACTGCCCCTAAATGCACACTACACCTCTCCCACACTACACTCCCCCAAATGCACACTCCACCTCTCCCACACTACACTGCCCCTAAATGCACACTACACCTCTCCCACACTACACTCCCCCAAATGCACACTACACCTCTCCCACACTACACTCCCCCAAATGCACACTACACCTCTCCCACACTACACTGCCCCTAAATGCACACTACATCTCTCCCACACTACACTCCCCCAAATGCACACTACACCTCTCCCACACTACACTCCCCCAAATGCACACTCCACCTCTCCCACACTACACTGCCCGTAAATGCACACTACACCTCTCCCACACTACACTCCCCCAAATGCACACTACACCTCTCCCACACTACACTGCCCCTAAATGCACACTACACTGCCCCCAAATGCACACTACACCTCTCCCACACTACACTGCCCCCAAATGCACACTACACCACTCCCACACTACACTGCCCCCAAATGCACACTACACTCCCCCAAATGCACACTACACCACTCCCACACTACACTGCCCCTAAATGCACACTACACTCCCCCAAATGCACACTACACCTCTCCCACACTACACTCCCCCAAATGCACACTCCACCTCTCCCACACTACACTGCCCCTAAATGCACACTACACCTCTCCCACACTACACTCCCCCAAATGCACACTCCACCTCTCCCACACTACACTGCCCCTAAATGCACACTACACCTCTCCCACACTACACTGCCCCTAAATGCACACTACACCTCTCCCACACTACACTGCCCCTAAATGCACACTACACTGCCCCCAAATGCACACTACACCTCTCCCACACTACACTGCCCCTAAATGCACACTACACCTCTCCCACACTACACTCCCCCAAATGCACACTACACCTCTCCCACACTACACTGCCCCTAAATGCACACTACACCTCTCCCACACTACACTCCCCCAAATGCACACTACACCTCTCCCACACTACACTCCCCCAAATGCACACTCCACCTCTCCCACACTACACTGCCCCTAAATGCACACTACACCTCTCCCACACTACAGTGCCCCTAAATGCACACTACACCTCTCCCACACTACACTCCCCCAAATGCACACTACACCTCTCCCACACTACACTGCCCCTAAATGCACACTACACCTCTCCCACACTACACTCCCCCAAATGCACACTCCACCTCTCCCACACTACACTGCCCCTAAATGCACACTCCACCTCTCCCACACTACACTGCCCCTAAATGCACACTACACTCCCCCAAATGCACACTACACCTCTCCCACACTACACTCCCCCAAATGCACACTACACCTCTCCCACACTACACTCCCCCAAATGCACACTCCACCTCTCCCACACTACACTGCCCCTAAATGCACACTACACCTCTCCCACACTACACTGCCCCCAAATGCACACTCCACCTCTCCCACACTACACTGCCCCTAAATGCACACTACACCTCTCCCACACTACACTCCCCCAAATGCACACTACACCTCTCCCACACTACACTCCCCCAAATGCACACTACACCTCTCCCACACTACACTGCCCCAAATGCACACTCCACCTCTCCCACACTACACTGCCCCTAAATGCACACTACACCTCTCCCACACTACACTCCCCCAAATGCACACTACACCTCTCCCACACTACACTGCCCCTAAATGCACACTACACCTCTCCCACACTACACTGCCCCTAAATGCACACTACACCTCTCCCACACTACTGCCCCTAAATGCACACTACACCTCTCCAACACTACACTCCCCCAAATGCACACTACACTGCCCCCAAATGCACACTACACCTCTCCCACACTACACTGCCCCTAAATGCACACTACACCTCTCCCTCACTACACTGCCCCTAAATGCACACTACACCTCTCCCTCACTACACTGCCCCTAAATGCACACTACACTCCCCCAAATGCACACTACACCTCTCCCACACTACACTCCCCCAAATGCACACTCCACCTCTCCCACACTACACTGCCCCTAAATGCACACTCCACCTCTCCCACACTACACTGCCCCTAAATGCACACTACACTCCCCCAAATGCACACTACACCTCTCCCACACTACACTGCCCCTAAATGCACACTACACCTCTCCCACACTACACTCCCCCAAATGCACACTACACCTCTCCCACACTACACTGCCCCTAAATGCACACTACACTCCCCCAAATGCACACTACACCTCTCCCACACTACACTCCCCCAAATGCACACTCCACCTCTCCCACACTACACTGCCCCTAAATGCACACTACACTGCCCCCAAATGCACACTCCACCTCTCCCACACTACACTGCCCCCAAATGCACACTACACCTCTCCCACACTACACTCCCCCAAATGCACACTACACCTCTCCCACACTACACTGCCCCAAATGCACACTCCACCTCTCCCACACTACACTCTCCCACACTACACTGCCCCAAATGCACACTACACCTCTCCCACACTACACTGCCCCTAAATGCACACTACACCTCTCCCACACTACACTGCCCCTAAATGCACACTACACCTCTCCCACACTACACTGCCCCTAAATGCACACTACACATCTCCCACACTACACTCCCCCAAATGCACACTACACCTCTCCCACACTACACTCCCCCAAATGCACACTACACCTCTCCCACACTACACTGCCCCCAAATGCACACTACACCTCTCCCACACTACACTGCCCCAAATGCACACTACACCTCTCCCACTCTACAATCCCCAAATGCACACTCCACCTCTCCCACACTACACTCCCCCAAATGCACACTACACCTCTCCCACACTACACTGCCCCAAATGCACACTACACCTCTCCCACACTACACTGACCCAAATGCACACTACACCTCTCCCACTCTACAATCCCCAAATGCACACTCCACCTCTCCCACACTACACTCCCCCAAATGCACACTACACCTCTCCCACTCTACAATCCCCAAATGCACACTACACCTCTCCCACTCTACAATCCCCAAATGCACACTACACCTCTCCCACACTACACTGCCCCCAAATGCACACTACACCTCTCCCACACTACACTGCCCCTAAATGCACACTACACCTCTCCCACTCTACACTGCCCCTAAATGCACACTACACCTCTCCCACACTACACTGCCCCTAAATGCACACTACACCTCTCCCACACTACACTGCCCCTAAATGCACACTACACCTCTCCCACACTACACTCCCCCAAATGCACACTACACCTCTCCCACACTACACTGCCCCTAAATGCACACTACACCTCTCCCACACTACACTCCCCCAAATGCACACTACACCTCTCCCACACTACACTGCCCCTAAATGCACACTACACCTCTCCCACACTACACTCCCCCAAATGCACACTACACCTCTCCCACTCTACAATCCCCAAATGCACACTACACCTCTCCCACACTACACTGCCCCCAAATGCACACTACACCTCTCCCACTCTACAATCCCCAAATGCACACTACACCTCTCCCACACTACACTGCCCCAAATGCACACTACACCTCTCCCACACTACAGTGCCCCAAATGCACACTCCACCTCTCCCACACTACACTCCCCCAAATGCACACTACACCTCTCCCACACTACACTCCCCCAAATGCACACTACACCTCTCCCACACTACACTCCCCCAAATGCACACTACACCTCTCCCACTCTACAATCCCCAAATGCACACTACACCTCTCCCACTCTACAATCCCCAAATGCACACTCCACCTCTCCCACTCTACAATCCCCAAATGCACACTACACCTCTCCCACACTACACTCCCCCAAATGCACACTACACCTCTCCCACACTACACTCCCCCAAATTCACACTACACCTCTCCCACTCTACAATCCCCAAATGCACACTACACCTCTCCCACACTACACTGCCCCCAAATGCACACTACACCTCTCCCACTCTACACTGCCCCTAAATGCACACTACACCTCTCCCACACTACACTCCCCCTAAATGCACACTCCACCTCTCCCACACTACACTCCCCCAAATGCACACTACACCTCTCCCACACTACACTGCCCCTAAATGCACACTACACCTCTCCCACTTTACACTGCCCCTAAATGCACACTACACCTCTCCCACACTACACTGCCCCTAAATGCACACTACACCTCTCCCACTCTACACTGCCCCTAAATGCACACTACACCTCTCCCACTCTACACTGCCCCTAAATGCACACTACACCTCTCCCACTCTACACTGCCCCTAAATGCACACTACACCTCTCCCACACTACACTCCCCCAAATGCACACTCCACCTCTCCCACACTACACTCCCCCAAATGCACACTCCACCTCTCCCACACTACACTCCCCCAAATGCACACTACACCTCTCCCACACTACACTGCCCCTAAATGCACACTACACCTCTCCCACACTACACTGCCCCTAAATGCACACTACACCTCTCCCACACTACACTGCCCCTAAATGCACACTACACCTCTCCCACACTACACTGCCCCCAAATGCACACTACACCTCTCCCACACTACACTGCCCCCAAATGCACACTACACCTCTCCCACACTACACTGCCCCCAAATGCACACTACACCTCTCCCACACTACACTGCCCCTAAATGCACACTACACCTCTCCCACACTACACTGCCCCAAATGCACACTACACCTCTCCCACACTACACTGCCCCTAAATGCACACTACACCTCTCCCACACTACACTGCCCCTAAATGCACACTACACATCTCCCACACTACACTCCCCCAAATGCACACTACACCTCTCCCACACTACACTCCCCCAAATGCACACTACACCTCTCCCACACTACACTGCCCCAAATGCACACTACACCTCTCCCACTCTACAATCCCCAAATGCACACTACACCTCTCCCACACTACACTGCCCCAAATGCACACTACACCTCTCCCACACTACACTGCCCCAAATGCACACTACACCTCTCCCACACTACAGTGCCCCAAATGCACACTCCACCTCTCCCACACTACACTCCCCCAAATGCACACTACACCTCTCCCACACTACACTCCCCCAAATGCACACTACACCTCTCCCACACTACACTCCCCCAAATGCACACTACACCTCTCCCACACTACACTCCCCCAAATGCACACTACACCTCTCCCACTCTACAATCCCCAAATGCACACTACACCTCTCCCACTCTACAATCCCCAAATGCACACTCCACCTCTCCTACACTACACTGCCCCAAATGCACACTACACCTCTCCCACACTACACTGCCCCCAAATGCACACTACACCTCTCCCACACTACACTGCCCCAAATGCACACTACACCTCTCCCACACTATACTCCCCCAAATGCACACTACACCTCTCCCACACTACAGTGCCCCAAATGCACATTCCACCTCTCCCACACTACACTGCCCCTAAATGCACACTACACCTCTCCCACACTACACTGCCCCCAAATGCACACTACACCTCTCCCACTCTACACTGCCCCTAAATGCACACTCCACCTCTCCCACACTACACTCCCCCAAATGCACACTACACCTCTCCCACTCTACAATCCCCAAATGCACACTACACCTCTCCCACACTACACTCCCCCAAATGCACACTACACCTCTCCCACTCTACAATCCCCAAATGCACACTACACCTCTCCCACTCTACAATCCCCAAATGCACACTCCACCTCTCCTACACTACACTGCCCCAAATGCACACTACACCTCTCCCACACTACACTGCCCCAAATGCACACTACACCTCTCCCACACTACACTGACCCAAATGCACACTACACCTCTCCCACTCTACAATCCCCAAATGCACACTCCACCTCTCCCACACTACACTCCCCCAAATGCACACTACACCTCTCCCACTCTACAATCCCCAAATGCACACTACACCTCTCCCACTCTACAATCCCCAAATGCACACTACACCTCTCCCACACTACACTGCCCCCAAATGCACACTACACCTCTCCCACACTACACTGCCCCTAAATGCACACTACACCTCTCCCACACTACACTCCCCCAAATGCACACTCCACCTCTCCCACACTACACTGCCCCTAAATGCACACTACACCTCTCCCACACTACACTGCCCCTAAATGCACACTCCACCTCTCCCACACTACACTGCCCCTAAATGCACACTACAGTGCCCCCAAATGCACACTCCACCTCTCCCACACTACACTACCCCAAATGCACACTGCCCCTAAATGCACACTCCACCTCTCCCACACTACACTGCCCCTAAATGCACACTACACCTCTCCCACACTACACTCCCCCAAATGCACACTACACCTCTCCTACACTACACTCCCCCAAATGCACACTCCACCTCTCCCACACTACACTGCCCCTAAATGCACACTACACCTCTCCCACACTACACTCCCCCAAATGCACACTACACCTCTCCCACACTACACTCCCCCAAATGCACACTCCACCTCTCCCACACTACACTCCCCCAAATGCACACTACACCTCTCCCACTCTACACTGCCCCCAAATGCACACTCCACCTCTCCCACACTACACTGCCCCTAAATGCACACTACACCTCTCCCACACTACACTCCCCCAAATGCACACTACACCTCTCCCACACTACACTCCCCCAAATGCACACTACACCTCTCCCACACTACACTGCCCCAAATGCACACTACACCTCTCCCACACTACACTGCCCCAAATGCACACTCCACCTCTCCCACACTACACTCCCCCAAATGCACACTACACTGCCCCAAATGCACACTCCACCTCTCCCACACTACACTGCCCCAAATGCACACTACACCTCTCCCACACTACACTGCCCCTAAATGCACACTACACCTCTCCCACACTACACTGCCCCAAATGCACACTCCACCTCTCCCACACTACACTGCCCCTAAATGCACACTACACCTCTCCCACACTACACTCCCCCAAATGCACACTCCACCTCTCCCACACTACACTGCCCCCAAATGCACACTACACCTCTCCCACACTACACTGCCCCAAATGCACACTACACCTCTCCCACTCTACAATCCCCAAATGCACACTCCACCTCTCCCACACTACACTGCCCCTAAATGAACACTACACTACACCTCTCCCACACTACACTGCCCCCAAATGCACACTACACCTCTCCCACACTACACTCCCCCAAATGCACACTACACCTCTCCCACTCTACAATCCCCAAATGCACACTACACCTCTCCCACTCTACAATCCCCAAATGCACACTACACCTCTCCCACACTACACTGCCCCCAAATGCACACTACACCTCTCCCACTCTACAATCCCCAAATGCACACTACACCTCTCCCACACTACACTGCCCCAAATGCACACTACACCTCTCCCACACTACACTGCCCCAAATGCACACTACACCTCTCCCACACTACAGTGCCCCAAATGCACACTCCACCTCTCCCACACTACACTCCCCCAAATGCACACTACACCTCTCCCACACTACACTCCCCCAAATGCACACTACACCTCTCCCACACTACACTCCCCCAAATGCACACTACACCTCTCCCACACTACACTCCCCCAAATGCACACTACACCTCTCCCACTCTACAATCCCCAAATGCACACTACACCTCTCCCACTCTACAATCCCCAAATGCACACTCCACCTCTCCTACACTACACTGCCCCAAATGCACACTACACCTCTCCCACACTACAGTGCCCCAAATGCACACTCCACCTCTCCCACACTACACTCCCCCAAATGCACACTACACCTCTCCCACACTACACTCCCCCAAATGCACACTACACCTCTCCCACACTACACTCCCCCAAATGCACACTACACCTCTCCCACACTACACTCCCCCAAATGCACACTACACCTCTCCCACTCTACAATCCCCAAATGCACACTACACCTCTCCCACTCTACAATCCCCAAATGCACACTCCACCTCTCCTACACTACACTGCCCCAAATGCACACTACACCTCTCCCACACTACACTGCCCCCAAATGCACACTACACCTCTCCCACACTACACTGCCCCAAATGCACACTACACCTCTCCCACACTATACTCCCCCAAATGCACACTACACCTCTCCCACACTACACTGCCCCTAAATGCACACTCCACCTCTCCCACACTACACTGCCCCTAAATGCACACTACAGTGCCCCCAAATGCACACTCCACCTCTCCCACACTACACTACCCCAAATGCACACTCCACCTCTCCCACACTACCCCTAAATGCACACTCCACCTCTCCCACACTACACTGCCCCTAAATGCACACTCCACCTCTCCCACACTACACTGCCCCTAAATGCACACTACACCTCTCCCACACTACACTGCCCCTAAATGCACACACCTCTCCCACACTACACTGCCCCTAAATGCACACTACACCTCTCCCACACTACACTGCCCCTAAATGCACACTCCACCTCTCCCACACTACACTGCCCCTAAATGCACACTACACCTCTCCCACACTACACTGCCCCCAAATGCACACTACACCTCTCCCACACTACACTGCCCCTAAATGCACACTACACCTCTCCCACACTACACTCCCCCAAATGCACACTACACCTCTCCCACACTACTGCCCCTAAATGCACACTACACCTCTCCCACACTACACTGCCCCCAAATGCACACTACACCTCTCCCACACTACACTGCCCCTAAATGCACACTACACCTCTCCCACACTACACTGCCCCTAAATGCACACTCCACCTCTCCCACACTACACTACCCCAAATGCACACTCCACCTCTCCCACACTACACTGCCCCTAAATGCACACTCCACCTCTCCCACACTACACTACCCCAAATGCACACTACACCTCTCCCACACTACACTCCCCCAAATGCACACTACACCTCTCCCACACTACACTGCCCCTAAATGCACACTCCACCTCTCCCACACTACACTCCCCCAAATGCACACTCCACCTCTCCCACACTACACTGCCCCTAAATGCACACTACACCTCTCCCACACTACACTGCCCCTAAATGCACACTCCACCTCTCCCACACTACACTACCCCAAATGCACACTCCACCTCTCCCACACTACACTGCCCCTAAATGCACACTCCACCTCTCCCACACTACACTACCCCAAATGCACACTACACCTCTCCCACACTACACTCCCCCAAATGCACACTACACCTCTCCCAAACTACACTCCCCCAAATGCACACTCCACCTCTCCCACACTACACTGCCCCTAAATGCACACTACACCTCTCCCACACTACACTGCCCCTAAATGCACACTCCACCTCTCCCACACTACACTACCCCAAATGCACACTCCACCTCTCCCACACTACACTGCCCCTAAATGCACACTCCACCTCTCCCACACTACACTGCCCCTAAATGCACACTACACCTCTCCCACACTACACTGCCCCTAAATGCACACTACACCTCTCCCACACTACACTGCCCCTAAATGCACACTCCACCTCTCCCACACTACACTACCCCAAATGCACACTCCACCTCTCCCACACTACACTGCCCCTAAATGCACACTCCACCTCTCCCACACTACACTACCCCAAATGCACACTACACCTCTCCCACACTACACTCCCCCAAATGCACACTACACCTCTCCCAAACTACACTCCCCCAAATGCACACTCCACCTCTCCCACACTACACTGCCCCTAAATGCACACTACACCTCTCCCACACTACACTGCCCCTAAATGCACACTCCACCTCTCCCACACTACACTACCCCAAATGCACACTCCACCTCTCCCACACTACACTGCCCCTAAATGCACACTCCACCTCTCCCACACTACACTGCCCCTAAATGCACACTACACCTCTCCCACACTACACTGCCCCTAAATGCACACTACACCTCTCCCACACTACACTGCCCCTAAATGCACACTACACATCTCCCACACTACACTGCCCCTAAATGCACACTCCACCTCTCCCACACTACACTGCCCCAAATGCACATTGCCCCCCAATGTGCATGGGGGGCAGTGTAGCGTGTATTTTTTTTTTTATTAATATAAATGTAGCTGACTGTATGTAAACGTCCATGTTACCATCCTTCACATTTATCGACTGTTCCTTTGTGTGCAGCAATCTCCACCTCGTTATCAGCTCTAGTAATCAGCAGTTTGCCGTAGTTCGGTCCCGCTGGAATAGCCGTGCACACAGTCAGCCGTGTTCCCTTTGCTAATGACGAGGCTGTGTAACAGCTGCGGGGAAGGAGTCTGCAGCTCCCCCGCCTGGTAAACGAGGTGCACAGCTACAGCGCACATCATCTAACCAGAACCCCTCCTGGAAGGACGCCCTCCCTACCATGTGACTTCTCAGGTCATGTGATCGTGCTCTCTAAACTTTACATCCCAGAATTCCACGCGAATCGTTTCCTTCCTGCACTATGCACATTTGTGTTTGTGGAGGCTGCTGCTCCTGCAGGTAATAAGTGTGGTCACGTGTCCGGCGAAGACGGGAGAGCTGTATACAGTGTATTATACGGGCGTAGTGTGTGTACGGTGTGGAGAGCTATATACAGTGTATTATACGGGCGTAGTGTGTGTACGGTGGGGAGAGCTGTATGCAGTGTATTATACGGGCGTAGTGTGTGTACGGTGTGGAGAGCTGTATACAGAGTATTATACGGGCGTAGTGTGTGTACGGTGTGGAGAGCTATATACAGTGTATTATACGGGCGTAGTGTGTGTACGGTGGGGAGAGCTGTATGCAGTGTATTATACGGGCGTAGTGTGTGTACGGTGTGGAGAGCTGTATACAGTGTATTATACGGGCGTAGTGTGTGTACGGTGTGGAGAGCTGTATGCAGTGTATTATACGGGCGTAGTGTGTGTACGGTGTGGAGAGCTGTATACAGAGTATTATACGGGCGTAGTGTGTGTACGGTGGGGAGAGCTATATACAGTGTATTATACGGGCGTAGTGTGTGTACGGTGTGGAGAGCTGTATACAGAGTATTATACGGGCGTAGTGTGTGTACGGTGTGGAGAGCTGTATACAGAGTATTATACGGGCGTAGTGTGTGTCCGGTGGGGAGAGCTGTATGCAGTGTATTATACGGGCGTAGTGTGTGTACGGTGTGGAGAGCTGTATACAGAGTATTATACGGGCGTAGTGTGTGTCCGGTGGGGAGAGCTGTATACAGAGTATTATACGGGCGTAGTGTGTGTACGGTGTGGAGAGCTGTATACAGAGTATTATACGGGCGTAGTGTGTGTACGGTGTGGAGAGCTGTATACAGAGTATTATACGGGCGTAGCGTGTGTCCGGTGGGGAGAGCTGTATGCAGTGTATTATACGGGCGTAGCGTGTGTCCGGTGGGGAGAGCTGTATGCAGTGTATTATACGGGCGTAGCGTGTGTACGGTGGGGAGAGCTGTATGCAGTGTATTATACGGGCGTAGCGTGTGTACGGTGGGGAGAGCTGTATGCAGTGTCTTATACGGGCGTAGCGTGTGTCCGGTGGGGAGAGCTGTATGCAGTGTATTATACGGGCGTAGCGTGTGTCCGGTGGGGAGAGCTGTATGCAGTGTATTATACGGGCGTAGCGTGTGTCCGGTGGGGAGAGCTGTATGCAGTGTATTATACGGGCGTAGCGTGTGTCCGGTGGGGAGAGCTGTATGCAGTGTATTATACGGGCGTAGCGTGTGTCCGGTGGGGAGAGCTGTATGCAGTGTATTATACGGGCGTAGCGTGTGTCCGGTGGGGAGAGCTGTATGCAGTGTATTATACGGGCGTAGCGTGTGTACGGTGGGGAGAGCTGTATGCAGTGTATTATACGGGCGTAGCGTGTGTACGGTGGAAAGAGCTGTATGCAGTGTATTATACGGGCGTAGCGTGTGTACGGTGGGGAGAGCTGTATGCAGTGTATTATACGGGCGTAGCGTGTGTACGGTGGGGAGAGCTGTATGCAGTGTATTATACGGGCGTAGCGTGTGTACGGTGGGGAGAGCTGTATGCAGTGTATTGTACGGGTATATGTGTACGGTGGGGAGAGCTATATACAGTGTATTATACGGGCGTAGTATGTGTACGGTGGGGAGAGCTATATACAGTGTATTATACGGGCGTAGTATGTGTACGGTGGGGTGGGCTATATACAGTGTATTATACGGGCGTAGTATGTGTACGGTGGGGTGGGCTATATACAGTGTATTATACGGGCGTAGTATGTGTACGATGGAGAGACCTATATACAGTGTATTATACGGGCATATTAGGGGTACGGTGGGAAGAACTATATACAGTGTATTATATGGGCATAGTATGTGTACGGTGGGGAGAGCTACCGGTATATACAGTTTTTTTTATATGGGCATAGTATGTGTGCGGTGGGGAGAACTTTGTACAGTGTATTATATGGGCATGGTATGTGTTCGGTGGGGTGAGCTACAAGTATATTCTCTCATCACCAGTGGAGAGCAATGAATATTCATTCTGTTAAGTAGCGGCTACACATGAAATCCCGGCAGCTGCATGAATCCTGAGGCTGACAGCGTGTCCGCTATTAAAGAGAAATTAATTTTCACTGCTTTCTACTCCCATGGGCGTGGAGTGCAGTGAATATTCATTTCTCTTTAGCAGTGGGCACAGGAGTTAGCCGCAGCCACCGGCTCCTGGCTTCCGCTCCCGCTTCCCCATCTACAGCCAGAGCATGTACATCCAGACCATAAGAAGCACCACCCATCTTCCTCCAGACTTTTGGAGAAAAACAGTGTGTCTTATAGTCCGAAAAATACGATATATGCAGTGTGTGTTGTACAGTCATGGTATGTGGGTGTGGATGGTGTGTGGTTTTATTGGCACAGTATGTGGGTATAAGGAGAGTGGTGGACTGAGATATATGTGCACGAAGTTATGTATCTTGCTGAACATAACGGTATAATCATACTTTAATCAAGATCCAGTATTATATATAATCTATATCTGCCCCCAGGCTTAAGTATTGGTCACAGACGTGGAAAAGGGACATTTCTACTGACGAGTGCAGGCGTATTATGTTACATACTGGCTGGCGAATAAAGCACAGTGATACTGTTGTTTTTAAACCAGGTATTGGTACTTTTGGCAGTGTGGACATGTGCCAAGTCCTGTTGGAGAATGAAATTTCCATCTCCAAAAATCTTGTCGGCAGAGGGAAGCATGACGTGTGCTAAAATTTCCTGGTAGACGGCTGCAATGACTTTGGTCTTGATAAATCACAGTGGACCTACACCAGCAGATGTCATGGCTCCCCAAACCATCACTGATTGTGGAAACTTCACACTAGACCTCAAGCAGCTTGGATTGTCTGTGTCTCCACTCTTCCTCCAGACTCCCGGACCTTAATTTCCAAGGTCTAGTGTGAAGTTTCCACAATCAGTGATGGTTTGGGGAGCCATGTTATCTGCTGGTGTAGGTCCGCTGTGTTTTATCAAGACCAAAGTCATTGCAGCCATCCACCAGGAAATTTAGCAGGACTTGGCACCTGTCCACACTGCCAAAAGTACCAATACATGGTGTAAAAACAACATATCACTGTGCTTGATTGGCCAGCAAACTCGCCTGACCTTAACCCCATAGAGAATCTATGTGGTATTGTCAAGAGGAAGATAAGACACCAGACCCAGCAATGCAGACGAGCTAAAGGCTGCTATCAAAGCAACCTGGGCTTCCATAACATCTCAGCAGTGCCACAGGCTGATCGCCTCCATGCCACGCCGCATTGATGCAGTAATTTATGCCAAAGGAGTCCCGACTAAGTATTGAGTACATTTACAGAACATACATTTCAGTAGGCCGACATTCCGGATGTTAAAATCATTTTTTTCAAGCTGGTGTTATAAAGTATTCTAAATTACTGAGATAATGACTTTTGGGTTTTCATTGGCTGTAATCCATAACCATCAACATTAACAGAAATAAACACTTGAAATAGATCACTCAGTGTGTAATAACTCTATATAATGTGAGTTTCACTTTTTGTATTGAAGAACGGAAATAAATTATCTTTTTGCTGATATTCTAATTTTGTGAAATGCACCTGTACATTGCACACACAGCTCTGCTGCAGGAACCCTCTGATCCCATGTATACGGGGTTACTATACTTCCCCCAGTGATATGATATAAGACCCTGCTTTGTGACACGGGCTGACACCTCTACTCCAGCACCAGCACAGCCCTGCGTCTGACTCCTCCTCCCAAGCATGGTGGTGACATCATCACAGGTCCTTTGGTTGCCCAGGATCTCGCATTTACTGAGACTTCAAGCAGGAAAAAGAGAGGAAAAAGGCCCAGAAACTCTCTGGACCCGGGATTGGATCTGTGCACCAGCTGCTGGCCTGGGCAGGAAGGAGGAAAGAAGAAACCCGCCACACACAGGCTGAGCCGCCGCCGTCAGTCTGCGCTGGAGAAGAGCAGCGGCATGAACACCAACATCATGTACACCAGCAGGAAGAGGCGCAAACCCATGCAGAAGGCATAAGTTACCCCCGTACCCTGCTACGGGTCCCCGCAAGCCTAATAACGGTGGTGTACGGCACCTACAGCTGTGGAATTACATGTCAGTGTGCGGCCCAGGCACTCAGGGGTTAATAGGAACGACCCGAGAGCGGCGGAGGGCCACTGCTGGCATGGAGCGAACGGGGCACTGCTGGCATGGAGCGGATGGGGCACTGCTGGCATGGAGAGGATGGGGCACTGCTGGTATGGAGAGGATGGGGCAGTGCTGGCATGGAGCGGACGGGGCACTGCTGGCATGGAGAGGATGGGGCAGTGCTGGCATGGAGCAGACGGGGCACTGCTGGCATGGAGAGGATGGGGCACTGCTGGCATGGAGCGGACGGGGCACTGCTAGCATGGAGAGGATGGGGCAGTGCTGGCATGGAGCGGACGGGGCACTGCTGGCATGGAGCAGACGGGGCACTGCTGGCATGGAGAGGATGGGGCACTGCTGGCATGGAGCGGACGGGGCACTGCTAGCATGGAGAGGATGGGGCAGTGCTGGCATGGAGCGGACGGGGCACTGCTGGCATGGAGAGGATGGGGCAGTGCTGGCATGGAGCAGATGGGCCACTGCTGGCATGGAGAGGACGGGGCACTGCTGGCATGGAGAGGACGGGACAGTGCTGGCATGGAGCGGACAGGGCACTGCTGGCATGGAGCGGATGGGGCAGTGCTGGCATGGAGCGGACAGGGCACTGCTGGCATGGAGAGAATGGGACAGTGCTGGCATGGAGCGGACAGGGCACTGCTGGCATGGAGAGGATGGGACAGTGCTGGCATGGAGCGGACAGGGCACTGCTGGCATGGAGAGGATGGGACAGTGCTGGCATGGAGCGGACAGGGCACTGCTGGCATGGAGAGGATGGGGCAGTGCTGGCATGGAGGGAACTCTCCGGATAAAGTGATTCCAATTGTATAAGGAAGAGGAGTGTGAGGTGCTGCCGTAGGCAATGAATATAAAGGAGAAAAGCTGTGCTGCAGAAAAGTGCTGCGTGTGAAAGAAGAGTGTGAGGTGCAGGAGGAATAAGGCCCCTTCACCTCCACCGTTATTTGTTATAACTAACCACAGGTAGTTACTATGCCCCGGGCAATGCCGGGCTCTTCATCTAGTACAGTGGTCCCCAACTCCAGGCCTCGAGGGCCGCCAACAGTGCAGGTTTTCAGGATTTCTTTAGTATTGCATCGGTGGTAATGTGATCATCTGCACAGGTGATGATTCCAACCACTGTGCAATACTAAAGAAATCCTGATAACCTGCACTGTTGGCGGCCCCCGAGGCCTGGAGTTGGGGACCACTGATGTAGTATAATATACAACAGGCCGGTCACCAAACTTCATAATAGTGTGCGTTCATTGTTAAAACTATTTTGGACCTTAAAAGAGCGATGTACTTTGAAAATCCCTATAAAGCTGGGTTAAAGGGTATAATGCGTGCCGATCGACACACATTGAAACTTGGTGATGCAAACTGTGCAAATACAGAATCTCTCATACGGCGAGCACTTGGACCAGTGTTAGCCTATGGGCTATTTGACTCACGGACTTTACGTCCATGTGTCAAAAAGAAAAGAAAAAAATATATATATTGTGCTCTGGTCCAATTTATGTATCAGACTAGTGCATGTATAGCTGGCAGCTCCTGAAACCGTCTTATGTTGTTGGGCACATGGAGCTGGTAATGTCCGCAGATTGCCGAAGTAATGGCAGTAAGCCATAATCCTCAACGGAAATGAACACTTGAAATAGATCACTCTATCTGTAATGACTCTATATAATGAGTTTCACTTTTTGTATTGAAGAACTGAAATAAACTAACTTTTTGATGATATTCTATTTTCTTGAGAAGCTCCTGTATGCATAAATGTCTATCACATACAAAAAGACAATGAATTAGTACATACTGTAGGTCAAGAACAGGCCCACAGTCCCTCAACACTAAATGCTCCACTGGGTATAAAGGGAATCTGTCAGCGCAGACTGTTCAAACCAGGTACAGGCGCTTGGTGCACCCTTGGCATTGCAAAACATTAAACGGAATCTGTTGGTAAGCTCAACCTCCTTAAGCTGTCTATATGGGCATGTAGGTCATAGAAAGTTGAATAAAATGGTATATGCAATCCGATGTCTTATTCCTGAGCAATTCACACTTTCCTCATATGTAAATGACTTGCTAGGATCTATGGGCTGGACAAGGATCTGGCTGAGAATTTGCCTCCAGAGCTTACTTTACATAAAAGGGGGAGTTACCAGTGTGAGACATGTAGATCAGGAGAGCCGACTGTCAGCCATTACATGTCTCACACTGGTAACGTCCCCTTTCATCTATCTATATAATCGTCTAAGGTCCACTTCCGTCTGTTTGTCTGTTTCCCTGTCACGGAAATCCCGCGTCGCTGATTGGTCTCGGCCGGCTGGGTGTGACCAATCAGCGACAGGCAGTTGGGCTGCGAATTTGCCCCTCCCTACTCCCCTCCAGTCAGTGCCCCCTCCATACTCCCCTCCAGTCAGCGTCCACATTAGCGTTTTAGCAGTCCGTTAAACGGACTGCGTTACACCCCGGCATAACGCGGTGTAACGCAGTCCGTTAAACTACATACATATTCTAGAATACCCGATGTGTTAGAATCGGGCCACCATCTAGTCTAAAATAAGCTCAGGCGGCAGATTCATGCACATTTGTGTCTGGCCCATAGATCTTAATAGCTCATTTACATATTAAGAACATGGACTTCTCTGAAACAATACATCGGATCGCAGATATCAAGGTGTAATTTTATTCTGCTTCCTATGTCCTACGTGCCCATATAGCCAGCTTAGGAGGGTTGATTCCCTTATGGTGCACCTTCCTAACTGCTTGTCTTCCCTCTATCTATGCCTCTCTCTCTATTTTGCGTGATAGCTCTTGCTTTTATAGAGGCAGAGATGGATAGCAATGTGCTCTTAAAGGGAACTTGTCACCCCCCAGGGCGTTTTTAAGTAAAAGCACCACCTTCAGCAGCACTAAGGCTGCATTCTGTGATGGTGGCTCCTATGTTTCTGATCCCTAGTAACACTGAAGTAATGAGTTTTATAAATTGCGCCCCATACCTGTATTGAGTCCCAGAGGTATGGTGTCTCCCCCTGTTTCAGCTGCCTCCCAGCCGTCCATCCTCCCATACAGGTATGGGGCGCAATTTATAAAAGTCAATATTTCAGTGTTACTAGGGATCAAGAAACATTCTGAAGTTAGGAGGTGAAGAGGAGATGGAGTTGGGCTGCCAAGGACTTTGCAGTGGTGTAGACTTGTAGCTGTAATGACGACTCCTGCAGAGAAATGAGACTTCATCTTCTGCATAGAACTGAGAAGGATTTAGCCAGCCTGTTTTTGATCACGCGATGTCATAGACCCAATTAGGCTATGTTCACACTAGGTATTTTTTTAATGCAAATTTTCAGCAGCTTTTTACAGTACCAGTTATGACTATGAGATGTCAGAAATCTCATTCACACCCCTTGGTTTTTTTGTCATCAGGATTTTGTGCTTTACATGTTGTTTTGCACAATAGAGCCTGTCACTTCTTTCAGCTGTTTTTCTGCATTTTTCACCCATTGAAAGTATTGGGTGGTGAATACATGCTGAAAATCCGCAGCAAAAAATTACAGGTATTGGGTTTTGCATCATCTTTTGTGCCAAACCCTGATTTAATGGAACGAGATTTTTTTTAATGGGAATAAACTTCATCAGCATGACAAAAACACAGTAAAACCTGCATTTTTGCCACAGCTTCTTTCCTGTCAAGAGAACAGCTTTTGCTGCAGAAAAAAATGGCAGCAAAAATGCATAGTGTGAACATAGCCCAGTAGAAGGGCAAAATGCGCAATTGTAAGTACACAGTCATTGTAATATGATGATTGCAATATACCGTATATACTCTAGTATAAGCTGAGAATTTCAGCCCATTTTTTTAGACTGAAATTGCCCCTCTCTGCTTATACTCGAGTCATTGTCCCAGGGGGGCGGCGGGGGAGGGGGAGCTGCAGCTGTCTAATCACACCCACCTGCTCCTGGTGCGGTCCCTGCAGGTCCCTGGTTCTCCGGGCGCTGACAGCTTCTTCCTGTGTTCAGTGGTCACTTGGTACCGCTCATTACAGTAATGAATATGGACCCGACTCCACTCCCATAGGGGTGGAGCCGCATATTCATTTACTGTAATGAGCGGTACCATGTGACCGCTCAACACAGGAAGAAGCTGCTGGCATTGGAGAACCAGGGACGTGCAGGGACCGTGCCAGGAGCAGGTGAGTATAACTGGGGCAGTGCGTGATATTCACCTGCCCTTCATTCCACTGCCGGGCTCCGTCTTCAGCGTCCTCTGTCTGTGACATTCAGGTCAGAGGGCGCGATGACATGTTACTGTGCGCGCCGCCCTCTGCCTGAATAGTCACTGCGGAGGACGCTGAGGAGCAGCGACGAGAGGTGAATATGTAATTTTTTTTTTTTTAAATTGCAGCAGCAGATATACCGTAGGGTTAATAATATCAGCATAACCTGCATTTTATGGGGCTATAATCTACTTTTATGCAGCATTATATGGGGCAAATTTCCTCAGGGGCATCTTATGGGGCAATAATCAACTTTTATGCAACATTATATTTGGCAAATATCTTTATGGAGCATCTTATGGGGCCATAATCAGCATTTGTGCAGCATTATATGGGGCGAATGTGTCTGGAGCATCTTATGGGGCCATTATTAACATTGGTGCAGCATTATATGGGGGCATATTTTAATATGGAGCATCTTATGGGGCTCATCATGATCTGTATGGAGCATTATACGGGGCTCCTGATTCAATATGGATATTCAAAAACACAACCTACTGATGTCTCAATTAATTTTACTTTTATTGGTATCTATTTTTACTTTTGACATTTACCGGTAGCTGCTGCATTTCCCACCCTAGGCTTATACTCGAGTCATTAAGTTTTCCCAGTTTTTTGTGGCAAAATTAGGGGGGTCAGCTTATACTCGAGTATATACGGTATTAAGAGCATAAAAACGTTGATGGGACGAGGGCTTCTTTAAGTGTTACAGTCATTTTAATGCAATCACATTGGAATCAACCCAACATACAAGATGTCATCATAGAACATGAGTGCACATGCATAACGCTTGCAATGCCACAAAAAGAAACAATATTTAGCTACGGTAATACAATTTACTGAATCCATCTTCTCATTCCAGATTTCATGTCTGAGGTATTTCTCAACTGTATCACTGAACATGGACAAAAACCAGAATGATCCAACTGAGCAGGCCCTAAACCTCACCCTGGAGATCATCTTCTTGCTGACAGGGGAGGTGAGAGGTTCTGGGAATTGTGGCATGTGGTTTCACTTATATTTACTAGAATAACGCATGTAATCACAAAGAATAAATGAGGGAACATGTCTCACTAGACTGACATCTTCTGGATGTAAGATGATGTCTTGTTCTTCAGTGAACTGAAGCTGTTTATGAAAGCAATGTGACAAAGTATTATAGGGGGAGTCAATTATGAATCAATGTTCCTCTATTATATCATTCTCTCTCATTCTACAGGATTACTTTGTGGTGAGAAAGCCAATAGGAAAAGTAAAGAATAACTGTCTTCAAGTTGCAGAAGGAAGTTGGAGGGAGCTGAAGGATATTCACACACCTTTGCCTCCATCAGTGATACATGAACCAAACTATAAGAAGAAGATCCTAGACCTCACCAAAAAAATGATTGAGCTACTGACTCAAGAGGTGAGCGTTGCTGGGAATACTGAGGTATTATATGGTACACAAGGGATAATGGGTTTGGATGATGACTGTATCATTGTGTGTCAGGTTCCTGTAAGGTGTCAGGATGTTGGTGTCTATTTCTCCATGGAGGAGTGGGATTATGTAGAAGAACACAGGGAAACATACAAGGACGTCATGATGGACGACCTCCAGCCACTCACGTCATTAGGTCAGTGGCATATATTAGTAGTCACATAATATATTGTAATATAAAAAAAGTCCAACTATCTGCTGTTCTTTTCTATAGGTGTATTTAAAGATGATGCAAATGAATATCCATCAAAGAAGACGAAGGTGGAACTACATGAGCAAAATTTAACAAACCCCAATATTTATAAACCTACAGATAATATACAACAGGATCCTCCTTCTCCTATTAGGGAAGAACTAGTTTCATGTGACGGAAGAAATCTCACAGAACCTACACAACACAATCCATTCATTCATGTTAAAGACAAACCGGTCAAATATAATGGTGGAACTCGCACATACCGAAACATTAGGCCATCTACTTCTACTAAGAAGGAGGCAAGCTCATGTAATGGAAGGAATTTCAAAGACCTCAAAAGTACACCCAATTCCCATACACTGTATCTACTTACTCATAATGGGGCTAAAGGAGACATTCAAGAAGTGGAAACTGTAGCAAATCTTAATCTTTATACACAACAATGTTTATCTCATGATAGTAAGGAACCAGCCTCATGTAGTGGAGGAAACCCCATGTTCTATACACCTCAGTCAACAAATGGTGAAGAAGGTCCATCTCTTTTGAAGATACAAACCAGAACCAATAATATTTGTGTACAATATTCTTGTTCTGAGTGCAAGAAATGTTTTTTGTCCATGGATGAATTAGTGGCACATCAAGGAATTCACTTAGCCGAAAAAATACTTCAGAAAGGGACCATGGCAGTTGTGACTTTTCCAGCAGAACCACCTGTGAAACATAATCTGTTGACTTGTACCAAGTGTGGGAGAGCGTTCTACACCAAATCATCACTTGCGGGACATATGAAGATTCATTGGGGTAAAAAGATTGAAATGTTTAAATGTATCCTGTGTGAGAAGTGTTTCCCAAGTACATCAAAACTTCAGTTACATATGAGACGCCATTTTGGAAACAGACCTTATGCCTGTTGCACGTGTGGAGAACGTTTCATGAGAACTTGTGATCTTTGCAAACATCAAAGAATACATCAATCAGGAACACAAAATGTGCCTTTAAGTTTGTGAACGTCCACTAAATTTATGGTACAAGAACGATTAATAGAGGGTTTTCTGCATGACCAGTAATTTTCCCATATCTGTTTCATGATGTTCAGTTTGTAAAAAGCAGCCACATATGGGCAACACCCACGGTTGGGCAGGAGTCTGTCATTTTTGCTTTTATACCATAAAAGATATATATCTTTGTACCATGTTATCAAGTAGATAGAAAAATATTTAGAATTGAGAGTCCTCAGTGGTTGATACCTTTTAATGGCTAACTGAAAAGATGGTAACAAATTGCAAGCTTTCGAGACTACTCAGGTGCCTTCTACGTCTATGCCTGATGAAGAGACCTGTGTAGTCTCGAAAGCTTGCAATTTGTAGAAAAATATTTAGAATTGAGAGTCCTCAGTGGTTGATACCTTTTAATGGCTAACTGAAATGATGGTAACAAATTGCAAGCTTTCGAGACTACTCAGGTGCCTTCTACGTCTATGCCTGATGAAGAGACCTGTGTAGTCTCGAAAGCTTGCAATTTGTTACCATCTTTTCAGTTAGCCATTAAAAGGTATCAACCACTGAGGACTCTCAATTCTAAATATTTTGTTTTTATACCAGGCCTTTATTTTAGGTATGTTTGTGAGTGTATTGTATTAAAGAAACTCCCTTTCTATAGCATTAAAGATGTGCTACCCATTGTTGGAATCTATTACACCTATTCCGGATGGGGGTAACTTTCATTTGTGTGCTTTTATTTTTGCAGGACGACTTGTAGTCCTCAATGACACCATTCACTATACCATATATTGTACTGAAAGACTGGGAAAAAATTTTCTTCCATTTTGTCAGATTTTTTTTTTACTTCATTCATTTGTTTGGTAAAAATGACCTGGTGGCATGATTCTTCAGGTCAGTATGATTGCGGCAATCTCAACCTTGTATACATATTTTAACCCTTTCTCGACATGTGTACAGTTACATCATAAACCGGGTCCCTGACTTTGATGCCTGCTCTTTCCCAGCAGATGATGGCTAAATTATTCAGTCGTCATCTGCCTCTAACCGCTGCTGGTGAAGTGGAGCTCCACCTGCTGCTGTTAACCTGTTCACCTCTTACCGACATAGGACGTACTGGTGCGTCATACGTCGGCTCGCTCACTTAAGTGCTGTCTGGTTTGTTACTAGATTCTAAACAAGACAGCAATGTGGTAGCATGAAAAATCCAACATTATATAATTGGAAAATAATAATTGCCAAATAATGCAACATACATGACATAATCTAGAAGCTATTGATAACGTGCAAAGGACACCAATGGAGATGTACCCAAAGACAATACAGTGCGTATCTTACACATCAGCAGTTCTTCCGCCTGATAGATAATCTCAGGTGATATATAAGATAGTGTATGCACAGCCTATTTGTAGCAGTGTAAAAATTAAAAAAAAAAAAAAAAATGCTTTTATCACTATTTTGCAGCACTTGGGATTTTTGTCTCTCTTTCCAGTATGTCTTATGATAAAATGGATGATGTCATTCAAAAGTACAATTCATCACACAAAAAAGCCCTCACATGACTATGTTGATGGAAAAATAAAAAAAGTTATCCTTCTTGGAATATGGGGAGGAAAAAAATGAAAGTGCAAAAAATGGAACATCGCACAGTGGCTCATAGGACTGTAGCACTGCTGTGTATAGCACAAACAATGGCAAATTCAAGTCCCCCCAGGCTATGTGCACACTTTGCTGTTTTGCTGCTTTTTTATGCAAATTAAAAGCTGTTTTTTACAGTACCAGCAAAAGCTATGAGATTTCAGAAATCTGATGCACAAGTTTTTTTTTCATAACTGAATTAGAAAACTGCTGCTTTTTTGAAAACTGCAACAGTTTCAACAGTTTTTTTTTATCAAATTGCCCTTTGTTCCAAAAATGTTTTAATGGTGTCACATATGTCTTGCATTTGGTGGCCTAACACTTTGTTCATGCTTGTATGTTGGGATCAAAGCTGATCTATGGGATCCTGAAAAGCACAGCAAGAAAAGCAGAAAAAAAAGCCAGCAAAACCTGTTTTTTGTTTGCAGCTTTTTTTTTTTTTTACTGCCAAGAGATCAGTTTTTGGCTGCAGAAAAAAAACAGCAAAAAAAAAGCAACATGTGAACATAATGCAGAGAAAAGAGATTTTTAACCCCTCTACTCCCAAGGGCGGTTTGCACGTTAATGACCAGGCAAATTTTTACAATTCTGACCACTGTTCCTTTATGAGGTAATAACTCTGGAACACTTCCATGAATCCCGGTGATTCTGATATTTTTTTTTGTACTTTATTGTACTTGCCTTTGATATGACTTGCGTTTATTTGTGCAAAAAAATGGAAATTTGGTGAAAATTTCACAATTTTCCAACTTTGAATTTTCATGCCCTTAAATCACAGAGATATGTCACACAAAATACTTAATAAGTAACATTTCCCACATGTCTACTTTACATCAGCACAATTTTGGAACCAACATTTTTTTTATTGCTAGGAATTTATAAGGGTTAAAAGTTGATCAGCAATTTCTCATTTTTACAACACGATTTTTTTTTTAGGGACTACATCACATTTGAAGTCACTTTGAGGGGCCTATATGATAGAAAATACCCAAAAGTGAGACCTTTCTAAAAACTGCACATCTTAAGGTGCTCAAAATCACATTCAAGAGGTTTATTAACCCTTCAGGTGCTTCACAGGAATTTTTGGAATGTTTAAAAAAAGATGAACATTTAAACTTTTTTTTTCACAAAAAAATTTAATTCAGACTAAAAAAAAATTATTTTACCAAGGGTAACAGGAGAAATTGGACCCCAAAAGTTATTGTGCAATTTGTTCTTAGGACCCCATATGTTGGGCAACACTATTCAAAAAGGATGATACTGAGGTCCATTGAAATAGTAAAATTACAAAACTTTATTATTAAAGTATAATGAACACTGATGAGGGGGAAAGCAGAGATATACAAAAAATGTCACACACAAAGATGTACTGTGGAATAGGACATGCAAACACCTTCAGGCCCCCTGAAGAAGACAGGTCCGAAACGCTCGTCCGGGCGGATGTGCATCTTCGTGGATTGTGGACTGTGTGCCAGATTGCTGGTAATGATTGCTGTTTTATAGTACTAATTGCACATTTGCACTTTGAAATATAATAGGATAAACAGCGAGATTAAACGGTGGTACAAACTGTGGGTGGCATAGTAGTGGACAAACTTGATATACCGTAAGTTTACCCTGTATGATCTGGTGTACACACATCGGTGTATTTACATGCCTAAATTAGGGTTTTATGATATGTATTCCACTGCCACATGTCCAGGTTTTTGCATGTCCTATTCCACAGTACATCTTTATGTGGGACATTTTTTGTATATCTCTGCTTCCCCCCCTCACCAGTGTTCATTTTAATAATAAGGTTTTGTAATTTTGCTATTTATGTGGACCTCAGTATCATTCTTTTTGAATAGTGTTGTTTACATGATATATGATGATGGTCATAATAGTCTGACTAGTATTGCACATGGCCCTTAGAGAATGATTTAGGGCTATTATCTGCAACATGTGTAATTGTTATATAAGCTGTTATGGTCCATATGTGGGGGTAAACCACTGTTTGGGCGCATGGCAGAGCTCGGAAGGGAAGGAGCGACGTTTGACTTATCAATGCAAGATTGGATGTCGCGTTTGGATAGCCCCTAATGTGCCTAAACAGTGGAAACCCCCCACAAGTGACACCATTTTGCAAACTACACCCCCTAAGGAACTTATCTAGATGTGTGGTGAGAACTTTGAACCCCCAAGTGCTTCACAGAAGAGAGCCATAAAAATAGAGCCATAAAAATAAAAAAAAATATTTTTTTCACAAAAGTGATTTTTTGGCCCCATTTTTTTTATTTTCCCAAGGGGAACAGGAGAAATTGGACCTCAAAAGTTGTTGTGCAATTTGTCCTGAGTACGCTGATACCCCATATGTGGGGATAAACCACTGTTTGGGCACATGGCAGAGCTCAGAAGGGAAGGAGCGCCAGATTTTACTGTTATGGTTTGCAGGTGCCATGACCCACTGGAAGAGCGCATGAGGTGCCAAAATAGCAGAACACCCCCCCATAAGTGACCCAATTTTATGAACTACACCTCTCAATGAATTCATCTAGTGGTGCAGTGATCATATTGACACCATGGGTGTGTCACAGAATTTTATACCATTGGGCAGTGAGGACAAAATAACTACAATTTTGTTTTAGCCAAAGATTTTACATTTTCACACAAGAAGTGGGTAAAAATGGCACCAAAATTTGTCTCACAATTTCTACTGAACATGGCAATACCCCATATGTGGCTGTACAGTGCTACTTAGCCATGCGGAGAGACTTGGGAGGAACAGAGCGCTATATGCCTATTCAAGTGAATGGGTCTGTGCACGTCAGTGTGTGCAAAACACGCTGATATGTCCATTTTTTTATGTCAGCACGGGCCATAAAACGTCCCGCACATGTGCATACACATAACACACATGAATGTCATCCGTGTGACACGCATTGACGCTGGGGAAGAAGCATAATAGTAAGTGCTGTTCCCCGTCGCCGGGTGCAGAACACTGCTCATCATTTTCCCCTGCTCTGCCGGCGATTGGCGCAAGCAGGAAAGAATGATGAGAGTTACATGTAAGTAATAAAAGAGACAGCAGGCGGCGGCTGATGACACTATTACTCCCATCAGCCTACCCCTGCTGCTGCTAAAAACAGTGACAGCAGGAGCGGCGGATGGGAGTATTCATCTGCCGCTCCTGCACTGTAAATAAATACAGCGTAGGTCCCCCTCTATTTTTGATAACCATCAAGACAAAACTCACAGCTGGGGACTGCAACTCTCAGCTGTCAGCTTAATAATAATTTTTATTTATATAGCGCCAACATATTCCGCAGCACTTTACAATTAAGCTTTACAGCTTCAGAAAGGTTGGATATCAAGAATAGAGGGGTCCCCCATGCCATAGTTTTTAATTAAATAATTTAAAAAATAAATGGCATGGGGTCCCCCCCATTTTTGACAAACAGCCTAGATAAAGCTCACAGCTGGGGGCTGGTATTCTCAGGCTGGTAAGGGGCCATGGATATTGACCCCCCAGCCCAAAAGTAGCAGCCCGCAGCTGCCCAGAAAAGGCACATCTATTAGATGCGCCAATTCTGGCGCTTTACCCGGCTCTTACCACTTTCCCTAGCGGTGGCAAGTGGGGTAATAGTTGTGGGCTTGATGTCACCAGTGACATCAAGCCCATCGCTTAGTAATGGAGAAGCATCTATAAGACACCTATCCATTACTAATCCTATAGTTGTAATGTTAAATAAAGACACAGCCAGAATGAAGTCTTTTATTTGAAAAAAATGACACACCTTTTATTATTCTTAAGTAAACCATACTGACTGCAACACCTAATCCAAGCGATGCCCTCGATCTGTAATAAAAGTAAAATAAAAATACAACAATATACCCATACTAGTCTGTCGTTCTGTCCCACGCCGTAATCCATATCTGGGGAATATAAAGTTTTCAACATGGACCGTGCACAGATGCGACAGCTGGTGAATGAGCGGCTTGGGAGCAGAGCTTCAGTGACCGGGGGTGACGTCTTAGAGGTTACCTCTGGTCCCTGATTTCCGTTCCCAGCCGATCGTGATGATGTACTGTTCTGTCCATGGGATCCACCACAAACCAAAAAACTACAAACAAGTCAGGGACAATCTCTGATGATTCCCTGGAGTATCATCAAATCCTTTATCAAATGAAAAGAACATGGTACCATAAACTTTTGAACCAAAATAAAAATAATACCCCTAAAATATAACTTTTAATATTCTCAAGCACATTAGCACTTTAGATAACATTGGTGTTTGTTAGTTCCCCTCCTAGGGTCTCAAGGGAGAGCCGTCGTTGAGTGGGGGCGCCATGTCGAACTTAGGTAGTAAGGTAGGGAGAGAAAGGGAAAGATCACCCCCTCACCATATTTACCTCTATCCTTTTTTAGTATTGTTAAGATTGCGTGTCGTTCAGATTGTTATTGTATCTTGACCCTACTAAAAGGGTAATTTTACCTAAGAATATTAAGTTATTTTTTAGGGATATTTTTAATTTTGGTTCAAACCTTGATTTATACTCCAGTGTCAATTACGGTAGTTTTGGTACAATTTACCATAACAAATTTGCAAAGAGAGGGCCACCCACCAAGACTCTCATCCCAGACAAAGAGGACATTAATCAAAGAGGCAGCACAGAGGCCAAAGGAGCTGCTGAGTTCCCAAGCAGAGACTGAGTATTTGTCCATATGACCACAATAAGCAATACATTCCATAGTTGTGGCCTTTATGGAAGAGTAGGTAGAAAAAAAGCCTTTACTTACACACAAAAATTGTAAGGCTCATTTTCAGTTTGATAAAACACATGTGGGAGACTTCCCAAATATATGGAGGAAGGTGCTGTGGTCAGATGAGACCAAAATTGAACTTGTTGGCCACCAAGGTAAACGCTATGTCTGGCGCCAAACCAACACAACTCATCACCCTGAGAACACCATCCCTACAGTGAAACATGGTGATGGCAGCATCATGTTGTGGGGATGTTTTTTGACAGCAGGGGCAGGGAAAATGGTCAGAGTTGAGGGGAAGATAGATGGTGCGAAATACAGGGATATTCTTGAGCAAAACATGTTTCAGTCTTTCAGTGGATTTAAACTGGGACGAAGAAGTGTAAATGTTTTGGAGTGGCATAGTCAAAGCCCAGACCTTAATTGAGAATCTGAGGTCAGACAAAGATTGCTGTTCACCAAAGGAAACCATCTAATTTGAAGGAGCTGGAGCAGTTTTGCCTTGAGGAATGGGCAAAAGTCACAGTGGCAAGATGTGGAAAGCTCATAAAGACTTATCCGAAGCAACTTGCAGCTGTAATTGCCGCGAAAGGAGGTTCTACAAAGTATTGACTTTAGGGGTGGTGAATAGTTATGCACACTGAAGTTTTCAGTTATTTTGTCCTATTTGTTGTTTGCTTCACAATAAAAAGAAAACCAGTAAAACTCCAGGTTGTAAGGTAACAAAACACGAAAAATACCAGAGGGGTGAATACTTTCGCGAGCCACTGTATGAAGCTTTCAAAGGTGAACATACTGTACATTATATGTGGCTGAAAGAATTTCAAACACAATAGTATTGTATTTTTACGTTGCCTTTATTGTCTTTTTGAAAGTAAAAAAACAACTTTAAATAAAAACTTATAAAAAATAAACTGAAAGCAAAGATTTTTTTTAAAGTAAAAATGCAAAAAAATATTTAAGTGAACCCTCCATGACCACTTAGACACTTTTTTTTTAGTATTGTCTTGAAAATGAAGACAATTTTTCTCAAACACAAGCAATCATCTTTCCGTTTGTATTGTTCCAAAGCAAGATATAAGCAAAGAAAAAATAAATGTGACTTTTTGCATATGACGCCCATGGTTGATATGACAGATAAACATTTTTTGAACCCAAGCATGCTTACAGTCCAGGGCCCGCCTGCTCCACACTATGAGGATTCACAAGTCTGTAGTCACATAAAGTGATTGTAGACTTGAGCCCAAAGCCTGGACAACCCATTTAAAATCACAAATAAGCAACTATTGCCAAATAGTTTAGTACTAACCAAGAGTGCACATGCTGACTGACCTAGTCAGAAAGGCAACAGAATTGTAGGTAGACAATATTAGGGTCAGTAGGAACATGTGATCGATAAGCTTTCAGCTACTCATCGACTTGTATAGCAGAAACATCTGCTAAAAGCCTGCTAGGGTTAGGCATCCCTAGAAGTATGCTGGGGTGTTTTTATGGCTTAATGTGCCAATGAACTACTAAAAAAAACACTGGAAAGGAACATAATACTACTTATATGGGGAATTTGTTGGGGGTCCTCACCAATCGTTGGAGCTGGTGGCAAAGCTTTATTTGGAGACACTTACACATTAGCACTTGACCAAACTTTACACTTAAGATATAATATGAAATATAAACCGTATAGTCCCTTATAAAGTGAGTAATAAGGTTGAAAAGTAATATAACAATAACTAAAATGTCAACTATTGACAATATATTCTTCTAAACCCATCATTATCACCACCAACAAATTGAAAAAGTTGATAATGTCACACATAATCTTTATGATAATTTATAAACGTATTGGTACATGACAAGGTATCTAAAAAACACCAATGGAGGATACAGTAAAAGAAAATAAGCAAGGTGCACTATCTAGTAATGCATCAAAGGCAAAAGAAGAGTAGAAATCCTGATTACTTACGTGCCGTCTAGACATTACTTAGTTGTACATATAAAATAGGAGAATTAAAAAAAATGTATTAATTTCTGAGCTAATCGAATGTTCCCAATTGCAAGGCAATACATAGAGTTGTCGAATGGTGGCAACAATGTACAAGCTCAAAAAATACAAAGTTTTTGCCTGGGAGCAATAAACTTAAGTTTATCCTGGTAGTCACTCTTTCAGAGCCAGCCAAACAGCTTTGTGACACCATTTACGCAAAGATTAACCCTATATCTGCAGGTTAATAGCTTTTGAGGTAATGACAGATTCCCTTTAATTGGAGCTATACATGGTTTTTCGTAAATGAGAACAAGGTTTTGAGTGCCATATTTATACGTACAGCAAAGAAATAAGGTTTGCTGCTCGATGTAATTACCTTGCATTGCTAGTTAGTGCACGTTACTTACCGGTATATATTTCTCTTACTTTATCCTTCATTGGTGTGGTTAGTTCCCTTTTATTGAGATACCTAGTTATTCACAAAATAATATTTCAATTATTTAAGACGTATCTAGCACCTTTTTTCTTTTGTTGGTGGTGATACGCAGTTATTTTAGGTGACTCAATTATTTTCTATTTTTCCAAAGCCTGTTAGGTGACATTTAAGTTGGTATAAACCCAACCATTGTCTATCTCATAATCCAGGAAAATATTTGCCTCTTCGGCAAATTCTTGGAAATTTCTCAAGACGTTTTCCTCATCAGCGTGTTGATCTACCGAATATGGAAAAAAATCACTATAATAAGATGTTTCACATTCTGGGTATGAAGATGTTTCTTCAGTTCTATCACCGGTCAGGTGGCTGGAATTTTTGCCAGAAAACTTCTCTCCTGAGTGTGTACTCCTGTGGGTGGCAAGAGTGGAGCTACTAGAGAATGACTTCCCACATTCTGGACATGTAAACGGCTTCTCTCCTGTGTGGATTCGCTGGTGTCTGAGAAGATGAGGCTTACTGGTGAAATACTTGCCGCAGTCCAGACAGACAAAAGGTTTCTCCCCAGTATGAGTCCTCAAGTGTTTCAAAAGATTTGAATCTTGATTAAATTTCTTTCCACATTCCGAACACTCAAAAGGTTTCTCCCCTGTATGGATTCTCTGGTGTCGAATAAGATGAGGGTTACGAGCAAAACTTTTCCCACATTCCTTACAAGCAAATGGTTTTTCTCCTGTGTGTGTCCTTTGGTGCATGATGAGGTTTGAGCTGCTGGAGAAAAATTTACCACATTCGAAACATTCATACGGCCTTTCTCCTGTGTGTGTCCTCTGATGCCGGATGAGATGCTGACTATCAGAAAAACATTTCCCACATACTAAACAAATATATGATTTGTTTCTTGTTATGCTTGAGTCGTTTAAACAGTTTTTGTATGAGACCAATGACAGATTGACGTCTGCTGGTTCTCTACTGCTGTCTTTGTTTCCAAAAGGATCCTTTGTGAATGAATTTACTAAGGGAATATAGAAGTCTTTACTAAACTGTTCATTGGTAAATGCTGATTCATTACTACTGTTGGAGGACTTGTGAGAAGATGTGTTGGAGTCTGTGAAGTTTCTACCAACACATGAGAAAGGTTCCTCCTTAATAAGAGGAGACAGAACTCTAAGATGTGTGGATGAATACATTTTAGAATCTTTGAGGCTTCTTTCATCACATGATGCTGCTTGTTCCTTCTTAATATTATTTTGATATGGCTGTACATAATCTGTAGGTGTATAAATCTGGGGATGCGAGAAATTTATGGTATCATATGTGGCTGGTTCTTCCTTAATATGAGGAGAAGGTTCATGATGTGTATGATTTATAGGTGTATAATTTTCAGGTTCTGCAACATTTTTCTGAAATGTTTCCTTTACATGCTGAGAAGTATATAGTTCGGTATTGTCCTTCGATATAAAATTGTTTTGATTTGTGAGGTTTAATTCATCAGAGGAATCTAGCTTTTCTTTTATATGAACAGATGGGTATTTTTCTGTGTGATCTGTAGAGGTGTAGCTGTTGGCATCTTTAAGTTGTCCTCCATCACATGGGACTTGTTCCTCATTGCTATGAGTCAATGGATCTTGTTTATTGGCAGCTTTAATTAGGTCTGAAGGAAAGAAGCACAAAGGTGTTAGTTCAGATCCATTAATCTTCTATATATCTTGGTGATCAATCATCTTCTTACCCAGTGATATGATGGACTGCTGGTTCTCCATCATGAAGTGATTGTACAGATCCTTGTGTCCTTCTAAATACTCCCACTCCTCCATGGAGAAATAGACAGTGACATCCTCACACCTTATAGGAACCTGACACACACAATGATACAGTCAGACACTTCCCTTGGTGCAATGTCCCAGTGTTCCCAGCAGCGCTCACCTCTCCAGTCAGCAGCTCAATGATTTTGTTAGTGATGTCTAGGATCTTCTGATCATTGTTCCTTACGTCAATCATTGATTTATGTGGAGGCACCATAAGGGAAGACTGTTCATAATCAAAGACAAAGAGGCACACATATCAGGTCACCATAACATGTCTTAATTTCTTAAACATGCTTATCTAATTTTAGGAAAGGTTATCTGGCAATAAACTTCTAATTCATTAATTAAAAGGGTATTCTCAAGTTATTAATTTGCTTTAATTAGTTAGACAGCATGAAAATAAGCAAGTTTTTAATTGACTTGCTTTTTCTATCTGCTGTCATTTTCCTGCAATGAGAGATTTTATTTTTCCTAGTATAAAGTTCGTTTTCATGGAGCTTGGTCACCTGTGCCTGCACAGACCCTGGCCCAGTGTGCCTTAGGCCGGTTTCACACGTCAGTGGCTCCGGTACGTGAGGTGACAGTTTCCTCACGTACCGGAGCCACTGACACACGTAGACACATAAAAAATCAATGCATCTGTGCAGATGTCATTGATTTTTTGTGGACCGTGTCTCCGTGTGCCAAACACGGAGACATGTCAGTGTTCGTGGGAGCGCACGGATTACACGGACCCATTAAAGTCAATGGGTCCGTGCAAAACACGTACCGCACATGGACGTTGTCCATGTGCAGTCAGTCCGTGTGCCGTGCAGGAGACAGCGCTACATTAAGCGCTGTCCCCCCCACTGATGCTGAAGCCCCATTCATATCTTCTCTCCAGCAGCGTTTGCTGTAGAGAAGATGTGAATATTAGTGTTTAAAATGCAGATCCAGGTCCCCCCCCCCCCCCCGCTGTGATTAAAATACTCACCTAGCTTCCGGATCCCTCGCCGCAGCAACCTCTCCTGGCCGCAGCTTCTCCTGTGTGCGGTCACGTGGGGCCGCCGATTAAAATCATGAATATGCGGCTCCACCTCTCAAAGGGGCGGAGCCGCATATTCAGTACTGTAAATGAGCGGCCCCACGTGACCGCATACAGGAGACGATGCGGCCAGGAGAGGACGCTGCAGCGAGGGATCCGAAAGCTAGGTGAGTATTTTAATCACAGCGGGGGGGCGCACAGAGGGTGGGAGGGGGGTGATGACCTGGATCTGCATTTTAAACACTAATATTCATATCTTCTCTACAGCAAACGCTGCTGCAGGGAAGATATGAATGGGGCTTCAGCACGATGCCGGGGACAGCGCTAAACTTTAGCGCTGTCTCCGGCACGGTGCGTGTGGTACCCAGTGGGCACACGGGCGGCACACGTGTGCCGCACGTGTGCCACACTGATGTACCACAGAAACGCACCGGCACACGGACATAGATAATTCCGGTACCGATTTTTCCGGTACCGGAATTATCTGGACGTGTGGCAGTCCCAATGTACCTTCACACTGAGCAACTTTAGAACGATAACGATAGCGATCCGTGACGTTGCAGCGTCCTAGATAGCGATATCGTTGTGTTTGACACGCAGCAGCGATCAGGATCCTGCTGTGACATTGCTGGTCGGATCTAGAAGGCCAGCACTTTATTTCGTCGCTGGATCACCCGCTGACATCGCTGAATTGGCGTGTGTGACGCCGATCCAGCGATGTCTTCACTTGTAACCAGGGTAAACATCGGGTTACTAAGCGCAGGGCCGCGCTTAGTAACCCGATATTTACCCTGGTTACCATTGTAAATGTAAAAAAAAAAAAAAAAAACACTACATACTTACATTCCGGTGTCTGTCGCGTCCCCCGGCGTCAGCTTCCCTGCACTGTGTCAGCGCCGGGCGCTAACATAGTGCAGGGAAGCTGACGCCGAGGGACGCGACAGACACCGGAATGTAAGTATGTAGTGTTTTTTTTTTTTTACATTTACAATGTTAACCACGGTAATCATCGGGTTACTAAGCGCGTCCCTGTGCTTAGTAACCCGATGTTTACCCTGGTTACCTGGGGACTTCGGCATCGTTGGTCGCTGGAGAGCTGTCTGTGTGACAGCTCTCCAGCGACCACACAACGACGAAACAGCGACGCTGCAGCGATCGGCATAGTTGTCTAGATCGCTGCAGCATTGCTAAATGGGACGGTACCTTTAGTTAGAGTCAAGGAGAGAAGTTAACTCTTCACATACCAGCCACCTCTCTCCAGCCCACTGATTTCTATACACCAGTTATCTGCTCACCTCCCTCCCCAGCTCCTGACTGAGCTGCCTATAAATCTTGCTCTTATCAATCTTCTAGAATCACAATCCCCAGCACCCAGGTCACTGCTCTCACTGTCTAGAGCTTTTTGCTTGTTCAAATACCATTCTCTGTTTAAACATAGTGATGGCAGTGTAGCCTCCAGAACAAACCATTTATAGCTGTATGTGTTACAGCAGACCTTGTGCTAAGCTTTGTAGTTCTACTAATACTGCAGCTCTGCTACTCACCATAACTTTTACTCAAGGAAGACTGCCTGCCAGGAACCAAGAAGTGATGAGACTGTAAGAATACGACATTCCTCTGAGCTGCTCAATAGATAATTTGAGAATAACCCTTTAAAGAAACACTCTAATATCTATATTAGGTAAATCTAACTAAGTGTGGGTGTTATTTAGTGTGTGTTAATATGCTCACCAGCAGCCATCTTCTCTGGTTTCCAGGACTGCTCCGATCCTCTTCTGGGGCACATGACTTCAATTCCGACTTAGTGGATCACACTGGGTTTTATGTGTGAGACAGAAGTTGCTTTTACGGTGTAAGCCTTTGGCGCAGGGGTTGGTAACTTAAAGCCCGCCGGCCATTTACGGCCTGGAGCATCACTTACTCTTGCCCTTAGGTAGTCCCCTATGGACCATGGTGCTTAGGCCGCAGATCCACTTTTACTGGCCACCAGACCTTTAATGTTTCCTTAGGCTGTGAGTATGTGCATGTAGCATTCACTACTGAATGATGTAATATATGCATCACTAGATTATGTACTGATGCTGGGCATTTGTGGGCAGAGTTAGCTCGCTCCCTGCTCCCATCCCACTCTTGACACGAAGGCTGCAATCTCGGTGTGTCATATGTCATGTATCTGAAGCAGTCTCAGCATCTTGTGATGTATACCCAACAGGCCAAGTGTGAGGCTGTGTGCACACGTTGCAGATTTTTTGTGTTTTTTCGCGATAAAAACGTGAAAAAAACGCATACATTATGCATCCCATCATTTAGAATGCATTCTGCAATTTTTGTGCACATGCTGCGTTTTTTTCCGCGAAAAAAAAAAACACAGCATGTTCATTAACCCCTTTACCCCCAAGGGTGGTTTGCACGTTAATGACCAGGCCAATTTTTACAATTCTGACCACTGTCCCTTTATGAGGTTATAACTCCGAAACGCTTCAACGGATCCTGGTGATTCTGACATTGTTTTCTCGTGACATATTGTACTTCATGATAGTGGTAAAATTTCTTTGATAGTACCTGCGTTTATTTGTGAAAAAAACGGAAATTTGGCGAAAATTTTGAAAATTTCGCAATTTTCAAACTTTGAATTTTTATGCAATTAAATCACAGAGATATGTCACACAAAATACTTAATAAGTAACATTTCCCACATGTCTCCTTTACATCAGCATAATTTTGGAACCAATTTTTTTTTTTGTTAGGGAGTTATAAGGGTTAAAAGTTGACCAGCAATTTCTCATTTTTACAACACCATTTTTTTTTAGGGACCACGTCTCATTTGAAGTCATTTTGAGGGGTCTATATGATAGAAAATGCCCAAGTGTGACACCATTCTAAAAACTGCACCCCTCAAGGTGCTCAAAACCACATTCAAGAAGTTTATTAACCCTTCAGGTGTTTAATAGGAATTTTTGGAATGTTTAAATAAAAATGAACATTTAACTTTTTTACACAAAAAATTTACTTCAGCTCCAATTTGTTTTATTTTACCAAGGGTAACAGGAGAAATTGGACCCAAAAAGTTGTTGTCCAATTTGTCCTGAGTACGCTGATACCCCATATGTGGCAGTAAACCACTGTTTGGGCGCATGGGAGAGCTCGGAAGGGAAGGAGCGCTATTTGACTTTTCAATGCAAAATTGACAGAAATTGAGATGGGACGCCATGTTGCGTTTGGAGAGCCACTGATGTGCCTAAACATTGAAACCCCCCACAAGTGACACCATTTTGGAAAGTAGACCCCCTAAGGAACTTATCTGGATGTGTGGTGAGCACTTTGACCCACCAAGTGCTTCACAGAAGTTTATAATGCAGAGCCGTAAAAATAAAAAATCATATTTTTTCACAAAAATTATATTTTTGCCCCCAATTTTTTATTTTTCCAAGGGTAAGAGAAGAAATTGGACCTCAAAAGTTGTTGTCCAATTTGTCCTGAGTACGCTGATACCCCATATGTGGCAGTAAACCACTGTTTGGGCGCATGGGAGAGCTCGGAAGGGAAGGAGCGCAGTTTGACTTTTCAATGCAAAATTGACAGAAATTGAGATGGGACGCCATGTTGCGTTTGGAGAGCCACTGATGTGCCTAAACATTGAAACCCCCCACAAGTGACACCATTTTGGAAAGTAGACCCCCTAAGGAACTTATCTAGAGGTGTGGTGAGCACTTTGACCCACCAAGTGCTTCACAGAAGTTTATAATGCAGAACCGTAAAAATAAAAAATCATATTTTTTCACAAAAATTATATTTTTGCCCCCAATTTTTTATTTTTCCAAGGGTAAGAGAAGAAATTGGACCTCAAAAGTTGTTGTCCAATTTGTCCCGAGTACGCTGATACCCCATATGTGGCAGTAAACCACTGTTTGGGCGCATGGGAGAGCTCGGAAGGGAAGGAGCGCCGTTTGACTTTTCAATGCAAAATTGACAGGAATTGAGATGGGACGCCATGTTGCGTTTGGAGAGCCACTGATGTGCCTAAACATTGAAACCCCCCACAAGTGACACCATTTTGGAAAGTAGACCCCCTAAGGAACTTATCTGGATGTGTGGTGAGCACTTTGACCCACCAAGGGCTTCACAGAAGTTTATAATGCAGAGCCATAAAAATAAAACAAAATTTTTTTCCCACAAAAATTATTTTTTAGCCCCCAGTTTTGTATTTTCCCTAGGGTAACAGGAGAAATTGGACCCCAAAAGTTGTTGTCCAATTTGTCCTGAGTACGCTGATACCCCATATGTGGGGGGGAACCACCGTTTGGGCGCATGGGAGGGTTCGGAAGGGAAGGAGCGCCATTTGGAATGCAGACTTAGATGGAATGGTCTGCAGGCGTCACATTGCGTTTGCAGAGCCCCTAATGTACCTAAACAGTAGAAACCCCCCACAAGTGACACCATTTTGGAAAGTAGACCCCCTAAGGAACTCATCTTGATGTGTTGTAAGAGCTTTGAACCCCCAAGTATTTCACTACAGTTTATAACGCAGAGCCATGCAAATAAAAAAAATTTTTTTTTCCACAAAAATTATATTTTAGCCCCCAGTTTTGTATTTTTCCAAGGTTAGCAGGAGAAATTGGACCCTAAATGTTGTTGTCCAATTTGTCCTGAGTACGCTGATACCCGATATGTGGGGGGGAACCACCGTTTGGGCGCATGGGAGGGCTCGGAAGGGAAGGAGCATCATTTGGAATGCAGACTTAGATGGATTGGTCTGCAGGCGTCACATTGCGTTTGCAGAGCCCCTAATGTACCTAAACAGTAGAAACCCCCCACAAGTGACCCCATATTGGAAACTAGACCCCTCAATGAACTTATCTAGATGTGTTGTGAGAACTTTGAACCCCCAAGTGTTTCACTACAGTTTATAACGCAGAGCCGTGAAAATAAAAAATCTTTTTGTTTTCCCACAAAAATTATTTTTTAGCCCCCAGTTTTGTATTTTCCCAAGGGTAACAGGAGAAATTGGTCCACAAAAGTTGTTGTCCAATTTGTCCTGAGTACGCTGATACCCCATATGTTGGGGTAAACCCCTGTTTGGGCACACAGGAGAGCTCGGAAGGGAAGGAGCACTGTTTTACTTTTTCAACGCAGAATTGGCTGGAATTGAGATCGGACGCCATGTCGTGTTTGGAGAGCCCCTGATGTGCCGAAACAGTGGAAACCCCCCAATTATAACTGAAACCCTAATCTAAACACACCCCTAACCCTAATTCCAACGGTAACCCTAACCACACCTCTAACCCTGACACACCCCTAACCCTAATCCCAACCCTATTCCCAACTGTAAATGTAATCTAAACCCTAACTTTAGCCCCAACCCTAACTGTAGCCCCAACCCTAACCCTAATCCTAGCCCTAACCCTAGCCCTAACCCTAACCCTAGCCCTAACCCTAGCCCTAACCCTAGCCCTAACCCTAGCCCTAACCCTAACCCTAGCCCTAACCCTAGCCCTAACCCTAGCCCTAGCCCTAGCCCTAACCCTAGCCCTAATGGGAAAATGGAAATAAATACATTTTTTTTTTATTTTTCCCTAACTAAGGGGGTGATGAAGGGGGGTTTGATTTACTTTTATAGCGAGTTTTTTAGCGGATTTTTATGATTGGCAGCCGTCACACACTGAAAGACCCTTTTTATTGCAAAAAATATTTTTTGCAATACCACATTTTGAGAGCTATAATTTTTCCATATTTTGGTCCACAGAGTCATGTGAGGTCTTGTTTTTTGCGGGACGAGTTGACGTTTTTATTGAAAACATTTTTGGGCACGTGACATTTTTTTATCGCTTTTTATTCCGATTTTTGTGAGGAAGAATGACCAAAAGCCAGCTATTCATGAATTTCTATTGGGGGAGGCGTTTATACCGTTCCGCGTTTGGTAAAATTGATAAATCAGTTTTATTCTTCGGGTCAGTACGATTACAGCGATACCTCATTTATATCATTTTTTTATGGTTTGGCGCTTTTATACGATAAAAACTATTTTACAGAAAAAATAATTATTTTTGCATCGCTTTATTCTCAGGACTATAACTTTTTTATTTTTTTGCTGATGATGCTGTATGGCGGCTCTTTTTTTGCGGGACAAGATGACGTTTTCAGCGGTACCATGGTTATTTATATCTGTCCTTTTGATCGCGTGTTATTCCACTTTTTGTTCGGCGGTATGATAATAAAGCGTTGTTTTTTGCCTCGTTTTTTTTTTTTTTTTCTTACGGTGTTTACTGAAGGGGTTAACTAGTGGGACAGTTTTATAGGTCGGGTCGTTACGGACGCGGCGATACTAAATATGTGTACTTTTATTGTTTTTTTTTTTTTATTTAGATGAAGAAATGTATTTATGGGAATAATATTTTTTTTTTTTTTTCATTATTTTGGAATATTTTTTTTTTATTTTTTTTACACATTTGGAAAATTTTTTTTTTACTTTTTTACTTTGTCCCAGGGGGGGACATCACAGATCAGTGATCTGACAGTTTGCACAGCACTCTGTCAGATCACTGATCTGACATGCAGCGCTGCAGCCTTCACAGTGCCTGCTCTGAGCAGGCTCTGTGAAGCCACCTCCCTCCCTGCAGGACCCGGATCCGCGGCCATCTTGGATCCGGGGCTCGAGCAGGGAGGGAGGTGAGGAGACCCTCGCAGCAACGCGATCACATCGCGTTGCTGCGGGGGGCTCAGGGAAGCCCGCAGGGAGCCCCCTCCCTGCGCGGTGCTTCCCTGCACCGCCGGCACATCGCGATCATCTTTGATCGCGGTGTGCCGGGGGTTAATGTGCCCGGGGGCGGTCCGTGACCGCTCCTGGCACATAGTGCCGGATGTCAGCTGCGATAAGCAGCTGACACCCGGCCGCGATCGGCCGCGCTCCCCCCGTGAGCGCGGCCGATCGGCTATGACGTACTATCCCGTCCAGGGTCAGATAAGCCCAGGGCACCTCGACGGGATAGTACGTCTAAGGTCACAGAGGGGTTAATTTTGCGGATTTTCTGCGGATTTCCCACTATATTATTGCATTGGGAACCTCCGGAAAAATCCGCAAAAAAAACGCACCAAAAACGCGGTAAAACGTGAGAAAAACTCATGCGGATTTCTTGAAGAAAATGTCCTGTTATGCTCAGGAAATTTCTGCAAGAAATCCTGAATGTGTGCACATAGCCTAAATTGTGATATATACACCATTCCCAGTTTATTCTGTTATGTCAATACACCAGTCCCAGTGTCTCCTATGTGATATATGTATACCAGCCCCAGTATATTTTTTGTAATGTATATATACCAGTCTCACTGTATCCTATGTGATGTGTATATATGACAGTCCCAGTATATCTTATGTGATGTGTATATACAACAGTCCCAGTGTATCCTATGTGATGTGTATATATACCAGTCCCAGTGCAGCCTACGTGATAAATACAGCAGTTTCAATATCTCTTATGTGATGTATATACACCTACATACCTCCCAACTTTTGAAGATAGGAAAGAGGGACAAAGTTTGCGGCGCGCAACACAGCAAATTTTAGGTCACACCTCTGACCACACCCATTCATAACTAGTCACACCCATATCCACGTCCCAACCACACCCATTTAGCACTGCTGATCACACTGTTTCATAAAGAATAATTATAAACAACAAAATATGGCCACACAGTGCTCCATACTGTATAATGGCCACACATGATGCTCAATACTGTATAATGGCCACAGTGCTCCATACTGTATAATGGCCCCACAATGCTCCATACTGTATAATGGCCCCACATGATGCCCCATACTGTATAATGTGTTGTGAATTCTGTGGCAGAGCTCCCTCCTGTGGTCACAAGTGGTACTTCGGCTGATTCTCTCTGTAAGCTTCCGTTGGTGGAGGGAAGTGGTACTGCGGCTTCTGAGTTTCCTCCCTCAGGTGATGTGGTGAGGTCGTTAGGTGCTGCTCTACTTAACTCCACCTAGTGCTTTGATCCTGGCTTCCTGTCAATGTTCCAGTATTGGACTTGTTTTCCTCCTGGATCGTTCCTGTGGCCTGCTGCTCTGCATAGCTAAGTTTTCCTTTGCTATTTTGTTTGCTTTTCTTCTGTCCAGCTTATCTATTTGTTTGCTGGAAGCTCTGGGACGCAGAGGGTGTACCTCCGTGCCGTTAGTTCGGTACGGAGGGTCTTTTTGCCCCCTTTGCGTGGTTTTTAGGGTTTTGTGTTGACCGCAAAGTTACCTTTCCTATCCTCGCTCTGTTCAGAAAGTCGGGCCTCGCTTTGCTAAATCTATTTCATCTCTACGTTTGTCTTTTCATCTTACTCACAGTCATTATATGTGGGGGGCTGCCTTTTCCTTTGGGGTATTTCTCTGAGGCAAGGTAGGCTTATTTTCTATCTTCAGGCTAGCTAGTTTCTCAGGCTGTGTCGAGTTGCATAGGTAGCGTTAGGCGCAATCCACGGCTGCCTCTAGTGTTGTTGGATAGGATTAGGGATTGCGGTCAACAGAGTTCCCACGTCTCAGAGCTCATTCTATGTTTTTGGATTATTGTCAGATCACTGTACGTGCTCTGACCTCTATGTTCACTGTGGTACTGAGTTGCCTAATCATAACAGTACAGGAAGCCAAAGTACTAATGATTCTCAATAGAGGGAAAAAAGAAGTTCTGAGACCATTTTTTTTCTCTGCACTGTGTTTTGCCTTTTTTTTCACCTAGACATTTGGGTGGTTCAGGACACAGGTGTAGCAATGGACATTAGAAGTCTGTCTTCATGTGTGGATCAGCTCTCGGCAAGAGTACAAAAGATTCAAGACACCATTGATCAGAAATCTATGTTAGAACCAAGAATTCCTATTCCGGATTTGTTTTTTGGTGATAGAACTAAGTTTCTGAGTTTCAAAAATAATTGTAAACTATTTCTGGCCTTGAAACCTCGCTCCTCTGGTGATCCAGTTCAACAGGTTTTGATCATTATTTCTTTTTTGCGTGGCGACCCTCAGGACTGGGCATTTTCTCTTGCGCCAGGAGATCCTGCATTAAGTAATATCGATGCGTTTTTCCTGGCGCTCGGATTGCTGTACGATGAACCTAATTCTGTGGATCAGGCAGAAAAAAATTTGCTGGCTCTTTGTCAGGGTCAGGATGAGATAGAGTTATATTGTCAGAAATTTAGAAAGTGGTCCGTGCTCACTCAATGGAATGAATCTGCGCTGGCAGCTATGTTCAGAAAGGGTCTCTCTGAAGCCCTTAAGGATGTCATGGTGGGATTTCCTATGCCTGCTGGTTTGAATGAGTCTATGTCTTTGGCCATTCAGATTGGTCGACGCTTGCGTGAGCGTAAATCTGTGCACCATTTGGCGGTATTACCTGAGCTTAAACCTGAGCCTATGCAGTGCGATAGGACTTTGACCAGAGTTGAACGGCAAGAACACAGACGTCTGAATGGGCTGTGTTCCTACTGTGGTGATTCCACTCATGCTATCTCTGATTGTCCTAAGCGCACTAAGCGGTTCGCTAGGTCTGCCACCATTGGTACAGTACAGTCAAAATTTCTTCTGTCCGTTACCTTGTTCTGCTCTTTGTCATCGTATTCTGTCATGGCATTTGTGGATTCAGGCGCTGCCCTGAATTTGATGGACTTGGAGTATGCTAAGCATTGTGGGTTTTTCTTAAAGCCCTTGCAGTGTCCTATTCCATTGAGAGGAATTGATGCTACGCCTTTGGCCAAGAATAAGCCTCAGTACTGGACCCAGCTGACCATGTGCATGGCTCCTGCACATCAGGAGGTTATTCGCTTTCTGGTGTTGCATAATCTGCATGATGTGGTCGTGTTGGGGTTGCCATGGCTACAAGTCCATAATCCAGTATTAGATTGGAAATCCATGTCGGTGTCCAGCTGGGGTTGTCAGGGGGTACATGGTGATGTTCCATTTCTGTCAATTTCGTCATCCACCCCTTCTGAGGTTCCAGAGTTCTTGTCTGATTACCGGGATGTATTTGATGAGCCCAAGTCCGATGCCCTACCTCCGCATAGGGATTGTGATTGTGCTATCAATTTGATTCCTGGTAGTAAGTTCCCAAAAGGCCGATTGTTTAATTTATCTGTGCCTGAGCACGCCGCTATGCGCAGTTATGTGAAGGAGTCCCTGGAGAAGGGGCATATTCGCCCGTCATCGTCGCCATTAGGAGCAGGGTTCTTTTTTGTAGCCAAGAAGGATGGTTCGCTGAGACCTTGTATAGATTACCGCCTTCTAAATAAGATCACGGTTAAATTTCAGTACCCCTTGCCGTTGTTATCTGATTTGTTTGCTCGGATTAAGGGGGCTAGTTGGTTCACCAAGATAGATCTTCGTGGTGCGTATAATCTTGTGCAAATTAAGCGAGGCGATGAATGGAAAACTGCATTTAATACGCCCGAGGGTCATTTTGAGTATCTAGTAATGCCATTCGGACTTGCCAATGCTCCATCAGTGTTTCAGTCCTTTATGCATGACATCTTCCGAGAGTACCTGGATAAATTCCTGATTGTGTACTTGGATGACATTTTGATCTTCTCGGATGATTGGGAGTCTCATGTGAAGCAGGTCAGAACGGTTTTTCAGGTCCTGCGTGCTAATTTTTTGTTTGTGAAGGGATCAAAGTGTCTCTTTGGTGTGCAGAAGGTTTCATTTTTGGGGTTCATCTTTTCCCCTTCTACTATCGAGATGGATCCTGTTAAGGTCCAAGCCATCCATGATTGGACTCAGCCGACATCTCTGAAAAGTCTGCAAAAGTTCCTGGGCTTTGCTAATTTTTATCGTCGCTTCATCTGCAATTTTTCTAGTATTGCTAAACCATTGACCGATTTGACCAAGAAGGGTGCTGATGTGGTCAATTGGTCTTCTGCTGCTGTGGAAGCTTTTCAAGAGTTGAAGCGTCGTTTTTCTTCTGCCCCTGTGTTGTGTCAACCAGATGTTTCGCTTCCGTTCCAGGTCGAGGTTGATGCTTCTGACATTGGAGCAGGGGCTGTTTTGTCGCAGAGAGGTTCTGATTGCTCAGTGATGAAACCGTGCGCCTTCTTTTCCAGGAAGTTTTCGCCTGCTGAGCGAAATTATGATGTGGGCAACCGAGAGTTGCTGGCCATGAAGTGGGCATTCGAGGAGTGGCGTCATTGGCTTGAAGGAGCTAAGCATCGCGTGGTGGTCTTGACTGATCATAAGAACTTGACTTATCTCGAGTCCGCCAAGCGGTTGAATCCTAGACAAGCTCGTTGGTCGTTGTTTTTTGCCAGTTTTGACTTTGTGATTTCATACCTTCCGGGCTCTAAAAATGTGAAGGCGGATGCTCTGTCTAGGAGTTTTGTGCCTGACTCTCCGGGTGTATCTGAGCCGGCGGGTATCCTCAAAGAGGGAGTAATTGTGTCTGCCATCTCCCCTGATTTGTGGCGAGTGCTGCAAAAATTTCAGGCTAATAAACCTGATCGTTGTCCAGCGGAGAAACCATTTGTCCCTGATAGGTGGACGAATAAAGTTATCTTTGAGGTTCATTGTTCGGTCTTGGCTGGTCATCCTGGAATCTTTGGTACCAGAGAGTTAGTGGCTAGATCCTTTTGGTGGCCATCTCTGTCGCGGGATGTGCGTACTTTTGTGCAGTCCTGTGGGATTTGTGCTCGGGCTAAGCCCTGCTGTTCTCGTGCCAGTGGGTTGCTTTTGCCCTTGCCAGTCCCGAAGAGGCCTTGGACACATATCTCTATGGATTTTATTCCAGATCTTCCCGTTTCTCAAAAGATGTCAGTCATTTGGGTGGTCTGTGATCGCTTTTCTAAGATGGTCCATTTGGTACCCTTGTCTAAATTGCCTTCCTCCTCTGATTTGGTGCCATTGTTCTTCCAGCATGTGGTTCGTTTGCATGGCATTCCAGAGAATATCGTTTCTGACAGAGGTTCCCAGTTTATTTCGAGGTTTTGGCAAGCCTTTTGTGGTAGGATGGGCATTGACTTGTCTTTTTCCTCGGCTTTCCATTCTCAGACTAATGGCCAGACCGAACGAACCAATCAGACCTTGGAAACATATCTGAGATGTTTTGTTTCTGCTGATCAGGATGACTGGGTGTCCTTTTTGCCTTTGGCTGAGTTCGCCCTTAATAATCGGGCTAGCTCGGCTACCTTGGTTTCGCCATTTTTCTGCAACTCTGGGTTCCATCCTCGTTTCTCTTCAGGACAGGTTGAGTCTTCGGACTGTCCTGGTGTGGATACTGTGGTGGACAGGTTGCAGCAGATTTGGACTCAGGTAGTGGACAATTTGACCTTGTCCCAGGAGAAGGCTCAACGTTTTGCTAATCGCAGACGCTGTGTGGGTCCCCGACTTCGTGTTGGGGATCTGGTTTGGTTATCTTCTTGTCATATTCCTATGAAGGTTTCCTCTCCTAAGTTTAAACCTCGTTTCATTGGTCCGTATAGGATTTCTGAGGTTCTTAATCCTGTGTCTTTTCGTCTGACCCTTCCAGATTCTTTTTCCATACATAACGTATTCCATAGGTCATTGTTGCGGAGATACGTGGCACCTATGGTTCCTTCTGTTGACCCTCCTGCCCCGGTTTTGGTGGAGGGGGAGTTGGAGTATATTGTGGAGAAGATTTTGGATTCTCGTGTTTCAAGACGGAAACTCCAGTATCTGGTTAAGTGGAAGGGTTATGCTCAGGAAGATAATTCCTGGGTCTTTGCCTCTGATGTCCATGCTCCCGATCTTGTTCGTGCCTTTCATGTGGCTCATCCTGGTCGGCCTGGGGGCACTGGTGAGGGTTCGGTGACCCCTCCTCAAGGGGGGGGTACTGTTGTGAATTCTGTGGCAGAGCTCCCTCCTGTGGTCACAAGTGGTACTTCGGCTGATTCTCTCTGTAAGCTTCCGTTGGTGGAGGGAAGTGGTACTGCGGCTTCTGAGTTTCGTCTCTCAGGTGATGTGGTGAGGTCGTTAGGTGCTGCTCTACTTAACTCCACCTAGTGCTTTGATCCTGGCTTCCTGTCAATGTTCCAGTATTGGACTTGTTTTCCTCCTGGATCGTTCCTGTGGCCTGCTGCTCTGCATAGCTAAGTTTTCCTTTGCTATTTTGTTTGCTTTTCTTCTGTCCAGCTTATCTATTTGTTTGCTGGAAGCTCTGGGACGCAGAGGGTGTACCTCCGTGCCGTTAGTTCGGTACGGAGGGTCTTTTTGCCCCCTTTGCGTGGTTTTTAGGGTTTTGTGTTGACCGCAAAGTTACCTTTCCTATCCTCGCTCTGTTCAGAAAGTCAGGCCTCACTTTGCTAAATCTATTTCATCTCTACGTTTGTCTTTTCATCTTACTCACAGTCATTATATGTGGGGGGCTGCCTTTTCCTTTGGGGTATTTCTCTGAGGCAAGGTAGGCTTATTTTCTATCTTCAGGCTAGCTAGTTTCTCAGGCTGTGTCGAGTTGCATAGGTAGCGTTAGGCGCAATCCACGGCTGCCTCTAGTGTTGTTGGATAGGATTAGGGATTGCGGTCAACAGAGTTCCCACGTCTCAGAGCTCGTTCTATGTTTTTGGATTATTGTCAGATCACTGTATGTGCTCTGACCTCTATGTTCACTGTGGTACTGAGTTGCCTAATCATAACAATAATGACCACACATGATGCTCCATACTGTATAATGGCCACACAATGCTCCATACTGTATAATGGCCACACATGATGCTCCATACTGTACAATGGCCCCACATGATGCTCCATACTGTATAATGACCACACATGATGCTTCATACTGTATATTGGCCGCACATGATGCTCCATACTGTATATTGGCCGCACATGATACTTCGTACCGTATAATGGCCACACATAGCTACTCCTACACACGCGGCTGTGCTCCGGACACTTTGCACACACGGCTCCGATCCGTACACACGCGCTCCGCTCCATACACCTCGTACACATTCAGCTCCGCTCCATACACCTCATACACACACGGCTCCGCTCCGTACACCTCCAGCTCCGCTGCATACACCTCGTACATATCCAGCTCCGCTCCGTACACCTCACACACACGGCTCCGCTCCATACACCTCATACACACACACGGCTCCGCTCCGTACACCTTGTACACATTCAGCTCCGCTGCATACACCTCATACACACACGGCTCCGCTCCATACACCTCATACACACGGCTCCGCTCCATACACCTCATACACACGGTTCCGCTCCATACACCTCATACACACGGCTCCGCTCCATACACCTCGTACACACATGGCTCTGCTCTGCTACATCCACACTGTAAACACCTCCTGACCCCACACACAAGGCAGCTTACTTACCTCATCCAGCAGCAACATGGCAAGATGGCAACCAGCACAGCCGAGTCCTGCAATTCACGGAGGTCCCGATCATGTGACCCCTGCTCCTCCCCTCCTGTGACCTCATCACAGGTCCTGTGCGCACAGAGCAGCCAATATGTGGTGTGCTGTGCTCCATACTGTATAATGGCCACACATGATTCTCCATACTGTATAATGGCCCCACATGATGCTCCATACTGTATAATGGTCCCACATGATGCTCCATACTGTATAATGACCACACATGATGCTCCATACTGTATAATGGCCCCACATGATGCTCCATACTGTATAATGACCGCACATGATGCTCCATACTGTATAATGACCGCACATGATGCTCCATACTGTATAATGACTGCACATGATGCTCCATACTGTATAATGGCCCCACATGATGCTCCATACTGTATAATGGCCCCACATGATGCTCCATACCGTATAATGATCGCACATGATGCTCCATACTGTATATTGGCCGCATATGATACTTCGAACCGTATAATGGCCACACATAGCTACTCCTACACACACTGCTCCGCTCCGTACACAGGCACTCCACTCCATACACCTCGTACACACGTGGCTCCGCTCCGCACACCTCACACACACGGCTACGCTCCATACACCTCGTACACACACGGCTCCGCTCCATACACCTCGTACACACACGGCTCCGCTCCATACACCTCGTACACACACGGCTCCGCTCCATACACCTCGTACACACACGGCTCCGCTCCATACACCTCGTACACACACGGCTCCGCTCCATACACCTCGTACACACACGGCTCCGCTCCATACACCTCGTACACACACGGCTCCGCTCCATACACCTCGTACACACACGGCTCCGCTCCATACACCTCATACACACACGGCTCCGCTCCATACACCTCATACACACACGGCTCCGCTCCATACACCTCATACACACACGGCTCCGCTCCATACACCTCATACACACACGGCTCCGCTCCATACACCTCATACACACACGGCTCCGCTCCATACACCTCATACACACACGGCTCCGCTCCATACACCTCATACACACACGGCTCCGCTCCATACACCTCATACACACACGGCTCCGCTCCATACACCTCATACACACACAGCCCCGCTCCATACGCTTCATACACACTCAGCTCCGCTCCATACGCCTCACACACACGGCTCCGCTCCATACACCTCATACACACACGGCTCCGCTCCATACACCTCATACACACACGGCTCTACTCCGTACACCTCGTACACATTCAGCTCCGCTCCATACACCTCGTACACACAAGGCTCCACTACATACACCACATACACACACGGCTCCGCTCCATACACCTGACCTCATACACACTGTCTGCTACATCCACACTGTACAGAAGAAACGTAATGGTGTGCACTCAGCCTATAGCGAGGTGCTGGTGTAATAGACCAAAGGTCTCAGTTACAGTAAATATATGATTCACCGCACTCTCTTAAGTAATGTATATTATAATGCGAATTTATTATATATATATAATCTGGGAGCGGAACAGAATATACAAATGATGCGATCTTTATACAACGTTTCGGCTCAGCCCGAGCCTTTATCACGTAATCGCTGTGAAGAAAAGAAACATGCGTAGAACAAAACAAACAAAAAATAAATACAGGGAATAATCATAAACAAAAAGATTGGACAAATGCATGATATAAAAGCATCGGTGAAACAGGTTATCCGGGATAAACGATAAATCTGGTGGGTTCACCCACGGCATCCGCCATATATATATATATGCAAATGAAAAGAGCAAAAAGCGAGAGACGAGACGAGTTCAGAGTGTAGCATCAGATTGTGGTGACACAGGGTAGCATAACGATCTTGATTGCCCTGTGGGTAAAAGCGACACTGTGAATAGTGCATCGGAAAAAAAAGGGAAAGAAGACAAAAAGCCAGAGGGCTAACTGGATAGGGTGCAAATATAAGTGACCAGAACCAACATCCCCTTGAAGCGTATAGTATGTGAAGGTTCCCTGCTGGCTATACACTAAGCTGGCACAGAGTTTACCTTATTTCAGTACATATAATGTATAGGTAATGAATGGTAGTTCACATGAAGACCCTGTATTATGGAGAAAAGCCCATCAGTGTAAGCCACGGGGATAGCCCCACAATGTGCCCCTAAGGATGTATGCAATACCTAGGGAAATGTAAGAGTCCACCTGAAGCAGCCAAGGGTATGGATCTGAAAGGGTAAAAAGTGTGTAAGTAAGGTTGTTCCCATAGCGGCTGGCTCAAACTGAGAGCTTAGCCAGGCAGTCCCATGTTACCTGCGGTGTCCTGGTAGGAAAGCGGCGCTCCCGCGCCTTGCTGTAGCCGGCGTGTATGGGATACTGCACTGATTCTATTTATGGAAGCCCGGGACGCCGCACCGGAAGTGCACGGCGCAAACCGGAAGTGACGTGTCACAACCACACAGTATGAACCGCGCATGTCAGTAGGTTGCTATGTTACTCAGTAAACATGTCACAACCATGCCAGGAAAGGATGAGTTCTGTGCTGCGTATAGGTGGGGAATAATCGGCGCTTACATATAAGTAGTGTGGGGGGCAAGCCCAATGTAATAAAGAGGCAAATGTAGTGGGACTAGATGAAAAACATTGTATATATATGGGTGACTGATGTCTATGTCGCAGTGATAACTGTACAACATGGGCTAAGTGTTGCAAACAGGTGGAGACTGTTAGTTGTCTATAACACGCTCAGTGTGTTGCGCACAGGTGGAGATTGCCAGGTGCCTACAAAAATAGGCAGTATAAATGGGGAAAAAAATAGGAAAAATTGGAAAATAATAATTACGGAGGTGAGTATAACAGGACTGCATATGTAGAGGAGAATATGCCTGCTAATAAATACATGTGTACAGCAAAAACTATAGAAGCACATCTGCAAGCACATCTACTTAATTGAATTCTCACGTGTGAAAGGGAACTAATCCAACTGTGTATATGCTACTAAAAAGTTATAATGGTCTGTAGATGTATGATGGCTAGATGTATATGTTGATGCATGTATGCAGGCAAAAGGGTAACTCACCTAGATTCAAAGAGGGGAGTGGATCTAAGGTCACAATGTATTAGCGAGTCTGGAATAAGATAACAGAGAGGTTAGTAAAGAAAAAGTACAAAGAAATAACAAATGCTCATAACAACCAATCAATTTCCCTGTTGAGACCCTTTGGGGCCAAGGTGTCCAATTTGTGGATCCAATACGTCTCACGTGACCTAAGTAACTTGATGTGATCACCCCCTCGCCTAGGACGGGGGACATGCTCAATGACTTGAAATTTTAATTGGGCCACTGTGTGTCTGAACTTTGAAAAATGGTCTGGTATGGGTAGCCAATTCTTTCCACACCTGATGGTGGATTTATGGCTGGCGATTCGTTCCTTGATATGTTGTGTGGTTTCACCCACATATAGAAGCCCACAGGGGCATTTAATCAAATAGATAACAAAATTGGAGTTGTACGTGTAAAAATCTCGTATGGGATAGGATTTGCCAGTCAAAGGGTATGCTTTGACATTCCCCCGTTCAGGGAACCGGCACTTATGTGTAGTAAAAGACCCACGAATATCAAAGATAAACTTGTCAGGGCAGACTTGGGCAGTGCATGCCCTGCTACCACTCAGACGTACCTCACTACCCGACATCGTGGCACTTTCCCCTGCCTTAGCTGCGCGTCGTGCTCCAATATCATAAAGTCGGATTGCATAACCCACCCTTTGACTGGCAAATCCTATCCCATACGAGACTTTTACACGTGCAACTCCAATTTTGTTATCTATTTGATTAAATGCCCCTGTGGGCTTCTATATGTGGGTGAAACCACACAACATATCAAGGAACGAATCGCCAGCCATAAATCCACCATCAGGTGTGGAAAGAATTGGCTACCCATACCAGACCATTTTTCAAAGTTCAGACACACAGTGGCCCAATTAAAATTTCAAGTCATTGAGCATGTCCCCCGTCCTAGGCGAGGGGGTGATCACATCAAGTTACTTAGGTCACGTGAGACGTATTGGATCCACAAATTGGACACCTTGGCCCCAAAGGGTCTCAACAGGGAAATTGACTGGTTGTTATGAGCATTTGTTATTTCTTTGTACTTTTTCTTTACTAACCTCTCTGTTATCTTATTCCAGACTCGCTAATACATTGTGACCTTAGATCCACTCCCCTCTTTGAATCTAGGTGAGTTACCCTTTTGCCTGCATACATGCATCAACATATACATCTAGCCATCATACATCTACAGACCATTATAACTTTTTAGTAGCATATACACAGTTGGATTAGTTCCCTTTCACACGTGAGAATTCAATTAAGTAGATGTGCTTGCAGATGTGCTTCTATAGTTTTTGCTGTACACATGTATTTATTAGCAGGCATATTCTCCTCTACATATGCAGTCCTGTTATACTCACCTCCGTAATTATTATTTTCCAATTTTTCCTATTTTTTTCCCCATTTATACTGCCTATTTTTGTAGGCACCTGGCAATCTCTACCTGTGCGCAACACACTGAGCGTTTTATAGACAACTAACAGTCTCCACCTGTTTGCAACACTTAGCCCATGTTGTACAGTTATCACTGCGACATAGACATCAGTCACCCATATATATACAATGTTTTTCATCTAGTCCCACTACATTTGCCTCTTTATTACATTGGGCTTGCCCCCCACACTACTTATATGTAAGCGCCGATTATTCCCCACCTATACGCAGCACAGAACTCATCCTTTCCTGGCATGGTTGTGACATGTTTACTGAGTAACATAGCAACCTACTGACATGCGCGGTTCATACTGTGTGGTTGTGACACGTCACTTCCGGTTTGCGCCGCGCACTTCCGGTGCGGCGTCCCGGGCTTCCATAAATAGAATCAGTGCAGTATCCCATACACGCCGGCTACAGCAAGGCGCGGGAGCGCCGCTTTCCTACCAGGACACCGCAGGTAACATGGGACTGCCTGGCTAAGCTCTCAGTTTGAGCCAGCCGCTATGGGAACAACCTTACTTACACACTTTTTACCCTTTCAGATCCATACCCTTGGCTGCTTCAGGTGGACTCTTACATTTCCCTAGGTATTGCATACATCCTTAGGGGCACATTGTGGGGCTATCCCCGTGGCTTACACTGATGGGCTTTTCTCCATAATACAGGGTCTTCATGTGAACTACCATTCATTACCTATACATTATATGTACTGAAATAAGGTAAACTCTGTGCCAGCTTAGTGTATAGCCAGCAGGGAACCTTCACATACTATACGCTTCAAGGGGATGTTGGTTCTGGTCACTTATATTTGCACCCTATCCAGTTAGCCCTCTGGCTTTTTATCTTCTTTCCCTTTTTTTTTCCGATGCACTATTCACAGTGTCGCTTTTACCCACAGGGCAATCAAGATCGTTATGCTACCCTGTGTCACCACAATCTGATGCTACACTCTGAACTCGTCTCGTCTCTCGCTTTTTGCTCTTTTCATTTGCATATATATATATATATGGCGGATGCCGTGGGTGAACCCACCAGATTTATCGTTTATCCCGGATAACCTGTTTCACCGATGCTTTTATATCATGCATTTGTCCAATCTTTTTGTTTATGATTATTCCCTGTATTTATTTATTTTTTGTTTGTTTTGTTCTACGCATGTTTCTTTTCTTCACAGCGATTACGTGATAAAGGCTCGGGCTGAGCCGAAACGTTGTATAAAGATCGCATCATTTGTATATTCTGTTCCGCTCCCAGATTATATATATAATAAATTCTCATTATAATATACATTACTTAAGAGAGTGCGGTGAATCATATATTTACATCCACACTGTAAACACCTCCTGACCCCACACAAGGCAGCTTACTTACCTCATCCAGCAGCACCATGGCAAGTTGGCAACCAGCGCCACAGCCGAGTCCTGCAATCCACTGAGGTCCCGATCATGTGACCCCTGCTCCTCCCCTCCTGTGACCTCATCACAGGTCCTGTGCGCACAGAGCAGCCAATATGTGGTGTAAGGCTCTGCGGATGCAGGGATGACCAGCTGATACATCAATGTGTGGCACACACCCCCTCCTTGACACGTACCTCAAAAATGTCCCCTCTGTCTCCCTCTGAGCTGTACCGCGCACACTGGAAGAAAAACAGACTGCAGGGGAAGGGGCGTGACCTCATGCAAGGGGGCGTGCCGGCTGCTTCTCCTGCTGTCTGCGGGAGAAGCAGAGTCCCCGCACTACGGGGCAAAGCCTGAAAATCGGGACAGTCCCGCAGAATGAGGGACGGTTGGGAACTATGCACCTATTCCAGTGTGTACTATGTGATAAGTATATGACAATCTCAGAGTCCCCTATGTGATGTATCTGCATCAGTCTCAGTGTATCCTAAGTTACATATATGTAAATATTTATATATAAATCCCAGTGTAGCTTACATAATATATATAGCAGCCTGTGTCTCTTATTTGATGTATAAACACCAGTCTCGGTGTCTCCTATGTGATATACAGGTCCTTCTCAAAAAATTAGCATATAGTGTTAAATTTCATTATTTACCATAATGTAATGATTACAATTAAACTTTCATATATTATAGATTCATTATCCACCAACTGAAATTTGTCAGGTCTTTTATTGTTTTAATACTGATGATTTTGGCATACAACTCCTGATAACCCAAAAAACCTGTCTCAATAAATTAGCATATCAAGAAAAGGTTCTCTAAACGACCTATTACCCTAATCTTCTGAATCAACTAATTAACTCTAAACACATGCAAAAGATACCTGAGGCTTTTATAAACTCCCTGCCTGGTTCATTACTCAAAACCACCATCATGGGTAAGACTAGCGACCTGACAGATGTCAAGAAGGCCATCATTGACACCCTCAAGCAAGAGGGTAAGACCCAGAAAGAAATTTCTCAACAAATAGGCTGTTCCCAGAGTGCTGTATCAAGGCACCTCAATGGTAAGTCTGTTGGAAGGAAACAATGTGGCAGAAAACGCTGTACAACGAGAAGAGGAGACCGGACCCTGAGGAAGATTGTGGAGAAGGACTGATTCCAGACCTTGGGGAACCTGAGGAAGCAGTGGACTGAGTCTGGTGTGGAAACATCCAGAGCCACCGTGCACAGGCGTGTGCAGGAAATGGGCTACAGGTGCCGCATTCCCCAGGTAAAGCCACTTTTGAACCATAAACAGCGGCAGAGGCGCCTGACCTGGGCTACAGAGAAGCAGCACTGGACTGTTGCTAAGTGGTCCCAAGTACTTTTTTCTGATGAAAGCAAATTTTGCATGTCATTCGGAAATCAAGGTGCCAGAGTCTGGAGGAAGACTGGGGAGAAGGAAATGCCAAAATACCTGAAGTCCAGTGTCAAGTACCCACAGTCAGTGATGGTGTGGGGTGCCATGTCAGCTGCTGGTGTTGGTCCACTGTGTTTCATCAAGGGCAGGGTCAATGCAGCTAGCTATCAGGAGATTTTGGAGCACTTCATGCTTCCATCGGCTGAAATGCTTTATGGAGATGAAGATTTCATTTTTCAGCACGACCTGGCACCTGCTCACAGTGCCAAAACCACTGGTAAATGGTTTACTGACCATGGTATTACTGTGCTCAATTGGCCTGCCAACTCTCCTGACCTGAACCCCATAGAGAATCTGTGGGATATTGTGAAGAGAAAGTTGAGAGACGCAAGACCCAACACTCTGGATGAGCTTAAGGCCGCTATTGAAGCATCCTGGGCCTCCATAACATCTCAGCAGTGTCACAGGCTGATTGCCTCCATGCCACGCCGCATTGAAGCAGTCATTTCTGCCAAAGGATTCCCGACCAAGTATTGAGTGCATAACTGAACATTATTATTTGATGGTTTTTTTGTTTGTTATTAAAAAACACTTTTATTTGATTGGATGGGTGAAATATGCTAATTTATTGAGACAGGTTTTTTGGGTTATCAGGAGTTGTATGCCAAAATCATCAGTATTAAAACAATAAAAGACCTGACAAATTTCAGTTGGTGGATAATGAATCTATAATATATGAAAGTTTAATTGTAATCATTACATTATGGTAAATAATGAAATTTAACACTATATGCTAATTTTTTGAGAAGGACCTGTACATACTGCAGACCTCCCACTGCTCGAGTTCTATAAATGTAACATGAGCAGTGATGAATTTGCCACCTTGAGCAGACCTACAGTGTAATATACATTTCCTGCTGCGAGTTCTTTCCAAATCATCGCAAAGAGTTGAAAACTCTCAAGACTGACACAAATCTGGAAAAGCACTTAGTAACATGATCATTACCATCCAACATCACACTGCACGAAAGAGACGCATTTCCAGTTATCAGATTTCGGGTGAATTAATTGTTTGACCAAATATACCAGGATCATTTTCAAGTTGATAATTTTGTACGGCCCCCCAGAATGATAGATTAAATATCAAAGTGGCCGTTGGCAGAAAAAAGGTTCTTAACCCAGGTAGCAGTCTTGTTTTGAAACTCTATAGGCTTGCATTGTAAAAACACTTCCAGCCCGCACATAAACCCCAGTGTGATCCGGCAAGTTGGGAAAGAAGTAATATGAGTTAGAAGAGGACCAAATAGCGATCGGTGAGTAAATTAACGCACTATATTACACAGGTTTAGCGGAAAAAAAAAAAATATTGGGTGTGCTACTTTAAGGGTCTATCCAACATCAGGAAACGAAATTTCTCACTTCTCCGGTCAGCAAGTAGATAATCTCCAGGGCAAGGTGTAGTATCTTCTCTGTCATCTGACTATTCTTTTTGTCCATACTTTGTTCCTTGGGAAAAGGGTTGATAGCTTTGCCTGGTTTCTGTGGCAGATCATGAAGGCACCTAAAGAAGAAAGTTTATTATTGTATACTGCTATTTTTACAGGCAGATAATAATTCTACAGATATCTTCTGAACTCTCCAGGTTCAACTGCAAGGTTTAATTGCAGAATTTTTATTACGCCTTTAACCCCTTCATGACCCAGCCTATTTTGACCTTAAAGACCTTGCCGTTTTTTGCAATTCTGACCAGTGTCCCTTTATGAGGTAATAACTCAGGAACGCTTCAACGGATCCTAGCGGTTCTGAGATTGTTTTTTCGTGACATATTGGGCTTCATGTTAGTGGTAAATTTAGGTCAATAAATTCTGCGTTTATTTGTGATAAAAACGGAAATTTGGCGAAAATTTTGAAAATTTCGCAATTTTCACATTTTGAATTTTTATTCTGTTAAACCAGAGAGATATGTGACACAAAATAGTTAATAAATAACATTTCCCACATGTTTACTTTACATCAGCACAATTTTGGAAACAAAATTTTTTTTTGTTAGGAAGTTATAAGGGTTAAAATTTGACCAGCGATTTGTCATTTTTACAACGAAATTTACAAAACCATTTTTTTTAGGGACCACCTCACATTTGAAGTCAGTTTGAGGGGTCTATATGGCTGAAAATACCCAAAAGTGACACCATTCTAAAAACTGCACCCCTCAAGGTACTCAAAACCACATTCAAGAAGTTTATTAACCCTTGGTGCTTCACAGCAGCAGAAGCAACATGGAAGGAAAAAATGAACATTTAACTTTTTAGTCACAAAAATTATCTTTTAGCAACAATTTTTTTATTTTCCCAATGGTAAAAGGAGAAACTGAACCACGAAAGTTGTTGTCCAATTTGTCCTGAGTATGCTGATACCTCATATGTGGGGGTAAACCACTGTTTGGGCGCACGGCAGGACTTGGAAGGGAAGGAGCACCATTTGACTTTTTGAATCAAAAATTGGCTCCACTCTTTAGCGGACACCATGTCACGTTTGGAGAGCCCCCGTGTGCCTAAAAACTGGAGCTCCCCCACAAGTGACCCCATTTTGGAAACTAGACGCCCCAAGGAACTTATCTAGATGCATAGTGAGCACTTTGAACCCCCAGGTGCTTCACAAATTGATCCGTAAAAATGAAAAAGTACTGTTTTTTTTACAAAAAAATTCTTTTAGCCTCAATTTTTTCATTTTCACATAGGCAACAGGATAAAATGGATCCTAAAATGTGTTGGGCAATTTCTCCTGAGTACACCAATACCTCACATGTGGGGGTAAACCACTGTTTGGGCACATGGTAAGGCTCGGAAGGGAAGGAGCGCCATTTGACTTTTTGAATGAAAAATTATTTCCATCGTTAGCGGACACCATGTCGCGTTTGGATAGCTCCTGTGTGCCTAAACATTGGCGCTCCCCCACAAGTGACCCCATTTTGGAAACTAGACCCCCCAAGGAACTTATTTAGATGCCTAGTGAGCACTTTAAACCCTCAGGTGCTTCACAAATTGATCTGTAAAAATGAAAAAGTACTTTTTTTTCACAAAAAAATTATTTTCGCCTCAATTTTTTCATTTTCACATGGGCAGTAGGATAAAATGGATCATAAAATTTGTTGGGCAATTTCTCCCGGGTACGTCGATACCTCATATGTGGGGGTAAACCACTGTTTGGCCACTCGGCAGGGCTCGGAAGGGAAGGCGCGCCATTTGACTTTTTGAATGGAAAATTAGCTCCAATTGTTAGCGGACACCATGTCGCGTTTGGAGAGCCCCTGTGTGCCTAAACATTGGAGCTCCCCCACAAGTGACCCCATTTTGGAAACTAGACCCCCCAAGGAACTTATCTAGATGCATATTGAGCACTTTAAACCCCCAGGTGCTTCACAGAAGTTTATAACGCAGAGCCATGAAAATAAAAAATAATTTTTCTTTCCTCAAAAATGATTTTTTAGCCTGGAATTTCCTATTTTGCCAAGGATAATAGGAGAAATTGGACCCCAAATATTGTTGTCCAGTTTGTCCTGAGTACGCTGATACCCCATATGTGGGGGTAAACCACTGTTTGGGCGCACGGCAGGGCTCGGAAGGGATGGCACGCCATTTGGCTTTTTAAATGGAAAATTAGCTCCAATCATTAGCGGACACCATGTCACGTTTGGAGAGCCCCTGTGTGCCTAAACATTGGAGATCCCCCAGAAATGACACCATTTTGGAAACTAGACCCCCAAAGGAACTAATCTAGATGTGTGGTGAGGACTTTGAACCCCCAAGTGCTTCACAAAAGTTTATAACGCAGAGCCATGAAAATAAAAAAAAAAAATTATTTTCTCAAAAATGATCTTTTAGCCTGCAATTTTTTATTTTCCCAAGGGTAACAGGATAAATTTGACCCCAAAAGTTGTTGTCCAGTTTCTCCTGAGTACGCTGATACCCCATATGTGGGGGTAAACTACTGTTTGGGCACATGCCGGGGCTCGGAAGTGAAGTAGTGACGTTTTGAAATGCACTTTGATGGAATGCTCTGTGGGCGTCACGTTGCGTTTGCAGAGCCCCTGATGTGGCTTAACAGTAGAAACCCCCCACAAGTGACCCCATTTTGGAAACTAGACCCCCAAAGGAACTTATCTAGATGTGTGGGGAGCACTTTGAACCCCCAAGTGCTTCATAGAAGTTTATAATGCAGAGCCGTGAAAATAATAAATACATTTTCTTTCCTCAAAAATAATTATTTAGCCCAGAATTTTTTATTTTCCCAAGGGTTACAGAAGAAATTGGACTCCAAAAGTTGTTGTCCAGTTTCTCCTGAGTACGCTGATACCCCATATGTGGGGGTAAACCACTGTTTGGGCACATGCCGAGGCTCGGAAGTGAAGTAGTGACGTTTTGAAATGCAGACTTTGATGGAATGCTCTGTGGGCGTCACGTTGCGTTTGCAGAGCCCCTGATGTGGCTAAACAGTAGAAACCCCCCACAAGTGACCGCATTTTGGAAACTAGACCCCGAAAGGAACTTATCTAGATGTGTGGTGAGCACTTTGAACCCCCAAGCGCTTTATAGAAGTTTATAATGCAGAGCCGTGAAAATAATAAATACGTTTTCTTTCCTCAAAAATAATTATTTAGCCCAGAATTTTTTATTTTCCCAAGGGTTACAGAAGAAATTGGACTCCAAAAGTTGTTGTCCAGTTTCTCCTGAGTACGCTGATACCCCATATGTGGGGGTAAACCACTGTTTGGGCACATGCCGAGGCTCGGAAGTGAAGTAGTGACGTTTTGAAATGCAGACTTTGATGGAATGCTCTGTGGGCGTCACGTTGCGTTTGCAGAGCCCCTGATGTGGCTAAACAGTAGAAACCCCCCACAAGTGACCGCATTTTGGAAACTAGACCCCGAAAGGAACTTATCTAGATGTGTGGTGAGCACTTTGAACCCCCAAGCGCTTCATAGAAGTTTATAATGCAGAGCCGTGAAAATAATAAATACGTTTTCTATCCTCAAAAATAATTATTTAGCCCAGAATTTTTTAATTTTCCCAAGGGTAACAGGAGAAATTTGACCCCAATATTTGTTGTCCAGTTTCTCCTGAGTACGGTGATACCCCATATGTGGGGGTAAACTACTGTTTGGGCACATGCCGGGGCTTGGAATTGAAGTAGTGACGTTTTGAAATGCAGACTTTGATGGAATGCTCTGCGGGCGTCACGTTGCGTTTGCAGAGCCCCTGATGTGCCTAAACAGTAGAAACCCCCCACAAGTGACCCCATTTTGGAAACTAGACCCCGAAAGGAACTTATCTAGATGTGTGGTGAGCACTTTGAACCCCCAAGTGCTTCATAGAAGTTTATAATGCAGAGCCGTGAAAATAATAAATACGTTTTCTTTCCTCAAAAATAATTATTTAGCCCAGAATTTTTTATTTTCCCAAGGGTTACAGGAGAAATTGGACGCCAAAAGTTGTTGTCCAGTTTCTCCTGAGTACGCTGATACCCCATGAGTGGGGGTAAACCACTGTTTGGGCACACGTCGGGGCTCAGAAGGGAAGTAGTGACTTTTGAAATGCAGACTTTGATGGAATGGTCTGCGGGTGTCACGTTGCGTTTGCAGAGCCCCTGGTGTGCCTAAACAGTAGAAACCCCCACAAGTGACCCCATTTTAGAAACTAGACCCCCCAAGGAACTTATCTAGATATGTGGTGAGCACTTTGAACCCCCAAGTGCTTCACAGACGTTTACAACGCAGAGCCGTGAAAATAAAAAATCATTTTTCTTTCCTCAAAAATTATGTTTTAGCAAGCATTTTTTTTGATTCACAAGGTTAACAGTAGAAATTGGACCCCAGTAATTGTTGCGCAGTTTGTCCTGAGTATGCTGGTACCCCATATGTGGGGGTAAACCACTGTTTGGGCACACGTCAGGGCTCGGAAGTGAGGGAGCACCATTTGACTTTTTGAATACGAGATTGGCTGGAATCAATGGTGGCGCCATGTTGCGTTTGGAGACCCCTGATGTGCCTAAACAGTGGTAACCCCTCAATTCTAACTCCAACACTAACCCCAACACACCCCTAACCCTAATCCCAACTGTAGCCATAACCCTAATCACAACCCTAACCACAACCCTAATTCCAACCCTAACCCTAAGGCTATGTGCCCACGTTGCGGATTCGTGTGAGATATTTCCGCACCATTTTTGAAAAATCGGCGGGTAAAAGGCACTGCGTTTTACCTGCGGATTTTCCGCGGATTTCCAGTGTTTTTTGTGCGGATTTCACCTGCGGATTCCTATTGAGGAACAGGTGTAAAACGCTGCGGAATCCGCACAAAGAATTGACATGCTGCGGAAAATACAATGCAGCGTTTCCGCGCGGTATTTTCCGCACCATGGGCACAGCGGATTTGGTTTTTCATATGTTTACTTGGTACTGTAAACCTGATGGAACTCTGCTGCGAATCCGCAGCGGCCAATCCGCAGCCAAATCCGCACAGTGTGCACATAGCCTAATTCTAAAGGTATGTGCACACGCTGCGGAAAACGCTGCGGATCCGCAGCAGTTTCCCATGAGTTTACAGTTCAATGTAAACCTACGGGAAACAAAAATCGCTGTGCCCATGCTGCGGAAAAACTGCACGGAAACGCAGCGGTTTACATTCCGCAGCATGTCACTTCTTTGTGCGGATTCCGCAGCGGTTTTACAACTGCTCAAATAGAAAATCACAGTTGTAAAACCGCAGTGAAATGCGCAGAAAAACCGCGGTAAATCCGCCATAAATCCGCAGCGGTTTAGCACTGCGGATTTATCAAATCCGCAGCGGAAAAATCCGCAGAGGACCAGAATACGTGTGCACATACCGAAACCCTAACCCTAACCCTACCCCTAGCCCTAACCCTACCCCTAACCCTAACCCTACCCCTACCCCTATTCAAACATTAGTGGAAAAAAAAAAATTTCTTTATTTTTTTATTGTCCCTACCTATGGGGGTGACAAAGGGGGGGGGGTCATTTATTATTTTTTTTATTTTGATCACTGAGATATAATCTATCTCAGTGATCAAAATGCACTTTGGAACGAATCTGCCGGCCGGCAGATTCGGCGGGCGCACTGCGCATGCGCCCGCCATTTTGGAAGATGGCGGCGCCCAGGGAGAAGACGGACGGGACCCCGGCTGGATCGGTAAGTATGATGGGGTGGGGGGGGACCACGGAGGGGGATCGGAGCACGGGGGGGGGGGGGGGAATCGGAGCGCGGGAGGGGTGGAACGGAGCACGGGGGGCGTGGAACGGAGCACGGGGGGGCTGGAATGGAGCACGGGGGGGTGGAACGGAGCACCAGGGGGGGTGGATCGGAGTGCAGGGGGAGTGATTGGAGCACGGGGGGGTGATTGGAGCACGGGGGGAGCGGACAAAAGCACGGGGGGAGCGGACAAAAGCACGGGGGGGAGAGGAGCACTGGACGGAGGGGAGCCGGAGCAGTGTACCGGCCAGATCGGAGGGCTGGGGGGGCGATCGGTGGGGTGGGGTGGGGGCACATTAGTATTTCCAGCCATGGCCGATGATATTTCAGCATCGGCCATGGCTGGATTGTAATATTTCACCCGTTATAATAGGTGAAATATTACAAATCGCTCTGATTGGCAGTTTCACTTTCAACAGCCAATCAGAGCGATCGTAGCCACGAGGGGGTGAAGCCACCCCCCCTGGGCTAAACTACCACTCCCCCTGTCCCTGCAGATCGGGTGAAATGGGAGTTAACCCTTTCACCCGGCCTGCAGGGACGCGATCTTTCCATGACGCCACATAGGCGTCATGGGTCGGATTGGCACCGACTTTCATGACGCCTACATGGCGTCATGGGTCGGGAAGGGGTTAAGGAGAATTAGGCTATTTGCTTCATTAAAGCAGCTTGGAATAACAAGCCGTTTACCCCTTTTTATCTTCCTGCCCTGTCACTCAATATTATATTGCAGCAACATTGCAATTCAAAGAGTTAAACAACATTTATGGTACATTTACCGTAATTTTTTAAAAAGCAAATAAAATAAACCACCTATTTTTTTTCCTCCAGGCACCAAAGCTTCCTTATTTATTTTTTTTTTTTTAAGAGGTGCAAGCATGTGATTGTTGCAGCTAATAAGTGGCTGGGATAACCCATTTAATGTGAACCATATAAAAATAATTTGCACAATGCCACGGGCACGCCATTATTTACGGGAGCTTATACAGCTCACTACCGGCACTACGAGCCATGAAATAGGGGTAACTTTGAAACGTTTAGATGTTGCGGTTAATTCAGACTGGTATCTACCGTAAGTGTTTATTCAGACAAGAAACAATACATGTAATGGCAGGCAGCTCATACACCTGTCTGCCGTGCGCATACTGCCACAGATCTAGACATGGACCCAATCATGTACGCAACATGAAGATGTGACAGGCTCAAGAATTTAAACATTGACAAGCATAATAAACTTACAGTACAAAAGTATTGCAATGCTTTATAGAAGTGTTCAAAGGATCAATAGTTATAGAAATGGAAAAAAAAAGTCAATTGCATAATATTGATGATTTTTGAGAAATTAAAATTAGAACTCCGGCTCCTCATGTTAAGTTTCAGGGGGTTGTTGGGAGGAGGGTTGGAGAATTGGTGGTTATGAGTGTTGATGTATGATTGGTCTGATTGAAGACTTGTTTCTGTTGTTGGTGCACAGGGACAGTGCCAATAATGTTTGTAAAGCGCTGTGGAATTGATGGCGCTATATAAGTGAATAAAATAAATAAAATTATACATCAGTGGTGGCAAGACCAATGGGACCCCCACAAATCACCAGAGCAGGGCACTTTTATCCCTGTTTAAAAGGAGGGGTATGTAATGTCCATGTTCGACCGCCGCTCCTTTCATTCTCTATTGGACAGCTGAGGTTTGCACTTGGATTTTTACAGTGGTCCCCATAGAGATAAACTGGAGTGCAGATTATGCAAGTGTGCACTGCTCCTCCATTCAAAACAGGATAAAGTGCCTTATTCTGAAGAGGAGGTCTGGGCTGTTGAACCTCCCAAGGATCTAGAAATAATCACCTATTCTATATGAGATACTTCTTTTCACTGGATTACCCTTCTAATTATTTTTTCAAAAAATATCATCTAACTTAAGTTAAAAGTAATTGCCTCCACAAACTTAATAACAAAGGGGGCCATGCTAAACATGGACAAAAACCTCTGATACCTAGAAAGATTTCACATTGCTTTGAGGTCATTTTGGCCATTGTTTTATTTGCAGAATGGCTTTAGACAGATTGTCTGGGACTAAAATATTGATGATAGGAACTTGGCATCCATGTACATTGCTTAGTGACCGCTGTAGAATACTGGAATTTATCTCCCATTCATTTTGTTTTTAAGTAGTCAACATGCTTCTGTTCCTCAGATTGCTCCATTTCTCACTCACACTCGTCATTAGACATTATCCAACAGAATTTAATAGTAGGATGCTTTAAAAAGTTCTATCTTTGCCTCATAAGCCTGTAAAACATTTTGCCAAAAACCTTGATGAATAACCACATTTATGTTCCTCTTAGGGTATGTGCACACGCTGCGGATCCGCAGCAGTTTCCCATGAGTTTACAGTACAATGTAAACCTATGGGAAACGAAATCCGCAGTGCACATGCTGCGAAAAAAAACGCGTGGAAACGCGTTTTAGTTTCCGCAGCATGTCAATTCTTTGTGCAGAATCCGCAGCGTTTTTACACCTGCTCCAATAGAAAACTGCAGATGTAAAACTGCAGCGGAATCCGCAATAGGAACCGCGATAATTCCGCAGCGGTTTTGCACTGAGGATTTATCAAATCCGCTGCGGAAAAATCTGCAGAGGATCTTTCTACGTGTGCACATACCCTTAGTTGTGCTCTTGTTTTAAGGCCGGCTTCACACTCAGCGTATGAAAATACGGTCCGTATATTACGGCCGTAATACGCTGAAAAGTCCCGAAAATAGTGGTCCGTAGCTCCTCCGTAGGCAGGGTGTTTCAGCGTTTTTTGCGCATGGCATCCTCCGTATGTAATCCGTATGGCAGCCGTAATGCGTGTTTTTATCGCAGGCTTGCAAAACCGACATACGGATATACAAGGGATCCATGTGTTAAAAAACAAACAAACATATATACTGTCTCTATATACAGTTAGGGCCAGAAATATTTGGACAGTGACACAATTTTCGCGAGTTGGGCTCTGCATGCCACCACATTGGATTTGAAATGAAACCTCTACAACAGAATTCAAGTGCAGATTGTAACGTTTAATTTGAAGGGTTGAACAAAAATATCTGATAGAAAATGTAGGAATTGTACACATTTCTTTACAAACACTCCACATTTTAGGAGGTCAAAAGTAATTGGACAAATAAACATAACCCAAACAAAATATTTTTATTTTCAATATTTTGTTGCAAATCCTTTGGAGGCAATCACTGCCTTAAGTCTGGAACCCATGGACATCACCAAACGCTGGGTTTCCTCCTTCTTAATGCTTTGCCAGGCCTTTACAGCCACAGCCTTCAGGTCTTGCTTGTTTGTGGGTCTTTCCGTCTTAAGTCTGGCTTTGAGCAAGTGAAATGCATGCTCAATTGGGTTTAGATCTGGAGATTGACTTGGCCATTGCAGAATGTTCCACTTTTTGGCACTCATGAACTCCTGGGTAGCTTTGGCTGTATGCTTGGGGTCATTGTCCATCTGTACTATGAAGCGCCGTCCAATCAACTTTGCAGCATTTGGCTGAATCTGGGCTGAAAGTATATGAGGACAACCAGCAGAGGGCGCCCTCTTATGATCTTGAGCAAGGGAGCTTTCTAGGAAAGTTCCCACGATCTAGGAACAGCCAGCAGAGGGCGCCTCACCGCAAATGAAGCTAAATATAGGTCATTGACCTATATTTAGCTTCATTCTCCGGGGTTTTGCAGAAATGAGCATCCTGCATTAGCGGAGCTCGTGTCTGCAAAATATTTTAACCCCTTCAGATGGATCTACATCGTTGGACCTTACAGATCCTCGGAAGGTATGTATTTTGTTGGTTTATTTTTATTTTATTTTTTTTTAAATTTTTAATTTTCAAATTTTCAAAATACATGAACAAACAAAATGGTACACATGGAACTGAGACATAGTATGACAAACTTCAGAGTGGGATATATTGTACCATACAGATGCATATTGTTTATCAGAGGTGACCATAGCTATGGTTATTTGCATAAGTGCTGGTGGCAAATTTAGGTCACAAAATTCTGGTTGTACAACCCACAACGTTCACAAGAAAATGGAGAACACTGAAACATGTGAACCGAGATCAACAAAAACTGCAAAAAAAAGGAGGGGGGGGAGGGGGGGGGAGAAAGTACCGGAGGGGAGATAGTGGTCGAAGTAGAAATTTCTGAACACAGATCCTTCGTCTGTACCAAGACCTTAAATCATCAGGAATTAGTCAGGTAATTTCGACCAACTGTAAAAGAGTGTTATGGAGAATATTAAGTAATATTAATGTAACCAGGTGAGTGAGTAGTGCCTGGGTCCACCACAGTGCATTGCCAATATATTTGGTGAGTTCACGGGGGAACAAATTTGTATAGTTAAGAAGAATAGCTAGTGGAAGGCAGTGAGGGGGGGCTATTTAACATTTGCCATGGCAACCATGTCCGAAAGAATTTATCGTGTGAGTGAGAATCCCAACTGGACAATTCCTCCATCCTGCAGATGTCCTGGACATTTTTGGTCCATTCATCGATATGAGGGGGGTTCTTTTGCCTCCAGTGCAAGGAGATCAAGTGTTTGGCTGCAGCTATTAGGAGAGGGAGAAGGTCATGTTTTTTAGGCTTGTATGACTTCGTGGGAAGTGACAGTAGAGCTTCTTGGGGTGTTAAGTTGTGAGTTATTAATCCCAATTGGCGGAGTCGGTCGAAGACGTCTTTCCAGAATTTTGTGATAGCTGGGCATGACCAGAATATGTGTTAACGAGCCCCTTGACCTCATACATCTCCAACAAAGAGGAGAGTCTGAGAGGCCCAGGTGATAGAGTGACTCGGGGGTTCTATACCATCTGGAAAGGACTTTAAAAGCATTCTCCTGTAACAGGACACATCTTGAGAACCCATGTGAGTGTTCTAATACTTGATCTGATTCCCTATTAGAGAGAGATATGTTCAACTCAGACTCCCAAGAGGATAGGTATAAGGGTTTAAATTTAGTGTTTGGGGAAATTAAGTTATGGTATAGTTTGGATACTAATTTAGGGGGTGTGGGATTAAGTTTTAGTATAAGCTCAAACCAAAGCCAATCTAGATTGTGTTGGCTGCTTGACCTTAGTTTGTACATGATATGTTGAACATGGTGTACTTGCATAAAATCTCGGGGACGCCTCCTGGCTTCACATGGCCAACTATTTATACAGTTGATTTGATTAGTAAGCAGATGCGAAACTGGGAGATTCGGTAAAGAGTCCCAGAGGTCAAATGCATCTATGTATTTTGGATCGATAAGCCAAGGAACGACCCCCAGAGGCAAGTTAACTAAAAATAGACAATATGGCCAGTTGTTTGGGATCAGTTTCCTCCTAATGGACAGTGTGTTGTTAGTTATTTCTTCAAGGGAATTTTGCGGGGGGACGGCTGAAGTCCAGAGGTATTTTTCAGCTCCCCCTCCCAGTAGTAAGAGTTCAAGGTTAGTTGTTTTTTGGGAAAGACTGGGTTTGGTTAGAGATATCCACCTGGCCAAATGGATTGCCCGGTAGTAAGTCTCAAAATCCGGAAGTCCAAGACCCCCTTTCTTTCTCGGGAGTGAGAGGATTTTAAATGGGAGTCTAGGTCTTTTACCCTTCCAAACATAACTTTTGACTATTTTATTGATTGCTGTGAAGAAAGTCTTGGGGAGAGGTATAGGAATCATGTTCATATGATAGAATATCCTCGGAAGGATGTACGATTTGATTATGTTTATCCTCCCAATCCACGAAATGTATGGTAAGTCATAGGTTTTGAGGAGTGTATGGAGATTGTCCAGGAGGGGTTCAAAATTGTGTTTGTAAAGAGTGGAGGGGTTTGCAGTAAGAAAGACACCTAGATATTTCAATTTATCTGTAAGCCAATTGAAAGGGGTAGATTTTTTGAGATAACGGACAACCTCGTTTGATAGTGAGACGTTCATGACTTCTGACTTGTGCATATTTACTTTGAAGTTGGAGACTACCCCAAACTCCTCGAGAAGTTTTGAAATAGAGGGGAATGCAGACTTAGGATTTGAGATCAAGATCATAAGGTCGTCTGCGAAAGCAGCGGTTTTAAATTCTGTGTGATCCACGGTCAGACCCCTTATTGACTCTTCCTGTCTTATTTTCTGTATTAGCGTCTCCATAACCAACACAAAGAGTGTTGGGGAGAGAGGGCAGCCCTGCCTGGTCCCATTCCCTATCTCAAAAGGATTCGAAAGCAGCCCGTTGACTCTAACTCTAGCGGATGGAGTTGAATACAGAGTCATGATGGCATCAATAAGAGGTTGTGGGAAGTCAAACTTCTTTAGAGTGCATACCATGTAATGCCAACTGACTCTGTCAAAGGCCTTCTCGGCGTCAGTTGATAATAGAGCCAACGGGATTCCGGAGCGTCTGGCGTGTGAGATGGCTAAAAGGATTTTTAATGTGTTGTCCTTCCCTTCACGACCTCTGACAAAACCCACTTGGTCAGGGTGTATCAGGGATTCAAGGACACTGTTGATCCTAGATGCGAGAATTTTAGCCCAGAGTTTTAGATCAGAGTTCAATAGAGATATTGGGCGATAGTTGCTGCATTGACCGCCATCTCTCCCCTCTTTGGGGATAACAGATATGTGTGCTTCTAAAGTCTGTCTGGTTGGGGGAATTCCTGCTAGAAAGGAGTTGAACAGGGAAGTCAAATGTGGTAAGAGTAGGTCCGAAAATTTTTTGTAGTATGACAGTGGGAAGCCATCTGGGCCCGGAGTTTTATTGGTTGCCATATTTTGTAAAGTGTCGTTAATTTCTTGACTGGTAACTTGAGACAGGAGGACTGCATGGTCTTTGGATTGAACCCTTGGGAGGGAGAGAGGGGCCAAGAAATCATGAATCTTATCAGCCGCAGCTACACAGTCTTTCATGGAGTCGGGGGGCTCTAAGTTATAGAGGGATTGGTAGTAGCGTCTAAACGCCTCAGCAACATCTTCGGATCTGTCGACCTTCGCGTTCAGATCATTGTATACATGCTTTATAAATTTAATCTCCTTCTGTTTTTTTGAGAAGGTGGGAGGTCAGCTTGCTATTTTTGTTCCCGTGCATATAGAATCGATGTCTACAATGCATGAAGATCTTGGCCGATTTGACATTAAGCAAGTCTTTTAACCTGACGCGGAGGTCGACTAGCTCCCGTTGAAGATCCTGCGTGCCAGTTTTTTTATGAAGACGCTCTGTGATTGCGATTTGGTGTAGAAGGGACATCATCTCTTTATCTCTTTGTTTTTTTGCGTGGGCTCCAATTGAGATGAGTTCTCCTCGGAGTACCACTTTGTGGGCCTCCCATATGTTGGGTGTTAGTGGCCCATCTGTGACATTTTCTAAAAAATATCTCTAAATTTTGTGGGTTATCTAATAGGGATTAATTTAGTCTCCAAGATGTTGCTGGACGGGGCAAGGTGTCAATGACAATGTCTATGAAGATCGGTGCGTGATCTGAGATTGTGATTGAGCCAATGCTAGCGGACTTAATTAAATTTAAGGATCTCGATTGTGTCAAAAGGAGGTCAATACGATGGTAGGATGAATGAGGGGGGGAGAAAAAGGTGAAATCTTTAGTGGTAGGATGGATGATACGCCATGGGTCAATGAGATGTAGGGTGGATAGTTTGTTCAGGAGATTGTGCCTTAATTTCTTAGAAACAAAGGACAGGCCGCTTGAGGAGTCAATCTCTGGATTTAAGGTGATGTTAAAATCTCCCCCCACAATTAGTAATCCCTCGGTGAAAAGTTGTAATACCTCTAGTGTTTTCGTTATCCACTGAACCTGGTGTTTATTGGGTGCATAGAGGTTGGCAAATGTGATCAGGGTGTTGGCTACGTGTCCCTTAACAAAAATGTATCTCCCCTCATGATCACTCAATGTGTCCTTGGGCGAGAACGGTAAACCTTTTTTTAGTGCTATATTAACACCCTTGGACGCAGAAGAGTTGCAGCTATTGAACCACGTTGGATATGGGGAAAAGGAGGTGTTAGGTGCCCTACCGTTTTTAAAGTGTGTTTCCTGAAGGAAGGCTACTTGGGTTTTTTGTTTTTTTAAGAGATTAAGAATTTGGTTTCTTTTTGCGGGTGTATTAAGGCCTTTTACATTATAGGAGGCAACTGTGATGGACCCGGGGCTCACCTTACTATTCGCACTCATCATGTCTTGAAGAGAAGATTATCTCATCACGGTACCTAGGAGAAAAGGGGAGAAACATGAACAACAAAATATATACATTTAAATTCTCGCCCATCGCAGGGGGGGGGGGGGGGGGTAGGAATACCCAGACATAGGCGAGGGTTAGTCCAAGTTGTGATCTTGTCTATAGCTATGTAAAAATACAATCTAGTGATTTAAAGATAGAAACTTTAAAAGGGCAGAGGTAGTTATCTGAAAAAACAATAAGTCTAAACAATCCAAACGACTACTCTATTGTACCAATTGAAGGCCCAAAGGAGGAATAGGTTTTCATGGTGGGTGTTTCTTAGGGTCTTGTTTCTTGACTTTAGGCGAAGAGTATTTCTTCCTTTGCGACCATTCCAAGGGTTTTTTCATTGGAGGCAGGTTCCAGTCGGAGTCAATTGGCATCCAGGAGGGTATGTTTATTGGTGAAATGTCTAGGGTTTCCCAGGCCTTTTGAAGGTCCTCTGGGGTGCGTATCATAATTTGACGACTGGCGATATTCACTGCGAGGCCAAATGGGAATAGCCATTTATATGACAAGTTCTTGACCTTCAGGGCGGCAAGGAGGGGTTTGAGGATTCGCCTTTTTGCTAAAGTGGAAGGGGCTAAGTCTTGGAAAAGCTGTATTTGTGAGTTTTCATGTAGTATTTTGTCTTGTTCTCTAGCGCTTGCCAGAATCGCGGCTGTATCCACAAAGCTAAGAAGTCCACATATAATATCTCTAGGAGGTTCCTCAGGTTTTGGTTTAGGCCGTAGAGCGCGATGGATCCTTTCAATTGTAATTTTGGAGGCTCTCTCTGGTCCCAGAAGGTTAGCGAAGATTTCTTTAGCCACCTTGTCTAGTGCCTCTCGGGCGAAGGATTCTGGGACCCCCCTAATATTCTTCCTCCTGCTTCTGTTTTCTTGGTCTTCAACGGCTAGCAGTGCTGTGTTCAGATGTTGTTGCTGCTTAAGAGCTTGTTCGTTTAGGCAGGTAACAGCTTCTACCATGTCGACATTTGCGGATTCAAGGGACTCAACTCTGTGGCCAAGATGTTGAAGGTCTGAGCGCATACCTGAGACTTCTTCCATGAGTGGCTTCATGTTTTGGGCCATCAGTTTTCTCATAAAGGCTCTAGAGATAGGGGCAATGTCTCCTGTAGTTGAGTCGCTGTCAGAGTCCGCCTCGCTGGGGTCTGATTCATCAATGTTTTCGGATGAGATCGCTTTTTTGAGAGATCGCCTAGTAGGGGTTTGAGAGACATCATTTTTCTTTTTCAGATATGAGTCAAGAGCACCATGAGCACCTTTTTTCTGATCGTCTGCCATGGTTTTATTTGCTGACTTTTCACGTTCTTTCTGTGACTTAACCATTTTGAGGCTGCTTTGTTAACGTGAAGTGCTACGATCACAACCTGGATGTGAAGGAAAAAGTCTATTTACACATTGTAATCAGATTAAAGCATATTTTCAGAGTGGCCACTAGGTGTCGCTCTAAGATCAGAAAAGAAAGCGAAAAAATGCCTTGTTGTATCCAGTTATCAAGGCAGAAAACTATTAGGCATCAGCATAACTTTGTAGATTGTGAAAAGAGATTATTAGTAGCAGTTTCTATAATTCGCCAGAAGATGGCAGATGTGAACTTTGACTTATTTCCACTAGCTCTTTACCTGCTGATATCAATAAGATGAAGCAGAGTTGGATGCATGTAAGTTAACACTCAAATGGGACGTTCGGTGCCACAATGCAGGGGAGCTCTATCTGTCCCAACACTGATCATCCAAAGTTTAATACACCCTTTAGTTATGTACAAGAAAGCGTTGTGGGTACAGCAGATTTGTTGTCCGTGTGGGAGCACTGCTTTGTTGTTAAGCAAGAGGGCAGCAATGGCGGGGCTTCCTCTCTGTAGCAGGCCGGCTCCAATATGGCGCTGGCGCGAAAATTCCCGCGCTTCTTCAATATACCCACTTCTGTGTGGGTCTCCGGTGCACAAGAGCTCTAGACCCTCGGCTTCGCCGCGCTCTCCCTCCTCACCTTTATGTCCCAGGAGTCAGAATCGGGAGTCAAGCAGCGGGCGCAGGCACAGAACCCGCAGCCCTCAGGTACACCCGCGGTAGCAGAAAGCAGGCGAGCGGAACGAATCAGAAGGCGGGGGTCAGCAGCGGTTCCCAGCAGCGTCGCACACTTGTAGCTGAGCCCTCCGGAGCAGGTTGGAGACCAGCGCGGTCTCACGTCTCCCCGCCGGTCTATCTTCCGGCCGCAGCGAGCCGCGGTGGACTCGTAGCCGGGGGGGCGGGGCGACGGGGCCGCAGGGCACCTCTCTCCTTCAGTCCCCTCACCTTCTCCCGACACCGCGGCCAGGCTCACGCGACCTCCGCTCGCACTCCCGCCGATCAGCCGCTCCGCTCACAGGGGGAGGTGAGGAGGATTCCTCCGTAGAACTGTCCGGTTCCTCGTTCAGGAGCACTGCTCGGCACAGTCCTTGCTGGGAGGTGGTCTACCCAGCAGGTCTTAGGCCCACATGCAGGCCTCGGGGCCAAATCCAGGAATAACAGTCCGCTGCTGGAAACAAATGGTTCCAGAAGACTCTTTAGTCACTGTGGGGTTGCACCAATGTATTAAAAACCCCAGATGGGCTGTGGATAAGTGCGGATTAAGCACAATATAAACGGCCAGCAGAGGAGCCTAATGGCCGCACGTCTTGCTCCCTCAGCCACTGGCCACGCCCCCCTTATTTTATTTTTTTTAATTTACAGATCGAGGGTCTTCAGTGAGTGGATTGAGAGTAGAATAAATTAATACAACAGCCTTTGTGATTTTTTCAATAAATTAATTTTTAATAATGTGTGTGTGTTTTTTTTAACCCTTTACTAGTATTGGATTAATAATGGATAGGTGTCATAATTGACGCCTCTCCATTATTAATTAGGCTTAATGTCACCTTACAATAGCAAGGTGGCATTAACCCTTCATTACCCCATATCCCACCGCTACACGGGAATGGGAAGAGAGTGGCCAAGTGCCAGAACAGGCGCATCTTCCAGATGTGCCTTTTCTGGGGTGGCTGGGGGCAGATGATTTTAGCCAGGGGGGGGGCCAATAACCATGGACCCTCTCCAGGCTATTAATATCTGCCTCAGTCACTGGCTTTACTACTCTGGCGGAGAAAATTGTGCGGGAGCCCACGCCAATTTTTTACGCCATTTAACCCCTTATTTTACTAGCTAGAACGGCCAAATTTTGCATAGACACACTACTGACATTAGTAGTGTGGAATATGCAAAAAAAATGGTGATATGAGATGGTTTACTGTATGTAAACCAGGTCTCATATCATGTCGGGTTTAGGAAGGAGAAAGCAAAAGCCGGTAATTGAATTACCGGCTTTTCTCTCTAACACCGCTGCGTATTCCTCGCAAGTCACACTGCTGGTCCGTGTGTGATCCGTATTTTTGGGGCTTCCATAGACTTTCATTGACGTTTTATTTGCGCAATACGGTGACAAATGCAGCATGCTGCGATTTTCTACGGCCGTAGAAAGCCGTATAATACGGATCAGTTTAATACGGCAGATAGGAGCAGGGGCATAGAGAATAATTGTGCCATATTTTTTGCGAGTTTTACGGACGTAGTTTCTGCGCTCTTACGTCCGTAAAACTCGCAAGTGTGAAGCCGGCCTAATGGTGAGACTATTGACTCCAACCATATCTGAGGTAGAGAAAGAGGTTGGCACATTCTTCAGATAAATCAGATAATTTAGATTCGTTTCCGCTCTTTTTCGAGAGAAATAAAGAAAATAAACAAAAAAAAATCCATTATTAAAGAGACATTGATAATTACTTCTAGTATATATTTACACCCGTGTTGCATACCTCCCAACTGTCCCGGATCCAACAGGACTGTCCTGATTTTGACAGTGAGCCCCGCGATCCCGGGCGGTACATTAGTTGTCCCACACTGGTTGAGAGGTGTGTAATACACCCGTCCGCTCCCTGAGTCCCTGCACCCGCAGAGCAGCACAACACATATCAGCTGCTCTGTGCGCACAGTACCTGTGATGAGGTCACAGGATGGGAAGAGTCAGGGGCTCACATGATCAGGAGCGGTCAAGGGGTCACATGATCGGGAAGACCTCCGTGTACAGGACTCTGCTGGTTGCCATGGCGCCGGACGAGGGTAAGTGTATGTGTGAGGTCAGGAGGTGTTTACAGTGTGGATGTAGCAGAGCCATGTGTGTACGAGGTGTATGGATCGGAGCAGCGTGTGAAAGGTGTATGGAGCGGTGTCGTGTGTGTAAGAGGTGTACGGAGCCCTGTGTACAAGGTGTACGGAGCCGAGCAGCATGTGAAAGGTGTATGGAGCAGAGTCGTGTGTGTACGATGTGTACAGAGCGGAGCCACATGTGTATGAGGTGTACGGAGTGGAGCCGAGTGTGTATGAGGTGTACGGAGCGGAGCCGCATGTGCAAGGTGTATGGAGCGCAGTTGTGTGTGTACGAGGTGTATGGAGCGGAGCCGTGTGTGTACAAGGTGTACGGAGTGGTGCCGTGTGTGTACGAGATGTATGGAGAGGAGCCGTGTGTGTATGAGGTGTACGGAGCAGAGCCGTGTGTGTGTGCAAGGTATACGGAGCGGAGCAGCGTGTGCAATGTGTATGGAGCGGAGCCGAGTGTACGGAGTGGTGCCGTGTGTGTATGGGGAGAAGCCATGTGTGTATGAGGTGTACCGAGCGGAGCCGTGTGTGTACGAGGTGTACGGAGCAGAGCTGCATGTGCAAGGTGTATGGAGCGGAGTCGTGTGTGTACGAGGTGTATGGAGCAGAGTCGCATGTGTACGAGGTGTGCGGAGCAGACGCTGGCTGAGTCGGATCGGAGCAGATATTGCTCCTCGCTCTGACACTGACTGGCACAGGAGACACGGAGAGGTCTTTATCAGTGGCGTATCACAGCTGCAGCGAGGTGAGCAGTCAGCGGCGCAGCTGGATGACACATTTAGCGCCATGGGAGTGGAAGCTGCCGGCTGCTGCGAGGGTGCGCGGTGAAAGGTGTGTGTGTGTAGTGATGGAGAAGGCAATGATGGGGGTGGGCGTAACCATGTGTGGCCATTATACTGTACCCAGGATCGTGTGGGGCCATTATACTGTACAAAGCATCATGGGTTGCCATTATACTGTATGAACCATCACGTGGGGCCATTATACAGTATGGAGCATAATGTGGCCATTATACAGTATGGAGCATTATGTGTGGCCATTATACAGTATGGAGCATCATGTGGAGCCATTATACAGTAAGGAGCATCATGTGTGGCCATTTTACAGTATGGAGCATCATGTGTGGCCATTATACAGTACGAAGCATCATGTGGGGCTATTATACAGTATGGAGCACAATGTGGCCATTATACAGTATGGAGCATCATGTGAGCCCATTATACTGTAAGGAGCATCACGTGGGGCCAGTACACTGTATGCAGCATTATTTGGGGCCATTATATAGTATGCAGCATCATGTGAGCCCATTATACAGTATGGAGCTTCACGTGGGGCTAGTACACTGTACGGAGCATCATTTGGGGCCATTATACAGTATGGAGCATCATGTGTGGCCATTATACAGTATGGAGCATCACGTGGGGCCAGTACACTGTAAGCATCATCAATTGGGGCTATTATACAGTATGGAGCATCATGTGGGGCCATTATACAGTATGGCGCACTGTGTGGCCATTATACAGTATGGAGCACTGTGTGGCCATTATACAGTAAGGAGCATCATGTGTGGCCATTATACAGTAAGGAGCATCATGTGTGGCCATTATACAGTATGGAGCATCATGTGTGGCCATTATATAGTATGGGGCACTGTGTGGCCATTATACAGTAAGGAGCATCAGTATGGCCATTATACAGTATGGGGCACTGTGTGGCCATTATACAGTAAGGAGCATCATGTGTGGCCATTATACAGTAAGGAGCATCATGTGTGGCCTGTTGTGAATTCTGTTGTCAAGCTCCCTCCTGTGGTCATGAATGGTACTTCGGCTGGTGGGGCTTCCTCTGGTGGTTGTGAGTGGGGCTGCGGCTTCTGAGTTTCTTTCTACAGGTGACGAGGTTAATTCGTTAGCTGGTTGCTCTATTTAACTCCACTTAGATCATTGCTCCATGCCACCTGTCAATGTTCCAGTATTGGTCTAGCTCTCTCCTGGATCGTTCTTGTGACCTGTCTTCCCAGCTTGAGCTAAGTTACTGCTTGTTTTTCTCTGGTTTGCTATTATTCTGTCCAGCTTGCTATTTTGATTTTTGTCTTGCTTGCTGGAAGCGTTGGGACGCAGAGGGAGCGCCTCCGCACCGTGAGTCGGTGCGGAGGGTCTTTTTGCGCCCTCTGCGTGGTCTTTTTGTAGGTTTTTGTGCTGACCGCAAAGTTACCTTTCCTATCCTCTGTCTGTTCAGTAAGTCGGGCCTCACTGTGCTAAATCTATTTCATCTCTGTGTTTGTAATTTTCATCTTTACTCACAGTCATTATATGTGGGGGGCTGCCTTTTCCTTTGGGGAATTTCTCTGAGGCAAGGTAGGCTTTATTTTTCTATCTCTAGGGCTAGCTAGTTTCTTAGGCTGTGTCGAGTTGCATAGGGAGCGTTAGGAGCAATCCACGGCTATTTCTTGTGTGTGTGATAGGATTAGGGATTGCGGTCAGCAGAGTTCCCACGTCTCAGAGCTCGTCCTATATTATTAGTAACTATCAGGTCATTCCGTGTGCTCTTACCCACTAGGTCCATTATTGTCCTTACCACCAAGTCATAACAGTACAGGTGGCCCAAAGTATTAATGCATCTCAATAGAGGGATAAGAGAAGTTCTGAGACCATTTTTTTTTTCTTTGCAGTGTGTTTTGTCTCTCTTTTCCCCTTTACCTCTGGGTGGTTCAGGATACAGGTGTAGATATGGACATTCAAGGTCTGTCCTCTTGTATGAATTATCTCACTGCAAGGGTACAAAACATTCAAGATTTTGTGGTTCAGAATCCGATGTTAGAGCCTAGGATTCCTATTCCTGATTTGTTTTTTGGGGATAGATCTAAGTTTCTGAATTTCAAAAATAATTGTAAATTGTTTCTTGCTTTGAAACCTTGCTCCTCAGGTGACCCTGTTCAACAAGTGAAAATCATTATTTCTTTGTTACGTGGCGACCCTCAAGACTGGGCATTTTCCCTTGCGCCAGGAGATCCGGCATTGCGTGATGTTGATGCGTTTTTTCTGGCGCTCGGATTGCTTTATGATGAACCTAATTCAGTGGATCAGGCAGAAAAAAATCTTGGTGGCTCTGTGTCAGGGTCAGGATGAGGTAGAAATATATTGTCAGAAGTTTAGGAAGTGGTCTGTACTCACTCAGTGGAATGAATGTGCCCTGGCAGCACTTTTCAGAAAGGGTCTCTCAAAAGCCCTTAAGGATGTCATGGTGGGATTTCCCATGCCTGCTGGTCTGAATGAGTCTATGTCTTTGGCCATTCAGATCGATCGACGATTGCGTGAGCGTAAAGCTGTGCACCATTTGGCGGTATTATCTGAGCATAGACCTGAGCCTATGCAATGTGATAGGACTTTGACCAGAGCTGAACGGCAAGAACACAGACGTCGGAATGGGCTGTGTTTTTACTGTGGTGATTCCACTCATGCTATCTCCGATTGTCCTAAGCGCACTAAGCGGTTCGCTAGGTCTGCCACCATTGGTACGGTACAGTCGAAATTTCTTTTGTCCGTTACTCTGATTTGCTCTTTGTCATCCTATTCTGTTATGGCATTTGTGGATTCAGGCACTGCCCTGAATTTGATGGACTTGGAGTTTGCTAGGCGCTGTGGAGCCCTTGCAGTATCCTATTCCATTGAGAGGAATTGATGCTACGCCTTTGGCCAAGAATAAGCCTCAGTACTGGACCCAATTGACCATGTGCATGGCTCCTGCACATCAGGAGGATATTCGCTTTTTGGTGTTACATAATCTGCATGATGTGGTCGTTTTGGGGTTGCCATGGCTACAGGTCCATAATCCAGTATTGGATTGGAAATCTATGTCTGTGTCCAGCTGGGGTTGTCAGGGGGTACATGGTGATGTTCCATTTTTGTCTATTTCGTCATCCACCCCTTCTGAAGTCCCGGAGTTTTTGTCGGATTATCGGGATGTATTTGATGAGCCCAAATCCAGTGCCCTACCTCCTCATAGGGATTGCGATTGTGCTATCAATTTGATTCCTAGTAGTAAGTTTCCTAAGGGCCGACTGTTCAATTTATCTGTGCCAGAGCACGCCGCTATGCGGAGTTATGTAAAGGAATCCTTGGAGAAGGGTCATATTCGCCCGTCGTCGTCACCATTGGGAGCAGGGTTCTTTTTTGTGGCCAAGAAGGATGTTTCTTTGAGACCTTGTATTGATTACCGCCTTCTTAATAAGATCACAGTCAAATTTCAGTACCCTTTGCCGCTGCTGTCGGATTTATTTGCTCGGATTAAGGGGGCTAGTTGGTTCACCAAGATAGATCTTCGTGGTGCGTATAATCTTGTGCGTATTAAACAGGGCGATGAATGGAAAACAGCATTTAATACGCCCGAGGGCCATTTTGAGTACCTGGTTATGCCATTCGGGCTTTCCAATGCTCCATCAGTATTTCAGTCCTTTATGCATGACATCTTCCGAGAGTACCTGGATAAATTCCTGATTGTATATTTGGATGATATTTTGGTCTTCTCGGATGATTGGGAGTCTCATGTGAAGCAGGTGAGAATGGTGTTCCAGGTCCTTCTTGCGAATTCTTTGTTTGTGAAGGGGTCAAAGTGTCTCTTTGGAGTTCAGAAGGTTTCATTTTTGGGTTTCATTTTTTCCCCTTCTACTATCGAGATGGACCCTGTTAAAGTCCAGGCCATTTATGATTGGACTCAGCCGACATCTGTGAAGAGTCTGCAAAAGTTCCTGGGCTTTGATAATTTTTATCGTCGCTTCATCAGTAATTTTTCTAGTGTTGCTAAACCGTTGACTGATTTGACCAAGAAGGGTGATGATGTGGTCAATTGGTCTTCTGCGGCTGTGGAAGCTTTTCAGGAGTTGAAGCGTCATTTTTCTTCTGCCCCTGTGTTGTGCCAGCAAGATGTTTCGCTTCCGTTTCAGGTCGAGGTTGATGCTTCTGAGATTGGAGCAGGGGCTGTTTTGTCGCAAAAAAGTTCTGATGGCTCGGTGATGAAACCATGTGCCTTCTTTTCTAGAAAGTTTTCGCCTGCTGAGCGCAATTATGATGTTGGCAATCGAGAGTTGTTGGCCATGAAGTGGGCATTCGAGGAGTGGCGTCATTGGCTTGAAGGAGCCAAGCATCGCGTGGTGGTCTTGACGGATCACAAGAATTTGACTTATCTCGAGTCTGCCAAACGGTTGAATCCTAGACAGGCTCGTTGGTCGCTATTTTTCTCCCGTTTTGATTTTGTGGTTTCGTACCATCCAGGCTCTAAGAATGTGAAGGCTGATGCCCTGTCAAGGAGTTTTGTGTCCGACTCTCCGGGTGTTCCTGAGCCGGCGGGTATTCTCAAAGAGGGGGTAATTTTGTCTGCCATCTCCCCTGATTTGCGGCGGGTGCTGCAAAAATTTCAGGCTGATAGACCTGACCGTTGCCCAGCGGAGAAACTGTTTGTCCCTGATAAATGGACTAGTAGAGTTATCTCTGAGGTTCATTGTTTGGTGTTGGCTGGTCATCCTGGAATCTTTGGTACCAGAGATTTGGTGGCTAGATCCTTTTGGTGGCCGTCTTTGTCGCCGGATGTGCGTTCTTTTGTGCAGTCCTGTGGGACTTGTGCTCGGGCTAAGCCCTGCTGTTCTCGTGCCAGTGGGTTGCTTTTGCCCTTGCCGGTCCCGAAGAGGCCCTGGACGCATATCTCTATGGATTTTATTTCGGATCTCCCTGTCTCTCAAAAGATGTCAGTCATTTGGGTGGTTTGTGATCGCTTCTCTAAGGTGGTCCATTTGGTACCCTTGTCTAAATTGCCTTCCTCCTCTGATTTGGTGCCATTGTTTTTCCAGCATCTGGTTCGTTTACATGGCATTCCGGAGAACATCGTTTCGGACAGAGGTTCCCAGTTTGTTTCGAGGTTTTGGCGAGCCTTTTGTGCTAGGATGGGCATTGATTTGTCTTTTTCCTCGGCTTTCCATCCTCAGACAAATGGCCAAACCGAACGAACTAATCAGACTTTGGAAACATATCTGAGATGCTTTGTTTCTGCTGATCAGGATGATTGGGTGTCCTTTTTGCCTTTGGCTGAGTTCGCCCTTAATAATCGGGCCAGCTCAGCTACTTTGGTTTCGCTGTTTTTCTGCAATTCTGGTTTCCATCCTCGTTTCTCTTCAGGGCAGGTTGAGTCCTCGGACTGTCCTGGTGTAGATACTGTGGTGGATAGGTTGCAGCAGATTTGGACTCATGTGGTGGACAATTTGACATTGTCCCAGGAGAAGGCTCAACGTTTCGCTAACCGCCGGCGCTGTGTGGGTCCCCGACTTCGTGTTGGGGATTTGGTTTGGTTGTCGTCTCGTTATGTTCCTATGAAGGTTTCCTCTCCTAAGTTTAAGCCTCGTTTCATTGGTCCGTATAAGATTTCTGAGGTTCTCAATCCTGTGTCGTTTCGTTTGACCCTTCCAGCTTCTTTTGCCATCCATAATGTATTCCATAGGTCATTGTTGCGGAGATACGTGGCGCCTGTGGTTCCATCCGTTGATCCTCCTGCCCCGGTGTTGGTTGAGGGGGAGTTGGAGTATGTGGTGGAGAAGATTTTGGATTCTCGTATTTCGAGACGGAAACTCCAGTACATGGTCAAGTGGAAGGGTTATGGTCAGGAAGATAATTCCTGGGTCTTTGCCTCTGATGTTCATGCTGCCGATCTGGTTCGTGCCTTTCATTTGGCTCGTCCTGGTCGGCCTGGGGGCTCTGGTGAGGGTTCGGTGACCCCTCCTCATGGGGGGGGTACTGTTGTGAATTCTGTTGTCAAGCTCCCTCCTGTGGTCATGAATGGTACTTCGGCTGGTTCTGTCCATGGGCTTCCTCTGGTGGTTGTGAGTGGAGCTGCGGCTTCTGAGTTTCTTTCTACAGGTGACGAGGTTAATTCATTAGCTGGTTGCTCTATTTAACTCCACTTAGATCATTGCTCCATGCCACCTGTCAATGTTCCAGTATTGGTCTAGCTCTCTCCTGGATCGTTCTTGTGACCAGTCTTCCCAGCTTAAGCTAAGTTACTGCTTGTTTTTCTCTGGTTTGCTATTTTTCTGTCCAGCTTGCTATTTTGATTTTTGTCTTGCTTGCTGGAAGCGTTGGGACGCAGAGGGAGCGCCTCCGCACCATGAGTCGGTGCGGAGGGTCTTTTTGCGCCCTCTGCGTGGTCTTTTTGTAGGTTTTTGTGCTGACCGCAAAGTTACCTTTCCTATCCTCTGTCTGTTCAGTAAGTCGGGCCTCACTGTGCTAAATCTATTTCATCTCTGTGTTTGTAATTTTCATCTTTACTCACAGTCATTATATGTGGGGGGCTGCCTTTTCCTTTGGGGAATTTCTCTGAGGCAAGGTAGGCTTTATTTTTCTATCTCTAGGGCTAGCTAGTTTCTTAGGCTGTGTCGAGTTGCATAGGGAGCGTTAGGAGCAATCCACGGCTATTTCTTGTGTGTGTGATAGGATTAGGGATTGCGGTCAGCAGAGTTCCCACGTCTCAGAGCTCGTCCTATATTATTAGTAACTATCAGGTCATTCCGTGTGCTCTTACCCACTAGGTCCATTATTCTCCTTACCACCAGGTCATAACAGTGGCCATTATACAGTAAGGAGCATCATGTGTGGCCATTATACAGTATGGAGCATCATGTGTGGCCATTATACAGTATGGAGCATCACGTGGGGCCAGTACACTGTACGCAGCATCATTTGGGGCCATTATACAGTATGGAACATCATGTGTGGCCATTATACAGTATGCAGCATCATGTGAGTCCATTACACTGTATGGAGCATCACGTGGGACCAGTACACTGTACGCAGCATCATTTGGGGCCATTATACAGTACTAGATTGTGGCCCGATTCTAACGCATCGCGTATTCTAGAATATGCATGTCCACATAGTATATTGCCCAGCCATGTAGTATATTGCCCAGCGACGTAGTATATTGCCCAGCCACGTAGTATATTGCCCAGCCATGTAGTATATTGCCCAGTATGTGGCCCGATTCTAACGCATCGGGTATTCTAGAATATGCATGTCTTCGTCGCTGTGCCCGTCGCTGATTGGTCGAGGCCTGGCAGCCTCGACCAATCAGACACGGGATGTCTACGTCCTTTATGACATCATCGTCGCTGTGCACGTCGCTGATTGGTCGAGGCCTAGCGGCCTCGACCAATCAGAGACGCGGGATTTCCAGGACAGACAGACAGAAAGACAGACGGAAAAACCCTTAGGCAATTATATATATAGAAGATGCAGCATCATGTGAGCCCATTATACAGTATGGAGCATCACGTGGGGCCAGTACACTGTACAGCAGTATAGTAGTGCTAGTAATGTCAGTGTACAGCAGTATAGTAGTGCTAGTAATGTCGGTGTACAGCAGTATAGTAGTACTAGTAATGTCAGTGTACAGCAGTATAGTAGTGCTAGTAATGTCAGTGTACAGCAGTATAGTAGTGCTAGTAATGTCAGTGTACAGCAGTATAGTAGCGCTAGTAATGTCAGTGTACAGCAGAATAGTAGCTCTAGTAATGTCAGTGTACAGCAGTATAGTAGGGCTAGTAATGTCAGTGTACAGCAGTATAGTAGGGCTAGTAATGTCAGTGTACAGCAGTATAGTAGTGCTAGTAATGTCAGTGTACAGCAGTATAGTAGTACTAGTAATGTCGGTGTACAGCAGTATAGTAGCTCTAGTAATGTCAGTGTACAGCAGTATAGTAGCGCTAGTAATGTCAGTGTACAGCAGTATAGTAGTACTAGTAATGTCAGTGTACAGCAGTATAGTAGTGCTAGTAATGTCAGTGTACAGCAGTATAGTAGTGCTAGTAATGTCAGTGTACAGCAGTATAGTAGCGCTAGTAATGTCAGTGTACAGCAGAATAGTAGCTCTAGTAATGTCAGTGTACAGCAGTATAGTAGGGCTAGTAATGTCAGTGTACAGCAGTATAGTAGGGCTAGTAATGTCAGTGTACAGCAGTATAGTAGCTCTAGTAATGTCAGTGTACAGCAGTATAGTAGCTCTAGTAATGTCAATGTACAGCAGTATAGTAGTGCTAGTAATGTCAGTGTACAGCAGTATAGTAGTACTAGTAATGTCGGTGTACAGCAGTATAGTAGTACTAGTAATATCAGTGTACAGCAGTATAGTAGTACTAATAATGTCAGTGTACAGCAGTATAGTAGCTCTAGTAATGTCAGTTTACAGCAGTATAGTAGTACTAGTAATGTCGGTGTACAGCAGTATAGTAGTACTAGTAATATCAGTGTACAGCAGTATAGTAGTACTAGTAATGTCAGTGTACAGCAGTATAGTAGCACTAGTAATGTCAGTTTACAGCATTATAGTAGTACTAGTAATATCAGTGTACAGCAGTATAGTAGTACTAGTAATGTCAGTGTACAGCAGTATAGTAGCGCTAGTAATGTCAGTGTACAGCAGTATAGTAATGTCAGTGTACAGCAGTATAGTAGGGCTAGTAATGTCAGTGTACAGCAGTATAGTAAAGTCAGTGTACAGCAGTATAGTAGTACTAGTAATGTCGGTGTACAGCAGTATAGTAGCTCTAGTAATGTCAGTGTACAGCAGTATAGTAGTGCTAGTAATGTCAGTGTACAGCAGTATAGTAATGTCAGTGTACAGCAGTATAGTAGGGCTAGTAATGTCAGTGTACAGCAGTATAGTAAAGTCAGTGTACAGCAGTATAGTAGTACTAGTAATGTCGGTGTACAGCAGTATAGTAGCTCTAGTAATGTCAGTGTACAGCAGTATAGTAGCGCTAGTAATGTCAGTGTACAGCAGTATAGTAATGTCAGTGTACAGCAGTATAGTAGGGCTAGTAATGTCAGTGTACAGCAGTATAGTAAAGTCAGTGTACAGCAGTATAGTAGTACTAGTAATGTCGGTGTACAGCAGTATAGTAGCTCTAGTAATGTCAGTGTACAGCAGTATAGTAGCGCTAGTAATGTCAGTGTACAGCAGTATAGTAATGTCAGTGTACAGCAGTATAGTAGTACTAGTAATGTCGGTGTACAGCAGTATAGTAGCTCTAGTAATGTCAGTGTACAGCAGTATAGTAGCGCTAGTAATGTCAGTGTACAGCAGTATAGTAAAGTCAGTGTACAGCAGTATAGTAGTACTAGTAATGTCGGTGTACAGCAGTATAGTAGCTCTAGTAATGTCAGTGTACAGCAGTATAGTAGTGCTAGTAAAGTCAGTGTACAGCAGTATAGTAAAGTCAGTGTACAGCAGTATAGTAGGGCTAGTAATGTCGGTGTACAGCAGTATAGTAGTACTAGTAATGTCAGTGTACAGCAGTATAGTAGTACTAGTAATGTCAGTGTACAGCAGTATAGTAGGGCTAGTAATGTCAGTGTACAGCAGTATAGTAGTACTAGTAATGTCGGTGTACAGCAGTATAGTAGTACTAGTAATGTCAGTGTACAGCAGTATAGTAGTGCTAGTAATGTCAGTGTACAGCAGTATAGTAGTGCTAGTAATGTCAGTGTACAGCAGTATAGTAGTACTAGTAATGTTAGTGTACAGCAGTATAGTAGTGCTAGTAATGTCAGTGTACAGCAGTATAGTAGGGCTAGTAATGTCAGTGTACAGCAGTATAGTAGCGCTAGTAATGTCAGTGTACAGCAGTATAGTAAAGTCAGTGTACAGCAGTATAGTAGTACTAGTAATGTCGGTGTACAGCAGTATAGTAGCTCTAGTAATGTCAGCGTACAGCAGTATAGTAGTACTAGTAATGTCAATGTACAGCAGTATAGTAATGTCAGTGTACAGCAGTATAGTAGTACTAGTAATGTCAGTGTACAGCAGTATAGTAGCTCTAGTAATGTCAGCGTACAGCAGTATAGTAGTACTAGTAATGTCAATGTACAGCAGTATAGTAATGTCAGTGTACAGCAGTATAGTAGTACTAGTAATGTCAGTGTACAGCAGTATAGTAAAGTCAGTGTACAGCAGTATAGTAGTGCTAGTAATGTCAGTGTACAGCAGTATAGTAGTGCTAGTAATGTCAGTGTACAGCAGTATAGTAGTACTAGTAATGTTAGTGTACAGCAGTATAGTAGTGCTAGTAATGTCAGTGTACAGCAGTATAGTAGGGCTAGTAATGTCAGTGTACAGCAGTATAGTAGTACTAGTAATGTCAGTGTACAGCAGTATAGTAGCGCTAGTAATGTCAGTGTACAGCAGTATAGTAGTACTAGTAATGTCAGTGTACAGCAGTATAGTAGGGCTAGTAATGTCAGTGTACAGCAGTATAGTAGTACTAGTAATGTCAGTGTACAGCAGTATAGTAGTACTAGTAATGTCAGTGTACAGCAGTATAGTAGCTCTAGTAATGTCAGTGTACAGCAGTATAGTAGTGCTAGTAATGTCAATGTACAGCAGTATAGTAATATCAGTGTACAGCAGTATAGTAGCGCTAGTAATGTCAGTGTACAGCAGTATAGTAGCTCTAGTAATGTCAGTGTACAGCAGTATAGTAGGGCTAGTAATGTCAGTGTACAGCAGTATAGTAGGGCTAGTAACGTCAGTGTACAACAGTATAGTAGTGCTAGTAATGTCGGTGTACAGCAGTATAGTAGCTCTAGTAATGTCAGTGTACAGCAGTATAGTAGTGCTAGTAATGTCAGTGTACAGCAGTATAGTAATGTCAGTGTACAGCAGTATAGTAGGGCTAGTAATGTCAGTGTACAGCAGTATAGTAAAGTCAGTGTACAGCAGTATAGTAGTACTAGTAATGTCGGTGTACAGCAGTATAGTAGCTCTAGTAATGTCAGTGTACAGCAGTATAGTAGCGCTAGTAATGTCAGTGTACAGCAGTATAGTAATGTCAGTGTACAGCAGTATAGTAGGGCTAGTAATGTCAGTGTACAGCAGTATAGTAGGGCTAGTAATGTCAGTGTACAGCAGTATAGTAAAGTCAGTGTACAGCAGTATAGTAGTACTAGTAATGTCGGTGTACAGCAGTATAGTAGCTCTAGTAATGTCAGTGTACAGCAGTATAGTAGCTCTAGTAATGTCAGTGTACAGCAGTATAGTAGTACTAGTAATGTCGGTGTACAGCAGTATAGTAGCTCTAGTAATGTCAGTGTACAGCAGTATAGTAGCGCTAGTAATGTCAGTGTACAGCAGTATAGTAAAGTCAGTGTACAGCAGTATAGTAGTACTAGTAATGTCGGTGTACAGCAGTATAGTAGCTCTAGTAATGTCAGTGTACAGCAGTATAGTAGCGCTAGTAATCTCGGTGTACAGCAGTATAGTAAAGTCAGTGTACAGCAGTATAGTAGGGCTAGTAATGTCAGTGTACAGCAGTATAGTAGTACTAGTAATGTCGGTGTACAGCAGTATAGTAGTACTAGTAATGTCAGTGTACAGCAGTATAGTAAAGTCAGTGTACAGCAGTATAGTAGGGCTAGTAATGTCAGTGTACAGCAGTATAGTAAAGTCAGTGTACAGCAGTATAGTAGGGCTAGTAATGTCAGTGTACAGCAGTATAGTAGTACTAGTAATGTCGGTGTACAGCAGTATAGTAGTACTAGTAATGTCAGTGTACAGCAGTATAGTAGTGCTAGTAATGTCAGTGTACAGCAGTATAGTAAAGTCAGTGTACAGCAGTATAGTAGGGCTAGTAATGTCAGTGTACAGCAGTATAGTAGTACTAGTAATGTCGGTGTACAGCAGTATAGTAGTACTAGTAATGTCAGTGTACAGCAGTATAGTAGTGCTAGTAATGTCAGTGTACAGCAGTATAGTAAAGTCAGTGTACAGCAGTATAGTAGTGCTAGTAATGTCAGTGAACAGCAGTATAGTAGTGCTAGTAATGTCAGTGTACAGCAGTATAGTAGTGCTAGTAATGTCAGTGTACAGCAGTATAGTAGTGCTAGTAATGTCAGTGTACAGCAGTATAGTAGGGCTAGTAATGTCAGTGTACAGCAGTATAGTAGTACTAGTAATGTCAGTGTACAGCAGTATAGTAGGGCTAGTAATGTCAGTGTACAGCAGTATAGTAAAGTCAGTGTACAGCAGTATAGTAGTACTAGTAATGTCGGTGTACAGCAGTAGAGTAGCTCTAGTAATGTCAGTGTACAGCAGTATAGTAGCGCTAGTAATGTCAGTGTACAGCAGTATAGTAAAGTCAGTGTACAGCAGTATAGTAGTACTAGTAATGTCGGTGTACAGCAGTATAGTAGCTCTAGTAATGTCAGTGTACAGCAGTATAGTAGTGCTAGTAATGTCAGTGTACAGCAGTATAGTAAAGTCAGTGTACAGCAGTATAGTAGTACTAGTAATGTCAGTGTACAGCAGTATAGTAGGGCTAGTAATGTCAGTGTACAGCAGTATAGTAGTACTAGTAATGTCGGTGTACAGCAGTATAGTAGTACTAGTAATGTCAGTGTACAGCAGTATAGTAGTGCTAGTAATGTCAGTGTACAGCAGTATAGTAAAGTCAGTGTACAGCAGTATAGTAGTGCTAGTAATGTCAGTGAACAGCAGTATAGTAGTGCTAGTAATGTCAGTGTACAGCAGTATAGTAGTACTAGTAATGTTAGTGTACAGCAGTATAGTAGTGCTAGTAATGTCAGTGTACAGCAGTATAGTAGGGCTAGTAATGTCAGTGTACAGCAGTATAGTAGTACTAGTAATGTCAGTGTACAGCAGTATAGTAGCGCTAGTAATGTCAGTGTACAGCAGTATAGTAAAGTCAGTGTAAAGCAGTATAGTAGTACTAGTAATGTCGGTGTACAGCAGTATAGTAGCTCTAGTAATGTCAGCGTACAGCAGTATAGTAGTACTAGTAATGTCAATGTACAGCAGTATAGTAATGTCAGTGTACAGCAGTATAGTAGTACTAGTAATGTCAGTGTACAGCAGTATAGTAGCGCTAGTAATGTCAGTGTACAGCAGTATAGTAATGTCAGTGTACAGCAGTATAGTAGGGCTAGTAATGTCAGTGTACAGCAGTATAGTAGCTCTAGTAATGTTAGTGTACAGCAGTATAGTAGCGCTAGTAATGTCAGTGTACAGCAGTATAGTAATATCAGTGTACAGCATGTAGCGTGGCTAATCGATGGGAGATATGTGTCTTATAGATGGCTTGCTGCTGTGATGTAACCATAGCTACCTATATGTGTTTCAGGACCTGTGGTGATGTCACAACCACATGTCTGGTCATATGATGGGTTCTGGGTGTGGTTAGACATATAAAAGAAAGCCTAATGCTTAACACAGGTAGATATGTGAGGAGGTGAAACCCTCCTGTGTGTGTCAAGGCTCCAGGACTGAGCCGGAAGGACTGGACATTTGTTTTTCTTTTCCTGAGCCAAAGGCTATTTGTTTTCTGTTATTTCGCCACGTGGTTTATGATGCAATAAACCCTATGAACTTTTCAAGAAACGTGCCTACTGAGTCTCAGACGTCGCACCCGAGTGAGTGAAATCCCTACAATTGGCGGTAGACGTGCGGGCAGCGTTCCCAGCGGAGACGAAGAGTCTGTTATTGGATGTCCTGGGTCAAGTCTGTGGTAAGCCAGCAAGCATTGCCGGAGAAAATGGAGGACCTGCTGAAACACTTGCTCCAGTCGCAGCAAGAGAGCAACAGGCTGTTGATGCAACAGATTCAACAGAACCAGCAGCAGATACAACAGAGCCAGCAGGAGCAACGGCAGCAGATACAACAGAGCCAGCAGGAGCAACGGCAGCAGATGCAGCTTCTGGCAACCGCCATCCAGGGCAAGACGAGCGCCCCAACCCCAGGTCTGGCTGATGACACCCACGTTCGGAAGACGGTAAGACGCACGTTGCAAAAAATGACTCCCGAGGATGATGTTGAGGCCTTCCTGACGGTGTTTGAGAGAGTCGCTGAGCGGGAAAAACTTCCGCCAGAGCAGTGGGCAGAGGTACTGGCGCCATACCTGACAGGAGAACCCCAGAAGGCGTACTATGATTTGACCTTGCAGGATGCCAAGGAGTATCACAAATTGAAAGCCGAGATTCTCGCACGTTTGGGGGTGACACTGACTGTCAGGGCAAAGCGAGTTCACTGCTGGGCCTATCACCGGGACAAACAACCTCGTTCCCAAATGTTTGATCTGTTGCACCTGGTCCAGAAATGGCTGCAGCCAGAGTCCTCTACACCTGCACAGATGGTAGAACGGGTGATGATGGATCGGTTTGTCCATTCCCTCCCAAGGCCTATACAGTCTTGGGTTGCCCAGGGTGATCCCCAGAATGCCGACGAGCTGATCGGACTGGTTGAGAGATACCAAGGGTTGGAAGGCTCCTTCAGGAGGCAGCCCATGCCGTACTGGGGGTCCCAGAAGGGAGCTGAGTCCCAAAAAGGGGTGGTGCGTCCAAGGTCACAAAGGGCGGGGGAGGTGGTGCCCAAGGTCCCTACGGGTGATATTATTTGTTGGAGGTGCCACGGGCCGGGACATATAGCTGCCCGTTGTTCCCAGACCACTGAGCAGATGGACTGCAGCATGGGACGCCGTTGTTCATACTATGCGTATCCAGCCTGTAGTGTGAACTCTCCATCCAACGAGGGACCTCAAGCGTGTCCCGTAAAGGTGAACAGTCGAGCAGTAACGGCACTGTTAGACTCGGGGAGCCTAGTGACCCTGGTGAGGGCCACTTTTCCTCTCCACCTGCTCCCAGGAAAGAAGGTCGGAGTGCGATGCATACATGGTGATGCAAAGGAATACCCTATGGCCAGGGTGGACATTGAAACGGCATGTGGCACTGAGTCCCACATAGTCGGCGTCGTTCAGGACTTGTTGCACCCTATAATTATTGGCCGGGATTTCTGTTTGTTTTGGGATTTGTGGGGGGAAAGGTTCTGAGCTGCCTAGCAAGTGTAGGGAACCAATGAACCCTGGAAAGGTGTCGCCACACCCAGAGTCAGACAGGTTTCCTTTTTGTGTCCTGGTTGGAGATGAGGAGGAAGTGTCCCCTGCATCTGACATTCTGGAGTTAGAGGTATCCGGTGAAAATTTTGGGACTGCCCAACATAGGGACCCCACTCTGAGGGAAGCCTTTAATAATGTCACAGTTATTGACGGGGTGGTACAGGAGCCGGGGGCAGACACAAGATTTCCCCATTTTCTGATGAGTGGGGAGTTGTTGTACCGAGTCACGAAAATAAGGGAGGAGTTGGTAGAGCAGTTGGTAGTGCCGGGTCCGTATAGACGGAAGGTGTTGGACATGGCCCATTCACACATCTTGGGTGGACACCTAGGGGTGGAAAAAACGCAGGAACGGGTTGTGCAGAGGTTCTATTGGCCTGGGTGTCACCGGGAAATAGTGAACTATTGCAGGTCCTGCCCTACATGTCAGCTAACTGCTCCCACTCCTCATTTCCGGAACCCCCTTGTGCCACTGCCCATTATTGAGGTACCGTTCGAGAGAATTGCCATGGACTTGGTCGGTCCCTTAGTTAAATCAGCTCGGGGCCATCAGTATATATTAGTCATCCTGGACTATGCCACACGCTATCCCGAGGCAATTCCCTTGAGAAATTCTTCCTCAAAGAGCATAGCCCGCGAGTTGGTCCATGTCTTTTACCGGACAGGTCTGACGAAGGAGATCCTGACTGACCAGGGTACACCTTTCATGAGCAAGGTGATGAGGGAGTTATGCAAAGCCCTGAAAATCTCCCAGTTGAGGACCTCGGTGTACCATCCCCAGTCAGATGGCCTTGTTGAGAGATTTAACAAGACTCTGAAGAGCATGCTGAGATAAGCTATTGAGAAAGACGGTAGAGACTGGGATTGTCTCTTACCCTATCTGATGTTTTCCATTCGTGAAGTTCCACAGGCCTCCACAGGGTTCTCACCATTTGAGCTTCTATATGGCCGACATCCGCGAGGACTCCTGGATATAGCCAAGGAAACCTGGGAAGCCGAAGTCACGCCCCACAGAAGCGTCATTGAGCATGTGGCCCTGATGCAGCAGAGGATTGCAAAGGTGATGCCTATCGTGAAAGAGCACCTCCTCCCGGCACAAGAAGCTCAGGCCAGGGTCTACAACCGGTCTGCAAGAGTGAGGCAGTTCAATCCGGGAGACCGAGTTCTTGTGTTGGTTCCGACGGTGGAAAGTAAGTTCTTGGCCAAATGGCAAGGGCCATATGAGGTCATCGAGAAACTTGGTGAAGTAAACTATAAAATTCACCAACCAGGAAGACGGAAACCATTCCAAGTATACCATGTCAACCTTATCAAGCCGTGGCAAGATAGAGAGCCGACAGTAACTCCATCGTTGTTAAGCAACCCAAAAGATGAGGTTGGAGCGGTTACTATAGCGGAGACGCTATCGGAGTCCCAGAAACAGCAATGCCGGGAGTTACTCCAGAAAAACAGGGACTTATTTTCCGAGTTGCCTGGGTACACGAAGGTCATAGAGCATGAGGTCCTGACAGAGCCCCATGTGCGCGTGAACGTGAAGCCCTATAGAATTCCTGAGGCCCGTCGAGAAATAGTCTCCAAGGAAGTGGAGCGTATGTTGAAGCTTGGAGTCATTGAGGAATCCAAGAGCGGTTGGTCGAGCCCAATTGTCCTGGTCCCAAAACCTGATGGGGAGTGGAGATTTTGCAACGACTATCGGAAGTTGAATGAGGTCTCCAAGTTCGACGCATATCCCATGCCCCGCGTTGATGAGCTCATCGAAAGGCTTGGGCCCGCCAGGTAGATAACCACCTTGGATTTGACGAAGGGGTATTTGGCAGATCCCCATGGCACAGGAAGCCAAGGAGAAGACGGCGTTTTCTACACCAGATGGATGCTTCCAGTATGTCCGGATGCCATTTGGCCTACAGGGAGCTCCGGCCACCTTCCAAAGGGCTATGGATAGAGTCCTTGCACCCCACAAGGCATACGCTGCTGCGTACCTAGATGATATCGTCATCTTTAGCCCGGACTGGGAGAGTCATCTGGAGAAAGTCCAAGCGGTGTTTGATGCTATAAGAGAGGCCGGATTTACAATAAACCCGAAGAAGTGTGCATTGGGTAAAGAAGAGGCTAAGTACCTTGGATACATAGTGGGTCATGGAGAAATAAAACCCCAAATCAGTAAAGTGGAGGCAATTCAAACATGGCCAAAACCAGTTTCCAAGAAGCAAGTTAAAGCCTTCCTGGGAATCGTGGGATATTACAGGAGGTTCATCCCAAACTTCGCCACAATGGCGGCGTCTCTGACTGACCTGCTAAAAGGGACAAAATCAGTAATGGTTAAGTGGTCCGAAGAAACAGATTCAGCCTTCCAAGAAATGAAAGAGGCTTTATGTAAGCAACCCGTTCTGATGGCCCCAAACTTCAAGAAAGAGTTTATTCTTCAGACAGATGCCTCAGATGTTGGGGTGGGAGCAGTCCTTTCCCAAGAACTACATGGAGAGGAGCATCCTGTTCTCTATCTGAGTAGGAAGCTGTCCTCGTCTGAAAAGAACTACTCAGTCGTTGAAAAGGAGTGCTTGGCCATAAAATGGGCAGTCGACACATTACGGTACTATTTGCTGGGACGTAAATTTAGACTGATATCCGACCATGCCCCACTTAGGTGGATGAGGGAAACGAAGGGTAGAAATGCTAGGGTCACCCGTTGGTTCATAGCCCTGCAGGACTTCCGTTTCCATGTGGAACATAGGGCCGGAAAGCTGCACGGTAATGCTGATGCCCTGTCAAGAATCCCTTGTCTAGTGGGAGAAAGTGCCAAGCCCCACGGCTTTAGGCAGAGGGGGGAGGTATGTAGCGTGGCTAAAGGATGTCTAATCGATGGGAGATATGTGTCTTATAGATGGCTTGCTGCTGTGATGTAACCATAGCTACCTATATGTGTTTCAGGACCTGTGGTGATGTCACAACCACATGTCTGGTCATGTGATGGGTTCTGGGTGTGGTTAGACATATAAAAGAAAGCCTAATGCTTAACACAGATATGTGAGGAGGTGAAACCCTCCTGAGTGGGTCAAGGCTCCAGGACTGAGCCGGAAGGACTGGACATTTGTTTTTCTTTTCCTGAGCCAAAGGCTATTTGTTTTCTGTTATTTCGCCACGTGGTTTATGATGCAATAAACCCTATGAACTTTTCAAGAAACGTGCCTACTGAGTCTCAGACGTCGCACCCGAGTGAGTGAAATCCCTACAAGCAGTATAGTAGTACTAGTAATGTCAGTGTACAGCAGTATAGTAGCGCTAGTAATGTCAATGTACAGCAGTATAGTAATATCAGTGTACAGCAGTATAGTAGTACTAGTAATGTCAGTGTACAGCAGTATAGTAGTGCTAGTAATGTCAGTGTACAGCAGTATAGTAGGGCTAGTAATGTCAGTGTACAGCAGTATAGTAGTACTAGTAATGTCAGTGTACAGCAGTATAGTAGCGCTAGTAATGTCAGTGTACAGCAGTATAGTAATGTCAGTGTACAGCAGTATAGTAGTGCTAGTAATGTCAATGTACAGCAGTATAGTAATATCAGTGTACAGCAGTATAGTAGTACTAGTAATGTCAGTGTACAGCAGTATAGTAGGGCTAGTAATGTCGGTGTACAGCAGTATAGTAGTACTAGTAATGTCAGTGTACAGCAGTATAGTAATATCAGTGTACAGCAGTATAGTAGGGCTAGTAATGTCAGTGTACAGCAGTATAGTAGTGCTAGTAATGTCAGTGTACAGCAGTATAGTAGCGCTAGTAATGTCAGTGTACAGCAGTATAGTAATGTCAGTGTACAGCAGTATAGTAGTACTAGTAATGTCAGTGTACAGCAGTATAGTAGGGCTAGTAATGTCGGTGTACAGCAGTATAGTAGTACTAGTAATGTCAGTGTACAGCAGTATAGTAATATCAGTGTACAGCAGTATAGTAGTACTAGTAATGTCGGTGTACAGCAGTATAGTAGTACTAGTAATGTCGGTGTACAGCAGTATAGTAGTGCTAGTAATGTCGGTGTACAGCAGTATAGTAGTACTAGTAATGTCGGTGTACAGCAGTATAGTAGTACTAGTAATGTCGGTGTACAGCAGTATAGTAGTACTAGTAATGTCAGTGTACAGCAGTATAGTAATGTCAGTGTACAGCAGTATAGTAGTACTAGTAATGTCGGTGTACAGCAGTATAGTAGTACTAGTAATGTCAGTGTACAGCAGTATAGTAGTGCTAGTAATGTCAGTGTACAGCAGTATAGTAGGGCTAGTAATGTCAGCGTACAGCAGTATAGTAATGTCAGTGTACAGCAGTATAGTAGTACTAGTAATGTCAGTGTACAGCAGTATAGTAATGTCAGTGTACAGCAGTATAGTAGGGCTAGTAATGTCAGCGTACAGCAGTATAGTAGGGCTAGTAATGTCAGTGTACAGCAGTATAGTAATGTCAGTGTACAGCAGTATAGTAGTACTAGTAATGTCAGTGTACAGCAGTATAGTAATGTCAGTGTACAGCGGTATAGTAGGGCTAGTAATGTCAGTGTACAGCAGTATAGTAATGTCAGTGTACAGCAGTATAGTAGGGCTAGTAATGTCAGCGTACAGCAGTATAGTAGGGCTAGTAATGTCAGTGTACAGCAGTATAGTAATGTCAGTGTACAGCAGTATAGTAGTACTAGTAATGTCGGTGTACAGCAGTATAGTAGTACTAGTAATGTCGGTGTACAGCAGTATAGTAGGGCTAGTAATGTCGGTGTACAGCAGTATAGTAGTACTAGTAATGTCGGTGTACAGCAGTATAGTAGTACTAGTAATGTCAGTGTACAGCAGTATAGTAGTACTAGTAATGTCAGTGTACAGCAGTATAGTAGTACTAGTAATGTCAGTGTACAGCAGTATAGTAGTACTAGTAATGTCAGTGTACAGCAGTATAGTAGTACTAGTAATGTCAGTGTACAGCAGTATAGTAGTACTAGTAATGTCAGTGTACAGCAGTATAGTAGGGCTAGTAATGTCGGTGTACAGCAGTATAGTAGTACTAGTAATGTCGGTGTACAGCAGTATAGTAGTACTAGTAATGTCGGTGTACAGCAGTATAGTAGTACCAGTAATGTCGGTGTACAGCAGTATAGTAGTACTAGTAATGTCAGTGTACAGCAGTATAGTAGTACTAGTAATGTCAGTGTACAGCAGTATAGTAGGGCTAGTAATGTCGGTGTACAGCAGTATAGTAGTACTAGTAATGTCGGTGTACAGCAGTATAGTAGTACTAGTAATGTCGGTGTACAGCAGTATAGTAGTACTAGTAATGTCAGTGTACAGCAGTATAGTAGTACTAGTAATGTCAGTGTACAGCAGTATAGTAGTACTAGTAATGTCAGTGTACAGCAGTATAGTAGCTCTAGTAATGTCAGTGTACAGCAGTATAGTAGGGCTAGTAATGTCAGTGTACAGCAGTATAGTAGTGCTAGTAATGTCAATGTACAGCAGTATAGTAATATCAGTGTACAGCAGTATAGTAGTACTAGTAATGTCAGTGTACAGCAGTATAGTAGGGCTAGTAATGTCAGTGTACAGCAGTATAGTAGTGCTAGTAATGTCAGTGTACAGCAGTATAGTAGGGCTAGTAATGTCAGTGTACAGCAGTATAGTAATGTCAGTGTACAGCAGTATAGTAGGGCTAGTAATGTCAGCGTACAACAGTATAGTAGGGCTAGTAATGTCAGTGTACAGCAGTATAGTAATGTCAGTGTACAGCAGTATAGTAGTACTAGTAATGTCAGTGTACAGCAGTATAGTAATGTCAGTGTACAGCAGTATAGTAGGGCTAGTAATGTCAGTGTACAGCAGTATAGTAATGTCAGTGTACAGCAGTATAGTAGGGCTAGTAATGTCAGTGTACAGCAGTATAGTAGTACTAGTAATGTCAGTGTACAGCAGTATAGTAGTACTAGTAATGTCAGTGTACAGCAGTATAGTAGGGCTAGTAATGTCAGCGTACAGCAGTATAGTAGGGCTAGTAATGTCAGTGTACAGCAGTATAGTAATGTCAGTGTACAGCAGTATAGTAGTACTAGTAATGTCAGTGTACAGCAGTATAGTAATGTCAGTGTACAGCAGTATAGTAGTACTAGTAATGTCGGTGTACAGCAGTATAGTAGGGCTAGTAATGTCAGTGTACAGCAGTATAGTAATGTCAGTGTACAGCAGTATAGTAGTACTAGTAATGTCAGTGTACAGCAGTATAGTAGTACTAGTAATGTCAGTGTACAGCAGTATAGTAGTACTAGTAATGTCAGTGTACAGCAGTATAGTAGTGCTAGTAATGTCAGTGTACAGCAGTATAGTAGTACTAGTAATGTCAGTGTACAGCAGTATAGTAGTACTAGTAATGTCGGTGTACAGCAGTATAGTAGCTCTAGTAATGTCAGTGTACAGCAGTATAGTAGGGCTAGTAATGTCGGTGTACAGCAGTATAGTAGTACTAGTAATGTCAGTGTACAGCAGTATAGTAGTACTAGTAATGTCAGTGTACAGCAGTATAGTAGGGCTAGTAATGTCGGTGTACAGCCGTATAGTAGTACTAGTAATGTCAGTGTACAGCAGTATAGTAGTACTAGTAATGTCGGTGTACAGCAGTATAGTAGCTCTAGTAATGTCAGTGTACAGCAGTATAGTAGGGCTAGTAATGTCGGTGTACAGCAGTATAGTAGTACTAGTAATGTCAGTGTACAGCAGTATAGTAGGGCTAGTAATGTCGGTGTACAGCAGTATAGTAGCTCTAGTAATGTCAGTGTACAGCAGTATAGTAGTACTAGTAATGTCAGTGTACAGCAGTATAGTAGCTCTAGTAATGTCAGTGTACAGCAGTATAGTAGGGCTAGTAATGTCAGTGTACAGCAGTATAGTAGTACTAGTAATGTCAGTGTACAGCAGTATAGTAGCTCTAGTAATGTCAGTGTACAGCAGTATAGTAGGGCTAGTAATGTCAGTGTACAGCAGTATAGTAGTGCTAGTAATGTCAATGTACAGCAGTATAGTAATATCAGTGTACAGCAGTATAGTAGTACTAGTAATGTCAGTGTACAGCAGTATAGTAGGGCTAGTAATGTCAGTGTACAGCAGTATAGTAGTGCTAGTAATGTCAGTGTACAGCAGTATAGTAGGGCTAGTAATGTCAGTGTACAGCAGTATAGTAATGTCAGTGTACAGCAGTATAGTAGGGCTAGTAATGTCAGCGTACAACAGTATAGTAGGGCTAGTAATGTCAGTGTACAGCAGTATAGTAATGTCAGTGTACAGCAGTATAGTAGTACTAGTAATGTCAGTGTACAGCAGTATAGTAATGTCAGTGTACAGCAGTATAGTAGGGCTAGTAATGTCAGCGTACAGCAGTATAGTAGGGCTAGTAATGTCAGTGTACAGCAGTATAGTAATGTCAGTGTACAGCAGTATAGTAGTACTAGTAATGTCAGTGTACAGCAGTATAGTAATGTCAGTGTACAGCAGTATAGTAGTACTAGTAATGTCGGTGTACAGCAGTATAGTAGGGCTAGTAATGTCAGTGTACAGCAGTATAGTAATGTCAGTGTACAGCAGTATAGTAGTACTAGTAATGTCAGTGTACAGCAGTATAGTAGTACTAGTAATGTCAGTGTACAGCAGTATAGTAGTACTAGTAATGTCAGTGTACAGCAGTATAGTAGTGCTAGTAATGTCAGTGTACAGCAGTATAGTAGTACTAGTAATGTCAGTGTACAGCAGTATAGTAGTACTAGTAATGTCGGTGTACAGCAGTATAGTAGCTCTAGTAATGTCAGTGTACAGCAGTATAGTAGTACTAGTAATGTCAGTGTACAGCAGTATAGTAGTGCTAGTAATGTCGGTGTACAGCAGTATAGTAGTACTAGTAATGTCGGTGTACAGCAGTATAGTAGGGCTAGTAATGTCGGTGTACAGCAGTATAGTAGGGCTAGTAATGTCGGTGTACAGCAGTATAGTAGTACTAGTAATGTCGGTGTACAGCAGTATAGTAGCTCTAGTAATGTCAGTGTACAGCAGTATAGTAGGGCTAGTAATGTCGGTGTACAGCAGTATAGTAGTACTAGTAATGTCAGTGTACAGCAGTATAGTAGTACTAGTAATGTCAGTGTACAGCAGTATAGTAGGGCTAGTAATGTCGGTGTACAGCCGTATAGTAGTACTAGTAATGTCAGTGTACAGCAGTATAGTAGTACTAGTAATGTCGGTGTACAGCAGTATAGTAGCTCTAGTAATGTCAGTGTACAGCAGTATAGTAGGGCTAGTAATGTCGGTGTACAGCAGTATAGTAGTACTAGTAATGTCAGTGTACAGCAGTATAGTAGGGCTAGTAATGTCGGTGTACAGCAGTATAGTAGCTCTAGTAATGTCAGTGTACAGCAGTATAGTAGTGCTAGTAATGTCAGTGTACAGCAGTATAGTAGCTCTAGTAATGTCGGTGTACAGCAGTATAGTAGCTCTAGTAATGTCGGTGTACAGCAGTATAGTAGTACTAGTAATGTCAGTGTACAGCAGTATAGTAGTGCTAGTAATGTCGGTGTACAGCAGTATAGTAGTACTAGTAATGTCGGTGTACAGCAGTATAGTAGCTCTAGTAATGTCAGTGTACAGCAGTATAGTAGGGCTAGTAATGTCAGTGTACAGCAGTATAGTAGCTCTAGTAATGTCGGTGTACAGCAGTATAGTAGCTCTAGTAATGTCGGTGTACAGCAGTATAGTAGCTCTAGTAATGTCGGTGTACAGCAGTATAGTAGGGCTAGTAATGTCGGTGTATAGTAGTACTAGTAATGTCAGTGTACAGCAGTATAGTAGTACTAGTAATGTCAGTGTACAGCAGTATAGTAGGGCTAGTAATGTCAGTGTACAGCAGTATAGTAGCTCTAGTAATGTCGGTGTACAGCAGTATAGTAGGGCTAGTAATGTCGGTGTATAGTAGTACTAGTAATGTCAGTGTACAGCAGTATAGTAGTGCTAGTAATGTCAATGTACAGCAGTATAGTAATATCAGTGTACAGCAGTATAGTAGCTCTAGTAATGTCGGTGTACAGCAGTATAGTAGCTCTAGTAATGTCAGTGTACAGCAGTATAGTAGTACTAGTAATGTCAGTGTACAGCAGTATAGTAGTGCTAGTAATGTCGGTGTACAGCAGTATAGTAGTACTAGTAATGTCGGTGTACAGCAGTATAGTAGCTCTAGTAATGTCGGTGTACAGCAGTATAGTAGTACTAGTAATGTCGGTGTACAGCAGTATAGTAGTACTAGTAATGTCGGTGTACAGCAGTATAGTAGTACTAGTAATGTCAGTGTACAGCAGTATAGTAGTACTAGTAATGTCAGTGTACAGCAGTATAGTAGTACTAGTAATGTCAGTGTACAGCAGTATAGTAGTGCTAGTAATGTCGGTGTACAGCAGTATAGTAGTACTAGTAATGTCGGTGTACAGCAGTATAGTAGCTCTAGTAATGTCAGTGTACAGCAGTATAGTAGCTCTAGTAATGTCAGTGTACAGCAGTATAGTAGTACTAGTAATGTCGGTGTACAGCAGTATAGTAGTGCTAGTAATGTCGGTGTACAGCAGTATAGTAGTGCTAGTAATGTCGGTGTACAGCAGTATAGTAGCTCTAGTAATGTCGGTGTACAGCAGTATAGTAGTACTAGTAATGTCAGTGTACAGCAGTATAGTAGCGCTAGTAATGTCAGTGTACAGCAGTATAGTAGTACTAGTAATGTCGGTGTACAGCAGTATAGTAGTACTAGTAATGTCGGTGTACAGCAGTATAGTAGTACTAGTAATGTCGGTGTACAGCAGTATAGTAGTACTAGTAATGTCAGTGTACAGCAGTATAGTAGGGCTAGTAATGTCAGTGTACAGCAGTATAGTAGTACTAGTAATGTCGGTGTACAGCAGTATAGTAGGGCTAGTAATGTCAGTGTACAGCAGTATAGTAGTACTAGTAATGTCAGTGTACAGCAGTATAGTAGGGCTAGTAATGTCAGTGTACAGCAGTATAGTAGTACTAGTAATGTCGGTGTACAGCAGTATAGTAGTACTAGTAATGTCGGTGTACAGCAGTATAGTAGTACTAGTAATGTCGGTGTACAGCAGTATAGTAGTACTAGTAATGTCGGTGTACAGCAGTATAGTAGTACTAGTAATGTCAGTGTACAGCAGTATAGTAGTACTAGTAATGTCAGTGTACAGCAGTATAGTAGTGCTAGTAATGTCGGTGTACAGCAGTATAGTAGGGCTAGTAATGTCGGTGTACAGCAGTATAGTAGTACTAGTAATGTCAGTGTACAGCAGTATAGTAGGGCTAGTAATGTCGGTGTACAGCAGTATAGTAGTACTAGTAATGTCAGTGTACAGCAGTATAGTAGGGCTAGTAATGTCAGTGTACAGCAGTATAGTAATGTCAGTGTACAGCAGTATAGTAGTACTAGTAATGTCAGTGTACAGCAGTATAGTAGTACTAGTAATGTCAGTGTACAGCAGTATAGTAGTACTAGTAATGTCGGTGTACAGCAGTATAGTAGGGCTAGTAATGTCAGTGTACAGCAGTATAGTAATGTCAGTGTACAGCAGTATAGTAGTACTAGTAATGTCAGTGTACAGCAGTATAGTAGTACTAGTAATGTCAGTGTACAGCAGTATAGTAGTACTAGTAATGTCAGTGTACAGCAGTATAGTAGTGCTAGTAATGTCAGTGTACAGCAGTATAGTAGTACTAGTAATGTCAGTGTACAGCAGTATAGTAGTACTAGTAATGTCGGTGTACAGCAGTATAGTAGCTCTAGTAATGTCAGTGTACAGCAGTATAGTAGTACTAGTAATGTCAGTGTACAGCAGTATAGTAGTGCTAGTAATGTCGGTGTACAGCAGTATAGTAGTACTAGTAATGTCGGTGTACAGCAGTATAGTAGGGCTAGTAATGTCGGTGTACAGCAGTATAGTAGGGCTAGTAATGTCGGTGTACAGCAGTATAGTAGTACTAGTAATGTCGGTGTACAGCAGTATAGTAGCTCTAGTAATGTCAGTGTACAGCAGTATAGTAGGGCTAGTAATGTCGGTGTACAGCAGTATAGTAGTACTAGTAATGTCAGTGTACAGCAGTATAGTAGTACTAGTAATGTCAGTGTACAGCAGTATAGTAGGGCTAGTAATGTCGGTGTACAGCCGTATAGTAGTACTAGTAATGTCAGTGTACAGCAGTATAGTAGTACTAGTAATGTCGGTGTACAGCAGTATAGTAGCTCTAGTAATGTCAGTGTACAGCAGTATAGTAGGGCTAGTAATGTCGGTGTACAGCAGTATAGTAGTACTAGTAATGTCAGTGTACAGCAGTATAGTAGGGCTAGTAATGTCGGTGTACAGCAGTATAGTAGCTCTAGTAATGTCAGTGTACAGCAGTATAGTAGGGCTAGTAATGTCAGTGTACAGCAGTATAGTAGCTCTAGTAATGTCGGTGTACAGCAGTATAGTAGCTCTAGTAATGTCGGTGTACAGCAGTATAGTAGTACTAGTAATGTCAGTGTACAGCAGTATAGTAGTGCTAGTAATGTCGGTGTACAGCAGTATAGTAGTACTAGTAATGTCGGTGTACAGCAGTATAGTAGCTCTAGTAATGTCAGTGTACAGCAGTATAGTAGGGCTAGTAATGTCAGTGTACAGCAGTATAGTAGCTCTAGTAATGTCGGTGTACAGCAGTATAGTAGCTCTAGTAATGTCGGTGTACAGCAGTATAGTAGGGCTAGTAATGTCGGTGTATAGTAGTACTAGTAATGTCAGTGTACAGCAGTATAGTAGTACTAGTAATGTCAGTGTACAGCAGTATAGTAGGGCTAGTAATGTCAGTGTACAGCAGTATAGTAGCTCTAGTAATGTCGGTGTACAGCAGTATAGTAGGGCTAGTAATGTCGGTGTATAGTAGTACTAGTAATGTCAGTGTACAGCAGTATAGTAGTGCTAGTAATGTCAATGTACAGCAGTATAGTAATATCAGTGTACAGCAGTATAGTAGCTCTAGTAATGTCGGTGTACAGCAGTATAGTAGCTCTAGTAATGTCAGTGTACAGCAGTATAGTAGTACTAGTAATGTCAGTGTACAGCAGTATAGTAGTGCTAGTAATGTCGGTGTACAGCAGTATAGTAGTACTAGTAATGTCGGTGTACAGCAGTATAGTAGCTCTAGTAATGTCGGTGTACAGCAGTATAGTAGTACTAGTAATGTCGGTGTACAGCAGTATAGTAGTACTAGTAATGTCGGTGTACAGCAGTATAGTAGTACTAGTAATGTCAGTGTACAGCAGTATAGTAGTACTAGTAATGTCAGTGTACAGCAGTATAGTAGTACTAGTAATGTCAGTGTACAGCAGTATAGTAGTGCTAGTAATGTCGGTGTACAGCAGTATAGTAGTACTAGTAATGTCGGTGTACAGCAGTATAGTAGCTCTAGTAATGTCAGTGTACAGCAGTATAGTAGTACTAGTAATGTCAGTGTACAGCAGTATAGTAGGGCTAGTAATGTCAGTGTACAGCAGTATAGTAGTACTAGTAATGTCGGTGTACAGCAGTATAGTAGGGCTAGTAATGTCAGTGTACAGCAGTATAGTAGTACTAGTAATGTCAGTGTACAGCAGTATAGTAGGGCTAGTAATGTCAGTGTACAGCAGTATAGTAGTACTAGTAATGTCGGTGTACAGCAGTATAGTAGTACTAGTAATGTCGGTGTACAGCAGTATAGTAGTACTAGTAATGTCGGTGTACAGCAGTATAGTAGTACTAGTAATGTCGGTGTACAGCAGTATAGTAGTACTAGTAATGTCGGTGTACAGCAGTATAGTAGTACTAGTAATGTCAGTGTACAGCAGTATAGTAGTACTAGTAATGTCAGTGTACAGCAGTATAGTAGTGCTAGTAATGTCGGTGTACAGCAGTATAGTAGGGCTAGTAATGTCGGTGTACAGCAGTATAGTAGTACTAGTAATGTCAGTGTACAGCAGTATAGTAGGGCTAGTAATGTCGGTGTACAGCAGTATAGTAGCTCTAGTAATGTCAGTGTACAGCAGTATAGTAGGGCTAGTAATGTCGGTGTACAGCAGTATAGTAGTACTAGTAATGTCAGTGTACAGCAGTATAGTAGGGCTAGTAATGTCGGTGTACAGCAGTATAGTAGCTCTAGTAATGTCAGTGTACAGCAGTATAGTAGGGCTAGTAATGTCAGTGTACAGCAGTATAGTAGCTCTAGTAATGTCGGTGTACAGCAGTATAGTAGCTCTAGTAATGTCGGTGTACAGCAGTATAGTAGCTCTAGTAATGTCAGTGTACAGCAGTATAGTAGGGCTAGTAATGTCAGTGTACAGCAGTATAGTAGCTCTAGTAATGTCGGTGTACAGCAGTATAGTAGCTCTAGTAATGTCGGTGTACAGCAGTATAGTAGGGCTAGTAATGTCGGTGTATAGTAGTACTAGTAATGTCAGTGTACAGCAGTATAGTAGTACTAGTAATGTCAGTGTACAGCAGTATAGTAGGGCTAGTAATGTCAGTGTACAGCAGTATAGTAGCTCTAGTAATGTCGGTGTACAGCAGTATAGTAGGGCTAGTAATGTCGGTGTATAGTAGTACTAGTAATGTCAGGGTACAGCAGTATAGTAGTGCTAGTAATGTCAGTGTACAGCAGTATAGTAGTACTAGTAATGTCAGTGTACAGCAGTATAGTAGCTCTAGTAATGTCGGTGTACAGCAGTATAGTAGCTCTAGTAATGTCAGTGTACAGCAGTATAGTAGTACTAGTAATGTCAGTGTACAGCAGTATAGTAGTGCTAGTAATGTCGGTGTACAGCAGTATAGTAGTACTAGTAATGTCGGTGTACAGCAGTATAGTAGTGCTAGTAATGTCGGTGTACAGCAGTATAGTAGTACTAGTAATGTCGGTGTACAGCAGTATAGTAGCTCTAGTAATGTCAGTGTACAGCAGTATAGTAGTACTAGTAATGTCGGTGTACAGCAGTATAGTAGTACTAGTAATGTCGGTGTACAGCAGTATAGTAGTACTAGTAATGTCGGTGTACAGCAGTATAGTAGTACTAGTAATGTCGGTGTACAGCAGTATAGTAGTACTAGTAATGGCGGTGTACAGCAGTATAGTAGTACTAGTAATGTCGGTGTACAGCAGTATAGTAGTACTAGTAATGTCAGTGTACAGCAGTATAGTAGTACTAGTAATGTCGGTGTACAGCAGTATAGTAGTACTAGTAATGTCGGTGTACAGCAGTATAGTAGTACTAGTAATGTCGGTGTACAGCAGTATAGTAGCTCTAGTAATGTCGGTGTACAGCAGTATAGTAGCTCTAGTAATGTCAGTGTACAGCAGTATAGTAGTACTAGTAATGTCGGTGTACAGCAGTATAGTAGTACTAGTAATGTCGGTGTACAGCAGTATAGTAGTACTAGTAATGTCGGTGTACAGCAGTATAGTAGTACTAGTAATGTCAGTGTACAGCAGTATAGTAGTACTAGTAATGTCGGTGTACAGCAGTATAGTAGTACTAGTAATGTCGGTGTACAGCAGTATAGTAGTACTAGTAATGTCGGTGTACAGCAGTATAGTAGCTCTAGTAATGTCGGTGTACAGCAGTATAGTAGCTCTAGTAATGTCGGTGTACAGCAGTATAGTAGCTCTAGTAATGTCAGTGTACAGCAGTATAGTAGTACTAGTAAAGTCGGTGTACAGCAGTATAGTAGTACTAGTAATGTCGGTGTACAGCAGTATAGTAGCTCTAGTAATGTCGGTGTACAGCAGTATAGTAGTACTAGTAATGTCGGTGTACAGCAGTATAGTAGTACTAGTAATGTCAGTGTACAGCAGTATAGTAGTACTAGTAATGTCAGTGTACAGCAGTATAGTAGCTCTAGTAATGTCAGTGTACAGCAGTATAGTAGGGCTAGTAATGTCAGTGTACAGCAGTATAGTAGTGCTAGTAATGTCAATGTACAGCAGTATAGTAATATCAGTGTACAGCAGTATAGTAGTACTAGTAATGTCAGTGTACAGCAGTATAGTAGGGCTAGTAATGTCAGTGTACAGCAGTATAGTAGTGCTAGTAATGTCAGTGTACAGCAGTATAGTAGGGCTAGTAATGTCAGTGTACAGCAGTATAGTAATGTCAGTGTACAGCAGTATAGTAGGGCTAGTAATGTCAGCGTACAACAGTATAGTAGGGCTAGTAATGTCAGTGTACAGCAGTATAGTAATGTCAGTGTACAGCAGTATAGTAGTACTAGTAATGTCAGTGTACAGCAGTATAGTAATGTCAGTGTACAGCAGTATAGTAGGGCTAGTAATGTCAGCGTACAGCAGTATAGTAGGGCTAGTAATGTCAGTGTACAGCAGTATAGTAATGTCAGTGTACAGCAGTATAGTAGTACTAGTAATGTCAGTGTACAGCAGTATAGTAATGTCAGTGTACAGCAGTATAGTAGTACTAGTAATGTCGGTGTACAGCAGTATAGTAGGGCTAGTAATGTCAGTGTACAGCAGTATAGTAATGTCAGTGTACAGCAGTATAGTAGTACTAGTAATGTCAGTGTACAGCAGTATAGTAGTACTAGTAATGTCAGTGTACAGCAGTATAGTAGTACTAGTAATGTCAGTGTACAGCAGTATAGTAGTGCTAGTAATGTCAGTGTACAGCAGTATAGTAGTACTAGTAATGTCAGTGTACAGCAGTATAGTAGTACTAGTAATGTCGGTGTACAGCAGTATAGTAGCTCTAGTAATGTCAGTGTACAGCAGTATAGTAGTACTAGTAATGTCAGTGTACAGCAGTATAGTAGTACTAGTAATGTCGGTGTACAGCAGTATAGTAGTGCTAGTAATGTCGGTGTACAGCAGTATAGTAGTACTAGTAATGTCGGTGTACAGCAGTATAGTAGGGCTAGTAATGTCGGTGTACAGCAGTATAGTAGGGCTAGTAATGTCGGTGTACAGCAGTATAGTAGTACTAGTAATGTCGGTGTACAGCAGTATAGTAGCTCTAGTAATGTCAGTGTACAGCAGTATAGTAGGGCTAGTAATGTCGGTGTACAGCAGTATAGTAGTACTAGTAATGTCAGTGTACAGCAGTATAGTAGTACTAGTAATGTCAGTGTACAGCAGTATAGTAGGGCTAGTAATGTCGGTGTACAGCCGTATAGTAGTACTAGTAATGTCAGTGTACAGCAGTATAGTAGTACTAGTAATGTCGGTGTACAGCAGTATAGTAGCTCTAGTAATGTCAGTGTACAGCAGTATAGTAGGGCTAGTAATGTCGGTGTACAGCAGTATAGTAGTACTAGTAATGTCAGTGTACAGCAGTATAGTAGGGCTAGTAATGTCGGTGTACAGCAGTATAGTAGCTCTAGTAATGTCAGTGTACAGCAGTATAGTAGGGCTAGTAATGTCAGTGTACAGCAGTATAGTAGCTCTAGTAATGTCGGTGTACAGCAGTATAGTAGCTCTAGTAATGTCGGTGTACAGCAGTATAGTAGTACTAGTAATGTCAGTGTACAGCAGTATAGTAGTGCTAGTAATGTCGGTGTACAGCAGTATAGTAGTACTAGTAATGTCGGTGTACAGCAGTATAGTAGCTCTAGTAATGTCAGTGTACAGCAGTATAGTAGGGCTAGTAATGTCAGTGTACAGCAGTATAGTAGCTCTAGTAATGTCGGTGTACAGCAGTATAGTAGCTCTAGTAATGTCGGTGTACAGCAGTATAGTAGGGCTAGTAATGTCGGTGTATAGTAGTACTAGTAATGTCAGTGTACAGCAGTATAGTAGTACTAGTAATGTCAGTGTACAGCAGTATAGTAGGGCTAGTAATGTCAGTGTACAGCAATATAGTAGCTCTAGTAATGTCGGTGTACAGCAGTATAGTAGGGCTAGTAATGTCGGTGTATAGTAGTACTAGTAATGTCAGTGTACAGCAGTATAGTAGTGCTAGTAATGTCAATGTACAGCAGTATAGTAGTACTAGTAATGTCAGTGTACAGCAGTATAGTAGTACTAGTAATGTCAGTGTACAGCAGTATAGTAGGGCTAGTAATGTCAGTGTACAGCAGTATAGTAGCTCTAGTAATGTCGGTGTACAGCAGTATAGTAGCTCTAGTAATGTCAGTGTACAGCAGTATAGTAGTACTAGTAATGTCAGTGTACAGCAGTATAGTAGTGCTAGTAATGTCGGTGTACAGCAGTATAGTAGTACTAGTAATGTCGGTGTACAGCAGTATAGTAGCTCTAGTAATGTCGGTGTACAGCAGTATAGTAGTACTAGTAATGTCGGTGTACAGCAGTATAGTAGTACTAGTAATGTCGGTGTACAGCAGTATAGTAGTACTAGTAATGTCAGTGTACAGCAGTATAGTAGTACTAGTAATGTCAGTGTACAGCAGTATAGTAGTACTAGTAATGTCAGTGTACAGCAGTATAGTAGTGCTAGTAATGTCGGTGTACAGCAGTATAGTAGTACTAGTAATGTCGGTGTACAGCAGTATAGTAGCTCTAGTAATGTCAGTGTACAGCAGTATAGTAGCTCTAGTAATGTCAGTGTACAGCAGTATAGTAGTACTAGTAATGTCGGTGTACAGCAGTATAGTAGTGCTAGTAATGTCGGTGTACAGCAGTATAGTAGTGCTAGTAATGTCGGTGTACAGCAGTATAGTAGCTCTAGTAATGTCGGTGTACAGCAGTATAGTAGCACTAGTAATGTCAGTGTACAGCAGTATAGTAGCGCTAGTAATGTCAGTGTACAGCAGTATAGTAGTACTAGTAATGTCGGTGTACAGCAGTATAGTAGTACTAGTAATGTCGGTGTACAGCAGTATAGTAGTACTAGTAATGTCGGTGTACAGCAGTATAGTAGTACTAGTAATGTCAGTGTACAGCAGTATAGTAGGGCTAGTAATGTCAGTGTACAGCAGTATAGTAGTACTAGTAATGTCGGTGTACAGCAGTATAGTAGGGCTAGTAATGTCAGTGTACAGCAGTATAGTAGTACTAGTAATGTCAGTGTACAGCAGTATAGTAGGGCTAGTAATGTCAGTGTACAGCAGTATAGTAGTACTAGTAATGTCGGTGTACAGCAGTATAGTAGTACTAGTAATGTCGGTGTACAGCAGTATAGTAGTACTAGTAATGTCGGTGTACAGCAGTATAGTAGTACTAGTAATGTCGGTGTACAGCAGTATAGTAGTACTAGTAATGTCAGTGTACAGCAGTATAGTAGTACTAGTAATGTCAGTGTACAGCAGTATAGTAGTGCTAGTAATGTCGGTGTACAGCAGTATAGTAGGGCTAGTAATGTCGGTGTACAGCAGTATAGTAGTACTAGTAATGTCAGTGTACAGCAGTATAGTAGGGCTAGTAATGTCGGTGTACAGCAGTATAGTAGTACTAGTAATGTCAGTGTACAGCAGTATAGTAATGTCAGTGTACAGCAGTATAGTAGTACTAGTAATGTCGGTGTACAGCAGTATAGTAGGGCTAGTAATGTCAGTGTACAGCAGTATAGTAATGTCAGTGTACAGCAGTATAGTAGTACTAGTAATGTCAGTGTACAGCAGTATAGTAGTACTAGTAATGTCAGTGTACAGCAGTATAGTAGTACTAGTAATGTCAGTGTACAGCAGTATAGTAGTGCTAGTAATGTCAGTGTACAGCAGTATAGTAGTACTAGTAATGTCAGTGTACAGCAGTATAGTAGTACTAGTAATGTCGGTGTACAGCAGTATAGTAGCTCTAGTAATGTCAGTGTACAGCAGTATAGTAGTACTAGTAATGTCAGTGTACAGCAGTATAGTAGTGCTAGTAATGTCGGTGTACAGCAGTATAGTAGTACTAGTAATGTCGGTGTACAGCAGTATAGTAGGGCTAGTAATGTCGGTGTACAGCAGTATAGTAGGGCTAGTAATGTCGGTGTACAGCAGTATAGTAGTACTAGTAATGTCGGTGTACAGCAGTATAGTAGCTCTAGTAATGTCAGTGTACAGCAGTATAGTAGGGCTAGTAATGTCGGTGTACAGCAGTATAGTAGTACTAGTAATGTCAGTGTACAGCAGTATAGTAGTACTAGTAATGTCAGTGTACAGCAGTATAGTAGGGCTAGTAATGTCGGTGTACAGCCGTATAGTAGTACTAGTAATGTCAGTGTACAGCAGTATAGTAGTACTAGTAATGTCGGTGTACAGCAGTATAGTAGCTCTAGTAATGTCAGTGTACAGCAGTATAGTAGGGCTAGTAATGTCGGTGTACAGCAGTATAGTAGTACTAGTAATGTCAGTGTACAGCAGTATAGTAGGGCTAGTAATGTCGGTGTACAGCAGTATAGTAGCTCTAGTAATGTCAGTGTACAGCAGTATAGTAGGGCTAGTAATGTCAGTGTACAGCAGTATAGTAGCTCTAGTAATGTCGGTGTACAGCAGTATAGTAGCTCTAGTAATGTCGGTGTACAGCAGTATAGTAGTACTAGTAATGTCAGTGTACAGCAGTATAGTAGTGCTAGTAATGTCGGTGTACAGCAGTATAGTAGTACTAGTAATGTCGGTGTACAGCAGTATAGTAGCTCTAGTAATGTCAGTGTACAGCAGTATAGTAGGGCTAGTAATGTCAGTGTACAGCAGTATAGTAGCTCTAGTAATGTCGGTGTACAGCAGTATAGTAGCTCTAGTAATGTCGGTGTACAGCAGTATAGTAGGGCTAGTAATGTCGGTGTATAGTAGTACTAGTAATGTCAGTGTACAGCAGTATAGTAGTACTAGTAATGTCAGTGTACAGCAGTATAGTAGGGCTAGTAATGTCAGTGTACAGCAGTATAGTAGCTCTAGTAATGTCGGTGTACAGCAGTATAGTAGGGCTAGTAATGTCGGTGTATAGTAGTACTAGTAATGTCAGTGTACAGCAGTATAGTAGTGCTAGTAATGTCAATGTACAGCAGTATAGTAATATCAGTGTACAGCAGTATAGTAGCTCTAGTAATGTCGGTGTACAGCAGTATAGTAGCTCTAGTAATGTCAGTGTACAGCAGTATAGTAGTACTAGTAATGTCAGTGTACAGCAGTATAGTAGTGCTAGTAATGTCGGTGTACAGCAGTATAGTAGTACTAGTAATGTCGGTGTACAGCAGTATAGTAGCTCTAGTAATGTCGGTGTACAGCAGTATAGTAGTACTAGTAATGTCGGTGTACAGCAGTATAGTAGTACTAGTAATGTCGGTGTACAGCAGTATAGTAGTACTAGTAATGTCAGTGTACAGCAGTATAGTAGTACTAGTAATGTCAGTGTACAGCAGTATAGTAGTACTAGTAATGTCAGTGTACAGCAGTATAGTAGTGCTAGTAATGTCGGTGTACAGCAGTATAGTAGTACTAGTAATGTCGGTGTACAGCAGTATAGTAGCTCTAGTAATGTCAGTGTACAGCAGTATAGTAGCTCTAGTAATGTCAGTGTACAGCAGTATAGTAGTACTAGTAATGTCGGTGTACAGCAGTATAGTAGTGCTAGTAATGTCGGTGTACAGCAGTATAGTAGTGCTAGTAATGTCGGTGTACAGCAGTATAGTAGCTCTAGTAATGTCGGTGTACAGCAGTATAGTAGTACTAGTAATGTCGGTGTACAGCAGTATAGTAGTACTAGTAATGTCGGTGTACAGCAGTATAGTAGTACTAGTAATGTCGGTGTACAGCAGTATAGTAGTACTAGTAATGTCGGTGTACAGCAGTATAGTAGTGCTAGTAATGTCAGTGTACAGCAGTATAGTAGGGCTAGTAATGTCAGTGTACAGCAGTATAGTAGTACTAGTAATGTCGGTGTACAGCAGTATAGTAGGGCTAGTAATGTCAGTGTACAGCAGTATAGTAGTACTAGTAATGTCAGTGTACAGCAGTATAGTAGGGCTAGTAATGTCAGTGTACAGCAGTATAGTAGTACTAGTAATGTCGGTGTACAGCAGTATAGTAGTACTAGTAATGTCGGTGTACAGCAGTATAGTAGTACTAGTAATGTCGGTGTACAGCAGTATAGTAGTACTAGTAATGTCGGTGTACAGCAGTATAGTAGTACTAGTAATGTCAGTGTACAGCAGTATAGTAGTACTAGTAATGTCAGTGTACAGCAGTATAGTAGGGCTAGTAATGTCAGTGTACAGCAGTATAGTAGTACTAGTAATGTCGGTGTACAGCAGTATAGTAGTACTAGTAATGTCGGTGTACAGCAGTATAGTAGTACTAGTAATGTCGGTGTACAGCAGTATAGTAGTACTAGTAATGTCGGTGTACAGCAGTATAGTAGTACTAGTAATGTCAGTGTACAGCAGTATAGTAGTACTAGTAATGTCGGTGTACAGCAGTATAGTAGGGCTAGTAATGTCAGTGTACAGCAGTATAGTAGTACTAGTAATGTCAGTGTACAGCAGTATAGTAGTGCTAGTAATGTCGGTGTACAGCAGTATAGTAGGGCTAGTAATGTCGGTGTACAGCAGTATAGTAGTACTAGTAATGTCAGTGTACAGCAGTATAGTAGTGCTAGTAATGTCGGTGTACAGCAGTATAGTAGTGCTAGTAATGTCGGTGTACAGCAGTATAGTAGTACTAGTAATGTCAGTGTACAGCAGTATAGTAGCTCTAGTAATGTCAGTGTACAGCAGTATAGTAGGGCTAGTAATGTCAGTGTACAGCAGTATAGTAGTGCTAGTAATGTCGGTGTACAGCAGTATAGTAGTGCAGGAATCCCTCACTTTCCCAGCTCTTACATGGAGGGCTGTTAGTCTCCCCAGGGTGCAGGCTCCCATATACAGCCCTGTAACACCGGACCCCTGCAGGCCGGGGACACCACGGTATATGCAGGTGACACAGCGCCACAGGCTCCAGCAGCTGATGCTATAATGCAGCACATTAAGCATAAAGTTGTGCCACTGCTGACACCGCTGCACTGCACGACAGCCTGCGATCAGACACCGTTATGTAACATCACAGCACACTATAGAAGAACACAGCTGATCGTACATCCCAGCATGACAACGGTCTGTGTCACGACATAACGACACGCGATATGTATTACCTGTCACCAGCACAGCAGGCTGAGGCTATAGCGGAGTCGCTCTTGTTAGCCATGACGTCACGGGAAGGGGCGGGACTCTTGGAGTAAGGGCGGGGCTTCAAGGGACACCGCTCATAACAGGAAGCAGTAGTGGCAGCTGTGTGCCTGTCTGTCTGCACATGTGTACTGGACACACTGGCAGGTACGGGATGCTGGGAGCTCGGAAGGGAAGGGGTGGTGATGTGTACATGGGACTGCAGGTTGAATGGAGCTGAATGGAGGAGGGATTATGTTCTTTACATGGGACTGCAGGCTGAAGCTGCATGCCGTAAGGGTTGTAGGAAGGTGCGTGTTGGTCTTTACTTGGGGCTGAATAGAGCAGAAGTGAGAGGAGGTTACGGACTGAATTTCAGAGGAGGGGGTGAGGCTATTTACATGGGCCTGCGTGTTGAATAGTGCTGAAAGAGTGTAGATTATTTACATGGGACTGTATGTGTGTGGGGGGCTAAAGGAGGGGTTAAATGGTAGTGTGGACAGGGCTGCCATCCATCCAGAAATTCCTGGACAGTCTGTAAAAATAAAGTTGTTTTTTTTTAGCTCTGTCTGTAAAAAAAAAAAAAAAAATGTATTTAAATGGAGAAACTTGTACAGATAACTTTTTTCCGTAATTCTCATCGCTTCCCAGAGCAGGCGGCCATGTCTTCTGAGGGCTGTAGGCCGGGATCACTGCTGTGATCTATTACTATTTGCCAATCTGTCCGTGAAGCATATTGTCTGTCTGTGATATCCAGTTAGGTCCATATATATTTGGACAGAGACAACATTTTTCTAATTTTGGTTATAGACTTTACCACAATAAATTTGAAACAAAACAATTCAGATGCAGTTGAAGTTCAGACTTTCAGCTTTCATTTGAGGGTATGCACATTAAAACTGGACGAAGGGTTTAGGAGTTTCAGCTCTTTAACCCCTTCATGACCCAGCCTATTTTGACCTTAAAGGGCACCTGTCACCCCGAAAATCGCGGGTGAGGTAAGCCCACCGGCATCAGGGGCTTATCTACAGCGTTCTGTAATGCTGTAGATAAGCCCCCGATGTTACCTGAAAGAGGAGAAAAAGAGGTTATATTATACTCACCCAGGGGCGGTCCCGCTGCTGGTCAGGTCGGATGGGCGTCTCCGTTCCGCTGCGGCGCCTCCCATCTTCTTTCCATGACGTCCTCTTCTGATCTTCAGCCACGGCTCCGGCGCAGGCGTACTTTGCTCTGCCCTGTTGAGGGCAGACAAAGTACTGCAGTGCGCAGGCGCCGGGCCTCTGACCTTTCCGGCGCCTGCGCACTGCAGTACTATAAGGTGCCCTCAAGAGGGCAGAGCAAAGTACGCCTGCGCCGGAGCCGTGGCTGAAGATCAGAAGAGGACGTCATGGAAAGAAGATAGGAGGCGCCGCAGCGGACCAGAGACGCCCATCCGACCTGACCAGCAGCGGGACCGCCCCTGGGTGAGTATAATATAACGTCTTTTTCTCATCTTTCAGGTAACATCAGGGGCTTATCTACAGCATTACAGAGTGCTGTAGATAAGCCCCTGATGCCGGTGGGCTTACCTCACCCGCGATTTTCGGGGTGACAGGTTCCCTTTAACCCCTTCACCCCAAAGCCTGTTTTCACCTAAGTGACAGGGCCAATTTTTACAATTCTGACCACTGTCACTTTATGGGGTTATAACTCTGAAACGCTTCAACGGATCCCGGTGATTCTGACACTGTTTTCTCGTGACATATTGTACTTCATGATAGTGGTAAAACTTCTTCGATATGACTTGCATTTATTTGTGAAAAAAACAAAAATTTGTCAGAAATTATGAAATATTAGCAATTTTCAAACTTTTAGTTTTTATGCCCTTAAATTAGAGAGTTATATCACACAATATAGTTAATAAACAACATTTCCCACATGTCTGCTGTACATCAGCACAATTTTGGAAACATAATTTTTTTTTGTTAGGGAGTTATAAGGGTTAAAAGTTGACCAGCGATTTCTCATTTTTGCAACAAAATTTGCAAAACCATTTTTTTTTTTACGGACCACCTCACACTTAAAGTGACTTTGAAGGGTCTATATGACAGAAAATGCCCAAAAGTGACACCATTCTAAAAACTGCACCCCTCAAGGTACTCAAAACCACATTCAAAAAGTTTATTAACCCTTCAGGTGCTTCACAGGAATTTTTTGAATGTTTAAAAAAAAATTAACATTTAACTTTTTTTTCACAAAATTTTTACTTCAGGTCCAATTTGTTTCATTTTACCAAGGGTAACAGGAGAAATTGGACCACAAAAGTCGTTGTACAATTTGTCCTGAGTATGCCGATACCCCATATGTGGGGGTAAACCACTGTTTGGGCACATGGCAGAGCTCGGAAGGGAAGGAGCGCCATTTGACTTTCCAATGCAAGATTTGCTGGAATTGAGATCAGAGCCCATGTCACGATTGGAGAGCCCCTGACGTGCCTAAACAGTGGAAACCCCCACAAGTGACACCATTTTGGAAAGTAGACCCTCTAAGGAACTAATCTAGATGTGTGGTGAGCACTTTGAACCTCCACGTGCTTCACAGAAGTTTATAATGTAGAGCCGTAAAAAAAAAATTCTTATTAATTTTCACAAAAAATGATCTTTTTGCCCCCAATTTTTTTTCCCCAAGGGTAACAGGATAAATTGGACCCCAAAAGTTGTTGTGCAATTTGTCCTGAGTACGCCGATACTTCATATATGGGGATAAACCACTGTTTGAGCGCATGGCAGAGCTCGGAAGGGAAGGAGCGCCATTTGACTTTTCAATGCAAAATTGGCTGGAATTCAGATCGGAACCCATGTTGCATTTGGAGAGCCCCTGACGTGCCTTAACAGTGGAAACCCCCCACAAGTGACCCCATTTTGGAAAGAAGACCCCCTAAGGAACTTATCTAGATGTGTGGTGAGCACTTTTAACCCCCAATTGTTTCACTAAAGTTTAGAATGTAGCATTGTGAAAATTAAAAAATCATGTTTTCTTTCCACAAAATGATGTTTTGGCCCGCAATTTTTTTTTTCGCCAAGGGTAACAGGAGAAATTGGACCACAAAAGTTATTGTCCAATTTGTCCTGAGTACGCCGATACCCCATATGTTGGGGGGAACCACCGTTTGAGTGCATGGCAGAGCTCGGAAGGGAAGGAGCGCCGTTTGAAATGCAGACTTAGATGGATTGGTCTGCAGGTGTCATGTTGCATTTGCAGAGCCCCTGATGTACCTAAACAGTAGAAACCCCCCACAAGTGACCCCATATTGGAAACTAGACCCCCCAAGGAACTTATCTAGATGTGTTGTGAGAGCTTTGAACCAACAAGTGTTTCACTACAGTTTATAACGCAGAGCCGTGAAAATAAAAAAATATTTTTTTTCCACGAAAATGATATTTTAGCCCCCACGTTTTTATTTTCCCAAGGGTAACAGGACAAATTAGACCCCAAAAGTTGTTGTCAAACTTGTCCTGAGAACGCTGATACCCCATATGTTGGGGGGAACCACTGTTTGGGCGCACAGGAGAACTCGGAAGGGAAGGAGCAGTGTTTTTAGTTTTTCAAAGCAGAATTGGCTGGAATTGAGATCGGATGCCATGTCGCGTTTAGAGAGCCCCTGATGTGCCTAACCAGTGGAAACTCCCCAATTATAACTGAAACCCCAACCCTAGCCCTAACCCTAATAGGAAAATGGAAATAAATACATTTTTTTTACATTTTATTATTTTTCCCTAACTAAGGGGGTGATGAAGGGGGGTTTGATTTACTTTTATAGCGGTCTTTTTGGCGGATTTTTAGGGTTGGCAGCCGTCACACACTAAAAGACGCTTTTTATTGCAAAAAATAGTTTTTGCATCACCACATTTTGAGAGCTATAATTTATCCATATTTTGGCCCACAGAGTCATGTGAGATCTTGTTTTTTGCGAGACGAGTTCACGTTTTTATTGGTAACATTTTCGGGCAGACGACATTTTTTGATCGCTTTTTATTCCGATTTTTATGAGGCGGAATGAACCAAAACCAGCAATTCCTGAAATTCTTTTAGGGGGGGGGGCGTTTATACCGTTCCACGTGTGGTAAAATTGATAAAGCAGTTTTATTCTTCAGGTCAGTACGATTACAGCGATACCTCATTTATATCATTTTTTTTATGTTTTGGCACTTTTACACAATAAAAACTATTTTATATAAAAAAATAATTGTTTTTGCATCGCTTTATTCTGAGAGCTATAACTTTTTTATTTTTCTGCTGAAGATGCTGTATGGCGGCTTTTTTGTGCGGGACAAGATGTCGTTTTCAGTGGTACCATGGTTATTTATATCCGTCGTTTTGATCGCGTGTTATTCCACTTTTTGTTCGTCTGTATGATAATAAAGCAATGTTTTTTGCCTTGTTTTTTTTTTTTTTTTTGCGGTGTTCACTGAAGGGGTTAACTAGTGGGATAGTTTTATAGAGCGGGTCGTTACGGACGAGGCGATACCAAATATGTGTACTTTTATTGTTTGTTTTTTTTAATTTACATAAATGGATTTACTGGGAATTTTTTTTTTTTCTTTGGCGATTTATTTTTTTATACATTCTATTTTTTTTTTTTTTTTTTTTTTTACTTTCTACCATTGTCCCAGGGTGGGACATCACTGTATTAGATCAGATCGTTGATCTGACACTGTGCATAGCTCTCTGTCAGATCAACGATCTGACAGACAAGCTTAGCTGGCTTTCCGGCGCCTGCTCTCAGCAACTCTCAGCAGTCGCCGGCTAGCCATGTCATTTCATGACCCGGAAGGAGTCCGGCGGCCATCTTGGATCCGGGGACTCCTTCCGGGTCACCGGAGCAACGCGATCTCATCGCGTTTCTCCGGTGGGAGAGCGCAGGGAGCCCCCGTCCCTGCGCGATCCCCCTCTATGCCGCTGTCACTACTGACAGCGGCATCAGAGGGGTTAAATGCCCGCGATCGGCGCTACCGCCGATCGTGGGCATTGCTGCGGGGTGTCAGCTGTCATATACAGCTGACACCCGCATCCGATCACCGCGGCGCTCAGCGCGAGACCGCGGTGATCGGTGCGCCGTACTAGTACTGCTGCTGGCACAAATGCAGTGCCGGCAGCGCAGTACTAGTACGGCGCATGGCGCGAAGGGGTTAAAGACCTTGCCATTTTTTGCAATTCTGACCAGTGTCCCTTTTATGAGGTAATAACTCGGGAACGCTTCAACGGATCCAAGCGATTCTGAGATTTTCTCGTGACATATTGGGCTTCAAGGGAATGGAGCACACTCAGCAAATCAGGTGGTGCAGGCTGTACTTGGGAAGAACCCAATACCAGTCAAATAAACGATAAAACAGCCGCACACTCTTGGGTTATAGCTTGCAAAGTGGTGTATTTTTTACTCTTCGCCACGACAGCACCCACTTTGAGAGAGGGACCCGCCCATAGGAACAGGAAACCTACAGAGATAAAAAGGGCGGTCCCCCTCTCCTCCTCAGTTGGTTTCCTGTTCCTATCGGAAATCCCTGGAATACCTACAGATGGAGGTGGTTGGAGCACCTCCGCTTTGCTTTCCTTCCTGAGCCTATGCACCCGCCTGTGTGGTTCTCTCGGTGACAGCAGGGGCTGCGGCATCAGAAGCAGCGGCGGGGGAGCCACTGCATGCAGCACCCCCCTCGTCTGAGTGCTGGCCGGCAGGTTCCGGGCATGGAAGTCCGGCCTTTGGAGGGAGCGTGTGCATGGGGGCCGGTCCCGGACGTTCTAGGAGCGGCGCCGACCCTGACGCGCAAGTAAGTCTGCGCTGCTTCAATTGAACCGGAAGTGGTTGGAGCACTTCCGGTTCGCGGGGGGCGGCGCGCTGCTGGGAGCCGCGCGATTCAAATGGGAAGCCGGGACGCAGAGCCGATGCTCAGTATGTCGTTCCCGGCAGAGAGTGAGCTTCCACTGGTAGTGGAACGCGACAGCGCTGATAAAAGCAGCGCTAAAGGTTCTAAATCCTCAGCGAAAAAGAGTGGTCGTTCCATGGAAGGATCTGACACTCACAGAAGTAAATCAAGGAGTACGGATACAGTACTCAGACCCCGCACAGCGTCTTCTCCTCCAAGACCGGTATGATAATGGAAATGAAGGCTTCACTGGGTGAGTGTTACAAAAAAATCCTCTACCTATAAGCTGATTCCTTCCTTCTCTGATCTCCCCTAGGCTAAGAAGACCAATAAATCTAAACATAAAGAGTGTGCTTTGTGCACGCAGCCCTTGCCGGACACATATCCTAAGAGGCTGTGTCAGTCCTGTATAAGTCAGACCTTACAGGATGAGGCGGCTGTTACAGCCACAAGTATTAGAGCCATAATACGGCAAGAAATACAGTCTCTGGGATCAGGGTCCATAAAAAAGCATGATAATAAACGCCAGTCTCCTGACCCCAGTTCAGAATCTGAAGAGGGCTTAATTCATTCATCCAACACCTCAGAATCATCTCATAGTTCCTCTGAAGATGAAGGTGGAGCATGTTTTTCCGTTGAAAGCATTGACAGCCTTATAAAATCCATCAGAAATACTATGGGGTGCCCAGACGCAAAAGGAGTCAAATCTGCTGAAGATATTATGTTTGCAGGTCTGGGTCATAAAAAAAGACGAGCGTTTCCAGTAGTTTCTGCCATCAAGGACCTGGTAAAGAAAGAGTGGGACAAACCGGGGAAGGGGTTTCTCCCGTCCTCTTCTAAGAGGCGTTACCCCTTTAGCGATGAGGACTTAGCAGTATGGTCTAAAGTCCCAAAAGTGGATGCAGCTGTGGCATCCACCTCGAAACAGTAATCTCTTCCTGTGGAAGATGCAGGAATCTTGCTAGATCCCTTAGACCGCAAAACAGAGGCTCTCCTGAAAAGATCCTGGGAGACGAATACAGGAGCTTTCAAACCGGCCATATCAGGCACGTGCACAGCCAGGTCCCTATTAGTCTGGGTAGACCAACTGGAGCAACAAGTAAGAGGCAAGGTCTCAAGAGATAAAATCCTCCAAGTTTTGCCACTGATTAAAAATGCCACGGCATTCTTAGCTGACGCTTCAGCGGACTCCCTCCGTTTAGCAGCGAGGTCAGCAGGTCTGGTCAATGCAGCTCGGCGTGCCCTTTGGCTCAAAGGATGGAAGGGAGATGCTCAGTCAAAAACTAGACTATGTTCAATCCCATGCCAGGGTGAGTTCTTGTTCGGGAAGGTCCTAGATGACCTACTTAACAAAGCTGGAGAGAGAAGGAAAGGCTTCCCTAAACAGTTTCTTCCTTCTTACAGGAGAGCGTTTAGAAGACTGCCATTTAACAGGAGGAGGCCGTACGAGCCACAAAAAGATCGCTGGGAATCAAAAGACACCAAGCCGAAAGGTGCCGTATATAGTAACCCCGAAACATCTAGGCGGGGGCGATACTATCAGTAATGAAATCCCAGTTGGTGGCAGACTGAAGTTTTTTTATCATAAATGGGAAGAGATAACATCAAATCAGTGGAATAAAAACTGGACTAAGACTAGATTTCTGTAAATTACCACAGGATAACTTTGTAGTAACATCATTAAGAGCGCCGGAACAACAAGAAGCGCTTCAATTAGAAATTCTGAGCCTTTTGGCTAAGAATGTTCTCATCGAAGTACCATACAGTCAGAAAGGGAGGGGATTTTATTCCCCTTTATTTCTGGTTCCGAAACCAGATGGTACTTTTCGTACTATAATTAATCTAAGAAAATTAAATTCCTTTTTGCATGGGCATACCTTTAAGATGGAATCAATAAGATCAACCATAAAACTTTTGTTTCCTAGGTGCTTTATGGCAGGGCTGGATCTAAAGGATGCATATTATCATCTTCCAATCCATGCAGACCACCAACAATATCTCAGGGTGGCGATAAACCTGCAAGGCCGGGTCCGTCACTTCCAGTTTACGTCCATGCCATTCGGCCTTTCTATGGCTCCTCGAATTTTCACGAAAGTCATGCTAGAGGTGATGGCCTATCTACGTCATCAGGACACGCTGATTGTGCCCTATTTGGACGATTTCCTAATAATTGGTAATTCAGCATCTCAGTGTGAAGAACGCTTATCTAATACCATTTCATCGTTACAGGCTCTAGGCTGGATTGTAAACTTCAAAAAATCAAGGCTGCTTCCAGAAACTCTTCAGTCCTTCCTAGGACTACTCTTGGACTCTGTAAGTCAAAAATGTCTCTTACCAGAAGCCAAAAAATCAATCATAATTTCAAAAATCATTACAGCAAGATCTAGTCCTCGTATGTCCCTCAGAGAGGCCATGTCTCTCCTAGGTTCACTCTCCTCCTGCATTCCGGCGGTTCAATGGGCCCAATACCATACTAGGGCTCTACAACACCAGATACTCCATGCCCAGTCATATTGCCAGGAGCATCTAAATTCAAAAATTACCTCATCTGATGACGTGCTTCAATCACTTCTTTGGTGGTTGAATAAAGACCATTTGTCCAGAGGAGTCTCATGGACAATTAGATCCTCTAAATTACTCACTACTGACGCAGGCCCAGAAGGGTGGGGAGCCCATCTAGACCAAAATATAGCCCAAGGTCGCTGGAATGCTTTAGAGATTCAGCAGTCTTCCAACTGGAAAGAACTAAATGCAGTATATTATGCTTTGAAATTTTTTCTTCCCCAGCTTCGTGGTTCTCATGTCAAGATCCAATCAGACAACACAACTGTCGTCGCATATTTAAATCGGCAAGGCGGAACACGATCGGGAAGTCTGTGTTCAGCGGCAGAAATATTCGATCTAGCAGAACCCAATTTCCTTTCTCTCATGGCTGTCCATATCAGAGGAATAGAAAACTTAAGAGCCGACTTCCTAAGTCGTCACATGCTCCGCCAGGGAGAATGGACCCTCAATCCTCGCATATTCAAAAACATAGTGGACATATGGGGTCTTCCGCAGATAGACTTGTTTGCAACCAGGAGCAACAGGCAGGTACCAATGTTTGCTTCCCTGAGTCTGGCAGATCGTCCAGATATAGTAGACTCTCTCCAGTATCCTTGGAATTACGATCTAGCCTACGCCTTCCCACCAATGATGCTAATCCCATTGGTGGTCAAGAAAATAAGAGAAGAAAAATCGAGGGTGATTCTGATAGCTCCATTTTGGACGAAGAGGCCCTGGTTCTCCTGTCTTCGAGCGATGTCAGTTTGCGATCCATGGATTCTGCCAATGACATCAGATCTACTCTCCCAAGGTCCATTCTACCGTCCACAAGTGAAGGGCCTCCACCTCACGGCGTGGAACTTGAGAGGCAGATACTGACTTCGAGAGGGTTCTCTCAAGAGCTAATTAACACACTACTGTTAAGCAGAAAAAAGTCTACAACTATAATATATAGTAGGATATGGAAAAAATTCCTTGACTTCTATACAAAACCTTTTTCCAGCAAAGTCCCTATTAATGCTGTCCTTGAATTTTTACAAAAAGGCCATGAGCTGGGGTTATCAGTCAATACTTTGAGGGTTCAAGTATCTGCCCTGGGAGCCCTTTATAGTGCTAATATTGCTGCTAATAGATGGATAAAAAGATGTATTAGAGCATGTGAAAGATGTACACCAGTACATGTCCCACGTTTGCCTCCCTGGGATTTGAATTTAGTCCTAGATGCCTTAACGGGACCTCCCTTTGAGCCCTTGCATTCTATCCCTTTAAAAAATATTACATACAAGGTAGCTTTATTAATAGCCTTGACCTCTGCCAGAAGAGTGGGAGATATCCAAGCTCTTTCCATAGATCCTCCGTTCCTAATGATATATCAGGACAGAGTAGTTCTCAAACCCGATCCTTCATATCTCCCTAAAGTAGCTACAAAATACCATAGATCCCAAGAAATTTTTCTACCTTCCTTTTATGATAATCCAACAAATTCAGAGGAGGAGATGCTACATATGTTGGATGTTAAAAGAGCGGTCCTGAGCTACATAGAGAGAACGCAGTCCTACAGCCCTAGAGTAGGGCTCTGTTTGTCTCTTTTCAGGGTCATCGAAAAGGCTACGGGGTCACAAAAGCTACCTTGTCTCGATGGATCAAAGATGCCATCTGTCTTGCATACTTGTCAAAAGGCAAAGATCCTCCAGAGGGAGTAAAGGCACATTCAGCTCGAGCCGTATCATCCTCGTGGGCGGAGAATAAAGACATCTCCATCGAGCTTATATGTAAGGCCGCAACCTGGTCGTCGCCTTCAACATTCTATAAACACTATAGACTTGATCTGTCTTCCACCTCTGACTTGGCATTCGGGAGAGCCGTCCTTAGTACGGTAATCCCACCCAGGTGAAGGTTCTCTGAAAGTCTCTCAAAGTGGGTGCTGTCGTGGCGAAGAGTAAAAAGCCGGATTACGTACCGGTAATGCTCTTTTAATGAGCCACGACAGCACCCTGTCACTTCCCACCCTTGTAGATATGTATGTTTATTAATACTAAAATATTCGCATGGGTGATTATAGATATAAGATATACTTGTAATTAAGGATGTACACTAATTTTAACAACGGCGGTTCCTCTCGTACTCTGAAAAACAACTGAGGAGGAGAGGGGGACCGCCCTTTTTATCTCTGTAGGTTTCCTGTTCCTATGGGCGGGTCCCTCTCTCAAAGTGGGTGCTGTCGTGGCTCATTAAAAGGGCATTACCGGTACGTAATCCGGCTTATTCACATGAGTGCGGCTGTTTTATCGTTTATATTGGGCTTCATGTTAGTGGTAAATTTAGGTCAATAAATTCTGTGTTTATTTGTGATAAAAACGGAAATTTGGCGAAAATTTTGAATTTTTATTCTGTTAAACCAGAGAGTTATGTGACACAAAATAGTTAATAAATAACATTTCCCACATGTCTACTTTACATCAGCACAATTTTGGAAACAAAATTTTTTTTTGCTAGGAAGTTATAAGGGTTAAAATTTGACCAGCGATTTCTCATTTTTACAACGAAATTTACAAAACCATTTTTTTTTAGGGACCACCTCACATTTGAAGTCAGTTTGAGGGGTCTATATGGCTGAAAATACCCAAAAGTGACACCATTCTAAAAACTGCACCCCTCAAGGTGCACAAAACCACATTCCAGAAGTTTATTAACCCTTCAGGTGCTTCACAGCAGCAGAAGCAACATGGAAGGAAAAAATGAACATTTAACTTTTTAGTCACAAAAATAATCTTTCAGCAACAATTTTTTTATTTTCCCAATGGTAAAAGGAGAAACTGAACCACGAAAGTTGTTGTCCAATTTGTCCTGAGTACGCTGATACCTCATATGTGGGGGTAAACCACTGTTTGGGCGCACGGCAGGGCTTGGAAGGGAAGGAGCGCCATTTGACTTTTTGAATGAAAAATTATCTCCATCGTTAGCGGACACCATGTCGCGTTTGGAGAGCCCCTGTGTGCCTATGCATTGGAGCTCCCCCACAAGTGACCCCATTTTGGAAACTAGACCCCCCAAGGAACTTATCTAGATGCATACTGAGCACTTTAAAGGGAACCTGTCACCCCGTTTTTTCAGATTGAGCTATAAATACTATTAAATAGGGCCTGCGCTGTGTGTTACTATAGTGTATGTAGTGTACCCTGATTCCCCATGTATGCTGAGAAATACATTACCAAAGTCGCCGTTTTCGCCTGTCAATCAGGCTGGTCTGGTCAGGTGGGCGTGTTCACAGCGCTCTTTTCTTCCCCAGCTTTCCGTTGGTGGCGTAGTGGTGTGCGCATGTCCAAGGTCCGAATTCCCTGCGCCCACGTGAAGACAGATGCAAACTCTGCTTTGGGAAAATGGCCGCCGCGATCTCTTGTGCGCACGCGCGGCATCCCGCGGCCATTTTCCTGAAGCCGAGTTTGCATCTGTCTTCACGTGGGCGCAGGGAATTCGGACCTTGGACATGCAGCAGAGCACTCCATCTGCGCACGCGCAGCCCCAGGAAGATGGCCGCCCCCACCGATGAAAGGGATGACAGCGCAGATCACGCGCTGTGTCTTCACGTGGGCGCAGGGAATTCGGACCTTGGACATGCGCACACCACTACGCCACCAACGGAAAGCTGGGGAAGAAAAGAGCGCTATGAACACGCCCACCTGACCAGACCAGCCTGATTGACAGGCGAAAACGGCGACTTTGGTAATGTATTTCTCAGCATACATGGGGAATCAGGGTACACTACATACACTATAGTAACACACAGCGCAGGCCCTATTTAACAGTATTTATATCTCAATCTGAAAAAACGGGGTGACAGGTTCCCTTTACACCCCCAGGTGCTTCACAGAAGTTTATAACGCAGAGCCATGAAAATAAAAAATAATTTTTCTTTCCTCAAAAATGATTTTTTTTAGCCTGGAATTTCCTATTTTGCCAATGGTAATAGGAGAAATTGGACCACAAATTTTGTTGTCCAGTTTGTCCTGAGTACGCAGATACCCCATATGTGGGGGTAAACCACTGTTTGGGCGCACGGCAGGGCTCAGAAGGGAAGGCACGCCATTTGGCTTTTTAAATGGAAAATTAGTTCCAATCATTAGCGGACACCATGTCACGTTTGGAGAGCGCCTGTGTGCCTAAACATTGGAGATCCCCCACAAATGACCCCATGTTGGAAACTAGACCCCGAAAGGAACTTATCTAGATATGTGATGAGCACTTTAAACCCCCAGGTGCTTCACAGAAGTTTATAACGCAGAGCCGTGAAAATAATAAATACGTTTTCTTTCCTCAAAAATAATTTTTTAGCCCAGAATTTTTTATTTTCCCAAGGGTTACAGGAGAAATTGGACCCCAAAAGTTGTTGTCCAGTTTCTCCTGAGTACGCTGATACCCCATGTGTGGGGGTAAACCACTGTTTGGGCACACGTCGGGGCTCAGAAGGGAAGTAGTGACTTTTGAAATGCAGACTTTGATGGAATGCTCTGCGGGCGTCATGTTGCGTTTGCAGAGCCCCTGGTGTGCCTAAACAGTAGAAATCCCCCACAAGTGACCCCATTTTGTAAACTAGACCCCCCCAAGGAACTTATCTAGATATGTGGTGAGCACTTTGAACCCCCAAGTGCTTCACAGACGTTTACAACGCAGAGCCGTGAAAATAAAAAATCATTTTTCTTTCCTCAAAAATGTTTTAGCAAGCAATTTTTTATTTTCTCAAGGGTAACCGGAGAAATTGGACCCCAGTAATTGTTGCGCAATTTGTCCTGAGTATGCTGGTACCCCATATGTGGGGGTAAACCACTGTTTGGGCACACGTCGGGGCTCGGAAGTGAGGGAGCACCATTTGACTTTTTGAATACAAGATTGGCTGGAATCAATGGTGGCGCCATGTTGCGTTTGGAGACCCCCTGATATGCCTAAACAGTGGAAACCCCTCAATTCTAACTCCAACACACCCCTAACCCTTATCCCAACTGTAGCCGTAACCCTAATCACAACCGTAACCCCAACACACCCCTAACCATAAGGCTATGTGCCCACGTTGCGGATTCGTGTGAGATTTTTCAGCACCATTTTTGAAAAATCCGCAGGTAAAAGGCACTGTGTTTTTACCTGCGGATTTCACCTGCGGATTCCTATTGAGGAACAGGTGTAAAACGCTGTGGAATCCGCACAAAGAATTGACATGCTGCGGAAAATACAACGCATCGTTTCCACGTGGTATTTTCCGCACCATGGGCACAGCGGATTTGGTTTTCCATATGTTTACATGGTACTGTAAACCTGATGGAACACTGCTGCGGATCCGCAGCGACCAATCCGCTGCGGATCCGCAGCCAAATCCGCACCGTGTGCACATAGCCTAATTCTAAAGGTATGTGCACACACTGCGGAAAACGCTGCGGATCCGCAGCAGTTTCCCATGAGTTTACAGTTCAATGTAAACCTATGGGAAACAAAAATCGCTGTGCACATGCTGCACGGAAACGCAGGGGTTTACATTCCGCAGCATGTCACTTGTTTCTGCGGATTCCGCAGCGGTTTTACAACTGCTCCAATAGAAAATCGCAGTTGTAAAACCGCAGTGAAATGCGCAGAAAAACCGCGGTATATCCGCGATAAATCCACAGCGGTTTAGCACTGCGGATTTATCAAATCCACAGCGGAAAAATCCGCAGAGGACCAGAATACGTGTGCACATTCCTAACCCTAACCCTACCCCTAACCCGAACCCTAACCCTAACCCTAGTTCTAACTCCAATGTTAGTGGGGGGAAAAAAAAAAAAATTCTTTATTTTATTATTGTCCCTACCTATGGGGGTGACAAAGGGGGGGGGGGTCATTTACTGTTTTTTTTTAATTTTGATCACTGTGAGGTTTTATCACAGTGATCAAAATTCACTCTGGAACTAATCTGCTGGCCGGCAGATTCGGCGGGCCATGCGCCCACCATTTTGGAAGATGGCGGCACCCAGGAAAGAAGACGGACGGACCCTGGGAGGCTAGGTAAGTATAAGGGGGGGGGGGGGGAGGTCAGGGCACGGGGGGGTGTCGGAGCACGGGGGGGTGGATCGGAGCATGGAGGGGATCGTAACACGGAGGGGTGGATCGGAGTGTGGGGGGGTGGATCGGAGTGCAGGGGGTGGGATTGGAGCACGGGGGGAGCGGACAGGAGGAAGGGGGAGCGGAGCACAGGACGGAGGGGAGCGGACCACCGATCAGAGGGCTGGGGGGGCGATCGGTGGGGTGGGGGCACATTAGTGTTTCCAGCCATGGCCGATGATATTGCAGCATCGGCCATTGCTGGATTGTAATATTTCACCAGTTTTTTAGGTGAAATATTACAAATCGCTTTGATTGGCAGTTTCACTGTCAACAGCCAATCAAAGCAATCGTAGCCACGGGGGGGTGAAGCCACCCCCCCTGGGCTGAAGTACCACTCCCCCTGTCCATGCAGACCAGGTGAAATTACAGTTAACCCTTTCACCCGGCCTGCAGGGACGCGATTCCTCCATGACGCATATGCTGCATCATAGGTCTGAATGGCACCGACTTTCATGACGCAGCGTATGCGTCAAAGGTCGGGAAGGGGTTAACATCTGCCACCCTGTTTTTAAAGGGAACCTGTCACCCCCAAAATGGAAGATGAGGTAAGCCCACCGGCATCAGGGGGTTATCTACAGCATTCTGTAATGCTGTAGATAAGCCCCCGATGTATCCTGAAAGATAAGAAAAAGATGTTAGATTATACTCACCCAGGGGCGGTCCTGCTGCAGTCCGGCGCCTCCCATGTTCATCAGATCACATCCTCATCTGTCTTCACGCCGCGGCTCCGGCACACTTTGTCTGCCCTGTTGAGGGCAGAGCAAAGTACTGCAGTGCGCAGGCGCCGCGCCTCTCTGACCTTTCCTGGCGCCTTTGCACTGCGGTACTTTGCTCTGCCCTCAACAGGGTAGACTAAGTGTGCCGGAGCCGCGGCGTGAAGACAGATGAGGATGTGATCTGATGAACATGGGAGGCGCCGGACTGCAGCAGGACCGCCCCTGGGTGAGTATAATCTAACATCTTTTTCTCATCTTTTAGGATACATCGGGGGCTTATCTACAGCATTGAAGAATGCTGTAGATAAGCCCCTGATGCCGGTGGGCTTACCTCACCCACGATTTTGGGGGTGACAGATTCCGTTTAAAGGGACCAAAAGTAATTGGACAATTGACTCCAAGGCTATTTCATGGACAGGTGTGGGCAATCCCTTCGTTATGTCATTCTCAATTAACCCTCCGTCACATACAACTGATCTGACAGGCGCTTCTCTTTTACTTTCATTTCTCCTTCCTCACCAGATTGTGAGGAAACCCCCTCCCTCCAGGTAGTCTCCTGTCTCTTGAAGGTCTGTGAAACCTGATATCACAGTTGGATTTCAGAGCTTCAGGGGAGAGGATACAGCTGCACAGATCTCTCAGGCTCATTGTATGTGAATACGTCACATTCAGTAAGGTTGGTATTTTATGTTTTTATTCATCACAATAGTTTATTTAGCTTGTTTTATGAATGTATAGCACAAAATGTGAGGATATTTCATAGAAATAAGGGAGATTTTTATAAAAGAAAGTGTGCTGCTCAGGCATATACAGTAGTTCCCTAACATATTCCTTCTCTTGCTTCAGATTATCTGCTGAAATGGAGAGGAAAATGTACAATTTATCCAAACAACTTGATGTTGAGGAAGTAACAAACATGCTGTTAGATGATAGAGACCTCACACTGAATGAGGATTTAGGAGAGGAAAGTGAGATTGATTCTCATGATGAGGTGGAAGAATGTGTTCTGAATTCTGAAACAGAGCAAGATGGTGACAGTGGTGAGGATGAAGAAGTTGGATCATATTATATTGGAAAAGATAAAAATACTAAATGGAACAAGAAGCCATTCCAGAAAAAACGTAGGGAACCTTTAAACATTATTACTCACCTTCCTGCAGTAATAGGAACTGCACGTAATGCAAAAACTGCAGTTGAATGCTGCAACAGTATATTTACAGATGACATTCTGGACTCTATTGTCACATATACCAACCAATATATAGACATTATAAAGGACAAGTACATCTGCAACGGAACCATCAAGCCAACAGATGAAATAGAACTGCGTGCTTTTTTTGGATTACTGTACCTTGCAGGAGCTTATAGGGCAAATAGACAAAGTTTGGAGGAACTTTGGGGTAAAGATGGGGATGGAGTTGAAAAATTTAGCCTTGTTATGTCCATAAACAGATTCAAGATTCTAATTCGTTGCCTTCGGTTTGACGACAGAACTACCCGAACCGAACGCAAAACACATGACCGACTTGCTCCAATTCGTGATATATTTCAAAGATTTGTTGTAAACTGTAAACAAAGTTATTACCCTGGAGAGAATCTCACTATTGACGAAATGCTCCCTGGTTTTCGTGGTAGATGTGCCTTTCGTCAATATATTCCATCAAAGCCAAACAAATATGGAATAAAAATTTATGCCCTTGTTAATGCCAGTAAGACCTACACTTACAACCTGGAAGTTTATGCAGAAAACAACCAGAAGGTCCTTACTGTGTGAGCAACAAACCCATTGATGTTGTAAAAAAGACTGGCTGAACCCTTATTTGGATCGGGTCGCAATATTACAGCTGACAATTGGTTTACAAGTTGTGATCAGATTGATTATCTGAAAATTCAGAAGCTGTCATATGTGGGAACTGTAAGAAAAAACAAAAGGGAATTGCCGCCACATTTTGTAAGTGTGAAAGAGAGACAACAGTACAGCAGTATGTTTGCATTCCATAATGGAAAGGCTTTAGTTTCCTATGTACCACATGCCAATAAAATCGTACTTCTTCTATCAACACTTCATGATGATGCTGCCATCGATCCTGGGACTGGGGCAGAAAAAAAACCGGAGATAATTACATTTTACAATGCCACCAAAGGGGGTGTGGATACAGCAGATCAGATGTGCTCCACTTTCAACGTCAGCAGAAACATCAAACGCTGGCCAATGGTCATATTTTTTGCCATGTTGAATTTGGGTGGTATAAATTCACAAGTAATTTATCTTGAAAACAAGCTTGAACCACTCCGTAGACGATTGTATCTGAAAAAATTGGCCCATGAACTAGTACTTGGAGAGCTACGCAGGAGAAGCGTGAAAACAATCGGTATCCCCTCTCGCCTTCAAGTTCAGCTCAAAAGGTTCCGCCCAGAAGATGATGGTGAAAAGTCACCATCTGCACCACCTCACAAAAGAAGGAGATGCACCACCTGCCAAACGGAAAGCGGAACCAGAAGGCTTTCAAATTATGAATGTCTCAAATGTCATAAAGCAATTTGCCTGACACATGCAAAAATGGTGTGTAATCCTTGCTATTTGCTCTGCAAGTGTGACTTTTCTGGGGAAACCTCAGCATCTACTTCTGATTGAATATGTTTTTAATAGTACTTAAGGTACCTTAAAATTAAAAAAGAAAGTAAAAAGCACTGGCGCTCCTGATAGTCCCTAGTGGGGAAACAAAATTGCTGAATGTAGCGTGCTGCTGGTGATTGTGACAGGTTCTGTGTAGACCTGTAAAATATATAAAATGAAAAAGAGTGGTATTCACCTGCGCTGTCTACAAAAACGAACAATAAAATGAAAAATAGATGAATAAATGAATAAGAGAGCACTTACTTAATGAGTAATCATTGGTTATGCAGTGGATGTTGCAATGGGTCCTTAAAGTACTACCAGAATCTTAGGGTAATGAGGAGAGAAAAAAAAAAAAAAAAGGGGTAAATGTTTGTATTGGTGAATATAGTGAGACTAAATAGATTTATAATATATACTCACTCAGATATTAAATGGAAATGTGCAATGAAGAGACGTGATCCCTGTGTATCTGCAATTGATGCGGGTATTGTGATGACCACGGTTGCTTAATCTTCAGAGGTTTATAGTAGATGCTCCGGCTTAGATAAATGTACAACCTTTATAGGTAATGGTGGTTTTAAATAAATGTGGTCTAGTTTTCCCAGTACATAATAAACTTACTGCTGGTGGGAGTAGCGCAAAATTCCGTTAGGTTAAGGTAGTAAGATGACCATCAGATGCTGGCTGACAAGGATTACTGTGATTAGAATTGATTGCCCATATGTTGAGATGAGGAGAAATGCTCCCCTAGTATGTTGGAGCACTAATATGCCACAATTGCTATGTGCACATAAAATATGCTATACTCACTGTGGTGCTGAGTGCGGAGGGAAGCGGTTCCGGAAAGTCTGAGCCACCGCTAGGTGTACCACTATGACAGAGCGGTGGGTTAAGGAGAGAGTGGCGGCAGAAGCCGTGCGACCGCGAAACCTTGCGTGCCCCGGCCGGATGCAGTGCTGAGGTAGCGGTCTTTGTACATTTTTTTGAGAGAGTCGAACTGGGGACTATTTGGCGGGAGTTTTGAAAAGTTTGTATTTTATAGTTATTAGTTTTATGTTAAGTAAATGTTCTTTTTTGCAACTGATTATGTGTAGTCTCTTTTATTACATCTCTATGAAGGTCACTGATCACTTTTAGAGCACTGAAATTGCAAACATTAGATATTATAGGTATTTTTCCAGCAGGCGCCTGACAGGCACATTGTATGTGAACTCGTTAGTCCGAATATTGTATGTGACGGAGGGTTAAGCAGATAAAAGGCCTGGGGTTGATTTGAGGTGTGAAGTAAACATGCAGTCAAAGGAGCTCTCCATGCAGGTGAAACAAGCCATCCTTAAAGGGAACCTGTCACCCCCCTCGGGCGTTTGTAACTAAAAGAGCCACCTTGTGCAGCACTAATGCTGCATTCTGACAAGGTGGCTTTCTAGTTACAAACACCTGCACATGCTGAAATAAACACTTCTAAAATGTGCCCCCACATACCCTGAAATCATCGTCCCGGGGGCAGGACTTTCCTTCCTAATTAGACGCAGCACAGCCATCACTCCGGAGCTGTGCGCGCCGGGCGCCTCCTCCTCTTGCTGCATTATTGTCCCCGACACCTGCGCTGTAAGTTTGTTTTTTTTTTTCCGGGCATGCGCAGTTGCGCTGCCCTTTGTACTTATAGCGCAGGCGCCGGTGACCATACATGGCGGCTCTCTTAGTTACAAACACCTGAGGGGGGTGACAGGTTCCCTTTAAGCTGCGAAAACAGAAAAAACGTATCCGAGAAATTGCTACAATATTAGGAGTGGTAAAATCTACAGTTTGGTACATCCTGAGAAAGAAAGAAAGCACTGGTGAACTCATCAATGCAAGAAGACCTGGGCGCCACGGAAAACAACAGTGGTGGATGATCGCAGAATAATCTCCATGGTGAAGAGAAACCCCTTCACAACAGCCAACCAAGTGACCAACACTCTCCAGGAGGTCGGCGTATCAATATCCAAATCTACCATAATGAGAAGACTGCACGAAAGTAAATACAGAGGGTTCACTGCATGGTGCAAGCCACTCATAAGCATCAAGAATAAAAAGGCTAGACTGGACTTTGCTAAAAAAACATCTAAAAAAGCCAGCACAGTTCTGGAAGAACATTCTTTGGACAGATGAAACCAAGATCAATCTCTGCCAGAATGATGGAAAGAGAAAAGTATGGTGAAGGCGTGGTACAGCTCATGATCCAAAGCATACCACATCATCTGTAAAACACGGCGGAGGCAGTGTGATGGCTTGGGCATGCATGGCTGCCAGTGGCACTGGGTCACTAGTGTTTATTGATGATGTGACACAGGACAGAAGCAGCCGAATGAATTCTGAGGTATTCAGAGCCATACTGTGTGCTCAGATCCAGCCAAATGCAGCCAAACTGGTCGTCGTCGTTTCATACAACAGATGGACAATGAACCAAAACATAAAGCCAAAGCAACCCAGGAGTTTATTAAAGCAAAGAAGTGGAATATTCTTGAATGGCCAAGTCAGTCACCTGATCTCAACCCAATTGAGCATGCATTTCACTTGTTAATGACTAAACTTCAGACAGAAAGGCCCACAAACAAACGGCAACTGAAAACCACCACAGTGAAGGCCTGGCACAGCCTCAAAAAGGAGGAAACACAGCGTCTGGTGATGTCCATGAGTTCAAGACTTCAGGCAGTCATTGCCAACAAAGGGTTTTCAACCAAGTACTAGAAATTAACATTTTATTTAAAATTATTTAATCTGTCCAATTGCTTTTGGTGCTTTTAAAAACAGGGTGGCACATGTTAAGGAGCTGAAACTCCTAAACCCTTCATCCAATTTTAATGTGGATACCCTCAAATGAAAGCTGAAAGTCTGAACTTCAACTGCATCTGAATTGTTTGGTTTCAAATTCTTTGTGGTAAAGTCTATAACCAAAATTAGAAAAATGTTGTCTCTGTCCAAATATACATGGACCTAACTGTATCTGGTAATTAGTCCAGAAAAAATAAGCCATGTAAGAAACCCTGACTATGCTGCAGATGGACCTCTCCGGCTGGACGATCGTGTGGGCTCACTCTGAGCGGCGGCGGCGCAATCAAAATTGGGTGTATGTGCTGTATGACGGCTAACACCCTCTGATGCTGCTGTCAACAGTCACAGCGACATTAATCTGCTTAGGAGAGGGAGAGAGCTCCCTTTCTGCCCCGCAGGGTCACCCAGGTACGGTGGCCTGTCAGCTCCTACTCAGGAGACTCTGATCTAATGAACTGTAATGCAAAACCATTGCAGAGTATTAGATCAAGGGAGGGAAAGTTGGAACAATGTAAAAAAAAATAACAAAATGAATATGTGCAAAAGAGAGAAAAAAACACATTACTGATGAAAAAATTATATATACTGTATGTGTGTGTGTATATCTATATCTATCTATATTGGCCCGATTCAAACGCATCGGGCATTCTAGAATATGTATGTATGCATGTTGCACTGTCAGTGGTGTTTAACCCCTTAATCCCATATGACGTACTATCCCGTCAAGGTGCCCTGGGACTTAATTCCCAGTGACGGGATAGTACGTCATATGCGATCGGCCGCGCTCACGGGGGGGAGCGCGGCCGATCGCGCCCGGGTGTCAGCTGCATATCGCAGCTGACATCCGGCACACTGTGCCAGGAGCGGTCACGGATCGCTCCCGGCACATTAACCCCCGGCACACCGCGATCAAACATGATCGCGGTGTGCCGGTGGTGCAGGGAAGCATCGTGCAGGGAGGGGGCTCCCTGCGGGCTTCCCTGAGACCCCCGTAGCAACGCGATGTGATCGTGTTGCTGCGAGGGTCTCCTACCTTCCTCCCTGCAGCAAGGCCCGGATCCCAAATGGCCACGGCATCCGGGTCCTGCAGGAAGGGAGGTGGCTTACCAAATGCCTGCTCAGAGCAGGCGCTTGGCAAGCCTGCAGCACTGCAAGTCAGATCTATGATGTCCCCCCCCCCCCCCTGGGACAAAGTAAAAAAGTAAAAAAAAAACATTTCCACATGTGTTTAAAAAAAAATTCCTAAATAAAGAAAAAAAAAAAAAATATTCCCATAAATTCATTTCTTTATCTAAATAAAAAAAAAAACAATAAAAGTACACATATTTAGTATCGCTGCGTCCGTAACGACCCCACCTATAAAACTGTCCCACTAGTTAACCCCTTCAGTAAACACCGTAAGGAAAAAGAGGCAAAAAACAACGCTTTATTATCATACCGCCGAACAAAAAGTGGAATAACACGAGATCCAAAAGACGGATATAAATAACCATGGTACCGCTGAAAATGTCATCTTGTCCCGCAAAAAACGAGCCGCCATTCAGCATCATCAAAGAAAAAATAAAGAAGTTATAGTCCTCAGAATAAAGCGATGCAAAAATAATTATTTTTTCTATAAAATAGTTTTTATCGTATAAAAGCGCCAAAACATAAAAAAATGATATAAATGAGGTATCGCTGTAATCGTACTGACCCAAAGAATAAAACTGCTTTATCCATTTTACCAAATGCGGAACGGTATAAACGCCTCCCCCAAAAGAAATTCATGAATAGCTGTTTTTTGGTCATTCTGCCTCTCAAAAATCGGAATAAAAAGCGATCAAAAACTGTCACGTGTCAGAAAATGTTACCAATAAAAACGTCAACTCATTCCGCAAAAAACAAGACCTCACATGACTCTGTGGACCAAAATATGAAAAAATCATAGGTCTCAAAATGTGGAGACGCAAAAACTTTTTTGCTATAAAAAAGCGTCTTTTAGTGTGTGACAGCTGCCAATCATAAAAATCCGCTATAAAAAAACGCTATAAAAGTAAATCAAACCCCCCTTCATCACCCCCTTAGTTAGGGAAAAATAATAAAATTAAAAAAAATGTATTTATTTCCATTTTTCCGTTAGGGTTGGGGCTAGGGTTGGGCCTAAAGTTAGGGTTTGGATTACATTTACCGTTGGGATTAGGGTTTGGATTAGAGTTAGGGGTGTGTCAGGGTTAGGGGTGTGGTTAGGGTTACTGTGGGATTAGGGTTAGGGGTGTGTTTGGATTAGGGTTTCAGTTATAATTGATCGGTTTCCACTGTTTAGGCACATCAGGGGCTCTCCAAACGCGACATGGCGTCCGATCTCAATTCCAACCAATTCTGCGTTGAAAAAGTAAAACAGTGCTCCTTCCCTTCTGAGCTCTCCTGTGCGCCCAAACGGGTTTACCCCAACATATGGCGTATCAGCGTACTCGGGACAAATTGGACAACAACTTTTGGGGTCCAAGTTCTCTTGTTACCCTTAGGAAAATAAAAATTTGGGGGGCTGAAAATCATTTTTGTGGGAAAAAAAAAGATTTTTTATTTTCACGGCTCTGCGTTGTAAACTGTAGTGAAACACTTGGGGGTTCAAAGTTCTCACAACACATCTAGATAAGTTCCTTGGGAGGTCTAGTTTCCAATATGGGGTCACTTGTGGGGTGTGTTTCTACTGTTTGGGTACATTATGGGCTCTGCAAATGCAACGTGACGCCTGCAGACCAATCCATCTAAGTCTGCATTCCAAATTGCGCTCCTTCCCTTCCGAGCTCTGCCATGCACCCAAACAGTGGTCAACCCCCCCCCCCCCCCACATATGGAGTATCGGCGTACTCAGGACAAATTGGACAACAACTTTTGGGGTCCAATTTATTCAGTTACCCTTGTGAATATACAAAACTGGGGGCTAAAAAATCATTTTTGTGAAGGAAAAAAAAAAGAATTTTTATTTTCACGGCTCTGCGTTATAAACTGTAGTGAAACACTTGGGGGTTCAAAGCTCTCAAAACACATCTAGATAAGTTCCTTAGGGGGTCTACTTTCCAAAATGGTGTCACTTGTGGGGGGTTTCAATGTTTAGGCACATCAGGGCTCTCCAAATGCCACATGGCGTCCCATCTTAATTCCAGTCAATTTTGGATTGAAAAGTCAAATGGCGCTCCTTCCCTTCCGAGCTCTGCTATGCGCCCAAACAGTAGTTTACCCCCACATATGGGGTATCGGCGTACTCAGGACAAATTGCACAACAACTTTTGGGGTCCAATTTCTTCTCTTACCCTTGGGAAAATAAAAAATTAGGGGCGAAAGATCATTTTTGTGAAAAAATGATTTTTTATTTTTACGGCTCTGCATTATAAACTCCTGTGAAGCACTTGGTGGGTCAAAGTGCTCACCACACATCTAGATAAGTTCCTTAGGGGGTCTACTTTCTAAAATGGTGTCACTTGTGGGGGTTTTCAATGTTTAGGCACATAAGGGGCTCTCCAAACGCGACATGGCGTCCCATCTCAATTCCAGTCAATTTTGCATTGAAAAGTCAAATGGCGCTCCTTCCCTTCCAAGCTCTGCCATGCGCCCAAACAGTGGTTTACCCCCACATATGGGGTATCAGCGTACTCACGACAAATTGTACAACAACTTTTGTGGTCCATTTTCTCCTGTTACCCTTGGTAAAATAAAACAAATTGGAGCTGAAGTAAATTTTTTGTGAAAAAAAGTTAAATGTTCATTTTTATTTAAACATTCCAAAAATGTGGTTTTGAGCACCTTGAGGGGTGCAGTTTTTAGAATGGTGTCACACTTGGTTATTTTCTATCATATAGACCGCTCAAAATGACTTCAAATGTGATGTGGTCCCTAAAAAATATTGGTGTTGTAAAAATGAGAAATTGCTGGTCAACTTTTAACCCTTAACTCCCTAAAATTGGTTCCAAAATTGTGCTGATGTAAAGTAGACATGTGGGAAATGTTACGTATTAATTATTTTGTGTGACATATCTCTGTGATTTAAGGGCATAAAAATTCAAAGTTGGAAAATTGCAAAATTTTCGCCAAGTTTCCGTTTTTTCACAAATAAACGCACATTATATTGAATAAATTTTACAACTATCATGAAGTATAATATATCACGAGAAAACAATTTCAGAATCGCCAAGATCCGTTGAAGCTTTCCAGAGTTATAACCTCATAAAGGGACAGTGGTCAGAATTGTAAAAATTGGCCCGGTCAATAACGTGCAATCCACCCTCGGGGCTTAAGGGGTTAAATCTCGCAGTAATATCGCTGATTGGTCGCGGACAATAATGATTCCAGAATTTGCGGCAGACTGTGCCCGTCGCTGATTGGTCGAGGCCGGCTGGCCTCGACCAATCAGCAAGGCAGGATTTCCGAGACAGACAGACAATTAGACCCTTAGACAACACAATAGCGGCACTTGACAGCAGAGGAGGACAATGATGATTCCAGAATTCGCGGCAGACTGTGTTCCCAGTCGGCCAATCAGCGACGTGGGATTTATATATATATATATTTGTCTAAGGGTCACTTCCGTCTGTCTGTCTGTCCTTCTGTCACTGCCCGGCACCCGCTCCATAATCCCCTCCACTCACCGCTCACACAGGGTTAATGGCAGCGGTAACGGCCCGCGGTGTAACGCACTCCGTTACCGCTGCTATTAACCCTGTGTGTCCCCAACTATTTACTATTGATGCTGCCCATGCAGCATCAATAGTAAAAATATGTCATGTTAAAAATAATAATAAAAATAAAAACCTGCTATACTCGCCATCCGCCGCCTTTTCTGCTCCTCGCGACGCTCCCGAGACCGCTCCATTGCAAGCGGCAGCTTCCGGTCCCAGGGCTGGTGTGCGACACGGACCTGCCGTGACGTCACGGTCATGTGACCGCGACGTCATCATAGGTCCTGCTCACACCAGCCCTGGGACCGGAAGCTGCCGCTTGCAATGGAGTGGTCCCGGGAGCGTCGCGAGGAGCGGAAAAGGCGGTGTATAGTGAGTATAGCAGGACTTCAACGGGCCTTCGGAAGGTGAGTATATGTTTATTTTTTTTAAGTCTCTATACTACGTGGCTCTGTGCTGGGCAATATACTACGTGGCTGGGCAATATACTACGTGGCTGGGCAATATACTACGTGGCTCTGCTATATACTACGTGGCTCTGCTATATACTACGTGGCTCTGCTATATACTACGTGGCTGGGCAATATACTACGTGGCTGGGCAATATACATGCATATTCTAGAATACCCGATGCGTTAGAATCGGCCACCATCTAGTGTGTATATATGTATGTGTATGTATGTGTGTGTATAATATATATATATATATATATATATATATATATATAGACCAAAAGTTTGGACACACCTTCTCATTTTACAGATTTAAAGATTTTTCTCATGTAAATTCACGCTGAAGGCATCAAAACTATGAATTAACACATGTGGAACTATATACTTACCAACAAAGTGTAAAACAACTAAAATTGTCTTATTTTCTAGGTCCTCAAAGTAGCTACCTCTTGCTTTGACGACCGCTTTGCACACTCTTGGCATTCTCTTGATGAGCTTCAAGAGGTAGTCACCGGAAATGGTCTTCCAACAATCTTGAAGGAGTTCCCAGAGGTGCTTAGCACTTGTTGGCCCTTTTGTCTTCACTCTGCAGTCCAGCTCACCCCAAACCATCTCGACTGGGTTCAGGTCTGGTGACTGTGGAGGCCCGGTCATCTGGCGTAGCACCCCATCACTCTCCTTCTTGGTCAAATAGCCCTTACACAGCCTTGAGGTGTGTTTGGGGTCATTGTCCTGTTGAAAAATAAATGATGGTCCAACTAAACGCAAACCGGATGGAATAGCATGCCGCTGCAAGATGCTGTAGTAGCCATGCTGGTTCAGTATGCCTTCAATTTTCAATAAATCCCCAACAGTGTCACCAGCAAAGCACCCCCACAACATCACCACTCCTCCTCCTCCTCCATGCTTCACGGTGAGAACCAGGCATGTAGAGTCCATTCGTTCACCTTTTCTGCGTCGCACAAAGACACGGTAGTTGGAACCAAAGATCTCAAATTTGGACTCATCAGACCAAAGCACAGATTTCCACTGGTCTAATGTCCATTTCTTGTGTTTTTTTAGCCCAAACAAGTCTCTTCTGCTTGTTGCCTGTCCTTAGCAGTGGTTTCCAAGCAGGTATTTTACCATGAAGTGTGTTGACACTGTTGGGGATTTATTCAAAGTTGTTGGCAAACTGAACCAGCATGGCTACCACAGCATCTTGTAGCAGCATGCTATTCCATCCGGTTTGCATTTAGTTAGACCATCATTTATTTTTCAACAGGACAATGACCCCAAACACACCTCCAGGCTGTGTAAGGGCTATTTGACCAAGATGGAGAGGTGATGGGGTGCAGTCACCAGACCTGAACCCAATCGAGATGGTTTGGGGTGAGCTGGACCGCAGAGTGAAGGCAAAAGGGCCAACAAGTGCTAAGCATCTTTTGGAACTCCTTCAAGATTGGTGGAAGACAGCTCATCAAGAGAATGCCAAGAGTATGCAAAGCAGTCATCAAAGCAAAAGGTGGCTACTTTGAAGAACCTAGAAAATAAGACATATTTTCAGTTGTCTCACACTTTTTTAAGTATATAATTCCACATGTGTTAATTCATAGTATTGATGCCTTCAGTGTGAATGTACAATTTGCCATGAAAATACAGAAAAATCTTTGAATGTGGTGTGTCCAAACTTTTGGTCTGTACTGTATGTATGTATGTATGTATGTATATATACCGTATATACTCGAGTATAAGCCGAGATTTTCAGCCCACTTTTTTGGGCTGAAAGTGACCCTCTCAGCTTATACTCAAGTCGGCGGGTGAGGGGGAGCGGCGGCTGTTATATACTTACCTGCTCCTGGCGCTGTCCCTGCATGTCCTATGGTCTCTGGGCAGCGCTTCCTGTGTTCAGCGGTCACGTGGTACCGCTCATTAAAGTAATGAATATGCAGTACATGACCGCTGAACACAGGAAGATGCCGCCGGCTCCCGGAGACCATCTGACAGTGAGACGCTGCCAGGGACTGCGCCGGGAGCAGGTAAGTATATCGGGGGAGGTGAGCATTGCGCGATAGTCACCTTCCTCGTTCCAACGCTGCGCGCTGCTCTGTCTTCCGTCCTCTGGCTGTGACTGTTCAGGTCAGAGGGCGCGATGACGCGATTAGTGTGCGCGCCGCCATCTGCCTGAACAGTCAGTGCCGAGGATGGAAGACAGAGCAGCGCGCAGCGATGGAACGTGGAAGGTGACTATTGCAAGTGTCGGGGGGGCCTGAGCGAAGAGAGGTAAGTATGTGATTTTTTTTTTTTTTTTTTATCGCAGCAACAGCAAATGGGGCAAATGTATAGAGCATCTTATGGAGCATCTTATGGGGCATATATGAGGAGCATCTTATGGGGCATATATGAGGAGCATCTTATGGGGCATATATGAGGAGCATCTTATGGGGCATATATGAGGAGCATCTTATGGGGCATATGTGTGAAGCATCTTATGGGGCATATGTGTGAAGCATCTCATGGGGCCATAATGTGTGGAGCATCTTATGGGGCCATCAACTTTATGCAGCATTGTATGGGGCCATTATTAACCTTTGTGCAGCATTATATGGGGTATATTTTAATATGGAGCATCTTATGGGGCCCATCACGAACTGTATGGAACATTATATGGGGCTCCTGATTCAATATGGATATTCAAAAACACTTAACCTACTGATGTCTCAATTAATTTTACTTTTATTAGTATCTATTTTTATTTTTGACATTAACCGGTAGCTGCTGCATTTCCCACCCTAGGCTTATACTCGAGTCAATAAGTTTTCCCAGCTTTTTGTGACAAAATTAGGGGTCTCGGCTTATACTTGAGTATATACGGTGTGTGTATGTATATATGTATGTGTATATGTGTATGTATGTATGTATGTATGTATGTATGTATATATATATATATATATATATATATATATATATATATATATATATATATATATATATATATATATATATATATTCTATATCCCCAGATAAAGAAAACAATAAATACATTTATTTATGTAAATAAAAAAAATACATATTTGGTGTGGCTGCGTCCATAACGACCCGCTCTATGAAACTGTCCCACTAGTTAACCCCTTCAGTGAACACCGTAAAAAAAATGAGGCAAAAAACAATGCTTTATCATATTACCGCCGAACAAAACGTGCAATAAAACGACGGATGTAAATAAAAATGGTACTGCTGAAAACTATTTCTATAAAAGTTTTTATTGTGTAAAATCGCCAAAACAAGAAAAAAACAATATAAATGAGGTATCGCTGTAATCGTGCTGACCCGAAGAATAAAGCGTTCTTGCCAATTTTACCACATGCGGAACGGTATTAAAAAGAAAAAAAAAAAAGCAATTCCTGAATTGCTGGTTTTTGTTCATTTTGTCTCCCAAAATCGTAATAGAAAGCGATCAAAAAAATGTCATGTGCCCGAAAATGGTACCAACAGAAACCGCTAATTCCGCAAAAAACAATCGCCCATAATATGAAAAAATGATAGTTCTCAAAATATGGTGATGCAAAAGCTAGTTTTCACAATAAAACGCGTATTTTAGTGTGTGACAGCAGCCAAACATGAAAACACGATATAAATCTGGTATCGCACTGACGCGAAGAATAAAGTCCCCTAAATGCTTATACTGCACGAAGAACGGCATAAAAAAAATTAAACCAGTTCTTCACATGCTGTTGATTTTTTTTTTTTTTTTTTAAATCTTCCTCCCAAAGATCGCAGTAAGGCTCCGCCCACATTTATCCTGCGCTCTGTGCTGAGCACTTACATCAGGGTTTCCGTGTAAATCTCTGAAATACGTGATTCAGACAGAACCTCTGGCAGAAGATTCCCTATAATGAGGCCGATGGAAGCACTGTGGACGCCGTCTAACCTGTGATCTGGTGGTGTCCTTCTTTTTAGGATTGCATAAAAGTGCCGTCTGCCACAGTTTTGTGCACTTCTGAAAAAAAGACTCCGCGGAACAGAGGCCAGATGGAGTCCAGAGTAACTCTGCTGCCTCATTATAGTGAATGGATTCATTGGGGGTTTCATCTGAATTTTTCCGCATTCAAAAAATTCCTGTGAAGCACCTGAAGGGTTAATAAACTTCTTGAATGTGGTTTTGAGCACCTTGAGGGGTGCAGTTTTTAGAATGGTGTCATTTTTGGGTATTTTCTGTCATATAGGCCCCTCAGTCACTTCAAGTGTGAGGTGGTCCCTAACAACAAAATTTGCATATTTTTTTTTGAACGCTGGTCAACTTTTAACCCATAGAACTTCCTAACAAAAAAAATTGCTTCCAAAATTGTGCTGATGTAAAGTAGACATGTGGGAAATGTTATTTATTAACCATTTTGTGCGATATGATGCCCTGATTTAAGGGCATACAAATTAAGCTTGAAAATAGCGAAATTTTTGCCAAATTTCCTTTTTTTTTTTTTTTTTAACAAATAAACGCAAGTCACATTGAAGAAATGTTACCACTGTCTTAAAGTACAATATGTCACGAGAAAACAGTGTCAGAATCACCGGGATCCATTGAAGTGTTCCAGAGTTATAACCTCATAAATTGACATGGTCAGAATTGTAAAAATTGGCCCTGTCATTATAGTCTTCGTCTCAATGGTGTTTAAAGGAATAATTTTTTTTCTTGCTCATTGGCACCATTGATAAGATTATTTCTTAATGTATACTTTCTTATTCATTACAACTAACATCAAATGTATAATCATTCCTCTTTGTGCAGGTAACACTCCTACAGAATAGTCTCCATATGATCTCCTCCACAAGACAATGGCTCTCGTTGTGACTCATCCACAGAGGATGGACAAGGAAAGAGCAAGAATAACTGAAACAATATTCAATATTACCTTAGAGATTATCTACCTGCTGACTGGAGAGGTAAGGGTGAACGTATGTTAATGTCACATGACATAGCCTTTGGGTTGGAACAAAACTAAAATCCTGGAAGGTATTTGTTTTTCTGGGAATGTCCTTGGGGGACTTCCATCAGGGAGACCCCACCTAACTTACTGATATGAAGTGTGTCTGTCTTAGTCCCTGCATAATGATGTTCAGCTTTTCTTGAAGGATTATCTTGTTGTGAAGAAGACCTCTAGTCATAGTAAAGGATGGAGCAGAATCCAGGACCCCATCATAGAGCCTCCACCTGATTCCTTAATATCTGTGAAGAACAATGATCAGAAGATCCTGGACCTCACCAACAAGATGATTGAGCTGCTGACTGGAGAGGTGAGTGCTGCTCAGAATACTGAAACATTAAGTAGTAACACAGGAGTTAATGTGTCTGGATGATGACTTATCATTGTGTTGTACTGCTACAGAAGATGTAGGTCAGATAGTTCTATGATACTGATGACAATGGTTAAAATCCATATTAGCAGACTTTTTCATCAGTTACTTGATTCAGTGCAGGATCGCTGCTTTATTAGGTTTAATGAAGACTCTTGTCCGTAAACCAATAGACTATTAATTGCGATATATGCCCATGGCCATCAGCAGCACTTTCTGTCCTCAATCTTCTGCACAAGACTTGTGGTGATGTCTGTAAAGAATATTGGAGATATAATTTCATGCCAATCGTTTGTATCCTATGTGGCATGGGATTTTAACCCCCACCCCCCTTCAGTGTGCAGCTGTAACTGAACACATCTAGACCCCCTTCAGTGTTTAGACAGCAGCAGCAGCAGATGGGCCAAGCCTCAAAGGTTGTAACAGATCTCACACCTTGAGCCAGCTTAACTAAGAACAAAAGGCTTGCTTGCCTTGTGGATACTATGCAGCTAAATTGCTTTGTTGAATCAACTATGATTCCATAAAGTTATGGAGATACTATGCGTTCTAGCCATACATCGTGTATATTTCCGAGATCCCCCAGAACACCTGTCTGGGTCTCGACCTGTTCTAGCACTCATGGTATGGGGATACATAGAACATCTAAGGCTACGTTCACATTAGCGTTGCGCGCCGGTGCGTCGGCGACGCGACGCACCAAAAACGCGCGCAAAAACGCTGCGTTTTGCGACGCGTGCATCGTTTTTTGACGAAAATCGGACGCACGAAAAATGCAACTTGTTGCATTTTCGTGCGTCCGACGCTAGCGTCGAAAACGACGCACATGTCGAAAAACGCTAACAAAAAAACGCACGCGTCCCCTATGTTAAACATAGGGGCGCGTCGCCGACGCAACAGCGACGCACATTAGCGTAACGCTAATGTGAACGTAGCCTAATAGAATCCAGGTAGCGAAGGCTTGCTTGGTTCCCATGCATAGCAGGGACCCAACTGTATCCGATGAATATACTAATACCGCCCAGAAAGGTGTAATGATCTTTCATAGGTTTTGGAGTTTCAGCTGCAGAGACCAGGGGAGGGGATTTAGGTTCAGCCCAGAAGGCGTGAGGGGAGTGACCCACAGCGGATAAAGATTAGTGTAAGGTCATGTGGTTGCTCGGTTATGCATACTGTCCACTTTGATACAGTGGGGATTGCGTCGAGTAACGTGCTTTGGAGGACCTAGGAGCCAGCTGGCAGCCCATGCCCTCTTGCGGCCCAGCGCACCCATGATCTAACATCACCCAATAATTGGCGTCTATTCTTGTATCTTTTGTCCTACCACTATCTGTATTTGCATATGTGACAATTGTATTTGTGTAACCATTGTGTATACAGTGTATTGTTTAATGTGCCCTTAAGTTAATTAATTATGTATTTAAACATTTGGTTGCTCTTTTATGTCGGATCTACGAATCCACACGTCTGTTTCTCATTTTAATATTCTATGCTACTGGGGCTGGTTTCTTGCCCGATGTAATCCCGTTAACCGACCCAAAGGGTGTGGAATTTTGCGTTGGTGCAAGAGTGGAGACCATACCACGTGATCTCGCTGATGTAATAGTGATGTCAGGCGGGGTGCCGAAATGCGGGTTCATCACATGTGGTAGCAGCGGAGGGAGTCTGTGTGATTTCTTTGGTGTTGTTACACTATCATTATGTGTCAGGTTCCTATAAGATGTGATGATGTCACTGTCCATTTCTCCATGGAAGAGTGGGATTACGTAGAAGGACAAAAGGGTCTGTACAAGTATTTAATCATGGAAGATCACCATCCCCTCTCATTACTAGGTAAGAGAAGGTTTTTATGGTCTGGAGGGTTACCTATCTCTCTCCATGATCTGATAATCACAAATACTTAATGTATTCAGTCACTGTGTGTTCTACAGATGGAACCAAAATGAGGTCTCCCTTTGCCATGTCTACCCAGGATTATCTAGAGGAAGATCTATGTTTCGGACAGGATCATAAGGTAGATACATCTCATGTTGCACTCCATTTTTTTGTATGAAGGATTAAAACTGTGAACTTTTTACAATTCATTCAGTGCCATGTCATTGCATATCTTAGATTTAAAAACTATTTTTATAAAAGAAAGTACTGAATGAGTGGGGGGGTATGCATGCTCAGCTGTGATAGCTTACAAAGTACAGGTGTGTATTTACAATGATGTATACACAATGATGGTCCAGCCATCTTCAGGGGGTGTGGGATAGATGGAGATAGTGAATGGGACACACACACACACACACACACACACACACACACACACACACACACACACACACACACACACACACACACACACACACACTATGATTAGTGAACTTGGTAGGCCGCTCTGAACAAATGTGTTTTGAGGGAGCGCCTAAAATTATGCAAATTGTGGATGGTCCTAATATCTTGGGGTAGAGTATTCCAGAGGATTGGCGCAGCACGGGGAAGTCTTGTAGTCGGGAGTGGGAGGTACGGATTAGTGCAAAGGTTAGTCGAAAGTCATTTGCAGAGCGAAGCGGTCGGTTAGGCCGATAGACCGAAATGAGGGAGGAGATGTATGGGGGTGCCGCACTGTGGAGAGCTTTGTGGGTGAGAACTTTGAATTGGATTCTATAATGAATGGGCAGCTAGTGTAACGACGCGTCGTCCGAGTAATGATTAGGTAGATGGACAACCCTAGTTGCTACATTAAGGATAGACTGGAGAAGGGAAAGTCGAGTAAGTGGGAGGCCAATTAATAGAGCATTGCAGTAGTCCAGGCGGGAGTGGATCAAGGCGACAGTGAGGGTTTTTGTTGTTTCCATGGTAAGAAAAGGGCAGATTCTAGAGATGTTCTCTAGGTGTAAGTGGCACGAGCGGGCAAGAGGTTGTATATGGGATGTGAAGGAGAGATTGGAGTCAAACATAACACCCAGACAGCGCGCCTGCTGCTGGGGTGTTATGGTGCCACCCACGGAGAGGGAAATGTCAGGTTTAGGGAGGTTAGTAGATGGTGGGAGCAGAAGAAGTTCAGTTTTGGAAATGTTGAGTTTCATATAGAGAGCGAACATGATGTTGGAGACTGCGGACAGACAGTCACTGGTGTCCTGTAGTACAGCTGGGGTAAGGTCAGGGGATGACGTGTATAGTTGTGTGTCATCAGCATAAAAATGGTACTGAAAGCCAAATCTGCTGATGGTCTGTTTAATTGGGGCCGTGTAGCAGGCGAAAAGAAGGGGGCCAAGGATTGAGCCCTGAGGTACCCCGACAGTGAGAGGAAGAGGAGAGTAAGTGAAGCCAGAGAACAGAACACTGAAGGAGCGGTCAGAAAGATAGGAGGAGAAACAGAGAGCAATGTCCTTAATGCCTAGTGACTGGAGCCTAGAGAGTAGGAGAGGGTGGTCAACAGTGTCGAAAGGTCAAGAAGAATGAGCAGAGAGAGGTCACTGTTACATTTTGCTGTCAGAAGGTCATTGGTCACCTTGATGAGTGCAGTTTCTGTCAAATGTAGGGGGCGGAAACTGGACTGTGAAGTGTCTAGGAGGGAATGAGTGGAGAGCTAACGGGTAAGGCGGGAGTAGACCAGGCGCTCCAAGAGTTTAGAGATGAAGGAGAGATTGGAGACCGGTCTGTAGTTATTTGTGCAGGATGGGTCGAGGGCGGGTTTCTATAGTAATGGAGTAATGATAGTGTTTAAAGGAGGAGGGGAAAATTCCAGAGGAGAGGGAGAGATTAAAGATTGTAGTGAGGTGAGTTGTTACGACTGGAGAGAGACTGGAGGAGATGTGAGGGAATGGGGTCGGTGGTGCATGTAGTCAGACAAGAAGAAGAGAGGAGCTTGGAGACTTCTTCTGTGATGGGATCGAATGTGGAGAGTGAGCATGGGGAGATGCAGGGAGGGATGGGAGTCACTGCAGTTGGTGTCTGGGAGCGGATTTCCTGACGGATATTATCTATTTTCTCTATAAAGTGGGAGGCCAGGTCATCAGCACAAATGTCTGATAGGGGCTTGTGCTTTTGGTCTGAGGAGGGAGTCAAAGGTGTCCAAAAGTTTCTTGAGGTTGTTGGATAGTGAGGAGATCAGAGTGGTTAAGTAGGTCTGTTTGGCGAGGTGAAGGGCCGAGTTATAGGTTTTTAACATAAATTTGAAGTGTATGAAGTCTTCTGGTGTGCAAGTTTTCCTCCATAAGCATTCAGCACACCTAGAGCATCGCTGGAGAAATCGGGTTTGCAATGTGAGCCAGGGCTGTTTTACTCTGTGTTTGGAGGTTCTTAGGGTGAGGGGAGCTACTTGGTCAAGGGTGCTTTTAAGAGTGTTAGGCTGGGTTCACATTGCGCTAGGTGTGTCCGTCTAACGGACTCATTTTTAAGTAGTAAAAACGCAATGTAACGCACATACTAACACGCCCATAGACTTGCATTGTCTAACGCATCGTGACGCATCCCTAGATTGGTATGCGTTTGTCACATAACGTTTTTTTTCTGACGGCCCTTCAACGCGGCTTGCAGCGTTCTCGGGTCCGGCCAAGCTAACGCACTACTAACGGAAGCGTTCATTCTGCCATAGAAGGCTATGGCAAACGCAGTCAGACGCAAATCATGAAAAATTTCCAAATAGGACCACACGTTTTAATAGCGTTTGAGGGTGGTCACATGTGGTCATGTGACAGGAAATGTGATTTCGGCCATTAAAAAAGTGCTGCGATGATGATGTATCTCATCCTTCACATGTGAGAGCAGAACATCAAAGGTCTCAATGGACATCCGTAGATAGCGTTGGAATTCTGAAGGGATGATCCCGAAGCTGCACATACAGGGTGTGAAAGGCACCATATGTACTCCGCAAGAAATTCACTTCGTGGATCCAATATCTCCTTTGCGAACTACGCTTTCTCTGCCGAAGTCGCAACCGCATCATGCGAAATCTGACGAGCTCAGACACAAGCATCTTGCTAGCAGAACTTCACTCAATGCTTTCAAAATGGAGAATGAGTCTGTGCCCACACCCGACAATGACAAAAGGGAAAAAAAAAAAAAAAAAACTTTATTGACCGTGACAAACGGATACTTTGTAAACGGACATCAAAATGAAAAAACACGATCACATGCGTTAACGCTAGCGTTACCGTGACGACGAATTTCACATATTTTTGCTCCTTTTCTGTACATGCGTTTAACGCATCCGTTTAACGCCATGTACTTGACGCAATGTGAACCTAGCCTTATTGAAGTGATGTACAGCCAGTTCAGGACAGGAAAAAGAGGAAATTGGGGATAATGATGTGTAGGGAGTCTGAAAGTGTATGAGGGTTAATGGCTTGTAGATTTCTGAATGTGTGGTAGGTAGGAGAGTGCTAGGGTGGGCGAGGAATTGAGTGTGAAGGAGAGAATGTTGTGGTCAGAGAGGGGAAGCGGTGATTTATCTAGGTAGGAGATTGAACAGAGCTGGACAAAGGCCAGGACAAGGGTTTTACCGTCTTTGTGTGTTTCAGAGGTTGAGAGCTAGAGAAGTGGTTAGTGATAGAAGCTGGGATGCAGATGTGGAAGTGAGGCTGTTAATGGGGATGTTGAAGTCTCCCAAGATAAGGCTTGGTAGTTCTGAGGACATGAAGTTTGAAACCAGGCAGAGAAAGGGTCCAGGAAGTGAGTGGTTGAGCCTTGGGGGCGTTATATGACCGATACTCTGAGGGAGAAGGGATTTAAGAGCCTGATGGTGTGGACCTCAAAAGAAGAAAATGAGCGTGATGGAGCTGAGGAGATGACCTGGAAAGTGCATTGTGGGGACAGGAGTATGCCGACTCCACCACCATATCTGTCTGTGGGTCTCGTGGGAATGTGAGAATTGTAAGCCACCATGAGAAATGGCAGCAGGAGAGACCGTGTCAGAATCCTGAATCCAGGTTTCCGTGAGGGCCAACAGATTAAGCGTTTTTCAGAAAGTAATTGTGTAGGAAAGGAAGCTTGTTACATACAGACCGTGGATTCCAAAGGGCACAATTAAAAGAAGGAGATGGAGTGCAACTAATATTAGTAAGATTATTAAGGTTTCGATGTGAGGTAGGGTAGGGGTCTAGCTTGGTGGATGGTGGACCAAGGTTGGGGGAGATGTACCCTGAAATCAGTAGGAGTAGGATGTTAAAGGGAACCTGTCACCCCCCCCCCCCCCCTCTCCCAGGCGTTTGAAACTAAAAGAGCTGCCTTGTGCAGCAGTAATGCTGCATTCTGACAAGGTGGCTCTTTTAGTTATTGGTGCTGTAAATGCAGAAATAATCAGTTTTTTCATTTGTCCGAAATACCTGTCTTCAGTCCTGGAGGCAGGTCTTTCCCCCCCCTGCTGCAGACGCCACACAGCCGCCACTCAAGTCTTCTTGGTGCCGGGCGCTGCCTCCTCAGCGCTGTTTTGAAATCTGCCGGCGCCTGCGCTCTTTTGTCTTGCCTGGGGCAAAAAGAGCAAGTAGTTTTTGGAATTGTATGAAGGTTTTTTGTGCAGTATGTTTGGGCAAGATGGGCTGAGCTTTTTCAGGAAGGTGAGAAGTGCATGGGAGCTGTACATGGGAGAGGGAAGGAGAGGAGCTGATGTATGAGTCGTGATGGAGGGAGGATTGGGCAGTGAACGTGGATGGCAAGGGAGCATAAGAGGATAGGCGCATGGCAGAGCTCAGAAGCGAAGGAGCGCCATTTGAGTTTTCAATTTAAAGGGAACCTGTCACCCCCAAAATCGATGGTGAGGTAAGCTCACCGTCATCAGGAGCTTATCTACAGCATTCTGTAATGCTGTAGATACCGTAAGCCCCCGATGTAACCTGAAAGAGGAGAAAAAGAGGTTCGATTATACTCGCCCAGGGGCGGTCCCGCTGCGGTGAGGGCAGAAGAAAGTACTGCAGTGCGCAGGCGCCGGAAAGGTCAGAGAGGCCCGGCGCCTGGGCACTGCAGTACTTTCCTCTGCCCTCAACAAAGCAGACAAAGTACGCCTGCGCCGGAGCCGCAGCGTGAAGTCCAGAAGAGGACGTCATGGAATGAAGATGGGAGGCGCCGGAGCGGACCTGAGATACCCATTTGACCAGACCGCAGCGGGACCGCCCCTGGGTGAGTATAATCTAACCTCTTTTTTTCTCCTCTTTCAGGTTACATCGGGGGCTTATCTACAGCATTACAGAATGCTGTAGATAAGCCCCTGATGACGGTGAGCTTACCTCACCATCGATTTTGGGGGTGACAGGTTCCCTTTAATATTGACTGGAATTGAGATGGGACGCCATGTTGCGTTTGGAGAGCCCCTGATGTGCCTAAACATTGAAACCCCCCACAAGTGACACCATTTTGGAAGGTAGACCCCCTAAGGAAATTATCTAGAGGTGTGGTGAGCACTTTGACCCATTAAGTGATTCACAGAAGTTTATAATGCAGAGCCATAAAAATAAAAAATCATATTTTTTCACAAAAATTATCTTTTCGCCCCCAATATTTTATTTTCCCAAGGGTAAGGGAAGAAATTGGACACCAAAAGTTGTTGTACAATTTGTCCTGAGTACGCTGATACCCCATAAGTGGGGGTAAACCGCTATTTGGGCGCATGGCAGAGCTCTGGAGGGAAGGAGCGCCATTTGACTTTTCAATGCAAAATTGACTGGAATTGAGATGGGACGCCATGTTGGGTTTGGAGAGCCCCTGATGTGCCTAAACATTGAAACCCCCCACAAGTGACACCATTTTTGAAAGTAGACCCCCTAAGGAACTCATCTAGATGTGTTATGAGAGCTATGATCCCCCAAGTGTTTCACTACAGTTTATAACGCAGAGCCGTGAAAATAAAAATTCTTTTTTTTTTTTTCCACAAATTATTTTTTAGCCCCCAGTTTTGTATTTTCCCAAGGGTAACAGGAGAAATTGGACACCAAAAGTTGTTATCCAATTTCTCCTGAGTACGCTGAATCCCCATATGTTGGGGTAAACCCTTGTTTGGGCGCACGGGAGAGCTCGGAAGGGAAGGAGCACTGTTTTACTTTTTCAACGCAGAATTGGCTGGAATTGAGATCGGACGCCATATCGCGTTTGGAGAGCCCCTGATGTGCCTAAACAGTGGAAACCCCCCAATTATAACTGAAACCCTAATCCAAACACACCCCTAACCATAATCCCAACGGTAACCCTAACCACACCCCCTAACCCTGACACACCCCTAGCCCTAATCCCAACCCTATTTCCAACCGTAAATGTAATCCAAACCCTAACCCTAACTTTATCCCCAACCCTAACTGTAGCCTTAACCCTAACTCTAGCCCTAACCCTAATGGGAAAATGGAAATAAATACATTTTTTAAATTTTTCCTTAATTAAGGGGGAGATGATGAAGGGGGGTTTGATTTACTTTTATAGTGGTTTTTTTAGCGGATTTTTAGGATTGGCAGCTGTCACACACTAAAAGACGCTTTTTATTGCAAAAAATATTTTTTGCATTACCACATTTTGAGAGCTATAGTTTTTCCATATTTTGGTCCACAGAGTCATGTGAGGTCTTGTTTTTTGCGAGACGAGTTGACGTTTTTATTGGTAACATTTTACGGCACGTGACATTTTTTGATCGCTTTTTATTCCGATTTTTGTGAGGCAGAATGACCAAAAACCAGCTATTCATGAATTTCATTTGGGGGAGGCGTTTATACCATTCCGCGTTTGGTAAAATTGATAAAGCAGTTTTATTCTTCGGGTCAGTACGATTACAGCGATATCTCATTTATATCATTATTTTATGTTTTGGAGCTTTTATACGATAAAAACTATTTTATAGAAAAAATAATTATTTTTGCTTCGCTTTATTCTGAGGACTATAACTTTTTTTATTTTTTCTTTGACGCTATATGGCGGCTTGTTTTTTGCGGGACAAGATGACGTTTTCAACGGTATCATGGTTATTTATATCCATCTTTTTGATCGCGTGTTATTCCCCTTTTTGTTTGGTATGATAATAAAGCATTGTTTTTTTGTTTGTTTTTTTTTTTGTTTTTTTTACGGTGTTTGCTGAAGGGGTTAACTAGTGGGACAGTTTTATAGGTCGGGTCGTTACGGACGCGGCGATACTAAATATGTGCACTTTTATTTGTTTTTTTTTTTAGATAAAGAAATGTATTTATAGGAACAATATATATATATTTTTCTTAATGGTTTTTTTTACACATGTGACCGCTCCTGGCACATAGTGCCGGATGTCAGCTCACACCTGGCCGCGATCGGCCGTGCTCCCCCCGTGAGCGCGGCCGATCGCATATGACGTACTATCCCGTCGGTGGGCATACGGGTCCACCCCACCTCGACGGGATATTACGTCTAATGTCAGAAAGGGGTTAAAGATGGTTTATTGGTAGAGGTAAAATACTTTGGGTAGAACCCAAAGAGGTACACAACTTTGGTAAAAGAAGGTAAAATACTTCGGGTAGAACACAGACAGGTACACAACTTGAGTAAAAGTAGGTCAAATAACGGAACAAGGTCAAAGACAAATTGTTCAAACACTCTCATCCTGCCAGTCTATTCTTCCTTCCGGTGACATGAAGTATTCTGCGAATTGGTCCCTAATTTGGGAAACTGTCACATAAGTTCTATACTTTATGTTGTTATAATCAGCCAATGTGGTTTCTTCAGAGTGGTCCTCAATGGAAATCTGTTCCTTGGAAATCACAAAATTATGCAGAACACAAGCTTTCACCTCCTCGTCAACAGTCTCTGTATTCAAGTTTATAGATGTCAGTAAAACTCTCCATTTGGCGGTCAAAATCCCAAAAGCGCACTCCACCATTCTCCGTGCACGTGTGAGGCGGTAGATAAAAATACTTTTAGTTTGGGTTAATCCACGACTGGAGTAGGGCTCCAGCAGATGTTCTGACAGCTGGGAGGCTTCATCCCCAACACAAACAAAAGGCATTGGTGGCCCAGAGGTTTGAGGCAGTCGTCTTGGGGGGGGGGGGGGGGCTTTATTGAAAGGTGTTTCCATACAAATAACGCCCCATTAGAGACAGACAGTTTGAAAACTTGGGAATCATTAGAGCGGCCATACGCCCCAATATTCACCGCTACAAATTTGTAATCCGCATTGGCAATGGCCTTCAGCACAATGGAAAAGTACTTTTTATAGTTAAAATATTCTGTTCCAGAATGCAGCCGGTTTCACAATACGGATATGTTTCCCATCCACTGCGCCCAAGCAATTGGGAAACTGACACTTGCTGGAATTTCTCAGCTACTTCCAACCAATTCTCCATTGTGGGATGTGGTATAAATTCACCGTGCAAATAGTCCCACAGTGCACGGCAAGTGTGCTTTACAATTCCGGAGATGGTGGAAATTACCAGTCTGAACTGGAAATGTAGTGACGACAGGGATTCTCCAGTAGCAAGGAATCTGAACAAAAGCAAGGCAGAAATTACTACAAAATCAAATTACAATCAATTAAAGTGTACTACAGGAGTACATACAATAAAAATGGCTTACTGAAGAGTGACCATCTCACCTCGGCCGGTGAAATAGAGAATCGGCAATACGTATCACTCCTTCGGATTACATGTTCAATTCGGTCCACCAATAGATTAAAGTTCTCCGCTTTCATCCGCACATATGAGAAAAATTTCTCTGGCTCTCCTCTTAGCTCTGTGCAGAGTAGAAAACACCCCACGTGTCATTCTCTGTGCGGTGTTGGGGTGGATCCACAAACGGCATCGGCGCAGACGCATGATGCGTTGTCTCTCGCTCCTTCTCCAGAACAATTGCTTTCAAGCGATTCGCCTCCACAATGAAATCCACATTGTTCTGCAGAATCTTTGAAATAACGACATCCATCTCCTCTCCAAACACTTGCTCCTCTCCAACCTGTCACTGATGGGCTGTAGGAAGACTGTGTATATATAGTTTTGAGGGGGCCAATCACATTTTGGAGCCTCCCAGGGGCGTTCTTAAAAACCGTATTTGTCAAAAACCGAATGGAAAACCGGACGAAACGGATGCCAACCGGATGGGACGGTTCCGGTTTCCACAAATTACGCCGGATGCGGCGCGACGCCGGAATCGGCAGGCGGCGAAAAAACTGATGTGTGAAAGTAGCTTAACACTTTCCACCAGATAAGATCTACACTGATCCCAGTCATGGATATGCAACAGTGAGTATTCCGTACAATGCACCAAATGAATTATACCAATGAATTAGCAGGCACGTTAAAATATGTTTCTAGATGGTAAAGCGGCAGATGACAGACAGCAAGCAGAGGGAATTTGTACCATTAGAATATATTGCAGGAGAACTCCGATTCAATCAGGCCTGCGCGTTCTTAGTTTCCAGAGCCCCAATCTCAGGAATGCTGAGGGTCCCAGTTGTCAGACTCCCAATGATCAGCAAGTTTTGTGGGGAAGAATGGCCTTTTAATATATTCATTAGGCCTCTTTCACACTTCCGTCTTTTAGCTCCTGTCAAAATCTGTTGATTTTTGAAAAAACAGGATCCAGCAAATTTTTATGCTTGATCCTGTTTTTTCCCATAGACTTGTATTAGCGACGGATTGTGACGGATGGCCATCCGTTTCATCCGTCGTGCACTGGATCCGTCGGAAAATTGCTGTCCGTCTGGCGAAGAAAACATTCATAGGAACGTTTTTTTCTGCACGTCGGAAAATCGCTCAGCGCTGCCCGTCGTTGGCTATAATGGAAGCCTATGGGCGTAGGATCCGTCACTGACAGTGAAACACAGGAATCCAGCGACGGATGCCGTCTTTTCAAACTGAGCATGCGTGGAAGAATTTCCCATCAGGGAAATTCTCTCACTCGCGCTCTCTCTCTCTTTTTACTATTGATGCTGCCTATGCATCTGGAGAGTGTCTGCAGATAATATTGAAACATAGTGCAGGGTCCTTGCATATTTGTTGCTGCATTTCTGTGAGGCCTGTTTCACACGTCAGTGGCTCCGGTACGTGAGGTGACAGTTTCCTCACGTACCGGAGACACTGACACACGTAGACACCTAAAAATCAATGCATCTGTGCAGATGTCATTGATTTTTTTGCGGACCGTGTCTCCGTGTGCCAAACATGGAGACATGTCAGTGTTCGTGGGAGCGCACGTATTACACGGACCCATTAAAGTCAATGCGTCCGTGTAAAACACGTACCGCACACGGACGTTGTCCGTGTGCAGTCCGTGTGCCGTGCAGGAGACAGCGCTACATTAAGCGCTGTCCCCCCCCACTGGTGCTGAAGCCGCGATTCATATCTTCCCTGCAATAGCATTTGCTGCAGAGAAGATATGAATAATAGTGTTTAAAATAAAGATAAAAGGAAAAAAAAAAAATGGAGAGAAACCAGCTCACCTACTAGGCATTTGTTGTGGGGGAAGCCCGGATGCCGTGCAGTCTTCACGTGAAACAATAGAACAAAATAGAAGAGAAAATCCAGCTTCCAAAAATATCCAATTTATTAAAGTTAAAATCCAAGGTCCAAAAACATGGTTCACAGGAGAGGAGATAGCAGCATGCTACGCGTTTCGAACACTAGGTTCTTTTTCAAAGCTGGATTTTCTCTTCTATTTTGCTTAAAATAAAGATCTATGTGCCCCCTGCCCTCCCACCCCCTGTGCGCCCCCCCACTGTTCTGAAAATACTCACCCAGCTCCCTCGTTGGCTGTCGCTGCTTCCTGTTCTGGCCGCATCTTCTCCTGTATGCGGTCACGTGGGGCCGCTCATTTACAGTATTGAATATGCGGATCCACCTCCCATCGGGGTGGAGCAGCATATTCATTACTGTAATCGGCGGCCCCACGTGACCGCATACAGGAGAAGATGCGGACAGAACAGGAAGCAGCGACAGCCAACGAGGGAGCTGGGTGAGTATTTTCAGAACAGTGGGGGGGCCCACAGGGGGTGGGAGGGCAGGGGGCACATAGATCTTTATTTTAAACACTATTATTCATATCTTCTCTGCAGCGAACGCTGCTGCAGGGAAGATATGAATCGCGGCTTCAGCACCAGATGCTGGTACGTGTGGTACCCAGCATGGTGCGTGTGGCACCCAGTGGGCACACGGGCGGCACACGTGTGCCACACTGATGTGCCACAGAAGCGTAGGGGCACACGGACAATTCCGGTACTGATTTTTTTTTTTTTTTTTTTTTTCCGGTACTGGAATTATCTGGACGTGTGAAACCGGCCTAACAAGAGTTGGTGGGTGGGATAGTGGTTTGGTCTGGATTAACCCCTATCTGACCTTGGACGGGATAGTACGTCCAAGGTCAGATCCCCTGCTTTGATGCAGGGCTCCGCGGTGAGCCCGCACCAAAGCCGGGACATGTCAGCTGTTTTGAACAGCTGACATGTGCCCGTAATAGGCGCGGGCAGAATCGCGATCTGCCCGCACCTATTAACTAGTTAAATGCCGCTGTCAAACGCAGACAGCGGCATTTAACTACCGCTTCCGGCCGGGCGGCCGGAAATGACGTCATCGCCGACCCCGTCACATGATCGGGGGTCGGCGATGCGTCTCCATTGTAACCATAGAGGTCCTTGAGACCTCTATGGTTACTGATCGCCGGTGGCTGTGAGCGCCACCCTGTGGTCGGCGCTCACAGCACACTTGCATTTCTGCTACATAGCAGCGATCAGTAGATCGCTGCTACCGTGTTTCCCCGATAGTAAGACACCCCCGAAAGTAAGACGTAGTGGGGGTTTTAGCGGGGTCGGCTAATGTAAGACGTACCCCGAAAGTAATACCGTAGTGCTGAGTAGTGTCGGGGTCGGCCGAAACTCGATAATTCCCAGGGTCTGAAGGAGAGGAAACTCTCCTTCAGGCCCTGCGATCCATATTTAAGTGTAAAATAAAGAATTAAAATAAAAAATATCGCTATACTTACCCTCTGACGCGCCCTGGTACTAACCGGGAACCTTCCTTCCTTCGAATCAGCGCTTCCAGGACCTGCGGTGACGTCGCGGCTTCTGATTGGTCGCGCGAGCGGTCACATGGGCGGTCGCGCGACCAATCACAAGCCGCGACGTCACCGCAGGTCCTGGAAGCGCTGATTCGAAGGAAGGAAGGTTCCCGGTTAGTACCAGGGCGCGTCAGAGGGTAAGTATAGCGATATTTTTTATTTTAATTCTTTATTTTACACTTAAATATGGATCGCAGGGCCTGAAGGAGAGTTTCCTCTCCTTCAGATCCTGGGAACCATCCAGGGATACCTTCCGATACTTGTGTCCCATTGACTTGTATTGGTATCGGTATCGGCGATATCCGATATTTTTCGGGTATCGGCCGATACTATCCGATACCGATACTTTCAAGTATCGGACGGTATCGCTCAAAACTAGTACGGTAGTAAACTGTACGTTGGAAAAAAAAACGCAGCGGTTTTTTTTCGGCAATGTAAGACATACCCCGAAAGTAAGACATAGTGGTAAAAGAATGTAAGACACTGTCTTACTTTCGGGGAAACACGGTATGTAGCAGAGGCGATCGCGTTATGCCTGCTTCTAGCCTCCCATGGAGGCTATTGAAGCATGGCAAAAGTAAAAAAAAAAAAGTTGAAAAAAATGTTAAAAAAATAAAAAAAATATAAAAGTTTAAATCACCCCCCTTTCGCCCCAATCAAAATAAATCAATAAAAAAAATATCAAATCTACACATATTTGGTATTGCCGCACTCGGGCTCGGAAGGGAAGGCACACCATTTGGCTTTTTAAATGGAAAATTAGCTCCAATCATTAGCGGACACCATGTCACGTTTGGAGAGCCCCTGTATGCCTAAACATTGGAGATCCCCCACAAATGACCCCATTTTGGAAACTAGACCCCCAAAGGAACTAATCTAGATGTGTGGTGAGGACTTTGAACCCCCAAGTGCTTCACAGACGTTTATAACGCAGAGCCATGAAAAAAAAAAAAATATATTTTCTCAAAAATGATCTTTTAGCCTGTAATTTTTTATTTTCCCAAGGGTAACAGGAGAAATTTGACCCCAAAAGTTGTCCAGTTTCTCCTGAGTACGCTGATACCCCATATGTGGGGGTAAACCACTGTTTGGTCACACGTTGGGGCTCGGAAGTGAAGTAGTGATGTTTTGAAATGCAGACTTTGATGGAATGCTCTGTGGGCGTCACGTTGCGTTTGCAGAGCCCCTGATGTGGCTAAACCGTAGAAACCCCCCACAAGTGACCCCATTTTGGAAACTAGACCCCAAAAGGAACTTATCTAGATGTGTGGTGAGCACTTTGAACCCCCAAGTGCTTCACAGAAGTTTACAACGCAGAGCCGTGAAAATAAAAAATCATTTTTCTTTCCTCAAAAATGTTTTAGCAAGCATTTTTTTATTTTCACAAGGGTAACAGGAGAAATTGGACCCCAGTAATTGTTGCGCAGTTTATCCTGAGTATGCTGGTACCCCATATGTGGGGGTAAACCACTGTTTGGGCACACGTCGGGGCTCGGAATTGAGGGAGCACCATTTGACCCCTGATGTGCCTAAACAGTGGAAACCCCTCAATTCTACCTCCAACACTAACCCCAACACACCCCTAACCCTAATCCCAACTGTAGCCATAACCCTAACCACAACCCTAATTCCAACCCTAAGGCTATGTGCCCACGTTGCGGATTCGTGTGAGATTTTTCAGCATCATTTTTGAAAAATCCGTGGGTAAAAGGCACTGCGTTTTACCTACGGATTTCCAGTGTTTTTAGTGCGGATTTCATCTGCGGATTCCGCACGGTATTTTCCGCACCATGGGCACAGCGGATTTGGTTTTCCATAGGTTTACATGGTACTGTAAACCTGATGGAACACTGCTGCGAATCCGCAGCAGCCAATCCGCTGCGGATCCGCAGCCAAATCCGCACCGTGTGCACATGACCTAATTCTAAAGGTATGTGCACACGCTGCGGAAAACGCTGCGGATCCGCAGCAGTTTCCCATGAGTTTACAGTTCAATGTAAACCTATGGGAAACAAAAATCGCTGTACACATGCTGCAGAAAAACTGCACGGAAACGCAGTGGTTTACATTCCGCAGCATGTCTCTTCTTTCTGCGGATTCCGCAGCGGTTTTACAACTGCTCCAATAGAAAACCGCAGTTGTAAAACCGCAGTGAAATGCGCAGAAAAAACATGGTAAATCCGCCATAAATCCACAGCGGTTTAGCACTGCGGATTTATGAAATCCGCAGCGGAAAAATCCGCAGAGGACCAGAATACGTGTGCACATACCAAAACCCTAGCCCTACCCCTAACCCTAGCCCTATTCTAACATTAGTGGAAAAAAAAAAATTCTTTATTTTTTTTATTGTCCCTACCTATGGGGGTGACAAAGGAGGGGGGTCATTTATCATTTTTTTATTTTGATCACTGGGATAGATTATATCTCAGTGATCAAAATGCACTTTGAACGAATCTGCCGGCCGGCAGATTCGGCGGGCGCACTGCGCATGCGCCTGCCATTTTGGAAGATGGCGGCGCCCAGGGAGAAGACGGACGGACCCCGGCAGGATCGGTAAGTATGATGGGGTGGGGGAGCACGGGGGGGGGGGGGATTGGAGCATGGGGGGGTGGATCGGAACGCGGGAGGGGTGGAACGGAGCACGGGGGGGGGTGGAACGGAGCACGGGGGGGTGTGGAACGGAGCACGGGGGGGTGGAACGGAGCACGGGGGGGTGGATCGGAGTGCAGGGGGGGTGATTGGAGCACAGGGGGGTGATTGGAGCACGGGGGTGAGCGGACAAGAGCACGGGGGGGAGCGGAGCACAGGACGGAGGGGAGCGGGGCAGTGTACCTGACAGATCGGAGGGCTGGGGGGACGATCGGTGGGGTGGGGGCACATTAGTATTTCCAGCCATGGCCGATGATATTGCAGCATCGGCCATGGCTGGATTGTAATATTTCACCCGTTATAATAGGTGAAATATTACAAATCGCTCTGATTGGCAGTTTCACTTTCAACAGCCAATCAGAGCGATCGTAGCCACGGGGGGGGTGAAGCCACCCCCCCTGGGCTAAACTACCACTCCCCCTGTCCCTGCAGATCGGGTGAAATGGGAGTTAACCCTTTCACCCGATCTGCAGGGACGCGATCTTTCCATGACGCCACATAGGCGTCATGGGTCGGATTGGCACCGACTTTCATGACGCCTACGTGGCGTCATGGGTCGGGAAGGGGTTAAAGAAGCTACAGATAATACTGGTTGTGTTTTGCATGTGACTACAATTTTCCTTATTCTTCAGATGTTTGGCGTATGGTGGCAAGACAGAAGCCTTTTTTTACAAAAGAGAGAAAGTCCAACTTTTGTCTGTTTTGTCAAAACCTACATCAAGTCTGCCAAAAGCATGTGGAAAAACCTTGTTATGGTCTGATGAGACCATGGTTGAGCTTTTTGGCTGTTATTACAAAAGGTATTTTTGGGGCAATGCCAACACCGAGCTTCACCAAACGAACACCACATACCCACAGTGAAGTATAGTGGAGGTAGCATTTTGCTTTGGGGCAGTTTTTTTTTAAAGCTGTAACTGGGGCTGTAGTTAAAAAGGTGGGATTCATGAGTAGGTCCAAGTATCAGTTAATTTTGCAACAATACCTTTAGGCCTCTGGTAAAAAGCTGAAGATCAAGAAGAATTTCATCTTTCAGCATGACTGAACCTGAGCATACCTCCAAATCAACAAAAGAATGGCCTCATCAGAAGATCAAATTGGACAGGCCCAGACCAAGAATAGAAAATCTGTGGGTGACCTGATGAGTGCAGAGGAGATGCCCACGGGATCTGACAGATTTGTAGCGCTATTGCAAAGAGTGGCTAAAGATTACCAATTTACGATGTGCAATGCTGTGAGACTTCAACCCCAAAAAACTGAATGTTGTCAAACTCAAAGGGTACTTGAACAAAGTATTAGGTTAATGGTGTTCATATTTATGCAACCACGTTATTTTTTTTTGTTTGTTTCTTTTTTTCAGGTTTCAGATTTCCCTGAAGTTACAGTTGAGGCCACAGCCGAGGATGAAGAGACTTGTTTGATGGTTGAGCAGAAGTGCGAAGAGGAGGGAATACCTGTACTTATCATCCCTGGTGAGTTAATTGCTAAAAAAGTCATTTTTCCTTGCTTAGAATGATACTTTTTTCTTGGCAAATATTAGATAGATGCAGGTCCCACTTCTGGGACCCACACCTATCTCTAAATGAGTGTCCACTGATCCTAGTACCACCTAGTGAGATAGCTACTGGCCACCACATCCATGCAGAGCATGAATGGTGAGATGGCCCTTCATGCGAAGGCTTTCTGTATTTCATTCCTATGGGAGTTAGCTGAACAAGTGTATTAATTGGTTTCCAGTTATTCAAGCATGGTTTTCCTCCCTTCCATTCAAGTGAATGGAGCCATCGACCACTTTACCAGACATGATGAGGGTTAGGAATCCACTGTTCTAGAGATAAAATTAGGTACCGTCTCTGAACCCACACCTATTAGGTCTTCACAGCATATGTTCTGGTGATTGCCTCAAAGCTTAAACAGGTAAAGCTAAATGGGATCTCTATTGCTGTATTGAGGATGACTGTGAACAAAATTAGTTATAAATCATATGCGAGACTTGGTGCGTGGACACTCCCGGTGCTCTTAAAGGTAAGGTGCCATCAATAAAAATTTTCTTTCGCCACGACAGCACCCACGAGAGAGGGGATCCGCCCCTAGGAACAGGAAACCTACAGAGAGATAAAAGGGGTGGCCCCCCCTCGCTCCTCAGTTGGTTTCCTGTTCCTAAAGGGGAACCCACAGAGAAGACTCTATGGAGTCCTTTAAGAAGAGGAAGGTCCGCCTGGATGCCGCCTGTACGTCTCTGCTGAGCGACAGGGGCTCCAGGGCGGATGAACAGAGTCGGAGGTTCCTGCTGGTTCCCCCCTCATCTGCTGCAAAACAACAATGTTCCTGCTGGGACATCGTTGTGAGAAGTGACTGGCAGGATTGTACCTTCAGATGGCCTCCGGTGGTGGTAGCGCTGATCTGCAGAGGCGGCGTCGCTTTCCCCGGTCCGGTGAGTGTTGACTGGATGTGGGGGCGACGAGGAGAGCGCCTGGCGAGCTGCGAGGACGCCGGCGCATGCGCAGTGCGGCGGCGCTCCCTGAACTCCGAGGTCATAGTAGCACTTCCGGGGGCGCCGCCATATTGGATCCTATGAGCGGTTCCTTCAGCCTGGGAGCGCTGGTAAGAAAAAAAAAAAAAAAAAAAGGGAGAGAAAGAGTAGACAGGAAGGGGTGTGTGGTCCGGCGCTATAAATTACAGCACAGCTGTGCAGGGGGTGCGTTAACATGTTGTCCCATGAGGAAGTTTGTGAGCGCCCTATGGAGGAATTAGCTGGACCCAGCGAAAATGCCAGAAAGAAAAGTGGTGGACAGTCAAAGGCAAGCGACTCCACTGACAAATCAGGGAGGAGGTCGTTCCGTGGCACACCCCAGACTGAGCAAAAAAGCCGAGACCCGGTATATAGAGATACTTCTGGGTGAGTGTTTATTTAGCTTCATGGAAGCTTATGTTGGTCTCCTCTCCTTATGTTTTTGTAGGGGAAGAGGACTGGGAAGACCTAGCACAAACAGTGTGCAATATGTACTGAGCCTTTACCTGACTCATATAGTAAAAAGCTGTGTCAGGCTTGTATAGAAAACACCCTACGGCAGGAAGAGTCCGTTAAGATGAATGAAATACGCCTCATAATTCGGGAGGAGCTTCAGAATTTAGGAAGTGGTCCGTCCGTTAATATTGAAAGGAGAGTTAGCAGAGGATCCTCGCCTAAAGCTGACACGTCGGCGGAAAGTGGGGAGGTCGAGTCAGACGGTTCTCAGTTTTCATGTTCATCAGATGAAGAGGACTATGTCTGCTTTCCTACTGATGGCATAAATAACCTGGTTAAGTCAGTAAGGAATACTATGGGGGTTTCAGAGTCAAGGGAACCTCAGACTCAGCAGGAAGTGATGTTCGCGGGTCTCTCGCAACGAAAGGGCCATGTGTTTCCAGTAAACCAGGCTATAAAGGACCTTGTCAAGAGAGAATGGAGTAAAGGTCAAAAGGGGTTTGTGCCAGTGTCCTGTAAGAGACGCTACCCCTTTGATGATGAGGACTTGGCCACCTGGGCTAAAGTTCTGAAAGTGGATGCAGCTGTAGCATCTACCGCTCGCCGTTCCTCTTTACCAGTAGAGGATGCGGGTTCTTTGTCCGACCCAATGGACGGAAAATCTGATGCGCTTCTCAAAAAATCGTGGGAAACCTCTGTCACTGCATTTAAGCCAGCAATTTCAGCTACATGTACTAGTAGATCCATGTTGGTCTGGCTGGAACAACTTGATCAGAACATCAGAAGTGGTGTCTCCACAGAGAAGTTGCGAGCCTCTATTCCATTAATTAAAGGGGCTGCGGCGTATATATCGGATGCCTCAATAGACTCCCTCCGCCTGGCAGCTAGATCGGCTAACCTCTCTAATACGGCTCGTCGGGCATTATGGCTAAAGAACTGGAAGGGAGATGCCCAATCCAGGTCCAAGTTGTGTGCCATACCCTGTCAGGGTGAGTACCTCTTTGGAGCTGTCCTGGATGACATACTAAGGCGGGCAAAAGGAAAAAGGGGTTTCCTAATCCCTTTATTCCTTCCTACAGAAGGGCGTTCAGGAAGCCACCATTTGGAAGGAAAGGAGGCTTTAAAGACCGCTGGAGTAACAGGGAGTTCAGGCAGAGGGGCAATTTGTTCATTAAGCGTCCCTTCAGGCCAGCGGATAAGTTCCGAGAACCCTATTCCACCGGTGGGCGATAGACTACTACAATGTGTTGAACAATGGAAGAAAATAACGGCTAATACATGGGCTTTAAATTTAATTTCGTCAGGTCTCACCTTAGACTTCATCCGGACACCTCCGGATTCTTTTCTTCTTACCTCCCTAAAATCCAGGCTACAGCAAGAGGCACTGGAAACTGAAATCAAGTCTCTTTTGTCTAAACGAGTTCTAATAAAAGTTCCGTCATCTGAAATAGGAAAGGGGTTTTATTCTCCCTTATTTCTAATTACTAAGCCTGATGGGTCCTTTAGGACTATATTTAATTTGAGGAAGTTGAACACCTTCATAAGACCTAAAGCCTTTAAAATGGAATCCATTCGGTCAGCCATTAAAAATTTATTTCCCAACTGTTACATGGTGGTACTGGATCTTAAAGATGCTTACTACCATCTGCCTATACACCAGTTACACCAGCAGTTTCTTAGGGTAGCAGTTATAATGGATGGTCAAGTTTGTCATCTTCAATACAGGGCAATGCCCTTTGGCCTATCAATGGCTCCGAGGGTATTCACTAAATTATTATTGGAGGTAATGTCATTTCTGCGGTTAAAGGACACACTAGTTATCCCGTAACTAGACGATTTACTAATAGTGGGAAAAGACTCCCTGCAGTGTGAGCAAAGATTAGAGGAAGTAGTATTTTCTTTACAAACACTTGGCTGGATTATTAATTGGGAAAAATCCAGACTCCGTCCTGTTACATGTCAGAAGTTCCTTGGTCTCCTTTTGGATTCGGTTGATCAAGTATGTTGGCTGCCAGATAATAAAAAAAACCTCCATAATTGATAAAGTAAACTTAGCAATCAATAGGCGTAGTATGTCTTTGAGAAGTGCCATGTCATTGCTAGGGTCTTTGACTTCTTGTATTCCTGCAGTTGAGTGGGCACAGTTTCATACCAGGCAGCTACAAAAATTTGTATTACAGGAGAGTATTAAAAATCAGGGACGTTTAGATCAGACAGGTTTTTCTACCGTCAGAGGTGGTACACTCTCTTACATGGTGGTTGGATTGGGAAAATCTGGCAAAGGGAGTCCTATGGGTAATCACTTTTTCAAATATTGTTACCACGGATGCTAGTCCTGAAGGTTGGGGAGCACATTTTCGGGATCAGATGGTTCAGGGTCTCTGGTCCAGGTCAGAGTGTAATAATTCTTCTAATGTTAAAGAATTAAGAGCTATATATTATTCCCTGCTCCACTTTCTTCCTCAGTTGCGAGGCTCTCACACAAGGGTCCTCTCCGACAACACCTCTGCGGTGGCCTATCTAAACCGTCAGGGAGGTACACGATCGGACACTCTCATGGAGGTGGCATCAGACATCATAATGTTAGCCGAAAATCATCTATTGTCCTTGTCAGCGGTACACATAAGAGGCATAGACAACTTTCAGGCCGATTTCCTCAGCCGTCACACTCTTCATCAGGGAGAATGGATGCTCAACAGGAGGATTTTCAAGTTGATAACAGCCCGATGGGGCATGCCTCAAATAGACTTGTTCTCGACAAGGTCCAACCGTCAGGTCAGAATGTTTGCCTCCCTATGCAGGCTAGACAATCCAGACATATTCGATGCCCTTCAAGTACCATGGACATTCGACCTGGCATACGCATTTTCCCCATGGAATCTGTTGCCCATGGTGATAAGAAAGATAAGGGAGGAAGGGGCAAGAGTTCTGTTGATAGCCCCCTTTTGGCCCATGAGGCCATGGTTTTCATGGCTCAGAGCCATGTGAATTACAGACCCTTGGATTCTGCCTCAGACAAAGACCTGCTGTCTCAGGGTCCGTTTTTCCATCCTCAGGTGCAGGGCATGAACTTAACTGCCTGGAATTTGAGAGGCAATTACTAAGAAGGAGGGGGTTTTCTAGTGGGTTGGTAGATACCCTCATGAGAAGTAGAAAGCCCTCTACTACCAAAATTTATGTTAGGGTCTGGAAAAAATTTCTTGAGTTTCATACTACACAAATTTCTTCAGAGGTGCCTATATTTTCAATACTAGAGTTTTTGCAAAAAGGATTAGAATTTTAGAATTGGGACTTTCGGTTAACACTTTGAAAGTTCACGTTTCAGCATTAGGGGCCCTCTTCAGTTATGATGTCGCAGGTGATAGATGGATAGCCCGTTTTATATCTGCATGTGAACGGTCAAAACCAGTAAATATACCGCAGGTGCCCCAGTGGGATCTATCTTTGGTCCTGGATGCATTGACACAGAGCCCGTTTGAGCCTATTCATGCAGCTTCATTAAAGAACATCTCATTAAAAGCAATATTATTAGTGGCATTGGTATCGGCTAGAAGAGTGAGTGATCTGCAGGCGTTGTCAATCGATCCTCCATTCTTATCTGTAACACCTGATAGGATAGTTTTGAAAACAGACCCATGTTACCTACCTAAGGTAGCCACTAGTTTTCATAGATCCCAGGAGATCTTATTACCTACCTTTTTTATAAAGACCACTCGTCTCCAGAGGAAGTAAGACTTCATACCCTAGATGTTAAGAGGACTATTCTGGCCTATTTAGAGAGAACTAGGGACTGGAGGAAGATTAGGGCCCTGTTTGTGTCTTTTCAGGGTAAGACCAAGGGATCCAGAGTCACGAAAGGCACGTTATCTCGCTGGATCAGAGAAGCCATAATCTTGGCGTATAAGGCCAAAGGAAGAGATCCTCCAATGCATGTGGGGGCGCATTCTACAAGGGCCGTGTCGACTTCCTGGGCAGAAAGGGCGAACGTGCCAATAGACCTTATATGTAAGGCTGCAACTTGGGCTTCGCCTGGTACCTTTTATAGGCACTATAGATTAGACCTATCTGCTGCTTCTGATCTAACCTTTGGGGTTTCGGTTCTGGACTCAGTTAACCCACCCAATCTTTAGTCTCTGTAAATCTCTCGTGGGTGCTGTCGTGGCGAATAGAAAATACCGGATTACTCACCGGTAATGCTCTTTTATAGAGCCCACGACAGCACCCATTCACATCCCTCCCTTTTCTTGTATAGTTGCACGTGGTGCTTTTTGGTGAGGTGTAAATATTAGAAAAATATAGTATAAGGTTGTAAATATGTATATATGCCTAAGCCTATTAGGCAACTGAGGAGAGAGGGGGGGCCGCCCCTTTTATCTCTCTGTAGGTTTCCTGTTCCTAGGGGCGGATCCCCTCTCTCGTGGGTGCTGTCGTGGGCTCTATAAAAGAGCATTACCGGTGAGTAATCCGGTATTTTTTTACCGCAATTGAAAAAATGTAAAGAATTAATGTTTACATTTAAAAAATATTATCATTTGTTTATAATTTAGTAAAATATGAAAAATAATTTGAAAAGTTTTGGAATTTCCACTTTTAAACACTAGGGGGAGCAGCTGCTGAAATTTCACAAAAAACTAGTGTACAAATAGCTCACATTACAGCACTGCAGTAATTATGGGCGGAGTCTGCTGACGTGTGTGATGTCTCCTCTCCTCCCCTTCTGGGTGTTTGCTAAGGGATTAGAGAGGATGATATTCAGGAACCCAGTGAGCAGCCATTTTGTTGGTGACTGCAGAGTTATACTGACAAGTAGACGGTCACCAAGGATGGCAGGCAGCAAGGATTCTGGGAGATATATGGTGGAGGGAGCAGGGTGACAGCAGCACAGAGTATTTCAGGAGAGCAGTGTGCTGGTCTATGGGGGGAACCATGTTCAGTGAGCGGAACAGCCAGGGATTGTACATAGAGCACTGTCTTTTATACACATGGATGGACCATCTGCTTGTCTGCTCCACAGAAATCCAGGAAACATTTCTGCGGATTGATGGCCTGTTCTGATCCAGACTTTGCATGCAAAGACCCCATTCCCCTCCTCAGCTCCTGTCTTCTCCATCCTGTCCTAGCGATGTATGAAAGCGAGGCGACAGGCGAAGTACGGGGTGACGCTGAGAAGGAAATGTAGCCATATAGTAACAATAACCATGAGACGCCTCTCTTCAGCTGCCTCACCAGCCATCCCATGACTGCACCTAACTGGAGGTCATGCTGCCCCCTCTATTACCCCAGACCCATGTGCAGGTGCTCAGCCAGAACCACCATAGAATGGGTCCGCTTTCTGAAGATAATACTGCCATAGTGTTCTCACATAATACCGCCATATAGATCACACAATACTGTCATACAGTTCTCACATAATACCACCATATAGATCACACAATACCGCCATATAGATCTCAAATAATACCGCCATATAGATCACACACAATATTATCAAATAGATCACACAATACTGTCATACAGTTCTCACATAATACCACCATATAGATCACACCTAATACCGCCAGTGTTCTCACATACCGCCATATAGATCACACATAATACCGCCAGTGTTCTCACATAATACCGCCATATAGATCACACACAATACCACCCTATTTTGGAAACTAGACCCCCAAGAAACTTATCTAGATGTGTGGTGAGCACTTTGAACCCCCAAGTGCTTCACAGAAGTTTATAACGCAGAGCCGTGAAAATACGAAATCTTTTTTTTTTTTTTTTTTTCCCCTCAAAAATGATTTTTTTAGCCCGCAATTTTTTTATTGTCACAAGGGTAACAGGAGAAATTGGACCACAAAAGTTGTTGTCCAGTTTGTCCTGAGTATGCTGGTTCCCCATATGTGGGGGGGAACCACTGTTACACACGTCGGGGCTCGGAAGGGAAGTAGTGACGTTTTGAAATGCAGACTTTGATGTAATGGTCTGCGGGCGTCATGTCGCGTTTGGAGAGCCCCTGGTGTGCCTAAACAGTGGAAACCCCCAATTCTAACTCCAACCCTAACCACAAACCTAGCCCTAACTTTAGCCCAACTCACTTTAGCCCATCTCTAACCCAATGAGAAAACTGGGGCGGGTGGGGCTGATCACTGGGGCAGGGGGGAGATGAGCGGGGCATGGGGGAGAACCGTGGCCCAGGATGTTGTCACTGGGGCAAAGAGGTGATCACCGGGGGGCAGGAGGGGGCTGTCAGGCGCCGGGGGTCTGAGTAGATGCAGCAGCAGATGGAGGAGATGGAGCTGACAGCAACAGCAGCAGCAGCGGGAAGGGGGGGGGGGAAAGATTAGGAGGTGATCACCGGGGCGGAGGTTAGGGGGTGTGGAATCGCAGGGCAGCAGAGGAGAGTACCTGGCGGTGAGTATGTGGCAGGGCAGCAAGCAGGCACCTCAATCTCCAGCTCCCATGGACGGGAAGAGGCCGGAGAGCGAGGCAGCCATCGTTTACTCCGCCCCCTCCACATCTGAATGGAGAGATAGCGTCACATGGACACTAGCTCCAATCAGATCTGGGGGTGTGTGACAAAAAGGTCACCAGAAGCCATTGTAGCCATGGGAGGGCAAAGCCACCCCCCTGGGCTCAAGTACAAGTCCCCCTGTACCTGCAGGTCAGGTGACATTTCAGTTAACCCGTTCACCCTACCTGCAGAAATGCGATCCCGCCATGACGCCACATAGTTGTCACAGGTTGGATTGGCACAGACTTTCATGATGCCTATGTGGCGTCACAGGTCAGGAAGGGGTTAATGGTGGTGCTTCTTATAATCCATGCGTCTTATTTCTTACCGAGGGTGGGGTCCTAGGGTCACTGCTGGAGGAGGCAGGAGTGGGGTGATGCCACAGGCTAGGATGAGGGGGGGGGCTCCGATGTGCTGGTGCGGGGGTCTTGTGCTGGTGCTTGTCCGGTCCTGCTGCAGCAAGTGTCTCCGGATGTCTGGCGGTTGCTGGCCGGTGCTACAGGTGTCTCTGGTGCCAGCGGTGCTGCATGGGTGTCTGGCGTTGCCCGGGGCTCTGCTGACATTTTGCAACAGGCCAGAGCCCCGGTAATTCCACAGTTCCCTGTGCATGTGCGGTGGACTCCAGGAAAACGGCCGCCGCCGGGGGTGGCGCTTGTGTAGATGGTGATTTCTGGACAAAGATCTCGAGAGATGAAATCTCATCTCTGGAGATCTTAGTCCCGAGATCACATCTACACATGCGCCACCCCCAGCGGCAGCCATATTCCCGGAGTCCACCGCACACGCACAGGGAACTGTGGAATTACCGGGTCTCTGGCCTGTCGCAAAATGTCGGCAGAGCGCCGGACACCCACGCAGCACTGCTGGGCACTAGAGACACCCGCAACATCGGTCAGCAACCGCCGGGTACCCGCAGACACCCCCTCATCCTAGCGTGCGGCCTACACCCACAGTATTGGTAAGGCATGTACGCTTTGTAAGACGCACCTCCCATTTTCCCTCCAACTTTGGGGGGGCGGGGGGGGAAGTGCATCTTACAAAGCAAAAAAATATGCTATATACCATTTGTAGAGGTTTGTACTCACTCGGATGCTCTTGAGCAGGGCCGGCGTCAGCACCCGGCACAGCGGGCAAATGCCGGGGCCCTGGGGAGAGGGGGGGGCCCACTTAGCTGTCATAGATACAGCTGGGAGAGCAGAGCTGGAGATAACATGCTCTCTCCCCCCACAAAGTCACTGCTGGCTGCGTTCTCTTAACCCCTATGTGCCAGCTCTGACACAAGCATCTTCTCACTAAGTCAGTGCAGCCAGGCAGGCACACATAGGGGTTAACAGAAGGCAGCCAGTGTGACATTGTGGGCGGAGAGAGCACTTTCTCTGCTCTCCCCCCTGGGTGGCTGCGGACAGTGCTGAAGTTTATCAGGCAGATTCCAGAGCTCCGTCCTACCAGTGCCTGAGTGCAAAGGTATCTTGCAGTTGTGGCTCAGTCTGCTGCTGTCTGTCTCCGCTGTCTAAAAATGTGGGTGATGTCTGGAGGAGCAGCTGGTGGGGTGCAGCCTGTAGCCGCCCAGCTCTCCCAGAATACATGCATGCTGCACCGAACCTGCACCAGTGGGGTAGGAAGAAGCTTAACCCCTTCCCATCTGTATGAAGGTTATTGCTAAACCTTAAAGATAACAATCCGACCCGCATAAATGGGGTTAACCAGATGCCAGGAGGAAGGGGAGCTGCTGCCATGGATAAAACTGAGCTGTGGGCTGTACATTGGGGCCCGGTGGCCCCAGGCTGGTGACTGGAGGGACTCTGCCCAGTGCTGGCATGTGGGTGATTTCTGCTCCGGAGTCTCAGCTTCTCTCCTCCAGGTCACACTGTGCAGTCACAGCAACATTGGTTGTGTCTGTCCAGGTCCCAGCAGCTGCCACTGCTCCCACCACGGACATGGCATCACTTAACCCTTCCCCTGCAGCCACCGGCAACAAATCCACATTATTCCTTGATTAAATCAGGTTCCAACCCAATAGAGGAGCAGACATTTCCTGCTGCCATTAGGATCCGGGAGGGGGTGACATTGGCTGCCCTGCTACTCTGTAGTGGTGGGTGACAAGTGTAACATGGGGTAACGATGAAGGAGAAATGCACAGGGTAATAGTGAGCGCGACAGAGGGCAGTGTATGGTATGGAGCAGTCAGGGGGTGGGCTGCAGGATCCCCCCCATACTGTACATGACTGCTCGGGACAGGAAGGCGTTTAATGAGCTTCTAATGACAGGGCACTAATTGGGTCATTAAGGTTTGTGGAAAGGATTCAGCATCAGGTCCCTCATTAATGCCAGAGCCGCCTGTTACTTTGTAGCACAGATCTGTTGGGGCCGCAAAACCAAACAACGTTGTTTATGTAGAAAAGTCTTTGTTTCATAGAAAAACTCAAAACAGAAAAGCACCTCTCCTGTATATATACACTGCACAGCACCTTTCCTCCTGTATATATACACTGCACAGCACCTTTCCTCCTGTATATATACACTGCACAGCACCTCTCCTGTATATATACACTGCACAGCACCTTTCCTCCTGTATATATACACTGCAGAATCTACAATAGCTGTCACTCATGTAAGAAGTGAAATCTGGCATTGTACTATACATTTCTCTGCCGTATCTGTGCATCATAAATCAGGGTATGTGTTAAAGGGGGGGGCCCACTGAGACTCTTTCGCCCGGGGCCCTCGAAAACCTGGAGCCGGCCCTGCTCTTGAGGTAGGCACAGGAGGCGGTTTTCATGCAATAGTCCAAGCAAGTTTATTTAACTTCATAAACCACTCCAGATGGCAAAACAAAGCCTTTTCTGGCACAAAGTGAAAACAAAATGAAAAGAAATAGGCCATATGGTATCGCAGATCTGCCCGCTCAGGTCAGTGCCTTTGGCAACACACACTTAGGGTATGTGCACACGTATTGTGGAGGACTGCGGATTTTTCCGCAGTGGATTTGGGAAAACCGCAGTTGAAAACCGCTGCGGTTTTTCCTGCGGATTTATCACGGTTTCTATTGCGGATTCTGCTGCGGGTTTACACCTGCAGTTTTCTATTGGAGCAGGTGTAAACCCGCAGCGGAATCCGCACAAAGAATTGACATGCTGCGGATTGTAAACCGCTGCGTTTCCGCGCGTTTTTTTCCGCAGCATGTGCACTGTGGATTTCGTTTTCCCATAGGTTTACATTATACTGTAAACGTATGGGAAACCGCTGCGGATCCGCAGCAAAATCCGCAGCGTGTTACAAACACTGGAGGTCTCCACACCTCCAGCCACAGATAATGAGTGAGAGACTCGGCCTCCATTTTATCTGCCAAACCACGCCCTTGGAGCAGTCATTCCCACCGAATTCTTATGACCACTCGTAAAAACCCGGCCCTGGAATGGCCCAAATAACTCTCTCAGCTTTTATAGGTGCTGGAGCATACATCCGAGCTCACATCACCGCAGCTAACCGCCGCAATGACACCTATTTCCCCTCAAGGACTTGTCTGGCGGCCATCTTACATATTTTTAAAACTGCACCCTTCTTAGAAAGGATGGGTTTGATTGGGTGAGGAGTGAACTCTGCTGCTGTTCCTGTCTCTGGTGCGCAGACTCTCCGCAGTACATATCTGATGTGATGAAATGACATCATTGCGTCAGCTGTTTCACACTCTGGTGAAGGAAGTGGCTGGAGGCCCCTCCTCCACCAGTGAAGTGAGCGCAGTTGGAGACCGCGAGCACAGAGCAGTCCTTGGGCCTCTGTTTTCCAGCTTCTCTACTGTGTGTCCGCGGGCCGGACTGAGACAGCACTTTGCCCAGGTCTGTCCTAGATGCTTGTCACAATTGGCAGCTCTGCTCCACATGTTGTGGATTTGTCCACTCCTAGGAAGGTTTTGGAAGCAAGTATCAGTAATTAACCTTCGTCCGGCTGAGTAGGTACAATTGTAACTATTCCGTTTTAAAATTGCAATAACTTTTTTTTTTTCCGAAAAGCCGTAGAGGGCTGAGATTTCGTGACCTCTGTAGTTTTGGTCCAGAATATAGAAGGTACAATTGTACCTCTGCAGCCTGTTAACTTTTAAAGAATGTTTGTTCTTTAAAAGTTTTCATCATGTCCCTTGAGTAGATTCTGGGGTATGTGGAAAACCTCTAGACTAGGGTTGAGCGAAACGGATTGTTCATTTTCAAAAGTCGCCGACTTTTGGCAAAGTCGGGTTTCATGAAACCCGACCCGATCCCTGCGTGGGGTCGGCCATGCGGTATGCGACTTTCGCGCCAAAGTCGCGTTTCGTATGACGCGCTTGGCGGCATTTTTTTTTCAGGCAACGAAGGGGCGTGGGCAGAGTGATGACATAGGTCTTAGGGGTGTGGACGCCTATCGCCATGTTGTCGCTTGTGCGCTGTAGCGATTTGCACTGTGTAACACCAGCTTTTCAGTTCAGGGACAGAGAGAGAGAGAGACGCTCAACCCTACTATAGACTGATGAGTTGGGTAGGACTACAGTGGCAAGAATGTTTATATGGCAAGGAAGCTATTAGCACAACATTGGATAGATGAGAGAGGTCCAACTATACAACAACTTAGTACGATAAACTGGCTAATTCTGGAGAAAGGAGTGTATGATAAATGACGTGACATTGCAAAATTCAAGAAATTACAGATTGATGCATCTAGAATAGTTTCTATAGAATTGACTTATGGTTAGACAGAAATAAGTGGTACGTTAATAGTACATGTTGACTTCTCATATTGGGAGGAAGATGCAAGTCAGTGCACTTGTCTTATAATCCCTTTTTAGGAGTTATTAAATATTTTATGTATTTTGGAGTAGAAGAAAGGTGGGGGTGTAATTTTGCTGAAGGTTTATCATTTGTCTTTCTCTTGTATGTATTATATAACCTTTTTAAATTGTTGTTTATATACTGGATTTTCCCTACCATAACCTTATTAAACATTCTACAGATGCTTGAAGATCGAACTAGATCAGGGGTGTCAAACTGCATTCCTCGAGGGCTGCAAACAGGTCATGTTTTCAGGATTTCCTTGTACTGCACAGGTGATAATTTAATCACCTACACAAATAATGAGTTGGTGATTAAATTATCACCTGTGCAGTACAAGGAAATCCTGAAAACATGACCTGTTTGCAGCCCTCGAGGAATGCAGTTTGACACCCCTGAACTAGATGACACCGTGGCACAGATTCATTAGCCTACAAAAGCTCCGAGTAGGATTGGTTGCTCATGTTACCTGTAGAAATCCCAAATGTAGACATTTAGATACTGTTACCTACATTATTTTATTTAGATCCAAAAGTCCCTTGCGCACTATAGTTCCTATACACTGTCCGCTATCTTCCACAACTCCCTCATACCCGGGAACATTTGTTCCTCTGCCCTTTTATAGAGCCACTACCAGACTTTTTTGGCAGTGGCTTATCTCCTGTAAAACAAAATACCAGTCATTGGAAATCCAACAGGCCTGATCTTTCTTTTCCCCGACAGTCTTCCAAGAATCCATTCCACACTCATACATACTGTATTAGACTATTGGTTGAGCATACTGATCTCAGCAGCTTTGAACTACTTCACTCTACTGTGTTTGGGGGGAAGGGGCGGGAGCTTTGTATGCATCTTATTTGATTTGTCTATGGGTTGCTGCAAGATAATCTCTTATTGCGTAGATATATTTTTTTTAAAACCATGAATGATACAATCTGATTTTCAAATTTTTTTTATTTTCAACAGATGACTGCGCCAAAAGCTCAGAAGAAACTCTTGATCATCTAGGACTAGGCTACGGATTAGAAGATGACAAAAAAATAGATGATCTTTATCTTGAGCATCTCAATACCACCAATCTGAGCTCAATTTTTGATCATAGAGATCTCTTATCTAACCCTTATTGTAAAGAAGTATTTTCGGAGAAATCGCAGATTGCTAAACAAACTGTTAATCACAGAGAGGGTAAATTATATCTATGTTCAGAATGTGGGAAAAGTTTTATCCAGAAATCAGATCTTGTTGTACATGCACGCAGTCACACAGGGGAGAGGCCGTACTCATGTTTAGAGTGTGGGAAACGCTTTAGCTCTACATCAGTTCTTTTTCGACACCGTAAAACTCACACAGGGGAGAAGCCATTTTCATGCTCAGAATGTGGAAAATCTTTCACGCAGAAATCAAATTTTGTTGCACATCAGAAGGTTCACACAGGAGAGAAGCCCTTTTCCTGCACTGTGTGTGTGAAATCTTTTACCCAGAAATCACATCTTATAAAACATCATAGGACTCATACAGGAGAGAGACCATTCTCATGTTTAGAGTGTGGGAAATGTTTTACACAGAAGGCACATGTTGTTGAACATCAGAAAATACACACAGGGGAGAAGCCATTTTCATGTCCAGAATGTGGGAAATGTTTTATCCTTAAATCAGTTCTTATTGAACACCAAAGAAGTCACACAGGGGAAAAGCCGTTTTCATGTTCAGACTGTGGTAAATGTTTTGCACGGAAAAATGTTCTTCTGAACCATCAGAGAACTCACACAGGGGAGAAGCCTTTTTCTTGTCCAGAATGTAAAAAACATTTTACTCGGAAATCTGTCCTTTTTGACCATAAGAGAATTCACACTGGGGAAAAGCCTTTTTCGTGCTCCGAATGTGGCAAATGTTTTGCCAAGAAATCGCATTTTAGTAAACATCAGAAACGTCACAAAGTCGCGAAGTCCTTTTCATTTTTGGATTGTGGAAAATCTTTCACCCCGAATTTCCATCTTCTTAAACGGCAAGGGACTCGCACCGTGGAGAAGCTATTTTAACGGTCAGAATGTGGGAATTCTTTTACACAAAAAGCATATTTTATTCACCAGCTCACTAAAAGCACATACATTTTTGTGTTCAAAACTGAAGAAAAGTTGTACCCTGAAATCATCATGTTTTATTTAATGTCAGGAAATTAAGTTCAGCACATGTTTTTGTTTTTTAAATGGTTCAAGGGGGAGAACGTGTTGGTGAGGATCTATCAGTATACACTCCAATTCTTGGATTCTAATAAGGTGCTTCACGTGCCACACTAACAGCAATGTAATCATTGAAGAGTCAACTTTTTACTCTACAGCATCGCAGATGCTAGTCTGATGGATATCTCTTACCTTGGGCTACTCCTGCTTCAGATCCTCTTATGGGGCTTCTCTGGGTGGGATTGACATGTTCCATAATGGCCCTACCATAATGGGGAGTTAACTACAGGCTTTCAATTATGCTCAGGGAGGCTCAGTTGGAAGGTTTAAGGGAGGACTGCAGATTAAAAGTTAATTCTTCAATGAATGCATTATTAGTGTGGTATCAAACACCTGATTAGAACACAGGAATTGGAATTGGCATGTATGCCACTATCATATGGTTAACAGTTAACCTGATGACAACTTCCTTTAAATTGGAGTCCACAAAAACTTCTGTTCCTGATAGTGATCAAGTATCAAGTAAAAAAGCAGCCAGTTACATTTTCAGTTTAAGGGTGCTTAAACACTGTGTTTAGGCCCCCCGGTCGGCCTTAAGTCTGAACGGGATTTGGACATATGCGCCGAAAGGGCCATAGTCTGTAATGGTGTCGGCAAAGCGAACATGCTCTAATTTCTAATCCGCTCACTGGAGGCGGACACTCAGACACAGTCTACTGTGTTTGAGTGTCCACCTCCCGTAGGTGTACACTCCTGAAAATGATGCACGGCAAAATGCATGGTCACTCTGTCGGCACCGTTCTAGTCTACGGTCCCGTTCGCGTATAAGTCTGAATCCTGTTTGGTGGGGGTAGTTCGGACGCAATCCTCAACAACAACTATAAACGTGAAGATAAACGCAATGGAAAAGCACACTAACTGAACACATTTTGAAAAGGAAAAAAAAAAGTAACTACTTGGTGCTATTTTGGCTGTGCCAAAGATTTAGGCATGTATGGGTAAAATCCTGTAAAGGAAGAATGTTTTTTTTTTTCAGAAATGGTGTTAATAGTTTATTTTTATCAAATCACAAAATGTAGAATGAATGGAGAAAAAAAGAAAGTTAAACCTAAATTAAATTGTTTTGCCTTGAAAAATAGCATCAATACTGTGAGGGCTTGTATTTTGTGGGACAAAGTTGTACTTTTGAATGTCACCATTGATTTCACCTTTTAATGGACTGTAAAACGGGAAAAAAAACTCCCCAGTGCAGTGAAACTGCAATTCAATAATTGTGTTTTTGTTTGTTTTTTTGCCATGTTCACGAAATGCTAAAACTGACTGCCATTATGGTTCTCCAGGTCAAGTTTGCAGTTACCAAACATTTATTGGTTAATTTTTTATTTAAGTGGTGGAAAAAAAAAATCCAAAGTTTGTTTAAAAAAAAATAAAAGGCGCCATTTTCCCAAGACTCGTAGCATCTCAATTTTTGGGGGAGCTGGGTGAGGGTTTGTATTTTGCTTGCCAAGCTGACGTTTTTTTATACCATTTTGGGGTAGATACAATGTTTTTTGATCGCCTTTTATGGCAACATTGCAGGCATAAAAAAAATGTAATTCTGGCTTTTATTTTTCTCTATCACTTCATTGGGGGACACAGGAACCATGGGTGTATGCTGCTGCCACTAGGAGGCTGACACCATGCACAAAAAAAGTTAGCTCCTCCTCTGCAGTGTACACCCCAACAACTGGCATTCTGAAACTCAGTTTAGCTTGGTGTCAGTAGGAGGTGGATACGGGTCTTATATTGGACCTATATCCTACCTCAATGTGCGTCGTTCCTTTTCAGGTTTCCGGAGGGATACAGTGTGAGTAGTCACAGCTGTAATCCCACAAAACGGACTGAGTACGGCGTGTACTGCCACCCCGTATCCTCATAGATCCGACAGCAGGACCAAGGCCTCTAACACACAAGGTGTTTAGGAGATCCGGACCGATCCTAGCTCCGTCTCCCACCCACTCGCCTACCAGATCCTGTCGGCAGAGATGAGGACGTCCATCAGCAGCTCCTCTGAACGTCTGATATATTCCCTGGAATGAGGTACCTCTCTCTCCCTAGGGCTCTTCATGAGTGAGGCCTCCACAGTAGCTGACAGCGTGGGATAAATGAGGTATTTCCTCAGATAGGGACTGTTCTGTGGGTGGGGGGGCGCAAGGTCAGGATTACCTGCAGGCTCTCTGGCTTAAGGGGTCGCATATCCAAGTACCTCATCATACCCGGCGCCGGCTTCCAAGGGGTCGCAGGGGGCGGGGGTCGACACCTCCTGCGCGGAGGCCTTTTTAAAGACGGCTGCGCTGTTTTCTCTCGGCAGCCAGCAGATGCACTGTCTCCCTCTCACCGGCGGTCGCCGGTTTCTAATTTAAGCGCCAGCTTCTGCCCGGGCCTAGTTCCGGCTCCGCCCCCTTCCTCTCCTTCGGGCGGGCTTTCTCCCACCTGACTAACACTTCTCCATGTACCTCGGTGAGCTCCGCACACTGGCGCCATCTTTCTGCTCCCAGTCTGCGCGGATAGCTCGGCCCACTCCTCAGCCGCAGCAAATACAGATCTCGGTGCCACACAGACATAACTCCGCCCCTTCTTTTCAAAAGCACTCGAATTTCTGGCGTCCACATCCTCTGAGGTCCCCATCTTTCGCCCGAAGATCCGGACGACATCAAGCCCTGCTTCCCTGCCTAGAGGGCTTTCGTTCCTGGCGGAGCGTCTACCAAACCTTGCAGCCTCTTCTGCCTGGACACCACTACATCTGCTGTGAGTAGCTCTGCACTGCAGACTGACACTCTCCTCTGCCCCCCTGTCCCCTAACCTTCTGGCATTTCTTTAGGGGCCCGCTTATCATGTCTAATTCTAAGGCTGGAGTCACACTCAGCGTAAGACAATACGGTCCGTATATTACGGCCGTAATACGCTGAAAAGTCCCCAAAATAGTGGTCCGTAGCTCCTCCGTAGGCAGGGTGTTTCAGCGTTTTTTGCGCATGGCATCCTCCGTATGTAATCCGTATGGCATCCGTACTGCGTGTTTTTCTCGCAGGCTTGCAAAACCAACATACGGCTATACAAGGGATCCATGTGTAAAAAAATAAAAAAAAAATATATATATATATAATCAGTAGACACATATAGGTGTATATATATTATTACTTCATACAGCGCTAGATAGCTTTAAAGCCGGTAATTCAATTACCGGCTTTTGCTTTCTCCTTCCTAAACCCGACATGATATGAGACATGGTTTACATACAGTAAACCATCTCATATCACCTTTTTTTTGCATATTCCACACTACTAATGTTAGTAGTGTGTATATGCAAAATTTGGCCGTTCTAGCTATTAAATTAAAGGGTTAAATGGCGGAAAAAATTGGCGTGGGCTCCCGCACAATTTTCTCCGCCAGAGTAGTAAAGCCAGTGACTGAGGGCAGATATTAATAGCCTAGAGAGGGACCATGGTTATTGCCCCCCCCCTGGCTAAAAACACCTGCCCCCAGCCACCCCAGAAAAGGCACATCTGGAAGATGCGCCTATTCTGGCACTTGGCCACTCTCTTCCCATTCCCGTGTAGCGGTGGGATATGGGGTAATGAAGGGTTAATGCCACCTTGCTATTGTAAGGTGACATTAAGCCAAATTAATAATGGAGAGGCGTCAATTATGACACCTATCCATTATTAATCCAATAGTAGTAAAGGGTTAAAAAATACACAAACACATTATTAAAAAGTATTTTAATGAAAAAATCACAAAGGTTGTTGTAATATTTTATTCTACGCTCAATCCACTCACTGAAGACCCTCGATCTGTAAAAAAAAAAAAAAAATAAACCAACAATATACATACCTTCCGAAGATCTGTAAAGTCCCACGATGTAAATCCATCTGAAGGGGTTAAAATATTTTGCAGCAAGGAGCTCTGCTAATGCAGCGCTGCTCCTTGCTGCAAAACCCCGGAGAATGAAGGTAAAGTAGGTCAGTGACCTATATTTACCTTCATTTGCGGTGAGGCGCCCTTTGCTGGTTGTTCCTAGATCGTGGGAACTTTCCTAGAAAGCTCCCAGGCTCGAGTTCATAAGAGGCGCCCTCTGCTGGTTGTCATCATATGAACTCGAGCCTGGGAGCTTTCTAGGAAAGTTCCCACGATCTAGGGACAACCAGCAGAGGGCGCCTCACCGCAAATGAATGTAAATATAGGTCATTGACCTACTTTACCTTAATTCCCCGGGGTTTTGCAGGCAGCAACAACGCTGCATTAGCAGAGTTCGTGGCTGCAAAATATTTTAACCCCTTCAGATGGATATACATCGTTGGACGTTACAGATCTGCGGAAGGTATGGATATTGTTGGTTTATTTATTTTTTTTTGTTACAGGTCGAGGGTCTTCAGTGATTGGATTGAGCGTAGAATAAAATATTACAACAACCTTTGTTTTTATTTCATTAAAATAATTTTTAATAATGTGGTTGGTTTTTTTAACCCTTTACTACTATTGGATTAATAATGGATAGGTGTCATAATTGACGCCTCTCCATTATTAATTTGGCTTAATGTCACCTTACAATAGCAAGGTGGCATTAACCCTTCATTACCCCATATCCCACCGCTACACAGGAATGGGAAGAGTGTGGCCAAGTGCCAGAATAGGCGCATCTTCCAGATGTGCCTTTTCTGGGGTGGCTGGGGGCAGGTGTTTTTAGCCGGGGGGGGGGCGATAACCATGGACCCTCTCCAGGCTATTAATATCTGCCCTCAGTCACTGGCTTTACTACTCTGGCGGAGAAAATTGGGCGGGAGCCTACGCCAATTTTTTCCGCCATTTAACCCTTTAATTTAATAGCTAGAACGGCCAAATTTTGCATATACACACTACTAACATTAGTAGTGTGGAATATGCAAAAAAAAAGGTGATATGAGATGGTTTACTGTATGTAAACCATGTCTCATATCATGTCTGGTTTAGGAAGGAGATAGCAAAAGCCGGCAATTGAATTACCGGCTTTAAAGCTATCTAGCGCTGTATGAAGTAATAATATATATACATATATGTGTCTCACTGATAGTGTATGTATATATATGTGTATATATATGTGTGTGTATGTGTGTGTATATATATATATATATATATATATATATATATATATATATATATATATATATATATATATATACACACTATTCTATGTGTACACATTTATTCCACCTATTCTAATGTAAGCTGTCAGTGTGATTTTACTGTACACCGCACTGAATTGCCGGCTTTTCTCTCTAACACCGCTGCGTATTTCTCGCAAGTCACACTGCTGGTCCGTGGGTAATCCATATTTTTCTGGCTTCCATAGACTTTCATTGGCGTTTTTTTTTGCGCAATACGGTGACAAACGCAGCATGCTGCGATTTTCTACGGCTGTAGAAAGCCGTATAATACTGATAGGAGCAGGGGCATAGAGAATAATTGGGACGTTTGTTAGGCGAGTTTTACGGACGTATTTTCTGCACTCATACATCCGTAAAACTCGCTAGTGTGACTCCAGCCTAAGGGAGGTTGTTCTCTTCCTCCTTCCTCCTCTTCTTCCTCCGCCTTAGTCAAACACTTTGTGTGTTCGTCTTGTAACTGCAAGTTTCCCTCAGGTCAGTCCTCTCCCCTCTGTCAGGTCTACAGCAATACTGCTGCATCCACCGCCCAGGATCCCCCAGCTGCTGCGCTTGAGTGAGGCCTCCACCCCGATTGGGTTTCCTCTCTGTCACAATCGGTAGCGGATCTAACAAGGGTGTTCCAAACTCTGGTGTCCGTTCTTGATCGGTTGCCCCTGCAAATCCCATGGAAATCCCGCGTCTCTGATTGGTCGAGGCCTGGCAGCCTCGACCAATCAGCGACGGGCACAGTATCGACGTAGAAATCCCGCGTCTCTGATTGGTCGAGGCCTATCAGCGACGGGCACAGCGACGATGTCATAAAGGACGTAGACAACCCGCGTCTGATTGGTCGAGGCCGCCAGGCCTCGACCAATCAGCAACGGGCACAGCGACGATGATGTCATAAAGGACGTAGAAATCCCACGTTTCTGATTCAGCGATGGGCACAGTATCGACGTAGATGTCATAATGGTTGCCATGGCGACGATGATGTCATAAAGGTTGCCTCGACCAATCAGCGACGGGCACCGTCTGCCGCGAATTCTGGAATCATCATTGTCCATATACTACGGGGACATGCATATTCTAGAATACCCGATGCGTTAGAATCGGGCCACAATCTAGTACTGTATAATGACCCAACATGATGCTCAATACTGTATAATGACCCCACATGATGTTTAATACTGTATAATGGCCACACATGATGCTCCATACTGTATAATGGCCACACCTGATGCTCCATACTGTATAATGACCCCACATGATGCTCAATACTGTATAATGCCCCCCTCCCATCTTGTATGCATGGCTCATCTCCCCCCCATCCTGTATGCATGGCTCATATCCCCCCTCCTGTGTGCATGGATCATATTTCCTCCCTGTATGCATGGCTTATCCCATATGCATGGCTCATGTCCCCCCACCTGTATGCATGGCTCATATTGCCCCCCCTCCTGTATGCATGGCTCATATCCCCCCTCCTGTATGCATGGCTCATATTCCCCCCATCCTGTATGCATGGCTCATATCCCCCCTCCTGTATGCATGGCTCATATCCCCCCTCCTGTATGCATGGCTCATCTCCTTCCCATCCCATATGCATGACTCATTCCCCCCCTGTAAGCATAGCTCATATTCACCCCCCCTGTGTGCATGGCTCATATTCCACCCCCTCTCCTGAATACATGGCTCATATTCCCCCCCTCCTGTATGCATGGCTCACATTCCCCCCTCCTGTATGCATGGCTCATATTCCCCCCATCCTGTATGCATGGCTCATATTCCACCCCCCCTCCTGTATGCATGGCTCATATTCCCCCCCATCCTGTATGCATGGCTCATATTCCACCCCCCTCCTGTATGCATGGCTCATATTTCCCCCCCCCTCCTGTATGCATGGCTCATATTTCCCCCCCCCTCCTGTATGCATGGCTCATATTTCCCTCCCCCCTCCTGTATGCATGGCTCATATTCCCCCCTCCTATATGCATGGCTCATATTCACCCCCCCCCCCCTCCTGTATGCACGGCTCATATTCACCCCCCCTCCTGTATGCATGGCTCCTCTCTCAACCCCCCCACTCCCGCTCCTGCTCCCACCTTGCATGTCTCGGCTTACCGTCCTTCATCCCCGTCCCCTGTCCCCCCCCCCCGTCCCTCATGCTCACCTTTCCCACACCGCGTGGCCGCGCCGAACATCCCTCTAGCTCTGTCCCGACTCCCGGCGCTGCAGCTTCTTCCTGAGTGGGCGGTCATGTGGTACCGCTCATTAAGGTAATGAATATGCCCATATTCATGACCTTAATGAGCGGTATCATGTGACCACTCACTCAGGACAAGCTGCAGGCGCTGAGACCAGGCATCGCTGGAGCAGGGTGAGTATGACGTCTTCAAGGAGGGTGCGGGGGCGCTGGGGGGCGGTCGGTCCGGAGGCGACCCAGGACTTAAAAAAAAAAAAAAAAAACCTTGCTCAGGTGCCGCCCCCCGCATCGTCCCGCCCTAGGCACGTGCCCTCAAGTGCCTAGTGGCAAATACGACCCTGCATCCAATCTACCCTAAACTCTGCTGCTCGACTGATCCACCTGTCACCCCTCTATTCGCCAGCTTCTCCCCTCTGTCAATCCCTGCACTGGCTCCCCATTGCCCAAAGACTCAGGTTCTGAACCTTAAGTTTGGCATTCAGCGCGATCCATAACCTGTCTCCTCCATATATCTTTGACCTAGTCTCCTGGTACTTACCTGCATGCAACCTCCGATTGTCGCAAGATCTCCTTCTCTACTCCCCTTTTATCTCCTCTTCCCACAATCACATACTGGATTTCTCCCGTAGATCCACTCTACTCTCCAACTGCGTTCCTCAACATATCATACTGTCGCCTGCCATGGAAACCTTGAAAAGGAACCTGAAGAAATAACTCTTCCGACAAGCCTACAACCAACACTAACCATCGCTCCACCATACGGCTGCGCAAGCAGCTCTACCCTCCCCTATTTTATCCTCTCCCATCCTTTGTAGACTCTGATAACTCACGGGCAGGATCATCTCTCCAGTAGCAATCGGTGACTTGTATGGTTTAAGATTATTGTACTTGATTTTATTATGTATACCCTTTTTACATGGCGCTATAATAATACCACTGTGCGGCTGCTAAAGAAAGGGAGTCGAGTAGACTGTACAGTAACCGAAGTTTTCAAAAAATCATATTTGTACTCTGTAAAATTTGACACTTTAGTGGTGTGTGTAAATAATTTTGTGAAAAGTTTGTACTCCAAGTTGGGTCTCGTTCATGTGTGTTGCCTGTAGTAGTAGGGTTCCCAAACCACTAGGTCTGGAATTACTTTCAGCCAACTAGCTGTGTTACTATCCTTTTTATAACTTTTGTGGTATACCAAGCTGATATTTGTGCCACGTGAGTGTGGCTTAACAAAAATCATATTTAAGATGTTCATGAGGCATCAGGGCTCCCAGCACAGCAGGCTCACACCGGTCCCTCACCCACCTCGTCTTAATTGAAACTTCAGTTCAAAGCTCTAAATGCTGGCCCATACCCTCACGCCTCACACATGACCCATGACTGACTGCTTGTGTGCCATTATAACAGGTTCTACTATTGATCAGTCAACAACGTGTTACTATTCTTACATTTTTTTATGAATAGTAGTCTATAAAACTGATTTTTGTGCCATCTGACAGTGCCTGGAATAATAATAATAAATAAAATTGGAGGTGTTTGCATGAGGTATGAGGTCTCCCAGCTAAGAAGGCTTACACTGCTCCCTTAACTACTTGGTCTTCATTATTAAAACTTCAATTCCAAACTGTAAATGCTGGGCCAAAGTGGAGAGCTGGGTCATTCCAGGAGGTCTCCACTGCCCAGCATCTGACCTAAGAGTTGCAGTCCTCCACTGTACAATTTCCCTGAGTCAACATAGGGATCATTGATTCAGGAACCCTGCCTGACTGCGGAGGTTGGCCGCCTACGGTAACAAAGATGCCCCCACTCGATGACAGCTTAACCTGAATGTCCTTAGCAGCTCCTAGGATTTCTATAATAGCTGTTCCCTAAGGGAAAAGACGGATATACACACATCAACTGCAATCAACACAAGCTACAGCACAGTGAATGAATCCAACAAAGTCTATCACCAGTAGGAAACACCAGTAGGGGGAAGGTATTTAAAGCTGTACCGGAAAGGTGATAGGACAGACAGAGTAAATGAAAAACACCTGTTACCCAACACACAGAAACAAAGAAAACAAACTACAACACCCAAAGACAAAGTGTAACTTGTGGCTTAGTAGAAAGAGATGCAGAACATAGAATCAAGGGTTCAAATCCAGAAGCATGACAGTATAGTAGTAATTTTGGTTATATTAGTCTTAGTATAGTGTATTTTAGCTCAGCAGAAATAGTATACTGTAATTACATATGTATAGATCCTCTTTTCTGTGGCGGGAGATTGTATGGGGAAACACATACTTTGGGGCTTGGGCCCCTGATCTTTTATGACCCAAGCAACGCTTCTGTATATAGTATAGAGTGTATAGTGGATATTATATGGTTTTTATTTTGTTTTTTTAAATCCTGGAATACCTATTACTTACAGTGGGGGAAATAAGTATTTGATCTCTTGCTGATTTTGTAAGTTTGCCCAATGAGAAAGACATGAACAGTCTATAAATTTAAGGGTAGGTTGATTTTAAAATTGAGAGATAGAATATCAAAAATAAAATCCAGAAAGTCACATTGTATAAATTATATAAATGTATTTGCATTTTGCAGTGCAAAATAAGTATTTGATCTCTCTGGCAAACAAGACTTAATACTTGGTGGCAAAACACTTGTAGGTAAGCACAGTAGTCAGACTTTTTTTGTAGTTGATGATGAGGTTTGCACAAGTCAGAAAGAATTTTGGTCCACTCCTCTTTGCAGATCATCTCTAAATCATTAACATTTTGAGGCTGTCGCTTGGCAACTCGGAGCTTCAACTTCCTCCATGAGTTTCCTATGGATTAAGTCTGGAGACTGGCTAGGCCACTCCATGACCTTAATGTGCTTCTTTTTGAGCCACTCCGTTCTTGCCTTGTCTGTATGTTTTGGGTCATTGTCTTGCTGTATGACCCAGCCATGACCCATTTTTAATATCCTGGCAGAGGAAAGAAGATTGTCACTCAGGATTTTAGAATACATGGCTCCATTCATTCTAGCATTGATACGGTGAAGTAGTCCTGTGCCCTTAGCAGAGAAACGCCCCCAAAACATAATATTTCCACCTCCATGCTTGACAGTGGGGACGGTGTTTTTTGGGTCATAGGCATTTCTGTTTCTCTCAACACGGCGAGTTGAGTTAATGCTAAAGAGCTCAATCTTTGTCTCATCTGACCACAGCACCTTCTCCCAATCACTCACAGAATCATCCGGGTGTTCATTGGCAAACTTCAGACGGGCCTGTACATGTGCCTTCTTGTGCAGGGGGACCTTGCGGGCACTGCAGGATTTTAAACCTTTACGGCATAATGCGTTACCAATGGTTTTCTTGGTGACTGTGGTCCCAGCTGCCTTGAAATCATTAGCAAATTCCCCTCCTTGTAGTTTTAGGCTGATATCTAACCTTCCTCATTATCAAGGATACCCCACGAGGTGAGATTTTGCATGGTGCCCCAGATCGATGTCGATTGACAGTCATTTTGTATTTCTTCCATTTTCTTACTCTTGCTCCAACAGTTGTCGCCTTCTCACACAGCATCTTACTTATGGTTTTGTAGCCCATTCCAGCTTTGTGCAGGTCTATGATCTTGTCCCTAATATCCTTAGAAAGCTCTTTGATCTTGCCCACATTGTAGAGGTTAGTCTGACTGAATAATTGAGTCTGTGGACAGGAGTCTTTTATAAAGGTGACTATGTAAGACCGCTGTCTTTAATGCAGGTAACGAGTTGATTAGGAGCGTCTAACTGGTCTATAGGAGCCAGAACTCGTAATGGTTAGTAGGGAATCAAATACTTATTTCTCGCTTCAAAATACAAATAAATTTATACAATGTGATTATCTGGATTTTAGTTTGATATTCTATCTCTCAATGTTGAAATTAATCTACCCTTAAAATTATAGACTGTTCATGTCTTTGTGAGTGGGCAAACATACAAAATCAGCAAGGGATCGAATATTTATTTCCTCAACTGTATGTACTGGACATCTGTCAGCCATATCACATTAAGTAAAACAATATTAATGCATGAGTAAAAAACATGGTTAACATATTTTAGATATTCATGATTGGAACATACTATAGACGTATATCGGACTTAGAAGCTTAAAAAAGTTTACGAAAAATACCTTGAAGATTACTTTTTACTACCCCTATTATTTTACCTTATTATCAAAAATGACTGTCATTTCTTTTCATAATTTTGAAATTAAAGCATAAAAAAATAAATCTTTATTTTCACCCATAACTCTGCTTTATATATATATATATATATATATACAAAAAAAACATTATGAGAAAATGGATCAGGTACACTTGGCAAACATGTCTAAAAAAATATCAGCCTCCTCCATAATCCCTTTGGAGATGAAAGCTGGCCTTTCCATCTCCAAGAGAAGTGTGTTTCTGCCATTTTAGTAAAAAATAAAAAGGATAATTCTTTTCCTCCTAATTTAAGAACACTCGTATTAATGTAAACTTCACCTATTGGACTCATCTAGACTTTCAACTGGGTATTTTCTGTGTATATACCAGTCCACTGATTTTTACATAGTAACATAGTAACATAGTTAGTAAGGCCGAAAAAAGACATTTGTCCATCCAGTTCAGCCTATATTCCATCATAATAAATACCCAGATCTACGTCCTTCTACAGAACCTAATAATTGTATGATACAATATTGTTCTGCTCCAGGAAGACATCCAGGCCTCTCTTGAACCCCTCGACTGAGTTCGCCATCACCACCTCCTCAGGCAAGCAATTCCAGATTCTCACTGCCCTAACAGTAAAGAATCCTCTTCTATGTTGGTGGAAAAACCTTCTCTCCTCCAGACGCAAAGAATGCCCCCTTGTGCCCGTCACCTTCCTTGGTATAAACAGATCCTCAGCGAGATATTTGTATTGTCCCCTTATATACTTATACATGGTTATTAGATCGCCCCTCAGTCGTCTTTTTTCTAGACTAAATAATCCTAATTTCGCTAATCTATCTGGGTATTGTAGTTCTCCCATCCCCCTTATTAATTTTGTTGCCCTCCTTTGTACTCTCTCTAGTTCCATTATATCCTTCCTGAGCACCGGTGCCCAAAACTGGACACAGTACTCCATGTGCGGTCTAACTAGGGATTTGTACAGAGGCAGTATAATGCTCTCATCATGTGTATCCAGACCTCTTTTAATGCACCCCATGATCCTGTTTGCCTTGGCAGCTGCTGCCTGGCACTGGCTGCTCCAGGTAAGTTTATTATTAACTAGGATCCCCAAGTCCTTCTCCCTGTCAGATTTACCCAGTGGTTTCCCGTTCAGTGTGTAATGGTGATATTGATTCCCTCTTCCCATGTGTATAACCTTACATTTATCATTGTTAAACCTCATCTGCCACCTTTCAGCCCAAGTTTCCAACTTATCCAGATCCATCTGTAGCAGAATACTATCTTCTCTTGTATTAACTGCTTTACATAGTTTTGTATCATCTGCAAATATCGATATTTTACTGTGTAAACCTTCTACCAGATCATTAATGAATATGTTGAAGAGAACAGGTCCCAATACTGACCCCTGCGGTACCCCACTGGTCACAGCGACCCAGTTAGAGACTATACCATTTATAACCACCCTCTGCTTTCTATCACTAAGCCAGTTACTAACCCATTTACACACATTTTCCCCCACACCAAGCATTCTCATTTTGTGTACCAACCTCTTGTGCGGCACGGTATCAAACGCTTTGGAAAAATCGAGATATACCACGTCCAATGACTCACCGTGGTCCAGTCTATAGCTTACCTCTTCATAAAAACTGATTAGATTGGTTTGACAGGAGCGATTTCTCATAAACCCATGCTGATATGGAGTTAAACAGTTATTCTCATTGAGATAATCCAGAATAACATCCCTCAGAAACCCTTCAAATATTTTACCAACAATAGAGGTTAGACTTACTGGCCTATAATTTCCAGGTTCACTTTTAGAGCCCTTTTTGAATATTGGCACCACATTTGCTATGCGCCAGTCCTGCGGAACAGACCCTGTCGCTATAGAGTCACTAAAAATAAGAAATAATGGTTTATCTATTACATTACTTAGTTCTCTTAGTACTCGTGGGTGTATGCCATCCGGACCCGGAGATTTATCTATTTTAATCTTATTTAGCCGGTTTCGCACCTCTTCTTGGGTTAGATTGGTGACCCTTAATATAGGGTTTTCATTGTTTCTTGGGATTTCACCTAGCATTTCATTTTCCACCGTGAATACCGTGGAGAAGAAGGTGTTTAATATGTTAGCTTTTTCCTCGTCATCTACAACCATTCTTTCCTCACTATTTTTTAAGGGGCCTACATTTTCAGTTTTTATTCTTTTACTATTGATATAGTTGAAGAACAGTTTGGGATTAGTTTTACTCTCCTTAGCAATGTGCTTCTCTGTTTCCTTTTTGGCAGCTTTAATTAGTTTTTTAGATAAAGTATTTTTCTCCCTATAGTTTTTTAGAGCTTCAATGGTGCCATCCTGCTTTAGTAGTGCAAATGCTTTCTTTTTACTGTTAATTGCCTGTCTTACTTCTTTGTTTAGCCACATTGGGTTTTTCCTATTTCTAGTCCTTTTATTCCCACAAGGTATAAACCGCTTACACTGCCTATTTAGGATGTTCTTAAACATTTCCCATTTATTATCTGTATTCTCATTTCTGAGGATATTGTCCCAGTCTACCAGATTAAGGGCATCTCTAAGCTGTTCAAACTTTGCCTTCCTAAAGTTCAATGTTTTTGTGACTCCCTGACAAGTCCCCCTAGTGAAAGACAGGTGAAACTGCACAATATTGTGGTCGCTATTTCCTAAATGCCCAACCACCTGCAGATTTGTTATTCTGTCAGGTCTATTAGATAGTATTAGGTCTAAAAGTGCTGCTCCTCTGGTTGGATTCTGCACCAATTGTGAAAGATAATTTTTCTTGGTTATTAGCAGAAACCTGTTGCCTTTATGGGTTTCACAGGTTTCTGTTTCCCAGTTAATATCCGGGTAGTTAAAGTCCCCCATAACCAGGACCTCATTATGGGTTGCAGCTTCATCTATCTGCTTTAGAAGTTGACTTTCCATGCTTTCTGTTATATTTGGGGGTTTGTAACAGACCCCAATGAGAATTTTGTTACCATTTTTCCCTCCATGAATTTCAACCCATATGGACTCGACATCCTCATTCCCTTCGCTAATATCCTCCCTTAAAGTGGACTTTAGACAAGACTTTACATAGAGACAAACCCCTCCTCCTCTCCGATTTTTACGATCCTTTCTAAACAGACTGTAACCCTGTAAGTTAACTGCCCAGTCATAGCTTTCATCTAACCATGTCTCGGTTATTCCCACTATGTCAAAGTTACCTGTAGATATTTCTGCTTCTAGTTCTTCCATCTTGTTTGTCAGGCTTCTGGCGTTTGCGAGCATGCAGTTTAGAGGATTTTGTTTTGTTCCAATCTCCTCACTGTGGATTGTTTTAGAAATGTTCTTACCTCCCTTCTGAGTATGTTTTCCTGGGTCGTCTTTGTTCGAGTCTAATGTTTTTCTTCCCGTCCCCTCTTCTTCTAGTTTAACGCCCTCCTGATGAGTGTAGCGAGTCTTCTGGCGAATGTGTGTTTCCCAGGTTTGTTGAGGTGTAGTCCGTCTCTGGCGAGGAGTCCATCATACCAGTAATTCACACCGTGGTCCAGGAATCCAAATCCTTGTTGTCTGCACCATCGTCTTAGCCAGTTGTTTGCATCAAGGATCCTGTTCCATCTCCTGGTGCCATGCCCGTCTACTGGAAGGATAGAAGAAAAAACTACCTGTGCATCCAGTTCCTTTACTTTCTTCCCCAACTCTTCAAAGTCCTTGCAGATTGTCGGTAGGTCCTTCCTTGCCGTGTCATTGGTGCCAACATGTATCAGAAGAAATGGGTGGACGTCCTTGGAGCTGAAGAGCTTTGGTATCCTATCTGTCACATCCTTGATCATCGCACCTGGAAGGCAGCATACTTCTCTTGCAGTTATGTCCGGTCTGCAGATGGCTGCTTCGGTGCCTCTCAGTAGTGAGTCTCCCACCACCACCACTCTTCGTTGCTTCTTGGCTGTACTTTTTGCTGTCACTTGTTGCTGTGTGCCCTTTTCTTTTTTGCTTGCTGGTATTGCTTCATTCTTAGGTGTGCCATCTTCATCCTCTACAAAGATTTGATATCGGTTCTTCAGTTGTGTGGTTGGTGATTTCTCCATGGTCTTCTTGCTTCTTTTGGTCACATGCTTCCACTCATCTGCTTTTGGAGGTTCTCTGACACTTTTTGCACCTTCTGTGACCAGTAGAGATGCTTCTGTTCTGTCTAGAAAGTCTTCATTCTCTTTGATGAGTTTCAAAGTTGCTATTCTTTCTTCCAGACCCCGCACCTTTTCTTCTAAAAGGGCCACTAGTCTACACTTCTGACAGGTGAAATTGGATTCTTCTTCTGGTCGATCTGTGAACATGTAGCACATGCTGCAGCTCACCATGTAGGTTGTCACATCTGCCATGTTGCTCCTAGATCCTGCTGACTTGCTGTGTGTTTTCCTCCTTGTGTAATCTACTCAGCCAAGCTCTCTTGCAATAATGTCCTACAGGCAAAAAATTGGTGATGCTTTCGAAGCAGCTGGTCCCGGCTGTACCCAACGATCTTCTAGCTTAGGGAGACTTCGCTTCTCCCAGAAGGCACCTGGAATATGCAAATTAGCCTCCTGAAGCTTGAATCCCTGGTTTGGTGATGCTTTCGAAGCAGCTGGTCCCGGCTGTACCCAACGATCTTCTAGCTTAGGGAGACTTCGCTTCTCCCAGAAGGCACCTGGAATATGCAAATTAGCCTCCTGAAGCTTGAATCCCTGGTTTGGTGATGCTTTCGAAGCAGCTGGTCCCGGCTGTACCCAACGATCTTCTAGCTTAGGGAGACTTCGCTTCTCCCAGAAGGCACCTGGAATATGCAAATTAGCCTCCTGAAGCTTGAATCCCTGGTTTGGTGATGCTTTCGAAGCAGCTGGTCCCGGCTGTACCCAACGATCTTCTAGCTTAGGGAGACTTCGCTTCTCCCAGAAGGCACCTGGAATATGCAAATTAGCCTCCTGAAGCTTGAATCCCTGGTTTGGTGATGCTTTCGAAGCAGCTGGTCCCGGCTGTACCCAACGATCTTCTAGCTTAGGGAGACTTCGCTTCTCCCAGAAGGCACCTGGAATATGCAAATTAGCCTCCTGAAGCTTGAATCCCTGGTTTGGTGATGCTTTCGAAGCAGCTGGTCCCGGCTGTACCCAACGATCTTCTAGCTTAGGGAGACTTCGCTTCTCCCAGAAGGCACCTGGAATATGCAAATTAGCCTCCTGAAGCTTGAATCCCTGGTTTGGTGATGCTTTCGAAGCAGCTGGTCCCGGCTGTACCCAACGATCTTCTAGCTTAGGGAGACTTCGCTTCTCCCAGAAGGCACCTGGAATATGCAAATTAGCCTCCTGAAGCTTGAATCCCTGGTTTGGTGATGCTTTCGAAGCAGCTGGTCCCGGCTGTACCCAACGATCTTCTAGCTTAGGGAGACTTCGCTTCTCCCAGAAGGCACCTGGAATATGCAAATTAGCCTCCTGAAGCTTGAATCCCTGGTTTGGTGATGCTTTCGAAGCAGCTGGTCCCGGCTGTACCCAACGATCTTCTAGCTTAGGGAGACTTCGCTTCTCCCAGAAGGCACCTGGAATATGCAAATTAGCCTCCTGAAGCTTGAATCCCTGGTTTGGTGATGCTTTCGAAGCAGCTGGTCCCGGCTGTACCCAACGATCTTCTAGCTTAGGGAGACTTCGCTTCTCCCAGAAGGCACCTGGAATATGCAAATTAGCCTCCTGAAGCTTGAATCCCTGGTTTGGTGATGCTTTCGAAGCAGCTGGTCCCGGCTGTACCCAACGATCTTCTAGCTTAGGGAGACTTCGCTTCTCCCAGAAGGCACCTGGAATATGCAAATTAGCCTCCTGAAGCTTGAATCCCTGGTTTGGTGATGCTTTCGAAGCAGCTGGTCCCGGCTGTACCCAACGATCTTCTAGCTTAGGGAGACTTCGCTTCTCCCAGAAGGCACCTGGAATATGCAAATTAGCCTCCTGAAGCTTGAATCCCTGGTTTGGTGATGCTTTCGAAGCAGCTGGTCCCGGCTGTACCCAACGATCTTAAGGAGTTTGTCTCAAATCTTTCAAAACTGAGGGGAGGTGCGCCTGGATGCACATATGGGGGCCGGGACAAGGGACATATTGGGGTCATGATGAATATATGGGGGGAGGATGCACATATGGGGGCCAGGACAAGGGACAAATGGGGGGCAAGATTAATATATGGGTGGCCAGGACAAAGGACATATGGGGGCCAGGATGGATATATGGGTTCCATAATGGTTATATTGGGGGACAAAATGGATATATTGGGGGGAGCGCAGGAGAAGGGATATATGGGTTTCAGAATGCATATATGGGGGGCCAGGGCAAGGGACATATAGGGGGCAGGATGGATATATGGGGGGCAGGATGCACATATGGGGGCTAAGATGGATACATGGGGGGAGTGGGATGCACATAAGTTGGCCAGGACAAGGGACATATGTGGACCAGAATGGATATATGGGAGGCAGGATGCACATATGGGGGATAGCTTGGGTATGTGGAGTGCCAGGATGAACATAAGGGGTTCAGGATGCACATATGAGGGTCAGGACAAGGGACATATGGGGGAATGTGCTCTAGAAGCAATCAGCTATTGATGACTGTTCTATTTTATACAGGGATGACTCCTGGATGGAAGAAGTGATGGTGGACTGTGCCAGATGAAGAAGAAAAGCAAAGATGAAAGACTTCATCTAGAGATGTCACTGGTGAGTCAGTGAATTACATGTACACACACTATATACTACATACAGAGCTCCTGTGTATATTGTCACTGCTGATCACTGTATTGCCTGAATACTTATACTGTACACTGTATACTATATACAGTAGTGTTCAAAATAATAGTGTGTTAAAAAACTTGAGTTACCGTATTTTTCGGGCTATGACGCACCTAGGTTTTAGAGGATGAAATTAGAAAAAAAATGGAAGCTAAATATTTGGTCAATTCTATACTTAATATCCCCCATCCTGGTATGTATGGCTCCCTTATCTCTATCCTGGTATGCAGAGACCCCATCTCCATTCTGGCATGTATGGCCCCATCCTTATCCGGGTATGATTGGCCCCCATTCCCATCCTTGTATGTATGACCCCATTCTTGTCCTGGTATGATTGGTCACCTTCCCCAACCTAGTATGCATGGCCCCAGCAGGAAAAAAAACAAACATTTTTACCTTTTCTGCGTGCCCACGCAGCGTCCTGCTCTGGTGCTAGCAGCTGCTTTATGCTTGTAAGCAGCGCGTGACAGTGATGTCATGTGCTGCTTACAAGCCCTGGAGGGCAGCTGCCAGAATGCGAACTGTTCTCCACGCCGGGACTGTTTGCATGAAGCACAGTGAGTGTTCATCGCTCTTTAGCGAGCACAGTGTCAACCGCAGCCGCTGGGTTCCTGCAACTGCCGGGCATTCAAGTGTGCCACTACTAAAGAAAGGAAGGAATATTCATTGGATTCCATGCCTATCGGAGTGGAATGCAGTGAATATTCATTGCCTTAAGTAGCCTGCACACTCAAACGCCGGGCAGCTGTAAGAAGCCGGCTCCTGCGGATAACACTGTGCTTGCTATTCAAAAGAAATGAATATTCACTCCTTTCCACGCCTATGGGAGTTAGCTGCAGCAGCCGGCTCCTGGCTCTGCCTCAGCTGCTCCCGGACCTACCCACCACAGCCAGATTAGGGACTTCCAGGCTATAAGACGCACCCCCCATTTTCCATTTTTTGGAGGAAAATGGTGCATCTTATAGTCCGACAAATACGGTAATCACAAAATCTTTATACTAGTTTTTATTTCCAGCATTGGGAACATTGCACACTGTTTTCTACTTCAAAACATGAAGAGAAATGTGTATAATTTTTAACTACTTTTCAGACAATAACAAAAAATGAACATTGGGCTGTCCTAAAAAATAGCAGTGTCTGCATTTGTCTTTCCAAACTCACTAAATATATTTTTTGTGGATGTAGCATTCCTGTGAATCACAAACCTAATATTTAGTTGTATACCCACAGTTTTTTTTTGCATAAAGTCAACCAACTTCTGGCACCTGTCAAATGTTACTCCAGGGCTGGTTCAGTATGCCTTCAATTTTGAATAAATACCCAACAGTGTCACCAGCAAAGCACCCCTACACCATCACACCTCCTCCATGCTTCACGGTGGGAACCAGGCATGTAGAGTCCATCCATTCACCTTTTCTGCGTCGCACAAAGACACGGTGGTTGGAACCAAAGATCTCAAATTTGGACTCATCAGACCAAAGCACAGATTTCCACTGGTCTAATGTCCATTCCTTGTGTTCTTTAGCCCAAACAAGTCTCTTCTGCTTGTTGCCTGTCCTTAGCAGTGGTTTCCTAGCAGCTATTTTACCATGAAGGCTGGCTGCACAAATTCTCATCTTAACAGTTGTAGAGATGTGTCTGCTGCTAGAACTCTGTGTGGCATTGACCTGGTCTCTAATCTGAGCTGCTGTTAATCTGCGATTTCTGGGGCTGGTGACTCGGGTAAACTTATCCTCAGAAGCAGAGGTGACTCTTGGTCTTCCTTTCCTGGGGCGGTCCTCATGTGAGCCAGTTTCTTTGTAGCGCTTGATGGTTTTTGCAACTGCACTTGGGGACACTTTCAAAGTTTTCCCAATTTTTCGGACTGACTGACCTTCATTTCTTAAAGTAATGATGGCCACTCGTTTTTTTTTACTTAGCTGCTTTTTTCTTGCCACAATACAAATTCTAACAGTCTATTTAGTAGGACTATCAGCTGTGTATCCACCAGACTTCTGCTCAACACAACTGATGGTCCAAACCCCATTTATAAGGCAAGAAATCCCACTTATTAAACCTGACAGGGCACACCTGTGAAGTGAATACCTTTTCCGGTGACTACCTCTTGAAGCTCCTATAGAGAATGCCAAGAGTGTGTAAAGCAGTCATCAAAGCAAAAGGTGGCTACTTTGAAGAATCTAGAAAATAAGACATATTTTTAGTTGTTTCACACTTTTTTGTTAAGTATATAATTCCACATGTGTTAATTCATAGTTTTGATGCCTTCAGTGTGAATTTGCAATTTTCATAGTCATGAAAATACAGAAAAATGAGGTGTGTCCAAACTTTTGGTCTGTACTGAACATTCAGCATAGAGACAGCAGCATAGATCTGACCTGTGTTTTCATGCTGCACACTCAGTCTTCCCCCACAGTGTTGTCTTCCAGCACGCAGCAAGAAGTTTCATATAGCTGTCAAAATAGTGAGACCGCAAAGAGCTGGACCTTAACCGGCTTCAGTTTCCGTGTTTTAAAGGTCAAAACATTTATCATTAAGTTAGATAGGATTTTTATTGTAATTTTTAATTTATTTGTTTAAAAAAGTCAGGGCCGGCGTTAGGGGCAGGCAGACCAGGCAGCTGCCTGGGGCTCCTGCTCCCCCAGGGGCCCTCAGCTAGCGGCAAGTCACGCAGCCGCTATGGGGTCCCTGTGAGGCAGGGGGCCCGCCTGCCACCAGCGCTGACTCCCCCGCGTCTGCCAGGACAGTTCAAATCAATGATTGAGGAGAGAGTGTCACCTGACGCTCCCTCTCCCATCATTCCCCACTCTGCCTCTGACACTGCGGGTGCGCATCATCGCACACTCACTGTGTGCCAGGCAGTGTGGCGGCAGACGCCAACACAGGAGCAGGGAGCAACGCGGGCACGAGGAGAGGTGAGGAGCTTGTGTTTTTTTTACTGGACTGTGGGGCTATTCTCGGGAGAGGAGGGGTGGGAAGGGGGGATATGGGCTGCGCTGTATACTACTGTGCGGGCAGTGCTGTATACTACTGTGTGGGCAGTGCTGTATACTACTGTGGGCAATGCTGTATACTACTGTGTGGGCTGTGCTGTATACTACTGTGTATGCAGTGCTGTATACTACTGTGTCGGCAGTGCTGTGAACTATTTTGTATGCAGTGCTGTATAGTACTGTGTGGACAGTGCTATATACTTCTGTGTGTGCAGTGCTGTATTCTACTGTGCGGGCAGTGCTGTATACTTCTGTGTTGGCTGTGCTGTGTACTACCGTGTGGGCAGTGCTGTATACTACTGTGTGGGCTGTTCTATATACTACTGTGTGGGTTGTGCTATATACTACGTGGCTGTGCTATATACTACTATGTGGGCTGTGCTATATACTATGGGGGTATATTATATTCTCTGGGGGAGGCTGTGTTATATACTATGTGGCTGTGTTATATATTTGGGGGGGGTACATTATACATTATATTCTATGTAGGAGGGTGTGTTATATACTATGGTGGGCTGCATTATATTCTCGTGGGGGCTTTATTAGGTTTTATGAGTTATGATTGCATCATACTCTTTGATGGGGCTACATTATATTCTATGGGGAGGTGGGCTGTATTATATCCTGTTTGAGGCTACATTATATTCTATGGGGGGACTGTATTATATTTATATTCTATGAGGGGTGATTGCATCATACTCTATGAGGGTTCTACATTATACTATATGGGGGCTGCATTATATTCTATGGGGAGGTTACATTATACTCTGTGGAGTGGCTGCATTATACTCTGGGGTGGTGGCTGCATTATACTCTATGGGGTGGTGGCTGCATTATACTATATGTGGGCTGAATTATACTGTATCAAGGACTATGGGGAATACATTATACTATATGAAGAACTATGAGGTGCATTATACTATGGGAAGTGAATTGTACTACATGAATGACTATGGTGGGGCATTTACTACATGGAGCACTATGAAGAGTGTATTATGCTATATGGAGGACTGAGGAGTATATTTTAATATATGGAGGACTATGAGGAGTGTATTATACTATATGGAGGACTATGGGGCACATTATATTATATGGAGGACTATGGGGTGTGCATTTTACAATATGGAGGACTGTGGTGCACATTATAATATATTTAGGAGTATGCGGTGTATTATACTAAACAAGCAAAATGCTGCATATTTATTGGGTGATTGGATTGTTTATGCCGGAAAAGAAATCATTGTTCTCAGCAGCACATCGCCGGTGTAAATTGTAGATGTGCTGCTGATAACATGATACTGTATGGTGATCTGTTAGTGATCCATTAGTGATGGTTCTGTCCCCATCATTCTTTCTCAGATTGTGGAAAGAGGCTGGGAAACAAGCGTCCAATGACTTCAATATTGTCGATCACACTCGTTTAGCGGCCTGAGATCAGTGCATGTAAGTACTACCGAAATGCTTCTGTGTGATGTGCAATAAGTTAGCATTTGGGGTCCCATTTTAAACTTTGCCTAGGGCCCCACTTTGCCTAAAACCGGCCCTGAAAAAAGTATTTATATGTTTGCCTCTTTTAACTTTATGAAGCTTTCCAGAAGGTGATAGGTCATCTTTAACCCTTTCACGACATGCGCCGTACTATTACTGCGCATGCCGTGTCACCCCCTTTGATGTGGGCTCCGGCGGTGAGCCCACATCAAAGTCGCGACATGTCAGCTGTTTTGTACAGCTGACATGTGCGCGCAATAGCAGGGGGTGAAATCGCTATTAACCTGTTAAATGCTGCTGTCAAACGCAGACAGCGGCATTTAACCGGCGCTTCCGGCCGGGCGGCCGGAAATGATGTCATCGCCGACCCCCGTCACATGATCGGGGTCGGCGATGCATCAGGATGGTAACCATACAGGTCCTTGAGACCTCTATGGTTACTGATGCCGGCCTGCTGTGAGCGCCCCCCTGTGGTCGGCGCTCACAGCACACCTGCATTTCAGCTACATAGCAGCGATCTGATGATCGCTGCTATGTAGCAGAGCCGATCAGGCTATGCCAGCTTCTAGCCTCCCATGGAGGCTATTGAAGCATGGCACAAGTAAAAAAAAATGTTTTTAAAAATATGAAAAAAATATAAAAGTTTAAATCACCCCCCTTTCGCCCCATCCTAAATAAAACAATAAAAAAAATACAAACCTACACGTATTTGGTATCGCCACGTTCAGAATCGCCCGATCTATCAATAAAAAAAAAGCATTAACCTGATCGCTAAACAGCGTAGCGAGAAAAAAATCCGAAATGCCAGAATTATGTTTTTTTGGTCGCCGAGACATTGAATTAAAATGCAATAACAGGCGATCAAAAGAACGTATCTGCACCGAAATGGTATAATTAAAAACGTCATCTTGGCACGCAAAAAATAAGCCCTCACCCGACCCCAGATCACGAAAAAATGGAGATGCTTCGGGTATCGGAAAATGGCACTTTTTTTTTTTTTTATTTAAGCAAAGTTTTGAATTTTTTTTTCACCACTTGGATAAAAAATAACCTAGACATGTTGGATGTCTAGGAACTCGTAATGACCTAGAGAATCACAATGGCAGGTTAGTTTTAGCATTTAATGAACCTAGCAAAAAAGCCAAACAAAAAACAAGTGTGGGACTGCACTTCTTTTGCAATTTCACCGCACTTGGAATTTTTTTCCCATTTTCTAGTACAAGACATGGTAAAACCAATGGTGTCATTCAAAAGTACAACTCGTCCTGCAAAAAATAAGCCCTCACATGGCCAAATTGACGGAAAAATAAAAAGTTATGGCTCTGGGGAGGAGGGAAGTGAAAAACGAAAACGCAAAAACGAAAAAGGGCCGCGACTTGAAGGGGTTAAGGTGGGGGCTACTTGGTTGTTGACTTATAATATATAAGAACTTGCGTTCAGAGGATGATAACATGCACATAGTAAAGTATCACAAACACTTTTTCTTAGAAACATTCTGTACCTACACGAGTAAAAGTTAACATTTTTACACAAGTCTGTAGTTGGCAGAGGATCACCAGCCGACATATTGCTTTACAATTATTATTTTTTTATTAATACTTTGTGCTATAGTATTTGGTGTTTATCTTGCACTTAAAGACATATTCCAATCTCAGACATTCATATCTATCTGTAATAGCAAGGGGATGAGTGTTTTAGAAATTCAGGAGCTACAGAAATAACCTAGTTTGCTGTGGTAAGCAGTTTCTGTAACTCCCACTTATATCAATAGGAGTTACAGAAACAATATACATAATACAGCCATCTGTTCCACTAATCTTGACCAGATCTGACATATAGGGAAATATTCCTAATTGGAATACTACTATAAACCAAGAATATATTCATTAAACAAGAGACAAATCACAAAGTGTCTTAATGCCGGCTCTAAAAGCTAGTAACTGATTGGTTGCTTCGGCTTGTGCCACATTTGTGATATCAGAGTGTCCTGCTTTGAAGATGCTCTTCAGCCTCACGGCTGACTTGGCTTGTAGATGCAGATAAAATGGAGCTTCTGCACACAGTTTAGTTGATCCCAGAACTTTGAACCTAGAGAGAAATGGTAAAAGTATATAAAAAATATAAAAATTTCTAGATTTTAATTTTTAGCTTTTTTTTCTCCATCATGATACTTTCTGTTAGTCTTGTTATATTTGAAGATTTAAATTATTGTAGATATCAATGCCCACATACAATCTGGCTTAAAGGGGTTCTCCTAGTAATTAAATAAATAATACACATTTAAATATTAAACATTTTTCTAAATACCCTTATTTCGCTAAAGGATTTTGAAAGTGCCAACTGCCAGGACCCACAGTAGGATGGTCTGCATGAAGCATGAGACACACACTCCGTTAGGCTGACTGAGATGGATGTTCATTTTCAGTCAGCTAAAGAAAGGTATTCAACGTCTCCTTTGGTCCAGCTCCATTGATTGTCCTGTCAGGTTGACTGAACACAGGAGTGTGTGTTCACAATGCCTGACTCTGCCTCAAGCAGGTGTCCTTCACTCAGCCATCCTACTGCTTGTCCCCGAAATTTAAGGCAGGTTGTGATTAATGGCAGTTATCATCTTTAAAATCTGGAAAACACCTGAAGAGATTAATTGGAATATAAATTGGTGTACATGCAGCATGTAAGCGCATGTTCACACTTGCCACCAAACAGACAAAACCCAAGATAAAAGCATAAAAAGTAAATAAACAGCAGTAGTGCATGAAAAAAATATAGGGTGCTTAGTTAACATAATTTTGATTTTAAAAATGACAAAGCCGGGACGGTCCTAACCTTTAATATTAAACTATTGCTGTTTGTTTATTTTCTGCAGGTTATTTGTTTTTTTTTTTATGTTTTTATCTTGGGTTTTATCTTTAAAATCCTGACAGAGGGCACTAGATAAAGCAGACATTTTTGCTAAATAAAAGTATTTAGAAAAATGTTTAATATTTAAATGTGTACTTTTTTTTACATATTTTATTACATTTCTTATTGGCATATAGATGTACACATTTAGGCTTGGACTACACAACGACTTGGGCCACGACTCAAGCCGTGCGATTGCTATGTGATGCTAATAAATAGTGCCGCATTGTTACCCTGAGGGTACTATGATCGTGACAAGCAAGTCTCAAAAATTCAGATGCTGTTGGACTTTTTTGCGACTTGCTTGTCGTGGTCGCAGAACCCTCAGGGTGGCAATGTGACCTATTTGACTTGTATTGTGCTCAATCCAGTAGCGATACGTGGCAATATTTGGCCACTTGGCTTGTCACAACCAAAGTCGATGTGTAGCCCAAGTCTAATGTTAGTGGTAATTTATATCTGCACAATATTCCACTGACAAGACCTCAGGATCCCAAACAATTACATTTCACATTTAATTTATTGCTATATGTAGAGTTGAGAACTTTTCCAACCCAATATACCGGTTTTATAAATAGGAGGGTGTGCTTTTGTATGAAGATTTTTATTACCTAACTAGCTGAAGAGCCCGGCGTTGCCTGGGCATAGTAAATATCTGTGGTTAGTTATAGCACCTCACTTCTCTTATTTTCCCATCACGCCTCTCATTTTCCCAATCACTTCTTTCATTTTCCCCCTCACACCTCTCATTTTCTCCCTCACTCCTCTCATTCCCCCCTAACACTTGTCATTTCAACCTCACATCTGTCATTTTCTGATCACTCCATTATTTTTCCTCACTTCTCTCATTTTGCACTCACACCTTTTCATTTTCACCTCACACCTCTCATTTTCACCTCATCACCTCAGTATATACATGTTTGTCATCTCCCTTATATATAGTATACATCTGTATGTCATCTCCTGTATATAGTATATACCTGTATGTCATCTCCCCTGTATATATTATATACCTGCTGTGTGTCATCTCCCCTATATATAGTATATACCTGAATGTCATCTCCTTCTATATATAGTATATACCTGTATGTCATCTCCTCCTGTATATAGTATATACCTGTGTCATCTCCCCTGTATATAGTATATATCTGTGTGTCATCTCCTCCTGTATATAGTATATACCTGCATGTCATCTTCTATATATAGCATATACCTGTATGTCATCTCCTCCTGTATATAGTATATACCTGTAGGTCATCTGCTCCTGTATATAGTATATACCTGTGTGTCATCTCCTCCTGTATATAGTATATACCTGTATGTCATCTCCTCCTGTATATATATGTACCTGTATGTCATCTCCTCCTCTATATAGTATATACCTGTGTGTCATCTCTCCTGTATATAGTATATATCTGTGTGTCATCTCCCCTGTATATAGTATATACCTGTGTGTCATCTTCTCCTGTATTAGACCTCGTTCACACGTTATTTGCTCAGTATTTTTACCTCAGTATTTGTAAGCTAAATTGGCAGCCTGATAAATCCCCAGCTAACAGGAAGCCCTCCCCCTGGCAGTATATATTAGCTCACACATACACATAATAGACAGGTCATGTGACTGACAGCTGCCGTATTTCCTATATGGTACATTTGTTGTAGTTTGTGTGTCAAACAGAAATCAGTCCCAGGAGCGCTGAAGGAAACTCAGACAACATATGTCGTTTGCCACAACGCGTTTCAACGGTAAACACCGTCTTCTTCAGGTAGAAGACGGTGTTTACCGTTGAAACGCGTTGTGGCAAACGACATATGTTGTCTGAGTTTCCTTCAGCGCTCCTGGGACTGATTTCTGTTTGACACACATTCTCATCCTCCTTTGGAGGTATTCAGCTGGAGCTGCAGTGGTGCTCGACAACTCCCTTTCATCTCCCCTTCCCTGGGTCAATTCCTCTGCGCTCCCCTCTGACTGCTTTCACTTATCTTATTTGTTGTAGTTTGTCTGCTTATTAATCAGATTTTTATTTTTGAAGGATAAGACCAGACTTGTGTGTGTTTTAGGGCGAGTTTCGTTTGTCAAGTTGTGTGTGTTGAGTTGCGTGTGGTGACATGCATGTAGCGACTTTTGTGAGATGAGTTTTGTGTGGCAACATGCGTGTAGCAACTTTTTGTGTGTCGAGTTGCATGTGACAGGTTAGTGTAGCAACTTGTGTGCAGCAAGTTTTGTGCATGGCGAGTTTTGCGCGTGGCGAGTTTTGTGTGGTGCCTTTTGAGTATGTGCAAGTTTTGTGTGAGGCAAATTTTGCATGTGTTGCAACTTTTGTGCATGTGGCAATTTTTCTGCGTGTGCAAGTTTTGCGTGTGGCGAGTTTTCCATGAGGTGAGTTTTGCACTTGTGGCGAGTTTTGCAAGAGCCTAGTTTTTGCATGTGGTGAGTTCTGCGCGTGGCGAGTTTTGAGCGGCGACTTTTGTGTTTCGACTTTTATGTGGCGAGGTTGGAGAATGTGTGGTGAAATGTGTGCTGAGTGTGATATGTGTTCAAGCACGTGGTAGTGTGTGGCGCATTTTGTGTGTGTGTTCATATCCCCGTGTGTGGTGAGTATCCCATGTCAGGGCCCCACCTTAGCAACTGTACAGTATATACTCTTTGGCGCCATCGCTCTCACTCTTTAAGTCCCCCTTGTTCACATCTGGCAGCTGTCAATTTGCCTCCAACACTTTTTCTTTCACTTTTTCCCCATTATGTAGATAGGGGCAAAATTGTTTGGTGAATTGGAAAGCACGGGGTTAAAATTTCACCTCACAACATAGCCTATGACGCTCTCAGGGTCCGGACGTGTGACTGTGCAAAATTTTGTGGCTGTAGCTGCGACGCCTCCAACACTTTTCCTTTCACTTTTTCCCCATTATGTAGATAGGGGCAAAATAGTTTGGTGAATTGGAAAGCGCGGGGTTAAAATTTCACCTCACAACATAGCCTATGACACGCTCAGGGTCCAGACGTGTGACTGTGCAAGATTTGGTGGCTGTTGTTTCGACGCCTCCAACACTTTTCCTTTCACTTTTTTCCCCATTATGTAGATAGGGGCAAAATTGTTTGGTGAATTGGAACGCGTGGGGTTAAAATTTCGCCTCACAACATAGCCTATGATGCTCTCGGGGTCCAGACATGTGACTGTGCAAAATTTTGTGGCTGTAGCTTCGACGCCTCCAACACTTTTCCTTTCACTTTTTTCCCCATTATGTAGATAGGGGCAAAAACACACACACACACACAGACACACACACACACACACACACACACACATTCAGCTTTATATATTAGATTTTCCTGGGTGTTAAGGTAATAAAAAGTTTAAATTAAATTAGCCCTAGGTTAATTTAAGCATTCTACGTGGTCTAGGTAATTAAGGGGTTGAGGTCAAGCATCCCTGGCGATCTAGTATAATGAAAAGGTTAATCATCCACCTCTCTGAACTTTTAGCCTAATCACAGCAAAGCCAGCTTTACACTTCCAACATTCACAGTACTAGCACAGACCACAACTCGTGGACAAACTGAGGGGTTCCTGTCCCTAAACTTTTCAAACTCCAATATGCCTACGAGACTGTTGAGTATGGTTAAGGAGACCCGCAGTCAGTCCAAACATCATGGTCCGTACTTAGGCCATGAGTGTTGGATATGTGAAGCTGACCTAAGAAGAGCAGGAGTAGATATCAATGTATTGCCTGCACTGGCATCATGGTATCGGGTGGCAATCCTAACTATGGGTAAGAGAATTAATTTAATTTGCACTAGCTTACATACAATTTAATTGCCACTGTTTTCCCATATGACATTTTTAGTTATTCACCTCCAAACGACAGGCTCAAGCACTTATTGACACCAAAAAATCCCAACAGATTGCCTTCAGGAAACTTCAGAAAGTTGAATGATGATCCATCAGCCCAAGAATTTGTTCCCTAAGGAGTAGTAATACAGATTACATGACTATTAACTAATGTTGCTTTAAAATAATACTTAACTTAAAATCAAGTGAAAAACATAGCATTTTCCTCACTACAAAGACTTTTTTTGGCCTCAGATGAAGCTCGGCATTACTAACCATGCTGTACTGTTATAAGCCAACCAGAAGTCAGCATGAAAATATAGCTTCATCCAAAGGGCATATATGGAAACACGGGGGATCGGTGGACGCCCAGGTCTTCTAGCCGGAACCGCATGGACCAGGGATCGTCCCGCCGAATGCCCACTCTCCTTTTAATGTGGGCAGAACACTACTCAGACAACACAGGGTGAGGGTAAAACATTGTGGTAATAATTTATTGAACCACCAAATCCACCATAGCATACAGAATAGTCCCAGCAAATGCCCAAGATGGTGCAAATTAGAGTCTCCCCCCTTCCCCTGACAGGCCGGGATTAGAGCTGCTTCCAGTGTTGCATACCCCCACCAGTGGCTCCCCACTTTTGGCAAGCCCCCACAGTGAGGTGGTAACAACCAGCTTAGGAAGCTAACCGAGAGCAGTGAGGTATGTGGCCAGGTGAACCAATTGTCACAACCTGGATTCTTTAAGACGTCTCTGGGGTTTCAGTGATGGTCAATGAAGCAGTCCTGTGTTCTACCAGCCAGGTCCATAGTACCTTAACCCCTTAGCGACCGCCGATACGCCTTTTAACGGCGGCCGCTAAGGGTACTTAAACCACAGCGCCGTTAATTAACGGCGCTGTGGAAAAAGTCCATAGCGCCCCCCAGAGGCCGATTTTCTCCGGGGTCTCGGCTGCCGAGGGTAGCCGAGACCCCAGAGAACATGATTCGGGGGGTTTTTAACCCACCCCGCATTTGCGATCGCCGGTAATTAACCGTTTACCGGCGATCGCAAAAAAAAAAAAAAAAAAAAAAAAGCGATCTCTTTTTAATTTCTCTGTCCTCCGATGTGATCGCACATCGGAGGACAGAGAAAAGGGGTCCCAGGTGGCCCCCCAATACTCACCTAGCTCCCCCGATGCTCCTCGTGTCTCCCGGTGGGCGCCGCCATCTTCAAAATGGCGGGCGCATGCGCAGTGCGCCCGCCGGCCGGCACCGGGAGAATCTTTGGGGTCTCGGCTGCCGGGGGTAGCCGAGACCCCAAAGAGCACGATCGGGGTCGGTACTACCGACCCCTGTTTTGCGATCGCCGGTAATTAACTGTTTACCGGCGACCGCAAAAAAAAAAAAAAAAAAGTAAAGTGTAATTCTCTGTCCTCTGATGTGATCGCACATCAGAGGACAGAGAAATAGGGGGATTCGGGGACCCTAGCATACTCACCTAGGTCCCTGGATCCTCTTGCTGCTCCTCCTGGCCGCCGGCAGCAGAACATGGCGGACGCATGCCCAGTGCGCCCGCCATCTGTCTCCATCTGCCGGCCGGCAGGAGAACAGCAGTTGGGGCTAGGGGTAGGGGTAGGGGTAGGGTTAGGGTTAGGGTTAGGTTAGGGGTAGGGTTAGGGGTAGGGTTAGGTTAGGGTTAGGGTTAGGTTAGGGGTAGGGTTAGGGGTAGGGTTAGGGGTAGGGTTAGGGTTTGGTTAGGTTAGGGGTAGGGTTAGGGGTAGGGTTAGGGGTAGGGTTAGGTTAGGGTTAGGGGTAGGGGTAGGGTTAGGTTAGGGGTAGGGCTAGGGTTGGGGCTAAATTTAGGGTTAGGGTTGGGGCTAAATTTAGGGTTAGGGTTGGGGCTAAACTTAGGGTTAGGCTTCTTTCACACTTACGTCGGTACGGGGCCGTCGCAATGCGTCGGCCCGACATACCGACGCACGTTGTGAAAATTGTGCACAACGTGGGCAGCAGCTGTAGTTTTTCAACACATCCGCTGCCCAATCTATGTCCTGGGGAGGAGGGGGCCGAGTTACGGCCACGCATGCGCGGTCAGAAATGGCGGATGCGACGTACAAAAAAACGTTTCATTGAACGTTTTTTTGTGCCGACGCTCCGCCAAAACACAACTGATCCAGTGCACGACGGACGCGACGTGTGGCCATCCGTCACGATCCGTCGGCAATACAAGTCTATGGGCAAAAAACGCATCCTGCGGGCACATTTGCAGGATCCGTTTCTTGTCCAAAATGACGGATTGCGACGGAATGCCAAACGACGCAAGTGTGAAAGTAGCCCTAGGGCTAGGGTTAGGGTTGGGGCTAAAGTTAGGGCTAGGGTTGGGGCTAAAGTTAAGGTTAGAGCTGGGATTAGGGTTAGGGTTTGGATTAGGGTTCGTATTAGGGTTAGGGTTGGCATTAGGGTTACGCTTGGGATTAGGGTTAGGTTTGGGATTAGGGTTAAGGTTAGGGTTGTGATTAGGGGTGTATTGGGATTAGGGTTAGGTTTGAGGTTAGGGTTGAGATTAGGATTAGGGGTGTGTTGGATTTAGGGTTTTGATTAGGGTTATGGTTAGGGTTGACATTAGGGTTGTTTTGGGGTAAGGGTTGTGATTATGGTTAGGGTTAGTGATTAGGATTATGGATGAGGTTGGGATTAGGGTTAGGGGTGTGTTGGGGTTAGGGTTGGAGCCAGAATTGGGGGGTTTCCACTGTTTAGGTACATCAGGGGGTCTCCAAACACGACAGCCAATTTTGCGCTCAAAAAGTCAAATGGTGCTCCCTCCCTTCTGAGCTCTGCCGTGCGCCCAAACAGTGGGTTACTCCCACATATGGGGCATCAGCGTACTCGGGATAAATTGGACAACAACTTCTGGGGTCCAATTTCTCTTGTTACCCTTGTGAAAATAAAAACTTGGGGGCTACAAAATCTTTTTTGTGAAAAAAAAATATTTTTTATTTTCACGACTCTGCATTCTAAACTTCTGTGAAGCACTTGGGCATTCAAAGTTCTCACCACACATCTAGATAAGTTCCTTGGGGGGTCTAGTTTCCAAAATGGGGTCACTTGTGGGGGGTTACTACAGTTTAGGTACATCAGGGGCTCTGCAATCGCAACATGATGCCCACAGACCATTCTATCAAAGTCTGCATTCCAAAAAGGCGCTCCTTCCCTTCCGAGCTCTGCCGTGCGCCCAAACAGTGGTTTACCACCACATATGGCGCATCAGCGTACTCGGGATAAATTGGACAACAACTATTGCAGTCCAATTTCTCCTGTTACCCTTGTGAAAATAAAAACTTGGGGGCTACAATATCTTTTTTGTGGAAAAAAAATATTTTTTATTTTCACGACTCTGCATTCTAAACTTCTGTGAAGCACTTGGGCATTCAAAGTTCTCACCACACATCTAGATAAGTTCCATGGGGGGTCTAGTTTCCAAAATGGGGTCACTTGTGGGGGATTTCTACTGTTTAGGCACATCAGGGGCTCTCCAAACGCGACATGGCGTCCGTTCTCAATTCCAGCCAATTCTACATTGAAAAAGTAAAACGGCACTCTTTCTCTTCCAAGCTCTGCGGTGCGCCCAAACAGTGGTTTACCCCCACATATTGGGTATCGACGTACTCAGGAGAAGTTGCACAACAACTTTTGTGGTCTAATTTCTCCTGTTACCCTTGTGAAAATAAAAGTTTGTGGGCAAAAAGATCATTTTTGTAGAAAAAATGCAATATTTTTTTTTCACGGCTCTACGTTATAAACTTCTGTGAAGCACATGGGGGTTCAAAGTGCTCGCCACACATCTAGATAAGTTCCTTAAGGGGTCTAGCTTCCAAAATGGTGTCACTTGTGGGGGGTTTCCACTGTTTAGGCACATCAGGGGCTCTCCAAACGCGACATGGCGTCCAATCTCAATTCCAGCCAATTCTACATTGAAAAAGTAAAACGGCACTCCTTCTCTTCCAAGCTCTGCGGTGCGCCCTAACAGTTGTTTACCCCCACATATTGGGTATCAGCGTACTCAGGAGAAATTGCACAACAACTTTTGTGGTCTAATTTCTCCTGTTACCCTTGTGAAAATAAGAATTTGTGGGCAAAAAGATAATTTTTGTGTAAACAAAAGCGATTTTTTATTTTCACGGCTCTACGTTATAAACTTCTGTGAAGCACTTGGGGGTTCAAAGTGCTCACCACACATCTAGATAAGTTCCTTAAGGGGTCTAGTTTCCAAAATGGTGTCACTTGTGGGGAGTTTCCACTGTTTAGGTACATCAGGGGCTCTCTAAATGTGACATGGTGTCCGATCTCAATTCCAGCCAATTCTGCATTGAAAAAGTCAAACGGCGCTCCTTCACTTCTAAGTTCTGCGGTGTGCCCTAACAGTGGTTTACCCCCACATATGGGGTATTGGCGTATTCAGGAGAAATTGCATAACAAAGTTTATGGTTACATTTCTGTTTTTACACTTGTGAAAAAAATGGTTCTGAATTAAGATGTTTGCAAAAAAAAGTTAAATGTTCATTTTTTCCTTCCACATTGTTTCAGTTCCTGTCAAGCACGTAAAGGGTTAATAAACTTCTTGAATGTGGTTTTGAGAACCTTGAGGGGTGTAGTTTTTAGAATGGTGTCACACTTCATTATTTTCTATCATATAGACCCCTCAAAATGACTTCAAATGTGATGTGGTCCCTAAAAAAAAATGGTGTTGTAAAAATGAGAAATTGCTGGTCAACTTTTAACCCTTATAACTCCCTAACAAAAAAAAATGTTTCCAAAATTGTGCTGATGTAAAGTAGACATGTGGGAAATGTTATTTATTAACTATTTTTTATGACATATCTCTGATTTAAGGGCATAAAAATACAAAGTTTGAAAATTGCAAAATTTTAAAAATTTTCGCCATATTTCCGTTTTTTTCATAAATAATCGCAAGTAATATCGAAGAAATTTTACCACTAACATGAAGTACAATATGTCACGAAAAAACATTCTCAGAATCAGCGGGATCCGTTGAAGCGTTCCAGAGTTATAACCTCATAAAGTGACAGTGGTCAGAATTGCAAAAATTGGCCTGGTCATTAAGTACCAAATTGGCTCTGTCACTAAGGGGTTAAGCAGAGATCCTGAAGAGTCACCCCAACCAGAAGAAAAAGTCTCTCTATATAGTGGCATGTAACCTGTTTTTAGATTTAACGAGTGTCCTTCAGTCCACCCTCAGATAAGGGGAAGAATGGTGATGACGAAGTTGCCTTGCTTGATTATGTTATCTATTTGCATAGATATTCCTCCTCTGTTTTAACAATCAACAAACTATCTGGGCTAGACAATGTATAATTAGCATATCAGTAGACCACACTATTCATCAAGGTTAAGATTACACTTGCCTATCTGGGTCTGAAGTTTTGGTACGCACTGATAACAACCCTTTGGCCCATTTAGAAAATGCGAAACTAGGAGCTCTGAGGCAACGATTGGTGGCTAGAATGGCAAAATTTCAATATAAAATCGCCAACAAAAGGGGGGCTGAGAACACTCATGCGGACGCCTTATCCAGAGTGAAACATGAACGACCAGGGCGAAACAGAGATGAGGAATTAGAAGATGAGGAGATCCCCCAGGTTCCGAGACTCGATCAGGGCGGAGGTAGCCACACAGGAACAGGTACAAGTGGTGGCCCGAGAGGGCATCTTGGGATGATCCTGTGACGAGTGGGTTCCGTTACAGCAGGAAGATGGGGAACTGGCCCAGCTGCGACAGTGGGTGAAGTCTAAGCAACTTCCTAATCAAGAAGAGAGAAATGTTCTGTCCCCAGATGCTCTGTAGATTCTGCGACAATGGGAAAGATTCCAAATGAAAAATGGGCTACTATATCGGAAAGTCCAGCTACAATGGGAACTAGGTGTCACTTTGCAGGTGGTAATTCCGGAGACGTTTCTGTCCAAAGTGGCTACAGAGGCACATGAGAGGGGAGCACACTTCGGCCAGGAGAAAACTTTTCAGTGACTACAGTGATTTTTATATAATCCTCGATTGAAGGCTGTAGTGGAGGAGACCTGTAGGCAATGCAGCAGTTGTGAGTTGTGAAACCATCTGAGCAGAGAGCACCCACACAAACCATCGTGACGTCTAGCTCCCTGGAAGTGCTTATGATAGACTCTGACTATTGGGCCAGCGCATCAGGGGTGCGAGCATTGTTTGGTGATGACGGACCACTTCACGAAGTTCGCTGTCATGACCCCGACACGTGAGCAAACTGCTAAATCTGCCACGCATGCCACCTGTAAAAACTTCATTCAATTATACGGTGGTCCAAAGCGAATTCATTCTGACCAGGGGGTCTGTTTTATGGGAAAGGTATTGGAAGAGTTACATCGTTTGTACCAGATCATGAGGTTTCGCACCACACTGTATCATCCTCAGGGAAATGGAGCCTGCGAGCAGTTCAATCGCACCCTAATTCAAAAGCTGAGAACCCTGGATGAAAATCGGAAGGCTTGATGGCCCGAGTTCGTAGTCGAGTTAGTGTGGGTGTACAACAACCGCGCCCATAGGACTACCGGTTATACTCCATACACTCTGCTATTTGGTCGTTCAGGGAAAGAAATCACCGAGCTGGAACTGGACCCAGAAGAGGACTACCCGTGGACGGGGGTGTCCACCTGAGTTCGAGAACATCGCCAACGTTTACAATTTCAGGAAATGGAACATGCAGAAAAAAATCCATTGCGGGGGACAGATCTCCAAGCTGTGGACTGAGTCCTGGAACGAGAAAAACATCCACGAGACAAACAAGAGTACCAGTGGGAGAAGAACCCGTATCGGGTGAAATGCTGGATCAGCTCCGAAGGGCCTTTTTACGAAATCCAGCCTAAAGGAGAAAGAAACTTCACCACCCGTATAGTTCACCGGAATATGCTTTGGCCTTGTCTGTCAAAGGATCCAGATCAGGTAGAGGAGCTGCAAGATGCGGCTGAAGTACCTGCACCAGTTGTAGTAAATTGTGAAGTGGAAGAAAATTCTGAAAAGTTATGGAAAGAATCAGTACCTGAAGTTCCAGAAGAGTCTGCCCCAGTGACCTTCACCTATGCAACCTGAGTCAAACACACAAGGTGGCTCAACTACTCCTTCTGACTTACGGCACTCTGAACGAACAACAGCCAGAATACCCCCCAACCGATACAATCAGGACCAATTTATTTGGCAGCAAACCATTCAAGAAAAAAAGACTGTCCACTTGTTTTACAAAAACACTCGCCCATGGAATGGTGGGCAAAAGGAGAGGGGGAGTGTAGGAAGATGGACCGGGCCGTGATGCCTCTCGCATGTCTGTTCCGGAACTATCGGGGCTGTCACCATTGTTGCCGGGAGGGAAAGCTTTCTGACCCGGACAGACCTTTGCACTCGACTGTAGGGGGCGTGTCAGGCTTAAAAGGCACGGTGCGTGGGAAAACAAGACACTTGGCGGGAAGACAGAGCATGCAGCACGAGAAGGTTGACTCGCTCTCCGTGGGGCTATGCCATAGTACAGGCTTGTGCTGCAGCTCCTCAACCCTTTTGCACACTGACCGTGAGGGACGTGGATTCGTGTGTCCGCTCACCCCTGCAACTGAGGGTCTGACCCGCATCATTCTGCTGACTGCCACGAGTGTGCGGCCTAAACCTGACCAGGCGAATCATCTAGAGTCGGGTAGCTTTATCACCGCCACTGAACCTAGACACTTTTCGGCGGTGTCAGAGACTGCTTCACACCATGTACAGTACAGAGCAAAAGTTTGGACACAGCTTCTCATTTAAAGATTTTTCTGAATTTTCATGCACCTTGCGTCATCCTGCATACCTATCTTTAACACTGGGCAAGCATGGACATGCTTTGTATACAGATGTGTCCGCATGTGGCATTTTGACGTGCCTGCCGACCGCAAGAAAATGCAACATGTTGCCTTCGACAGGCACGTCAAAACGCCACATGCGGACGCATCCGCATACAACGCATGTCCCTGCGTACGCAGTGTTAAAGATAGGTATGCAGGATGACACAAGGCGCATGCGGAAGTAGGCGGAGCGTAGGCAGAGCTTAAGGGAGGAAGTACGCAGACCAGCCAAACGCAAGTGTGAACCTGGCCTTAGTCATAAAAACTGCACTATGCACCTTCATTTGCATATTAAAATAAAGTTATTTGAGAGGGCAACAGAGGAACAGATTTAGAAAAATATATATATATTTTTATTGTTGCTCAATCTCCTACAAGGCTATGTGGTTTGTTTGAAGTGTAAATTTGTGCTGACAGACTCCCTTTAATAAAAAAAAAAAAAGAGTATGGTGACAAAGTTTGGAAGAAAGAAAATAATTTTGTAATGTGAAATAACCTCACCAAACAGAGAGAGTTCCCAGAAATGTTATGCCTACATCTCCAAAGGAACCAGTAAATAATTGACATGCCACCACAATATGAGCTGTATGTTTTCTGTAGACCACTGTCACTCACCTTTCCCGTGCTGCCACCGGTCCAGAGTTGGTCACCACGATATCCTTTTGAACGGGCCAGAGCCATGAGGAATTGATTGTGCTCCTCACTCATTATACTTGTAAGATGGGCACGACTAAAGATGGATTGGCAATGTTTCTGTATAGTACGAAAGAAGGTAAGAAGTGATTGGCGCAAAGTGAATATGATAATGTATTTTGTATATGAATTATTATTAAGATTATACTCTGTTTTGAAAACTAGTTGCCCAGTATTCAGCCAACAACATGCCTTCATACAAGGAATATATGCCAATATGAACCACACAGGATTATAAACCCAGACTACAGTCACGTAACAACACTCACCATGATATGATAGAGCCATAATCTCTATATATTCATATCCAAAATAAGAAAGGCTTGAGCTTCTGAGTAAAATGTACTGTTCTTTATTCAAAATTCCATTAAAACATAAGCATGGCATGAGAATAGCACATTCTGTTGACGCATTTCAACCTTTTGGTTTTAGTCGTAACATACAGGTAAAATGTCAGCAGATCTATGGAAAACCTCTTGTCAACCTACCATTGATGACTAATTAATTACATCCATATGATAGGATAAATCCCATGACATTGGGCTCACAAAAATAGCAAATTTCGTTCAATACATGTATATCAAATCACTACTTTGTGTGAATTTAACCCCTTAATAACTGGAGCTTTTTTCGGTTTTGCGTTTTTATTTTTCGCTATCCTCCTTCCCAGAGTCATAACTTTTTTATTTTTCTATCAATATGGCCATGTGGGGGCTTATTTTTTGCGCGATGAGTTGTACTTTAGAACGACATAATTGGTTTTACCATGTCGTGTACTAAAAAATGGGGAAAAAATTCCAAGTGCGGTGAAATTGCAAAAAAAGTGCAATCCCTTGTTTTGTTTGGCTTTTTTGCTAGGTTCACTAAATGCTAAAACTGACCTACCACTATGATTCTCCAGGTCATTACAAGTTCATAGACACCTAACATGTCTAGGTTTATTTTTAGCTAAGTGGTGAAACAAATTCCAAACTTTGCTAAAAAAAAATCTCGGGTTGGGTGAGGACTTATTTTTTGCGTGCCAAGCTGACATTTTTAATGATACCATTTTGGTGCAGATATGATCTTTTGATCGCCCGTTATTGCATTTTAAGGAAATGTCGCGGTGACAAAAAAATGTAATTCTGGCATTTGAAATTTTTTTTTTTCGCAACGCCGTTTCGATCAGGTTAATTCTATTTTTTTTATTGATAGATCGGAACTCGGCGATATGAAATATGTGTGTTTTTTTTTATTATTTTATTTTGAATGGGGCGAAAGGGGGGTGATTTGTACTTTTATGTTTCTTGTATTTTTTTCATATTTTTGAAAACCTTTTTTTTTTTACTTTTGCCATGATAAAAAAGCTAACATACTCAGATCGCCCCCTATGTAGCTGAATTACAGCATTGCTATGAGCGCCGACCACAGGGTGGCACGCACAGCAATTTGGCATCAACAACCATAGAGGTCTGCAGGAGACCTTTGGTTGTTATGCCTACGCTCCACTGACCCCCAATGACGTGACTGATGGCTGGAGGGGCTTGTTAAATGCCGCTGTCAGAGTTTGACAACGGCATTTAACTAGTTAATAGGTGCGGGCGGATTGTGATTCTGCTCGCGCCTATTGCGGGCACATGTCAGTTGTTCAAAACAGCTGACATGTCCCAGCTTTGATGCAGACTTACCGCCGGAGCCCGCATCAAAGCGGGGATTCTGCCACCGGACGTACTATTCCGTCCGATGGCAGAAAGGGTTTAAAGTTAAAAATAAAGCATTTGGAATAATGAAATTCAGTCTCTTTCCAGCTTTTTGTATATGAACCCTTACAAACCCTAATAAAAATGAATGAATGAATTCAAACTATCTGCAGATATCTCGGAAAAATAGTTTGTTCCACCAGAAATGTTAGTTGATTATTTCTTATTACGGTAATACTGTTTTTGCATCCTGTTCTGCAATTCTATTTTTCGATGCATCTTATACCATGCATTGATAGTAGCCGAGCCATTTTAGTACATGTATTTCTGCACATGGCACTCATATTGTATACTGAATAAATTGAAATTTTTTGAAAATATAGATTCCATTTTTACATTATTTACATATCAGTAACATGTCTATCCATCCTGTGATTTCCATAATTCCATGACTTTTGATTCTTGGTGTCACAATTGCAGTTTTCATAAATATACACAGTGTGGGGTACAAGTATTTGATCCCTTGCTGATTTTGTAAGTTTGCCCACTTAAGGGTAGGCTAATTTTAACATTGAGAGATAGAATAGCAAAAATAAAAACCTGAAAATCACATTGTATAAATTATATAAATTTATTTGCATTTTACAGTGAGAATAAGTATTTGATCCCCTACCAACCATTGAGGGTATGTGCACTTGCTGCGGATTACTCTGCAGATTTTTCCGGACTAATTTTGGTAAATCCGCAGGTAATCTGACCTGCGGAATTACTGTGGTTATTTTTTGCGTTTTTTTTTGTGCGGATTTCACCTGCGGTTTTACACCTGCGGATTCCTATTATGGAGCAGGTGTAAACCGCTGCAGAATCCGCACAAAGAATTGACATGCTGTGGAGTAAACAACGCTACGCTTCCGCATGTTTTTTTCCGCAGCATGTGCACTGTTTTCCATAGGTTTACATGGTACTGTAAACTCATGGAAAACTGCTGCGAATCCGCAGCAGCCAATCCGCAAAATACGCAGCGTGTGCACATACCCTAAGAGTTCTGGCTCCTAGAGACCTGTTAGATGCTCCTAATCAACTCATAACCTGCATTAAAAACAGCGGTCTTACTTAGTCACCTTTATAAAAGACTCCTGTCCACAGACTCAAAGAATTAGTCAGACTAACCTCTACAACATGGGCAAGACCAAAGAGCTTTATAAGGTTGTCAGGGACAAGATCATAGACCTGCACAAAGCTGGAAAGGGCTACAAAACCATAAGTAAGACGTTGGGTGAGAAGGAGACAACTGTTGGAGCAATAGTAAGAAAATGGAAGAAATACAAAATGACTGTCAATCAACTTCGATCTGGGGCACCATGCAAGATCTCACCTCGTGGGGTATCCTTGATCATGAGTAAGGTGAGAGAGCAGCCTAAAACTACAAGGGGGAACTTGTTGATGATCTCAAGCCAGCTGGGACCACAGTCACCAAGAAAACCATTTCTAACACATTATGGAATGCCCTCCAGGGCTGTGGGGTACTCTGTACTGGTTCCGGTACTTAAAGGGATGTGTCACAGCGACCCGATCCGTGGCCGTGGGCACCAATGTTAAAGGAACGGTCTTTAAAGGGGTTTTTGAAATAAAGAAAGTTTGTGACGCCACTTGTGGTATTCGGTCAGTGAATCGATACTAATTGTCATGATCCCAATGGCAGGGGATCACAAAAGGACAAGCACAAAAACAAAACAAGCTCTAGGGTGATGGAACCTGAGCTGACCGCGAACCTGAACCTAAACACACAACTAGCAGTAGCCGGGGAACGTGCCTACGATGATTCCTAGACGTCTCGCGCCAGCCGAAGGATTAACTTCCCCTATAAGAAGAAACACAGACCTCACTTGCCTCCAGAGAAACACCCCACAGAAATAGCAGCCCCCCACATGTAATAACGGTGAAATGAGAGGAAAGCACATACGTAGTTATGAAAATAGAATCAGCAAAAATGAGGCCCGCTAAAGCTAGATAGCAGAGGATACAAAAGTGAACTGCGCGGTCAGCGAAAAACCCTTCAAAAAAACCATCCTGAAATTACTTGAACTCATGTGCCAACTCATGGAACATGAGGAGTAATTTCAGCCCACTAGAGCAACCAGCAGCAAGGAATCACATATCTGCAAGCTGGACTAAGACAAAAATTAAGCAAAACGTGGAACAGGAAAATCAAAACTTAGCTTGTCCTGAAGATAACAGATGCAGGGAGCAGAGGTAAAAAGACACGCTGATTACATTGATAGCCGGCGAGGAAATGACAAAAAAGCCAGGTTAAATAGGAAACTCCCATAACCTGATGGAACAGGTGGACACCAGAGACCGCAGAGAACACAAGTCACCCAGTACCATCAGTAACCACCAGAGGGAGCCCAAAAACAGAACTCACAACAGTACCCCCCCCTTGAGGAGGGGTCACCGAACCCTCATGAGAACCACCAGGGCGACCAGGATGAGCCCTATGAAAAGCACGGACCAAATCGGCAGCATGAACATCAGAGGCAATCACCCAAGAATTATCCTCCTGACCATAACCCTTCCACTTGACCAAATACTGGAGTTTCCGTCTGGAAACACGAGAATCCAAGATCTTCTCCACAACATACTCCAATTCACCCTCCACCAGCACCGGAGCAGGAGGCTCAAGCGAAGGAACGACCGGTACCTCATACTTCCGCAACAACGACCGATGGAACACATTATGAATAGCAAACGATGCCGGGAGATCCAAACGAAACGACACAGGGTTAAGAATCTCCAAGATCCTATAGGGACCGATGAACCGAGGCTTGAACTTAGGAGAAGAGACCTTCATAGGAACAAAACGAGAAGACAACCACACCAAGTCCCCAACAAGAAGTCGAGGACCCACGCGGCGACGGCGATTAGCAAACTGCTGAGCCCTCTCCTGGGACAACTTCAAATTGTCCACCACATGACTCCAAATCCGATGCAACCTATCCACCACCATGTCCACTCCAGGACAATCAGAAGGCTCCACCTGACCAGAGGAAAAACGAGGATGAAACCCCGAATTACAAAAGAAAGGAGAAACCAAGGTAGCAGAACTAGCCCGATTATTAAGGGCAAACTCGGCAAGCGGCAAAAAGGAAACCCAGTCATCCAGATCAGCAGAAACAAAACACCTCAAATAAGTTTCTAAAGTCTGATTAGTTCGTTCCGTCTGGCCATTCGTCTGGGGATGGAATGCAGACGAAAAGGACAAATCAATGCCCATCTTAGCACAGAACGTCCGCCAAAATCTAGACACAAACTGGGATCCCCTGTCAGAAACGATGTTCTCCGGAATGCCATGCAAACGGACCACGTTTTGAAAAAAACAGAGGGACCAACTCAGAGGAGGAAGGTAACTTAGGCAAGGGTACCAGATGAACCATCTTAGAAAAGCGATCACACACAACCCATGTGACGGACATTTTTTGAGAGACAGGGAGATCCGAAATAAAGTCCATGGAAATGTGCGTCCAAGACCTCTTCGGGATAGGCAAAGGTAACAACAATCCACTGGCCCGAGAACAGCAAGGCTTAGCCCGAGCGCAAACTCCACAAGACTGCACGAAAGAACGCACATCCCTCGACAAGGAAGGCCACCAAAAAGACCTGGCCACCAAGTCTCTAGTACCAAATATTCCAGGATGACCTGCCAACACAGAAGAATGGACCTCGGAGATGACTCTACTGGTCCAATTATCCGGAACAAACAGTCTTTCCGGCGGACAACGATCAGGTTTATCCGCCTGAAACTCCTGCAAAGCATGTTGCAAGTCTGGGGAGACAGCCGACAAAATCACCCCATCCCTAAGGATACCAGTGGGCTCAGAATTTCCAGGGGAGTCAGGCACAAAACTCCTAGAAAGAGCATCCGCCTTCACATTCTTTGAACCTGGCAGGTATGAAACCACAAAATTGAAACGGGAGAAAAACAGTGACCAACGAGCCTGTCTAGGATTCAGACGCTTGGCAGACTCAAGGTACATCAGATTTTTGTGATCAGTCAAGACCACCACACGATGTCTAGCACCCTCAAGCCAATGACGCCACTCCTCAAATGCCCACTTCATGGCCAAAAGCTCCCGATTACCAACATCATAATTCCGTTCAGCGGGCGAAAATTTTCTAGAAAAGAACGCACATGGCTTCATCACTGAGCCATCGGAGCTTCTCTGTGACAAAACCGCCCCCGCTCCGATCTCGGAAGCATCAACCTCAACCTGAAAAGGAAGCGACGTATCTGGCTGACGCAACACAGGAGCAGAAGAAAACCGGCGCTTAAGTTCCTGAAAGGCCTCCACAGCCGCAGGAGACCAATCAGTAACATCAGCACCCTTTTTAGTCAAATCCGTCAAAGGCTTAACAACACTAGAAAAATTAGTTATGAAGCGACGATAAAAATTAGCAAAGCCCAAGAACTTCTGTAGACTCTTAAGAGATGTAGGCTGCGTCCAGTCACAAATAGCCTGAACCTTGACGGGATCCATCTCAATAGTAGAAGGGGAAAAAATATACCCCAAATAAGAAATCTTCTGGACTCCAAAGAGACATATAGAACCCTTTACAAACAAAGAATTGGCCCGCAGGACCTGAAACACCTTCCTGACCTGCTGAACATGAGACTCCCAGTCATCAGAAAAAAAACAAAACATCATCCAAATACACGATAATAAATTTATCCAGATATTCACGAAAAATATCGTGCATAAAAGACTGGAAGACAGAAGGAGCATTAGAAAGTCCAAAAGGCATCACCAAATACTCGAAATGGCCCTCAGGCGTATTAAATGCGGTTTTCCACTCATCACCCTGCCTTATCCGCACAAGATTATACGCACCCCGAAGATCAATCTTAGTGAACCATTTAGCCCCCTTAATGCGAGCGAACAAATCAGTCAACAATGGCAAAGGATACTGATATTTGACTGTAATCTTATTCAAAAGACGATAATCTATGCAAGGCCTCAAGGAACCATCTTTTTTGGCCACAAAAAAAAAACCTGCACCCAAAGGGGACGAAGATGGACGAATATGTCCCTTTTCCAAGGACTCCTTAACATAATTCCGCATAGCCGTATGCTCTGGCACTGACAGATTGAACAAACGACCTTTAGGGAATTTACTGCCAGGAATCAAATCTATAGCACAATCGCAATCCCTGTGAGGAGGAAGCGAACTGAGCTTAGGCTCCTCAAAAACCTCCCGATAATCAGACAAAAATACCGGAACTTCAGAAGGAGTAGATGAAGCGATAGAAATCGAAGATGCATCATCATGAACCCCCTGACATCCCCAGCTTAACACAGACATTGTTTTCCAGTCCAGGACTGGGTTATGAGTTTGTAACCATGGCAGACCAAGCACTAAGACATCATGTAAATTATACAGTACCAGGAAGCGAATCACCTCCTGATGAACGGGAGTCATACGCATGGTCACTTGTGTCCAGTACTGAGGTTTATTCATAGCCAAAGGTGTAGAGTCAATTCCTTTCAAAGGAATAGGAACTTCCAGAGGTTCCAGACTAAACCCACAGCGATTGGCAAATGACCAATCCATAAGACTCAGGGCAGCGCCTGAATCCACATAGGCATCGACGGAAATGGATGATAATGAACAAATCAGCGTCACAGACAGAATGAACTTAGACTGTAAAGTACCAATGGCAACAGACTTATCAACCTTTTTTGTGCGTTTAGAGCATGCTGATATAACATGAGCTGAATCACCACAATAAAAACACAATCCATTTTTCCGCCTATAATTTTGCCGTTCACTTCTGGACTGAATTCTATCACATTGCATTATCTCAGGTGCCTGTTCAGAAGACACCGCCAAATGGTGCACAGGTTTGCGCTCCCGTAAACGCCGATCAATCTGAATAGCCATAGTCATGGACTCATTCAGACCTGTAGGCGCCGGGAACCCCACCATAACATCTTTAATGGCCTCAGAAAGGCCATCTCTGAATTTTGCAGCCAGAGCGCACTCATTCCACTGAGTAAGCACCGACCATTTCCGAAATTTCTGACAATATATTTCTGCTTCATCTTGCCCCTGAGAGAGAGCCAATAAGGCTTTTTCAGCCTGAATCTCTAGGTTAGGTTCCTCATAGAGCAAACCCAATGCCAGAAAAAACGCATCCACATTGAGCAACGCAGGATCCCCTGGTGCCAATGCAAATGCCCAATTCTGAGGGTCACCCCGCAGGAAAGATATAACAATCTGGACCTGCTGAGCAGGGTCTCCAGAGGAGCGAGATTTCAAGGAAAGAAACAACTTGCAATTGTTCCTAAAATTCAGAAAACTAGATCTATCTCCAGAAAAAAACTCTGGGACAGGAATTCTAGGTTCAGACATAGGCATATGTACAACAAAATCTTGTATATTTTGAACCTTAGCAGCAAGATTATTCAGGCTGGAAGCCAAACTCTGGACGTCCATGATAAACAGATGAGGTCAGAGCCATTCAAGGATTAAGAGGAGGAAAAAAGCAGTCAAGCTGCAATTAAGGCTAGGCAGCAAACACTGAGGAGGGGAAAAAAAAAAAACTTCCTCAGACTACTTTTCCTCCTACTTCAGCCAAAACGATGACCAATTTTTTCAGGCCGGCTATACTGTCATGATCCCAATGGCAGGGGATCACAAAAGGACAAGCACAAAAACAAAACAAGCTCTAGGGTGATGGAACCTGAGCTGACCGCGATCCTGAACCTAAACACACAACTAGCAGTAGCCGGGAAACGTGCCTACGATGATTCCTAGACGTCTCGCGCCAGCCGAAGGATTAAATTCCCCTATAAGAAGAAACACAGACCTCACTTGCCTCCAGAGAAACACCCCACAGAAATAGCAGCCCCCCACATGTAATAACGGTGAAATGAGAGGAAAGCACATACGTAGTTATGAAAATAGAATCAGCAAAAATGAGGCCCGCTAAAGCTAGATAGCAGAGGATACAAAAGTGAACTGCGCGGTCAGCGAAAAACCCTTCAAAAAAACCATCCTGAAATTACTTGAACTCATGTGCCAACTCATGGAACATGAGGAGTAATTTCAGCCCACTAGAGCAACCAGCAGCAAGGAATCACATATCTGCAAGCTGGACTAAGACAAAAATTAAGCAAAACGTGGAACAGGAAAATCAAAACTTAGCTTGTCCTGAAGATAACAGATGCAGGGAGCAGAGGTAAAAAGACACGCTGATTACATTGATAGCCGGCGAGGAAATGACAAAAAAGCCAGGTTAAATAGGAAACTCCCATAACCTGATGGAACAGGTGGACACCAGAGACCGCAGAGAACACAAGTCACCCAGTACCATCAGTAACCACCAGAGGGAGCCCAAAAACAGAACTCACAACAACTAATATATTTATGCTCTGTGTGAATCTCTTTATCTATAAGTAAACATTACAAACTGTACCTGTAAGAGAGCAACTGCGGACTGGGTGCAACCCGTCGCATGGTGTTCCATATTAATAACCCAATGTTGCTGAACTGTGTTTAATGTTGACAACAACTGTTGACTGTATGAATTGACTGTATGAATAACAAGAGACTCTGTTAATGTTGTAATTTGCAACCTCTGTGCGAAAGTCAAATAATGTAACTACCAAGCTTTGTGCCCCTATCAGGAAAGGGTAACTACCAAGCTATGTGCTACTGTCAAGTAGTGAAACTACCAACCTCTGTGCTACAGTCAAATAGTAGAAATAACAAGCTCTGTGTCACTGTCCGGTAGTGTAACTGCCAAGCTATGTGCTACTGTCAAGTAATGTAACTATCAAGCTCTGTGTCACGGTCAGGTGGTGTAATTACTAAGCTATGTGCTACTGTCAAGTAGTGTAACTGCCAAGCTCTGTGCTACTGTCAAGTAGTGTAACTACCAAGCTATGTGCCACTGTCAAGTAGTGTAACTACCAACCTCTGTGCTACTGTCAAGTAGTGTAACTACCAAGCTATGTGCCACTGTCAAGTAGTGTAACTACCAACCTCTGTGCTACAGTCAAGTAGTGTAACTACCAAGCTATGTGCTACTGTCAAATAATGTAACTACCAAGCTATGTGCACTTTCAGGTAGTGTGACTACCAAGCTATGTGCTACTGTCAAGTAGTGTAACTATCAAGCTATGTGCTACTGTCAAGTAGTGTAACTACCAAGCTATGTGCCTGTTGTGAATTCCGCTCTTGGGCTCCCTCCGGTGGTTGTAAGTTGCACTTTTGTGAGTTCTGCTCTTGGGCTCCCTCTTGTGGTTTCTAGTGGTATGGCTGCTCCTTGGAGTTAGCTGTCATCAGCTGCCTCCACTTATCGTCTCTTCTGTTCGGCTATTTAGGTCTGGCTCTTTCTTCAGCCAGTGCCACTTGTAAATGGTTACTGGTTGGATTCACATCTCTTTGGAGTTCCATGTTATCCTGACCAGTTCAGCTAAGCTAAGTTTTTGCTTGCTCTTTTCTGTCCATAGATTGTGGACTTATCCTGAATTATTCTGTCTTGCTGGAAGCTCTGGGAGGCAGATTTGCCCTCCACACCTTTAATCAGGTGTGGAGATTTTTTGTAAACTCTGCGTGGATTTTTGTAGTGTTTTATACTGACCGCACAGTATTCCATCCTGTCCTATCTATTTAGCTAGACTGGCCTCCTGTGCTCATCCTGGTTTCATTCTGTGTATGTCTTTTCCCCCTCCACTCAGTCATTATTTGTGGGGGGCTAATCTATCCTTTGGGGATTTTCTCTGAGGCAAGATAGTTTTCCTGCTTCTTTCTTTAGGGGTAGTTAGCTCTTAGGCTGTGACGAGATGCCTAGGGAGAGTTAGGAGCATTCCACGCCTACTTCTAGTGTTGTGTTGAGCTTAGGGACTGCGGGCAGTACAGTTACCACATCCTTCAGAGCTTGTTCCATGTTGCTCCTAGACCACCATATCATAACAGTACAAGTGGCCCAAAAATGAATTAAATGCATCTCAAAAGAAGGAAAAGAAAGTTCTGAACCATTTTTTTTTCTGTGCTCTAGTTTCTTTTTTTTTTTTTTCTTTTCCTCTTGATATCTGGGTGGTTCAGGATATATGCTTTGGCATGGATGTTCAGGGTTTGTTTTCTCGTGTGGATCAACTTGCTGCAAGAGTACAGAGTATCCAGGACTATGTTATCCAGACTCCGGCTTTAGAGCCCAGAATTCCTACTCCTGATTTGTTTTTTTTGGGACAGATCCAAGTTTTTGAACTTTAAAAATAACTGCAAATTGTTTTTTGCTTTGAAACCCCGTTCTTCTGGTGATCCCATTCAGCAAGCAAATATCATCATATCCTTGCTGCGTGGTGACCCTGATTTGCTCATTGTCGTCCTTTTCTGTCATGGCATTTGTGGATTCAGGCGCTGCCCTGAACTTAATGGACTTAGAATTCGCCAGGCGCTGTGGTTTTTCCTTGCAGCCTTTGCAGAGCCCTATTTCTTTGAGGGGCATTGATGCTACACCCTTGGCCAAGGATAAACCTCAGTACTGGACACAGATGACTATGTACATGGCTCCTGCACATCAGGAACATTGCCGTTTTCTGGTGTTGCATAACCTGCATGATGTTGTTGTACTGGGATTTCCATGGTTACAGGAACATAATCCGGTGCTGGATTGGAAAACTATGTCGGTGACTAGTTGGGGTTGTCGAGGAGTGCATGGTGACGTTCCTTTGATGTCGATTTCCTCTTCCCCCTCTTCTGAGGTCCCTGAGTTTTTGTCGGATTTCCAGGATGTATTTGATGAGCCCAAGTCCAGTTCCCTTCCTCCACATAGGGACTGTGATTGTGCTATTAACTTGATTCCTGGTTGTAAGTTCCCTAAGGGCCGACTTTTCAATCTGTCTGTGCCAGAGCATGCCGCCATGCGGAGCTATGCTAAGGAATCTTTGGAGAAAGGGCATATTCGGCCCTCTTCGTCACCATTGGGAGCGGGTTTCTTTTTTGTTGCTAAGAAGGATGGCTCCTTGAGACCCTGTATTGATTATCGTCTTCTTAATAAGATCACGGTCAAATTCCGATACCCCTTGCCTTTGCTTACTGATTTGTTTGCTCAGATTAAGGGGGCTAGTTGGTTTACTAAGATTGACCTCCGAGGGGCATATAATCTTGTTCGTATTAAACAGGGTGACGAATGGAAAACTGCATTTAATACGCCCGAAGGCCATTTTGAATACCTTGTGATGCCATTTGGGCTCTCTAATGCTCCATCTGTGTTCCAGTCTTTCATGCATGATATTTTCCGCAATTATCTTGATAAATTCATGGTCGCATATTTGGATGATATTTTGATTTTTTCCGATGATTGGGAGTCTCATGTGAAGCAGGTCAGGATGGTGTTCCAGATCCTTCGTGATAATGCTTTGTTTGTGAAGGGGTCTAAGTGCCTATTCGGAGTTCAGAAGGTCTCTTTTTGGGTTTTATTTTTTCTCCCTTGTCTATAGAAATGGATCCTGTTAAGGTCCAAGCTATTCATGACTGGATCCAACCCACATCTGTGAAGGGTCTTCAAAAATTTTTGGGCTTTGCTAATTTCTATCGCCGTTTCATTGCCAACTTTTCCAGTGTGGTTAAGCCCCTTACTGATTTGACAAAGAAAGGCGCTGATGTGACGAATTGGTCCTCTGAGGCTGTTGAGGCCTTTCAGGAGCTTAAACGTAGATTTACTTCTGCCCCTGTGTTGCGTCAACCGAATGTTTCTCTTCCTTTTCAGGTTGAGGTCGACGCTTCTGAGATTGGGACAGGGGCCGTTTTGTCTCAGAGGGAGTCTGATGGTTCTTTGATGAAACCGTGTGCTTTTTTTTCCAGAAAGTTTTCGCCGGCGGAACGCAATTATGATGTCGGCAATCGGGAGTTGTTGGCTATGAAGTGGGCGTTTGAGGAGTGGCGACATTGGCTTAAGGGAGCTAAACACCGTGTTGTGGTCCTGACTGATCATAAGAATCTGATTTACCTCGAGTCGGCCAAGCGGCTGAATCCTAGACAGGCTCGATGGTCCCTGTTTTTCTCCCGTTTTGATTTTGTTGTCTCGTATCTTCCGGGATCTAAGAATGTTAAGGCTGATGCCCTCTCTAGGAGTTTTTCGCCTGATTTCTCCTGGAGTCCTTGAGCCGGTTGGCATTCTTAAGGAGGGGGTGATTCTTTCTGCTATCTCCCCTGATTTGCGGCGGGTGCTTCAGGAATTTCAGGCTGATAGGCCTGACCGCTGTCCAGTGGGGAAGCTGTTTGTTCCTGATAGATGGACAAGTAAGGTAATTTCTGAGGTTCATTGTTCAGTGTTGGCTGGTCATCCTGGGATTTTTGGTACCAGAGATTTGGTTGCTAGGTCCTTTTGGTGGCCTTCCTTGTCGCGCGATGTGCGTTCTTTTGTGCAGTCCTGTGGGATTTGCGCCCGGGCCAAGCCTTGCTGTTCCCGCGCTAGTGGGTTGCTTTTGCCTTTGCCGGTCCCTGAGAGGCCCTGGACGCATATTTCCATGGATTTTATTTCGGATCTTCTTGTTTCCCAGAAGATGTCTGTTATCTGGGTTGTTTGTGACCGGTTCTCTAAAATGGTCCATCTGGTACCTTTGCCTAAGTTGCCTTCCTCCTCAGATCTGGTTCCATTATTTTTTTCAGCATGTGGTTCGTTTGCATGGCATTCCGGAGAATATTGTGTCTGACAGAGGTTCTCAGTTTGTCTCTAGATTTTGGCGGGCCTTTTGTGCTAGGATGGGCATTGATTTGTCTTTTTCTTCGGCGTTTCATCCTCAGACTAATGGCCAAACTGAGCGAACTAATCAGACCTTGGAGACCTATTTGAGATGCTTTGTGTCTGCTGATCAGGATGATTGGGTGTCTTTCTTGCCGTTGGCCGCGTTTGCCCTTAATAATCGGGCTAGTTCGGCTACTTTGGTTTCACCTTTCTTTTGTAATTTTGGTTTTCATCCTCGTTTTTCTTCTGGGCAGGTTGAGCCTTCTGATTGTCCTGGTATTAATTCTGTGGTGGACAGGCTGCAGCAGATTTGGACTCATGTGGTGGACAATTTGACGTTGTCTCAGGAAAGGGCTCAACGTTTTGCTAACCGCCGTCGATGTGTTGGTCCCCGGCTTCGTGTGGGGGATTTGGTTTGGTTGTCTTCTCGTCATGTTCCTATGAAGGTTTCTTCTCCTAAGTTTAAGCCTCGGTTTATTGGTCCTTATAAAATTTCTGAAATTATTAATCCGGTCTCTTTTTTCGTTTGGCTCTTCCTGCCTCTTTTGCCATTCATAATGTTTTCCATAGATCTTTGTTGCGGAGATATGTGGTGCCCGTTGTTCCCTCGGTTGACCCTCCTGCCCCGGTGTTGGTTGAGGGAGAGTTGGAATATGAGGTTGAGAAGATTTTGGATTCTCGTTTTTCGAGGCGGAGGCTTCAGTATCTTGTCAAGTGGAAGGGTTATGGCCAGGAGGATAATTCTTGGGTTGTTGCCTCCGATGTCCATGCCACCGATTTGGTTCGTGCTTTTCACTTGGCTCGTCCTGATCGGCCTGGGGGCTCTGGTGAGGGTTCGGTGACCCCTCCTCAAGGGGGGGGGGGTACTGTTGTGAATTCCGCTCTTGGGCTCCCTCCGGTGGTTGTAAGTGGCACTTTTGTGAGTTCTGCTCTTGGGCTCCCTCTTGTGGTTTCTAGTGGTATGGCTGCTCCTTGGAGTTAGCTGTCATCAGCTGCCTCCACTTATCGTCTCTTCTGTTCGGCTATTTAGGTCTGGCTCTTTCTTCAGCCAGTGCCACTTGTAAATGGTTACTGGTTGGATTCACATCTCTTTGGAGTTCCCTGTTATCCTGACCAGTTCAGCTAAGCTAAGTTTTTGCTCGCTCTTTTCTGTCCATAGATTGTGGACTTATCCTTTCTGTGCTTTCTATGTTTGTCCAGCTTATCACTGTGAATTATTCTGTCTTGCTGGAAGCTCTGGGAGGCAGATTTGCCCTCCACACCTTTAGTCAGGTGTGGAGATTTTTTGTAAACTCTGCGTGGATTTTTGTAGTGTTTTATACTGACCGCACAGTATTCCATCCTGTCCTATCTATTTAGTTAGACTGGCCTCCTGTGCTCATCCTGGTTTCATTCTGTGTATGTCTTTTCCCCCTCCACTCAGTCATTATTTGTGGGGGGCTAATCTATCCTTTGGGGATTTTCTCTGAGGCAAGATAGTTTTCCTGCTTCTTTCTTTAGGGGTAGTTAGCTCTTAGGCTGTGACGAGATGCCTAGGGAGAGTTAGGAGCATTCCACGGCTACTTCTAGTGTTGTGTTGAGCTTAGGGACTGCGGTCAGTACAGTTACCACGTCCTTCAGAGCTCGTTCCATGTTGCTCCTAGACCACCGTATCATAACAGTGCCACTGTCAGGTAGTGTGGCTACCAAGCTATGTGCTACTGTCAAGTAATGTAACTACCAAGCTATGTGCCACTGTTAGGTAGTGTAACTACCTAGCTATGTGCTACTGTCAAGTAATGTAACTACCAAGCTATGTGCCACTGTCAGGTAGTGTGACTACCAAGCTATGCGCTACTGTCAAGTAATGTAACTACCAAGCTATGTGCCACTGTCAGGTAGTGTGGCTACCAAGCTATGCGCTACTGTCAAGTAATGTAACTACCAAGCTATGTGCCACCAGTGGCGTAGGAAGGGGGGTGCGGGGGGGGCGGTGCGCCCCGGGCGGCACAATGCGGGGGGCGGCCGGCGCTGCAGGAGGAGAAAAAAAAGACGCCCCTTTAAATCTTCGGGCGGCGCCGTCCGCCGCCACGACCAGGCTCCCCCCACCCCCGGGCCTCCACCCCCGCCCCCGCCCCCCGCTCTAATACTCACCTCTCCTGGTTCCTGCGGCAGCTGCAGCATCCTCTGACTCTGCAACGTCTCAGAGCAGAGGGCGCGATGACGTCACTACTGTGCGCGCCGCTCAGCCTCTCTGTCCTGAGCGTCGCAGAGCCGGAGAGACGCTGACTGGCTGCACCGGACCTGCGCTAGGAACGGGAGAGGTGAGGATTTTACTTTTTTTTTTTTTCTTTATGTCTGACTCTGTCTGGGGGCAATGCTGGAGACCATGGGGCAGATTGCTGGACACACTGGGGCAATACTGGAGACCATGGGACAGAATGCTGGACACACTGGGGCAATACTGGAGACCATGGGGCAGATTGCTGGACACACTGGGGCAATACTGGAGACCATGGGGCAGATTGCTGGACACACTGGGGCAATACTGGAGACCATGGGGCAGAATGCTGGACACACTGGGGCAATACTGGAGACCATGGGGCAGATTGCTGGACACACTGGGGCAATACTGGAGACCATGGGGCAGAATGCTGGACACACTGGGGCAATACAGGAGACCATGGGGCAGATTGCTGGACACACTGGGGCAATACTGGAGACCATGGGGCAGAATGCTGGACACACTGGGGCAATACTGGAGACCATGGGGCAGATTGCTGGACACACTGGGGCAATACTGGAGACCATGGGGCAGAATGCTGGACACACTGGGGCAATACTGGAGACCATGGGGCAGAATGCTCGACACACTGGGGCAATACAGGAGACTATGGGGCAGATTGCTGGACACACTGGGGCAATACTGGAGACCATGGGGCAGAATGCTGGACACACTGGGGCAATACTGGAGACCATGGGGCAGAATGCTGGACACACTGGGGCAATACTGGAGACCATGGGGCAGAATGCTGGACACACTGGGGCAATACAGGAGACCATGGGGCAGAATGCTGGACACACTGGGGCAATACAGGAGACCATGGGGCAGATTGCTGGACACACTGGGGCAATACTGGAGACCCTGGGGCAGATTTCTGGACACACTGGGGCAATGCTGGAGACCCTGGGGCAGACTTCTGGACACACTGGGGCAATGCTGGACACTGGGGCAGATTGCTGTACACACTGGGGGTAATATGCTGGACACACTGGGGCAATGCTGGACACTGGGGCAGATTGCTGGACACACTGGGGGCAGTGCTGGACATACTGGGGCAGATTGCTGGACACACTGGGGCAGATTGCTGGACAACATGGGGGTAATATGCTGGACACACTGGGGCAGACTGCTGGACACACTGGGGCAATGCTGGACACTGGGGCAGATTGCTGGACACACTGGGGGCAGTGCTGGACATACTGGGGCAGATTGCTGGACACACTGGGGCAGATTGCTGGACACACTGGGAGCAGGACTTGAGGCATGGGCAGAATGTAGATACGGGGCATGATTGGAGACACGGGGCAGGATTGGATCATGGGGCAGGACGGATACGATGGAGGCTGGTGGGGCAGGATGGGGAGATCATATGGTGTAGAATGGATACTCATGAGGGCAGGATGCGAGAACATATGGCTGGAGCCAGGAATGAGATAAACGGGGCCAGGGTGGGGAATAGTGTTACCATAGGGGCTAATTAAGGGATATTATTACTGCAGTGATGTATTTATTTTATTTTTTGAGTATACTGTTTTAAATGGGGGGGCGGTCCTGTAACTGTGCAGAGTGACACTATATCACCTTTTTTTCTTCATGTGATGTAATGTAGAAGTTGTGAAAAATTAAGTAATGTGTTCTGCAAGCGGAGCTCGAGATAACTGTGTTATTTCCTGCAGAAACGAGTCCTGGCTGGAAGGAATGATGGCGGTCTGTGCTGGATGAAAGATGAAGGACTTCACCTAGAGACGTCACTGGTGAGTCAGTGTTACCTATACACTGACACTATACACTGTATACTATATAGAGGTCCTGTGTACAATGTCACCAGTGATCACTGTATTATCTATACATTATATACAGAGTTCCTGTGTATAATACCACCAGTGATCTCTGTATTACCTCTACACAGACACTGCATACTAAGTACAGATCTCCTGTGAATACTGGCACTTATGGTGATAGTATTGTGTTGTTTTTTTTTATTACTGATCAGTATTGTAGTATTCAGTCACTATGTGGTGGTAATATGTGGTCTGGAAATGGTGTTGTGGTATTTGTCCCTTGTATGTAGTATTATTCGGTCACTATGTGGCCTGGTCATGGTGTGGTGGTATTAAGTCACAGGTTTGGCATGTGGGGGTGACACCATTAGGCCCAGTTTAAGTTCTACAAAACAGGAAAACCATTTTTGGTAACCTTTGTGTGTATTGAGCCGGGGGAGGGGGGGGGGGGCGCCAAACTCGGGAACAGCCCCGGGCGGCAAAAGCTCTAGCTACGCCTCTGTGTGCCACTGTCAGGTAGTGTGACTACCAAGCTATGCGCTACTGTCAAATAATGTAACTACCAAGCTATGTGCCACTGTTAGGTAGTGTAACTACCAAGCTATGTGCTATGATCAAGTACTGTAACTGCCAAGCTCTGTGCTACTGTCAAGTTATGTTACTATCAAGCTCTGTGCCACCAATATTTGTGCCACAGTATTGTACAACTGTGAAGTTCAACACTTCATAAAGAGACAGATCAGCATACATAGTTAAAAATCAAATCACTGTATTTCAATCTCATGCAATCCAAAAAATATTATAGGACATGTTTAAATTATTCAGTGGGAGACACCCCTCACCTCCTTAGTCATAGCAAATGTAACATGCCCAATCAGCTCTTTTGCCAAACATGTAATATTTATTAGATGGACAACCAATAATGGTGGGTTCCGTCCACCATAGTGTAATGTGAATGGCCATCGGAAATCCCATTAAGATGCTAGTAGTGGGATTTATAATAAACTCTGAATACAAGTGTAATTTAGCACAGTGCGGTAGCCGTGGGCAATGTCCTTGCAACTCTCACGCTGGGACACTATCTTCGTCTAATGTTCTCAGTCCTGGCCCGTTACTTCTCTGAGTTATATCCTTGACATCATACTGCTAGTTGTCCTGTCCCAGGACCTGAATCCAGTGCATCACTCTGTCATTTGGTCACTTCTCTCTCTCTACTCAGGATCACTCTCTCCATTGCCTTGGTCTCTACTCACGTCAGGGATACCCACGTCACGAGGATCTGCTCACTAGTCAGACCACAGGTAAACTTTTGCTGCATCCGTCTCCCTGTCTGTTTTCCTGAGAGAAAACGGTCTCTGTCCCTTCACCTTAGCCCTCCCTCTCTGGGCTAGTCCCAACTATTAATTCTAAGTCTCCCTTCTGTTGGGTAGAACACAACACCAACACAATTAGCACATATCACCATTGACATTATACAATACAGCAATATGTTTGCTCTTCAAAGAGGAATGTCACCTGTATGTCCATTTCCTTATACAAGAAGTTCCCTCATATATTGTACCGAGGAAAGCATTCTCCATGGAGTAAGAAGAGATTTCTCCCAGTTGATGTCAGAGATTGACAATTGTAAGAACTGCATAGGCTGTCTTTACATTTTCACATGATTAGACATTAGATTCCCAAAGTATCTTTGCTTATTATGGTACAGGGCATTGTGGGTCTCTCAGTTTTCTTTCCTATCCCCCATCTATTATACTGTAAATGGAAGAGTCACCAGTCAATAGAGCCTCATCTTAAAACTTCCAATATGGAAGCAGTAATCAATAGAAAGTAGAGTATAAATAGATTATTGTACGGACAGAGCACAATGAGTGTCATGGGAATATAAGAGTCATTGATGCATTTTATCTCTAAATACTTCAAGTGTTCTGCTATAGCCACAAGGAATCAAGACCCTCCTTGTGATAACAGAGAGTAATCAAAGATGAAGTACCGATAAGCCTTTGCAAAGTTCTTTTCCTACCACCTAGATTGCAAATACAAATATGTAATTTAGAAACCAGTAGATAATCCATGTTTACTCAAATGAAGATAAAGTCTCAAAGGCTGACTAATGTAGTCCTAGAATTGAGATTAAAATAATATATACTTTTCATAAATCTAGACCCAAGCACTTGTTCAGCTCTGAATATCAGATGTCAACTGTCTCTGAGGTGACCATCCAAAATTTACATCTTCTAGACGGATGGGTCCTCTCAAAGAAAATGACATGCATAAAAGAAAAATGGAACAGACTATCTGGTTTTGATAAGGTTATGGTCTTCTCAGTGGCCTTTAGGAGATTCTTCATGGTATATGGATGTAAGCAGCCCATATATTTTAGAATGAAAGTTAATTTGAATAGGGCCCTGTGAAGAACCTGGTGCCTTCCCTGACTAAATGGGTCAAGGAAAACATTTGGTGGCCAGAAGTGTTTGGCAAACATACAGTATACCATAAATGTATGTCTTTATACATGACAAATGATTAGTGGTTAGAAAACATTGTACAAGAATTTTACATTGCCATTTTTTCAGAATTTTGGGGCATTTTTCACTGCATTTTTTGCAACTTTTTTGATGCGGATTACTTGTGTAATTTGTGTACAGTACTTGCTTAATAAAGTTATTTTTATTCACCAAAAACTCCGCAAAAATTGATGCAAAAGCACAACTAAGTGTTTTTTCATCATTTTGCATTTTCTCATTACTTTCTATAGAAGTAACACTGAAAGAATAGACATGCTGTAGATTTAAAAAAACGCTGAAGTTTTCCAATTGAGTCAGGAAAAAAACAAGCGTGTACATGAGATTTCTGAAATCTCATAGCTGTTGTTGGCACTGTAAAAAGCAGCTTTTAATTGCATAAAATGCAGCAGAATAGCCTAATACCCCCACAGCATGATGCCCCAAATTATGATATCCCCATAGTCCCCCCTTAACACACTTACAGTATCATGGCCCTCACACAGTATGATGGCCTGTCCGTGTGATAGCTCCCACAGATTCAACTCAATATGAGGGCCCCACAGCCCTGTACTAGGTAAGGAAGCACCGACAGCACCCCACTCAGTATGGGAGCCCCCACAGTTCCACACTCAGTAAGCTGGCCCCCACAGCCCCCGACTTGGTATGATAGCCTCCACAGCAGCCCAACCAAGTATGATGCCTCACTGTATGAGGGCCCACACAGAACCCTACTCAATATGAAGGTTCCCACAGCCCCCTTACTAAGTATGAGGGCACCCACAAAACCCTACTCACCATGAAGTTCCCCACAGCCCCCTAATCAGTGTGAGGGCCCTCATAGGCTCCTGTCATGATCCCAATGGCAGGGGATCACTAAAGGACAAGCACAGATACAAACAAGCTCTAGGGCGATGGAACCTGAGCTGACCGCGACCCTGAACCTAACACACAAATAAAAGTAGCCGGGGAACGTGCCTACGATGATCCTAGACGTCTCGCTCCAGCCGAAGATCTAACTTCCCCTATTAGAAGAAACACAGACCTCTCTTGCCTCCAGAGAAATACCCCACAGAAATAGCAGCCCCCCACATATAATGACGGTGAAATGAGAGGAAAGCACATACGCAGTATGAAAACAGTTTCAGCAAAATGAGGCCCGCTAAAGCTAGATAGCAGAGGATACAAAAGTGAACTGCGCGGTCAGCGAAAAACCCTTCAAAAAACCATCCTGAAATTACTTAAACTCATGTGCCAACTCATGGTACATGAGGAGCAATTTCAGCCCACTAGAGCAACCAGCAGCAATAATCACATATCTGCAGGCTGGACTAAACACCAAATAAAGCAAAACACCAAAACAGGAAAATCCAAACTTAGCTTGACCAGAAGATTCTAGGAGCAGGGAGCAGAGGTAACAAGACACACTGGATACATTGATAACCGGCGAGGAAATGCCAGCAAAGCCAGGTTAAATAGGAAACTCCCATATCCTGATGGAACAGGTGGAACCCAGAGACCCAGGAAAGACAAGTCACCCAGTACCATCAGTAACCACCAGAGGGAGCCCAAAAACAGAACTCACAACAGTACCCCCCCCCTTGAGGAGGGGTCACCGAACCCTCACGAGAACCACCAGGGCGACCAGGATGAGCCCTATGAAAAGCGCGAACCAAATCATCAGCATGAACATCCGAGGCAACCACCCAAGAATTATCCTCCTGACCATAACCCTTCCACTTGACCAAATACTGGAGTTTCCGTCTGGAAACACGAGAATCCAAGATCTTCTCCACAACATACTCCAATTCTCCCTCCACCAGCACTGGAGCAGGAGGCTCAAGCGAAGGAACAACAGGTACCTCATACTTCCGCAACAACGACCGATGGAATACATTATGAATAGCAAACGATGCCGGGAGATCCAAACGAAACGACACAGGGTTAAGAATTTCCAAGATCCTATAGGGACCGATGAACCGAGGCTTGAACTTAGGAGAAGAGACCTTCATAGGAACAAAACAAGAAGACAACCACACCAAGTCCCCAACAAGAAGTCGAGGACCCACGCGGCGACGGCGATTAGCAAACTGCTGAGCCTTCTCCTGGGACAACTTCAAATTGTCCACCACATGACTCCAAATCCGATGCAACCTATCCACCACCATGTCCACTCCAGGACAATCAGAAGGTTCCACCTGACCAGAGGAAAAACGAGGATGAAACCCCGAATTACAAAAGAAAGGAGAAACCAAGGTAGCAGAACTAGCCCGATTATTAAGGGCAAACTCGGCCAGCGGCAAAAAGGTAACCCAGTCATCCTGATCAGCAGAAACAAAACACCTTAAATAAGTTTCCAAGGTCTGATTAGTTCGTTCAGTCTGGCCATTCGTCTGAGGATGGAATGCAGACGAAAAGGACAAATCAATGCCCATCTTAGCACAGAACGTCCGCCAAAATCTAGACACAAACTGGGATCCCCTGTCAGAAACGATGTTCTCAGGAATCCCATGCAAACGAACCACATTCTGAAAAAACAGAGGGACCAACTCAGAGGAGGAAGGTAACTTAGGCAAGGGTACCAGATGAACCATTTTAGAAAAGCGATCACACACAACCCAGATGACGGACATTTTTTGAGAGACAGGGAGATCCGAAATAAAGTCCATGGAAATGTGCGTCCAAGGCCTCTTCGGGATAGGCAAAGGTGACAACAATCCACTGGCCCGAGAACAGCAAGGCTTAGCCCGAGCACAAACCTCACAAGACTGCACAAAAGAACGCACATCCCTCGACAAGGAAGGCCACCAAAAAGACCTGGCCACCAAGTCTCTTGTACCAAATATTCCAGGATGACCTGCCAACGCAGAAGAATGGACCTCGGAGATGACTCTACTGGTCCAATTATCCGGAACAAACAGTCTCTCAGGTGGACAACGATCAGGTTTACCCGCCTGAAACTCCTGCAAAGCACGTCGCAAGTCTGGGGAGACAGCAGACAAAATCACCCCATCCCTAAGGATACCAGAGGGCTCAGAATTTCCAAGGGAGTCAGGCACAAAACTCCTAGAAAGAGCATCCGCCTTCACATTCTTTGAACCTGGCAGGTATGAAACCACAAAATTGAAACGAGAGAAAAACAGTGACCAACGCGCCTGTCTAGGATTCAGACGCCTGGCAGACTCAAGGTAAATCAAATTTTTGTGATCAGTCAAGACCACCACACGATGTCTAGCACCCTCTAGCCAATGACGCCACTCCTCAAATGCCCACTTCATGGCCAAAAGTTCCCGATTACCAACATCATAATTCCGCTCAGCCGGCGAAAACTTTCTAGAAAAAAACGCGCATGGCTTCATCACTGAGCCATCGGAGCTTCTCTGTGACAAAACCGCCCCCGCTCCAATCTCGGAAGCATCAACCTCAACCTGAAAAGGGAGCGAAACATCTGGCTGACGCAACACAGGAGCAGAAGAAAACCGGCGCTTAAGTTCCTGAAAGACCTCCACAGCCGCAGGAGACCAATTAGCAACATCAGCACCCTTCTTAGTCAAATCCGTCAAAGGCTTAACAACACTAGAAAAATTAGTTATAAAACGACGATAGAAATTAGCAAAGCCCAAGAACTTCTGTAGACTCTTAAGAGATGTAGGCTGCGTCCAGTCACAAATAGCCTGAACCTTGACGGGATCCATCTCAATAGTAGAAGGGGAAAAAATATACCCCAAGAAAGAAATCTTCTGGACTCCAAAGAGACACTTTGAGCCTTTTACAAACAAGGAATTGGCCCGCAGGACCTGAAACACCTTCCTGACCTGCTGAACATGAGAGTCCCAGTCATCAGAAAAAAACAAAATATCATCCAAATACACAATCATAAATTTATCCAGATATTCACGGAAAATATCGTGCATAAAGGACTGGAAGACTGAAGGAGCATTAGAAAGTCCGAAAGGCATTACCAAATACTCAAAATGGCCCTCGGGCGTATTAAATGCGGTTTTCCACTCATCACCTTGCTTTATTCGTATAAGATTATACGCACCCCGAAGATCAATCTTAGTGAACCATTTAGCCCCCTTAATGCGAGCAAACAAATCAGTCAACAATGGCAAAGGATACTGATATTTTACGGTAATCTTATTCAAAAGACGATAATCTATACAAGGCCTCAAGGAACCATCTTTTTTGGCCACGAAAAAAAAACCTGCTCCCAAAGGGGACAAAGATGGACGGATATGTCCCTTTTCCAAGGACTCCTTAACATAATCCCGCATAGCAGTATGCTCTGGCACTGACAGATTGAACAAACGACCTTTAGGAAATTTACTGCCTGGAATTAAATTTATAGCACAATCGCAATCCCTGTGAGGAGGAAGCGAACTGAGCTTAGGCTCCTCAAAAACATCCCGATAGTCAGACAAAAACACAGGAATCTCAGAAGGAGTAGATGAAGCGATAGAAATCGGAGGTGCATCATCATGAACCCCCTGACAACCCCAGCTTAACACAGACATCGATTTCCAGTCAAGGACTGGATTATGAGTTTGTAACCATGGCAGACCAAGCACTAGGACATCATGCAAATTATACAGTACCAGGAAGCGAATCACCTCCTGATGAACAGGAGTCATACGCATGGTCACTTGTGTCCAGTACTGAGGTTTATTCATAGCCAAAGGTGTAGAGTCAATTCCCTTCAAAGGAATAGGGACTTCTAGAGGCTCCAGACTAAACCCACAGCGATTGGCAAATGACCAATCCATAAGACTCAGGGCAGCGCCTGAATCCACATAGGCATCGACGGAAATGGATGATAATGAACAAATCAGTCACAGACAGAATGAACTTAGACTGTAAAGTACTAATGGCAATAGACTTATCAACCTTTTTTGTGCGTTTAGAGCATGCTGATATAACATGAGCTGAATCACCACAATAAAAGCACAACCTTTTTTTCCGCCTATAATTTTGCCGTTCACTTCTGGACTGAATTTTATCACATTGCATTATCTCAGGTGACGGTTCAGACGACACCGCCAAATGGTGCACAGGTTTGCGCTCCCGTAAATGCCGATCAATCTGAATAGCCATAGTCATAGACTCATTCAGACCAGTAGGCGCAGGGAACCCAACCATAACATCTTTAATGGCCTCAGAAAGGCCATCTCTGAACCTTGCAGCCAGGGCGCACTCATTCCACTGAGTAAGCACCGACCACTTCCGAAATTTTTGACAATAAATTTCTGCTTCATCTTGCCCCTGAGAGAGGGCCAACAAAGCTTTTTCAGCCTGAATCTCTTGGTTAGGTTCCTCATAGAGCAAACCCAATGCCAGAAAAAACGCATCCGCATTAAGCAACGCAGGGTCCCCTGGTGCCAATGCAAATGCCCAATCCTGAGGGTCACCCCGCAGGAAAGATATAATAATCTTGACTTGCTGAGCAGGGTCTCCAGAGGAGCGAGATTTCAAAGAAAGAAACAACTTGCAATTGTTCCTAAAATTCAGAAAACGAGATCTATCTCCAGAAAAAAACTCTGGGACAGGAATTCTAGGTTCAGACATAGGAGCATGTACAACAAAATCCTGTATATTTTGAACCTTAGCGGCAAGATTATTCAGGCTGGAAGCCAAACTCTGGACGTCCATGATAAACAGCTGGGATCAGAGCCATTCAAAGATTAAGAGGAGGAGGAAGTAGCCAGGCTGCAATAAGGCTAGGCAGCAAACTCTGAGGGGAAAAAAAAAAAAAAAAAAAACTTCCTCAAACTACTTATCCTCCTACTTCAGCCAATACAATTAACACTTTGTGGGCCGGTTATACTGTCATGATCCCAATGGCAGGGGATCACTAAAGGACAAGCACAGATACAAACAAGCTCTAGGGCGATGGAACCTGAGCTGACCGCGACCCTGAACCTAACACACAAATAAAAGTAGCCGGGGAACGTGCCTACGATGATCCTAGACGTCTCGCTCCAGCCGAAGATCTAACTTCCCCTATTAGAAGAAACACAGACCTCTCTTGCCTCCAGAGAAATACCCCACAGAAATAGCAGCCCCCCACATATAATGACGGTGAAATGAGAGGAAAGCACATACGCAGTATGAAAACAGTTTCAGCAAAATGAGGCCCGCTAAAGCTAGATAGCAGAGGATACAAAAGTGAACTGCGCGGTCAGCGAAAAACCCTTCAAAAAACCATCCTGAAATTACTTAAACTCATGTGCCAACTCATGGTACATGAGGAGCAATTTCAGCCCACTAGAGCAACCAGCAGCAATAATCACATATCTGCAGGCTGGACTAAACACCAAATAAAGCAAAACACCAAAACAGGAAAATCCAAACTTAGCTTGACCAGAAGATTCTAGGAGCAGGGAGCAGAGGTAACAAGACACACTGGATACATTGATAACCGGCGAGGAAATGCCAGCAAAGCCAGGTTAAATAGGAAACTCCCATATCCTGATGGAACAGGTGGAACCCAGAGACCCAGGAAAGACAAGTCACCCAGTACCATCAGTAACCACCAGAGGGAGCCCAAAAACAGAACTCACAACAGGCTCCCACTTAGTCTAGGAGCCCCAAAGATCCCCACTCAGTATGGGAGTCCTCAAAGTCCCCCATTCAGTATAATGGCTCCTACCAGTCAGCCCCCCATTCAGTATAATGGCTCCACTAGCCCTTCATTCGGCATAATAGCCTATTCAGTAAGAGGGCCGCAAACAGCCACACACATAGTACAGTATATGGGCCCCCACAATCACTGACATTTAAAAAAAAATACTCACTTTGTCCCATTTCTCCAGAACAATGTGCAGTGTGAGTACTGAGGCTCCACACCACAGGCGCGATATTGTGACGTCATCACATCTGCAGTGCACGGAGTCTAAGACTCAATGTCACAGGCTGAATGGTGAATCCTCCCTGATGCACCATTCTATTCAATGGTATCTGAGTCACGGGGATGGGGATACTGCTGAAATTGTGATGATGAGGGCAGGAGAGTGAGCACGGTGCCAAGCCACACTGTGCCCCCCCAATTCTCAAGTCCCAAAGCGACCGCGTGAGCTGCCACTATGGACAGTAAGCCCCTGTCCTCTGGTGTTTTGATGCCAGTTTCTCCCAGCTAAAATTGGCAGAGTTGGTGGGGACGGGATGCGTCAGAGTCGTGACACCTCAGCTCGTCTAGTTAATCACAAGTTGGGGTATCCCAAGAGATATCTCACTCCAGTCCTTGAATGGGTGAAATATGCTGAAAAAACGCTGAAAGAATTTATATGCTACAGATGTGAAACTGCTTCAAATCTGCAAAGAAAAAATAAATAAGCAACATGTGGGATTCAAGCTTCAGGAGGCTAATTTGCATATTCCAGGTGCCTTCTGGGAGAAGCGAAGTCTCCCTAAGCTAGAAGATCGTTGGGTACAGCCGGGACCAGCTGCTTCGAAAGCATCACCAAACCAGGGATTCAAGCTTCAGGAGGCTAATTTGCATATTCCAGGTGCCTTCTGGGAGAAGCGAAGTCTCCCTAAGCTAGAAGATCGTTGGGTACAGCCGGGACCAGCTGCTTCGAAAGCATCACCAAACCAGGGATTCAAGCTTCAGGAGGCTAATTTGCATATTCCAGGTGCCTTCTGGGAGAAGCGAAGTCTCCCTAAGCTAGAAGATCGTTGGGTACAGCCGGGACCAGCTGCTTCGAAAGCATCACCAAACCAGGGATTCAAGCTTCAGGAGGCTAATTTGCATATTCCAGGTGCCTTCTGGGAGAAGCGAAGTCTCCCTAAGCTAGAAGATCGTTGGGTACAGCCGGGACCAGCTGCTTCGAAAGCATCACCAAACCAGGGATTCAAGCTTCAGGAGGCTAATTTGCATATTCCAGGTGCCTTCTGGGAGAAGCGAAGTCTCCCTAAGCTAGAAGATCGTTGGGTACAGCCGGGACCAGCTGCTTCGAAAGCATCACCAAACCAGGGATTCAAGCTTCAGGAGGCTAATTTGCATATTCCAGGTGCCTTCTGGGAGAAGCGAAGTCTCCCTAAGCTAGAAGATCGTTGGGTACAGCCGGGACCAGCTGCTTCGAAAGCATCACCAAACCAGGGATTCAAGCTTCAGGAGGCTAATTTGCATATTCCAGGTGCCTTCTGGGAGAAGCGAAGTCTCCCTAAGCTAGAAGATCGTTGGGTACAGCCGGGACCAGCTGCTTCGAAAGCATCACCAAACCAGGGATTCAAGCTTCAGGAGGCTAATTTGCATATTCCAGGTGCCTTCTGGGAGAAGCGAAGTCTCCCTAAGCTAGAAGATCGTTGGGTACAGCCGGGACCAGCTGCTTCGAAAGCATCACCAAACCAGGGATTCAAGCTTCAGGAGGCTAATTTGCATATTCCAGGTGCCTTCTGGGAGAAGCGAAGTCTCCCTAAGCTAGAAGATCGTTGGGTACAGCCGGGACCAGCTGCTTCGAAAGCATCACCAAACCAGGGATTCAAGCTTCAGGAGGCTAATTTGCATATTCCAGGTGCCTTCTGGGAGAAGCGAAGTCTCCCTAAGCTAGAAGATCGTTGGGTACAGCCGGGACCAGCTGCTTCGAAAGCATCACCAAACCAGGGATTCAAGCTTCAGGAGGCTAATTTGCATATTCCAGGTGCCTTCTGGGAGAAGCGAAGTCTCCCTAAGCTAGAAGATCGTTGGGTACAGCCGGGACCAGCTGCTTCGAAAGCATCACCAAACCAGGGATTCAAGCTTCAGGAGGCTAATTTGCATATTCCAGGTGCCTTCTGGGAGAAGCGAAGTCTCCCTAAGCTAGAAGATCGTTGGGTACAGCCGGGACCAGCTGCTTCGAAAGCATCACCAAACCAGGGATTCAAGCTTCAGGAGGCTAATTTGCATATTCCAGGTGCCTTCTGGGAGAAGCGAAGTCTCCCTAAGCTAGAAGATCGTTGGGTACAGCCGGGACCAGCTGCTTCGAAAGCATCACCAAACCAGGGATTCAAGCTTCAGGAGGCTAATTTGCATATTCCAGGTGCCTTCTGGGAGAAGCGAAGTCTCCCTAAGCTAGAAGATCGTTGGGTACAGCCGGGACCAGCTGCTTCGAAAGCATCACCAAACCAGGGATTCAAGCTTCAGGAGGCTAATTTGCATATTCCAGGTGCCTTCTGGGAGAAGCGAAGTCTCCCTAAGCTAGAAGATCGTTGGGTACAGCCGGGACCAGCTGCTTCGAAAGCATCACCAAACCAGGGATTCAAGCTTCAGGAGGCTAATTTGCATATTCCAGGTGCCTTCTGGGAGAAGCGAAGTCTCCCTAAGCTAGAAGATCGTTGGGTACAGCCGGGACCAGCTGCTTCGAAAGCATCACCAAACCAGGGATTCAAGCTTCAGGAGGCTAATTTGCATATTCCAGGTGCCTTCTGGGAGAAGCGAAGTCTCCCTAAGCTAGAAGATCGTTGGGTACAGCCGGGACCAGCTGCTTCGAAAGCATCACCAAACCAGGGATTCAAGCTTCAGGAGGCTAATTTGCATATTCCAGGTGCCTTCTGGGAGAAGCGAAGTCTCCCTAAGCTAGAAGATCGTTGGGTACAGCCGGGACCAGCTGCTTCGAAAGCATCACCAAACCAGGGATTCAAGCTTCAGGAGGCTAATTTGCATATTCCAGGTGCCTTCTGGGAGAAGCGAAGTCTCCCTAAGCTAGAAGATCGTTGGGTACAGCCGGGACCAGCTGCTTCGAAAGCATCACCAAACCAGGGATTCAAGCTTCAGGAGGCTAATTTGCATATTCCAGGTGCCTTCTGGGAGAAGCGAAGTCTCCCTAAGCTAGAAGATCGTTGGGTACAGCCGGGACCAGCTGCTTCGAAAGCATCACCAAACCAGGGATTCAAGCTTCAGGAGGCTAATTTGCATATTCCAGGTGCCTTCTGGGAGAAGCGAAGTCTCCCTAAGCTAGAAGATCGTTGGGTACAGCCGGGACCAGCTGCTTCGAAAGCATCACCAAACCAGGGATTCAAGCTTCAGGAGGCTAATTTGCATATTCCAGGTGCCTTCTGGGAGAAGCGAAGTCTCCCTAAGCTAGAAGATCGTTGGGTACAGCCGGGACCAGCTGCTTCGAAAGCATCACCAAACCAGGGATTCAAGCTTCAGGAGGCTAATTTGCATATTCCAGGTGCCTTCTGGGAGAAGCGAAGTCTCCCTAAGCTAGAAGATCGTTGGGTACAGCCGGGACCAGCTGCTTCGAAAGCATCACCAAACCAGGGATTCAAGCTTCAGGAGGCTAATTTGCATATTCCAGGTGCCTTCTGGGAGAAGCGAAGTCTCCCTAAGCTAGAAGATCGTTGGGTACAGCCGGGACCAGCTGCTTCGAAAGCATCACCAAACCAGGGATTCAAGCTTCAGGAGGCTAATTTGCATATTCCAGGTGCCTTCTGGGAGAAGCGAAGTCTCCCTAAGCTAGAAGATCGTTGGGTACAGCCGGGACCAGCTGCTTCGAAAGCATCACCAAACCAGGGATTCAAGCTTCAGGAGGCTAATTTGCATATTCCAGGTGCCTTCTGGGAGAAGCGAAGTCTCCCTAAGCTAGAAGATCGTTGGGTACAGCCGGGACCAGCTGCTTCGAAAGCATCACCAAACCAGGGATTCAAGCTTCAGGAGGCTAATTTGCATATTCCAGGTGCCTTCTGGGAGAAGCGAAGTCTCCCTAAGCTAGAAGATCGTTGGGTACAGCCGGGACCAGCTGCTTCGAAAGCATCACCAAACCAGGGATTCAAGCTTCAGGAGGCTAATTTGCATATTCCAGGTGCCTTCTGGGAGAAGCGAAGTCTCCCTAAGCTAGAAGATCGTTGGGTACAGCCGGGACCAGCTGCTTCGAAAGCATCACCAAACCAGGGATTCAAGCTTCAGGAGGCTAATTTGCATATTCCAGGTGCCTTCTGGGAGAAGCGAAGTCTCCCTAAGCTAGAAGATCGTTGGGTACAGCCGGGACCAGCTGCTTCGAAAGCATCACCAAACCAGGGATTCAAGCTTCAGGAGGCTAATTTGCATATTCCAGGTGCCTTCTGGGAGAAGCGAAGTCTCCCTAAGCTAGAAGATCGTTGGGTACAGCCGGGACCAGCTGCTTCGAAAGCATCACCAAACCAGGGATTCAAGCTTCAGGAGGCTAATTTGCATATTCCAGGTGCCTTCTGGGAGAAGCGAAGTCTCCCTAAGCTAGAAGATCGTTGGGTACAGCCGGGACCAGCTGCTTCGAAAGCATCACCAAACCAGGGATTCAAGCTTCAGGAGGCTAATTTGCATATTCCAGGTGCCTTCTGGGAGAAGCGAAGTCTCCCTAAGCTAGAAGATCGTTGGGTACAGCCGGGACCAGCTGCTTCGAAAGCATCACCAAACCAGGGATTCAAGCTTCAGGAGGCTAATTTGCATATTCCAGGTGCCTTCTGGGAGAAGCGAAGTCTCCCTAAGCTAGAAGATCGTTGGGTACAGCCGGGACCAGCTGCTTCGAAAGCATCACCAAACCAGGGATTCAAGCTTCAGGAGGCTAATTTGCATATTCCAGGTGCCTTCTGGGAGAAGCGAAGTCTCCCTAAGCTAGAAGATCGTTGGGTACAGCCGGGACCAGCTGCTTCGAAAGCATCACCAAACCAGGGATTCAAGCTTCAGGAGGCTAATTTGCATATTCCAGGTGCCTTCTGGGAGAAGCGAAGTCTCCCTAAGCTAGAAGATCGTTGGGTACAGCCGGGACCAGCTGCTTCGAAAGCATCACCAAACCAGGGATTCAAGCTTCAGGAGGCTAATTTGCATATTCCAGGTGCCTTCTGGGAGAAGCGAAGTCTCCCTAAGCTAGAAGATCGTTGGGTACAGCCGGGACCAGCTGCTTCGAAAGCATCACCAAACCAGGGATTCAAGCTTCAGGAGGCTAATTTGCATATTCCAGGTGCCTTCTGGGAGAAGCGAAGTCTCCCTAAGCTAGAAGATCGTTGGGTACAGCCGGGACCAGCTGCTTCGAAAGCATCACCAAACCAGGGATTCAAGCTTCAGGAGGCTAATTTGCATATTCCAGGTGCCTTCTGGGAGAAGCGAAGTCTCCCTAAGCTAGAAGATCGTTGGGTACAGCCGGGACCAGCTGCTTCGAAAGCATCACCAAACCAGGGATTCAAGCTTCAGGAGGCTAATTTGCATATTCCAGGTGCCTTCTGGGAGAAGCGAAGTCTCCCTAAGCTAGAAGATCGTTGGGTACAGCCGGGACCAGCTGCTTCGAAAGCATCACCAAACCAGGGATTCAAGCTTCAGGAGGCTAATTTGCATATTCCAGGTGCCTTCTGGGAGAAGCGAAGTCTCCCTAAGCTAGAAGATCGTTGGGTACAGCCGGGACCAGCTGCTTCGAAAGCATCACCAAACCAGGGATTCAAGCTTCAGGAGGCTAATTTGCATATTCCAGGTGCCTTCTGGGAGAAGCGAAGTCTCCCTAAGCTAGAAGATCGTTGGGTACAGCCGGGACCAGCTGCTTCGAAAGCATCACCAAACCAGGGATTCAAGCTTCAGGAGGCTAATTTGCATATTCCAGGTGCCTTCTGGGAGAAGCGAAGTCTCCCTAAGCTAGAAGATCGTTGGGTACAGCCGGGACCAGCTGCTTCGAAAGCATCACCAAACCAGGGATTCAAGCTTCAGGAGGCTAATTTGCATATTCCAGGTGCCTTCTGGGAGAAGCGAAGTCTCCCTAAGCTAGAAGATCGTTGGGTACAGCCGGGACCAGCTGCTTCGAAAGCATCACCAAACCAGGGATTCAAGCTTCAGGAGGCTAATTTGCATATTCCAGGTGCCTTCTGGGAGAAGCGAAGTCTCCCTAAGCTAGAAGATCGTTGGGTACAGCCGGGACCAGCTGCTTCGAAAGCATCACCAAACCAGGGATTCAAGCTTCAGGAGGCTAATTTGCATATTCCAGGTGCCTTCTGGGAGAAGCGAAGTCTCCCTAAGCTAGAAGATCGTTGGGTACAGCCGGGACCAGCTGCTTCGAAAGCATCACCAAACCAGGGATTCAAGCTTCAGGAGGCTAATTTGCATATTCCAGGTGCCTTCTGGGAGAAGCGAAGTCTCCCTAAGCTAGAAGATCGTTGGGTACAGCCGGGACCAGCTGCTTCGAAAGCATCACCAAACCGCGCGCCTTACGGCGCGCGAATTTTTGCCTATAGGACATTATTGCAAGAGAGCTTGGCTGAGTAGATTACACAAGAAGGAAAACACACAGCAAGTCAGCAGGATCTAGGAGCAACATGGCAGATGTGACAACCTACATGGTGAGCTGCAGCATGTGCTACATGTTCACAGATCGACCAGAAGAAGAATCCAATTTCACCTGTCAGAAGTGTAGACTAGTGGCCCTTTTAGAAGAAAAGGTGCGGGGTCTGGAAGAAAGAATAGCAACTTTGAAACTCATCAAAGAGAATGAAGACTTTCTAGACAGAACAGAAGCATCTCTACTGGTCACAGAAGGTGCAAAAAGTGTCAGAGAACCTCCAAAAGCAGATGAGTGGAAGCATGTGACCAAAAGAAGCAAGAAGACCATGGAGAAATCACCAACCACACAACTGAAGAACCGATATCAAATCTTTGTAGAGGATGAAGATGGCACACCTAAGAATGAAGCAATACCAGCAAGCAAAAAAGAAAAGGGCACACAGCAACAAGTGACAGCAAAAAGTACAGCCAAGAAGCAACGAAGAGTGGTGGTGGTGGGAGACTCACTACTGAGAGGCACCGAAGCAGCCATCTGCAGACCGGACATAACTGCAAGAGAAGTATGCTGCCTTCCAGGTGCGATGATCAAGGATGTGACCGATAGGATACCAAAGCTCTTCAGCTCCAAGGACGTCCACCCATTTCTTCTGATACATGTTGGCACCAATGACACGGCAAGGAAGGACCTACCGACAGTCTGCAAGGACTTTGAAGAGTTGGGGAAGAAAGTAAAGGAACTGGATGCACAGGTAGTTTTTTCTTCTATCCTTCCAGTAGACGGGCATGGCACCAGGAGATGGATCAGGATCCTTGATGCAAACAACTGGCTAAGACGATGGTGCAGACAACAAGGATTTGGATTCCTGGACCACGGTGTGAATTACTGGTATGATGGACTCCTCGCCAGAGACGGACTACACCTCAACAAACCTGGGAAACACACATTCGCCAGAAGACTCGCTACACTCATCAGGAGGGCGTTAAACTAGAAGAAGAGGGGACGGGAAGAAAAACATTAGACTCGAACAAAGACGACCCAGGAAAACATACTCAGAAGGGAGGTAAGAACATTTCTAAAACAATCCACAGTGAGGAGATTGGAACAAAACAAAATCCTCTAAACTGCATGCTCGCAAACGCCAGAAGCCTGACAAACAAGATGGAAGAACTAGAAGCAGAAATATCTACAGGTAACTTTGACATAGTGGGAATAACCGAGACATGGTTAGATGAAAGCTATGACTGGGCAGTTAACTTACAGGGTTACAGTCTGTTTAGAAAGGATCGTAAAAATCGGAGAGGAGGAGGGGTTTGTCTCTATGTAAAGTCTTGTCTAAAGTCCACTTTAAGGGAGGATATTAGCGAAGGGAATGAGGATGTCGAGTCCATATGGGTTGAAATTCATGGAGGGAAAAATGGTAACAAAATTCTCATTGGGGTCTGTTACAAACCCCCAAATATAACAGAAAGCATGGAAAGTCTACTTCTAAAGCAGATAGATGAAGCTGCAACCCATAATGAGGTCCTGGTTATGGGGGACTTTAACTACCCGGATATTAACTGGGAAACAGAAACCTGTGAAACCCATAAAGGCAACAGGTTTCTGCTAATAACCAAGAAAAATTATCTTTCACAATTGGTGCAGAATCCAACCAGAGGAGCAGCACTTTTAGACCTAATACTATCTAATAGACCTGACAGAATAACAAATCTGCAGGTGGTTGGGCATTTAGGAAATAGCGACCACAATATTGTGCAGTTTCACCTGTCTTTCACTAGGGGGACTTGTCAGGGAGTCACAAAAACATTGAACTTTAGGAAGGCAAAGTTTGAACAGCTTAGAGATGCCCTTAATCTGGTAGACTGGGACAATATCCTCAGAAATGAGAATACAGATAATAAATGGGAAATGTTTAAGAACATCCTAAATAGGCAGTGTAAGCGGTTTATACCTTGTGGGAATAAAAGGACTAGAAATAGGAAAAACCCAATGTGGCTAAACAAAGAAGTAAGACAGGCAATTAACAGTAAAAAGAAAGCATTTGCACTACTAAAGCAGGATGGCACCATTGAAGCTCTAAAAAACTATAGGGAGAAAAATACTTTATCTAAAAAACTAATTAAAGCTGCCAAAAAGGAAACAGAGAAGCACATTGCTAAGGAGAGTAAAACTAATCCCAAACGGTTCTTCAACTATATCAATAGTAAAAGAATAAAAACTGAAAATGTAGGCCCCTTAAAAAATAGTGAGGAAAGAATGGTTGTAGATGACGAGGAAAAAGCTAACATATTAAACACCTTCTTCTCCACGGTATTCACGGTGGAAAATGAAATGCTAGGTGAAATCCCAAGAAACAATGAAAACCCTATATTAAGGGTCACCAATCTAACCCAAGAAGAGGTGCGAAACCGGCTAAATAAGATTAAAATAGATAAATCTCCGGGTCCGGATGGCATACACCCACGAGTACTAAGAGAACTAAGTAATGTAATAGATAAACCATTATTTCTTATTTTTAGTGACTCTATAGCGACAGGGTCTGTTCCGCAGGACTGGCGCATAGCAAATGTGGTGCCAATATTCAAAAAGGGCTCTAAAAGTGAACCTGGAAATTATAGGCCAGTAAGTCTAACCTCTATTGTTGGTAAAATATTTGAAGGGTTTCTGAGGGATGTTATTCTGGATTATCTCAATGAGAATAACTGTTTAACTCCATATCAGCATGGGTTTATGAGAAATCGCTCCTGTCAAACCAATCTAATCAGTTTTTATGAAGAGGTAAGCTATAGACTGGACCACGGTGAGTCATTGGACGTGGTATATCTCGATTTTTCCAAAGCGTTTGATACCGTGCCGCACAAGAGGTTGGTACACAAAATGAGAATGCTTGGTCTGGGGGAAAATGTGTGTAAATGGGTTAGTAACTGGCTTAGTGATAGAAAGCAGAGGGTGGTTATAAATGGTATAGTCTCTAACTGGGTCGCTGTGACCAGTGGGGTACCGCAGGGGTCAGTATTGGGACCTGTTCTCTTCAACATATTCATTAATGATCTGGTAGAAGGTTTACACAGTAAAATATCGATATTTGCAGATGATACAAAACTATGTAAAGCAGTTAATACAAGAGAAGATAGTATTCTGCTACAGATGGATCTGGATAAGTTGGAAACTTGGGCTGAAAGGTGGCAGATGAGGTTTAACAATGATAAATGTAAGGTTATACACATGGGAAGAGGGAATCAATATCACCATTACACACTGAACGGGAAACCACTGGGTAAATCTGACAGGGAGAAGGACTTGGGGATCCTAGTTAATGATAAACTTACCTGGAGCAGCCAGTGCCAGGCAGCAGCTGCCAAGGCAAACAGGATCATGGGGTGCATTAAAAGAGGTCTGGATACACATGATGAGAGCATTATACTGCCTCTGTACAAATCCCTAGTTAGACCGCACATGGAGTACTGTGTCCAGTTTTGGGCACCGGTGCTCAGGAAGGATATAATGGAACTAGAGAGAGTACAAAGGAGGGCAACAAAATTAATAAAGGGGATGGGAGAACTACAATACCCAGATTAGCGAAATTAGGATTATTTAGTCTAGAAAAAAGACGACTGAGGGGCGATCTAATAACCATGTATAAGTATATAAGGGGACAATACAAATATCTCGCTGAGGATCTGTTTATACCAAGGAAGGTGACGGGCACAAGGGGGCATTCTTTGCGTCTGGAGGAGAGAAGGTTTTTCCACCAACATAGAAGAGGATTCTTTACTGTTAGGGCAGTGAGAATCTGGAATTGCTTGCCTGAGGAGGTGGTGATGGCGAACTCAGTCGAGGGGTTCAAGAGAGGCCTGGATGTCTTCCTGGAGCAGAACAATATTGTATCATACAATTATTAGGTTCTGTAGAAGGACGTAGATCTGGGTATTTATTATGATGGAATATAGGCTGAACTGGATGGACAAATGTCTTTTTTCGGCCTTACTAACTATGTTACTATGTTACTATGTTACTATGTGCATGAGATTCTACACCTCCCCCAATAAAAATAATTGGGGAAAAAGAGGGTCCATTCAAAAAGATAAAATAATAAGTATTTATTTCAAATATTAAAACAGATTTAAAAATTCAAGCAGGACTAACATACAGTGACACACACCAATAAAAAATAAATAAATAAATAAAAAACATCATGTACAATTAATCCAAGTGGACATTAGCTCATAGGTTTAATGAAATATATCACTCATGGTCCTTTTTAGTGTGTCTAGGTACCGCCCATAATTACCATATAAAATACATGCGCAAAGCAGTGATAGGGCTTTCTTTTGCCTGACGCTACACAATAATAGAGGGATTTGCACTCACCGAACAGAACAGAAGTGAAACATACAGTACTTGTCGCCACCACCACGACACCGTTTCGCCAGATGCTTCAAAAAGAAGTATTGAAATAAATACTTATTTTATTTTTTTTGAATGGACCCTCTTTTTCCCTAATTATTTTTATTGGGGGAGGTGTAGATTCTATATGTTTGAGGATATATTCCTATATGATAATTGCAGACTGTGTTTATAAATGTGCATGAGATTTCAGTAATCTCAGACATTTTGCTTGGACAGGAAAGTGCTGCATTTCCAGTGGCAAATATGTACGGGGAAAAAAATGCGGGAAAAGTGCAGCAAAAACGCGACATGTGAACATACCCTTTTTTCAGATCTTCAGATCTTCAAAAAATAAAATAAAAAGTAATTAAAAAAAGTTGCAAGTATCAAAAATAGTACTGATTAAATGTATAGCGTGTCCAGCAAAAAAACAAGCCCTCACACAGCTCTGACTTCAGAAAAACAGACTAAAAATATAAATAATTTTTAAAAAGTTATTATTTTCTGCAAGAGTAAAATATAATATATACCGTATACGGCATTTGGCATGGCCATAATTACATTAACCTCAGAATATAATTAACGTGTAAATTACACATGTCAATTATACAAATAACATAGAAAATAAAAATATACTAAATGAATCCAGAATTACTGTTTTTTTTTTTCTCCATTTACCCTGCCAAAAAGTAACAAGAAGTTGCAGATAGCATATATGGGAGGGTATTACATATAAATATTGCTTTTTTTTCTTTGAGCTTTAAAATTTAAGTGAATAGCACTTAGTTTCATGACCCTTCAACTTGACCAGGGTCATTTTATATCAATGTTCCCAGAAGGAAGAAGAAAACCACCATGAGGAATGCACACCACTCCTGAATTATATATAAGAAGGTAAACTTTTATTAACAAACCACATAAAAACAATTAAAAACCAATAACCAAACGACCCCTCCCACACATGTGGATGAACCCCGCAATTAAACAGGTATATGGAGCAATGCTATATATCACTGTGTTAGCACAATTCCAACAATATATGTCAGAACGCTATATACAGTCATGGCCAAAAGTATTGACACCCCTGCAATTCTGTCAGATAATACTCATTTTCTTCCTGAAAATGATTGCAAACACAAATTATTTGGTATTATTATCTTCATTTAATTTGTCTTAAATGAAAAAACACAAAAGAGAATGAAGCAAAAAGCAAAATATTGATCATTTCACACAAAACTCCAAAAATGGGCCAGACAAAAGTATTGGCACCCTCAGCCTAATACTTGGTTGTACAACCTTTAGCCAAAATAACTGCGATCAACCGCTTCCGGTAACCATCAATGAGTTTCTTACAATGCTCTGCTGGAATTTTAGACCATTCTTCTTTGGCAAACTGCTCCAGGTCCCTGATATTTGAAGGGTGCCTTCTCCAAACTGCCATTTTTATATCTCTCCACATGTGTTCCATGGGATTCAGGTCTGGACTCATTGCTGGCCACCTTAGAAATCTCCAGTGCTTTCTCTCAAACCATTTTCTAGTGCTTTTTGAAGTGTGTTTTGGGTCATTGTCCTGCTGGAAGACCCATGATCTCTGAGGGAGACCCAGCTTTCTCACACTGGGCCCTACATTATTCTGCAAAATTTGTTGGTAGTTTTCAGACTTCATAATGCCATGCACACGGTCAAGCAATCCAGTGCCAGAGGCAGCAAAGCAACCCTAAAACATCAGGGAAACTCTGCCATGTTTGACTGTAGGGACCGTGTTCTTTTCTTTGAATGCCTCTTTTTTTCTCCTGTAAACTCTATGTTGATGCCTTTGCTCAAAAAGCTCTACTTTTGTCTCATCTGACCAGAGAACAGTCTTCCAAAACATTTTAGGCGTCTTCAGGTACGTTTTGGCAAACTCCAGCCTGGCTTTTTTATGTCTCGGGGTAAGTAGTGGGGTATTCCTGGGTCTCCTACCATACAGTCCCTTTTCATTCAGACGCCGACGGATAGTACGGGTTGACACTGTTGTACCCTCGGACTGCAGGGCAGCTTGAACTTGTTTAGATGTTAGTCGAGGTTCTTTATCCAACATCTGCACAATCTTGCGTTGAAATCTCTTGTCAATTTTTCTTTTCCGTCCACATCTAGGAAGGTTAGCCACAGTGCCATGGGCTTTAAACTTCTTGCTGACACTGCGCACGGTAGACACAGGAACATTCAGGTCTTTGGAGATGGACTTGTAGCCTTGAGATTGCTCATGCTTCCTCACAATTTGGTTTCTCAAGTCCTCAGACAGTTCTTTGGTCTTCTTTCTTTTCTCCATGCTCAATGTGGTACACACAAGGACACAAGACATAGGTTGAGTCAACTTTAATCCATGTCAACTGGCTGCAAGTGTGATTTAGTTATTGCCAACACCTGTTAGGTGCCACAGGTAAGTTACAGGTGCTGTTAATTGCACAAATTATAGAAGCATCACATGATTTTTCTAACAGTGCCAATACTTTTGTCCACCCCCTTTTTTATGTTTGGTGTGGAATTATATCCAATTTGGCTTTAGGACAATTCTTTTTGTGTTTTTTTTTTTCATTTAAGCCAAATTAAATGAAGATAATAATCCCAAATAATTTGTGTTTGCAATCATTCTCAGGAAGAAAATGAGTATTATCTGACAGAATTGCAGGGGTGTCAATACTTTTGGCCATGACTGTATATATGCCAATAATCAAATACCTTAAACATAATAATCCCTAAATACCCCTGTGCAGAAAAAATCCGCAAAATGCAAAGATGAACAAGAAAAAGAGTTGAACGCCAAAGGGGCCGAATTTGTTGATATTTGAGGCCAGTTACCTATAATAGGAGCTGAGGTACCTCATCGGCTGGCCTATGGGCACCTCAGCTCCTATTATAGGTAACTGGCCTCAAATATCAACAAATTGTGCCCCTTTGGCGTTCCACTCTTTTTCTTGTTCATCTTTGCATTTTGCGGATTTTTTCTGCACAGGGGTATTTAGGGAATATTATGTTTAAGGTATTTGATTATTGGCATATATATAGTGTTCTGACGTATATTGTTGGAATTGTGCTGACACAGTGATATATAACATTGCTCCATATACCTGTTTAATTGCGGGGTTCATCCACATGTGTGGGAGGGGTCGTTTGGTTATTGGTTTTTAATTGTTTTTATGTGGTTTGTTAATAAAAGTTTACCTTCTTGTATATAATTCAGGAGTGGTGTGCATTCCTCATGGTGGTTTTCTTGTTCCTTCTGGTGTCATTTAGCTTTATTACCACTAGTTTGCACCCCTGCAATATAAAGTATTGGTAGTGCGCCAGTCTCTTTCTTTTTACATTTATATCAATGTTCATCACGCATAACCAGCTAGGTAGTTTTTACAATAGTAGTAAATGATACATAGTCTCGACAATGATCTCTTCTTACCTCGGCATCCTTCCAGCTAAGTTCCCGAGCCACATACATGTGACAATAACCTTTATAGGAGATCCAGCCATCTTTACAAGGACCTTGGCAGAAAAACTTTGGGTTAAGGTCATCTGACACTGATGACTCACTTTGTTCTCCACTGTGGCTATGGTGCTCATGGGAAGAGCCAAACCCAATGTTTAGGAATGGAAGATTGATACCAGAGGATCTCGAGTCTTGAGGTTTCCCAAATAGAAACCCTATAATAAACATTTGCTAGGTTAGTGGTCTTAACCACACGTCTTTTCTGTTGAGCTATGGTTTAGATTGATTACAAAGGAAAAGAACATAACTTACCTAGAGAACCGTGAAGAAACAGCAAAGGAAGTAACAGTGATAAAGACAGCATGCTGGACATCTTTAGTCCTGTAAAAACGTAATGCGAGTATATTTGACTGATACATGTAATAAAAATATATCCATACATATATAGTAAGGATATTATTAAAATGTGAAGCCCATATAGGGCCTGACTAGCCCAACAGTTTTAGAAGTTCAAGGTCTGACACCACAAAAGTCCAGTAGAAGACAGGTTTGAAGCCAACCACTTGTCACTAGGGTCTAATGGAAATGGGTTGATTCACAAAAGCCCTATAAGATCAGGTTAATGATGTGTGTGATAATAACGAATAACAAATACGGTAGTTATTATTGGGAGTGTACATGTTCTATTTAATGGGAGTGAAAATAAGAATAATTTCCTCTAGGGTACCCAATAAGATTCCGTGAGACATTGACCACATCAGTAAACTAAAACTCATTTTGGAGTTAGTCGCTAGATAGTTCATCATTTTATATATATTGTAACTTTTGTAATAGAGCTTATTTATTTGGATCTTTAGATGGGCCATAATATCATAGTGTCACAGTTCGCTGATACACCACTTGGAATTATCCACTATTATATATTTATCCCTCAGACAGGACACATTGCATTTTCTACAATACAACTCTAATGCCCTGAAGACATCAAGAGCCACTAAGGTTACAAGGATAACTTTCCTATCATTGAACAAAAATATAATAATTAGCGTTAAGTCCAAATGAAACAACTGTTTTAACTGACCCCTTTGGTTCAGTAGAATCCTGTCTCAAAATTTGGTGTGCTCTTGAATTTTAGTAAGATTGTAATTATCATTATTTTACAGCTATTTTGCCTAAATGTTTATATCAGTATTATTGGCTGTAGACATATATTGCTTAAAATCTTAATAAATTATTATGGTTCTCCAATGTGCCCATAAAAAATGTTGGATAAGTGGTTCAGGAAAAAAGTTGGCAACCTTATAAATGTTATATAAATTATAAGTTCATGACATCCACTTGATATTTGTAGGTGGGGGTGTCCAATTTAATTTGAGGTTTGGTCCTGAAAACAATTTCCTTTGGTGAACCAGGATGTCCTCATCCACACTAGCGTAACCTATATAAAATGTATTCTTAGTGGCGGAAGGGAAGTTATAACCCCCTGCCAACGTTTGCATTTGCAAAAAAAAATGTAACCACTTTGTTTATTTGTTTCCGAAGCCAGTTGCTTCTCCAATATTCTCCAATATTTCCAAAGCTAGACCATGTTACTTAATAAAATGGACCCACATCTGTAGGGGATCACTTTCAGATCACTGGGATCCGGCTGCTGTGATACCCACCAATCCCGAGAGCTAGGAGACCCTTTGGAATGGAGCAGTGATCGATCATGCATTCTACCACTCCATTCGTTATTAATGGAACCATTGGAGATAGGTGAGCTTAGTTTGGTTGGTCACTACCGTAGAAATGAATGGAGCTGCAGTGCGCATGCTTGACCACCGCTGCATTCCCACCAAGCTCTTCAGAGCTCTGGTTCTTGAGACAGGTGGAAGTCCCAGCAGTCGGACCACCATCGATCTCTCCTTTTCTGCTAGACCCCTCAGAATTTTCTGTCTAGGAATAAAGGATCAGGCATGTTGAGTGAGACTGAAAATAGTTAAGTTGGAAGATCCACTAATTCATTGGACCAGTTGGCCCATACCAGAAGGGTTCCCTGAAGTTATAATCAGGAGATCCTTCTAATAAAAATCTATCATCCAAAGTGGAAATCCCCTAAAGACAAACACACGAACAGCAATATGAGGATGCAGCGCAAGGAGCAGATGCCTACCTGAATGTCTTGCTCTTCTGCTTTCCTACAGGAGTGTGTGAATACTTTATATATTTCTGAACATGTGTCAAAGTCCAATAAAATGTTAGCAATGGTATTTATTTTATTTGTCTTGTTATGGTGAAAACAAGAATGGTAGCAGGTTTACACACCCAGACAGCAAACATATCACCCTTCACCAAGTTGTCTCAAATATGAAAAAAAAGTGGCGGGATTACTGTGATTTTCCTCCTTACCTGCAATGCAAAAAAAAAAGTGAGACATCCTATAACATATTCATTCTTGAACAAAACTACTATATATCATCTACTATATAATTGTCTTAGGGTCACTTCCGTCTTTCTGTCCGTCATTCTGTCTGTCACGGATATTCTTTGGTCGCGGCCTCTGTCTGTCATGGAATTCAAGTCGCTGATTGGTCTCGCCAGCTGCCTGTCATGGCTGCCGCGACCAATCAGCGATGACCACAGTCCGATTAGTCCCTCCCTACTCCCCTGCAGTCAGCGCCCGGCGCCCGCTCCATACTCCCCGCAGTCACCGCTCACACAGGGTTAATACCAGCGGTAACGGACCGCGTTATGCCGCGGGTAACTCACTCCGTTACCGCGGCTATTAACCCTGTGTGACCAAGTTTTTACTATTGATGCTGCCCATGCAGCATCAATAGTAAAAACATCTAATGTTAAAAATCATAAAAAAAATAAAAAATCATTATATACTCACCTTGCGCCGCCTTTCCCGCTCCTCGCTACGCTCCGGTAACCGCTCCATGCAAGCGGCAAGGATGGTATGGGAGAAGGACCTGCCATGACGTCACGGTCATGTGACTGCAACGTCATCACAGGTCCTGCGCGCCTGCGCGAGAACGACCTGCCATGACGTCACAGTCATGTGACCGAACTACAAGGGGCCCTCGGAAGGTGAGTATATGTTTATTTTGTAACCTGCGACATACATGACTGGGCAATATACTACGTAGCTGGGCAATATACTACGTGACTGGCCAATATACTACATGGCTGGGCAATATACTATGTAGCTCTGTGCTGTATACTACGTCACTGTGCAATATACTACATGGCTCTGTGCTGTATACTACGTCACTGGGCAATATACTACGTAACTGGGCAATATACTATGTGGCTGGGCAATATACTACATGGCTCTGTGCTGTATACTACGTCACTGGGCAATATACTACGTCACTGGGCAATATACTACGTCGCTGGGCAATATACTACGTGGCTGGGAAATATACTACGTGGCTGGGCAATATACTACGTAACTGGGCAATATACTACGTGACTGGGCAATATACTACGTGTTTGGGCAATATACTACGTGACTGGGCAATATACTACGTGGCTGGGCAATATACTACGTGTTTGGGCAATGTGCTACGTGGCTGGGCAATATACTACGTGACTGGGCAATATACTACGTGACTGGGCAATATACTACGTGGCTGGGCAATATACTACATGACTGGGCAATATACTACGTGGTTGGGCAATATACTACGTGGGCTGTGCAATATACTACGTGGACATGCATATTCTAGAATACCCGATGCGTTAGAATCGGGCCACCATCTAGTCTCTATATAAATCAGTAGCACATATAAATACATGATCTCCTTTCAGTGGCCGGTAGGACCCTTGTAACCTTAAAATGTTAACAAACTCCCTCATTTCCTGGTAATTCTGCAGCTGGGTGGATGGCAACCATTTCCACAGCAATTGGTATAATATGAAGAATCTACCAGTATATGAAGCCACAGCTGTCCATGCCCTTACATCCTCTAGATAGACACAATAGTATTTGCAGAGTAGCTGCCCTGTCATTTTCTATGAAAGTAGGAGAGAGAAGGAGGAAAAAACCACAGTCCTACCAATGGTACTAGTGGAATACATATCATATTAGTGGTAGACCATGTCAATCTTATGGGGGCCTTTGAAAAAAAGCAGCCAATGTTGGCTGGTCTTCTTCTCGTTCCTACTTCATGGTGGGAACCTGCACAGGAACCAGCTACCCAGAAGAACCAGATTAAGGTATTGACCCTGTGTGGTAAAACCGGACCTCCTAATGGGGAGCTAATAATGATCTATGATGTGGAGCCCCCATTCCTCCATGTAGCCCACAAAATGGCAACTTCTATTAGGTGTGTTTGTCTTAGCTGCCAATCCTCAGGAGCCATATTTAGCCTGAGTATATAAACATCGTCCTGTTTAGAAGCTCCAGCCTTGTGCAAAGAAGTTAAATTCCTTTAATCTCTGGTTGCTACAGAAGACTAAAGTCAATATTTAGTGAAATAACACGACCTGCCACATACTTTGCTTACTTTTTGTGCTTAAGAGAAAGAGAAGAGGTATTTGAAGGGATAATCCTGGGTGGTAGCTATGTCCAAAGACATAATGTAGTTATCCTTCCTCTGCTGACAGAATGGAATGGCTATGAGGAACTGTAACATTTACAAGAAATGCAGAACAAGTGAAAGCAGAGTGATGTTGATGCCACTAAAGACCATTGGCAAAACTGAAGATCCCCCTTTATGGAGGCACCATATTCATCTAGAAAAACAATGGGGATCTTATAATGTGTGTTATATATAAGAATCCAGATTCTAGAAGACACCTTCGGCACTCAAAATATGACACTTCGGGTTTGATTGAGTGCATATCAAGAGTTTTTAACTCACAACTGACATATGAAAAGGACAAAACATAGTTTCCAATGTTTCGGCATCTATGCCTTTATCAATTAAATCTATGTAAATAACAAAAGAAAAAATTCAAATAAAATTGAAAAATGACAAACATATGTTGTATGAATAGGTCACGTCAAAAACATCTCATGTTGTTAATCAAAATCATAAATTTCTGCAATACATCAATGAACATGACCGATATAATATATATGAATTACTATATCATTCATTTAAAGATGGTTTGAACAATCTTCATAATAAATATGTTGTATGAAAGAGAGATATATACGGTAAGTAAATATTTAACCAGTGGGATCATGCAGCAAATTAGTCTCATTAGACATTAAACTTTTTCGTCAGGGGTGATACAGGGGGAGAGGGCTCAGTCACGGTTGATACTGGGAGAGGAGGCGCAGTCAGGGGTGATACATGGAGAGGGCGCAATCACGGTAATACAGGGAGAGGGGGCTCAGTCAGGGGTGATACAGAGGGAAGGGGCGCAGTCAGAGGTGATACAGAGGGAGTGGGCTCAGTCGGGTGATACGGGGGAGGGGGTGCACTCAGAGGTGATACCGGGAGAGGGGGCACAGTCAGGGGTGATACAGGGAGAGGGGGCTCAGTCAGGGGGTGATACAGGGGGAGGGGGCACAGTCAGGGGGTGACACAGGGGGAGGGGGCACAGTCAGAGATGATACAGGGGAAGGAGCTCAGTCAGGGGCGATATAAGTGGAGATGGCGCAGTCAGGGGGATTCAACAGGAGTGATACAGGGGGAAAGGGACTCAGGGTGATGGCGCAGTCGAGGTAGCGCAGTCAGGGATAATACAGGCGAGGGGCTGAGTCAGTCAGGGGTGATACAGGGAAAGGAGGCTCAGTCAGTCAGGGGTGATACAGGTGTAAGGGGTGTGTTGGGGGTCAAGTCATGCCCTGCATCCCTTCGCATCCCTTCCCGATAAAGGGGGGTACGTTTTACGTGTAAAATGGTGTATTATGTGATAATGCTTTATTGTGTAGTATGAGGCTAAATAATGTTATGATGTTTGCGTAATGTGTAAGTTAAGGTACCGTCTCACAGTGGCACTTTGGTCGCTACGATGGCACGATCCGTGACGCTCCAGCGTCGCTCCATTATCGCTCCAGCGTCGTAGACTGAGGTCACACTTCGCAATGCACGGCACTGGAGCGATAATTTCATGACGTATTTGCGATGTAGAATCAGCAGAGGAGGTGGAGAATATCGTGCACACCTTTGTTACACGATGCGATCATGCCACCACAGCGGGACACTTGACGACGAAAGAAAGTTTCAAACGATCTGCTACGACGTACGATTCTCAGCGGGGTCCCTGATCGCAGTAGCGTGTCAGACACAGCGAGATCGTAAGTATATCGCTGGAACATCATGGATCGTGCCGTCGTAGCGACCAAAGTGCCACTGTGAGACGGTACCCTTAGTCATCTTTATGGACTAGGAATAGAGATGGGGAGATACAGTATAAGAGTAAAGTCTAGTAATAGTAATGGGTAATATACCGATTAATACAGTGAGGGGCACTGTATATTAGGAGATTAGATAAGGTTTGGATAAGAACTGATTAAGAAATAGGGGATTTCCAGGTTAGGAGGGGCCAGGGTCGTGATAGTTGAGACGCTTCTTGGGTTTAGTTAGTTAGAGAGTGGGATGAAGAACACTAAGGTTGTTGCAGGAACAAGTTTAAGAAGAGGAGTCCAGCAGTCCAGGGCCTTCGGGGCTTGAAGTCACACCAGCACGAGGGGACAAGAGCAGCACGAGAGTGGCAGCAACTATGTTCAATGGGAAATTGTCTAAGACTTACAGTCTGGAAAAGGTTTGGAAGCGCCATCCTTTTATTTTGCCCTCGGAGGGGAAACCAGGGGGGACCCCTAGGCAAGAACTAGTCTGGCTAGTTGGGAAGCTATAGTTCCTTGCAGAATGGGAGGGGTCAAATGCTGAATGGGCGGGGCAACCGGAAGCAGCTCCACCCACGGAAGGGCGGAGTCAGGAAGAAGAAAACCTTGTGTCGACAGTACGGCGCCATTTCGAGACGTGGCATCGGCACCAATGGAGCATTCCTGCACCCATTTTTGCTGTGGAGTGGGCTGCGTGGAGTGGAAGTGGCGACTCGCGGAAAAGAGAAAGAAGCCTGGTGGCCTTCAAGAAGAGGCACCTTGTAAGGAAGCGCCCAATGACATCATGTTGTGAGGCAGTAACTCATGTCACAGGTAGGGGCGCTGTGTGTTCTCCCCAGGTTGTGCATGCAGACGGATGAAGTCCATTGCTGTGCATGGGAGTCACGGATTTCCGATCCGGGTTTTCCATGTGGCTGAAGTCCACAGGTTTGTGTGTGTTAAAAGCTCTGCAGTTAGAGGTATGGGTGTGTCAGGTGCCAGGTGTATGTCAGTGTCAGTCTTGTGTGTGCTGGTGTGCAGAACAGAGGCCTGCAGAGCACTGGCTGAGTGCATGGAGGCACAGCCCAGTGGAGCCAGCACCCAGGGCAGCTGAATAGAATGGCACCTGCAGTGTATACAGTGATGCAAGCCGTTCATGGTACTGGTCTTGGTCATGGACAGTCCTGTGCCTGGAGGTGGATGTCCTGTGCCCGAAAGAGATGGATGTGGACAGTCCTGTGCCTGGAGGTGGATGTCCTGTGCCCGAAGGAGTCGGATGTGGACAGTCCTGTGCCCAAAGGTGGATGTCCTGTGCCCGAAAGAGACGGATGTGGACAGTCCTGTGCCCAGAGATGGATGTCCTGTGCCCGAAAGAGGACCAGCATGTGTAACGATTGCAAACTGGTGGATATGGTACCCGACTCCTATCCGGAGGATATCCTGGGCTGTGTATGGCTGTGTGGGTAAAGAGATTGTAAGAGACTGTGATGCAGGACACCCACGAGAACTAGTCAGAAGAGGGCTGGTGTGTATAGTGTGTGCAACATCTAAAGATGTGTGTTTGGAGACTTTAGTATGGCATACGGTCGCCCAGGGAAACTGGACAAGGAAAGTCTGGCCTGTTTAGGGACTGCAAATCTAAAGCCATATGATATGTATTTCTATGAACTGGTGTGAACTGAACACAGATAATATACACTGAAATGATATGCACTTGTGTGTGAATTGGACTTTAATGCTGTGAGGAAACACATTAAAGAGATTTTGTGTTGGAACTTTGTGTGTCAGTGCCTCTTCACTGCGTACGATGCTGCTGCAGCCTCACATACTGTATGGTTGAAAGAATGCGGGCAATGTGAACTGAGGCATACCCCAAATCGTGCTGCATAGCATTGTGCAAAATCTGCTGGAAACATTTTTTCAAGACAGCTTGATGTGGCTCGGTGGGGCCACGAAGACTGAAGGCTTCTGGCAATAACTCTGTGGTGTTACGAAGATTTGCTGTGGATCGGCTGCTCCATGAAGTCTACGCAGCAAGAGGTTCTGCAGCAGCAGGAGCTGCAATTCTGGCAGCAGCAAGAGGCGCTGCAGTTGCAGCAGAGAATGTGTTTATGTACTGTCTCAGGCATAGATCCCGGAAATGTTGGTACCTGCCATAGGGGTCGCCAAATTAGGGTCAGAGTGTAATTCCGATAGCTTCCCCCTAGAGGTGTTGGCAGGAAAAACTGGAAATGTTGTTGGGGATGTTACAGGGTCATAAGGATGCCCTATCTCGTGCCCATACAGGGTAACAAGTGTTCAACCCCACAGGTATGAACAGGGGGAGGAAATGTGAGGCAGTGACTCATGTCACAGGTAGGGGCGCTGTGTGTTCTCCCCAGGTTGTGCATGCAGACGGATGAAGTCCATTGCTGTGCATGGGAGTCACGGATTTCCGATCCGGGTTTTCCATGTGGCTGAAGTCCACAGGTTTGTGTGTGTTAAAAGCCCTGCAGTTAGAGGTATGGGTGTGTCAGGTGCCAGGTGTATGTCAGTGTCAGTCTGGTGTGTGCTGGTGTGCAGAACAGAGGCCTGCAGAGCGCTGGCTGAGTGCATGGAGGCACAGCCCAGTGGAGCCAGCACCCAGGGCAGCTGAATAGAATGGCACCTGCAGTGTATACAGTGATGCAAGCCGTTCATGGTACTGGTCTTGGACATGGACAGTCCTGTGCCTGGAGGTGGATGTCCTGTGCCCGAAAGAGATGGATGTGGACAGTCCTGTGCCTGGAGGTGGATGTCCTGTGCCCGAAGGAGTCGGATGTGGACAGTCCTGTGCCCAGAGATGAATGTCCTGTGCCCGAAAGAGGACCAGCATGTGTAACGATTGCAAACTGGTGGATATGGTACCCGACTCCTATCCAGAGGATATCCTGGGCTGTGTATGGCTGTGTGGGTAAAGAGATTGTAAGAGACTGTGATGCAGGACACCCACGAGAACTAGTCAGAAGAGGGCTGGTGTGTATAGTGTGTGCAACATCTAAAGATGTGTGTTTGGAGACTTTAGTATGGCATACGGTCGCCCAGGGAAACTGGACAAGGAAAGTCTGGCCTGTTTAGGGACTGCAAATCTAAAGCCATATGATATGTATTTCTATGAACTGGTGTGAACTGGAAACAGATAATATACACTGAAATGATATGCACTTGTGTGTGAATTGGACTTTAATGCTGTGAGGAAACACATTAAAGAGATTTTGTGTTGGAACTTTGTGTGTCAGTGCCTCTTCACTGCGTACGATGCTGCTGCAGCCTTACATACTGTATGGTTGAAAGAATGCGGGCAATGTGAACTGAGGCATACCCCAAATCGTGCTGCATAGCATTGTGCAAAATCTGCTGGAAACATTTTTTCAAGACAGCTTGATGTGGCTTGGTGGGGCCACGAAGACTGAAGGCTTCTGGCAATAACTCTGTGGTGTTACGAAGATTTGCTGTGGATCGGCTGCTCCATGAAGTCTACGCAGCAAGAGGTTCTGCAGCAGCAGGAGCTGCAATTCTGGCAGCAGCAAGAGGCGCTGCAGTTGCAGCAGAGAATGTGTTTATGTACTGTCTCAGGCATAGATCCCGGAAATGTTGGTACCTGCCATAGGGGTCGCCAAATTAGGGTCAGAGTGTAATTCCGATAGCTTCCCCCTAGAGGTGTTGGCAGGAAAAACTGGAAATGTTGTTGGGGATGTTACAGGGTCATAAGGATGCCCTATCTCGTGCCCATACAGGGTAACAAGTGTTCAACCCCACAGGTATGAACAGGGGGAGGAAATGTGAGGCAGTGACTCATGTCACAGGTAGGGGCACTGTGTGCTCTCCCAAGGTTGTGCATGCAGACGGATGAAGTCCATAGGTGTGCATGGAAGTCACGGATTTCTGGTCCGGGTTTTCCATGTGGCTGAAGGCCACAGGTTTGTGTGTGTTAAAAAGCCCTTCAGTAAGAGGTATGGGTGTGTCAGGTGCACATCCGTGTCAGTCTGGTGTGCAGAGCAGAGGCCTGCAGAGCACTAGCTGAGTGCACAGAGGCACAGGCCAGTGGAGCTAGCACCCAGGGCAGCTGAATAGCCTGGCACCCGCAGCGTATACAGTGATGCAAGTTGTCCATGGTACTGGTCTCAGATGTAGACAGTCCTGTGCCCAGAGGTGGATGTCCTGTGCCCGAAGGAGTCGGATGTGGACAGTCCTGTGCCCGGAGGTGGATGTCCTATGCTTGAAAGAGACGGATATGGATAGTCCTGTGCCCGGAGGTGGATATCCTGTGCCCGAAAGAGGACTAACATGTGTAACGATTGCAAACTGGTGGATATGGTGCCCGGCCGCTAGCCAGAGGATATACTGGGCTGTGAGTAAAGAGACTGTAAGAGACTGTGATACAGCGATGCAGGACACCCACGAGAACTAGTCAGAAGGGGGCTGGCATGTGTAGTGTCTACAACATTTTTACACCTATAAACCGCACCTAAATCATTATAACGCCAGGCAAGTAGTCATAAATACACCAAAGAAAAAGCACTAAGCGAAAAAGTAACAAAATATATAAATTTTATTATAACACCAATAAAATCAATCAAGTAAATACCATACATAACCAAGGGGAACCAAAAAATACAGAAAAACCACAAGGTATGGCTGGAAAAAGTGGTAACAGTCAATATGGAGTAACCTTCACAATATCAGCATCATCATAATGACAGCAAAGTAATCACATGTTCAAAGGACTATATATAAAACATTAATAATACACCTGATACCACAGCCGTCAATGACAATGAACCCAAAGCCAGTGCATATATATGATAAAATAATAGTTTATATAAAGATAAGGTGCAAAATACCAGCTAGGAACAAATATAAGTATCAACAAATAAAAACGTTTTTAAGGGTTCAGGATCATTGTAAGCTGAAGCATCAGAGGATATAATAACAGCATTAGAAAGAAGCAAGTAAAGGGAACATATTTACCCAGCATAAACCACCAGCCAGGGACCCACGACACCCGACGCACGTTTCGCTCAGGAAAGCTTCGTCCAGGTGTCTACAACATGTAAAGCTGTGTGTTTGGAGACTTTAATATGGCATGCAGTCGCCCAGGGAAACTGGACAAGGGAAGTCTGGCCTGTTTAGGGACTGCAAATCTAAAGCCATATCATATGTATTGCTATGAACTGGTGTGAACTGAACACTGATAATATACACTGAAATGATATGCACTTGTGTGTGAATTGGACTTTAATGCTGCGAGGAAACGCATTAAAAAGATTTTGTGTTGGAACTTTGTGGGTCACTGCCTCTTCACTGTGTACGATGCTGCTAAAGCCTTACAATGTCTATACCCCTCAAAGATCTGTTTAACCGATGATCACCAATCAGAAGCAGCCGGAAACCAGAAGCAGCGGAAGGCCGAGGACTCATCAGTGGTCCAAAGGATGTGGCCAGAGACTCAGCTCCTGGCAGTCACAGGCAGGTAGCGGACCAGGAGTCAAACGACGCTGAGCCAGCGATGGTCTTGAAGCCACGGGAGCGTGACTCTGAAGCATCTGCTTTGAGTGAGTCTCGGCCCAAGACTCCAGACCAATGGCCCAAGTTTGCAGCTGGTCCACCCCCTTGCTCCCCACACTGGTACCACGAGGGAGAGGGCCCCCTCCCGTTCCCTGAACAGAAGGCATGGATAGCGGCGGTGTTGGAGGAAAAGAGGCAAAATAAATTTTGGTGGAGCTGCTCTGTCCGGAAGGAGGAGCCATGGCCGGTAGGAGAACAAGCGGCCTGCTTATGTATACTAACCCATTCCATGGCTACGGATTCATCCGGGAGTCGGACACGGGAGATAAAGTATATGTGAACGCGGGTTCCATTAGGTATCAGCGTCCGCTGCGGGAAGGTGACTGGGTCACCTTCATTAAGGAGAAAGGACTCAGGGGTTATTTTTCAGTGGCGGTTGTCTTTCTGTTGCCAGAGGATGATCCTGAGCCCCACATGCACCAGGAGCGTGAGCGGGTGCAGGCTCAGAATCAACTGTCGGTTGTTGGAACGCAGGACTCAGCTTCCCCCCAGTCAGCAGCGTTGGGAACTGCGACACTGGAAGAGGTGCCTGAGCCACAACTTGGCAGTGCAGCACGGCCACTGAGTCCAGTGGTGGAGAGGCAGATCTGGTGGGAAAGTGGATAGTCTGCCTCCAGTGGGTCCTCCTCCGGGAATACCTTTATCTATGTGCAGGGGAAAGGAGCAGTGCAATATGCCAGCTACAAAGATGGTGAATAAAGGCTGCCTCTTTAAGAAATGTTGTGCTAGTTGCACCTAAAAAAAATATGTATGTATGAGACTGTTCCGCGTCTCTAAAAGGGGAAGTAATCCCAAATGCGTTGAAATGACACCAGTACAGGTCAGAGTGGGCCGAAGTTGTAAGAGTCATATAGTGTGGTCGGTGCGGCTACAGTTGAATAAGTTTGTGTGTGTTTTCCCCCTCAAAGTTCTTTTGCGCACGTTTGCGCATTCCCTGTTGGATTATGAGACTAAAGGTACCTTCACACATAACGATATTGTTAACGATATCGTCGCTTTTTGTGACGTAGCAACGATATCGTTAATAAAATCGTTATGTGTGACAGCGACCAACGATCAGGCCCCTGCTGGGAGATCGTTGGTCGCTGAAGAAAGTCCAGAACTTTATTTCGTCGCTGGACTCCCTGCTGACATCGCTAGATCGGCGTGTGTGACACCGATCCAGCGATGTCTTCACTGGTAACCAGGGTAAACATCGGGTAACTAAGCGCAGGGCCGCGCTTAGTAACCCGATGTTTACCCTGGTTACCATCCTAAAAGTAAAAAAACCAAACACTACATACTTACCTACCGCTGTCTGTCCTCCAGCGCTGTGCTCTGCACTCCTCCTGTACTGGCTGTGAGCGTCGGTCAGCCGGAAAGCAGAGCGGTGACGTCACCGCTCTGCTTTCCGGCCGCTGTGCTCACACAGACAGTACAGGAGGAGTGCAGAGCACAGCGCTGGAGGACAGACAGCGGTAGGTAAGTATGTAGTGTTTGTTTTTTTTACTTTTAGGATGGTAACCAGGGTAAACATCGGGTTACTAAGCGCGGCCCTGCGCTTAGTTACCTGATGTTTACCCTGGTTACCGGCATCGTTGGTCGCTGGAGAGCGGTCTGTGTGACAGCTCTCCAGCGACCAAACAGCGACGCTGCAGCGATCCGGATCGTTGTCGGTATCGCTGCAGCGTCGCTTAATGTGAAGGGGCCTTAAGACCCTAATGGGCTTGATCACCCTTTGTGATAAAAACAGACTGTGTGCGGCTGCTCTATGGACTATGCTGTATTAACCATGAACTGTCTTTGTTTAACTTAAATTTTCTCCCCAGGGGTTTAAGAGCAGCACACTTGGAGAGGTCAGGGTAGTGATAGTTGAGACACTTTCTGGGTTTAGTCAGAGAGTGGTATGAAGAACAGTAAAGGTACCGTCACATTAAGCGACGCTGCAGCGATCTAGACAACGATGCCGATCGCTGCAGCGTCGCTGTTTGGTCGCTGGAGAGCTGTCACACAGACAGCTCTCCAGCAACCAACGATCCCGAAGTCCTCGGGTAGCCAGGGTAAACATCGGAGGGCCGCGCTTAGTAACCCGATGTTTACCCTGGTTACCATTGTAAAAATAAAAAAAAGCTACATACTTACATTCCTGTCGCGTCCCCCAGCATCAGCTTCCCTGCACTGTGTAAGCGCGCTGGCCGGAAAGCAGAGCGGTGACGTCACCGCTGTGCCCTGCTTTACGGCCGGCCGGCGCTGACACTGGGGGACGCAGGGAAGCAGACGCTGAGGAACGTGACAGGAATGTAAGTATGTAGTGTTTTTTTTTTTTTTCACTTTTACAATGGTAACCAGGGTAAACATCGGGTTACTAAGCGCGCCCTGCGCTTAGTAACCCGATATTTACCCTGGTTACCAGTGAAGACTTCGCTGAATCGGCGTCACACATGCCGATTCAGCGATTATCAGCGGGTGATCCAGCGACGAAATAAAGTCCCGGACTTTCCCCAGCGACCAACGATCTCCCAGCAGGGGCCTGATCGTTGGTCGCTGTCACGCATAACGATTTAGTTAACGATATCGTTATGTGTGACGGTACCTTAAGTTTGTTACAGAAACAAGTTTAAGAAGAGGAGTCCAGCAGTCCAGGGCCTCGGGGCTTGAAGTCACAAGAGCATGAGGGAACAAGAGCAGCATGAAAGTGGCAGCAACTAGGTTCAGTGGGAAATCCTGGAACATCCGAGACTTTGCAGTCTGGAAAAGGTTCGGAAGCGCCATCCTTTAGTTAACCCTCGGCGGGGACCCCTAGGCAAGAACTAGTTGGGCTAGTTGGGAAGCTGCAGTTCCTTGAAGAATGGGAGGGGTCTGATGCTGAATGGGCAGAGCAACTGAAAATGGCTCCACCCACGGAAGGGCGGAGTCTGGAAGAAGGAAACCTCATGTTGGACAGCGCAGCGCCATTACGAGATGTGGCACCATTATGAGATGTGGCAGCAGCACCAGTGGAGCACTCCTGCACCCATTGTTGCAGTGGAGTGGGCCACGTGGAGTGGAAGCGCCATCCTTTATTTCACCCTTGGAGGGAAAAATGGGAGGGGACCCCCAGGCAAGAACTAGTCTGGCTAGTTGGGAAGCTGCAGTACTGGAGGGTATGCTACCGGAACAAAGATTGCCAGGAGAGCAAGGGACAGCACAGAGAAAGGATCTATGATCAGTGAGAATTACTGTGTCGGTGACTGAACTGAACTTGCTGAGTAAAGTTGTTTTGTTAAAAATGGACTTGGACTCTGTCAATCAGTGTGTAATGATATCTGGAATCGGGACAGTGCAACCTGAGGAGACCTCCAACCTAAAACTGAGTGACTTGCATTGCATACATATAAGACAACAAATGGGACATTGTGTTTTCTTTGTGGGGTGCCAGTGTGTGGCAGCCCCTCACTATGACTACCACTCTGGCCACCTCACACAGGAAGAGGGGGCTCAGTCAGTCAGGGGTGATACAGGGGGAAGGGGCTCAGTCAGGGGTGACACAGGGAGAGAGGGCTCAGTCACAGTGATACAGGTAGATGGTGCTCAGTCAGGGGTGATACAGAGAGAGGGGGCTCAGTCGAGGGTGATACAGGGGAAGGGGTCACAGGCAGGGATGATACAAGGTGAGAGGGCTCGGTCAGGGGTGATACAGGGGGAGGTGACATAGTCAGAGTGATACAGGGGGAGGGGGCTCAGTCAGGTTGATACAGGGGGTAGTGGCGCAGTCAGGGGGAGTTCTGCAGGGGTGATATAGGTGGAGGGGGCTCAGTCATTCGGGTGACACATGGGGAGGTGGTGCAGTTGGAACGCCCTCCAGGGCAGTGGGGTACTCGGTACCGGGTCCGTTACTTAAAGGGATGTGTCACGGTGGCGGGGACCCAGTCCGTGGCCCTTGGTGCCCATGTTAAAGGGATGGTCTTTAAAGGGGTTGTGGAAATAAGGAAAGTTTGTGACGCCACCTGTGGTATTTGGTCAGTGTGGACCAACGCTGCTTACAGGGGTCCTCTGGGGTGATGTTATGGCAGCTAGATGGTATAACTTCCCACAGGTGAAGTAGGTCCCCAGGGCTCCCCTGTGTAGATGAAGATGGTGTGATAAGAAACAGAGGACACAAGGTTGCAGTCTCTTTACCTCTTTACTGAAGCAATTCAGGCAGCCACAGTCCAGGATACCGGATCACAAGTGCTGGTGGCAGTCCGGCCGGCTTAGAAGCAAGTTGGGATTTCCCCTTACCAGGTCGGATTAGAAGCCTTCCCTTTAGCGCTGTGGTGTAGTTCCTTGCTGCCTATAGCTGTCTAACAAGGTCCTCAAGAGTTTTCTGCCCTTTGTGTAAGTGGGACACTAACCTGTATGACAGGTGGCTCGAGCCTTTTTACAGGGTCTCTATCACGACCCGGACTCTATACGCCACTGTGTCTTCAGGTGTTAGGGTGGGCAAGTGACCTGTAGTTCAGTTGTCCTGCCGTTTCTGCTGTGAGTCTTAGAGCCCCTCACAACCTCGGTTTCCCGGCCACCGGTGTGTGCGCTCTGTCAAGAGGTAGCTCAATTGCAGCTATTTTCTCCTGGTCTTAACTTCGCCTTTGCCTCTTTTCCCTTTCAGTCTCTTTATCAGTTGCTCTGCTCTGTCTTTCCTTCCCAGGAGCTGCATGGCCCCAGCTTTCCTTCCTCACACGTCGCTCTCCTTCCTCACACGTTGCTCTCCTCTCACCAACTAACTCTTCCTAACTGCCTTGCAACTGCCTAGCAACTGACTCATCCTCCTGACCAGAGAGAGCAGCTCTCCTGAAGTCGGGTGTAGAGCTCCCCCTTCTGGCCTAAAGTCAGAATGGTGTTGTATGTGCTGATTACCTGTTAAATGGATCCTTCCCTTCTTCCAAGCGTGACATCACTCACCCCGTGAGGAAAGCAATGCTACTGTAACAACCGGTTACCTGGGGTGTTACACAGTTAGGGGTGATACAGGGAGAGAGGAGCTCAGTCAGTGTGATACAGAGGGTAGTGGCGCAGTCAGGGGTAGTTCAGCAGAGGTGATACAGGGCGAGGTGGCGTAGTCAGGGGTGAAGGTGATACAGGGGGAAAGGGGCTCTGTCAGGGAGATACAGGGGTGGTGGCGTAGTCAGGGGGTGGTTTAGCAGGGCTGATACAAGAGGAGGTGGCACATAGTTACATAGTTATTTGTGATCGCTATTTCCCAAGTGACCCCCAACCCTTACATTTGCTATGCGGTCTGGCCTGTTGGTTAATATTAGGTCTAGCAGTGCCCCCCTTCTTGTTGAGTCCTGAACCAGTTGTGAAAGGTAATTGTCTCTCATAGTTGTCAAAAACCGATTACCTTTGCTGGAACTGCAGGTTTCTGTTCCCCAATCTATTTCAGGGTAGTTGAAGTCCTCCATAATAATGACTTCTCCTTGCACAGTCAGAGATGATACAGTGGAGGGGCTCAGTCAGTCAGGTGTGATACAGGGAGAGAGGGCTCAGTCAGGGGTGATACAAGGGAGTGGGCTCAGCCAGGGGTGTTACGAGGAGGGGGTGCACTCAGGGGTGATATAGTGGGAAAGGGCTTAGTCAGGGTTGATATAGGGAGAGGGGGTGTAGTCAAGGGGGATACAGGGTAGGGGGTGCAGTCAGGCATGATACAAGGGAGAGGGTGCAGTCATGGGTGATATTGTGGGAGGGGGCTCAGTCAGGGGTGATATAGTGGAAGGGGGCTCAGTCAGGGCTGATATAGGGGGAGGGGGTGCAGTCAGTCACGGATGAAAGGAGAAATGAGGTAATGGGGCCTGTTATGATACGGTGGTCTAGGAGCAACATGGAACGAGCTCTGAAGGAAGTGGTAACTGTACTGACCGCAGTCCCTAAGCTCAACACAACACTAGAAGTAGCCGTGGAATGCTCCTAACTCTCCCTAGGCATCTCGTCACAGCCTAAGAGCTAACTACCCCTAAAGATAGAAGCAGGAAAGCTATCTTGCCTCAGAGAAAATCCCCAAAGGATAGATTAGCCCCCCACAAATAATGACTGTGAGTGGAGAGGGAAAAGACACATACAGAATGAAACCAGGATGAGCACAGGAGGCCAGTCTAACTAAATAGATAGGACAGGATGGAATACTGTGCGGTCAGTATAAAACACTTCAAAAATCCACGCAGAGTTTACAAAAAATCTCCACACCTGACTAAAGGTGTGGAGGGCAAATCTGCCTCCCAGAGCTTCCAGCAAGACATAATTAATTCACACTGATAAGCTGGACAAACATAGAAAGCACAGAATGGATAAGTCCACAATCTATGGACAGAAAAGGGCAAGCAAAAACTTAGCTTAGCTGAACTGGTCAGGATAACAGGGAACTCCAAAGAGATGTGAATCCAACCAGGAACCATTTACAAGTGGCACTGGCTGAAGATAGAGCCAGACTTAAATAGCCGAGCAGAAGAGACGATAAGTGGAGGCAGCTGATGACAGCTAACTCCAAGGAGCAGCCATACCATTAGAAACCACAAGAGGGAGCCCAAGAGCAGAACTCACAAAAGTGCCACTTACAACCACCGGAGGGAGCCCAAGAGCGGAATTCACAACAGGGGCCCTCATTAATCTCTAAGTAACTTAGCCCCTCCCCTTTATCACCCCAGACTAAAGGCCCCTCATTTACACTTACTCACTGTTAGGCTGGCAAGAGGGCCCTCCTTTTACCATTGCAGATGTAGCAGGTAGTCATCTATCTCCCTCTGCTGCTTACACTGTGTGGGAGAGGAGCGTGCGTTATGGATGACAACACAGCTTATTACCTGAGCTGTGCTGTACAGCCTGAGAGAAGAGGACACAAACAAAGTTAACACTGGCTGTGCTACCGCCAATCAGTGTTAGCCTTATCAAGAGTTGCACCGCTCTCCCTGTTTGTTCAACGCAGGGAAGAGCAGTGACATAAAAGCCATCAGGACGCAACAGCACTCTTGTTGCTTATAGTGATCAGCAGTCTGCAGCAGGCGAACATGTCAGCTATGTTATCAAAGAAGATAAGAACAGCACTCCACCCAGCTGTAGTAGTAGAAAAAAAGCTTTTTTCCGCAATGGTAAAATTATAATACGACGTTTCGACCAACAGTAGGTCTTTGTCAAGTATGCTATGTTGTCAGTGATGCGCACACTGCTCTCTGTCTAGCTCTGGGAGGAGCCATGAGGAGTAGTGATGAATACACGGAGAGGAAGTCCTGCTCAAGTCTCCTCCCTAAGTTAGAGACCAGTGTGCGTGTCACTGATAACACAGCTGACATGCTCCTCTGCTGCAGACCGCAGCTCACTAGTTGTAAGTAACAGAACGCTCCTGCATTCTGATGACTTTTTATGTCACCACTCCTCTCAGTTAGATAACCGAGGAGAGTGGTCTGTATGCGCATTGCTGGCACACATGACTTATGTTCACCTGTGAAAGCAGATGTCAGTGCCTGAGCCCTGCGGAGAATCCTCTGGTGGGCCAGTCCGACCAATTGCACATCCCATAGTCATCCATGAAGTATAATGCATCCCATAGTATAATGCACCCCATAGTCATCCTTAAAGTATAATGCAACCTGTGGTCACCCATAACGTATAATACATCCCATAGTCATCCTTAAAGTATAATGCACCCTCATAGTCATCCATAAATAATAATACACCCTCATAGTCATCCATAAAGTATAATGCACCCTCATAGTTATCCAGAAAGTATAATACACCCTCATAGTCATCCATAAAGCATAATGAACCCCTATCATCATCTATAAAGTATAATGCACTCAATAGGTATCCATAATATATAATGCACCCCATAGTACAGGGTAGGCCATTTATATGGATACACCTAAATAAAATGGGAATGGTTGGTGATATCAACTTCCTGTTTGTGGCACAAAGCAAAAGAGACCAGAACCACATGCTCTTGTCCCTTTTATATGACCAGCTAAAAGAGGTGTGTCCAGCCCCAGGTGTGGGGAATGAGGTCACAAGTCTATTGTCCACTGGCAAAGGTACATCCCCTCAATAGCCTGTCTTACCAACTCATGGCAGACCTACTTTGCAATACAGCAGGCTGGAGGAGGGGGCTTCTGGGAACACATGTGGGAGAATTATATTAATAAACACATCTCTATGTAAAGATATACATTTTGGGGCACTTCCCTTCTACAATTCCCCTGTTGTCGAGAACACAACAATGAAATTTGAGGGAAGTGTTGTGCTGGGATTTATTTACCTGCTCAACCTCAATAATAATTTGTGACAGTTCAGGATGGAATGAAGCATAATTCTTCACTTAGGTACCTAGCCATCATCCACACGACCATCAGCTCTTCCCTGCCGTTCACCGTAACCCACATCTCTATCCACAGAGTACACCTTCTTCTTTCTTGGTTCTTAATCAAAGTCTTATTGTTGTCAAATCAAAGTCTTTTGTTATCAAAGTCTTTTTTCTATGTCTTTTCTCTGTGGTCATGTCGTTACCGGTCTTCAGGTGTCGGCCTATCCCAATGTCGTCTTTGTGGTCAGAATCTGGAATGGCTTCACCTTTACAGTCCAAAGGTCAGCCAGCATCATGCTGTGCATACCCTTCACCCTGCCAGAATTCACGTTACTCTATTTTGAGTATATCTGACTTGATAAGACTGCTGGGCGTCACAGTCTGTAGATGGGCCTCATGGCATTTTTGTAGCAGAGGCACGACTTCCATCAGGCACGACTTTACTTTCATCAGAAATGCATCAGACACGACTTCCATCAGGCACTTCTCCTGTAATCTTGATTGAAGATCATTGATGATATTCCTCCATAGATAGATACGCAGATCTTTACTAGGCAGGTCAGAATTTCTGGAGTAGGGAGTGATGTCACAGTACCTAAGTTGTCTGCAGGAAGGAACACCCTCTAATTCTAACCGACATTCAATCCATCCCTTACGAACTTCACCATTGCTAGGGTTAAAGTGGCAAATACCTTAGTTGAGGGGACCTGTCCCTAGAGAACCTCACTCTTTTTCCCATTCACACCCCATTCACACAAAGCACATATTACAATTCCATAATGCAAATAGAGACTTAAGCTCTACTGGCTGTAAATGCATGGACACCTTCACATGAACACACTTACTGAGTATTTTACCAAAAAACCAAGGAGGAATTTCTGACCCAATTTCTTTTTTTGTTCCAAGTAGAAACACAAGCATATAACCAAAACAACCTACTTGAAAATATTACCAGTAACACAAAAATTATAAAACCAAATATTTTATTGAATAATATAAAGACACCAACAAAGAAAACACAGAAAACCGGAGGAGGCACAAAAAATATATATAATAAGATAGTAATTTTATGCAAGGACCATTAGCAACAGTATATATGATGTATAGTAAATATTATGTCCTTGCTTACTAATAATATGCTTATGCAGACATGAGCAACGGCAGGGAGCCACTACTAAAAAGGATGGGGGGGGGGGGGGGGGGGAAACAGTGCTAGTGGTGCACAAAAGGTATGGTGAATATATTATTCACCCTTAAAGGTAATTCAGGTATAAGGTGCACCATGCAGAGTGCTTGTGGCAATAACGATCAATATATACGGTATAATACCAATGCAGTCTTAAAGGGAACAATCTCTGTCATCCATGTATAAGGTGCACTGTGCAGAGTACTTGTGGCAATAACGATCACTATATAAGGTATAATACCTATGCAGTCCCTATGTAACAATCTCTGTAAGATACAATACATCTTAAAGTGCATTGTGCATGTGGTGGACCTTACCGGTGCTCATGTTGGCGTTCCTGTGCCTCAACCCCGCACTCCAACGCGCGTTTCGCAGCACGTCGCTTCTTCAGGGATATTCATTGGTCACGGCCTCTGTCTGTCATGGAAATCCAAGTAGCTGATTGGTCGTGGCAAAACGCCAACGACCATTGCCACGACCAATCAGCGACGGCCATAGTCTGGCAGCGAAATGGCCGCTGCTTTACTGCCTGCAGTCAGCGCTGAGCGCTCACACAGGGTTAATGCCAATGTTAACGGACCGCGGTGTGACGCACTCCGTTAACACAGCTATTAACCCTGTGTGACCAACTTTTTACTATTGATGCTGAGCATCAATAGCATCAATAGTAAAAAGATCTAATGTTACAAATAATAATAATAAAAAAAGGTTATTCTCACCCTCCGAAGTGGCGCCCTGTCCTCGGCAGTGCAAACGGCAGGTTCTGGTGCCAAGGATGCTATGCGAGAAGGACCTGCCGTGACATCACGGTCATGTGACCGTGACGTCATCACAGGTCCTGCGCTCATACCAACCCTGGGACCAGAAGCTGCCGCGTGCACTGCACACAGGCGCCAGGACTTCAAGGGGCCTTCGGAGAGTGAGTATATGTTTATTTTTTATTTTAAGTCTTTTTTAACCACGCATATAGTGCCCACATTGCTATATACTACGTGGGCTGTGTTACATACTGCGTGGGCTCTGTTATATACTACATCTCTGCTATATACTATGTAGCTGGGCAATATACAACGTGACTGTGCAATATACAACGTGACTGTGCAATATACACTGTGGCTGTGCAATATACTACTGTACGTGCTCTATGTTATATACTACGTAGCTGTACAATATACTATGTGGCTGTGTCGGTTCTGTTATATACTACCTCGACTGTGCAATATGCTACATGGCTCTGTTATATACTACGTGGCTGTGCAATATACTACGTAGCTATGCAATATACTACGTGCCTCTACAATATACTACGTAGCTATGTTATATACTACGTGGCTCTGCTATATACTACGACGCTGACCAATATACCACATAGCTGTGCAATATACTACGTAGCTGTGCAATACACTACGTGACTGTGTTATATACTACGTGGCTGTGCAATATACTACGTGGCTCTACAATATACTACGTGGCTGTGCTATATATTACGTGGCTGACCAATATACTACATACCTGTGAAATACACTACGTGGCTATGTTATATACTATGTGGCTGTGTTATATACTATGTAGCTCTGCTATATATTACGTATGCTGTTACATACTACGTAGCTCTGTTATATACTACGTAGCTATGTTAGATACTACATCAGTTGTGTTATATACTACGTCACTTTTCAATATAGTATGTAGCCTGTGCTGTATACTACCTACATATTCTAGAATACCCGATACGTTAGAATCGGGCCACCATCTAGTATATATATATATATATATATATATATATATATATATATATATATACCGTATATACTCGAGTATAAGCCGAGATTTTCAGCCCAAATTTTTGGGCTGAAAGTGCCCCTCTCGGCTTATACTCGAGTCAAGGTGGGTGGCAGGGTCGGCGGGTGAGGGGGAGAGGGCGCTGAGGTATACTTACCTGCTTCCAGCGATCCTCGCGCTGTCCCTGCCATCCCACGGGTCTTCTGTGCTGCAGCTTCTTCCCTTCTTCAGCGGTCACGTGGGACCGCTCATTAGAGAAATGAATAAGCGGCTCCACCTCCCATAGGGGTGGAGCCGCCTATTCATTTCTCTAATCAGCGCTGCCGGTGACCGCTGATTAGAGAAAGAAGCTGCGGCACCGAAGACAGCTGTGACAGGCAGAGGGAGCCGGACGTCGGGACCAGGTAAGTATGTCATATTCACCTGTCCACGTTCCAGCCGCCGGGCGCCGCTCCATCTTCCCGGCGTCTATCTGCGCTCTGACTGTTCAGGTCAGAGGGCGCGATGACGCATATAGTGTGCGCGGCGCCCTCTGCCTGATCAGTCAGCGCAGAGACGCCGGGAAGATGGAGGCGCCGGAACGAGACGCCGGGAGCTGCAATCAAGAGAGGTGAGTATGGCTTTTTTTTTTTTAATTGCAGCAGCAGCTGCGGCGGCACAGATTTATGTGGAGCATCTATGGGCCAATATGAACGCTGCAGAGCACAGTATGGGGCACATCTATGGGGCAGAATGAACGCTGCAGAGCACAGTATGGGGCACATCTATGGGGCAGAGTGAACGCTGCAGAGCACAGTATGGGGCACATCTATGGGGCAGAATGAACGTTGCAGAGCACAGTATGGGGCACAGATATGGGACAATAATGAACGCTGCAGAGCACAGTATGGGGCACATCTATGGGGCAGAATGAACGCTGCAGAGCACAGTATGGGGCACATCTATGGGGCAGAATGAATGCTGCAGAGCATATATAGGGCACAGCTATGGGGCAGAATGAACGCTGCAGAGCACAGTATGGGGCACAGATATGGGGCAGAATGAACGCTGCAGAGCACAGTATGGGGCACATCTATGGGGCAGAATGAACGCTGCAGAGCACAGTATGGGGCACATCTATGGGGCAGAATGAACGTTGCAGAGCACAGTATGGGGCACAGATATGGGACAATAATGAACGCTGCAGAGCACAGTATGGGGCACATCTATGGGGCAGAATGAACGCTGCAGAGCACAGTATGGGGCACATCTATGGGGCAGAATGAATGCTGCAGAGCATATATAGGGCACAGCTATGGGGCAGAATGAACGCTGCAGAGCACAGTATGGGGCACAGATATGGGGCAGAATGAACGCTGCAGAGCACAGTATGGGGCACATCTATGGGGCAGAATGAACGCTGCAGAGCACAGTATGGGGCACATCTATGGGGCAGAATGAACGCTGCAGAGCACAGTATGGGGCACATCTATGGGGCAGAGTGAACGCTGCAGAGCACAGTATGGGGCACATCTATGGGGCAGAATGAACGCTGCAGAGCACAGTATGGGGCACAGATATGGGACAATAATGAACGCTGCAGAGCACAGTATGGGGCACATCTATGGGGCAGAATGAACGCTGCAGAGCACAGTATGGGGCACATCTATGGGGCAGAATGAATGCTGCAGAGCATATATAGGGCACAGCTATGGGGCAGAATGAACGCTGCAGAGCACAGTATGGGGCACATCTATGGGGCAGAATGAACGCTGCAGAGCACAGTATGGGGCACATCTATGGGGCAGAATGAACGCTGCAGAGCACAGTATGGGGCACATCTATGGGGCAGAATGAACGCTGCAGAGCATATATGGGGCACAGCTATGGGGCAGAATGAACGCTGCAGAGCACAGTATGGGGCACAGATATGGGACAATAATGAACGCTGCAGAGCACAGTATGGGGCACATCTATGGGGCAGAATGAACGCTGCAGAGCACAGTATGGGGTACATCTATGGGGCAGAATGAACGCTGCAGAGCACAGTATGGGGCACATCTATGGGGCAGAATGAACGCTGCAGAGCACAGTATGGGGCACATCTATGGGGCAGAATGAACGCTGCAGAGCACAGTATGGGGCACATCTATGGGGCAGAATGAACGCTGCAGAGCATATATGGGGCACAGCTATGGGGCAGAATGAACGCTGCAGAGCACAGTATGGGGCACAGATATGGGACAATAATGAATGCTGCAGAGCACAGTATGGGGCACAGCTATGGGACAGTATGAACGGTGCAGAGCATATATGGGGCACAGCTGTGGGACAAAATGAACGGTGCAGAGCACTATATGGGGCACAGATATGGGCCAATAATGAACGGTGCAGAGCACTATATGGGGCACAGCTATGGGACAAAATGAACGGTGCAGAGCACTATATGGGGCACAGCTATGGGACAAAATGAACGGTGCAGAGCACTATATGGGGCACAGATATGGGACAAAATGAACGGTGCCAAGCACAGTATGGGGCACAGCTATGGGACAAAATGAACGGTGCAGAGCACTATATGGGGCACAGCTATGGGACAAAATGAACGGTGCAGAGCACTATATGGGGCACAGCTATGGGGAAATATGAACGGTGCAGAGCACTATATGGCATAGCTATGGGGAAATAATGATCTATTTTTATTTTTGAAATTCACCGGTAAATGCTGCATTTCCACCCTAGGCTTATACTCGAGTCAATAAGTTTTCCCAGTTTTTTGTGGCAAAATTAGGGGGGTCGGCTTATACTCGGGTCGGCTTATACTCGAGTATATACGGTATATATATATATATATATACTAGATGGTATATATATACACTGCTCAAAAAAATAAAGGGAACACTAAAATCCCACATCCTAGATATCACTGAATGAAATATTCCAGTTGTAAATCTTTATTCATTACATATTGGAATGTGTTGAGAACAATAAAACCTAAAAATGATCAATGTAAATCACAGCTAATATCCCACGGAGGTCTGGAGTTGGAATGATACTCAAAATCAAAGTGGAAAATGAAGTTACAGGCTGATCCAACTTCAGTGGAAATGCCTCAAGACAAGGAAACGATGCTCAGTAGTGTATGTGGCCTCCACGTGCCTGTATAACCTCCCTACAACGCCTGGGCATGCTCCTGATTAGGTGGCGGATGGTCTCCTGAGGGATCTCCTCCCAGACCTGGACTAAAGCATCTGCCAACTCCTGGACAGTCTGTGGTGCAACGTGACGTTGGTGGATGGTGCGAAACATGATGTCCCAGATGTATTCAATCGGATTCATGTATGGGGAACGGGTGGGCCAATCCACAGCTTCAATGCCTTCATCTTGCAGGAACTGCTGAAACACTCCAGCCACATGACGTCTGGCATTGTCCTGCATTAGGAGGAACCCACGGCCAACCGCACCAGCATATGGTCTCACAAGGGATCTGAGGATCTCATCTCGGTACCTAATGGCAGTCAGGCTACCTCTGGTGAGCACATGGAGGGCTGTGCGGCCCTCCAAAGAAATGTCACCCCACACCATTACTGACCCACTGCCAAACCGGTCATGCTGAAGGATGTTGCAGGCAGCAGATTGCTCTCCATGGCATCTCCAGACTCTAACTCATCTGTCACATGTGCTCAGTGTGAACCTGCTTTCATCTGTGAAGAGCACAGGGCGCCAGTGGCGAATTTACCAATCCTAGTGTTCTGTGGCAAATGTCAAGTCTCCTGCACAGTGTTGGGCTGTGAGCACAACCCCCATCTGTGGACGTGGGGCACTCAGAACATCCTCATGGAGTCAGTTTCTAACCGTTTGTGCAGACACATGCACATTTGTGGCCTACTGGAGGTCATTTTGCGGGGCTCTGGCAGTGCTCCTCCTGTTCCTCCTTGCACAAAGGCTGAGGTAGCTGTCCTGTTGCTGGGTTGTTGCCCTCCTACAGCCCCCTCCACATCTCCTGGTGTACTGGCCTGTCTTCTGGTAGCGCCTCCAGTCTCTGGGCACTACGCTGACAGACACAGCAAAACTTCTTGCCACAGCTTGCATTGATGTGCCATCCTGGATGAGCTGCACTACCTGAGTCACTTGTGTGGGTTGTAGAGTTTGTCTCATGCTACCACGAGTGTGAAAGCACAACCAACATTCAAAAGTGACCAAAACATCAGCCAGAAAGCATTGGTACTGACATGTGGTCTGCAGAATCACTCCTTTAGGGAGTGCGTCTTGATGATTGTAAATAATTTCCATCTGCTGTCTATTCCATTTGCACAACAGCATGTGAAATTGATTGTCAATCAGTGTTGCTTCCTAAGTGGACAGTTTGATTTCACAGAAGGTTGATTTATTGGAGTTATATTCGGTTGTTTAAGTGTTCCCTTTATTTTTTGAGCAGTGTATGAATATATATATATATATATATATATATATATACATATATATATATATATATATATATATATATATATATATACGAAAAAAATTGGAACAGCATCCAGTATTACCTCACATGTTGTGCAAAGCTCTCCCAACCAGTAATCCAATGGTCTACAATAGTAGAATCAAAAAAAGAAAAGGAGCACAAAAAACTGAAGAAAGTAAGTGGACTTTATTGCCTGAACGGCGTGGCAACGTTTCGGATGTAATATACTTTTTCAAGCAGTGAACACATGAGTGAAACAGCCTTTTATATGAAATACATACATATCTCATTAAAAAACTAATTATGTGCAATATTATAAAAATTTATATAAAATACATGAAATAACAATCAATAAAAAAGTGCATCTGTGCAGGTTGAAATACCCCTTTTAAATCCAATATTAATAAATATAATACATTACGTGTTGCGTGATTGTGGTTAAAATTAACTAAATAGTCAATTAGCGTTTAGATAAAATCAGGTGTCCCTGTCCCATAATCATGATTAAAACAGACTTAAGGTACCTTCACACTAAACGACGCTGCAGCGATCCAGACAACGATCCGGATCGCTGCAGCGTCGCTGTTTGGTCGCATGTAATATACTTTTTCAAGCAGTGAACACAAGATTGCCTTGCGCAGGCGTGTACTACGGAGGACAGAGAATGAACTTCAATCCAATATTGCGGCCAGCATGCAGCCAGCGGGTAAGGAAAGGGTGAATCAAACACCCGAAAACTCCGACCATATGACCCAAAACCAGTCCCGCCAAATTCAGGTGACAGGTTCCCTTTAAGTATTTTGTGTTGCATATCTCTGTGATTTAAGGGCATGAAAATTCAAAGTTGGAAAATTGCGAAATTTTCTAAATTTTCGCCAAATGTTTTTTTTTTTTTTCACAAATAAACTCAAGTAATGTGAAGGAAATTTTACCACTAACATGAAGTACAATATGTCACGAGAAAACAATGTCAGAATCACCGGGATCCGTTGAAGCGTTCCAGAGTTATAACCTCATAAAGGGACAGTGGTCAGAATTGTAAAAATTGGCCCCGTCATTAACGTGCAAACCACCCTTGGGGGTAAAGGGGTTAAAGGGGTTTTCTCACAAATGATAGTTCATTTTAAAAATTGACTGTGTCTGACCGTGTATGGAGCATACCACTTCTCCTGGGCAGGGGAGGAAGCAAAAGACAATGCTGATATTACAGCAGGGGATCACAGTGGATTCATTTTGTGAGGTAAAATATTTCACTGACTGTTTTTAAAAATATTTTACCTCACAAAATGCATCCTTTGCGATCTTCTGCTGTAATGTCAGTATTGTCTTTGAGGGAGGACACAACACAGGAAGGAGAGAGAAGGGGGGTAGCACATGGGGTAGACAGGTCAAAGAAGAGAGCACAGAAGGTCAGCACATGGGGAAAGAGAGCGTAGATAGGTGGGTGAGCACATGGGAGGAGAGATTCTCAACGCTGCAAAGCCTGTCCCCATTGTGAAATTACTGCCCTCCCGATGCGATAGCATCGGGCCTCCATCTAGTACATTTATAAATGCTCTCTGTGTAAGGTATACAGTTTAAGCATTTCTTAGTTTAGTTTCTTAGCATATTAACTTGTTTATATATATTTTTTCAGATATGCCTCGTTCTTGCCTTAATAAAGCAGGTAGTTTTTGCTACATATGCGGACAAGTCACTTTTGTGTCACAAAAGTGAGAATTAGCTACCATGATAAGGAAAGCCTACAACCTCTACTTTGGATGCAGAATAGGAGTTGGGCTCCACATATGTACTGCAATAGATGTGCATCACATCTTACCAAGTGGTTGCATGGGACTGCCTTTTGCAATCCCAGTGATCTGGAGAGAGCAAACCGACCAAACTACCAATTTCTATTTCTGCATGGCGCCCCTATTAGTAAAGAAGTTTCTAAGAAGGAGGAGTGGACTTTACAGTATTCAAACATTCCATTTGCAATACACCCAGTACCACATACAGAAAAACTGCCAGTTCCAAAAGCACCAGAAACATTTTCAATCAAGTAAAGTGAGGAAGAAGAGGGTGCTTGGTGTCATGAAGCATCTTCCTCTCACGACCCAGACTTTGTGTCAGCAACCTCAACTGAACCATACTTTATAACACAAAGTGAAGTGAACAATGACAGAGATTTGGACCTGCTCAAGAGTAAGGCTGAGCTCTTAGGCTATGTGCACACTTTGCGGATTCCACTGCGGATTTTTCCGCAGCAGAATTCCAAAATCCGCAGTGAAAACCCGTTGCGGTTTTTACTGCGGATTTATCGCGGTTTTTACTGCGGTTTCTTATGCGGATTTTCATCTGCAGTTTCCTATTGGAAACCTGTGTAGTCGCCATCTTTACTTGGGCCCACTGCACCATGAGAGTGCATTTGATTTGAGGCCTAGACAGGTAAGCACCTTTGCCTGTTTTTCTGTGGTGTTTTTTCTAGAATAGTGGAGGTTTTTTCCTCCTGTTGTAGTTTTTGCTGTTAGACTAGGACTGGCAAGCGTGAGGACCCTTGACGTGGGTTGCCAGCTTATGTATTGTGGCCATAATATTAACTAATACCTTACATATTTTGATATGTTCTAGTGCACTTTTTTTACTTTTACTTTTTGAGGTGCAGTTGGGCTCTGATGGCTTTGTAAGTTGTGGCCTCTGTTCACACGGGACGCATTACAGTTAGCGCTGGTCAGCCCGCCACATGGCGTTACTAATAGGCTAGGATCCAGTTGCTGTGCATACTCTGTGTGAACACTGCTGCAGATTATTTATTTGCACTGGTGTGCCAAGCAGCCATTCCCTGATTGTAGGCTTGCTGTCTTATTTGGTATTATCACACCTGTGTAGTCGCCATCTTTACTTGGGCCCACTGCACCATGAGAGTGCATTTGATTTGAGGCCTAGACAGGTAAGCACCTTTGTCTGTTTTTCTGTGGTGTTTTTTCTAGAATACTGGAGGTTTTTTCCTCCTTTTTTTCCTCCTGTTGTAGTTTCCTATTGGAGCAGGTGAAAATCCGCAGAAAAGAAGTGACATGCTGCAGAATGTAATCCGCAGCGTTTCCGCGTGGTTTTTTGCGCAGCATGTGCACAGCGTTTTTTGTTTCCCATAGGTTTACATTGTACTGTAAACTCATGGGAAACTGCTGCGGATCTGCAGCGGTCAAATCCGCTGCGGATCCGCAGCAAAATCCGCAAAGTGTGAACATAGCCTTAGGCTCCAGGCTACAACAATGGAATCTCCTAACGAGCGATGTTCGGATTTCTTTTTTCCGCAACTTTGATAAAGGTCCAATACTTCTTCATGGAGGGTGATCTTGTGGCATGCAACAACATCAACAGTTTAATGGAAGCACTAAAAATAAGTCATAATCTAGAGGAATGGAGGCTCTTCATCGATGTAGATTTGTCGCTCTCTGTTACACCTTGGATCCTGGTGAGATGCCTCTTCCCCAGCCAAACCAGATCTCAGACTTTGCACTGATGGGTGCAGTACCCTGAAACACAGTGTCTGCAAATTAAGGTGACAAGCCTCGTTAGAGAGTCGATATTGACTTTTAGGATTGCTAATTCCTATGGGTGGCACTAGAGTTCTAGTCCCCTTCCTCTCTGAAGAGACAATTTGCATATTTCCCAGAGGAGCATTGCTCCTTAAAAGACTCCTCATCTCATTCTAGAATGCTGTATATATGTCTTCTTTAATAGTGGGCACTTAAAATTATGTGCACCCCTACTGCATTCATGTTTACCTTCAATGTAGCACAAATATTTTACGATACGATACGATACGATACACTTTATTGATCCCGTGGGAAATTATGGTATCACAGCAGCATGACTTACATCATAAAAATCATAAAGGAATTACATAGTTGACATGACAGTTTGTTGACAGAAGAACATTATACATTAAAATAGGACATACACAACAAGTGAACTGAAATGTAGAGAAATAAGTAGACATTCACCTTGGTGGTTTAACCCTAATGTTATTATTGTACATTCCCATGGCAGTTGGCACAAACGATTTCCTATATTTTTCCTTCTTACACCTCAGAAGTATAAGCCGGTTGCTGAAGGTGCTCTTCTGTCTCATGAATAGCTCATATAGTGGATGTGCATTATTGTTCATAATCGCCATACACTTTCTCAGAGTTCTTTTCTCCACTATCTCCCCAAAAGAGTCCAGATTGCAGCCCACAGCAGAACTTGCCTTCTTAATAATCTTATTCAGCTTATTAGCATCAGAGGCCCGCACACTACTACCCCAGCACGTGATTGCAAAAAAGATGGCACTTGCCACCACAGATTGGTAGAACATTTCTAACATTTTGCTACACACATTAAAAGACCTCAGTTTCCTTAGGAAATACAGTCTGCTCATCCCCTTCTTGTAGACAAACTCTGAGTGGCATCTCCAGTCCAGTTTGCTATCCAAATGGACCCCCAAATATTTGTAACTCTCCACCTGCTCTACCTCCTGACCAGCAATAGGGATCGGTAAGCATTCCATCTTAATCCTGCTATAGTTGGCCACCAACTCCTTAGTTTTCTTAACATTTAGTTGTAGATAGTTACCATTGCACAATCCACGAAATTCGACACCACCCTTCTATATTCCTCATCCCCCTGATCTCCCCTAATGCATCCCACAACCACAGAGTCATCCGAAAATTTTTGAAGGTGGCAAAGTTCAGATTTATACTGAAAGTCTGAAGTATACAGTGTGAATAGAAAGGGCGCAAGCACCGTTGCCTGGGGGGCACCTACACTGCTCAATAATCTGCTTGACACCACTGCTCCCATCTGTACAAACTGTGGCCGATCTGATAGGTAGTCAGTTATCCAATTTCTCATCCCCTCCTCAACCTTCATATCAGTCGTCTTTTTGTGTAGTAAAAGTGGCTGCAGGGAGTTAAATGCACTCGAGAAATCGAAGAACATCGCTCGCACCGTGGTTCCGTCAGTCTCCAGAAATGAATGTACCCTATGTAACAGAGAAAGAATAGCATCATCCACCCCCAATCTATGTCGGAAAGCAAACTGATGGGGATCGATAAAAGCATTGACCCTCGGTCTTAAGTGAGCAAGCACTAATCTTTCCAAGGGCTTCATAGCGTGAGATGTTAAGGCTACAGGACGATAGTCATTTAGGGTTGCAGGAGAAGTCGTCTTGGGTACCGGCACCAGACAGGAAGTTTTCCATAACACTGGTACCCTCTGTGTTTGTAGACTTCCATTAAATAGGCGCGTAAAGACAGTACACAGCTGGTCTGCACAAACTTTAAGGACACGTGAGCTGAGTCCATCTGGTCCTGCAGCTTTACCAATGTTAAGTGACTTAAACTGCCTCCTCACATCATTTTCGGATACTCTAAAATTGGTCTGCTCATCCTTCAATATCGATGTTGCAGAATTTGCACCCAGTTCCCATCCACTATCAGTTGGCATTACACATGTACTGCTAAATCTATTGAAATACTCATTCATCTCATTAGCCTTGTCCATTGTTCCTGGATCATTTTCAGGCCTCACTTTAAGCCCAGTCAGTAATTTCATTCCTGACCAAACCTCTCTGGTATTATTGTGGGACAGTTTCTTTTCAAGTTTAATTCTGAAGGCTTCCTGGGCCTCCTTTATTTTATGCTTCAGTTCATGCTGTGTCATTTTAATTTCCTCTTTGTCACCCAGTTTAAATGCCTTTTTTTTTCCTGTTGAGCAAATGCTTCAATTCCTTTGTTATCCATGGCTTGTTTGCAAAACACCTACTCTTTTTAGTCGGCACCAACATATCAGTGCAGAAGTTAATGTAGTCAGTCACTCTACCAACCACTTCATTAACATTTGTATACTCGTCCATTGTCCCAAGCAGCACATCCCAGTCTGTAAAATGAAAGCAATCCTGTAAAGCCTGTTCATTTGTTGGACTCCACATTCGAACTGATTTAATCTTAGCAGGCTGTTTTCTAACAACAGGTTGCTAGACTGGTGACAATAGTATAAGATTGTGATCAGACTTCCCCAAGGGCGGCAGGGTAGAGGATGAATAAGCATTCTTGACATTCGCATAGAGTAAGTCCAACGTAATTTTGTCACGTGTTGTACATTTAACACATTGATAGAATTTAGGTAAGGCAGTAGACATTTTAGCCCGGTTAAAATCCCCAGAGATTACAGTAAGCGAGTTGGGGTGTTTCAGCTGGAGCCGAGCAATGACTCCTGACAGCACTTCACCTGCAGCCTCATGGTTTGCAGTTGGTGGTATGTACAAACACTATTGCAGTAACAAGCGAGAATTCTCTAGGAATATAGTAAGGTCTGAGGCCAACAGCTAGCAATTTAATGTTCGGACAACAATGGCGCTCCCTCCCTTTTAATGCAGAAGTGAAAAGATCTGAATAGTGTTATATGGCATCTCATGGAAGTGGAAAGTTTTAGACTACAGTTGTGTGAAAAAGTGTTTGCATCCTTCCTGATTTCTTCTTCTTTTATATGTTTGTCACACTTTTATATGTTTCAGATCACCAAACAAATTTAAATGTTAGACAAAGACAACACAAGTAAACACAAAATGCAGTTTTATAATTAAGGTCTTTATTATTAAGCAAAAAAAAAATCCAAACCTATAGGGACCTGTGTGAAAAAGTGATTGTCCCCCTCCCCTTAAAACATAAATTAACTGTAGTTTATCACATCTTTGGAAAGCTGAGTTCAAATTCCCGAGCCAAAGCCAGGCCTGATTACTGCCACATCTGCTCTCAATCAAGAAATCACTTAAATAGGACCTGCATGACAAAGTGAAGTAGACCAAAAGATTTTCAAAAGCTAGACATCATGTCGCGATCCTAAGAAGTTCTGGAACAACTGAGAAACAAAGTAATTGAGATCTATCAGTCTGGAAAGGGTTATAAAGCCATTTCTCAAGGTTTGGGACTCCAGCAAACCACAGTGAGAGCCATTATCCACAGACGGCAAAACATGGAACAGTGGTGAACCTTCCCAGGAGTGGCCGGCTGACCAAAATTACCCCAAGAGTGGATCAACTACTCATCCAAGAGGCCACAAAAGACCCCAATACAACATCCAAAGAACTGTAGGCCTCACTTGCCTCAGTTAAGGTCAGTGCTCATGACTACACCATAAGAGACTGGGCAAAAATGGCCTGCATGGCAGAGTACCAAGATGAAATCAAGATGAACCATGTCATGTCAGTTTTGCCAGAAAACATCTTGATGATCCCCAAGACTTTTGGGAGAATACTCTGTGGACTGACAAGACAAAAGTTGAAGTTTTTGGAAGGTGTATGTCTCATTACACCTGGCGTAGAAGTAACACAGCATTTCAGAAAAGTATCATTATATCAACAGCAAAATATGGTGGTAGTAGTGTGATGGTCTGGGGCTGTTTTGCTGCTTAAGGACCAGGAAGACTTGCTGTGGTAAATGGAACCATAAATTCTGCTGTCTACCAAAAAATCCTGAAGGAGGTACGGTATGTCCGGCCATGTGTTCCTGACCTCAAGCTGGAGCGCACTTGGGTTACGCAGCAGGACTATGATCCAAAGAACACCAGCAAGTCCACCTATGAATGGTTTAAGAAAACAAAATTCATGCTCAGAAACCCTCCAATGTGGCTGAGTTACAACAATTCTGCAAAGATGAGTGGGCAATAATTCCTTTATTGCAGTTGTTGCTGCTAAGGGTGGCTCAACCAGTTATTAAGTTTAGGGGGCAATCCCTTTTTCACACAGGGGCCTGCAGGTTTGGATTTCTTTTTCCCTTAATAATAATTAAGACCCTCATTTAAAAACTGCATTTTGTGGTTACTTGTGTTATCTTTGATATTTATTATTATGTTGATGATCTGAAACATTTAAGTGTGACAAACATGCAAAAGAATAGAAAAGAATATGGATCGCCCCCAGACACAGGGCCACGGGTTCTCGATACCGGGCCTCTCTGGTTCGGTTCTGAGGCTGTCACGGTGGCTAGACCCGGTCTGCGACCCTGCTAAGGGGCGTCCAATGAAAATGGTGGAACAGTCTGTCAGGGGTTCGTGACGCCACCTGTGGTGTTCGGTCAGGGTGACCGACGCTGCTGTGGGGTCCGCTGGGGTGATGGGATGGCAGCTGGATGGTATAACTTCCCACAGGCGAAGTAAGTCCCCAGGGCTTCCCAGTAAGGTGGATGGTGATGGTGTGAGGTGCAAGCAATAACGAGGACACAGGGTTGCAGTCTCTTTTCCTCTTTACTGAAGACTTCAGGATCCTCAATCCAGAGCACGTTTAACAGGGCTATCAGAGACCGGCCGGTCCGATGGGCACATCCAGAGTTTCCTTCGCAGATGGAAATCGTTGCCTACCACTAGCGCCTGTGTGTTGTAGTCCTACCCTGCTGAGCATTCGGAATAGTCCTCACAACTGCTGTTCTCGTTCGTTCGTTCTCTACAGCTCTCTCTCTCTCGTTCTTTGGTTCCAGATGTTACTAGTTTCTAACATCCCCCAGGTATGTTATGGCTAGGACGCCACCCGTTTGACGGGAAGGCTCGGAGCTCTTCCGGGACCCTAGAGATGCCCCTCTCCACGCGTTGCCCCCTATGTCTTCGTAGGTGTAGTAAGGTAGACAGCCAACCTATAATTGACTGTCCGGCGGAGTTTGAAGTAAGGCCTGAAGTCAGTTACTCCTGCGGTGTTCCGGCCACCAACTACGCGCCTCAGTAAGATGTTGCCTCTCTCTCTCGGCACGACTCTTACTGGCTCTCCTTTGTGCTTGATCTCGTTTACACTGTTCCACAATATCCTTCCCTTCGTGTCTCTCTCCTGGATACCGCCGCAGGGTGTGCAGGTGCGGTTCCGTTACGTTCTGTTCCGTTTGCTAGGCACCTGCCAGGTTCCCACGCCTGACAGGGACCCCACTGTGCCTTCTCCCTGCAACACCCCCTGCCACGGGATGTTGCCTGGTTCCAACCCAGTCAGCTTCTGACTAACTTCTTCCCCAGCCCCTAGTTTTACCAATATGAGGAGTGGCCCAATAAATAAAGCCTTTTTCTCCCCCTAGTGGCCGGAGTGTGAAGTATAATGTGTTCTGGTGATACCTGGTCAGGAGAACTCCTTAGTGCCATCAGACGTACCGCCACTCTCCTTAGCGGCAGAGTGCCATACTGCAACGACCAGGTCTCTGGGGCGCTGCACTCCCCCCCAGTTAAATCCAGTACTCCTGGTCTGGGAAGAACAACAACAATATAATACAGCAAAAGATATACAAAATTTTTGAAATGCTTAGAACAAGTAAATAGAAAAGGTGCTTCCCTTTATGGAAGGTAAGGACACTTGAACGTTACAAACACAAAAAAAAAGGATTAAATATTTTTAAATAACATTTTGACTATAAATAACTCTCAGTACCCAGCCGGGTATTCTACTAAGTGCAAACTCTGATTTAACTTTTCCTTTAAGGGCGTATAAGCTGAACCCACTAAAGGCCTACTATAACATTCTATAACAACAATTCAACTTTCTTTCAACTGTCATTGTGCCGATCATCTTTCTACATCTCTCAGGAGGACTCTCTCTCTAACCCCTACGGGTTCACTTTCAAGCTTTCCTGTCCTCAATCTCTGTCAACATTATCAAACTTTCTAAATTTTTAACATTGTTAACGTTTCAACTTTTATTAAGGCAATCATGAAAACATTCCCTTTAAGAGGGACCCAAGTCTCTAGTGCAGATTCTCTCTCTGTCTGCAAGTTCACCGCAAGCAAGACCTTTCGCATCATGTCTTCGCAAAGTCTTCTTTTGCTTTTAAAACCAGTAGGGAGCACATTTAAGAAGGTGCAAACTATATACAAAGCAGTTCTGAATCATTCACCGTCCATGACCCGGCAGTCTTTGAAACAATGATGAACTTTGTGCAAAAGTAGAAAAGAAATAGAAAACAATAGGGATCCCGGGTAAACAAAGGGATCCCTAGGAGTTAACCCTGGTCGGGTTTAAAGTAGCAGCAACAGCAGGAAACAGTTAACTATATACAACTTTCAGGTCTTCGAGGTTTATCTATGCTCTGGTGGCCTCTGCCAGGGCCTAACCAGACAGGTAGACCTCGAGGGTCTGGGAAGCCTCAAATCCAGGCCTATTTCTGGCAGTGCAGGAGTCCAGTGAGCGATCCGAGGAACAGCAGCAGCGGCTGCCGCTGCTTCGGCCAATTCTTCCTCCAAGGACTTGGCAGCAACCAGGACGGAGGTACAACGCTGGATATCCCGAGCCCACCAACTATGGCCCTTCTGGTATCTGCAGTAGCTTACCGCATCTCCCGGCAGCAGGACGGGACCCTTACTGTCGCCCCGCAGACCAGCCTCCACCACCTCCCGGGTGATATGGACCCTTATTGTCGATCCAATTTCCTGGACAAAGCCTCTTCCTCTCTGGGGCTGGTACACGATCACCACTCCCCATTTCAGCAATGACCCATCCAGCAGCTCACCGCGGGCCTCCCGTTCCACATCCCTGGCATGCTCAGCTATGAGGTGCTTCCGATAATCCGCCCAGGGGAAGGAGCCCATGTCCCACTCACGCGTTTCCGGGTCGAATGATGCGGACTCCGGAACTCCACCAACCGAGCCGGTAGTCGGGTCATGCGTCGGCGGAACACAGATCCCCGATCGGCCAGGGTACCGAGCTTGCTCGTAGGTGGGGGCTCTGGCAGCTCCACGCCGTTCCTCAGGGGCGGTCACCTGGTCTGGTGCATGTAGCGGGGGTTCCGCAGACAGCTCCCAGGACTCAATCTTTTCCAGCGGCGGCATGCCGGTATAATCCTCCGGTGATGGGGACCTAGACTGGGCCATCTTTCTCCGCAAGCCTCCCCGGCTTTCCAGCTCCACTCCGTCTAAGTCATAGTTTCGTTTCTTCGGTCTCTGCCGGCCATAGAAGATGAGAAGGCGGACCTCAGCCGCTGACGGACCTGCCCTCAGGATACAGCAATACTTAGACTGGGTGGCCATTATCCTTCGCGCTCTCCAGCTTACTCACGCCCACTTCCACGCCCTTCTTCTTCTCTTGCGCTCCTCGTGGCGCTACAATGGCGGCGGTTTTGGCGGGAATCTTGCGGCCGATAGCAATACACAGTCCTTGTAATAACCCACAGTCCAACACGTTTCAATCACAGTTCCAAGGCACACATGACCCAATTCTTCAGGCTTAGGTACGATCCTGTTCGTGACGCCAAGTTGGATCGCCCCCAGAAGCAGGGCCACGGGCTCTCGATACCGGGCCTCTCTGGTTCGGTTCTGAGGCTGTCACGGTGGCTAGACCCGGTCCGCGACCCTACTAAGGGGCGTCCAATGAAAATGGTGGAACAGTCTGTCAGGGGTTCGTGATGCCACCTGTGGTGTTCAGTCAGGGTGACCGACGCTGCTGTGGGGTCCGCTGGGGTGATGGGATGGCAGCTGGATGGTATAACTTCCCACAGGTGAAGTAAGTCCCCAGGGCTTCCCAGTAAGGTGGATGGTGATGGTGTGAGTGGAGCGCCCCCAGACACAGGGCCACGAGTTCTTGGTACCGGGCTTCTCTGGTTCGGTTCTGAGGCTGTCACGGTGGCTAGACCTGGTCCGTGACCCTGCTAAGGGGCGTCCAGTAAAGGGATTTGTACAGTCTGTCAATGGTTCATGACGCCACCTGTGGTGTTCGGTCAGGGTGACCGACGCTGCTGTGGGGTCCGCTGGGGTGACGAAATGGCAGCTGGATGGTATACCTTCCCACAGGTGAAGTATGTCCCCAGGGCTTCCCAGTAAGGTGGATGGTGATGGTGTAAGGCGCAGTCAATAACGAGGACACAAGGTTGCAGTCTCTTTACCTCTTTACTGAAGGCTTCAGGATCCTCAATCCAGAGTACGTTCAACCTGGCTATCAGAGACCGGCCGGTCCGATGGGCACATCCAGAGTTTCCATCGCAGATGGAAATCGTTGCCTACCACTAGCGCCTGTGTGTTGTAGTCCTACCCTGCTGAGCATTCGGAATAGTCCTCACAACTGCTGTTCTCGTTCGTTCGTTCTCTACAGCTCTCTCTCTCGCTCTTTGGTTCCAGATGTTGCTAGTTTCTAACGTCCCCCAGATATGTTATGGCTAGGACGCCACCCGTTTGACGGGAAGGCTTGGAGGTGTTCCGGGACCCTAGAGACGCCCCTCCCACAATGTTGCTCCCTATGTCTTCGTAGGTGTAAAAGGTAGACAGCCAACCTATAATCAACTGTCCAGCGGAATTTGAAGTAAGGCCTGAAGTCAGTTACTCCTACGGTGATCCGGCCACCGACTATGCGCCTCAGTAAGATGTTGCCTTCCTCTCTCGGCACGACTCTTACTGGCTCTCCTTTGTGCTGATCTCGTTTACACTGTTCCACAATATCCTTCCCTTCGTGTCTCTCTCCTGGATACCGCCGCAGGGTGTGCAGGCGCGGTTCCGTTACGTTCTGTTCTGTTCGCTAGGCGCCTGCCAGGTTCCCACGCCCGACAGGGACCCCCCTGTGTCTTCTCCCTGCAACACCCCCTGCCACGGGATGTTGCCTGGTTCCAACCCAGTCAGCTTCTGACTAACTTCCTCCCCAGCCTCTAGTTTTACCAGTGTGAGGAGTGGCCCAATAAATAAAGCCTTTTTCTCCCCCTAGTGGCCGGAGTGTGAAGTGTAATGTGTTCTGGTGATACCTGGTCAGGAGAACTCTTTAGTGCCATCGGACGTACCGCTACTCGCCTTGGGGCCATACTGCAACGACCAGGTCTCTGGGGCGCTGCATGAGGTGCAGGCAATAACGAGGACACAGGGTTGCAGTCTCTTTACCTCTTTACTGAAGACTTCAGGATCCTCAATCCAGAGCACGTTTAACAGGGCTATCAGAGACCGGCCGGTCCGATGGGCACATCCAGAGTTTCCTTCGCAGATGGAAATCATTGCCTACCACTAGCGCCTGTGTGTTGTAGTCCTACCCTGCTGAGCATTCGGAATAGTCCTCACAACTGCTGTTCTCGTTCGTTCGTTCTCTACAGCTCTCTCTCTCTCGTTCTTTGGTTCCAGATGTTACTAGTTTCTAACGTCCCCCAGGTATGTTATGGCTAGGATGCCACCCGTTTGACGGGAAGGCTCGGAGCTCTTCCGGGACTCTAGAGACGCCCCTCTCCACGCGTTGCCCCCTATGTCTTCGTAGGTGTAGTAAGGTAGACAGCCAACCTATAATTGACTGTCCCGCGGAGTTTGAAGTAAGGCCTGAAGTCAGTTACTCCTGCGGTGTTCCGGCCACCGACTACGCGCCTCAGTAAGATGTTGCCTCTCTCTCTCGGCACGACTCTTACTGGCTCTCCTTTGTGCTTGATCTCGTTTACACTGTTCCACAATATCCTTCCCTTCGTGTCTCTCTCCTGGATACCGCCGCAGGGTGTGCCGCTGCGGTTCTGTTACGTTCTGTTCCGTTCGCTAGGCACCTGCCAGGTTCCCACGCCTGACAGGGACCCCCCTGTGCCTTCTCCCTGCAACACCCCCTGCCACGGGATGTTGCCTGGTTCCAACCCAGTCAGCTTCTGACTAACTTCCTCCCCAGCCCCTAGTTTTACCAATGTGAGGAGTGGCCCAATAAATAAAGCCTTTTTCTCCCCCTAGTGGCCGGAGTGTGAAGTGTAATGTGTTCTGGTGATACCTGGTCAGGAGAACTCCTTAGTGCCATCAGACGTACCGCCACTCTCCTTAGCGGCAGAGTGCCATACTGCAACGACCAGGTCTCTGGGGCGCTGCAAATACACAAGTGTATATTCATACTTGTGTTTGCAAACCGAAACAGAGTTCTGTGCTCCTGTTTCATTCTCTCTATTTCTTTCTCTCTCTTTTTAATACTGTCTTCTCTCTCACTTATTTTCTTTCTCCCTCTCATTCTTTCTAGGTCTACTTCTTTCTTTCATTCTTCTTTTGCTTTTTGTGTCAATCTTTTTTATGTTATAAACGATATCATGTGGCAAATGACTGTACTTTTGTGAGGGGTGATTTAAATAGCAATTAACAGGACATTTATGGGTGAGGCATGGAGGTTGTGGTGGAACTTGAAGCCTTTCTACATCTCCTCCCACTGGAGACTGTCACTGACAACAAGCTGTTCCATAAACATGAACACCCAAGGAGTGAAAAACAGGTATGTAGCTGTCGTAATATATTACAAGACTATATTCCTAATCCAGCATGCTAAATGGCAATGTGGAAGAAAATGTAAAATTAGTATTGGGCAAATAATTTATTTATGCTTTATAGTTTACCGTTACATAGCTCCTGCCATATGGGCCACGTGTGGTTGACAACATTTCCATGAATGTAGTATGCCTCGGGGCAGCGTGGTTTTCTCCTAAGAAAGGAATCAGGTGTTAGAATGCAACAAGCTTGATCCTTCTCTTACTGAAATCATCTGCCCGGAGACAGTCAGGAGACCCCATACTCATTAGATGGTTGTCGGGGCCCACTGAACATAAATCATGAGGTTTGACTGACTTTTATCTCATGAATGGGGCCTCTATAAATGATCATAGTTATATATTATCTCCTTCCATGTATTTTCTGCTTTTCAGAAAGAAGACAGAAGACAAAGAGACAATTAGCATGGACCATAAAATGGTAGTTCAAGTTTATTGTCGTTTTGTAAACTGTGATGCCATCATACACAATAATGATTGACCTACTCATAGAGTGAGAAACAGTTTTATGGGCTGGCCTTGGGTTCGCATGAACATAACTTCAAGATAAGATATTTATTATACATTTTTAAACAACAAAATGGTTGTGGGTGGTGTTTATGGGGTTAAACTGAACTCTGGTGTTACTGAGTGGTTATTGGTCAACCATTAACTGCTGTGAATGGAAAAAAACATGGCTGAACATAGCTGTCTGCAAAGAAATGGGTTTAAAGGGACTTTGTCAGCCCAGAATGACTGTTCAAACCAAGTACAGGCGGTCGGCGCTTCACTTGCTTGGTTTCCATATATCTCCACCCTTCTGTGCCCCTATGAAGCTAGAGCTGTCAATCATAGATGGGGGGTTGGAGATTAAGGGAAAACAAGCAGGTGGGAAAGTTTATATAAATGATTGTCCCAGCCTTGAATCTCCGGGCGGCGGGACTTAGTTTGAACAGTCATCCTGGGCTGACAACGCCTCTTAAGGGTATGTTCCCACAGTCAGGGACAGGCAGTGCTTTGGACACAGCACATGTCCGCTCCGTCCAAAGCGCTGCCGGCTATTGAACGCAGGTGATTCCGCATGTGTTCATTGAACCGTATAGAATCGCAGTGCCTAATACATTGTACGGGGACATTTATCTTGTGGAGACTGAGCGTTTCCGCAAGATAAATTGCCATGCTGCAGTCTGGAAAGACGCGCCGTATGTGTGTCTCACACAGTGGAGAAGATGGGGAAATTAAGTTGCATCTTCTCCGCTGCTGTGATCCAATTCTTGCATGCGAGAGAGTCGTCTCACACTCGCAGCAGAGTTTAAGCTGAGGGTCATTTGCATATAGCATCCGATTCTCTCACATGAGGGAATCATCGGATGCTACTCACCAGTGTTCGCGAACACTAATATGACAAATCAGCAGCATTTTTACAATACAACTACCCTAACAATAGTTTTTTTTCTGGTTTTCTGCATATTTTCCAAACTTCCTAGGAGGAGACCTCCTGAATTTCCTTGTAGGGCATTGGTCTTTAGCCAATCCAAGAGCTGCCGCTGGTCACTGATTATGGTGACAGTCTGTCTGTCTACTGTCACGGGGCATGGCCAGTGTTATAGCGGAAGTCTTCATGTAAAAAATTAGATCCTGAGATCAATGGCGGAATTGTCAAGGCCTACAGTGGGGCAAAAAAGTATTTAGTCAGTCAGCAATAGTGCAAGTTCCACCACTTAAAAAGATGAGAGGCGTCTGTAATTTACATCATAGGTAGACCTCAACTATGGGAGACAAACTGAGAAAAAAAAATCCAGAAAATCACATTGTCTGTTTTTTTAACTTTTTTTTGCATATTATGGGGGAAAATAAGTATTTGGTCAGAAACATACAATCAAGATTTCTGGCTCTCACAGACCTGTAACTTCTTCTTTAAGAGTCTCCTCTTTCCTCCACTCATTACCTGTAGTAATGGCACCTGTTTAAACTTGTTATCAGTATAAAAAGACACCTGTGCACACCCTCAAACAGTCTGACTCCAAACTCCACTATGGTGAAGACCAAAGAGCTGTCAAAGGACATCAGAAACAAAATTGTAGCCCTGCACCAGGCTGGGAAGACTGAATCTGCAATAGCCAACCAGCTTGGAGTGAAGAAATCAACAGTGGGAGCAATAATTAGAAAATGGAAGACATACAAGACCACTGATAATCTCCCTCGATCTGGGGCTCCACGCAAAATCCCACCCCGTGGGGTCAGAATGATCACAAGAACGGTGAGCAAAAATCCCAGAACCACGCGGGGGGACCTAGTGAATGAACTGCAGAGAGCTGGGACCAATGTAACAAGGCCTACCATAAGTAACACACTACGCCACCATGGACTCAGATCCTGCAGTGCCAGACGTGTCCCACTGCTTAAGCCAGTACATGTCCGGGCCCGTCTGAAGTTTGCTAGAGAGCATTTGGATGATCCAGAGGAGTTTTGGGAGAATGTCCTATGGTCTGATGAAACCAAACTGTAACTGTTTGGTAGAAACACAACTTGTCGTGTTTGGAGGAAAAAGAATACTGAGTTGCATCCATCAAACACCATACCTACTGTAAAGCATGGTGGTGGAAACATCATGCTTTGGGGCTGTTTCTCTGCAAAGGGGCCAGGACGACTGATCCGGGTACATGAAAGAATGAATGGGGCCATGTATCGTGAGATTTTGAGTGCAAACCTCCTTCCATCAGCAAGGGCATTGAAGATGAAGCGTGGCTGGGTCTTTCAACATGACAATGATCCAAAGCACACCGCCAGGGAAACGAAGGAGTGGCTTCGTAAGAAGCATTTCAAGGTCCTGGAGTGGCCTAGCCAGTCTCCAGATCTCAACCCTATAGAAAACCTTTGGAGGGAGTTGAAAGTCCGTGTTGCCAAGCGAAAAGCAAAAAACATCACTGCTCTAGAGGAGATCTGCATGGAGGAATGGGCCAACATACCAACAACAGTGTGTGGCAACCTTGTGAAGACTTACAGAAAACGTTTGACCTCTGTCATTGCCAACAAAGGATATATTACAAAGTATTGAGACGAAATTTTGTTTCTGACCAAATACTTATTTTCCACCATAATATGCAAATAAAATGTTAAAAAAACAGACAATGTGATTTTCTGGATTTTTTTTTCTCAGTTTGTCTCCCATAGTTGAGGTCTACCTATGATGTAAATTACAGATGCCTCTCATCTTTTTAAGTGGTGGAACTTGCACTATTGCTGACTGACTAAATACTTTTTTGCCCCACTGTATATTCCACTTTTCTGGCTAAAAGGGGCTGTCCAGAACAATTTTTTTTACTATGGACCTAAAATCTAACAGACAGGTAGTTCTTAACAGAGACAACTACTTACCTGTTCTACCCGGTGCAAGCACAGAGCGGTCATCAACTGCAACTGCCACCATTTCAGCTGCTTCAGATTAACAGAGCAGCTCTCCTTCTTCCAGGCTTCTGTGTCAATGGGTGTGAATTTTGATGTCATGTTGATTGACAGCCAGCTCCCCACAGTTTGGCAGCAGGGAGCCAGCTATCAATTAGCATGACATCAGCAGTCACACTCTGTCAACAGAGCTGAGTGGAAGAGAAACTGCTGCTGTTGAGACTACATCAGCGTAAGCTGCTGAACCGCCAGCAGGAGTGGTCTGGGACTGTTCTGAGCCAGCAGAGATCGGCACCAGGGACAACAAGCAGGTAGTTAGCAACTACCTGCCTGTTAGTTCTTAGGCTCATAGTAAAAAAAATTAAAGGGAATCGGTCACCTGAATTTGGCGGGATATGTGAACGCCCTGTTTTTGGTCCGATGGGCGGTGTTTCTTCTTTTTTCCTCCACCCCATCTTTCCCCGCTGTCCGCAATATTTTCTGGAATTGGAGTAAGTGTCCTCCATAGTTCACGCGTGCGCAAAGCAACCTTGTCTCGCGCACACGCAGTATGCTTTGCCCATCTATGGGCAAAGCCAAAAAGCATTACTGCGCATGCGCCGGCGTACTATTTTCCGGAAGTATTTCTCTGTGTTCTGGGACATAGTGCGCCGGCACATGCGCAGTAATGCTTTTCAGCTTTGCCCACAGATAGTCAAAGCATACTGCGCGTGCGCGAGACAAAATTGCATTGCGCATGCGCAAACTATGGAGGACACCTACTCCAATTCCGGAAAATATTGCTGACAGCGGGGTAGGATGGGGTGGAGGAAAAAAGAAGAAACACCGCCCATCGGACCGAAAACAGGGCATTTACATAGCCCGTCAAATTCAGGTGACAGATTCCCTATAAATAGTCCTGAATGACTCCTTTAAAATGGCACAAATTATAGCATACACCATTTTTGTGCAAGTATTTAACCCCTTAGTGACAGAGCCAATTTGGTACTTAATGACCAAGCCAATTTTTACAATTCTGACCACTGTAACTTTGTGAAGTTATAGCTCTCCAATGCTTCAACGTAGCCTACTGATTCTGAGTTTGCTTTTTCGAGACATATTGTACTTCATGTTAATAGTAAAATGTCGTCTATATATCTTGCATTTATTTAAGGACCTACCCTTCCCTTCTCCCCTCTCCCATGTATAACTCTGAGGCTCTACTGACATTTCTTACCCACTCCAAACCAGCCAGTACCGCTATGCAGCACTCAAAACGTTCATACAAATCATCCAACCACCTGCTCTTTTTGTTTTTTTCTCCTTCTACTAGTTGCAGGTGACATCTCCCCAAACCCTGGACCTCCCTCCACCAGCATACATTACTCTCCTCCAGCTACATATAGAAACCCTGCTAATCTTATTAACATTCAGTGCATGCCTTCTCCTATTGCTTTCCACTGTGCTCTCTGGAATGCACGGTCTGTGCGTAACAAACTAACTTACATTCACAATCTTTTCTTCTCTAATTCCCTTAACCTTCTGGCTATTACAGAAACCTGGATCCAGCACTCAGACACCACCGCCGCAGCCTCTTTCTCGTTTGGTGGGCTGAAATTTTCACATTCCCATTAGACCTGAGAACAGACAGGGTGGAGGTGTTGGTTTACTCCTTTCATCACAATGTGCTTTCCAGGTCATCCCTCCGGTTCCCTCACTTACATTTCCTTCCTTTGAAGTCAACACCATCAGACTCTTTAAGTCCTTCCCCTTGCGGGTGGCGGTTGTTTATCGCCCTCAGGCTCCTCCCGCCTGTTTCTAGACCACTTTGCCACCTGGCTTACTCACTTTCTATCCTGTGACATCCCCACCCTCATCATGGGAGACTTTAACATCTCCATCAATGATCCCCTCTCCCAATCTGCCTCTCATCTTCTCTCTCTAACTTCTTCATTCAACCTCTCACAGTTTACTAATTCTCCTACGCATGAGGACGGGAATACTCTGGACCTGGTTTTCTCCCGTCCCGGATCGCTGCACGACTTTACTAACTCCACTCTCCCGCTCTAGGACCACAACCTTCTTTCCCTCTCTGTCAAGAATTGTCTCCTCACCCGGGACACCCCCACTTACCACACTTATCGGAATACACATACCATTAATACCCAGCAGCTTATGGACAACCTCCACACATCTTTAGCCCCCATCTCCTCACTCTCCTGTCAAGACTTAGCATTGTCACACTTCAATATTACACTGAAGAATGCCCTGGATGAAGCAGCACCTTCTACACGCAGAAAGACCCGACACAGACAACGGCAGCCCTGGCACACTATGCAAACACGCTTTCTTCAGTGCTGCTCAAGGTGTGCAGAGCAGCAGTGGAGAAAATCTCTTAGCAGAAGACTTCATCCACTATAAGTTCATGCTCAAAACCTATAACTCTGCCTTTTCTCTGGCCAAACAATCCTACATCACCACCCTCATCACCTCACTATCAAAAAACCCAAAACGACTTTTTGAAACCTTAAACTCCCTCCTGAAACCTAAAGTACAGGCCCCCATCTCCAATCTCAGTGGTGAGGATCTGGCCACTTATTTCCTAGAAAAAATCAACCACATCCATCAGGATATCTCAGCCCAATCTCCTCAGTGCCTGGATCCCCTTCCCTGCCGTACCTCAAGCTCATTAGACATCTTTGAGCCTGTTTCAGAAGAAGTTTCCAAGCTCCTCACTTCTGCTTGGCCTACAACCTGCAATAGTGACCCCATTCCTTCACTTCTCCTGCAGTCTCTCTCACCAGTGGTCACCACTCACCTGACTAAAATATTTAACCTCTCTCTTTCCTCAGGCATCTTTCCCTCCTCATTTAAACATGCCATCATTACCCCTTTACTTAAAAAGCCATCCCTGGACCAGAACTGCACGGCTAATTACAGACCTGTCTCTAACCTTTCCTTCATCTCTAAACTCCTTGAACGCTTGGTCCACTCCCTTCTAATCTGCTATCTCTCGGATAACTCTCTTCTTGACCCCTTACAATCTGGTTTCCGCTCTTTACACTCCACTAAAACTGCCCTCACTAAAGTCTCTAATGATCTAATAACACCTAAATCCAAAGGTCATTGCTCTCTGCTGATTCTCCTGGATCTATCTGCCGCATTTGATACTGTGGATCACCAGCTCCTTCTCACCATGCTCCGCTCCATAGGCCTCAAGGACACAGCCCTCTCCTGGTTCTCCTCCTACCTCTTTGACCGCTCCTTCACTGTATCTTTTGCCGGCTCCTCTTCCTCTCCTCGTCCCCTTACTATCGGGGTTCCGCAGGGCTCAGTCCTGGGCCCCCTCCTCTTCTCTCTATACACGGCCCCTATTGGACAAACAATCAGCAGATTTGGGTTACAGTACCATCTCTATGCTGACGACACCCTATTATACACTTCTTCCCCCGACATCACCCCTACCCTAATTCAAAATACCAAGGATTATCTGTCTGCTGTCTCTAACATCATGTCCTCCTTCTATCTGAAACTAAATCTCTCCAAAACTGAACTACTTGTGTTTCTCCCTTCTACTAACCTCACTCTACCCAATTTCGAAATTACCCTGGAGGGTTCAACCAGAACTCCCAAACAGCATGCCTGCTGTCTTGGGGTTATATTCGACACCGAACTTTCCTTTACTCCCTATATCCGATCACTCACTCGCTCCTGTCACCTGCATCTTAAAAACATCTCCAGAATCCGACCTTTTCTCACCTTTGAAACTGCTAAGACTCTTACTGTTGCTCTTATTCATTCTCGTCTGGACTACTGCAACTCTCTTCTGATCGGTCTCCCTCTTTCCAAACTTTCTCCTCTCCAATCCATCTTGAATACGGCAGCCAGGGTCATATTTCTGTCTAGCCGCTTCACCGATGCCTCCATCTTGTGCCTGTCATTACACTGGCTACCAATTCGCTACAGGGTCCAGTATAAACTCATCTCTCTCACCCACAAAACTCTACACAGTTCTGCACCGCCTAATATCTCCTCTCTTATCTCCGTCTATCGCCCTACACGTGCCCTCCGTTCTACAAATGACCTAAGACTAACATCCCCCGTAATCCGAACCTCGCACCTCCGTCTCCAAGACTTCTCTCGTGCTGCGCCAGCTCTCTGGAATACACTTCCCCAGATGATCAGACTGATACCTAGCCACGACCTATTCAAGCGCGCTTTAAAAACCCATCTCTTCAAACAAGCTTACCACATCAACTACTCAGTAAACTAACTTTTCCCTGTTCCCTCCTTCCAAATATTATCTGCATCTGAATCTGCACCCTACTATTCATCTGCCTCCACACCCTCCATGCACACGATAACTGCACTTGATACTCGACTATTGCACTTAAACACACGGGCTGATGACCGGATCATGCAGCTTTATATGAAAATCCCTATTTATTATAATTGCCAGACCTGAAATAACAAGCACTTTTCACCTATTGTGTCCCCCCATTTCCTTGTAGATTGTAAGCTTGCGAGCAGGGACCTCACCCCTAATGTCACTGTTTAAATTGTCTTAACTTGTACTGAATTTATTGTCTGTACATGTCCCCGCTTAATTGTAAAGTGCTGTGGAATATGTTGGCGCTATATAAACAAAAATTATTCTATTATTAAGGAAAAAACGGAAATTTGGCAAAAATTTAGAAAATTTAGCAATTTTCAAACTCTTAATTTTTGTACCTTTAAATCAGAGAGTGATATCACACAAAATAGTTAATAAATGACATGTCCCACTTGTCAACTTTACATCAGCACAATTTTGGAAACATAATTTTTTTTTTCTTAGGACATTATAAGGGTTAAAAGTTGACCAGCGATTTCTCATTTTTCCAACAAAATTTACAAAACCATTTTTTTAGGGACCACCTCACATTTGAAGTGAGTTTGGGTGGTCAATAGAACAGAAATACCCAAAAGTGACAACATTCTAACAACTGCACCCCTCAAGGTGCGCAAAACCATATTCACGAAGTTTATTAACCTTTCAGGTGCTTCATGAGAACTAAAGCAATGTGTAAGGGAAAAATGAACATTTTACTTTTTTCACAAAAAATGTACTTTGGAACCAATTTTTTTTTTTCCCACAAGGTTATTATGAGAAAATTAACCACAAAATTTGTTGTGCAATTTCTCCTGAGTACGCCAATACTCCGTATGTGGGGGAAAGCCGCTGTTGGGCGCCTGGCAGGAGGGAGCACCATTTGACTTTTTGAATGCAAAATTGGCTGGACTCAATGGTGGGCACCATGTCGTGTTTGGAGACACCCTGATGTACCTAAACAGTGGAATCCCCCAATTCTAATTCCAATCGTAACCCCAACACACACCTAACCCTAATTCCAACCCTAACCATAACCCTAACCACAATCCTAATCCCAACAAACCCTTAACCTTGCTGCGCTAGTAACAAGTCGTGAATGCTGCTCCAAAATCACTAAATCTCCGTGCAGTACAGAGAATATACCTTGAGAAAGAGGGGCAGGTCCCTCAAAATGCGTCGGGTTTGGCCCCTTTGTGTGTCCGTTACTACGGGTTAGTGACGTCACCGCTAACCACACCTCCGGCTCGCTACGAAACTATGCTGACCGCCGGATCTTACAGCCATGAGCGAAAGAGAAATTTTCTGAGAATAGGAGGACACGCCCTTATTCTGGACTACATTCATCTTCATCTGCAGCCTGAACAACCTTGAAATCAGTAACATCAGGCACGTGCCATTCTCTGTACTGCACAGAGATTTAGTGATTTGGGAGCAGCATTCACAACTTGTTACTAGCGCGGCAGCCGAGTTTATTATTCATGTGCTGATCGATTTTCAGGCAGGGTTGCACACTTTACCTGCCAGGGTGCCAGCGGCTTTTAACTAAACTGCATTAAGCCAAGCACAAGTGTGATCTTTTATTAGTATTTAAACCCTTAACCCTAATCCCAACCCTAACCACAACCCTAACCCAACCCCCAACCCTAACCACAACCCTAACCCTAGCCCCAACCCTAACCATAGCTCTAGCACCAGGGACAGGAGTTCCACAGCTGGACTGTGCATTAGATATGTGAATCCTGATGTAAAATACTAAACGTGTGAACATGGCCTTAAGAGGATAAACATTTTGATAGGAGTGAATTTATAAAACAATCATAAATATCCATATTCCTTTATCTATAATGGGGTCTGTTTAGTTTCCATTAGGGCATCTGCTAAATGATGGACACTTTAACTGAAACCAGTTCCCATTATACACTGCTCAAAAAAAATAAAGGGAACACTAAAATACCACATCCTAGAGATCACTGAATGAAATATTGCAGTTGCAAGTCTTTATTCATTACGTAGTGGAATATATTGAAAACAATAAAATATAAAAAATTATCAATGTAAATCAAAATTAATATCTCATGGAGGTCTGGATTTGGAATGATACTCAAAATCAAAGTGGAAAATCAAATTACAGGCTGATCCAACTTTAGTGGAAATGCCTCAAGACAAAGAAATGATGCTCAGTGGTGTGTGTGGTCTCCAATTGCCTGAATGACCTCCCTACTAGAGACACCTGGATGTCTGGTTCGGCTGAACAGTTACAAAAAGTTTGGGTCTGGGTATCAGAAGCATACCCAGACCCCATACACTTGAATGGGGAGCCCAAACATCCAGTGTTTGCCACACTGTCATGTGCATGACAGTACTGCAAACACCACTTCTGATTGGAGTCGGCTGATCTAGAGCGCGCAGCTGTGATTGGAGGTATCAAGTTTACCTTCGGTCACTGGTGTCAGCTGATGGGACTACTGCTCCCATCAGCCGATGTCTGCTGGCGCTAATAACAGTGAGAGCAGGCAGCTGCTGATGAGAGTATTCATCAGCCGGCACCTGTGCTGTAAATAAATAATTTAGAAGAATAACCGGTGTGGGTTTCTCTGTATTTTTGATAACCAGGCAGGCAAAACTGACAGCTGGGGGCTGCATCCCTCAGCTGTCAGTTCAGCAAGGTTAACTATCAAGAATAGAGGGGTCCTCACTCTGATTTTTAAAAATTATTTAAATAATTTAAAAAAACCTTGTGGGGTCCCCCCCATTTTTGACGATCAGCCTTGCAAAAGCAGACAGCTGGGGGCTGGTATTCTCTGGCTGGTAAAGGACCAGGGATTTTGGCCCCCACCAACTTAAAAATAACAGCCCAAAAAAGGCTATTAGATATGCCAATTCTGGCGCTTTGCCTGGTTTTTCCCACTTGCCCTATAGCAGCGGCAAGTGGGGTTTATATTTGAGGGGTTGATATCACCTTTGTATTGTTCGATGACATCAAGCCCAACGGTTAGAAATGGAGAGCTGTCTATAAGACACCTATCCTTTACTAGTCCTATAGTTGTATGGTAAATAAACACACAACCAGAATAAAGTCTTTTAACCCCTTAGTGACAGAGCCAATTTGGTACTTAATGACCGAGCCAATTTTTACAATTCTGACCACTGTCACTTTATGAGGTTATAACTCTGGAACGCTTCAACGGATCCCGCTGATTCTGAGATTGTTTTTTCGTGACATATTGTACTTCATGTTATTGGTAACATTTCTTCAATATTACTTGCAATTATTTATGAGAAAAACGGAAATATGGCGAAAATTTTTAAAATTTTGCAATTTTCAAACTTTGTATTTTTATGCCCTTAAATCAGAGAGATATGTCACAAAAAAAATAGTTAATAAATAACATTTCCCACAAGTCTACTTTACATCAGCACAATTTTGGAAACAAATTTTTTTTTTGTTAGGGAGTTATAAGGGTTAAAAGTTGACCAGCAATTTCTCATTTTTACACCACCATTTTTTTTTAGGGACCACATCACATTTGAAGTCATTTTGAGGGATCTATATGATAGAAAATAATGAAGTGTGACACCATTCTAAAACTACACCCCTCAAGGTTCTCAAAACCACATTCAAGAAGTTTATTAACCCTTTACGTGCTTCACAGGAACTGAAACAATGTGGAAGGAAAAAATGAACATTTAACTTTTTTTTGCAAACATCTTAATTCAGAACCATTTTTTTTATTTTCACATGTGTAAAAACAGAAATGTAACAATAAATTTTGTTATGCAATTTCTCCTGAATACGCCAATACCCCATATGTGGGGGTAAACCACTTTTTGGGCGCACCGCAGAACTTGGAAGTGAAGGAGCGCCGTTTTACTTTTTCAATGTAAAATTGGCTGGAATTGAGATCAGACGCCATGTCGCATTTGGAGAGCCCCTGATGTGCCTAAGCAGTGGAAACCCCCCACAAGTGACACCATTTTGGAAACTAGACCCCTTAAGGAACTTAACTAGATGTGTGGTGAGCACTTTGAACCCCCATGTGCTTCACAGACGTTTATAACGTAGAGCCGTGAAAAAAAAAAAATCGCATTTTTTCTACAAAAATGATCTTTTTGCCCCCAAATTTTTATTTTCACAAGGGTAACAGGAGAAATTAGACCACAAAAGTTGTTGTGCAATTTCTCCTGAGTACGTCGATACCCAATATGTGGGGGTAAACCACTGTTTGGGCGCACCGCAGAGCTTGGAAGAGGAGTGCCGTTTTACTTTTTCAATGTAGAATTGTCTGGAATTGAGATCGGACGCCATGTCGCGTTTGGAGAGCCCTTGATGTGCCTAAACAGTAGAAATCCCCCACAAGTGACCCCATTTTGGAAACTAGACCCCCCATGGAACTTATCTAGATGTGTGGTGAGAACTTTGAATGCCCAAGTGCCTCACAGAAGTTTAGAATGCAGAGTTGTGAAAATAAAAAATATTTTTTTTTTCCACAAAAAAGATTTTTTAGCCCTCAAGTTTTTATTTTCACAAGGGTAACAAGAGAAATTGGACCCCAAAAGTTGTTGTCCAATTTGTCCTGAGTATGCTGGTACCCCATATGTGGGGGTAAACCACTGTTTAGGCGCACGGCAGAGCTCGGAAGGAAGGAACGCCGTTTTGGAATGCAGACTTTGATAGAATGGTCTGCGGGCGTTATGTTGCATTTGCAGATCCCCTGATGTACCTAACCAGTAGAAACCCTCCACAAGTGACCCCATTTTGGAAATTAGACCCCCCAAGGAACTTATCTAGATGTGTGGTGAGAACTTTGAATGCCCAAGTGCTTCACAGAAGTTTAGAATGCAGTCGTGAAAATAAAAAATATTTTTTTTTTCCACAAAAAAGATATTGTAGCCCCCAAGTTTTTATTTTCACAAGGGTAACAGGAGAAATTGGACTGCAATAGTTGTTGTCCAATTTATCCCGAGTACGCTGATGTGCCATATGTGGGGGTAAACCACTGTTTGGGTGCACGGCAGAGCTCGGAAGGGAAGGAGCGCCGTTTTGGAATGCAGACTTTTATAGAATGGTCTGTGGGCGTTATGTTGCGATTGCAGAGCCCCTGATGTACCTAAACAGTAGTAACCCCCCACAAGTGACCCCATTTTGGAAACTAGACCCCCCAAGGAACTTATCTAGATGTGTGGTGAGAACTTTGAATGCCCAAGTGCTTCACAGAAGTTTAGAATACAGAGTCGTGAAAATAAAAAATATTTTTTTTCCACAAAAAAGATATTGTAGCCACCAAGTTTTTATTTTCACAAGGGTAACAGGAGAAATTCGACCACTAAAGTTGTTGTTCAATATATCCTGAGTACGCTGATGCCCCATATGTGGGGGTAAACCACTGTTTGGGCGCATGGCAGAGCTCAGAAGGGAGGGAGCACCATTTGACTTTTTGAGCGCAAAATTGGCTGTCGTATTTGGAGAACCCCTGATGTACCTAAACAGTGGAAACCCCCCAATTCTAGCTCCAACCCTAACCCCAACACACCCCTAACCCTAATCCCAACCCGATCCATAATCCTAATCACTAACCCTAACGATAATCACAACCCTTACCCCAAAACAACCCTAATGTCAACCCTAACCATAACCCTAATCAAAACCCTAAATCCAACACACCCCTAATCCTAATCTCAACCCTAACCTCAAACCTAACCCTAATCCCAATACACCCCTAATCACAACCCTAACCTTAACCCTAATCCCAAACCTAACCCTAATCCCAAGCGTAACCCTAATGCCAACCCTAACCCTAATCCCAACTCTAACCCTAACTTTAGCCCCAACCCTAGCCCTAACTTTAGCCCCAACCCTAACCCTAAGGCTACTTTCACACTTGCGTCGTTTGGCATCCGTCGCAATCCGTCGTTTTGGACAAGAAACGGATCCTGCAAATGTGCCCGCAGGATGCGTTTTTTGCCCATAGACTTGTATTGCCGACGGATCGTGATGGATGGCCACACGTCGCGTCCGTCGTGCACTGGATCAGTGTTTTGGCGGACCGTCAGCACAAAAAACTTTCAATGGAACGTTTTTTTGTACGTCGCATCCGCCATTTCTGACCGCGCATGCGTGGACGTAACTCCGCCCCCTCCTCCCCAGGACATAGATTGGGCAGCGGATGCGTTGAAAAACTACATCCGCTGCCCACGTTGTGCACAATTTTCACGTGCGTCGGTATGTCGGGCCGATGCATTGCGACGGCCCCGTACTGACGTAAGTGTGAAAGAAGCCTAACCCTAAATTTAGCGCCAACCCTAACCCTAAATTTAGCCCCAACCCTAACCCTAAATTTAGCCCTAACCCTAGCCCTATCCCTAATTTTAGCCCCAACTGCTCTTCTCCTGCCGGCCGGCAGATGGAGACAGATGGCGGGCGCACTGCGCATGTGCCCGCCATTTTCTTTTCCCCAGAAGACGCCGGCGGCCAGGAGGAGCAGTAGGAGGACTCAGGGACACCGGTGAGTATAATAGGGTCCCCGAATCCCCCTATTTCTCTGTCCTCTGATGTGCGATCACATCAGAGGACAGAGAATTACACTTTGCTTTTTTTTTTGCGGTTGCCGGTAAACAGTTAATTACCGGCGATTACAAAACAGGGGTCGGTAAAACCGACCCCGATCATGCTCTTTGGGGTCTCGGCTACCCCCGGTAGCCGAGACCCCAAAGATTCTCCCGGGGCCGGCTGAGAACCACTGGGGAAAAAGCTGCTGTGAGTTCAGCCTCAGTCACTATCAGTGATGTCATCGAGGTTTCTGCAGGTCACTGATGCTGCGTTCCCAGCCGGGCAAATGAGGCTGAGCTCCCAGCAGCTCGTTCCCCAGTGGTTCTTATCCTGGATGGTCCCATCTTGGCACCATCCAGAGTGAAAACTGTTTATCCCCAAGACATGGATTATAGTGCGGGAGAGAACAACGGACTGCTGAGGTATATTGTTTTTTTTTTTTTTTTGTTTTATTACAGGAGACAAGGGATTTAGTGGAATTAGGCATTAGGTGAGCATAACTGTGTTTGTTATTTTTAAATAAAAAAGTAAAAGTGTGTTTTGCTTTATTTCTAATAAAGGACTTTATTCTGGCTGGTCTTTATTTACCATACAACTATAGGATTAGTAATGGATAGACACCTCTCCATTACTAATCTGTGGGCTTGATGTGACCGGACAATACAAAGATGACATCAACCCCACAAATATGAACCCCACTTGCCACTGCTACAGGGCAAGTGGGAAGAGCTGGGCAAAGTGCCAGAATTGGGACATCTAATAGATGCACCTTTTCTGGGCAGCTGCAGACTGCTATTTATAGGCTGGGGGTGCAATATCCATGGCCCCTTACCAGCCTGAGAATACCAGCCCCAAGCTGTCTGCTTTAGCAAGGCTTGTTGTAAAAAATGAGGGGACCCCACGCAGTTTGTTTTATTTATTTAAATAATTTAAAAAAATCAGAGAGGGGACCCCTCTATACTCGATAACGAGCCTTGCTAAGGCTGACAGCTAAGGGTTGCAGCCCCCAGCTGTGAGTTTTGCCTGGCTGGTTCTCAAAAATATAGGGGAACCCACACTGTTTTTTTAATCAATTATTTATTTACAGCACTGGTGCAGACTCATGAATTCTTCCAGTAGTCCCATCAGCTGACAACAGTCACCAGAGATAAACTTTATACTTCCTATCACAGCTGCGGGCTCTAGCTGTCATTTGACAGCGTGGGAACCGAAGCTCTTTGACCAGCGGCGATAATTTTACCCCTGATCAGGAGCAGTGTTTGCTGCATTGTCATGCACATGACAGCACGACAAACACACAGTGCTTGATGGGCCGAACCCAATCAGTAACACGGACTACCTGGTGAAGTCCATGTTCGATGTGCCCGAACAGTAGGTTTTCGGTACAGATGCCAAAATTTAATGTTTGGGTTCAACCATCTCTACTTCCTACAATGCCTGGGCATACTCCTGATGAGGCAGCGGAGGGTTTCCTGAGGGATCTCCCCCCAGACCTGGATTAAAGCATCAGTCAGCTCCTGGACAGTCTGTGGTGCAACGTGGCATTGGTGGATGGAACAAGACATGATGTCCCACATGTTCGATTGGATTTAAGTCTTGTGAACGGGCAGGCCAGTCCATAGCATCAATGCCTTCATCATGCAGGGACTGCTAACACACTTCAGCCACATGAGGCCTAGCATCGCCATGCATCAGAAGGAACACAGGGCCCACTGCACCTGCATATGGTCTCACAATGGATCTTAAGATCTTATCCCGGTACCTAATGGCAGTCAGGGTACCTCTGAGTAGCACATGGATGGCTGTGAAGCCCTCCAAAAAAAAAAAATGCCTCCCCACACTATTACTGACCCACTGCCAAACCAGTCATGCTGAAGGATGTTGCAGGCAGCTGAACGTTCTCCACGGTGTCTCCAGACTCTGTCACGTGCTCAGTGTGAACCTGCTTTCATCTGTGAAGAGCACAGGGCACCAATCTCGATCTGCCAATCTTGGTTTTCTCTGGCAAATGCCAATTGCCTTGCACGGTGTTGGGCTGTAAGCACAACATCCACTTGTGGGCATTAGGCCATGATACCACCCACATATAGTCTGTTTCTTACAATTTGAACAGACACATGGATGTTAGTTTCCTGCTGCAGGCCATTTTGCAGTGATCTTGCACTTCTCGCGGTCCTACTGCTGGGTTGTTGCCCTCCTACGGCCTACTCCGTGTATCCTGGTATCTGCTCCATGGTTTGGTCACTGTACTGAAAGACACAGCTACCCTTCTTGCATTGATGTGAGATCCTGGATGAGCTACAATACCTGAGCAACTTCTATGAGTTGTAGACACCGCCTTATGCTACTGTACCTCTTGATGGTGAGAGAAATTTCAAAATACAAAAATGACCAACACAACAGCCAAAAAGGATAACAGGAAATTGGTTTATGGTCACCACCTGCAGAACCACTCTTTTATAGGGGTTGTCTCGCTAAATGTCTGTAATTTCTACCTGTTGTCGGTTCCATTTGCACAACAGCAGGAGAAATTGACTCACAAGCAGTGTTACTTCATAACTGGGCAGGTTGATTTCACAGAAGTGTGATTGACTTGAAGTTACTTTGTGTTGTTTAAATGTTCCCTTCATTTTTTTGAGCAGTGTTGTTAAGTCATATTAGTTTCCATCATGGTCCTTGGGTCTGACATATAAAATATAGTATATCAGGGATTAATATCGCTATTTATCTCATGTATTGTGTAAATGGTCAGCAAACAATGACTGATTCAATATCTAACACACTCTCTGTTGAGCTTCACCGCAAAAGTAAATCACTTTTTTTTTTCTTTTTCCAGTGGTTTTTGGTTAAAAAGGGGGGTACTTTAGGAGTCCTTTTACCTTAGTCTCTGACTCATTCCTTTACTTCGATGCTGAGGGTTCATCAGGGACGGGTAGTGGGGAGCACGGTCTGCTTTATCTGGCTAGGGCATCAAAATACCTTTTCCCAGTCCTGGCACTGCCTTCTGGACCTTCATCATCAGGAAGTTATTGACGCGAAGCAGGTCCTTCCTGTGAGGTTGGGGCCTTATCATTGGTTTTGGCTATCTCCAGCCAGGAGTTTTAAACTGCACTACCCATAGATGACAGTCTCGAGTAACCTCATGGAGAAGCTAATCTCAAAGTCACAGAATGAGAGAGTACTTTGGGATCTGAGGCAGTTGTGCCATAAGGTCGCCTTGGGGGATGATTTGTATTCACTCTCTCGTGCAATCTGAAAAAGGGGTGTCATAGAGAAAAACTAAAATCTACAAGACAGACATCTCAAGGGAGGGGACATGTCCCCCTCACACTAAACATATGGGAAAGAGAGAAAACTAATCTTAGCTAGAGAAACCTCCTGCTGTATACAGCTGATTGAGGGTATGTGCACACATTGCGGATTCTCTGCGGATCCACAGAGTTTTTTGCAGTGCAGAAACGCTGCAGATCCGCAATTGATTTACAGTACAATGTAAATCAATGAGAAAAAAAAATGCTGTGCACACTTTTCGGAAAATCCACTGCAGAAACGCTGCGGTTTAAAAGAAGTAGCATGTCACATTTTGTGAATCTGCAGCGTTTTTGTACCCATTCCATTATAGAAAACCGCAGGGGTAAAAAACGCAGCAAATCCGCAAGAAAACCGCAGCAAAAAAAACTGCAGGACCGCACAAAAAACGCGACAAATCCGCAGGTGCGTTTTCTGCCAGGAGAGGCAGAAATCCGCACCAGAAATTCCTAAGCCTAATCCGCAACGTGTGCACATAGCCTCAAAGAGGATACCTGCTAGGGAAAAAGCCAGTGAGCTTGAGATTTGTTTACACAGGGGGGCTGCCTTTGTTCCAAGGAAGAAGCATCTGGGTTCAAAGGATTTTTCTTATGTGTTCCAGACTTTGTGTCTCCATTGTCCAGATATGAGTATCGGAGCAAAACCATATTGAGCTGATATTTATGGGATGTGGATTTTCAGTGTTGTGGCAAAGGGACAAGTGGAGCACATTCGCTCACTTCACCGTAGGGCCATTAGAATCCCATCCGACTTAATAATGGTCCAACCGATGGTACTATAGGTATGGGTCATTGGTCAGTTCTTGGAAGACATAGTTCACTGTGGATTATGTCCATTTTCCCAGTCGGTGTACTTTCCTCTACTAAACTCTGAGCCATTCCCGTGTCCAGGTTTAGTAATTTTTGTTATTCCTTTTTATTTTATGTAATTGTATATATTGTATTGTTTGTTCCCATTTCGTAGTCCCCAGAACTGACAACCAGTATTAATGCTGAACCTGCTGACAGTCAGTGCTGGGGCACAGTTACAAACGGACACTCTCTATGCACAGAGCGGTCATTGAAACCATGCCGGCAACACCCCTATGACTGGAAGCCAAACAGGAAGAATAAAGTGCATCTCCTCCCAGCAGCGAGGCTCTCCGTGTGGGTTCCCCTTAATGGCAGCATCTGATTAGCAAAACGAATGAGAAAAGTCATATGGATCCTTTTTCAAAAGTATGTGTGTACGGATGAATAAAACGCTATGGGCCTGTGTGCCACAGCAACAGAGTGATAATATGAATTCAGCCTATTGCAGGTACTCCAAAGTGAGACACTTCTTGCATCCGATCTCCACTTTGACCAAGAGCTTGTTCCAAAGGATCCCCCTTGTTTAACTGGAAATTCCCCAATAAGTTCAGTAAAATGTAGTTTATAAAGAAGGCCATCCTTTCAAACAGCTTTGTCACACGACATTGTGCCAATGATCGGGATAATGTAAAACTTGCCTTCTATCCAGTATCATGGAAGACGATGTTTTGTGTTTGTACTTAACCTTTTGGTCAGAATATGTAATTGTGCAAGAACATTTGCTTAGGAAAGTAATCAGATCAGCCCCAATAGAAGGGCAGTATTTTACTCAAATCATTGCATCCCAGCCAAATGGCCAATGGGGCAACGATCCTCACCTGCAAAGGACCTTATTCTCCCTCACACTGCATGGAATTAGAGTAAAATGGAAGCTTCTATTACATGATCTACTGTTAGTCTAAAAAAATTACCTTCTGTTAAGTTTCAGGATACAGGAAAATTACAAAGAATAAACTATAACTTGGAAAACATCAAAATCCCGAAGATTGAACGACATCATCCACTACTGCAGGTACGTGGTCACTGTCAGGAAAAAAAAACTCTCAGCCTGGTTCCAGCATGCATTGGATCATAATAGTCATCGGATTATATTAGTAACTTTACGCACAGAATTTGTTTGTACAGGCAATTTACAGTGATGGTAAAGATGTTGGAAAACCTGAATTGTTTGTTCCAGGAAGTGCCCTTTGTGGGTACTACACAGCTTATAAATAATGGCTGGAACTTTGGCTACACACTGTATCGATTCCCTGTTTGGTTTGTACATGATAATGGAAGAAATAATACTTACCCATTACAGGAGATTCTCGAAGTTGTTTCTACTAGCACCAAGCAAAATTGTGCCCTGACTTATTTTCGGTATCTTGGACATGCACTTCACTTTGCACGTTTTACTTCATACTTTGCCTGGGGAATTCGGCCCCTTTCACACATCAGTTTTTTGTTATCAGTCGCAATGTGTTGAATTTTGAAAAAAACGAATCCGGCGACTGATGCCGCCGGATCTGTTTTTTTTTCTCATAGACTTGTATTAGGCACGGTTTGCGACGGATGGCCTCACGTTTCATCCGTCGTTCGCCGGATCCGTCGTAAATTCCTTGTCCGGCGGCCGGAGACAACAGACAAAGTAAAGTTTTTGTGTCCATCAAAAAAAAACAGCGACGGATCAGTCGCAGTCCGTCGTTTGCTCGAATGGAAGTCTATGGGCGCCAGATCCATCAAATGACAGAATCCGGCGATGGATTCTGTTTTTTGTTTTTTTTTGTTTTTAACTGGGCATGCTCCGATTTTTTTAGGACCCAATCAGCCACATGCGCTAGTCGGATCCGTCGAAAAAACAAATCCATCGCATCAGTTTTTCACAATCTGTGATGGATCCGTCGAGCCATGCCGTGACTGACGGCAAAAAACTGATGTGTGAAAGGGGCCTTAGTCTTATAAACCCTACTTTTTACAGCAGACAGTGCTAGGAGAGGAGGATATGAGAGATGATTGTTTATAATGTAACACAGCTAAATACTCCTCCCCCCACAGACTCATGCAGATTAGGGCTGTTTGTTATTAAACATTTTACACAATGTGAGACTTGCTCTAATCTACTGTGGAGGCGTGTTTTTCTCTCTGAGTGCTCCTGCCTGCGTATGATTGGCTAGCACCATACAGGGAGAAAAAGTACATCGTCCCCCAGCCCCAACTGAAAAATGATAACTTTTCTAAGGGTACCGTCACACAGTGGCACTTTAATCACTAGGACGGCACGATCCGTGACGTTCCAGCGATATCGTTACGATCTCGCTGTGTCTGACGCGCTACTGCGATCAGGGACCCCGCTGAGAATCGTACATCGTAGCAGATCGTCTGAAACTTTATTTCGTCGCTGGATCTCACGCTGACATCGCTGAATCGGCGTGTGTGACGCCGATTCAGCGATGTCTTCACTGGTAACCAGGGTAAACATCGGGTTACTAAGCGCGGCCCTGCGCTTAATAACCCGATGTTTACCCTGGTTACCCGGGGACTTCGGGATCGTTGGTCGCTGGAGAGCTGTCTGTGTGACAGCTCTCCAGCGACCAAACAGCGACGCTGCAGCGATCGACATCGTTGTCGTATCGCTGCAGCGTTGTTTCAGTGTGACGGTACCCTAAGTCCAAGTGCATGTTAACTCATCAGGAACCAAATACCTTGATTGCTAAATACTAGTGATGAGCGAGTATACTCTTAGCTCAGGTTTTCCCGAGCATGCTCGGGTGACCGAGTAATTGTGAGTGTTTGGAGATTTAGTTTTCGTCACCTCAGCTGAATGATTTACAGCTATTAGACAGCTTGATTACATGTGAGGATTCCCTAGCAACCCCCACATGTACCCAGCCTGGCTAGTAGCTGTAAATCATTCAGCTGCGGTGATGAAAACGAAATCTCCGAACACTAACAAATACTCGGAGACCACCCGAGCGTGGTCGGGAAAACCCGTGCAATGAGTATACTCGCTCATCACTACTAAAAATAAAATAATAATAAAAAAAAGTAAATGATTCCGCTCTGCAGCCACTTTTATATTGTGTGTCCTCTTTAATTAACCCCATAAATAAAAGTAACACTGGTGATGCTAGTGACCGTGGATGCCACAACACGGAGTTCAATGTGAGAAACTCGCGTGAGTCTCTCGCATCAATACCCAGCACTGCCGGCGGCACTCAGGACCGGTGTTTACAGCTGCATGTATTTCTATGCAGCCGCACGCTCCAGCACCGAGTGCTGGGACTTGATGAGCGAGTTTCTCGCATTGAACTCGCAAGTGTGATCCTGGCCTTAGACTGTTTACATGAATCACCAGCGATAAGAATTACTTTATGCAAACCACACAAAGATGTTGTAGAGAACCTGTCTTTGTAAAGACATGGCCATATTGGTGATGTGGTACTGACTAAAATGATACCTGCAGTGAAGAAATCTGTTTGGTGGGTTATATGTAATGTTTAAGGTCCTCTGTAAGGTTAGCTTTCCTCTACATCCCACATTACATTGTGTCTGCCCTTTCCAGACATCAGCTTATAAAGGCTTGTATCTTGTTCTACAGGATCACCCATGAAAATCAGAACCTTTTTTTATTTCCTGTGATGTTTTTCAGGGTCTGTCGCACGGAGAGCGTTGCTACATGTTCAGCATTATCAGTGTCTACGACCCAGCACCAGCTCGCAGGAGATTATATCACAAGCACAAGTTGCTCTGCAAAAAGGCTCTCTAGCTAGAAAGGTTGAGAAAATATCAGCATCTTAACCCCATAAGAACCATTCTGAAACAATAACAGAAAAAAAAGGACATTTATTTGCCCTCTAAAAATACAGGCAGCAGTTCACAGGAATCATCCAGGACCCCATATTTCTCGTCGCCATTTTCAAAACCACCTTTTCACAGTGGGCAGAACCTCTAATCCCACTTTACTCACTCACAGACACCACAACTAATGCAGAAATTCACAGCGTGACATGGTGTCAGAATAAAAATAGGACACCGATCATCCCAAAGTCCCACCCAAGCATCTGCAATATGAAAAGGCAATGTGGTATCATACATGTGTATGTAGAAAAGCTCCACGTCGGCTGTGACAGATATGATCAAGTCTGATTGCTCCATCGAATGATGCCAAACTACCAGTCCTCCGATATCAAATAATACCAAACTTTTATACCAGACCGTCTGAGCTCGGATAATTTCTGTTAGAAGGACTAAAGGGACAGCAATATATACATATATTAGTCAATTTTGCCAACAGTGAAGCTTGGGGATTCCAGGAGTCAGGCCCCCACCAATCTGACATTGATCTCCCATCTAGGGGATGATTAATATATTCTCCTGGACTTTTTACCCCTCTTATCGCATCTTCTTGTCACCGTTCAGTTTGATGAAGTCTCGAAGATTCACCCACCCCCAATAACCTTAAGACTGAGTCCTGACCCAATCTCCAGTATAAAAGAAAATTTGGCAATGTATACACAGGATGTCTATAAAGAAACCCCATTTTATTTTAATTGTCAAAATATTGGAAAAAAACATCTACTCTTAGGCTATGCCACCAAGGTTTAATTGTACGTAAAGTAGGAAAAACAATGGACTCTTTGCCGCGGTCCATAAAGGAGGCTGAAAAAAACACTTTATTTCAGGTAAATTAATACCAAAATAGGAACCTGGTAAAAACAAAGATCGGTGAATAATGAAACGTGTTTTAGATCCAGTACTTGGATCTTCCTCAGGTTTATACCGGGCTTCATTTAATTTCTAGGTTAAATGCAGTGTTTTAGGTGGTAAAAATGGGGTGAAGAAGTTGTCAGAATAATAAAAAAAAAAAACATGGAAGTATATAATACCAACTAATGTAAGGAATCTGTCAGCAGGTTTCTGCTATGCAATCTGAAGACAGAATGAGGTAGGGGTTAAGCACAGATTTCAGCAATGCTTCTCTTATCAAGCTCTGAGGTTTTGTTTGCTTCAGCACCAGTATCTTAATATTGCTGTGACTAGCTGGTCATGTGAGTCCTCGTCTGACACACCCCCTCCTGTGATAGGCAGCTCACTGTCTATGTACACTGTATATACAGAACCTGGAGTGGGCGGGGTTAGCTTCCTCAGCTCTGATTCATTGCTAAACCTAAAAACTCTGTGTCAGATTGGCTGCACCCAGCAATCTAAGTGATACATTGCTGAATTCAGCTTTGCCTACATTATGCTCCTCTCAGGTGAGGAAGCAAAAAACCTGCTAACAGATTCCCTTTAACATAGAAAACGTTATTAAAGAAATGTAAAACATACATAGCTACTTTTAGCAATGAAATATTATGTAATTATTTTTATGAGATGTACAATAGTAGTGCAAGAGCAAGAGGGCGCGAGTAGTGAAAAAAAAAATATAGCACCTTACAGTATAGTCACTTAGAGCAAGTAAAATATGTTTCAAATGATTTAATCAAGTTTTTTATGTTAATAACTGGTTTTATAAACTTGCATGTTTTGAGAATTATTCTAATGTATGACCTCCTGACCCCATTTTTATTGCAAAAAGCACTACATTTAGCCGAGAAACCAACAGAAAGTTGACTGTGAAGATCCAAGTACTGGAGAGAAAAATCGTTCACTCACTTTCACCGAACTTTATGTTTTTACTACGTTCTTTTATTTTGGTTTTAGTCCCCCTGAAATAAATCAAGTGCTTTTTAACCCTCCTCTACGGGCAGCACCAGAGACTACAAGTTTTATCTACTTTCTGGACATCTTTTGTCCCAGGCCCATCTGGTATTTTGGCTCGGAGTGGCTTCAGTCCCATGGTGCTATGCTGTATTGCATAACTCAGCAAGTAAGCATTTTTCATTCATACTACTAACGGGGGCTCCTCAGTCTCATTGATTTACTCACAGCGTTATCCCTTCTAACCAGGTGTAATTGCTCCTAATCCTGTGAACCTTGACATATTGCTAGAAAGTGCTAATTCGCCTCCTGTCAGCTCTGCTTTATATGATCATTTATTGACTTTGTTAAAGGAAACCCATCAGCTGATTCATGCTGCACAAACCACGGGCAGCACGAATCAGAGCTTGGCTGCACGATAGGAGCCGGAGGAAAATAGACCTGGCTGTAGTGTTTCAGAAAAGATATCGATTAAATATAGCTTCTCACTGCACTGATCCAGGTGATTGACAGGTCTCTAAGTAGACACATGGAAGAGAACTGTCATTGGGGCGTTTCAGAAAAGAATATTTAGTTACGATTGTGCAGCCAAGTTCCGATTCATGCTGTCCGTGGTTTGGGCAGCATGAATTAGCTAACGAGCTTTAAGCCAACAATGTAGCCTGTAAAGAAATCCAAATGGACCTCATAGACAAAGTAGCAATTCGTTTTCCAGCCACTTTACACTTGTGATTGTGAGAGGGAAAGGGGAGAAGAACTTGTGGCACTTGGGCTGTTGTGCCAGACGATCTATCTCCGAATCTTCAGTCTTAGTGGTGACATCAAACAGGGAAGTGACAATTTGAAAGAAGCCGGCAGAAATTAGTGTCAAGGCCAAAATAAAGTCAGCCCAACCAACCGGTATTGGCAGACACTAATTTGTACAGGGCCATCCCAACTCTCCTCAGACAGATTACATAGGGGAACAGAAGGATCCGGCTATTGCAATTTCAAAGGCAGATCTTTAGGCAGGCAGGGAGATCAGCTGCTACTAGAGGTGTCTGGTGGGACTCTCCTACAGAAAAAAAGAGAGGTGGGTATTTCGCCTGTCATAACAACCCCTCAATCCTCAACTATAATTATTAATTGGTGGTCCTTTAATATTGGTCAGCGACAGATTCGCCCTTGCAAACATTCTCTGGACTTCATGTTATCCCGTAACAAGTATACATGGGTTTCTATTAGTAGGTGGTGATCACACCCCTTAGTAATGGGTGAAGGGACTCTCCCAATAAATATTTCCATCGATACAAGGTAGAGCTGCTTCTAGTTACACAAAAATAAAAATCCAAATGGCATCGTACGTCCAAATAACCCATACCCATCTGTGTCACAGCTTCTGCAGAAGTTCACCTATCACCCCTATGAAAAGGAGACTGCCAGCATCATAAACATCAGCAAGTGATAATCCAGGCAGTGTTCCCTATTGGACAAGGCCTCTTGAGCGCCCTTAGTGGCAATATAAGACTTATGCAGAGATAATCTTACAATGTGGAGACAGAGGGCTGTGTGTGCATGAGACGGAACAGGTATAGGTGATGCCTTTCCCGTGTCCAACCAGAAACATTGTGCCATGACAAGTCATGAAAGGCTTGGCAATAGGCCATCTGTTCAGCCAATGTAAATACGATGGAAGTCATTTGCTCCGAATGCAGCGTTGCATTTTGGGCACTTGCGTTGCCGCGTGTCATATCTGGTCTTCACACACTCGAAGCAGAAGACATGGAAACACTTTGTTAAGACAGCATCCATCTTGCGGGAGTTGCAGCAAGGACACGTGAGCCGGGACTGCAGTAGAGAAGAAGGCATGACATTAGAAAGGCAATAATCTGTATATTGCGGTACATACAGATTATTAGAAAAGCAAGGATACATATCTTTTATCAAATCAGAGAAACTTAAAATAAGTTTCCCGAGCGAATACTGATGGCTTAGCATAAGCTACAAATATCAAACTGGTGGAAGGTCGACTAACCGCCCACCGATCAGCTGAAGGAAGAGAGCCACCATGTCGGCTTCATTATTGCCCAAGCACAACTACATAGTATTAGCAAGTTGTGCCTCACATTAAAGCTTAGAGATGCTATGTCCAATTCAAGTAAATAGGATTAAACTCTAAAGAGGTCACAGCCCACAGACCTTCCAAGTACCACGTGTGCCTAGGCAATGTGTCGTCTAATTGGACCCATAAGTCCATTTCAAAATATGCCTATAACCATGAGGACTGCATGGTATGCCTTCAGACCCAAACTAATTATGTGTCTAAGATGTGGGAAGTTTGGGTCAGGAGACCAACGGGCAGTCCAGGCACAGCAGTCTGAGGAATACACTTGCGTGAACCCGGCCTTACATGTGTACAGACTATAATATATATATATATATATATATATATATATATATATATATATATATATATATATATATATATATATATACACATACACACACACCCTACCGTTCAAAAGTTTGTGGTCACTTGGAAATTATCTAATTTTTTAAAGAAAAGCACTGTTTTTTCCAATGAAGCTAACATTAAACGATTCCAAAATAAACTCTATACATTGTTAATGTGGTAAATGACTATTCTAGCTGCAAATGTCTGGTTTGTAATGCAATATCTTTTTAGGTGTATAGAAGCCCATTTCCAACAACCATCACTCCAGTGTTCTTATGGAACTTTGTTGTTTGCTGTGTAAGAAGGCTAATGGATGGTTAGAATATCCTTGAAAACCCTTGTTCAAATATGTTAGCACAGCTGAAAACAGTTTGGCTGATTAGAGAAGCTATAAACCTGACCTTCCTTTGAGCTAGATGAGAATCTGAAGCATTACATTTGTTGGTTCCATTAAACTCTCAAAATGGCCAGAATAAAATGTACTTTCACGTGAAACCAGACAGTCTATTCTTGTTCTTAGAAATAAAGGCTATTCCATGCGAGAAATTGCCAAGAAACTGAAGATTTCCTACAACGGTGTGTACTACTCCCTTCAGAGGAGAGCACAAACAGGCTCTAACCAGAGTAAAAAGAGAAGTGAGAGGCCCCGCTGCACAACTGAGCAACAAGACAAGTACATTAGAGTCTGTAGTTTCAGAAATCGATGCCAAACAGGTCATCAACTGGCAGCTTCATTAAATAGTACACGCAAGACGCTAGGGTCAACGTCTACAGTGAAGAGGCGACTCCGTGATGCTGGCCTTCAGGGCAGAGTGGCAAAGAAAAAGCCATATCTGAGACTGGCTAATAAAAGGAAAATATTAATATGGGCAAAAGAACACAGACATTGGGCAGAGGAAGATTGAAAAAAGTGTTATGGGCAGACAAATCCAAGTTTGAGGTGTTTGGATCACACAGAACATTTGTGAGACGCAGAACAACTGAAAAGATGCTGGAAGAGTGCCTGACGCCATCTGTCAAGCATGGTGGAGATAATGTGAGGGTCTGGGGTTACTTTGGTGCTGGTAAAGTGAGAGATTTATACAAGGTAAAAGGGATATTGAATAAGGAAGGCTATCATTCCATTTTGCAACGCCATGCCATACCCTGCGGACAGCGCTTGATTGGAGCCAATTTCATCCTACAACAGGACAATGACCCAAAGCACACCTCCAAATTATGCAAGAACTATTTAGGGAAGAAGCAGGCAGATAGTATTCTATCTGTAATGGAGTGGCCAGTGCAGTTACCAGATCTCAACTCCATTGAGCTGTTGTGGGAGCAGCTTGACCATATGGTACGCAAAAAGTGCCCATCAAGCCAAACCAACTTGTGGGAGAGGCTTCTGGAAGCATGGGGGGATATTTCTCCAGATTACCTCAGCAAATTAACTGCTGGAATGCCAAAGGTCTGCAATGCTGTAATTGCTGCAAAGGGAGCATTCTTTGACAAAAGCAAAATTTGAAGGAGAAAATTATTATTTCAAATAAAAATCTTCTTTTTGAACCTTGTCAAGGTGTGGACTAGATATTAAATTCAGTTGGCATCTCATTTGAATAATAAAAGTAGGAGTTTTCATGGAAAACACAAAATTGTCTGGGTGACCCTAAAAGTTTAAAAATAATGGAAAAAAAGGTAAATGTGTGCATATAGGCAAACGATAATGGTCTGTGAATAGATAGCCGATTTCTCCCTACACACAGTATGTATGTATGTATGTATGGAGAGGTCCACTGTAAACACATCGAACCTATTGTTACCTTGCACTCTTTTATTTCTTCCATTAAAATCTTATCACAGGTTGGTACAAGATCAGGCTTCTTGGTGGATTCCAGTTTCTTCCGAAGACGGGAGATATCCTCCTGCAAGAAAACAAGCAGATTCACAGTTGAACCAGGCATAGGACTGAATATTGAAGACACATTTAAATAACGTGCTATGTTCTTAGTACATTTACTGTGACTTGATATCACAGAACATGTGGAGCCTCACAAGCAGTACTTTCATTTAGCTCCCATAGAATTCACTGGAGAGAACTGCATGTCAAAAAAAGACACAGTGGCCATATCCCTGGCATTCACTGTGCATATTCCGGGTATTACGGGCATACGCAGCGCATATTCTTGGTATAACCGGAATACGCCGCACATATCCCGGGTATTCCTGGCATACGCCGTGCATATTCCAGGTATTCCTGGCATACACCGCACATATCCCAGGTATTCCTGGCATACGCCGGCATATTCCAGGTATTCCCAGCATACGCCACACATATTCCAGGTATTCCCGGCATACGCCGCACATATTCCAGGTATTCCCGGCATACGCCGCACATATTCCAGGTATTCCCTGCATACGCCGCACATATTCCACATATTTCCGGCATACGCCGCACATATTCCACGTATTTCCGGCATACGCCGCACATATTACAGGTATTCCCGGCATACGCCGCACATATTCCAGGTATTCCTGGCATACACCGCACATATCCCAGGTATTCCTGGCATACGCCGGCATATTCCAGGTATTCCCAGCATACGCCGGGCATATTCCGGGTAGGCAACAAGTTTAAGCTTAAACGCACCAAACAACATGCACTATGCATTTGTCACTCTGCGGTGAGCATGGTCAGTATAAAATAGGAAAATACGGTTAAGTCCTTTATATCAATTTACAGAACATTTACTGTGGATATTACAGGAATTCCGGGCACATACACACAATGTGGATATTACAGGTATTCCGGGCACACACACTATGGATATTACAGGAATTCCGGGCACATACACACAATGTGGATATTACAGGTATTCCGGGCACACACACTGTGGCTATTACAGGTATTCCGGGCACACACACTGTGGCTATTACAGGTATTCCGGGCACACACACTATGGATATTACAGGAATTCCGGGCACATACACACAATGTGGATATTACAGGTATTTCGGGCACACACACTGTGGCTATTACAGGTATTCCGGGCACACACACTATGGATATTACAGGAATTCTGGGCACATACACACAATGTGGATATTACAGGAATTCCGGGCACACACACTGTGGCTATTACAGGTATTCTGGGCACACACACTATGGATATTACAGGAATTCCGGGCACAAACACTGTGGATATTACAGGTATTCCGGCACACACTGTGGAGGATATTACTGGTATTCCGGGAACACACTATGGATATTACAGGTATTCCGGGCACACACACTATGGATATTACAGGTATTCCGGGCACACACACTATGGATATTACAGGAATTCCGGGCACACACACTGTGGATATTACAGGAATTCCAGGCACACACACTGTGGATATTACAGGAATTCCAGGCACACACACTGTGGATATTACAGGTATTCCGGGCACACACACTGTGGATATTACAGGAATTCCAGGCACACACACTGTGGATACTACAGGAATTCCGGGCACACACACTGTGGCTATTACAGGTATTCCGGGCACACACACTGTGGCTATTACAGGTATTCCCGGCACACACACTGTGGATATTTCAGGAATTCCGGGCACACACACTGTGGATATTACAGGAATTCCGGGCACACACACTATGGATATTACAGGTATTCCGGGCACACACACTGTGGATATTACAGGAATTCCGGGCACACACACTGTGGCTATTACAGGTATTCCGGGCACACACACTGTGGCTATTACAGGTATTCCGGGCACACACACTGTGGATATTACAGGTATTCCGGGCACACACACTGTGGATATTACAGGAATTCCAGGCACACACACTATGGATATTACAGGAATTCCGGGCACACACACTGTGGCTATTACAGGTATTTCGGGCACACACACTGTGGATATTACAGGAATTCCGGGCACACACACTGTGGATATTACAGGTATTCCGGGCACACACACTGTGGATATTACAGGAATTCCGGGCACACACACTGTGGATATTACAGGAATTCCAGGCACACACACTATGGATATTACAGGAATTCCGGGCACACACACTGTGGCTATTACAGGTATTCCGGGCACACACACTGTGGATATTACAGGTATTCCGGGCACACACACTGTGGATATTACAGGTATTCCGGGCACACACACTGTGGCTATTACAGGTATTCCGGGCACACACACTGTGGCTATTGCAGGAATTCCAGGCACACACACTGTGGATATTACAGGTATTCCGGGCACACACACTGTGGATATTACAGGAATTCCAGGCACACACACTGTGGATATTACAGGTATTCCGGGCACACACACTGTGGATATTACAGGAATTCCAGGCACACACACTGTGGATATTACAGGTATTCCAGGCACACACACACTACGGATATTACAGGAATTCCGGGCGCGCGCACACACACACACACACACTGTGGATATTACAGGAATTCCGGGCACACACACTGTGGATATTACAGGAATTCCAGGCACACACACTGTGGATATTACAGGAATTCCAGGCACACACACTGTGGATATTACAGGAATTCCAGGCACACACACTGTGGATATTACAGGTATTCCGGGCACACACACTGTGGATATTACAGGAATTCCAGGCACACACACTGTGGATACTACAGGAATTCCGGGCACACACACTGTGGCTATTACAGGTATTCCGGGCACACACACTGTGGCTATTGCAGGAATTCCAGGCATACACACTGTGGATATTACAGGTATTCCCGGCACACACACTGTGGATATTTCAGGAATTCCGGGCACACACACTGTGGATATTACAGGAATTCCGGGCACACACACTATGGATATTACAGGTATTCCGGGCACACACACTGTGGATATTACAGGAATTCCGGGCACACACACTGTGGCTATTACAGGTATTCCGGGCACACACACTGTGGCTATTACAGGTATTCCGGGCACACACACTGTGGATATTACAGGTATTCCGGGCACACACACTGTGGATATTACAGGAATTCCGGGCACACACACTATGGATATTACAGGAATTCCGGGCACACACACTGTGGCTATTACAGGTATTTCGGGCACACACACTGTGGATATTACAGGAATTCCGGGCACACACACTGTGGATATTACAGGTATTCCGGGCACACACACTGTGGATATTACAGGAATTCCGGGCACACACACTGTGGATATTACAGGAATTCCAGGCACACACACTATGGATATTACAGGAATTCCGGGCACACACACTGTGGCTATTACAGGTATTCCGGGCACACACACTGTGGATATTACAGGTATTCCGGGCACACACACTGTGGATATTACAGGTATTCCGGGCACACACACTGTGGCTATTACAGGTATTCCGGGCACACACACTGTGGCTATTGCAGGAATTCCAGGCACACACACTGTGGATATTACAGGTATTCCGGGCACACACACTGTGGATATTACAGGAATTCCAGGCACACACACTGTGGATATTACAGGTATTCCGGGCACACACACTGTGGATATTACAGGAATTCCAGGCACACACACTGTGGATATTACAGGTATTCCAGGCACACACACACTACGGATATTACAGGAATTCCGGGCGCGCGCACACACACACACACACACACACACACACACACACACACTGTGGATATTACAGGTATTCCGGGCACACACACTGTGAATATTACAAGTATTTCCAGCAGATACTTTGGATATTGCAGGTATTTCTGGCATACACTTTGGATATTACTAGTATTTCCAGCATATACTTTGGATATTATATGCATTTCCACAAAATACTGTGACTACAGTAGGCATTTCTAATATGCACTGAGAGAAAATACCATAAAAGCTTTAGTTAGGAAAACACCTCTAATTGCATAATTATACTTAATTTTAATTTTTTTCCAGCTCCTCTTCTCATTTTTAATGGATATGATGATTTCCATTGACAGAACAGACCTCAGACATGTGTTAGTGAATACTCAACGTCGGTCACACAGCAATGTATTTCCACTTTACCTGGGCTCTCTTGTAGTTGAAGGCATCTTTTTCACGGCTCGCACTGTTTTCTATAATCTCCACCCGAAGGTCTTGCAACTTCTTCTGTGACAGCTCCAGCTGAGCTCGAAGCTCCTCCGCTTGCTGTGAGGCCTCCATTGCCTGATAATCAGGAAAGAAGGAGGTAATCGTACAAAGAATGATAAGCAAAGTCTTGTATTCTCTATGATGCCCCAAAGCAGACGTCTAAAATGAAATCATATTGAGGACATCCATGGAAAGTAGACACAAGGGACAGGAGCGCGGAGCACATGGGGTGACCAGTGGACATCAGAATGCTTGGACTTCCACAACTTCTCTTATTCAACGTTCCTTAACTGGTTAATGACTACGGCAAACGTTTTCATGATAAGTGGTTAAAGAGAATATAAAGCAGGCTCAGGAGCCGAACCTGCCTCATATGTAGCAGATGCCGGCTGTGGCCATTGTGTGCCTGTGACTACAATGACTGGAGGACACTTCAACTGCAATGGTTTAACTATTTAAATGCCGCTGTCAGTCTCTCACAGACATTTAACCCCCTTGCCTACATTGCAATTTTCCGCTTTTGTGTTTTTCTTTTTTCCCCCCTCCCCTTCTTTTCAAAAGGGCAATAACTTTTTTTGCAGGATGAGTTATAGCTTTTTGAAAGGGACCATATAGCTTACCACTGAAGCTAAAAACGGGGAAAAATCCAAGTAAATAAAAAGTCAGCAAAGGAGAACAAAAAAAAACAAACAATACTATAAAAAAATATTTTTGGGTTTTGTTTATACAGCTTTCATCATGTTAAAATAACTTGGCAATGTGATTCTCCAGGTCAGTACAATTATTGCGACAAATGGAAAATAAAAACTATACAAGTTTGTTAAGTGGTGAAAAAAATCAGAAATACATTAATAAAAACATTTTTTAGCTTATGTCACCATTTTCCAAGACATGTAACATTAATTTTTCAGTCGATGGAGCTGTGCGAGTGTGGAATTTTTTATGTGAAGATCTGACGTTTTTAGTTAGTGGGGTTCGATCACTTCTTATTGAAATTTTTTGAGGTGTTGCGGCAACTGAAAAATTGCAATTCTGGTGCTTCATTTTTTTGTTATGACATTTATCAGTTTAATTTTTATTTTGATAGATTTGACTTAAGGATCCAGAAGATTCCACAGGACAAAGTTACAGAGATATAATATCTTAGTATAAGGTCAGAACAATGCAAACAGTTTCCTTTATCAAAAAAATTCAGAATACATACCGATTTGGGCCATATCAAAAGTACACTCTTTCAATCTGCCTAGATCATGTAACACATTTCATATGTTTGAAGGGTCTCATATCAGGGTATATAACGCGAGATTGACAAAGTCATGGCATTGGGGGATAAGTGCGTTAAGGGCGAGTCACACGATCTCTCCCATAATTTAAGGAATTTCTGGGGACAGCCTCTATTTCTATATAATATATTTTCATATGGTATTATATCATTTACTAATTTTTTCCACTGTTTAACAGGGGAGGCTTGAAGGCTTCCCCCCCATCTATCTTAGTACTATTGCTTTCCTAGCAATAAATATAGCTTTCCTAAGAAATATTCTATCATAGTGCAACCACATTTCCTCATCAATAATACCCAACATATATTTGGACCACATTCAACTGGTATTCCAATTATCCATTCTAATGTAGTTATCACTTCACTCCAGAATTTTTGTATTATCCCACAATTCCGAATAAGATGCCAGAAGTCCTCTCCTGATTCCCCACACCTATGACATTTATTTAGTCTAATTGGGGTCAGGTAAGATTGATCTAGTATATATAGTTGAATTAACTTATTATTTGCAGCCGGCGACACCATCGTATGCGCCTCTAGGGCATCATGCCACTGATCACCAGTGATAGAAGGAATTAATTGCCGCCATTTACTCTCTACAGCAAGTTGAGTAGAAGCAATTCTGGAGTTTCGTAGAAAGGTGTATAGGGAGGATATTACGCCCGTGGGTCCTTGATTAGTTAGCACCCCCATCAATGGATATCTGGATATTCGCATCCTAGGAAATGGAAACTGGTGCAATATGGGATGTCACATTTGCAAGTATCTATAAAAATCCCTATGAGGGGTCCCAAACTTTATACAAATTTGATCAAATGATAAAATTTTATTTTCGAAAATCTGATTAAGTGTTGTCATTCCATACTGCTTCCAGCAAACTGGGTCTTGTAGATTTTTGTGGTGCGGAAATTCAGGATTATCCCATATCCGAGTCTCTCCCATTTGGTCAGTTCACTACATTTACTCTCTGGCCACACCTGTATCGCTAAGCTGTGAGCAAATCGTAAACCTTGTGGGGGGTCTGTATGATCCTTCTAGTATTGCCCATGGTGTATTCCCACCCAAGAAGTGTAGAAGATGAGCTTCTGCGTTAGTAAGCCTGCCACTATCTATCCAGCGTTTCAAGTAACGTTCCTATCCAGCTAAATAAAACAAAAGACTAGGACAGTATCACGAACTATCGGAGAATGCCAAAGGGGAAACAAAAGAAAAAAAGCTACCAAAGAGTCCAAGAAGTTGTACAGTAATAATATAATATTTTATTAATTAGGATAAAACACAAGAAACAAGGCCGCGCATCCCCATAAGAAAAAAATGGCCATAAGTAGTGAATACAGAGATATAGTCAGGCCAAAACAAATTGCAGTTCACAATGTAAAAAAATCAAAAAAATTGTGATTAAAAAGGAAAATATTTAAAAAAGTTAAATGATTAAAAAACAACTTTTTTTATGCACAAAGTAAACAGTAATCTGCTGTAAAGTGCTTACTGCTGATGTGTAACGAAAAATAAACACAGTGCAACAAGTGATCTCATTGCAAACCAAGGTGATAAAAACAATCAGTGAACATAGTATGTAAGTACATTGGAACAGCATTGCCATTAGCTGGAGGAGAGAGACCACCTAAATGAGTGAAAATCTAGTCAAAAATAGGAATGATCATAGAGGTATAACAATGATTACAGAGATAGTGGGGTCTCACACTCCCGGATGTCATGCCTCCCGAACGCGCGTTTTGGCCCATTGCCTTCGTCAGGGGGTCAAGGCAACCTCACCATTAGTGATGAGTGAGTGTACTCGTTGCTCGGGTTTTCCCAGAGCACGCTCGGGTGGTCTCCAAGTATTTGTGACTGCTCGGAGATTTAGTTTTCCTCGCCTCAGCTGCATGATTTACGGCTGCTAGCCAGGCTGAGTACATGTGGGGGTTGCCTGTTTGTTAGGGAATCCCCACATGTATTCAGGCTGTTCAGAAGTCGTAAATCATGCAGCTAAGGCGATGAAAACTACGGTAAATCACTTAGCACTCACAAATACTCAGAGATCACCCGAGCAATGAGTACACTCGCTCATCACTAGTCCCCATCTATTACCCTTAGCCTGGCTGAGTACGCCATTGAATAAATCCCATTGGAACTTTTCAGCGTCTCTTAATTGATATAAATGAAGATCCTTGTTTCTGCAAGTCGGCTGAAAAACCAGAAAATAGCATTACAGTGCCATTTTCATGCTTAATTACTTGAGCTTTCCATGCCAGTTGTAGGATATAGTCCCTGTCTTTCCAATTGAGGAACCTGGCCAATAGGGGTCTTGGTGGAGCCCCTGGGGATTCAGCACTCCAGGTGCATGGTGTGCCCTCTCCACCGCATATGCTGCAGAAAAGGTAGCTCCTGGAAATAAATCGCAGATCCATTTTTCCACAAATTCACTGGGATTGTTCCCTTCTGCCCTTTCAGGCAATCCAGTTATACGGATATTGTTTCACCTCAGTCTATTCTCTAAATCATCATTTTTTTGTGTGCACATTTCCATCTTTTGGTCAATTGCTCCTCCAGACTCGAGATTCTGTCCTCCGCCTGTCGAACTTTCTCTCCCAGACTTGACATATTGTGAAGGAATCCCAAATCAGTTTTAACCTCTTCAATTTTCCCAGTTAGGGAGGCTGTACAACTGTGGATGGCAGTTAGGGGTTGTGTTAGGGGTTGTGTAGATACCTGCTTCAAAGTGGGCTCTGAGTCCATATCATCTGGTCCTTGCATCATTGATGTCTCTCCTTCAGATACTTTATTACAGGGTCTCAAAGTTTTTGTCCAGTGATTCCCTCTGGCATAGGGCTTTAGTTTTTCAGCTGCAGATTGCGACTTACTAGGACTCATAGCGCTGTGCCCAAAAGATACATGCGATATAAGAATACGTTTTTTACCTGGCTATTCAGTATGTAGTCACAGGATAATGTCCGTGGTTTCGGATATTAATATTTAGAGGGTCAAAAAGTAATTTCCCTACTCAGTTTTGCTGTAGAATATGCAACGAGAATAGTTCCAACAAAGAACAGTAGGTGACAGTAACGTGCTGCAGAATACAAGCATAGAAGATTTTACCACACAGACCAAGTTCTCCTGTCTGCATCAGGAATACGAATACACCCCAAACAGCACAGGAGGTGGGAGGGAGGGGGTCCAGACCTCATCACCTCCCTCAGTTTGCAAGCCCACCCCCCCTCCGTATCTCGTCCACAGTCAAATCAATCAGCCAACCACTCTCCTTAGAAGCTTCCAAATCTTGTGCCCATGGCCTAGTATCTCTCCTCCACCACACACCAGGGAAATCCCAAAAATGGCCATGGCAAGCCAGAGCCACACGACTCCAGGAGGTCCCCTCTCCAACCTCCAGCTCACGAGCGCTTCCCTCAGTCACCTCACCGTCTTCTTTTTTTTTTTTAATTTAAATAGATTTTTATTAGCAATATACAAAAGAAGAACATCAGATTACCATTTACATTACAATGTTACATACACATTTTCTTATTTTAATAAACCCCAACATATCCCCAACCGCCCCCCCCCCCATAAGACAGCTCATCCTCAATCTACACTCCCCTGAGACCATCTCTGCCTCAAGTAATTTACCCCTAACCGAGTCTTAAAGATTCCCGACTTTTATTACTCTTCAACCCAGCTCAAGCCATGGAGACCACATTTTATTAAACATTTCTATTTTCCCCCTTTTTTTGTACACCCCTTTTTCCAATTTTAGACAATGTTGTACATATTGGAGAAATTCCCTCCTCGCAGGTGGTTCTGCCTGTATCCAATTCCGTGCTATCACTTTCCTAGCCATAAATAGTAACCTAGCGATTGCAATCTTCCAGGAGTTGTCTACTCCAATTTCTTCCACATATCCCAACAAGCATATTATCGGATCTCTAGGAACTCTACACTTATACGCTCCTTCTACCCGGCTCAAAACCACCACCCAAAAAGCAGCCAGCCTAGGACACGTCCACATCATGTGATATATTCCTGCATTCTCACTCGCACACCTCGGGCACTCAGAGTTAGCACGCAACCCCGCTTTGTGTAGCACTTCCGGAGATTTATATACTCTGTGCAAGATATATAGCTGCGAGAGCCTGTATGGTTCACTCAAAGATAGTCGCGGAACCCACTCCATCACCGATTCCCAGGTTTCATTCTCTATCGGCCCCACGTCCCTCTCCCATTTAGCTCTTGCCTTTATCGGGAAATCTAGCAGATACGTGTGCATAAGGTCCTTATATATGGTGGAAATAACTCCCCTTGTAGTCCCGTCTCCACACACATACTCCAATACTATATCCTCCTGAATCCTGATGTCAGCTTTCTTATTTTGAGCTCCAAAGGCATGTCTCATCTGCGCATACAGGTCCTTCTCAAAAAATTAGCATATAGTGTTAAATTTCATTATTTACCATAATGTAATGATTACAATTAAACTTTCATATATTATAGATTCATTATCCACCAACTGAAATTTGTCAGGTCTTTTATTGTTTTAATACTGATGATTTTGGCATACAACTCCTGATAACCCAAAAAACCTGTCTCAATAAATTAGCATATCAAGAAAAGGTTCTCTAAACGACCTATTACCCTAATCTTCTGAATCAACTAATTAACTCTAAACACATGCAAAAGATACCTGAGGCTTTTATAAACTCCCTGCCTGGTTCATTACTCAAAACCCCCATCATGGGTAAGACTAGCGACCTGACAGATGTCAAGAAGGCCATCATTGACACCCTCAAGCAAGAGGGTAAGACCCAGAAAGAAATTTCTCAACAAATAGGCTGTTCCCAGAGTGCTGTATCAAGGCACCTCAATGGTAAGTCTGTTGGAAGGAAACAATGTGGCAGAAAACGCTGTACAACGAGAAGAGGAGACCGGACCCTGAGGAAGATTGTGGAGAAGGACCGATTCCAGACCTTGGGGAACCTGAGGAAGCAGAGGACTGAGTCTGGTGTGGAAACATCCAGAGCCACCGTGCACAGGCGTGTGCAGGAAATGGGCTACAGGTGCCGCATTCCCCAGGTAAAGCCACTTTTGAACCATAAACAGCGGCAGAGGCGCCTGACCTGGGCTACAGAGAAGCAGCACTGGACTGTTGCTAAGTGGTCCCAAGTACTTTTTCTGATGAAAGCAAATTTTGCATGTCATTCGGAAATCAAGGTGCCAGAGTCTGGAGGAAGACTGGGGAGAAGGAAATGCCAAAATGCCTGAAGTCCAGTGTCAAGTACCCACAGTCAGTGATGGTGTGGGGTGCCATGTCAGCTGCTGGTGTTGGTCCACTGTGTTTCATCAAGGGCAGGGTCAATGCAGCTAGCTATCAGGAGATTTTGGAGCACTTCATGCTTCCATCGGCTGAAATGCTTTATGGAGATGAAGATTTCATTTTTCAGCACGACCTGGCACCTGCTCACAGTGCCAAAACCACTGGTAAATGGTTTACTGACCATGGTATTACTGTGCTCAATTGGCCTGCCAACTCTCCTGACCTGAACCCCATAGAGAATCTGTGGGATATTGTGAAGAGAAAGTTGAGAGACGCAAGACCCAACACTCTGGATGAGCTTAAGGCCGCTATTGAAGCATCCTGGGCCTCCATAACATCTCAGCAGTGTCACAGGCTGATTGCCTCCATGCCACGCCGCATTGAAGCAGTCATTTCTGCAAAAGGATTCCCGACCAAGTATTGAGTGCATAACTGAACATTATTATTTGATGGTTTTTTTGTTTGTTATTAAAAAACACTTTTATTTGATTGGATGGGTGAAATATGCTAATTTATTGAGACAGGTTTTTTGGGTTATCAGGAGTTGTATGCCAAAATCATCAGTATTAAAACAATAAAAGACCTGACAAATTTCAGTTGGTGGATAATGAATCTATAATATATGAAAGTTTAATTGTAATCATTACATTATGGTAAATAATGAAATTTAACACTATATGCTAATTTTTTGAGAAGGACCTGTACTGATATTCCCCTGTGGATCTCAGACCAAACTCTACCTGCAATTGGGAGAAGGGTTTTAATGCTCGTTGTTGGATTATCTGGTGTACAAAGCAAATTCCTTTAGTCTGCCACTCCATCAGTCCTCCCAGAGCCTCAAATTCCTTTAAATTATTGTTAGACCATATCGGTGTAAATTTAGTCAGCCCTGTAACCCCCCGAATCTGCCTCAATCTGTTCCATAATTTACGAATCAGGAACAGGGTTGGATATAATTTCCCTAAAGCTCCCAAGGAGCCATCTTCCAAACATTGAACCACCGGTCGTCGGCCTGTCACCCCTTCCATCAGGTGTTGTACTGCACTGGATGACGCCTCTCGCGCCCAGCCCTTCAAATGCTGACTCTGGGCTGCAAGAAAATATATTTCAGGGTTGGGCAAAGCCAAACCACCATCTTCCTTGGGTCGCTGAAGCGTCTCCAGGCTAATACGTGGATAGTGTCTCCCCCATATCAAACTTCTAAAGAGAGCATTAATCTGCCGGAACTTCCCCCGAGGGATCCAAATTGGCGCATTATGTAGAACATATAGAATTTTAGGCATCAGGACCATTTTAATAAGGTTAACCCTACGACCACCGATAGATGTAGCTTATTCCAGGCATCTACCTTCGCCTTGAGTACTCCCATAACAGGAGTCAAATTCCTCTGTAGGAACTCCACAATTGGCACCGAGATCCATATTCCAAGGTATTTAAATTGAGATACCACCTTAAGCCTCTCATCCCCAACAGCCTCACTCACATTCTCTCCTACGTCATCCACCCTAAAGAGAACCGATTTACCCCAATTAATTGTTAGTCCTGATACGGTACCAAATCTTTCAGCAATTTCAATGGCCCCTCTCAGTGAATCATCCGGATCAGCCAGGAACAGCAAAACGTCATCTGCGTATAGCGCAATCTTTTCCTCAACTTCCCCATACCTAAACCCAGGGACCCTATCAGATTGCCGAATCTTAGCAGCAAGAGGTTCTACAGCTAAAGCAAACAGGAGAGGTGAAAGCGGGCATCCCTGCCTAGTGCCTCTAGCCAGCTCTATAGGTTGAGACAGTTCCCCGTTCACTCTAATTCTGGCCGTCGGTAATGAATACAACAGCTGTATCCAGGCCACAAACTGCGGACCAAACCCCATACATTCCAACACCTGCCAAAGATATCCCCACTCAACACTGTCAAAAGCCTTATGGGCATCTAACGACACAATCACTCTTCGACCACAGTTGTCAGACTCCACCTGTAAATTTACATATAACCTCCGCAAGTTAATCGCCGTTGACCTATCAGGCATAAAGCCAGACTGGTCCGGATGCACCAGACCCGTAATGACACTAGAAAGACGGAGAGCTAACACCTTAGCCAGAAGCTTGACATCAATAGTTAGTAAAGAAATTGGGCGGTATGACTCCGGTTTCCCCAAATCCTTATCCTCCTTTGGAATAATCACTATTATGGCCTCTCTCATAGAGGCTGGCAAGCACCCTCGGGACCTAGCTTCCTCCAGTACCATTTTTAATCTAGGAATCAACACTTCTGCCAAACCTTTATAGATCTCAGCGGGTAGCCCATCAACCCCAGGCGCCTTCCCATTAGCCCACCTCACCGTCTTCCACTCACCCGGTAAGTGATCGGAGGGTGAGTCACTGACTGTTTAATTCAGGTGTCCCACCGGTCCGGACACATACAGCACACCGACGCCTCAGGCCCACATGTGGGCCACACTTCCAGACTCCTAGCCCCGGGACAAGCGAGGGCTCAAATCCGTCCTGCCGGCTCTAAGGTGCCTCCTCCAGCTGTACCGAGGCTCAAAACTGCCATTTTCAAGGCAGGAGCCCGGTATTTGTTTAGATGCCGGGGAGAGCTCGGCTCCGCACGTCTGCTCTCTCCAGTGTCTTGGCTAGGCCCCTTATTTCTTTAATTTTAATGTTGGAAAAGAGGGATGATTCTAATTTTTAGATACTTTTCTGTATTTTGAAAAAGATGTTTCTTTATTTTATTTATTTTTTAGTCAGTGTTTTTTCGTGACACACTGTGCTTCATGTTAGTGGTAAATTTAAGTCGGTATTAGGAAAATATTGGAATTTGGCCAAAATTTTAAACTTTTAATTTTTAAGCCCATAACCCCTTAACCCCCGGAGCTTTCTTCGGTTTTGCGTTTTCGTTTTCCTTCTTCCCGGAGCCATATTTTTTTTATTTTTCCGTCAATATGGCCATGTAAGGGCTTTTTTTCGTGGGACGAGTTGTACTTTTGAACAACATCATTGATTTTACCATGTCGTTTACTAGAAAATGGGAAAAAAATTCCAAGTGCTGTGAAATTGCAAAAAAGTGCAATCCCACACTTTTTTTTTTGTTTGCCTTTTTTTTTTACTAGCTTCACTAAGTGCTAAAACTGACCTGCCATTATGATTCTCTGAGTCATTACTAGTGATGAGCGAATATACTCGTTACTCGAGATTTCTTGAGCATGCTCGGGGGTCCTCCGAGTATTTTTTAGTGCTCGGAGTTTTAGTTTTTAGAGCCGAAGCTGTATGATTTACCGTATTTTTCAGACCATAAGATGCACTTGTTCCCTCCAAATTTGGGAGGAAAGTGTGGGTGCATCCTATGGTTGGAATGTAGCATGTGGGGAGGGGGGGCAGCGGCTAGTGGGATCGCACTGTGATCCCACTTGCAGGAGGCAGAAAAATGTCCCAGCTGCCCAAATCCAGGGCTGGGGAAACCACGTGCTCCCGATGATTAAAGTGCAGTGAATAAAACTCCGAGCACTAAAAAATACTCAGAGGACTGCCGAGCATGCTCAAGAAATCTCGAGTAACGAGTATATTCGCTCATCACTAGTCATTACGAGTTCATAGATACCAAATATGTCTAGGTTCTTTTTTTATCTAAGTTGTGGAAAACCCCCCCTCCCCCCCAAAAAAAAAAATTGCGCCATTTTCCGATACCTGTAGCGTCTCTATTTTTCGTGATCTGGGGTCAGGTGAGGGCTTATTATTTTTTGCGCACTGAGCTGACGTTTTTAATGATACCATTTTGGTGCAGATACGATCTTTTGCTCACCCGTTATTGCATTTTAATGCAATGTTGCGGCGACCAAAAAAACGTAATTCTGGCGTTTTGACTTTTATTCTCGCTACACAGTTTAGCGATCAGGTTTTTTTATTGATAGATCGGGCGATTCTAAACACGGCGATGCCAGATGTGTGTATGTTTGATTTTTTTTATTGCTATATTTTGAATGGGGCGAAAGGGGGGTGTTTTGAACTTTTATATATTTTTTTTAATATTTTTAAAAATATTTCTTTTTTCACTTTTGGCATGCTTCAATAGCCTCCATGGGAGACTAGAAGCTGCCATAACCCCATTGGCTCTGCTATATAGAGGCGATGATCAGATCGCCTCTAATTGGCAGAATTACTCACTGAGCACCGACCACTGGGTGGCGCTCACAGCATGCCGGCACTGACAATATAGGTCTCAAGGAGACCTTCCGTTGTCATGCCAACACACCAGTGACCCTGAAATAGATAACGGACGCTATGCTGCATTTCAGGAGCCTAATGTTTCTAAACAGTGAAACCCCCCCACAAGTGACTTATTTTGGAAATTATACCCATCAAAGAATTTATCTAGATGTGTGGTGAGCACCTTGTTGAGCTGTGAAAATTAAAAAAAAATACATTTTTCCTATAAACGTTCCTTTAACACCAGACTTCACTTTTCACAAAGGTAACAACAAAAAAAGGACTGTAAAATTTGTTGTGCAATGTACCCCGAGTACCCAGATAACCCATCATATGTGGGGGCAAACTACTGTTTGGGCGCACGGCAAGGCTCGGAAGGCAAAAAGCATCATTTGAATTCTGGAGATCAATTTTGTCTGAAATAGATTGCAACTGCCAGGTCACATTGGAGAAGAGCCCACCTTGGAAACTTCACCTCTTTCAGAATTAATCTAGGGTTATAGAGAGCACGCCCCCTGAGGAAGCGGCAATACGTACACGCGAAACGCGCGTTGGGGTTCATCCAGGTGCCAGACAGGACACTGTGTAACCTATGGGTAATTAACTCTTTACTTACCAATTAGTCTTTTTACATAATGCGGTCCATTTACACTTGATGTGTGGCAGCTATATGGGCATTGTTAGGGCTACTATGTATATATAACGCCTACCTTTGTTGTTTGTCTGCTATACATATGGGCTATTTGCATCTCTGTATACCTCAATATTATGTATGCATTGTAACTTATCACTTATTGTGTTTCTGTCGGCTGTACCTGGATTTTTGCACCTACGGATGCAGTCACATCCTTTTATCAATTTTCTACCATATATGATATGTATGATTTTCAGTGAAAATCTAATAAATATGTTTTGCTAGTAGTACTCTTGGCAATTATTTGACTCGTATATCTCTTGTGTAGAATTTATCTAGATGTGTGGTGAGCACCTTGAACCCCCAATTGTATAATGTTGAGCTGTGAAAATTTAAAAAAAATACATTTTTCCTATAAACGTTCCTTTAACACCAGACTTCTCTTTTCACAACGGTAACAAAAAAAAAAGGACTGTAAAATTTGTTGTGCAATGTACCCCGAGTACCCAGATAACCCATCATATGTGGGGGCAAACTACTGTTTGGGCGCACGGCAAGGCTCGGAAGGCAAAAAGCATCATTTGAATTCTGGAGATCAATTTTGTCTGAAATAGATTGCAACTGCCAGGTCACATTGGAGAAGAGCCCACCTTGGAAACTTCACCTCTTTCAGAATTAATCTAGGGTTATAGAGAGCATTTTTAACCCTCAGGCGATTTACAGAATTGTAGAACATTGTGCTTAGTCAATGGAAAATTACCATTTTTTCCATGCAAATGTTGCCTTGGCCCCAAAGTTTCAATTCTCAAAAGGGGTAATAGGACAAAATGAATTATACAATTGTTATGCAATTTCTCCTGAGTGCTCCAACACCACATATGTGATTGAAAACTACTTTTGAGGCACAATGCAAATCCCAGAACGGAAATAGAGCCATATTGTAGTGCATATTTTGCTGGACAGGTTTGTGGGTGCCATGTCACATTGGAAGACCCGAAGGTGCCAGAACAGCAGAAACACTCATAATTGACCTCGTTTTACAAACTACACCTCTCAATGAATTCATCTAGGGGTGCAGTGATCATATTTACACCACTTATACCTTCAAAAAATGTATACTATTGGACGGTGAGGAAAAAAATAATTACATTTTTGCCACAAATGCATTTTCACATGGGAAAAATGGGTAAAAGTAACATCAATATTTGTCACACAATTTCTCATAAATGGGGCAATACCTCATATGTAGCTGTACAGTACTGCTTAGCCACACAGCGAGAATTTGTTGGTTTTCTTTTGGGGGGCGAGGAGCCATAGCGCTTTTCCAGAGCCCTTGTGCTACCAGTAACATGAGTTGGAACTTGCTTTATTTGCAGATTGAGTTGAAGCTTTTATTGGGAACATTTTATATAACATTTTGGATCACATTTATCCAGCGTTCTACGCTGATATTGGGTTTCCATCTAAATCTCCGAATGATGCGATTCAGATGAAACCCCCGAGGGATCCAATCACTATAATGAGGTAGCAGAGTTACTCTGAACTCCATCTGGCCTCTGTTCAGTGGTATCCTTTTCGGAGGTGTACAAAACTGTGGTCGACCGTGCTTTTACGCACGCCTAAAAAGATGGACACTGCTGGATCAAAGGCCAGAGTGCCCATCTGCCTCATTATAGGGAATCTTCTGCCGGGGGTTCGAACTGAATCACGTATTTCAGAGATTTACACACAAACCCTGGTGTAAGCACTAAGTGTAGAGCGCAGAATAAATGTGAGCCAATCCTTACTGTGATCTTTGGGAGGCAGAATGAACAAATCAACAGCAGGTCAAGAATTGATTTAATCTATCTTTATGCTGTTCCTCGTGCGGTATAAATTATTAGGTGACATTATTCTTCAGGTCGGTGAGAACACAGCGATAACAGATTTATATTTTTTTACGTTTGGCTGCTGTCGCACTAAACAGACTTTTCTTTTTTGCGAAACAAAGTTTCTGCATCACCATATTTTGAGAGCTTATTTTTCTAAATTTCTATATTTCTGCTGACAGAGTCATGTGATGGCTTATTTTTTGCAGGACGAGTTGACGTTTTTATTGGTACCTTTTTCAGTATCAAATTTTTATTGCTTTCTATTCCGATTTCTGGGAGGCAGAATGAACAAAACCAAGCAATTCATTAATTTTTTCTCTTTAGATCAGTACGATTACAGCGATACCACGTTTATATGATTTTTTAAAATGTTTTGCCGCTTTTACACAAAAACAATTTTACATATAAAAGAATTGTTTTTCCAACACTAATCTGAGAGCTATAACTTTTTTTTCTGCTGCTGGAGCTGTATGGAAGCTTGTTTTGCGGGAAAAGATGACATTTTCAAGTACCGTATATACTGGAGTATAAGCCAACCCGAGTATAAGCCGACCCCCCTAATTTTGCCACAAAAAACTGGGAAAACTTATTGACTCGAGTATAAGCCTAGGGTGGAAATGCAGCATTTACCGGTGAATTTCAAAAATAAAAATAGATCATTATTTCCCCATAGCTGTGCCCCGTATAGTGCTCTGCACCGTTCATATTTCCCCATAGCTGTGCCATATACGGTGCTCTGCACCGTTCATTGTGCCCCATAGATGTGCCATATACGGTGCTCTGCACCGTTCACTGTGCCCCATAGATGTGCCATATACGGTGCTCCGCACCGTTCACTGTGCCCCATAGATGTGCCATATACGGGGCTCTGCACCGTTCACTGTGCCCCATAGATGTGCCATATACGGTGCTCCGCACCGTTCACTGTGCCCCATAGATGTGCCATATACGGTGCTCCGCACCGTTCACTGTGCCCCATAGATGTGCCATATACGGTGCTCTGCACCGTTCACTGTGCCCCATAGATGTGCCATATACGGTGCTCCGCACCGTTCACTGTGCCCCATAGATGTGCCATATACGGGGCTCTGCACCGTTCACTGTGCCCCATAGATGTGCCATATACGGTGCTCCGCACCGTTCACTGTGCCCCATAGATGTGCCATATACGGGGCTCTGCACCGTTCACTGTGCCCCATAGATGTGCCATATACGGTGCTCTGCACCGTTCACTGTGCCCCATAGATGTGCCATATATAGTGCCCTGCACCGTTCACTGTGCCCCATAGATGTGCCATATACGGTGCTCTGCACCGTTCACTGTGCCCCATAGATGTGCCATATACGGTGCCCTGCACCGTTCATTGTGCCCCATAGCTGTGCCATATACGGTGCTCTGCACCGTTCACTGTGCCCCATAGATGTGCCATATACGGTGCTCTGCACCGTTCACTGTGCCCCATAGATGTGCCATATACGGTGCTCTGCACCGTTCATTGTGCCCCATAGATGCTCCACATAAATCTCTGCCGCCGCCGCTGCTGCTGCTGCTGCTGCAATAAAAAAAAAAAAACACACTCACCTCCCTTGATTGCAGCTCCCGGCGTCTCGTTCCGGCGCCTCCATCTTCCCGGCGTCTCTGCACTGACTGATCAGGCAGAGGGCGCCGCGCACACTATATGCGTCATCGCGCCCTCTGCCTGAACAGTCAGAGCGCAGACGCCGGGAAGATGGAGGCGCCGGCCGGGAAGATGGAGCGACGCTCGGCGGCTGGAACGAGGACAGGTGAATATGCTATACTTACCTAGTCCTGGCGATCCTCGCGCTGTCCCTCTGCCTGGTCTTCGGTGCCGCAGCTTCTTTCTCTAATCAGCGGTCACCGGCACCGCTGATTAGAGAAATGAATACGCGGCTCCACCCCTATGGGAGGTGGAGCCGCTTATTCATTTCTGTAATGAGCGGTCCCACGTGACTGCTGAAGAGGGGAAGAAGCTGCAGCACAGAAGACCGTGGGACGGCAGGGACAGCGCGAGGATCGCTGGGACTAGGTAAGTATACCTCAGCGCCCTCACCCCCTCACCCGCCGACCCTGCCACCCACCTTGACTCGAGTATAAGCCGAGAGGGGCACTTTCAGCCCAAAATTTTGGGCTGAAAATCTTGGCTTATACTCGAGTATATACGGTATACCAGTTTTATTTACATTTGACTTTTTGATCACATTATATTCCACCTTTTGTTGTGGGTTTTTTTCTTCATTTTTTTAAATCTATTTTTGGTCACTTAAGGGGTTCACTAGTATAACAGCAGGCTGGGTGTTTCCAGATGCAGTGATACCAAATAAATATATCTTTCTTGAACTTGTATTTTTTCGCTTTTTAATTTTGTAATTTTATTTTTTTACATGTTTACAATTTTTTGCATCTTGAATTGCAGGGCAATAGATCAGGCAAAAGCACACAGGCAGGAAGCGTGTGAGCTGCTGCTCTCAGCAGGAGTCCAATGTACCTTGGTGACCCATGGCCATCTATCGGGAAAAAGAGAGGTGTAGAAAGACTATCGGCACAACGTACTCGCAATCTACATCCTGTAGAATGTAAGCCTGCATGGGTAGGGTCCTCACCCCTCTGTATCAGTCTGTAATTGTTAATTTGCTTACTGTAAGTGATATCTGTATTTTGTATGTAACCCCTTCTCCTGTACAGCACCATGGAATCAATGGTGCTATATAAATAATAATAATAAAAACTTGTCCCGCAAAAAAACAAGCCCTCATGTGACTATGTCAATAGCAAATAAAAGAAAATGTTATGGCTCTTGGTATCAAGGGAGCAAAAAACGAAAAGAATAAAAACGTTCTGGTCATTAAAGGGCGAAAGAAGCTATAAGGTGAATAAAACATTGTTACCTTTCGCTTACTGAGATCTAGCGCTTGTGTGCGCAAAGTTAGCTCCTTCTCTCCTGTGGTGATGCTTCCCTGCAACAGATGCTCCTTTTCCTCTAGTTTTCGGAGAACCTGTAGCTGAGCATCCACCTGAAATGGAAGTTACATGTGTCTAAATATGCATCTCTGGTCAGGTACAACACTCCACTCCTCCCTCCCACGCCACTGCACTAAACTCTCAACTCCACTAAACTCTATCAACTCTCTCAACTCCACTCCATTCCTCTCCTCCCACCCCACTCCATTCCTCTCACACCACCCCACTCCTCCCATGCAACTCTATCCCTCTCCTTCCACCCCACTCCACTCCTCCCACCCACCTCCATTCCTCCCACGCCACTCCACCCATCCCTCCTAACCCACTTCACCCATCCCATTCCTCTCACCACACCCCCTCCATTCCTCCCACCCCACTACACTCCTCCCACCCCATTCCTCCTACCCCACTTCACCAATCCCATTCCATTCCACCCACTCCATTCCTCCCACCCCACTACACTCCTCCCACCCCACTCCATTCCTCCCACCCCACTTCACCAATCCCATCCCATTCCTCCCACTCCACTCCTCCTACTCCACTCCGAGGAATGACATCTGTTTTCAGCAATCATGAGAAAAGTTATATGAATTGCATAGAGTTGATTAGCTCAGGAGCGCAAGATGGAGCCAAAGACATGGTACCTGTGTCCGCAGGGTAAGCAGTTGATCTGCCAGTTCCTCCTTCTCTTCTTTGAGTAGTTTATGGATCTGATTGGACTTTATTCTTTCGGACATCAGCTTGAAGTTGGCGTCATCCTTCTCTCTCAGCTGCTGCATCAGACGTATATTCTGCTCCTGCATATCTTCAAATGCCTGGCCTGTGACGTCCATTTCTGACAGCAAAGCCTCCTCCTCCTGACAGATGGAAACACAAATATTTACTAAAATCCTACAAAATTCCCAATATAATTTTGGACATTATCATGGGACCAATAAAAATAAAAAATATTACAAATAAATGAGTGACATTTTTGTACAATATGCAGTTTCAGGTTATGCGCACACGTTCAGGATTTCTTGCAGAAATTTCCTGAGCAAAACCGGACATTTTCTGCAAGAAATCCACATGTGTTTATCTCGCGGGTTTGACGCGTTTTTTGTGCGTTTTTGATGCATTTTTTTCACGTTTTTTTCCAGAGCTTCCCAATGCATTAAATAGCGGGAAAACGCGAAAAATTCGCAAAATTAATGAACATGATGCGTTTTTTACTGCAATGCTTTTTTTTTTTGCGGAAAAAAAACGCATCATGTGCACAAAAATTGCGGAATGCATTCTAAATGATGGAATGCATAATGTATGCGTTTTTATAGCGAAAAAACGCGAAAAATCCGCAACGTGTGCACAAAGCCTTAAGAGTGGGAAAAAAAAAAAGGAAATAAGTTTCTGCTTTTCATTTTATTTATTTATTTTTAAAGACAACAGAGGACCACTAAAACAGGATTTTTGGTTGCTTACCGTAAAATCTGTTTCTTGGAGCCTCCATTGGGGGACACAGGAACCATGGGTGTATGCTGCTGCCACTAGGAGGCTGACACTATGCAAATAAAAAAGTTAGCTCCTCCTCTGCAGTGTACACCCCACCGACTGGCATTATACTCTTCAGTTAGTGAGAAAGCAGTAGGAGAAAAGAACAAGGTTGAAAAACCATAACCACAAACTTGAGAACTGCAAACGTGAGAACAGTCATAGAACATATAACAACAGAAACATTGGGAGGGAGCTGTGTCCCCCAATGGAGGCTCCAAGAAACAGATTTTATGGTAAGCAACCAAAAATCCTGTTTTCTTTATCGCCTCTCATTGGGGGACACAGGAACAATGGGACGTCCCAAAGCAGTCCCTAGGGCGGGAAAACAGACATCCATCAGGTCAGAGGACTCACCACTGCCGCCTGCAAGATCCTTCTGTCTAGGCTGGCGCCCGCCGAAGCATAAGTATGGACCTTGTAAAGTTTGGCAAACGTGTGGATGGAAGACCAAGTTGCCGCTTTGCAAAGCTGTAGGGCGGAAGCCCTGTGGTGCACCGCCCAGGAGGTGCCGACTGCCCGCGTAGAGTGAGCCTTAATCCCAGGAGGGGGCACTCTGTTCTTGACCCGGTAAGCCTCCAAAATTGCCATTCTGATCCAGCGAGCAATAGTCGCTTTAGAAGCCGGTTGGCCTCTGCGCATGCCATCAGGAATGACGAAAAAAGAATCCGTCTTCCGGAAAGTGGACGTTCTATCCAGATAGATCCTCACTACCCTGACAAGGTCCAGCTTGTTCAATGATCGCTCCAGAGGATGAGTCGGAGCTGGACAAAAGGAAGGTAGAACGATGTCCTCATTGAGGTGGAAGGTGGAAACCACCTTAGGAAGAAAAGAAGGTGGGGGCCGGAAGACCACCTTGTCCTGGTGAATGACCAAAAACGGAGGACGGCAAGACAGGGCCGCTAACTCAGAAACACGGCGAATAGACGTGATGGCCACAAGAAATGTCACCTTCCAAGATAAAACTGATAGAGGAATCTCCCTAAGAGGTTCGAAGGGAGAAACCCTCAGAACGTCCAGTACCAGGTTTAAATCCCATGAGTCCACAGTGGCCCTGTACGGTGGAACAGTGTGGGCTACTCCTTGAAGGAAGGTCTTAACCTGTGGCCGAGAAGCTAAGGTCTTCTGAAAGAGGATGGAAAGCGCAGAGACCTGACCCTTCAGGGAGCTAAGAGCCAGGCCCGAATCCAGTCCTGCCTGAAGGAAGGCCAAAAGCGAAGGCAGGGAAAAGGACATGGATGGAACGTGGTTGAACTCGCACCAACGGAAGTAAGCCTTCCAGATACGGTAGTAGATCCTGGAAGAGGAAGGCTTCCGAGCCTGAATCATGGTGTGAATCACCCGGTCCGAAAGGCCGGACGCTGTTAGAACCGCGGTCTCAACAGCCACGCCGTTAAACTGAGCGACCGAGAATTCGGGTGGCAGATCGGACCCTGAGACAGCAGATCGGGCCTGTCTGGAAGGCGCCAGGGAGCGTCCGCGAGAAGGTTGACAAGCTCCGCGAACCAAGCTCTGGGCCAATCCGAGGTGATCAGCATGACCGGCACTCCTTCCGCTTTGATCCTCTTCAACAGTTTGGGAAGTAATGGAAGGGGTGGGAACAGGTAGGGCAGCCTGAACTGTGACCAAGGAATGGCCAGAGCATCGATGCCCACTGCGAGAGGATCGCGAGACCCGGAGACGAACTGCGGAACCTTCCTGTTCATTCGAGACGCTGTGAGATCCACGTCCGGAGTCCCCCATCGAAGACAAATCTGATGGAAGACCTCCGGATGCAAGGACCATTCTCCTGCAGCGAGACCCTCGCGGCTGAGGAAGTCGGCGGCCCAGTTGTCCACGCCGGGGATATGCACCGCGGATATCACCGGAGCCGTTGCCTCTGCCCAAAGGAGGATCTTGGATACCCCGGCAAGGGCCAAGGAGCCCCGGGTCCCCCCCTGATGGTTGACATATGCCACAGCCGTGGCGTTGTCCGTCTGGATCCGGAGGGACAGAAAGATGGCCCGAATTTCGAGGACATTGAATGGCAGAGATGACTCCTGCGACGACCAATGACCCTGAACCGTCAGGTGGCGAAACACCGCACCCCAGCCAAGCAGGCTGGCGTCCGTTGTCACCACCTGCCAGTGAACTGGAAGGAAGGAAGGACTTGCCCTGGGAGATGAGAGGCGACGTCAACCACCAGTTGAGAGACCGCTTGACCCGAGAAGAGAGTCTGATCGGCCGATCCAGGGAGAAAACAGACCTGTCCCACTGAGACAGAATGGCTTGCTGAAGGGGTCGCGAATCAAATTGGGCGAAGGGAATCGCTTCCAATGTAGCTACCATCCTCCCCAGAACCTTCACGGCCGATCGGAGGGAGGGAGGCCGAGGACCCTGGAGCAAGCGCATGTCCCGACAAAGAGTGGATCTCTTGTCCTTGGGAAGGAAGACTCTGGTCTGACGAGTGTCGAAAAGCATGCCCAGAAAGATGACTTCCGGTTGACCAGCCACCCGAAACGGGCTAAGGTGTCGAGAACAATGGACAGCCTTTCGTGAGCCTGAGAAAAGGACAGAGCCTTGATGAGGATGTCGTCGAGGTATGGAAATAGGACCAGGCCTCTGACTCTCAAGATGGCCATCAGCGCCGCCATGATCTTCGTAAACACCCTTGGAGCGGTTGCGAGACCGAACGGCAGGGCGACGAACTGAAAATGTTCTCGGTGTACTGCAAAGCGCAGGAAACGGTGATGTCCGGGAAATATCGGGACATGGAGGTAGGCATCCTGGATATCTATTGAGCATAGAAATTCCTGGGCCTCCATGGAAGCAATTACTGAACGAAGTGATTCCATCCTGAAGTGTCTCAGACGAACTCTCCTGTTCAGCAATTTGAGGAAAAGTTTGCTATTCCATAAACCAGGAGCTTATCCACTCAGCCATGAGCTTAACAGGCTCCAGAATGGGGCGAACCTTGCCGTCTATTTTCGGTACCACAAAAAGGTTCGAGTAGAAACCCGTGAACCGTACTTTTTCTGGGACGGGAACGATTACCCCGGATTTGAGCAGAGAAGCGATGGCTGCGAAGAAGCCCGGAACTAGAGCGGGACCTCTTGGAGGACGGGATTGGAAGAAACGATCCCGGGGTCAGGAAGCGAACTCTATCTTGTATCCCGAGGATACAACTTTCCTGACCCATGCGTCCTCTACTGCGGAACTCATAGAACAAAAAGAGCAAAGGAACATGCAATAACGCAGGGATCACAAAAATATCACAAAGTTTATTAATAACATATTTCAAGCCACATATACAAATTTAAAAACACTTAAAAAACAACACAAACGAAAATAATACAAGTTAACCCAAAAGAAACCACACAGAGTTCCCAAGCCCCACCTCACTCCTCATTAGAGCTGAACCTTTCCTATTATTAATCTGGCAACAAATATTATCAAACAATAACTTGCTCTAATATACCTGCAGATGCATGAGCAAAGATCCCCAATCCAAAGAGAAAGATATTATTAAGGGGGTACTGCAGGAACAAACAAAGCTATTGTCGAGCCCAAAGGGAGGTATATATAATCCTATAAAGAACCCACAATAATCACAATCATAATACACCCCAACTGGACAGGCTCATATTACATGATCAAGGTACAATCATACCGCTCCGGAGAACATTTTGCGAGGAGGCAGCCGATTCCCATGTGGTCAAAACCCGCCGCGTGTCGTCACAATAGTGACTTCATCAGGGGTAACAAGGATACTGTGGCTAACAAACACTGAATTATATAGTCATCACTTACTTAACGATCACATACAGCTGTGTAGGGTATCCGCAAGGCGCCAGTCACTCCAGCACGATCCCCGAATGCCGGCGTCCCGGAAGTCCTAACTGCGCATGCACGGTGGTCACCTAGACAACATGACTCCACCATACATCGCGCACATACAAAGGCGTGATGAGAACAATCATCAAGGGGGAAGAAATTGACATCAGTGGCGAGACATTTTCTGGAAGCGCATAGTGGTAACCCTGGAGGCCTGAAAGTGATGGGACTTGAGAACGTGAATGCCACCATCAGAAGAGGCAATCTGACTAATCAACTGTTACGTTGTGAATCCAAATGGATCTACAGATTGAAAAGTCTCGCACCGAGGGGACTGAATGAAGAACTGTTATTTACGGGGTTTTATAAACAACTTTGAGAGGCATTTGTTTTCTTGTGTACTCCTTTCCATTTAGCCTCGTTGTTTCTGGATCTTTCAGTGGTGCGGCCAAATAAGTGTCAAGTTATATTGGTCTTTGGTTGTCTTCTGGGGTATGGGATTTATATGTATTTTACATATAATTAAAAACAACTAAAACTTTACAAGATAAATGGTATAGATCTTATGCCGGTCTGTATTTACCCTTTAGGGCTCCTCCATTTATGCTTCTGTTTACACCTTGCGGTAGTCAGGGTTTGTGGCATGATAGGCTCTATTGAGACAAGTGGATACAAAACAATGGGTCTTTGAATATCACCCTATGTATAATTTTTGGGCTATGGGTTGTATACTAAATAGAGGGGTGTTAGTGGCTATGATTTAATGTTTGACCCACTTTTTCCATCAGTATTGTGTATGTGGGTCTATACCTGCCTCTGTTTGGGGACTTAGGAGTCCACTGGGAGGAGCCTATGATAAGGGGTTGTCCTGGTGTTTCGAGCGATGAGTACTTAGGTAGTACCTTTGAGGTTGGGCCAATTGTGGGCGGTGCGCATGCGCGATGGGGCCCCGTCGTAGCGGCGCACCGTCCCGGTGTTTGTCCCTTCTTCAATATACCAGAGAGTGGGGCGCGCGTGCGTTGGATGTGCGGCGATGGTTTGGAGTTTGCGCACAAAAGGTTTGTTTGGTGCGGTACCATGGAAACTATTCCCCCGCCTTGCGGGGATATGGGCACTTCCGGACTTACGTCAGGATATAGTGGATACGGGGGCCCTTGATTGGGAATATTTTGAGATCATTTACCTCCAGTGATGCGGGGGATTGGGCAGATTCTGCTAGTTACGGTGGATGATTGTTCTCATCACGCCTTTGTATGTGCGCGATGTATGGTGGAGTCATGTTGTCTAGGTGACCACCGTGCATGCGCAGTTAGGACTTCCGGGACGCCGGCATTCGGGGATCGTGCTGGAGTGACTGGCGCCTTGCGGATACCCTACACAGCTGTATGTGATCGTTAAGTAAGTGATGACTATATAATTCAGTGTTTGTTAGCCACAGTATCCTTGTTACCCCTGATGAAGTCACTATTGTGACGACACGCGTCGGGTTTTGACCACATGGGAATCGGCTGCCTCCTCGCAAAATGTTCTCCGGAGCGGTATGATTGTACCTTGATCATGTAATATGAGCCTGTCCAGTTGGGGTGTATTATGATTGTGATTATTGTGGGTTCTTTATAGGATTATATATACCTCCCTTTGGGCTCGACAATAGCTTTGTTTGTTCCTGCAGTACCCCCTTAATAATATCTTTCTCTTTGGATTGGGGATCTTTGCTCATGCATCTGCAGGTATATTAGAGCAAGTTATTGTTTGATAATATTTGTTGCCAGATTAATAATAGGAAAGGTTCAGCTCTAATGAGGAGTGAGGTGGGGCTTGGGAACTCTGTGTGGTTTCTTTTGGGTTAACTTGTATTATTTTCGTTTGTGTTGTTTTTTAAGTGTTTTTAAATTTGTATATGTGGCTTGAAATATGTTATTAATAAACTTTGTGATATTTTTGTGATCCCTGCATTATTGCATGTTCATTTGCTCTTTTTGTTCTATGCGTCTTGTATTTGACATGCAGCAGGTTGAGCACAGGTATTAGAATATTGGATGGTGCCCTCGTCTGAGTAACTTACTATTGTACTTTTTTAGGGTGGTTCCGGTGACCCCCGTTTCTTGAGTGTTGGCACGTCTGTACTGTACTATTGGTGTAGTTATTATATTGAATAAAATTACATTATGGATCTGACAGCTAGGGAGGATGCTTGGAGCCAGCAGGCACATGGTATCTTTTCAACATCTTGTGATGAAGTAATGGCGTCTAGTGTTAATCCAGATTTTCAAACAGTTTCTTTGGAAATTACTAACTTGCATAAGACTTTGACCCGTGTATGGTGGAATGTGAGAAGCCTTGGGGAATATAAGAAAACGGGTTTGGTGCCCAGGGGCCTGCGGGTGCAGATCTTTCCGGCTTGGGAAGTTACGGGGTCATTTAAAAAGGTCTGGGAGACAGGGCTTTTGCAGTGTTCAGGGATCCTGATGGACATGCTCATTGAACATGATCAAATGCTCCTAATAAAAATAAAAGAGGATATTAAAATTAATGAAGGCAAATTGGAGGCGTTTGATAAGGAAACGTTGGTTAACCCTTTTCTTACAAAATTAAAGAAGACGCTTGATGAATTTGAGAAAAATATAATCAGTGGAAAGAGGAATAAATTCTACAGGGATAAAATGGACTTTGGTAAAGATCAAGTGTTCAAATGGGTACATCATGGTAACAGACGATATACTGCCAGAACCCAAGTAGGCCCGAGTGGCAATGGATCTGTACAGTTGCCAAGAGGTGAACTTTCCTCCAGTGATTTTTTGTCTTCGGACATGAGCGACCTGGAGGGAGCCGTGGGCGGCGTAGGAGGAGGAGGGGGAGACGTAAGTCACGGACCCACACGACAAAAAGGCAAGAATCGTCACAATTGGTCTCCGATACACAAGAGAGAGACAAGATTCAATCGGAGGCGATAGCCGTGGGGAGTATATCAACACACTCCAAGATTGAAGAATAACAAATTATTAATCTCTCCGCTCATGTTTTGTCAGACTTAGAAAGATCTGTTCTGACGAAGGGATTTTCGTTCTCACCTACGAACCACTTAGATAAATTTACGTTGGTCAAAGACCTGTACCTGTTTTGCCGGAAGATGATGTTTAAAATTTTGTACCACAAACCCTCTCTGGTGGACTCACTTCCTGAGGATGAGAGACAAACATTCAGGGATCTCCTGGAACTGCTACAGGAAAGTGATAGTACACCAGACCGGACTAGGTTCACTAGAAGGTCTCCATCACAGGCGACACCATCATTCTCACTCTGTCCAGCTGTACAGATTTTTTTCGAGAGTGTCTGCAGAGACATCGAAGCTTTAAAACTGGACAACCTAAAACATAACAATTTGAGTATTGGAGAAAGGAGAGCCTTGAAGGAGCTGAGTAATAACACAGAATTCCTAGTCCGTGAGGCAGACAAAGGAGGGAATGTTGTTCTTTGGCCTCATGAAATGTATTTGACTGAAGTGCTGCGACAATTGAACAATACGAACAACTATCATGCTCTTCCCTCGGACCCTACTTGGGTATTTAAGGGTAAACTGGATCATCTTATAAGAGAGGCTACGAGAGAGGGGATTCTGAATAAGAGGGAAGCGGAGTTTCTGGTTACTCACCATCCGGTGGTTCCCACGTTCTATATATTGCCGAAAGTCCACAAGTCACTTGACAGGCCTCCGGGGAGGCCGATAGTGTCCGGTATTGGTGGCATTATGGAAAGACCATGTATTTATTTAGACCATTTTTTGCAACCCCTGGCCCTTTCCTTGGACTCCTACATAAGGGACTCAGCACATCTAATGATGCATCTTGAAGACTTGACGGTACGGGAGGGTACCCTGCTGGTTGGTTTGGATGTTGAATCCTTGTACACAAGCATAGCCCACGACCTTGGCATTCGAGCGGTCTCCTTCCACCTGAATAAACAACATGGGAATGGTGAGCATGATCTTTTCCTACTGGAATTGTTGCATTTTGTCTTGGATAAAAATTATTTTGTCTTCGATAGAAAGTACTATAGACAAATCTCCGGGACTGCGATGGGGGCGCGGTGTGCGCCCTCATACGCAAACCTCTTTTTGGGGTGGTGGGAGGAGACCGTGGTGTATAAACATGTAATGTTTTCAAGTAATGTTGCCACTTGGCGACGATATATAGATGACGTGGTGTTCTTGTGGACGGGGTCACAATCTGCTTGTGAGGAATTTATTGAGGACTTGAACTCTAACATGCTCAACATTAAACTGACCTCTGTTATCTCCTCACAAACCATAGACTTCTTGGACATCAAGCTCACAATAGAAGAAAATCGTGTCTCTTCCTGCTTATATCGGAAATTGACTGCTACAAATAACCTTCTTCATTATTCCAGTTTTCATCCGGTGCATCTGAAGAAAGGTATACCTAAAGGTCAGTTTTTGAGACTTCGCAGGAATTGTAGTTCCACTGATGACTTTTTAAGACTGGCGGGAGATCTTACTACACGTTTCACCAGTAGGCAATACCCGCGGAAAATCGTTTCTCGGGGGTTTCAGGCTGCGAAGCAAAAGGATAGATCTAGCCTTTTTTGTCGACAGGAGCGTGAATCAACTCAACCGCTCTGTTTGATTACGACCTATAATAATCAGTGGTCTGAGATTTACAGAGTTTTGAATAAGAACTGGAACATTCTTCTCAGTGAACCCAAATTGGCACTACACATTACACCATCTCCTAAAGTGGTGGCAAGAAGGGCCACTAATTTGAAAGATCAATTGTGTCATAGTCACTATCAACGCCCCAAAAATAAACTAAGGACAGGTCAGAAAATTAGGGGCACTTTTCCCTGTGGGGGGTGCAATGTGTGCCAATTTATGACTGCACGAGAGGAAATTTTGATTGATATATTACCATTTCCGCTTAAATGCAATTGTTATTTCAACTGCAGGTCGACAAATCTTGTGTACGTGCTAATATGTGATTGCCCTAAACTATATGTGGGCCAGACATCCCAACAACTGAGGAGGAGATGTCAGCAGCACATTTCGAATATCAACATGGCTGGACGGGACCTCTCAAGGGGGAAGAAATTGACATCAGTGGCGAGACATTTTCTGGAAGCGCATAGTGGTAACCCTGGAGGCCTGAAAGTGATGGGACTTGAGAACGTGAATGCCACCATCAGAAGAGGCAATCTGACTAATCAACTGTTACGTTGTGAATCCAAATGGATCTACAGATTGAAAAGTCTCGCACCGAGGGGACTGAATGAAGAACTGTTATTTACGGGGTTTTATAAACAACTTTGAGAGGCATTTGTTTTCTTGTGTACTCCTTTCCATTTAGCCTCGTTGTTTCTGGATCTTTCAGTGGTGCGGCCAAATAAGTGTCAAGTTATATTGGTCTTTGGTTGTCTTCTGGGGTATGGGATTTATATGTATTTTACATATAATTAAAAACAACTAAAACTTTACAAGATAAATGGTATAGATCTTATGCCGGTCTGTATTTACCCTTTAGGGCTCCTCCATTTATGCTTCTGTTTACACCTTGCGGTAGTCAGGGTTTGTGGCATGATAGGCTCTATTGAGACAAGTGGATACAAAACAATGGGTCTTTGAATATCACCCTATGTATAATTTTTGGGCTATGGGTTGTATACTAAATAGAGGGGTGTTAGTGGCTATGATTTAATGTTTGACCCACTTTTTCCATCAGTATTGTGTATGTGGGTCTATACCTGCCTCTGTTTGGGGACTTAGGAGTCCACTGGGAGGAGCCTATGATAAGGGGTTGTCCTGGTGTTTCGAGCGATGAGTACTTAGGTAGTACCTTTGAGGTTGGGCCAATTGTGGGCGGTGCGCATGCGCGATGGGGCCCCGTCGTAGCGGCGCACCGTCCCGGTGTTTGTCCCTTCTTCAATATACCAGAGAGTGGGGCGCGCGTGCGTTGGATGTGCGGCGATGGTTTGGAGTTTGCGCACAAAAGGTTTGTTTGGTGCGGTACCATGGAAACTATTCCCCCGCCTTGCGGGGATATGGGCACTTCCGGACTTACGTCAGGATATAGTGGATACGGGGGCCCTTGATTGGGAATATTTTGAGATCATTTACCTCCAGTGATGCGGGGGATTGGGCAGATTCTGCTAGTTACGGTGGATGATTGTTCTCATCACGCCTTTGTATGTGCGCGATGTATGGTGGAGTCATGTTGTCTAGGTGACCACCGTGCATGCGCAGTTAGGACTTCCGGGACGCCGGCATTCGGGGATCGTGCTGGAGTGACTGGCGCCTTGCGGATACCCTACACAGCTGTATGTGATCGTTAAGTAAGTGATGACTATATATTTCAGTGTTTGTTAGCCACAGTATCCTTGTTACCCCTGATGAAGTCACTATTGTGACGACACGCGTCGGGTTTTGACCACATGGGAATCGGCTGCCTCCTCGCAAAATGTTCTCCGGAGCGGTATGATTGTACCTTGATCATGTAATATGAGCCTGTCCAGTTGGGGTGTATTATGATTGTGATTATTGTGGGTTCTTTATAGGATTATATATACCTCCCTTTGGGCTCGACAATAGCTTTGTTTGTTCCTGCAGTACCCCCTTAATAATATCTCTCTCTTTGGATTGGGGATCTTTGCTCATGCATCTGCAGGTATATTAGAGCAAGTTATTGTTTGATAATATTTGTTGCCAGATTAATAATAGGAAAGGTTCAGCTCTAATGAGGAGTGAGGTGGGGCTTGGGAACTCTGCGTGGTTTCTTTTGGGTTAACTTGTATTATTTTCGTTTGTGTTGTTTTTTAAGTGTTTTTAAATTTGTATATGTGGCTTGAAATATGTTATTAATAAACTTTGTGATATTTTTGTGATCCCTGCGTTATTGCATGTTCCTTTGCTCTTTTTGTTCTATGCGTCTTGTATTTGACATGCAGCAGGTTGAGCACAGGTATTAGAATATTGGATGGTGCCCTCGTCTGAGTAACTTACTACTCTACTGCGGAACTCCAGACGTCCCTGAAAAGGAGAAGACGGCCGCCCAACTTGGGAGTTGGGCTGGAATCTTGCCGAGAGTCATGCCGAGGTGGATCTTCCAGTCCTGGGCCTGGAGGATCTACCCTGGGAGAAGCGAGGATGCCAGGACGGAGTGGGCCTAAAGGACACCGCCTTCTTCTCTTGACGTGCCTGTGGCCTCTGTTGCTGCTGGGAAAAAGGAGTTGGATGCCATGAAGCGCCGAAAGGACCGAAATTGCCGACTAGGAGGAGGGCGACGAGGCTTGGCCTGGGGAAGAAGAGAGCTTGTGCCCCCTGTAGCGTCCTTAATGATTTGGTCCAGCTTAGAACCAAAGAGACGAGACCCCTGAAAAGGCAGGCTGGTAAGGGACTTTTACCTGCCAGGCCTTAAGCCAACGGTCCGGCGGATGGCAACCGCGTGGCTGGACGCCTGAGCCGCACAAGACGCGGCATCCAGGGAGGCGGAGACCAGATAAACACCCGCGTGAGAAATCTGGTTGGCAAGTTCCGCCAGCTGTCCGGATGGAACCCCGTCCAGAGTGCCCTAACGGAGCTGTTTGGCCCATTTGGATATGGATTTTGAAACCCAAATGGAAGCAAAGGCCGGGCAAAAAAACTAGCCGAGGCCGCTTCAAAGGATGACTTCGCGAGAGATACTAGGACTATCGTTAGAATCCTTCAGAGATGCTCCTTTGGACAGTGGGAGGACCGTGTTGGTGGACAGTCTGGAAACTGGAGGCTCCACCGAAGGAGAAGCAGTCCAATTAGCCGTGAGCTCCGGAGAAAAGGGATATAAAACGCCAAGTCGCTTTCCTCTCTGAAAGCGTCTGGTCGGGTTCTCTCTTTCTCTGGTCATAATCTCCTTCAATTCCGGGTGAGGAGTGAAAAACTTGGAAGGTGGTGTAGCCCATCTAAACGAAACCGCCTGATCTGCGGGTTCTGTAGAGGACTCCTTGATGCCACAGATTAGATTTATCGCTCCAATGAGATTCTGAACCATATCCCTCATTGTAGCGATCTGGTTCGAATCCAGCTCCGAAACATCCTCCAAAGGCGCATCAGAGAATGCCTCGCCTGACTCGGGAGGACGCCGACCGCAGGGGAGGACCGTGTGGCGAGGTGGAGTGAGGAGAGGACTCAGACAGACGTTCCTGACTGGACCTTTTGCGGCTTATCACAGAGGGCTCGGGCGGAGGCTCCTGTGACCCGCTGGCCACTGCGGGGGTCTACAGAGGTAATCGGTCCAGAGGGAAGTTTGCTGTTACAGGACGAACCTGCAAAGTACATGACTAAGGCAGATGCCAGCGGGTTAGGGGACAGTGGGGCAGAGGGAAGTGTCAGTCTGCAGTGCAGAGCTACTCACGGCACACGAAGCGGTTCCAGACGGAAGATGCCTAGCTCGTAGATTGTTCCCCAGGGAAAATGGCCTTTCAGGTCGGAGGGATGCGACTCCTGCAGCAAACCGAGGACCTGGGGCACGTAGTCTTACAGAAAGCAGCTGCAGACGCCAGGCTGTGCGCTGAGAAGGTCGTGCGTGGCGCTGAAAAAAAATAACTGTGCAGTGCACAGAGTGGGAGCCAAGGGACGTGCGTGGGCCTCGGGAGTACCAAGATGGCGCCGATGGGAGGAGCACACCAAGGGATGCTGGTCGGGTGGGAGGAAAGCCCGCCCGAGGAAAAGGAAAGGGGCGGAGACGCGTCGCCGGAAGTAGGCCCCGGGAGAAGCCGGGGCCTAAATTAGAGACCGGTGACCGCCGGCCGGATGCTGGGTGCGTGGCGCTGAGCGAGCGGTACGGAAAAAACGCCCGCCAGACAGGAAAGAGCGCGGCTGCAGGGAAAGTAGCGCGGCTGCCTGTAAGGCCCCGCACCAAACAGAAAGGAGCGCAGGCAGAGAATTTAGCGCGGCTGTCCCACGTCGTCCGTTACTAACCTCAAACCTTATGGGGAAGGTATCAGACGTCCAGGGAGAAGATGGACGTCCTCGTCTCCTCAACCGACAGGCTCTGGTGGGCGAGTGGGTGGGGGACGGGGCCAGGACCGGACTTCTAAGCACGCTTGTGTGCTAGGCTCTTGGTCCTGGAGAGGGATCTATGAGGATACGGGGTGGCAGTACACACCGTACTCATAGTCCGTATTGTGGGAGTACAGGTGTGACTGTTCACCCTGTATCCCTTCCGAAAAACCTGAAAAGGAACGACGCACATTGAGGTAGATAAGGGTCTAATGAAAGACCCGTGTCCACCTCCTACTGACACGAAGCTAAACTAAAGAGTATAATGACAGTCGGTAGGGTGTACACTGCAGAGGAGGAGCTAACTTTTTTATTTGCATAGTGTCAGCCTCCTAGTGGCAGCAGCATACACCCATGGTACCTGTGTCCCCCAATGAGAGGCGATAAAGAAAAAGCATTTATATATTATGCTTCCCTTTCTGTTGAAATTAATTTTACATATCGGACGATCAACAGGGGCGTGTTACAAACAGCGGTTTAGACTTGCCTTCTTTTGTTTAATTTAGCTTTCCTTATTTTTGTTATTCCTTTAGCTTTATGTAATTTATTTCACATAGTGTGCACCGCATAAAGTCATCAAAAACATTTGGCGGAATTTCAACATTTAAAAAAAAAAAAAAATATATATATATATGTATATATATATATATATATATATATATATATATATATATATATATATATATATTTTTTTTTTTTTTTTTTTAACGCTGATTTACCCTGTAACTGGGGCTTGTATATTAACGGACCCAGATAAGCTCTACAGTGCAGGCAGGGGGCTGACTCTGCCTTGTAACTGGGGGTAAGACCCAGCACCTTTCAATTTCTTCCGGTAAGTAACAATGGGTTTTATTTTTTCTAAACTAATTACACAGCACTCATTGAGTGTTGTGTATCCAGCAATCAGGAAGGCAGAGATGGCAATAAACCATCTCTGTCCTTATATACCGTATATAATCGACTATAAGCCGACCCCCCTAATTTTGCCACAAAAAACTTGGAAAACTTAATGACTCGAGTATAAGCCTAGGGTGGAAAATGCAGCAGCTACCGGTAAATGTCAAAAGTAAAAATAGATACCAATAAAAGTAAAATTAATTGAGACATCAGTAGGTTAAGTGTTTTTGAATATCCATATTGAATCAGGAGCCCCATATAATGCTCCATAAAGTTTATAATGGCCCCATAAGATGCTCTATATTAAAATGTGCCCCATATAATCCTGCATAAAGGTTAATAATGGCCCCATAAGATGCTCCATAGACACATTTGCCCAATATAATGCTGCACAAATGTTGATTATGGCCCCATAAGATGCTCCATAAAGATATTTGCCCCATATAGATATGCACAAATGTTGATTATGGCCCCATACAGACACTTGCCCCATATAGTGCTGCACAAACGTTATGGCCCAATACAGTCACTGGCCCCGTATAGTGCTGCACAAACGTTATGGCCCCATACAGACACTTGCCCCATATCGTGCTGCACAAACGTTATGGCCCCATACAGACACTTGCCCCATATAGTGCTGCACAAACGTTATGGCCCTATACAGACACTTGCCCCATATCGTGCTGCACAAACGTTATGGCCCCATACAGACACTTGCCCCATATCGTGCTGCACAAACGTTATGGCCCCATGCAGACACTTGCCCCATATCGTGCTGCACAAACATTAATAATAATAAATAATCTTTATTTTTATATAGCGCTAACATATTCCGCAGCGCTTTACAGTTTTGCACACATTATCATCACTGTCCCCGATGGGGCTCACAATCTAGATTCCCTATCAGTATGTCTTTGGAATGTGGGAGGAAACCGGAGTGCCCAGAGGAAACCCACGCAAACACGGAGAGAACATACAAACTCTTTGCAGATGTTCGCCTGGGTGGGATTCGAACCCAGGACCCCAGCGCTGCAAGGCTGCAGTGCTATCCACTAAGCCACCGTGCTGCCCCATTATGGCCCCATACAGATACTTGCCCCATATAGTGCTGCACAAACGTTATGGCCCCATACAGACACTTGTCCTATATAGTGCTGCACAAACGTTATGGCCCCATACAGACACTTGCCCCATATAGTGCTGCACAAACGTTGATTATGGCCCCATACAGACACTTGCCCCATATAGTGATGCATAAATGTTATGGCCCCATAGATGCTCCATACAGACACTTGCCCCATTTGCTGTTGATGCGATAAAAAAAAAATAAAAAAAAAATCACATACTCACCTCTTCGTCGCTCAGGCCCCCAGCACTTGCAATATTCACCTGCTCCTCGTTCCGGAGCCACTCCATCTAAAGGGTCTTCTACACTGACATTCAGGCATAGGGCACGCACTAACCACGTCACCACGTGACCTGAGCGTCACTGCAGAAGACGCTGAAGACAGAGCAGCGCCCGGAACGGGGAGCAGGTGAATATCGTGCAGCGCTCCCCCACCCCATTATACTCACCTGCTCCTGGCGCTGTGCAGTCCCTACTTCCCCGCAGCTTCTTCCTGTATTGAGCGGTCACCGTTACCACTCATTACAGTAATGAATATGCGGCTCCACCCCTATGGGAGGTGGAGCCGCATATTCATTACTGTAATGAGCAGTACCATGTGACCGCTCAGTACAGGAAGAAGCTGGGGCGCTGGGAAGCCAGGGATGTGCCGGGGTCCGAGCCAGGAGTAGGTGAGTATAATTAGACAGCCCCCGCTCCCCCTCCCCTGCTGACCCCTGGGTATGACTCGAGTATAAGCCGAGAGGGGGACTTTCAGCCCAAAAAAAAGTGGGCTGAAAATCTCGGCTTATACTCGAGTATATATGGTATATGGAATTTGGCCATCTCCACGCAAGATCTCCATGCAGCTGCTGACTCTGCAGTGACATTTTAAAATAATATTGCAGAGTCATGTATGGACCGGCTTCCGATTTTAAGGAATCGGGCAGTCCGCAAATTGCTAAAGTGAACAGGAAATAATTCATACGCTCCTATGTCCAGTCAAGGTGATTTTATTATGACTGTCTAAACATGCACTCACTTGTTTGGCTGTTGAGAGCCTCTTCTGCAGTGCCTCTGTCTGTTCCTCTGCCGCTCTCATTCGACGCAAAGCATCCTCATCTGCCATTTTTTTGCTGTCTCTACGTTCTCTCTCCTCCAATTCCCTGTGCCGCTGCCGAAGTTCTTCCAGCTTATGGAGAAACGAAAACAGGTAACGAAAAATGAGAATATCTTCAACTACACCGATCACGGTGTTGCAATGGAATATGTTACCTTACCTCTGCTTTGCTCTTCCTCTCTGCTGCCATTAGTTGCACTTTGTCCCTTTGCTCTTTGGGTGCTGAACGATACATATCCAAGAGCAGTTTCATGTCTCGAAGAGATTCCTGGACTCGCCTGGTTCAAAAAGTGAAAGAAAATAATTTTTTAATTCTCAGCCAATTGGTGTCTGTTGATGAACGGTTTATATGAAGGCGATATGTCATGGCTATAACAGCAGGCTTTAATTAGACCGCAATAAGTGACATTCCTCTGTTAATGGGTAGCTCCCCCTATTTGATATTGCTGATGATGACCTTGTGATGGGTCATCAATAATAGATTGGTGGAGGTGCGACAAATGGTACCACCATTGATTAGATGTTCTCAATGCAAATAACAGTCGGATGTTCGTTCCATCAACTGTGTAATGCCTGATGCGATGTACTATAAATCCACTGCTATTCAATTGAGATGGGGTGGATTTCCTACTCGGCTCAACAACATATTTATTATGCTAGTTTACATGGCAACAACATGAGTGGGGGGTACCAGATGCCCACTGATCTGATATTAATGACCTATCCTTAGTATTAAACAAAACAAAAAAAACAACAACCCTGGGACTATATGAATTCACAACTATTACCGTTTCCCTAGACTAAGCAGCTTTTCACTACACACTATGACAAGGTCCATTTAGTGCCGATAATGTAAGACTGTTTAGTCATAGAACCCCATAGATAAAGGGAATAGTAACATAGATAGGCTGAAAAAAAGACACGTCCATCAAGTTCAGCCTTTCTCCACCAGTTAGATAATATCTATCCCAAGATTATTAATAACCCACAATATAATTTGTTGTGTGAAAATCATCCAGCCCCTTATAAAGGCTGATATAGTGTCTGCCATTACTACCTCTTGTGGTCAGCATCTCACAGTCTAACTGTAAAGAACCCTTTCCTATTAAGCTGCAAGAATCTGCTTTCCTCCACATTTAATGAGTGCCCCCTGATTGTTTGTAAGGTCTTCAGAAGGAATAAGTCATGTGCCAGTACTTTGTATTGACCACATATGCATTTATACATATAAATGAGATCTCCTCTGAAGTGCCTTTTTTTCCTAAGTCAGTTATCAATTTTGTTTCATTCATTCCCAGGAGCAATACGAGGGGTACAGCAAAAAAGGTGCAACAACATTGCTATCATGTCGATCCACCAGGTATTGGTCAAAAGGGCAATAGTGCACTCACTTTAGATCGGCCTTCATCTGTTTGACACCTTCTGCATCCTTGCGTTTGGTATCTGGTTCATGTTTTGACTTCTCCTTAGAGCCGTCTCCTCTGTCTTTCTCTCTCCCCCGCTCCCTTTCCCTCTCTTTTTCCCTTTCCCGTCTTTCTCTCTGTTGGGGCTGTGCTTGTACATCCTCCTCCTCACGCTTTACGACAGGCTCTGGCTGGGATGAAGCTGGTGTTGGAGGGGCACTTTCTTCAGGCTCTATCTTTATTTCGACTGTTTCTTCTTTGGGCTCTTCCACGCTGGACTGTGAGGGCAGCAGGAAGAGACCACTACTACTGCGGGAACGCATCTAAAAGACAGAGGGGGTACAGTCATAGTGTTCATGCTTTGGGAATCCCTACTTGTCATACTTTCTCACTGACCTTGTTGATATCTCCCTGGATTTCTCGGAGACGCCTCTTGTACCGCAACACCTCACCTTTTAACTGGTGGTTGTGGTTCTGTAGGCTGCTTATTAAATGTCTCATCTCCCGATTAATAGGACCTACCAAAAAAAAACATAAGCAGCACTGTAACTTCTATTTCACAATAAAGGGGTCATGTCAACATAGGCATCATGGTCATATCACTAGGACATGCCAGCAATGTTAAGGTACCGTCACACTAAACGACGCTGCAGCGATCCAGACAACGATCCGGATCGCTGCAGCGTCGCTGTTTGGTCGCTGGAGAGCTGTCACACAGACAGCTCTCCAGCGACCAACGATGCCGGTAACCAGGGTAAACATCAGGTTACTAAGCGCAGGACCGCGCTTAGTAACCCGATGTTTACCCTGGTTACCATCCTAAAAGTAAAAAAAACAAACGCTACATACTTACCGCTGTCTGTCCCCGGCGCTGTGCTTCTCTGCTCTGGCTGTGAGCGCTGGGCAGCCGGAAAGCAGAGCGGTGACGTCACCGCTGTGCTTTCCGGCCGCTGTGCTCACAGCCAGAGCAGGAGTGCAGAGAAGCTGAGCACCGGGGACAGACAGCGGTAGGTAAGTATGTAGCGTTTGTTTTTTTTACTTTTAGGATGTAACTAGGGTAAACATCGGGTTACTAAGCGCGGCCCTGCGCTTAGTAACCCGATGTTTACCCTGGTTACCAGCGAAGACATCGCTGAATCGGTGTCACACACGCCGATTCAGCGATATCAGCGGGAGATCCAGCGACCAAAGAAAGGTCTGGCCCTCTAGCTCCGACCAACTACATCACAGCAGGATTCTGATCGCTGCTGCGTGTCAAACTAAACGATATCGCTAGCGAGGACGCTGCAACGTCACGGATTGCTAGCGATATCGTTAAGTGTGAAGGTACCTTTAGACTTGTGAACGCCTTTGACAACGGACAACGCTAAGAGTGTCATGCTACTTCATCTTCAATTGACTGTACGTAGTCTTTCCTCAGTGGCCACAAAGTCAAAGACTTTAAAAAGTCGACCATGTAGCACTCAGAGAAAGTCAATTGGATTTAGTGACCAGCAGTAGTCGGATATCAACCAATCATACACTGATGGCATAGCCAAGCTATCTCACTAGCATTGGAAAAGTGGACTTACCAGCCTGTTCATTGGCAGCCAGAGTCTGTTCAAACTCAATCCTGAGCATCTCATACTCCTTCCTTACTTGAGCAAGTGTGTCTTCCAGCTGAATAACCTCGGTACGCACTTTCTTCTGAAGGGAAACCTCATCTCTCTGTAAGAGAGAAATACCTCAATATTAATAGCAGCGGAAACAGCGACAAGCATATCAGGAAAAATAGGAGGAAAGATGGGAAATTATAATAACTAGATGGTGGCCCGATTCTAACGCATCGGGTATTCTAGAATATGCATGTCCCCGTAGTGTATTGCCCAGTGACGTAGTATATTGCCCAGCCACGTAGTATATTGCCCAGTGACGTAGTATATTGCCCAGTCACGTAGTATATTGCCCAGCCACGTAGTATATTGCCCAGTCACGTAGTATATTGCCCAGCCACGTAGTATATTGCCCAGCAACGTAGTATATTGCCCAGCCACGTAGTATATTGCCCAGCCACGTAGTATATTGCCCAGCCACGAAGTATATTGCACAGCCACGAAGTATATTGCACAGCCACGTAGTATATTGCCCAGCCACGTAGTATATTGCCCAGCCACGTAGTATATTGCCCAGCCACGTAGTATATTGCCCAGCCACGTAGTATATTGCACAGCCACGTAGTATATTGCACAGCCACGTAGTATATTGCCCAGCCACGTAGTATATTGCCCAGCCACGTAGTATATTGCCCAGTCACGTAGTATATTGCCCAGCCACGTAGTATATTGCAGTCACGTAGTATATTGCCCAGTCACGTAGTATATTGCCCAGTCACGTAGTATATTGCACAGCCACGTAGTATATTGCACAGCCACGTAGTATATTGCCCAGCCACGTAGTATATTGCCCAGTCACGTAGTATATTGCCCAGTCACGTAGTATATTGCCCAGCCACGTAGTATATTGCCCAGTCACGTAGTATATTGCACAGCCACGTAGTATATTGCCCAGCCACGTATATTGCCCAGTCACGTAGTATATTGCACAGCCACGTAGTATATTGCACAGCCACGTAGTATATTGCCCAGCCACGTAGTATATTGCCCAGCCACGTAGTATATTGCCCAGCCACGTAGTATATTGCCCAGCCACGTAGTATATTGCAGTCACGTAGTATATTGCCCAGCCACGTAGTATATTGCCCAGCCACGTAGTATATTGCACAGCCACGTAGTATATTGCCCAGTCACGTAGTATATTGCACAGTCACGTAGTATATTGCCCAGTCACGTAGTATATTGCCCAGTCACGTAGTATGTTGCCCAGTCACGTAGTATATTGCCCAGCCACGTAGTATATTGCACGGTCACGTAGTATATTGCCCGGTCACGTAGTATATTGCCCAGTCACGTAGTATATTGCACAGCCACGTAGTATATTGCCCAGCCACGTAGTATATTGCACAGCCACGTAGTATATTGCCCAGCCACGTAGTATATTGCCCAGCCACGTAGTATATTGCCCAGCCACGTAGTATATTGCCCAGCCACGTAGTATATTGCCCAGCCACGTAGTATATTGCAGTCACGTAGTATATTGCCCAGTCACGTAGTATATTGCCCAGTCACGTAGTATATTGCCCAGTCACGTAGTATATTGCACAGCCACGTAGTATATTGCACAGCCACGTAGTATATTGCACAGCCACGTAGTATATTGCCCAGTCACGTAGTATATTGCCCAGTCACGTAGTATATTGCCCAGCCACGTAGTATATTGCCCAGTCACGTAGTATATTGCACAGCCACGTAGTATATTGCCCAGCCACGTAGTATATTGCACAGCCACGTAGTATATTGCACAGCCACGTAGTATATTGCACAGCCACGTAGTATATTGCCCAGCCACGTAGTATATTGCCCAGCCACGTAGTATATTGCCCAGCCACGTAGTATATTGCCCAGCCACGTAGTATATTGCCCAGCCACGTAGTATATTGCACAGCCACGTAGTATATTGCCCAGTCACGTAGTATATTGCACAGTCACGTAGTATATTGCCCAGTCACGTAGTATATTGCCCAGTCACGTAGTATATTGCCCAGTCACGTAGTATATTGCCCAGCCACGTAGTATATTGCACGGTCACGTAGTATATTGCCCGGTCACGTAGTATATTGCCCAGTCACGTAGTATATTGCACAGCCACGTAGTATATTGCCCAGCCACGTAGTATATTGCACAGCCACGTAGTATATTGCCCAGCCACATAGTATATTGCCCAGCCACGTAGTATATTGCCCAGCCACGTAGTATATTGCCCAGCCACGTAGTATATTGCCCAGCCACGTAGTATATTGCCCAGTCACGTAGTATATTGCCCAGCCACGTAGTATATTGCAGTCACGTAGTATATTGCCCAGTCACGTAGTATATTGCCCAGTCACGTAGTATATTGCCCAGTCACGTAGTATATTGCCCAGTCACGTAGTATATTGCACAGCCACGTAGTATATTGCCCAGCCACGTAGTATATTGCCCAGCCACGTAGTATATTGCCCAGTCACGTAGTATATTGCCCAGCCACGTAGTATATTGCCCAGTCACGTAGTATATTGCCCAGTCACGTAGTATATTGCACAGCCACGTAGTATATTGCCCAGCCACGTATATTGCCCAGTCACGTAGTATATTGCACAGCCACGTAGTATATTGCCCAGCCACGTAGTATATTGCCCAGCCACGTAGTATATTGCCCAGCCACGTAGTATATTGCCCAGCCACGTAGTATATTGCACAGCCACGTAGTATATTGCCCAGCCACGTAGTATATTGCAGTCACGTAGTATATTGCAGTCACGTAGTATATTGCCCAGCCACGTAGTATATTGCCCAGTCACGTAGTATATTGCACAGTCACGTAGTATATTGCCCAGTCACGTAGTATATTGCCCAGTCACGTAGTATATTGCCCAGCCACGTAGTATATTGCACAGCCACGTAGTATATTGCCCGGTCACGTAGTATATTGCCCAGTCACGTAGTATATTGCCCAGTCACGTAGTATATTGCACAGCCACGTAGTATATTGCACAGCCACGTAGTATATTGCACAGCCACGTAGTATGTTGCCCAGCCACGTAGTATATTGCCCAGTCACATAGTATATTGCCCAGTCACGTAGTATATTGCCCAGTCACGTAGTATATTGCACAGTCACGTAGTATATTGCACAGTCACGTAGTATATTGCACAGTCACGTAGTATATTGCACAGTCACGTAGTATATTGCACAGTCACATAGTATATTGCCCAGTCACGTAGTATATTGCCCAGTCACGTAGTATATTCCTCAGCCACGTAGTATATTGCCCAGCGACGTAGTATTCAGCACAGAGCCATGTAGTATATTGCCCAGTCACATAGTATATTGCCCAGCGACGTAGTATTCAGCACAGAGCCACGTAGTATATTCCCCAGCCACGTAGTATATTGCCCAGCAACGTAGTATTCAGCACAGAGCCACGTAGTATATTGCCCAGCCACGTAGTATATTGCCCAGTCACGCAGTATATTGCCCAGCGACGTAGTATATTGCCCAGCCAGGTAGTATATTGGCCAGTCACGTAGTATATTGCCCAGACACGTAGGTATATAACACTGCCCACGCAGTATTTAGCAGTGTGTGCACCATATCCCTGTTAAAAAAAAATAATTAAAATAAAAAAAATAGTTATATACTCACCCCTAGGGGCCAGCGAAGCTGTGTGATGCGGCCGCCATCTTCTGTTCCCAGGATGCATTGCGAAATTACCCAGATGACTTAGCGGTCTTGCAAGACCGCTAAGTCTTGTGGGTAAGTTCGCAATGCATCTCTGGGAACGAAAGATGGCGGCCGGCGCGAGCGCATCGTCCGACGACAGAAGGTGAGAATAGCAGGTTTTTTGTTTTTTTATTATTTTTAACATTAGATCTTTTTACTATTGACGCTGCATAGGCACCATCAATAGTAAAAACTTGGTCACACAGGGTTAATAGCAGCGGTTACGGAGTGCCTTACCCGTGGCATAACACGGTCCGTTACCGCTGGGATTAACCCTGTGTGAGCGGTGACCGGAGAGGAGTATGGAGCGGGCGCTGACTGCGGGGAGCAGGGAGCATGTGCCAGGGACACTGACTGCGGGGAGTATGGAGCGGGGAGTATGGAGCGGGCACCGCTGCAAGGAGTATGGAGCGGGCACCGCTGCGAGGAGTATGGAGCGGGCGCCCGGAACACTGACTACGGGGAGTATGGAGCGGGCACTGTGACTGCAGGGGAGTAGGGGAGGGACTAATCGGACTGTGGCCGTCGCTGATTGGTCGCGGCAGCCACGACAGGTAGCTGGCGAGACCAATCAACAACTTGGATTCCATGACAGACAGAGGCCGCGACCAATGAATATCCGTGACAGACAGAAAGACAGAAGGACAGAAAGACGGAAGTGACCCTTAGACAATTATATAGTAGATATTTTTTTATATAGCGCTAACACATTCCGCAGCCCTTTATAATTAAGCAGGGACATGTATAGACAATAAGAACTTTACAATGTAACACATTTCAACAGTTACAGGAGGAGTGATGGCCTGCTCACAAGCTTACAATCTATAAGGAAATAGGGGGACACAATAGGTAAAACGTGCTGTTATGTTTGGTCCAGTCATAATTATTATACTAAAGGCCTCTTCACATTTAGCGACGCTGCAGCGATACCGACAACGATTCGGATCGCTGCAGCGTCGCTGTTTGGTCGCTGGAGAGCTGTCACACAGACCGCTCTCCAGCGACCAACGATGCCGGTAACCAGGGTAAACATCGGGTAACTAAGCGCAGGGCCGCGCTTAGTAACCCGATGTTTACCCTGGTTACCATGCTAAAAGTAAAAAAAAAACAAACAGTACATACTTACCTACAGCCGTATGTCCTCCAGCGCTGCGCTCTGCTTCTCTGCTCTCCTCCTGTACTGTCTGGGAGCCGGAAAGCAGAGCGGTGACGTCACCGCTCTGCTTTCCGGCTCACAGCCAGTACAGGAGGAGTGCAGAGCACAGCGCTGGAGGACAGACAGCGTTAGGTAAGTATGTATTGTTTGTTTTTTTTTACTTTTAGCATGGTAACCAGGGTAAACATCGGGTTACTAAGCGCGGCCCTGCGCTTAGTTACCCGATGTTTACCCTGGTTACCAGTGAAGACATCGCTGGATCGGTGTCACACGCCGATCCAGCGATGTCAGCAGGAGTCCAGCGACGGAATAAAGTTCTGGACTTTATTCAGCGACCAACGATCTCCCAGCAGGGGCCTGATCGTTGGTCGCTGTCACACATAACGATTTCATTAACGATATCGTTGCTACGTCACAAATAGCAACGATATCGTTAACAATATCGTTATGTGTGAAGGTACCTTAAGAGTTTTCATATTAAGCTGCATGACATCAACCAGGATCTCTCTGTGTGCTACTGGATGCATGGAGGATGTGGAGACAGATGAATAGACAGGCCTTATCACCATATCTCCACCCTGGGGTGTGGTTCACTTTGTAAATTGAGAGCGGTTTGTCTCACAGACAGCTGTGTGTATGGAGGTGTGCAGACCTCCTGGATTGAGCCCTTTGCTAAAAGGATTAAGAAGCTAGACTCTAAGGGTACCGTCTCACAGTGGCACTTTGGTCGCTACGACGGCACGATCCGTGACGTTCCAGCGATATACTTACGATCTCGCTGTGTCTGACACGCTACTGCGATCAGGGACCCCGCTGAGAATCGTACGTCGTAGCAGATCGTTTGAAACTTTCTTTCGTCGTCAAGTGTCCCGCTGTGGCGGTATGATCGCATCGTGTAACAAAGGTGTACACGATATTCTCCACCTCCTCTGCTGATTCTACATCGCAAATACGTCATGAAATTATCGCTCCAGCGCCGTGCATTGCGAAGTGTGACCGCAGTCTACGACGCTGGAGCGATAATAGAGCGACGCTGGAGCGTCACGGATCGTGCCGTCATAGCGACCAAAGTGCCACTGTGAGACGGTAACTTAAGCAAAATATATACACTGCTCAAAAAATAAAGGGAACACTAAATTACCACATCGTAGATATAACGAAATGAAATATTCTAGTTGCAAATCTTAGTTAATTACATAGTGGGAAGCGTTGAGAAAAATAAAACAAAGGATCAATGTAAATCAAAATATCTCATGGAAGTCTGAATTTGGAATGATTCTCAAAATCAAAGTGGAAAATCAAATTACAGGCTAACCCAACTTCAGTGGCAATGCCTCATGACAAGGAAATGATGCTCAGTAGTGTGTGTGGCCTCCACATGCCTGTATGTCCCCTCCATACAACACCTGGGCATGCCCCTGATGAGGCAGCGGATATTCTCCTGAGGGATCTCCTCCAAAACCTGGATTAAAGCATCAGCCAACTCCTGGACAGTCTGTGGTGCAACGTGAAGTTGGTGGATGGAGTGAGACATGATGTCCCTGATATGCTCGATTAGATTCAGGTCTGGGGAAAGGGCAGGCCAGTCCATAGAATCAATGCATGAACTGCTAACACACTCCAGCCACATGAGGCCTAGCATTGTCATGCATCAGAAGGAACCCAGGGCCAACTGCACCAGCATATGGTCTGACAAGGGGTCTGAGGACATCATCCTGGTACCTAATGGCAGTCAGGGTACCTCTGGTGAGCACATGGAGGGCTGTGCAGCCCTCCAAAGAAATGCCTACCCACACACCATTACTGACCCACTGCCAAACCTCAGGCTGGAGGATGTTGAAGGTAGCAGAACATTCTCCACGGAGTCTCCAGATAGCGTAAATGAAGAGTACAGTGCACCAGTGTCGAATTTGCCAATCTTAGTTTTCTTGAACAAATGCCAATCGCTCTACACGATGGTGGGCTATAAAGTACTACACTCACTTGTGGACGTCGTGCCCTCAACAAACCCTCATAGGGTCTGTTTCTGACAGTTTGAGCAGACACTTGAATGTTAGTGGCCTGCTGGGGGTCATTTTACAGGGCTTTGGCACCTGCACAAAGCAGGTGGTAGCAGTCCTGCTGCTGGGTGTTTGCCCTCCTATGGTCCCCTCCACGTATCCTGGCATACTAGTCCGTCTCCTGGTATCTGCTCCATGGTCTGGACACTGTACTGACAGACACAGCTACCCTTCTTGCCATAGCTCTCAGTAACTTTTCTAGGTTGTATACACCGCCTCATGCTACTGTACATTACTGCTAGGGGTAAGATCAATGAAAATATGCAAAACTGACAAAAACAACAGCCAAAAAGGATGAGAACACAGAAATGGTATGTAGTCACCCCCTGCAGAACCACTCCTTTATAGTGGTTGTCTTGCTAACTGCCTAACATTTCTACCTGTTCCACTTCCACAACAGCAGGAGAAATTGATTTACAATCAGTGTTGCTTCATAACTGGGCAGGTTGATTTCACAGACATGGTGAGTGTGCCCTTTATTTTTTTTTTAGCAGTGTACATACAGCAAAAGAAATAAGTATTTGATCCCTTGCTGATTTTGTAAGTTTGCCCACTGACAAGTCTATAATTTTTAAGGGTAGGTTAATTTTAACATTGAGACATAGAATTATCAAAAATAAAATCCAGAAAATCACTTTGCATAAATTATACAAATTTATTTGCATTTTTGCAGTGAGAAATAAGTATTTGATCCCCTTCCAACCATTAAGAGTTCTGGCTCCTACAGAACAGTTAGACGCTCCTAATCAACTTGTTACCTGCATTAAAGACAGCGGTCTTACATAGTCACCTTTACAAAAGACTCCTGTCCACAGACTCAATTATTCAGTCAGACTGCAACCTCTACAACACGGGCAAGACCAAAGAGCTTTGTAAGGATGTCAGGGACAAGATTATAGACCTGCATAAAGCTGAAATGGGCTACAAAACCATAAGTAAGACTCTGGGTGAGAAGGAGACAACTGTTGGTGCAATAGTAAGAAAATGGAAGAAATACAAAATGAATCGATCTGTGGCACCATGCAAAATCTCACCTCATGGAGTATCTTTGATCACAAGGAAGGTGAGAGATCAGGCTAAAACTACATGGGGGGAACTTGTTAATGATCTAAAGGCAGCTGGGACCACAGTCACCGAGAAAACCATTGCTAACACATTACGCCATAAAGGTTTAATCCTGCAGTGCCCACAAGGTCTCCCTGCTCAATAAGGCACATGTACAGGCCCATCTGAAGTTTGCCATTGAACACTTAGATGATTCTGTGAGTGATTGGGAGAAGGTGCTGTGGTCAGATGAGACAAAATTGAGCTCTTTGCTATTAAAGGAAATCTGTCACCCCATTTTTGGCCTATAAACTGCGGCCACCTCCATCAGGGGCTTATTTACATCATTCTGTAATGCTGTCGATAAGCCCTCAATGTAACCTGAAAGATAAGAAAAACAAGTTAGAATATACTCACCCAGGGGCGGTCCCGCTGCGGTCCAGTCCGACTGGCGTCACAGTCCGGGTCCAGCGCCTCCCATCTTCATACAATGTCGTCCTCTTCTTTGCTTCCTGTCGCGGCTCATGCGCAGGCGTACTTTGTCTGCCCTGTTGAGGGCCGAGCAAAGTGCTGCAGTGCACAGGGCCTCTCTGACCCTTCCCGGCGCCTGCGCACTGCAGTACTTTTCTCGGCCCTCAACAGGGCAGACAAAATACGCCTGCGCAGGAGCGGCGACAGGAAGCAAAAAGTAAGACATCGTATGAAGATGGGAGGCACCGGACCCGGACCGCGACGCCAATCGGACCGGACCGCACCAGGACCGCCCCTGGGTGAGTATAATCCAACTTGTTTTTCTTATCTTTCAGGTTACATCGAGGGCTTATTTACAGCATTACAGAATGCTGTAGATAAGCCCTTGATGGCGGTGGCCTTAGCCTTTAACTCAACTCGCCATGTTTGGCGGAAGAGAAATGATGTCTATGACCCAAAGAACATCGTCCCCACTGTCAAGCATGGAGGTGGAAACATTATGTTTTGGGGGTGTTTCTCTGGTAAGGGCACAGGACTACTTCACCACATCAATGGGAGAATGGATGGAGCCATGTACCGTAAAAACCTGAGTGACAACCTCGTTCCCTCTGCCAGGACATAAAAATGGGTTGTGGCTGGGTCTTCCAGCGAGACAATGAACCAAAACATACAGCCAAAGAAACAATGGAGTGTCTCAAAAAGAATTACATTAAGGTTATGGAGTGGCCCAGCCAGTCTCTAGACCTTATTCCCATAGAAAACTTATGGAGAGAGTTGAAGCTCAGAGTTGGCAAGCGACAGCCTCAAAATGTTAATGATTTAGGGATGATCTGCAAAGAGGAGTGGACTAAAATTCCTCCTGACATGTGCGCAAAACTCATCAACTACAAAAAACCTCTGACTGCTGAACTTGCCAACAAGGGTTTTGCCACCAAGTATTTAGTCTTGTTTGCCAGAACGATCAAATACTGTATTTTCTGGCATATAAGACTACTTTTTAACCCCTGAAAATCTTCTCGGGTATTGTCTTATACGCCAGGTGTCGTCTTATAGGGCAGGTGCGGAGTAATCTGCGGTCGCCGCATATTGTGGGGGGAGCGGTCCCAATGACGAGGTGAGGGGACACCTCACCGGGAAGGTGTAAGTGAAGCAGAGGCAGAGAAGGAGATAATAGGATACAAGGGTGAGCCAGATTAGTGAAAGAGGAGTGTTTTTCTAGGCAAAGCACCGCTCTGTCTCTTTTTTGCATAACCCTGGCATCCCAGACACTGACAGTTTGCTTCACTTACACCTTCCTGGTGAGGCGCTCCCTCACCTCGTCATCGGGACCACTCCCCCCACTATATACGTCGACCGCAGATTGCTCCGCACCCACCCTATAAGACGACACCCGGCATATAAGACAACCCCCGACTTTTGAGAAGATTTTATATTTTAACAGGAAAAGTTGGGGGTCTTCTTATACGCCCAGTCGTCTTATAAGCCGGAAAATACGGGTACTTATTTCTCACTACAAAATGCAAATACAATTACATAATTTATACAATGTGATTTTCTGGATTTTATTTTTGATATTTTATCTCTCAATGTTAAAATTAACCTACCCTTAAAATTATAGACTGTTCATGTATTTGCCAGTGGGCAAACTTACAAAATCAGCAAGGGATCAAATAATTATTTCCTTCACTGTACATAGTTCTATATACTGTATATACTCGAGTATAAGCAGAGTTTTTCAGCACTTTTTTGTGCTGAAATGCCCCTCCCTCGGCTTATAAACGAGTCATTGTCCCAGAACCAGGTGGGGGGGTGGGGGGGGGGGGAAAGCGGTGGAGCAGGGGGTCACAGGAGGCAGAAGCCAGCGGCTGTGGCTGAAGTTTGTGCAGTGAACTTTTCATTTCTCTTAAAGCGTGCACAGTGCCAGCAGCAGTCACCGGCTTGCAGCAGCTGCCGGGCTATCATTTGTGCCCGCTCATTGAGGTAATGAATATTCATCTCTCTCCACTCCCATAGCCGTGGATAGAGGTGACTATTCATTACCTTAATCCTTAATGAGCAGGGACACGTGATCGCTCGGCCGCAGATGCTGCGGCAACGGAACAAGATGCTGCAAGGGAGCACAGGGAAAGTAGGTAGAATGTTTTGGGGTTTTGTTATGCTTTTCTCATGGGGGCCATATATACAAGAATAGAGATGAGGAACCATGTATACCAGGATGGGAATAAGGAGCCATGCAGACAAGGATGGAGAAGAGGAGCCATGCATACAAGGATGAGGATAAGGCGCCATGCATACCAGGATGGGGATAAGGAGCCATGCATATCAGGATGGGGATAAGGAGCCATGCAGACAAGGATGGGGATAAGGAGCCAGGCAGACAAGGATGGGGATAAGGAGCCAGGCAGACAAGGATGGGGATAAGGAGCCAGGCAGACAAGGATGGGGATAAGGAGCCAGGCAGACAAGGATGGGGATAAGGAGCCAGGCAGACAAGGATGGGGGATAAGGAGCCAGGCAGACAAGGATGGGGATAAGGAGCCAGGCAGACAAGGATGGGGATAAGGAGCCAGGCAGACAAGAATGGTGATGAGGAGCCATACAGACAAGGATGGGGATAAGGAGCCAGGCAGACAAGAATGGTGATGAGGAGCCATACAGACAAGGATGGGGATAAGGAGCTATGCATACAAGGCTAGGGAGGAGGAGCCATGCATACTAGGCTTATACTCGAGTCAATATGTTTTAACAGTTTTTTGTGGCAAAATTAGGTGTCTCGGCTTATACTCAGGTCGACTTATACACTAGTATTTCTGGTACATACATACTTACATATGTAGAAAGATAGATTGATTTATATTATGTAGTTTAGTGTCTCCTATATTGGGAGGAAGCTGGCTAGTATCTTCAGTTTAGTGAACTCACCTCAATGAGCTCGAGCTGACGCTGGTGATTGCCACGTGTTCCATGTAAAAGGGAACGAGCTTCATCCAACTGGGCTTTCAACTGTAGAGATTCATTATACAAGACAGAAAACTGAGACTGCATGCATCTATATTCTGGAGACACTCGCACATTTTCCTCCACAGCATTTGCCAGCAAAGCCTGATGGTAAAAAGAAGAACAAGAATTTTAAAAAAAAGCGGTGATGGGCAACTGGCAAATCTCAAGAGCGCTAACTGCATCCCCAAGCTCCATTGCTATATTAAGTACGGTACTCCTAGGAGGCAAGCTTCAATAATGTTTCCTGTGTTAGAGGAGATGTAACAAATGTGGCCACACAGTATATAAGATCTGGAAGGATAGCAGCAAACTTTAGAGGACAGGACTGAGCCATTTCCATCAGTCATCGTGGGTAGGACTACCATAATGAGCCTTCTGTGGGCTCCACCTGTAAATAAAAGTGGCTAGGTTTCCTCAATTATAATGACGAATGGGCATTCACATGTGACAAGCGTCACTGTAACTTTCCCATTTCATTTTGATGCCAACTGAAACCCAAAGATTCATGTTGCAAAATCACTTCTGCATCAGCAATAAAGACTACAGAAGAAGAAGAAAGCTACCTGAAGTTCCTGGTTCTCTGCAGTCACATCCTGCAGGTCCTGTCGCAATTTGTCCAATTCCTGCAGGCGGTTGACTGCTAACTCCGTATTCATGTCGACTTCTGACGTCATCTCTTCAAACTGCAGGAAAACGGAGGAGAACATAAAACATCTATGCCCAAATCTAACAGTGTCATATATAAATACCAGGCAGGCTGCAAACCTCCCCATCCAGAGAGTGTAGACGGTGGACAGATCTGCAAATGTTTTCTAACTTGGGTTGGGCACAATGGCAAAATTACATTGCCCATGCCCTAGGTCACCACTTGCATAATTACAAAGATGACATGTTATGTCACCTTTTTCTTGTATATGTGTTTAAAAACCCACTATGTGACAGCATGTATTGCCCTAGATGTCCATTCAAGCTCTATTTTGTGACACTCCAATAAGAAACCAAAGTGCAATAGCACCTTTCCTCCAATGTATCTAGAATACAGCAACTTGCAGTAAGGTTGTGTGTATCCAGCTCCTATATCCTACACAGGACAATGTGTGCCAGATCCTACAGCATCTCTTGCCCATTTCACTAATCTGTTCCTGAGTAATGTCCTAGCATCTGTGGTCTGTGCAGGTAAGGACTACTAACACAAAGAATGTTATATATCATCAAGGACACTTCTTTCCTAAAATGCCAGCTAGTACAACCAAGAGAAGAGCAGGAAGGAGACACTAGCATGCTGGCTAGGGCAATGGGAGAAGAAAGAAAGAGTACAAAATTCAAAAGTACAATTCATCACCTTCTTAGAATTGATGGTTATGGTTCCTCCATACAAGCTGCTTCCGGCACCATACACTTTGTAGCCCTTGGAATTGACCTGCCAAGATAATGACGATTAATGACGGTGTATCAGAAATCATGTTAGTGCCATCTCCTAACATCATCAATATTGCTTACCCTCTCCAGGACCTCAGACAAGTGTCTGTTCAGGCGTTGTTCTCTTTTCCGGACCTTATCAATGTCCCATTGCAGATCTTCAATAAGACTGTCTAGCACAGAGACTCGAGACTCTGCATTCTCCAAACGTGTCTGCAACTGACTAAACTAAAATACAGAGGAACAAGAGTTGCACATATGCATCTGAAGCTTTACAAAGTATGGTAAATTACCTCCATCTATCACTATATTCCCTTAAAGGGGTATTCTTAAGCTATTACATTTACTTTAATTAGTTACACAGCAAGACAATAAGCAAGTTTGAAAATCAATTTGTTTTCAATTTGCTGTCATTCTCCTGCAATGAGAACTTTTATCTTACATAGTGCACAGCTGGTTTCCATGGAGCTCGGCCATCAGTTTCTGCCCAGAGTGCGCAGTAGTTACATTCTAGGAGAGGTGTTATCGCCTAAGATCCCAGCCAGCGCTCTCCAAACCATTGCAGTTATCTGCTCACCTCCCTCGCTCTCTCTCAGCTCTTGACAACCTGATGCTAAAAGCTTGCAAAATCACCAGTCTACAGCATCAGCTTATGCCAGAGCAGGATGGCAGTGTAGCCTCCAGAACAAACCATTGATGGCTGAATGTGTTACAGCAGAGCTTGTTCTGAGCTTCATAGTTTTACTAACACTATAGGTCTGGTAAACGCAGGAAATTGTCACTCAGTGAGGTGAGCCCAACCCTGCCAAAAACTAGGAAAAAAGGAGACCGCATAGTTCTGAGCTGCTCAAGAGACAACTTTAATATCATAAACAATATAAAAGAATCCCTTTGCCGTTTACTCGGTTTAGGTGACTGCTTAAAATAGCCGATGTGGCCAATTGGTAACAATGGACCAATAACAGTGTGGCCATGGGTAGATTTCCAAAAATGGCACCCTTGATTTATTTAACAGGGGATTCTGACCAGTTCTGCTGCATAATATATATATATATATATATTATTATTTATTTATTATTATTTATTTATAAAGCACCATTGATTTCATGGTGCTGTACATATATATATACACATGTACATATATATATATATATATATTGCAAATATACACACCTATATATACACATATCCACCATGTGCGAACATAGCCTCCTACATACAGTGTCAGCCCCACATAGCCTCCTATATAATTCTCAGAAGCAGAAATGATGTCATCGCGTCTCCTGTCTCAGACACTGATTGGTGGAAGATGAGCCGGCAGCCGCGTCCTCCACCAATGTATTCACGTCTGTCTGCATCCATGCAGATAGGGTCGTCAGCAGCAGAAGATGGACGGCGGGCAAGGTGTGGCCCGTGGGCCACTGTCTCAGCCCTTCAGCTGTCTCTGTCCATGGGCCAGACTGGTACAGCTAGAGGGCCGAATGTGGCCCGCAGACTGCAGTTTGCCCAGGTCTGATGTATCAGCTGCATACACTTTTTAACAATATTTTTCTTGCTAAAAAAGCGAGTGTTTGTCTAAAAAGCAATTTAAAGTAATAAATGCTTAGGTGAAACCTTCATGACAAAAATTCTTTCCTGTGATCTGTTGGGACTACAATGGCAGATGCCACTGTGTCAAGTCTGAAGCTAAATCTGAAGGCTGGGATGCAGATTTTGGCCATGTGACCCAGTATAATCAATACGGTCACCTATGCCTCATGTAAAATTATTTTCAGCTTATAAAGTAAATGTCTCCCCCACCCCCGTCTCCACACACACACAAACATAATGCAATTTGCACATCCCATAGATTGTGCTGATCACTTTCTTAGGCTACGTTCACATTAGCGTTACGCTAATGTGCGTCGCTGTTGCGTCGGCGACGCAGCGGCGACGCGCCCCTATGTTTAACATAGGGGACGCGTGCGTCTTTTTGCACGCGTTTTCCGACACGTGCGTCGTTTTAGACGCTAGCGTCGGACGCAAGAAAACGCTACAAGTTGCATTTTTCTTGCGTCCGATTTCGGCAAAAAACGACGCACGCGCGTTTTTCCGTGCGTCGCCGACGCGACGCTAATGTGAACGTAGACTTAAGGTACCTTCACACTGATCAACTTTCCAACGATCACGACCAGCGATACGACCTGGCCGTGATTGTTGGAAAGTCCTTGTGTGGTCGCTGGAGAGCTGTCACACAGACAGCTCTCCAGCGACCAACGATGCCGAAGTCCTCGGGGAACCAGGGTAAACATCGGGTTACTAAGCGCAGGGCCGCGCTTAGTAACCTGATATTTACTCTGGTTACCATTGTAAAAGTAAGAAAAAAAAAAAACTCACATTCCGGTGTCTGTCATGTCACTCGCCTTCAGCTTCCCGCACTGACTGTGAGCGCCAGCCGGCCGTAAAGCAGAGCGGTGACGTCACCGCTGTGCTCTGCTTTACGGCCGGCGCTCACAGTCAGTGCGGGAAGCTGACGGCGAGGGACGTGACAGACACCGGAATGTAAGTATGTAGTGTTTTTTTTTTTTTTTTTTTACATTTACAATGGTAACCAGGGTAAATATCAGGTTACTAAGCGTGGCCCTGCACTTAGTAACCCGATGTTTACCCTGGTTACAAGTGAACACATCGCTGGATCGGCGTCACACACGCCAATCCAGCAATGTCAGCGGGTGATCCAGTGACAAAATAAAGTGCTGGCCTTCTAGCTCCGACCAGCGATGTCACAGCAGGATCCAAATCGCTGCTGCGTGTCAAACACAACGATATCGCTATCCAGGACGCTGCAACGTCACAGATCGCTATCGTTCAAAAGTTGCTGAGTGTGACGGTACCTTTTAAGGTACCTTCACACTAAACGACGCTGCAGCGATCCAGACAACGATCCGGATCGCTGCAGCGTCGCTGTTTGGACACTGGAGAGCTGTCACACAGCCCAACGATGCCGGTAACCAGAGTAAACATCGGGTTACTAAGCGCAGGGCCGCGCTTAGTAACCCGATGTTTACCCTGGTTACCATCCTAAAAGTAAAAAAAACAAACACTACATACTTACCTTCAGCTGTCTGTCCCCGGCGCTCTGCTTCCTGCACTGGCTGTGAGCGCCGGTCAGCCGGAAACCGCTCTGCTTTCTGGCCGCTGTGCTCACAGTGAGTACAGAGAAGCACAGCGCCGGGGACAGACAGCTGAAGGTAAGTATGTAGTGTTTGTTTTTTTTACTTTTAGGATGGTAACCAGGGTAAACATCGGGTTACTAAGCGCGGCCCTGCGCTTAGTAACCCGATGTTTACCCTGGTTACCAGTGAAGACATCGCTGAATCGTCGTCACACACGCCGATTCAGCGGTGTCAGCGGGAGAGCCAGCGACCAAATAAAGTTCTGGCCTTCTAGCCCCGACCAACAACATCACAGCAGGATCCTGATCGCTGCTGCGTGTCTAACACAACGATATCGCTAGCCAGGATGCTGCAACGTCACGGATCGCTAGCGATATCGTTTAGTGTGAAGGTACCTTAATACAAATGGAATAGGTAAAATAGATTAGAGCAATCCTAGCTTTTTCTTTTATGGTAGGGGGGACCAAGTCTCCTGCATAGCCATAAAGCCGCTGATATGATAAGAATCTGGCTGTCTCCAGCCTTTACTAGAAGGAGATAGCGTGTCCCCTACTGATGGCCAACTGGACCTTCACTGGCCTGAGAAAACAAGTCTCCAAACCTCTTGAGTCATGTTCTGCTGCTTTTCCTGCAGCCGCTTGCACACCTCCTGCAGACGTATGTTCTCATTAGTTAACATAGAGCTCAACTCTTTCACAGCTTCTTCCATCTGTGATGGGTCTGCATGAAAACAGGCAAAGAGTGGATACCAAACACTGGCTTAGTGCACTCAAAACCTATCAAGATACCATGTTGCTAAATGCCAGGATTTCTTACCATTGCTGTTGAGTTTAGCAGACACCTGGTCCAGCCGGGCATGTAACTGATCGTAGACCAACACAATGCGGGCAACGGCTCGGCGAGAGGATTCTACACGTTCCTGCAGCTGAGACTCGATCTCTTCACTGGTACTGCTGGCCAAAGTGCCCAAGAAAGAGAACGAGGACTCCGTAAGCCCATCGCCTACAAGTAAAAGGCCATCAGTTAGAGAAAGATCAGAAAAAGCCACGGTCCTGTAACTTTACAAAATCTAGTGGTTGTCCGGATCAATTAACCCATTAACGACATGTGACAACCATTTTTGGAACAGGTTGCATGTGGGGTGTATAGAGTGGGCTCAGGCGCTGAGGTCCTTAGAGGGAATCTGTCAGCAGGTTTTGCTATGTAACCTGAGGACAGCAGGAGATAGGGGCTGAAACACAGAATTCAGGGATGTATCACTTGCCAAAGTGCTCACTGCTGGTTACTAACTGTGAAGGATTTATCACTATGAGATTAACATTGCAGGACTAGTCTGGCAACTAAGCACCTCACTGTCTGGAGTGGGCGGGGCTAGCTTTCTCAGCTCTGCTTCATTCTATAGCTAAAAGCTCTGATTGTGTGAGAATGGCTGCACCCAGTAAACTAAGTGGTACATGGTTGGATTCAGCTTTTCTTTGCCTACCTCATGCTGCTTTAGGATGAGGTAGCAAAGACTTGCTAACAGATTCCCTTTAAGCCATTGGGAGCACCATGCTAAACCAAAATCTTGTATCATATGGATACTTAACCCCTTTACCCCCAAGGGTGGTTTGCACGTTAATGACCAGGCCAATTTTTACAATTCTGACCACTGTCCCTTTATGAGGTTATAACTCCGAAACGCTTCAACGGATCCTGGTGATTCTGACATTGTTTTCTCGTGACATATTGTACTTCATGATAGTGGTAAAATTTCTTTGATAGTACCTGCGTTTATTTGTGAAAAAAACGGAAATTTGGCGAAAATTTTGAAAATTTCGCAATTTTCAAACTTTGAATATTTATGCAATTAAATCACAGAGATATGTCACACAAAATACTTAATAAGTAACATTTCCCACATGTCTCCTTTACATCAGCATAATTTTGGAACCAATTTTTTTTTTTGTTAGGGAGTTATAAGGGTTAAAAGTTGACCAGCAATTTCTCATTTTTACAACACCATTTTTTTTTAGGGACCACATCTCATTTGAAGTCATTTTGAGGGGTCTATATGATAGAAAATGCCCAAGTGTGACACCATTCTAAAAACTGCACCCCTCAAGGTGCTCAAAACCACATTCAAGAAGTTTATTAACCCTTCAGGTGTTTAATAGGAATTTTTGGAATGTTTAAATAAAAATGAACATTTAACTTTTTTACACAAAAAATTTACTTCAGCTCCAATTTGTTTTATTTTACCAAGGGTAACAGGAGAAATTGGACCCAAAAAGTTGTTGTCCAATTTGTCCTGAGTACGCTGATACCCCATATGTGGCAGTAAACCACTGTTTGGGCGCATGGGAGAGCTCGGAAGAGAAGGAGCGCTATTTGACTTTTCAATGCAAAATTGACAGGAATTGAGATGGGACGCCATGTTGCGTTTGGAGAGCCACTGATGTGCCTAAACATTGAAACCCCCCACAAGTGACACCATTTTGGAAAGTAGACCCCCTAAGGAACTTATCTGGATGTGTGGTGAGCACTTTGACCCACCAAGTGCTTCACAGAAGTTTATAATGCAGAACCGTAAAAATAAAAAATCATATTTTTTCACAAAAATTATATTTTTGCCCCCAATTTTTTATTTTTCCAAGGGTAAGAGAAGAAATTGGACCTCAAAAGTTGTTGTCCAATTTGTCCTGAGTACGCTGATACCCCATATGTGGCAGTAAACCACTGTTTGGGCGCATGGGAGAGCTCGGAAGGGAAGGAGCGCAGTTTGACTTTTCAATGCAAAATTGACAGAAATTGAGATGGGACGCCATGTTGCGTTTGGAGAGCCACTGATGTGCCTAAACATTGAAACCCCCCACAAGTGACACCATTTTGGAAAGTAGACCCCCTAAGGAACTTATCTAGAGGTGTGGTGAGCACTTTGACCCACCAAGGGCTTCACAGAAGTTTATAATGCAGAGCCATAAAAATAAAACAAAATTTTTTTCCCACAAAAATTATTTTTTAGCCCCCAGTTTTGTATTTTCCCTAGGGTAACAGGAGAAATTGGACCCCAAAAGTTGTTGTCCAATTTGTCCTGAGTACGCTGATACCCCATATGTGGGGGGGAACCACCGTTTGGGCGCATGGGAGGGTTCGGAAGGGAAGGAGCGCCATTTGGAATGCAGACTTAGATGGAATGGTCTGCAGGCGTCACATTGCGTTTGCAGAGCCCCTAATGTACCTAAACAGTAGAAACCCCCCACAAGTGACACCATTTTGGAAAGTAGACCCCCTAAGGAACTCATCTTGATGTGTTGTGAGAGCTTTGAACCCCCAAGTATTTCACTACAGTTTATAACGCAGAGCCATGCAAATAAAAAATATTTTTTTTTCCACAAAAATTATATTTTAGCCCCCAGTTTTGTATTTTTCCAAGGTTAGCAGGAGAAATTGGACCCTAAATGTTGTTGTCCAATTTGTCCTGAGTACGCTGATACCCGATATGTGGGGGGGAACCACCGTTTGGGCGCATGGGAGGGCTCGGAAGGGAAGGAGCATCATTTGGAATGCAGACTTAGATGGATTGGTCTGCAGGCGTCACATTGCGTTTGCAGAGCCCCTAATGTACCTAAACAGTAGAAACCCCCCACAAGTGACCCCATATTGGAAACTAGACCCCTCAATGAACTTATCTAGATGTGTTGTGAGAACTTTGAACCCCCAAGTGTTTCACTACAGTTTATAACGCAGAGCCGTGAAAATAAAAAATCTTTTTGTTTTCCCACAAAAATTATTTTTTAGCCCCCAGTTTTGTATTTTCCCAAGGGTAACAGGAGAAATTGGTCCACAAAAGTTGTTGTCCAATTTGTCCTGAGTACGCTGATACCCCATATGTTGGGGTAAACCCCTGTTTGGGCACACAGGAGAGCTCGGAAGGGAAGGAGCACTGTTTTACTTTTTCAACGCAGAATTGGCTGGAATTGAGATCGGACGCCATGTCGTGTTTGGAGAGCCCCTGATGTGCCGAAACAGTGGAAACCCCCCAATTATAACTGAAACCCTAATCTAAACACACCCCTAACCCTAATTCCAACGGTAACCCTAACCACACCTCTAACCCTGACACACCCCTAACCCTAATCCCAACCCTATTCCCAACTGTAAATGTAATCTAAACCCTAACCCTAACTTTAGCCCCAACCCTAACTGTAGCCCCAACCCTAACCCTAACCCTAGCCCTAACCCTAGCCCTAACCCTAGCCCTAACCCTAACCCTAGCCCTAGCCCTAACCCTAGCCCTAACCCTAGCCCTAACCCTAGCCCTAACCCTAGCCCTAATGGGAAAATGGAAATAAATACATTTTTTTTTATTTTTCCCTAACTAAGGGGGTGATGAAGGGGGGTTTGATTTACTTTTATAGCGAGTTTTTTAGCGGATTTTTATGATTGGCAGCCGTCACACACTGAAAGACCCTTTTTATTGCAAAAAATATTTTTTGCAATACCACATTTTGAGAGCTATAATTTTTCCATATTTTGGTCCACAGAGTCATGTGAGGTCTTGTTTTTTGCGGGACGAGTTGACGTTTTTATTGAAAACATTTTTGGGCACGTGACATTTTTTTATCGCTTTTTATTCCGATTTTTGTGAGGAAGAATGACCAAAAGCCAGCTATTCATGAATTTCTATTGGGGGAGGCGTTTATACCGTTCCGCGTTTGGTAAAATTGATAAAGCAGTTTTATTCTTCGGGTCAGTACGATTACAGCGATACCTCATTTATATCATTTTTTTATGGTTTGGTGCTTTTATACGATAAAAACTATTTTACAGAAAAAATAATTATTTTTGCATCGCTTTATTCTCAGGACTAACTTTTTTATTTTTTTGCTGATGATGCTGTATGGCGGCTCTTTTTTTGCGGGACAATATGACGCTTTCAGCGGTACCATGGTTATTTATATCTGTCCTTTTGATCGCGTGTTATTCCACTTTTTGTTCGGCGGTATGATAATAAAGCGTTGTTTTTTGCCTCGTTTTTTTTTTTTTTTTCTTACGGTGTTTACTGAAGGGGTTAACTAGTGGGACAGTTTTATAGGTCGGGTCGTTACGGACGCGGCGATACTAAATATGTGTACTTTTATTGTTTTTTTTTTTTATTTAGATGAAGAAATTTATTTATGGGAATAATATTTTTTTTTTTTTTTCATTATTTTGGAATATTTTTTTTAATTTTTTTTACACATTTGGAAAATTTTTTTTTTACTTTTTTACTTTGTCCCAGGGGGGGACATCACAGATCAGTGATCTGACAGTTTGCACAGCACTCTGTCAGATCACTGATCTGATAGGAGTGCAGGCTGCTTCACAGTGCCTGCTCTGAGCAGGCTCTGTGAAGCCACCTCCCTCCCTGCAGGACCCGGATCCGCGGCCATCTTGGATCCGGGACTTACTGCAGGGAGGGAGGTGAGGAGACCCTCGCAGCAACGCGATCACATCGCGTTGCTGCGGGGGGTTCAGGGAAGCCCGCAGGGAGCCCCCTCCCTGCGCGGTGCTTCCCTGCACCGCCGGCACATCGCGATCATCTTTGATCGCGGTGTGCCAGGGGTTAATGTGCCGGGGGCGGTCCGTGACCGCTCCTGGCACATAGTGCCGGATGTCAGCTGCGATAAGCAGCTGACACCCGGCCGCGATCGGCCGCGCTCCCCCCGTGAGCGCGGCCGATCGGCTATGACGTACTATCCCGTCCAGGGTCAGATAAGCCCAGGGCACCTCGACGGGATAGTACGTCTAAGGTCACAGAGGGGTTAATATAGAGCCCAGACAGCTTTGGCTCCATACTGAGATACTAGACCGAAGTCACAACTCCTCGGAATCCTAGCCATGTACCCCGCTTTAACCAAGCAGATTAAAAAAAAAATCCCTTACCTCTTTCACTGTCCTTGCGTTCTGAATTGCTGTCAGAATCTGGCTCGGGCTCTGGAATCACCAGCGCTTTCCGTTCACTGAGAAACTCTCCCAAATCTTGGTCCAAATCGTAACGGCCAAGGAGGATCCGAATGTTTTCATCAAACTGAAACAGAGAAACGTTGAGTATATGGTAAAAGGAAATCTAATGATTGCGTCAGATCGACTTACTATTGTTCATTATTTTAAGCCTGCTGTTCAAATTAGAACGAAGCCTTTCCAACACAGACCTCTTTCCTCTACCTAACTGTCTGCTGCTGTGTGTGAATTGCAGATGTCATCATTCTCCCTAGGCCAGAACTGTCAATCACAAGGCACCAGTCCTGCCCACATTCAACGGTTTACATTGTCACATTACATACAGCACAAAATTGGCCATGTAGAATAAGTAAAGGCTTTACTACTTTAGAAGCAAATTTGTCTTTTTATTATAGCATGCAAAAACAAACCCCCTCCTGAACCAGCCCTTAAAGGCAATCTGTCCGCAAGTTTGGATAAGTAATATGAGAACACCATAACATAGGACCCGAGACCCTGGTTCCAATGACGTGCCACCTACAGGGCTGTGTTTTGCACTTTCAATACAATAGTGATTTATCAGCAAGAGATAATCACTACAGGACAACTGGCCTTGTGCCTCCTAGTCCAAACACACCCCCAGCAGTCCACTGTCATAATACAATGTACACAGAAAGCTGTGGTGTGGGTGACATCTCACAGCTTAAACATCTCAGCTCTGCTAGATCTGCAGCAGAGAAAACTGTGACCATCACAACTGCTGCACCCAGTGATACATTGATGGAATCGGGGTCTCTGTCCCTACTTCATGCTGCTGACGGATTATATAGCAAACCTGCTGACGGATTCATTTTAAGGCTACGTCCCCATGATGAGTATTTGGTGAGTTGTTGATGTTGTAGATTTTCTGCACATATGGGTATGTGCACATGTTCAGTATTTGGAGTACAAAAAGCTGTTGCAAGTACTGGAGTTTTGGCAGGAAAACCGCAAAATATGCACATTTTTGAGACAGATTTTTTTTCCAATGGGATAAATATGCTGCATAAACGCTGAAGGAAGTGACATCATGCAGATTTGAAAGACTTTAAATCTGTAAGGAAAAAATAAGCAGTGTGTGCATAAGAGCTCAGAAATATCAGTCACGCTGGCACAGCAGACCCTGCGGTTTATACTGTGTAAAAATACATGGTTTTATGTGTCCCCCAGTGGAGCGATAGGCAAAAAACGACAGTGGGCATGAGATTTCTATAAATCCCATCCACTTTGCTGGAAACGCAAGACGCTGCACCAAAAGCTCAATGTGGGAATGTAACCTAATGGGGTTATTATTATTATAGCACCATTTATTCCATGTAAGCGGTCGAAGAGGGAGCAGGAAGATAGATGGGAGGACAGTTCAAGATGGGCGTGTTGTTCCAGTAGCTTGGAGGCATAGGGGAGAAGTGATATAGGGCGATGGCTAGATACAGAGGATGGGTCAAGAGAGGGCTTTTTGAGGATAGGTGTGAGTGAGGCATGTTTAAAGCTTGAGGGGAAAACACCAGTTGTTAGTGATAGGTTGAAGAGATGGGTTAGGGTTGGGATGAAGACTGTGGCGAGGTTTGGGATGAAGTGGGATGGGATCGGGTCAAGTGCACAGGTGGTGAGATGCGATCTTGAGAGTAGAGTGGAGAGTTTATCTTCTGCAATGGTGGAGAAGTTGGTTTTGGAGGTGGAGGGCTGGGTAGTTGGGAGGAAGGGCTCTGGGGGTTGTCGACTAAAACTGTCTCTGATGTTCTCAATCTTCTGCTTGAAAAGTGAGGCAAAGTCTTCTGCTGATATGAGTGGGGAGGGAGGAGGGTCTTGGGGGATGGAGGAGAGAATTGAAGGTGTTGAATAACTGTTTAGGGTTGTCCAGTCTTGTCCCTGAGGATGCGATATATTAGATGGGTGGAGGACTGACATTCTGCATTCCCACTGGTCGGCTGCTATGTTGTGACTACACATTCAATATGGTTTCTGATATGTGGCCATGGCATTTTACATGCATTTATATAAAGAGTTAAGACTCTGATTGTGGGACCTACATATGGAATATTGGCGTACTTTTACTAGTCGGCATGCAGAAGCATGTCCACGTCCTGATGATGGGGGGCCGCAGGACGTGCACCTGTGCTCTACATGGATTGCTATATGACTGCTACACAAATCTTTTTGTGGACTGCAGGAACTAAAGAGCCCTAAAGTCCAGGACAGTTGTAATGCATGTGAAGCTAGAGAGGAGGAAGACGCACTAGCCTAGTACAGAGGAGTAGGGCCGGGGTGGCACTGCCAACAGCAGGACAGACCTGACTCCAGTAACGGTTCACAATGAGGAGAGATGCATCATCTGTGGCCTGGCGTTTCTCCAGGGTCTCGATGCGGTCCCGCAGCTCGTCTTCTATGGCCTGTCTCTGGTCCAGCATGCCAGCTAGCTTCTTGTTCTTCACCTGCAGGGTGCGCAAGTCCTGCTCCTCCTAGAAGAACAAAGTCAAATTAACTAACAGAAAAAAACAAAACAAACAAAAAAGCTTCCAGAAACAAAACTTACTGTGGATGAGACGCCCCCCAGCTTTATAGTTTCCACTGTGGTCCCAGAATCCTCCACTGCTGCCTTTTTTTCAGGGGGACCCGAGGGGCCAGCATCCCCTGCTGCTCTCTTACTAGCTGCACCTGACATCCTGGGAGTTGAGCAGGAGAGGTGCAGTGTCCTAGAGGGTCGTGCCTAAAAAATATATACAGGTATTTGCCATAACACAAGCTAGTGCCGTGTACACATGCCCCCTACACACACGGGAGCCAGTGGCATCCGCAACCCGCACCATACCATAGTGTGCTTAGCACAGGGCTGTGGAGTCGGAGGTTTGGCTTACTGACTCCACAGCCCTGCTTATCACAGTACCCCACTTTTCGAGGGTCCTCTATGGATGTGTATGGGAGCACTTAATGACAATACCCAACCTGTTTCAGTGGCCGTTTATCCACCCTGGTATATTCCATACCCAAACCTCTGCCATTTACCTTTCATTCATTTGGTTTAATGCTAACAGCTATATCACCGATTCTGGCTCAGATGAATGGAAATTTACCGCACGTAGAGTGTTTTCATGTGTTAGGTTGTTTAGTAACAGGGTTTTTATGGCATATTTTTTCAACATATTAGGGCTAATTTGTACAAGAGGAGAAAGAAAAATATATTTTTAAGCAAACGAACCAGTTTTATTATTTTGTGTGAACTGGGTGTGTTAGAATGGGCTCGGCACCTTGTTTGGTTCCTTTGGGTACAGTTTCGGGTTCCTGGAGCGGCTAGGCTTGGTATAGATAACGTTTTTCTTATTTTTATCATTTTCCAGGTGCTACTGTAAGTTGGGCCTTAGGATCATGAGGGCAGCACGGCGGAGAGGCGGTGGTATCGGTATATACATTCCACACTACAAGGACCTACCTAAGCAGCAGGACGCTTCGCACACATATCCCGACCTGCCTGACCCAGGCCATTTCTACCGCCAGGCCCTCTGGTGCTGAACATGCCCTGCAGACAGTTGTGCTTTCAGTGCCCCCGGAGTCACACGTCTGATGATAGCCCTCCGGATGATCATGTTACATGACATGCTGGCTGGCTTCTGTACCCACTTCTCCTTCCTCTTTCCACTCTGCCCACCAGCGGTGGGCGAAGCTTGCTCGCGGTGTGACGGAGGTGACGCACCACTGATTCTCGACATTCGCCATAGACCACAGGCTTATCTGCCCAGCAATCTGTACAAGGATAGGAAATATGGCTCCTGTGTACCTACAGCCGGCACTCCGCGCCTTGGGCTATTACTGCAGCTGTTATCAGGGAGGGCACAGCACTCTCTGCTTCTGGGGTCCTGCAACTATCAATGTAAAGCCATGTGTACACTAGCAGTATTTGGTCAGTTTTTTACCTCAGTATTTTGTAGCCAAAACCAGGAGTGGGTGATAAATCCAGAAGTGGTGACGTGTTTCTATTATACTTTTCCTCTCATTGTTACAGCCCTGATTTTGGGGATAACATACTGACCAAATACTGAACATGGCTTTACCTAGGGTCCTGGGGCTGATACTGGGCTCCCATGGGTAGCACTTCAATATGTTACACGGGTCCTTTTTGTATTATTGGGGTCCTTCAACTATCAATGTTACCTAGGATCCTGCAGCTGTTACTGGGGGCCCTACAGCTAGTACTGTGACTATAAATGGTACATGGGGCCCTTCAGCTGGTACTGGGGGTCCTATGAATAGTACAGAGACTACCAATGTTACCTAGGGACCTGCTGTTATTCGAGGTCCTATGGATAGTACAGAGATTACCAATGTTATTTAATGACCTGAAAATGATCTGCAAGGAGTTTTTCTCCCCGTGTTTGCGTGGGTTTCCTCCGGGTACTCTGGTTTCCTCCCACATTCCAAAGACATACTGATAGGGGATTTAGATTGTGAGCCCCATCGGGGACAGTGATGATAATGTGTGTAACCTGTAAAGCGCTGCGGAATGTGTTAGCGCTATATAAAAATAAAGATTATTAATGACCTGCTGTTACTTGGGGTCCTATGGATAGTACAGAAACTACCAATGTTACCTAGGGACCTGCTATTACTGGGGGTCCTACAGTTAGTGCTGTAATATGTTACATGAGCTCTTACAGGTAGAAGAGAGACTATAAATGTTATGTAGGGTCTTGCTTCTGCTACTGGGGGTCCTACAACTATTACTGTGACTATCAATGTTACCTGGGGCCCGTCATCTGTTAGTGGGGTTCCAACATCTAGTACTGTGACTAGCACTGTTACCTGGGGCCCTGCAACCATCAATGTTACATGGGGCTCTGCCTCTATTACTGGTGGTCCTACAAGAAGTATAATGACTATCAATGTTACCTGGGGCCGGTTCTTCGGCTAGTAGCGCAACTATCAATGTTACCACCTGGCATTAATGGCCCTATAGCTAGTATTGTAGCTATCAATGTTACTGGAGTCCTAAGGCTGTTACTCTGGACATCGTTTCTACTGGGGGGAGGCTAAGGATATTTGTGATACTAATGGAGGCAGCCGATCCCAGCAGGAGCACAGACACTCAATATAGCGAGTGTGCACAGCTCTGCTCCATTCAGCCTCCCTTATAGGTAGGGGATCGCTTACTACTGTGGGATCTGCTCCATTCAGCCCCCCTTATAGGTAGGGGATCGCTTACTACTGTGGGATCTGCTCCATTCAGCCCCCTTATAGGTAGGGGATCACTTACTACTGTGGGATCTGCTCTATTCAGCCCCCCTTATTGGTAGGGGATCACTAACTACTGTGGGATCTGCTCCACTCAGCCCCCTTTATAGGTAGGGGGATCACTTACTACTGTGAGATCTGCTCCATTCAGCCCCCTTTATAGGTACGGCATCACTTACTACAGTGGGATCTGCTGCATTCAGCCCCCCTTATAGGTACGGCATCACTTACTATTGTGGGATCTGCTCCATTCAGCCCCCCTTATAGGTAGGGGATCACTTACTATTGTGGGATCTGCTGCATTCAACCCTCCTTATAGGTAAGGGATCACTTACTACTGTGGGATCTGCTTCATTCAGCCTCCCTTATAGGTAGAGGATCACTTACTACTGTGGGATCTGCTGCATTCAGCCCCCCCTTATAGGTAGGAGATCACTTACTACTGTGGGATCTGCTCTATTCAGCCTTTATAGGTAGGGGATCATTACTACTGTGGGATCTGCTCAATTCAGCCCCCCTTATAGGTAAGGGATCACTTACTACTGTGGGATCTGCTGCATTCAGCCTCCCTTATAGGTAGGGGATCAGTTACTGCTGTGGGATCTGCTCCATTCAGCCCCCCTTATAGGTAGGGGATCACTTACAACTGTGGGATCTACTCCATTCAGCCCCCCTTATAGGTAGGGGATCACTTACTACTGTGGGATCTGCTGCATTCAGCCCCCCTGATAGGTAGGGGATCACTTACTACTGTGGGATCTGCTCCATTCAGCCCCCCTTATAGGTAGGGGATCACTTACTACTGTGGTATCTGCTGCATTCAGCCCCCCTTATAGGTAGGGGATCACTTACTACTGTGGGATCTGCTCCATTCAGCCCCCCTTATAGATAGGGGATCACTTACTACTGTGGGATCTGCTCCATTCAGCCCCCCTTATAGGTAGGGGATCACTTACTACTGTGGGATCTGCTCCATTAAGCCCCCCTTATAGGTAGGGGATCACTTACTACTGTGGGATCTGCTCCATTCAGCCCCCCTTATAGGTAGGGGATCACTTACTACTGTGGGATCTGCTCCATTCAGCCCCCTTATAGATAGGGGATCACTTACTACTGTGGGATCTGCTCCATTCAGCCCCCCTTATAGGTAGGGGATCACTTACTACTGTGGGATCTGCTCCATTAAGCCCCCCTTATAGGTAGGGGATCACTTACTACTGTGGGATCTGCTCCATTCAGCCCCCCTTATAGGTAGGGGATCACTTACTACTGTGGGATCTGCTCCATTCAGCCCCCCTTATAGGTAGGGGATCACTTACTACTGTGGGATCTGCTCCATTCAGCCCCCCTTATAGGTAGGGGATCACTTACTACTGTGGGATCTGCTCCATTCAGCCCCCCTTATAGGTAGGGGATCACTTACTACTGTGGGATCTGCTCCATTCAGCCCCCCTTATAGGTAGGGGATCACTTACTACTGTGGGATCTGCTCCATTCAGCCCCCCTTATAGGTAGGGGATCGCTTACTACTGTGGGATCTGCTCCATTCAGCCCCCCTTATAGATAGGGGATCACTTACTACTGTGGGATCTGCTGCATTCAGCCCCCTTATTGGAAGGGGATCACTTACTACTGTGGGAATAACCCTTTGAGTGCCCCTTCCCTATATATTATACCTACCCTACACATCAGGAGCCATACACAGGAAGCAGCCTAGCTGACAGCTACCCTGCCTGCCACTGAGAGCCCCTCCAGAGCAGCCCTATCCCCAGCAGCGCCCCTGCCGCCTGCACCGTGCCGGGCGTACACCGGAGACAGCTCGGGTCACTTCTCTCCTCTCCTATTGTAAGCCATTCCATAACATTTACCTTTAGACACAGATAAGCCCAACACAGAAGCAGCCCGGAACAGGAAGTGACGCGCGGAGAAAGCACAGAACGACTGACAGGGTGGGATTACGGGGGCCATATTGGTAGAGGTGGCCGTTACTCGTGACGTAATCACTCCGGAAGCGTCAAGTCGCCATGTTGGTAAAGTACGTCGCATGTGATGACGTTTACACGGAAGTTGTGCGTGAACTGCAATAGCAGGCGGCCATGTTGGTTGTGGCAGAAAAGGTGTGTTTTTACTCCAGAGCATGTTGGCATGGAGTCAGCGGTATAAACAGTGAGGTTGGCGTCCCTGCACCAGCCCCGGTTTCTGTGGGCACAATTAAGGTATGAGCTACACGATAGTGGTCAGTAATTACAAGGCAGCAGCCTGGCATCGGTCTGGCTCATTGATGTGGGCACACCCTGCAAGGACTGTGACATTCATTGCATTCCAGACCTGCTTCGTTTGGCTGGAAGGTGTTCACCTGTTTAGTTTACGCCTGCGATTTTGCCAGCCATATTGGGATTATGGCACCACAAACAATCGCAGGGTTGTTCGCCTTTGGGGACTTTTTTTCTTAAATGATTGCTTTTGGGTTAAAAATATTCTTTTGCAATTGAATTCCATAAGATATTTTGCACCATTTGCCCTTTATAGCTTCTGTTTTCTGGGATTTTTACACTTGATGGCCTATCCTTGGGATAGGTAGTCAATATCTGATCAGTGGGGGTACGACACCCGGGACCCTCGCCCATCAGCTGGTGCCAACAGTGGTGGGAAATGTTCAGCTGTCAGATCTGTGGCCAGGGCCTGGTACTACACATCCACCCCCTATTGATTGAAATATGCAGTACCCTACCTAGCCTGGTGATGGAGCTGTGCAGATCCGCCTCTGAGACAGAGCAGCTCATCTGATATTGATGACCAATCCTAAGGATAGGCCATTAGTGTAAAAGATCCACACACACCACACGCATCCACACACAACCCCAGCAGTGCGTTTGTTCTGACTGATGAGGAGTTTGTAAGTCTATTATCTGTCTTTTTCCAAGCTTCTCTTAAGGTACTGTCACACTAGACGATATCGCTAGCGATCCGTGACGTTGCAGCGTCCTCGCTAGCGATATCGTCCAGTGTGACAGGCAGCAGCGATCAGGCCCCTGCTGGGAGATCGCTGGTCGGGGAAGAAAGTCCAGAACTTTATTTCGTCGCTGGACTCCCCGTAGACATCGCTGAATCGGCGTGTGTGACACCGATTCAGCGATGTCTTCACTGGTAACCAGGGTAAACATCGGGTAACTAAGCGCAGGGCCGCGCTTAGTAACCCGATGTTTACCCTGGTTACCATCCTAAAAGTAAAAAAACAAACACTACATACTTACCTACAGCCGTCTGTCCTGAAGCGCTGTGCTCTGCTCTCCTCCTGCTCTGGCTGTGAGCGTCGGTCAGCCGGAAAGCAGAGCGGTGACGTCACCGCTCTGCTTTCTGGCTGCCCGGCGCTCACAGCCAGACCAGAGAAGCAGAGCGCCAAGGACAGACAGCGGAAGGTAAGTATGTAGCGTTTGTTTTTTTACTTTTTAGGATGGTAACCAGGGTAAACATCGGGTTACTAAGCGCGGCCCTGCGCTTAGTTACCCGATGTTTACCCTGGTTACCGGGGACCTCGGGATCGTTGGTCGCTGGAGAGCGGTCTGTGTGACAGCTCTCCAGCGACCAAACAGCGACGCTGCAGCGATCCGGATCGTTGTCGGTATCGCTGCAGCGTCGCTATGTGTGACGGTACCTTTAAGGTACTGTCACATTAGCGACGCTCCAGCGATATAGACAACGATCCGACCTAAACTAGATCGCTGCAGTGTCGCTGTTTAGGTCGCTGTAGAGACGTCAAACACAGCAACTCCAGAACGATGCAGGAGCGATCCAGTGACGTACTTATCGTTCTCGCTGGTTGTTAGCTCCGTGAAAAAACATTGCAGGCATCGTTGCTTTTGCTGTCAAACATGACGAATCACGCCGACCTGACGACCAAATAAAGTCCTGGCCTTCTAGCTCCGACCAGCAATGTCACAGCAGGATCCAGATTGCTGCTGCGTGTCAAACACAACGAGACCGCTATCCAGGACGCTCTAACCTCACGGATCGTTGTCGTTCTCGTTGTAAAGTTGCTCAGTGTGAAGGTACCTTTAGGCTAGGTTCACATTGCGTTAATGGGTTAACGCTAGCGGACTCCGTTACATGGTGAAATTGTCGCAATTAACGCCATGCAACGGATCCGTTAGTGCACCCATTGACGGCAATGTGCTAACGGATCTCTAGCGCATAGCTAGCGCATGCCATTTTCGGCACGCACTAGCGATGTCGCGTTAGTTTCAGAACGGACCGCGGACGCTGCTTGCAGCATCCGAGGTCCGTTCCTCGCTAGCGCAGATCGGGTATCTGCGTTAGCGGGATCGGCAAACGCGATCCCTTTTGGGACATTGCGTTAGTGCAGTCCGTAGCGCTATGCTCTAAACGGACTGCCCTAACGCAATGTGAACCTAGCCTTAGTTAGTTTATGATCACTGCCTAAACCATTCTCTGAAACGTTTCAGAGAAAACAGCTGAAATATCTTGTCAGGTGACCATAAATATCTACTGTAATAATCTAATCATTTGTTTAGTATACTTTAATTTTAAAAAGTCCCTACTACTCTCTGTACCTGCTTTTTTTTTTCCTGCTTCTGTAGTGATGACATTTTGTTTGAGAATCCCAAGTGCATGCTGGGATACTCAAACAGGACGTCATCGGGGGTAGAGTCTGCAGTCACTGACGCAGCCTGTCCCCACCCTGAAACAAAGAGTCTTCAGCAGGGCCGGCTTAAAGTGGGGCCCTGGACAAAAGTTTAAAGTGGGGCCTAAAATGCTCACATATTGGAAATATGCAAAGAGAAGAAAGGTAGGCCTTATAGATGGGAGTCACTTATAGATGGGAGTGCTTATTTTTTCCTTTGTAGTTGGGCTTACAGTATTTTTTAGCCACTCTTGGTATAAGTTTGCATAGTGCCCGCTCATTGTAGGGTGTACCTTGTTCCCCAGTTATGGGTCTCTATCATCCTTCATGCGCGCACACTCTGACTGTTTCCCCTCTGTTCTGACTCACTTTTGCTCATTATTCCCTCTGTGTGTCTTTGCGCAAGCGCAGTTGCTTTTGCGTGCGTGCTGCCATGGCGACCGTGAGCGGATCACATACTTCCGCTCTGGGACGCCGGCGTATGCGCACTGTACACACGCCGGGCCCGGCGGGTGCAATCGCCATTGCACATACTCCATGCGGCGCTCCTAGCCACTGTACAGCTGTCGTTCGGTAAGTCGCTGATTACTCTATATTTAAGCGAGAGGCTGGCCATGCAGGCACTACCCCTGACGAAGCCACCAGAGCGTGGCGACACGCGTTGGGTGTCTGCCGCCCGCACGCTCCTTGCACAGGGTACACATTCCCTTCTGATCCTGCCTATGACCGGTGCCTATGGACTGTAGCCATTTATGCATTTTATGCACCTATTTCATTCTGGGCGTACGGTCTCATTGTAGGTGGGTAGTGGACAGTCCATCTTTTGTATTTGCAGTCCCAGCCGTACTTTCATCATCTCCATGACCGGCTTCAGGTTTCTTACAGTACCGTTTTATTAGTGGTCACCACGGCACGTTTATTACATGGTGCTGGCCTGGTCATTTTTCTTTGTTTCCCCAGGTTCTCATGATGTTTATTTATGTGAGTGAATATATGGGGCTGGCTATATTTTGCTATCATACTGTCATTTAGGCCACTTTAATCTATGGGCATGTGTATTTTACCCTGTTTAGGTCTGTGCGGGTTTTCTGCCTTATTTTGGGCTTCAGTGTGTATGGGGTTATTCTATATCCCCTTGTTTTAAATGTTTTTAGTGTGTTTTGCCTTTTGTATGTATATTTGATCAATAAAGCTGTGATTTTGTATTTGTCTGGTGGTGACTCCCATCTATAAGGCCTACCTTTCTTCTCTTTGCATATTTCTGGTAGTTTTAGGCCTGGTTTGAGTCCCACTGATCGTGGTGCCCCCCATTTTTCTTCTTTCTGGTATACTGTGTGTATATGCGGTTGCCTTTGCCCGCATTTTCTGGGTGTTGGCACACGGTTGTGTTGTATTGGTTATTTGTAATCTAGTATAGTGCATTACTTGTTTTTTATTATAACAATGGATTTGGCGGCTAGAGAAGCTGCATGGAGTAGCAAGGCGAAGAATTTGTTCAATGATGACATTCTGAGCGCGACAGATATTGGGTCTGGCACTGATGATTTTCATCAGGTGACCAGGGAGTTAACTAATTTGCATAAAGCATATGCCAAAACCTGGTGGAACTTAAAAACCCTAGAAGAATACAAGCGTATTGGTATTATTCCGAGGGGTCTTAGGGTACAAATATTCCCTGCCTGGGAGGTTGATGAGGGGTTTCAAAAGACTTGGGAGTCTGGTCTGTCAAAATGCTCCTTCATTATTTTGGATATGTTGATTGAACATGATCAGGGGGTCCTCAGGTCACTGAAGGATAAGCTTCAAACATGTAAGGGTAAATTGGATGGTTTTGTCCGCAATTCGTTAGTGGAACCGTTTCAGGAGCAGCTCAAGACTACCTTAGATAGTTTTGAAAAGGACATTACTACTAAAAGAGACAGAAGTTTAAGAGGGATCAAACGGATTTCAAAAATGGTCAAGCCTTTAAATGGACACATAAGGGGAATAGGAGGTTGGGAAAAGGACCGGATCAGGCTGAGAATAACGTTGCCACAATATCAGACGTACCCTTCAGTGACTTTTTTTATCGTCCGAACTGAGCGACACTGAAGGCGCAGGAGGAGGGGCCGGAGGAGGAGATGTATCCCAAAAGAGGCACACTCGGAACCGCAAAGGATGGTCGCCTCGGTACAAACGGGAGACGCGGCAGAACAGGAGACGCTAATATCAGATCCATCTCGAGCCACTGGTAAGTTGCAAATCATTAATTTATCTAAATATGTTTTATCAGAACGTGACATTGCCTTGCTAGAAAAGGGTCTGTCTTTTTGCCCTACCAGTGGGCTTGATAAATTTATCTTCATCAAAGATGTCTATCTGTTCTGCAGACAGCTCACCTTTAACCCCTTTACCCCCAAGGGTGGTTTGTACGTTAATGACCAGGCCAATTTTTACAATTCTGACCACTGTCCCTTTATGAGGTTATAACTCTGGAACGCTTCAACGGATCCCAGTGATTCTGACATTGTTTTCTCGAGACATATTGTACTTCATGACAGTGGTAACATTTCTTTGATATTACCTGCGTTTATTTGTGAAAAAAACGGAAATTTGGCGAAAATTATGAAAATTTCGCAATTTTCCAACTTTGAATTTTTATGCAATTAAATCACAGAGATATGTCACACAAAATACTTAATAAGTAACATTTCCCACATGTCTACTTTACATCAGCACAATTTTGGAACCAATTTTTTTTTTTGTTAGGGAGTTATAAGGGTTAAAAGTTGACCAGCAATTTCTCATTTTTACAAAACCATTTTTTTTTTTAGGGACCACATCTCATTTGAAGTCATTTTGAGGGGTCTGTATGATAGAAAATACCCAAGTGTGACACCATTCTAAAAACTGCACCCCTCATGGTGCTCCAACCATATTCAAGAAGTTTATTAACCCTTCTGGTGCTTCACAGGAATTTTTGGAATGTTTAAATAAAAATGAACATTTAACTTTTTTTCACAAAAAATTTACTTCAGCTCCAATTTGTTTTATTTTACCAAGGGTAACAGGAGAAAATGGACCCCAAAATTTGTTGTACAATTTGTCCTGAGTGTGCTGATACCCCATATGTGGGGGGAACCACCGTTTGGGCGCCATTTGGAATGCAGACTTAGATGGAATGGTCTGCAGGCGTCACATTGCGTTTGCAGAGCCCCTAATGTACCTAAACAGTAGAAACCCCCCACAAGTGACCCCATATTTGAAACTAGACCCCCCAGGGAACTCATCTAGATGTGTTGTGAGAACTTTGAACCCCCAAGTGTTTCACTACAGTTTATAACGCAGAGCCGTGAAAATAAAAAATCTTTTTTTTCCCCACAAACATTAATTTTTAGCCCCCAGTTTTGTATTTTCCCAAGGGTAACAGGAAAAATTGGACCCCAAAAGTTGTTGTCCTATTTGTCCTGAGTACGCTGATACCCCATATGTTGGGGTAAACCCCTGTTTGGGCACACGGGAGAGCTCGGAAGGGAAGGAGCACCATTTTACTTTTTCAACGCAGAATTGGCTGGAATTGAGATCGGACGCCATGTCATGTTTGGAGAGCCCCTGATGTGCCTAAACAGTGGAATCCCCCAATTATAACTGAAACCCTAATCCAAACACACCCCTAACCCTAATTCCAACGGTAACCCTAACCACACCTCTAACCCTGACACACCCCTAACCCTAATCCCAACCCTATTCCCAACTGTAAATGTAATCTAAACCCTAACCCTAACTTTAGCCCCAATCATAACTGTAGCCCCAACCCTAACCCTAGCCCTAACCCTAGCCCTAACCCTAGCCCTAACCCTAGCCCTAACCCTAGCCCTAACCCTAGCCCTAACCCTAGCCCTAATGGGAAAATGAAAATAAATACATTTTTTTAATTTTTCCCTAACTAAGGGGGTGATGAAGGGGGGTTTGATTTACTTTTATAGCGAGTTTTTTAGCGGATTTTTTTTATTGGCAGCCGTCACACACTGAAAGACGCTTTTTATTGCAAAAAATATTTTTTGCGTTACCACATTTTGAGAGCTATAATTTTTCCATATTTTGGTCCACAGAGTCATGTGAGGTCTTGTTTTTTGCGGGACGAGTTGACGTTTTTATTGGTAACATTTTCGGGCACGTGACATTTTTTGATCGCTTTTTATTCCGATTTTTGTGAGGAAGAATGACCAAAAACCAGCTATTCATGAATTTCTTTTGAAGGAGACGTTTATACCGTTCCGCGTTTGGTAAAATTGATAAAGCAGTTTTATTCTTCGGGTCAGTACAATTACAGCGACACCTCATTTATATCATTTTTTTATGTTTTGGCGCTTTTATACGATAAAAACTATTTTACAGAAAAAATTATTTTTGCATCGCTTTATTCTCAGGACTATAACTTTTTTATTTTTTTGCTGATGATGCTGTATGGCGGCTTGTTTTTTGCGGGACAAGATGACGCTTTCAGCGGTACCATGGTTATTTATGTCTGTCTTTTTGATCGCGTGTTATTCCACTTTTAGTTCGGCGGTATGATAATAAAGCGTTGTTTTTTGCCTCGTTTTTTTTTTTTTCTTTTCTTACGGTGTTTACTGAAGGGGTTAACTAATGGGCCAGTTTTATAGGTTGGGTCGTTACGGACGCGGCGATACTAAATATGTGTACTTTTATTGTTTTTTTTTATTTAGATGAAGAAATGTATTTATGGGAATAATATATATATTTTTTTCATTATTTAGGAATATTTTTTTTTTATTTTTTTTTTACACATTTTGAAAACATTTTTTTTTTATTTTGTCCCGGGGGGGACATCACAGATCGGTGATCTGACAGTTTGCACAGCACTCTGTCAGATCACCGATCTGACATGCAGCGCTGCAGGCTTCACAGTGCCTGCTCTGAGCAGGCTCTGTGAAGCCACCTCCCTCCCTGCAGGACCCGGATCCGCGGCCATCTTGGATCCGGGGCTGGAGCAGGCAGGGAGGGAGGTAAGACCCTCGCAGCAACGCGATCACATCGCGTTGCTGCGGGGGGCTCAGGGAAGCCCGCAGGGAGCCCCCTCCCTGCGGGAAGCTTCCCTGTACCGCCGGCACATCGCGATCATCTTTGATCGCGGTGTGCCGGGGGTTAATGTGCCGGGGGCGGTCCGTGACCGCTCCTGGCACATAGTGCCGGATGTCAGCTGCGATAAGCAGCTGACACCCGGCCGCGATCGGCGGCGCTCCCCCCGTGAGCGCTGCCGATCGCATATGACGTACTATCCCGTCGGTGGTCATAGGGGCCCACCCCACCTCAGCTGGATAGTACGTCTGATGTCAGAAAGGGGTTAAACTGCTTTATCACCGTCCTTCAGCCCTAGATGAACTGCCCATGGCTGACAGACTTGTCCTGAGGGATCTCCTGGACCTTCTGGATGAAGGTGACAAGTGCCAGCCCAGAAGAAAATTTACCGGTAGGCTTCCCTCACAAGCTACTCCCCCGTTTACCTTGTTCCCGGTGGTACAGAGCTTTAACGCTGTGTGCAGAGTGGTACATGATCTCAAACTTGACCCAACCAGGGGGAGGAACATTAGCCATAAGGATCAGGTTGTCTTGGCTAAACTAGGTTCCAACAGGGATTTTGTCGTCCGCGAAGTGGACAAGGGGGGCAACTTGGTCATTTGGTTGGTTGACCTCTATACACAAGAGGCCATGCACCAATTGGGCAATACAGAGTGTTACCAAGTGCTTCCCTCTGATCCCACTTGTGTCTTCCAGGGCAAATTGAGTCGTCTACTGGAGGCTGCATACACACGCAATATCAACAAACGGGAACAAGATTTTCTAACTAACCACCATCCCAGGATTCCCACCTTCTATATGCTCCCGAAGGTGCACAAATCTTTACAGGCCCCTCCGGGTAGGCCTATAGTTTCCGGGATTGGTGGGTTACTTGAACGGCCGTGTGTTTACATTGATTTTTTTTTCTTCAGCCTCTAGTTGTGTCTCTCAAGTCGTACGTCAAAGATTCCACATTCCTTATCCAGCAACTCCAGGACTTGGAGATTCCGCCAGGGGCGTGGCTTGTTACTCTGGATGTGGAGTCTCTGTACACGTGCATTGGACACAAACTGGGTATACGTGATGTGTCTTTCTTCTTGGACTCAAACACCACGGGAGACAGAGGACACGACTCGTTTATTTTGGATTTAATGTTGTTCGTTCTGGATCAGAATTATTTTATCTTCGATCGTGTCTTCTACAGGCAAGTGAGGGACACCGCTATGGGGGCTCATTGTGCCCCTTCGTACGCCAACCTCTTTTTGGGTTGGTGGGAGGTCACAAGGGTGTTCTGTCTGGATTACTTTTCTGAACATGTCATTAGGTGGTTCCGATATATTGATGATGTTGTGTTTATCTGGACAGGCACCCTGGAACAGTGTAAGGATTTTGTGGGCATATTGAACGATAACCCCTGGAACATTCGTCTTACATCCCAATATTCCCAGACGGATATTGAGTTTTTGGACCTGAGATTGCAGATGAAGGATCAAAAATTCTGACGACTCTATATCGGAAACCCACGGCCACTAACAGCTTGCTGCATTTTGCGAGTTTCCACCCTTTGCATCTCAAAACGGGTATTCCAAAGGGTCAATTTTATAGAGTTAGGAGGAATTGCAGTGAACATGGGGATTTTACCATACAATCCCGTGAGCTCACTGCACGTTTTCAAGAGAGGGGCTACCCCAAACAGGTCATCTCCCGGGCTTTTTCCGTGGCCAATAATAGTAATAGGGAGGACCTTTTACAAGGTAGAACTAGGACTACTGAGAAACCGTTAGGAATTGTAACAATCTTTAATAACCAGTGGCGGGACTTACGGGGTATTCTCTCTAAATATTGGGGTATCCTACAGAGCGAGTCAAAGCTTCTCCCCCATATTGCCCCTCAACCCAATCTGGTAGCTAGGAGAGCGAGAAGCCTCAGGGATAGCTTAAACCACAGTCACTTCCAACGACCGGTCACTAAACTCCGTAGAGGGGTTAGACTTATGGGAACTTTCCCGTGTGGAAACTGCAGTATTTGCCCTTTCACCAGTGGTGATGAAAAAATCATGGTGCCTTCTTTGTTTCCACAGACTCCCATCAAGGCTTATTTCAACTGTAGATCCCGGAATTTGGTCTATGCGTTGGTGTGTCCATGCCCTAAAGTGTATGTGGGCCAAACCACACAGGAGCTCAGGAGATGCATACAGCAACATTTTTCCAATATTTCAACGGCAAAAAGGGACAAGTCAAAAGAAAAAACCCTCACATCAGTGGCTGCGCATTTCTTGGTTGAACATACCGTAATTCACAATGGGCTGTCACAAAGATTTTGGGACTTGAATCAGTTCATATGAACATTAGGGGCGGAAATGTCACCCTTGAACTTCTAAAGCGGGAATCTAAGTGGATCTTCGATTTGAATTGTGTTATTCCTACAGGCATTAACAAAGATTTATTGTTCACTGGCTTTTATAAACAATAAGTAATGTAATTAATAGGTGTGTGATACAGTTGGCCAGTGAACCATTGCCTGTTTCTCTTGTCCTTCAACCTACTAACTCATTCGAGTGGGGTGTCAGTATGGCTCTTTTTGTTTTCATCTATGTGTATTTGAGCGGGGCTACTTTTTCCATGGTAGTATACAGGTTATGTGCATAGAGTACCATGGGGCTTTTCTGCCCACATAAGGTCTCAATGAGAGCCTGTTACATCTGGACCCAGCTGGTTTCCCTATATTTGTGCTCATCTATATTAAATTATCACAATTATCACAATTATTACATTTATGGTTATTACTTATCTTTTGTTTATCATTAATTTATTTCTGTTTTTTTCAGAGCCTCTATCCATGTCTGTCCTTTGTACATTTAGTACGTTAAGTGGTACTCTTTCTTTCTTTCCTTTTTTTATTTTTACATTTGTATTGAGTTCATTGGTTATTTTTGATAGGTTATTATATATATTTTTTCTTTTCTTTCTTTCACAGTTCTTACTATTGTTGTTATTTTATTTTTTCCCTCTAATATATGGTTGCTCTAGCAGGGGCGCTATTTAAGTGCTTATTTTTTCCTTTGTAGTTGGGCTTACAGTATTTTTTTAGCCACTCTTGGTATAAGTTTGCATAGTGCCCGCTCATTGTAGGGTGTACCTTGTTCCCCAGTTATGGGTCTCTATCATCCTTCATGCGCGCACACTCCCACTGTTCCCCCTCTGTTCTGACTCACTTTTGCTCATTATTCCCTCTGTGTGTCTTTGCGCAAGCGCATTTGCTTTTGTGTGCGTGCTGCCATGGCGACCGTGAGCGGATCACATACTTCCGCTCTGGGACGCCGGCGTATGCGCACTGTACACACTCCGGGCCCGGCGGGTGCAATCGCCATTGCACATACTCCATGCGGCGCTCCTAGCCACTGTACAGCTGTCGTTCGGTAAGTCGCTGATTACTCTATATTTAAGCGAGAGGCTGGCCATGCAGGCACTACCCCTGACGAAGCCACCAGAGCGTGGCGACACGCGTTGGGTGTCTGCAGCCCGCACGCTCCTTGCACAAGGTACACATTCCCTTCTGATCCTGCCTATGACCGGTGCCTATGGACTGTAGCCATTTATGCATTTTATGCACCTATTCCATTCTGGGCGTACGGTCTCATTGTAAGTGGGTAGTGGACAGTCCATCTTTTGTATTTGCAGTCCCAGCCGTACTTTCATCATCTCCATGACCGGCTTCAGGTTTCTTACAGTACCGTTTTATTAGTGGTCACCACGGCACGTTTATTACATGGTGCTGGCCTGGTCATTTTTCTTTGTTTCCCCAGGTTCTCATGATGTTTATTTATGTGAGTGAATATATGGGGCTGGCTATATTTTGCTATCATACTGTCATTTAGGCCACTTTAATCTATGGGCATGTGTATTTTACCCTGTTTAGGTCTGTGCGGGTTTTCTGCCTTATTTTGGGCTTCAGTGTGTATGGGGTTATTCTATATCCCCTTGTTTTAAATGTTTTTAGTGTGTTTTGCCTTTTGTATGTATATTTGATCAATAAAGCTGTGATTTTGTATTTGTCTGGTGGTGACTCCCATCTATAAAGCCTACCTTTCTTCTCTTTGCATATTTCTGGTAGTTTTAGGCCTGGTTTGAGTCCCACTGATTGTGGTGCCCCCATTTTTCTTCTTTATGCTCACATATTGCACATCACACAGAAACATTTCGGTTGTATTTACATGCGCTGAGTTCAGGCCGCTAAATGAGCTGATCAACAATCAATAATGAAGTCGTTCAGTGCCTGTTTCCCGGCCTCTTTACACCAGCCGGGGAGGAATGATTATTATTATTTATTTATATAGCACCATTAATTCCATGGTGCTGTACATGAGAAAGGGGTTACATACAGGGTTATAGATATTTTTTTTTCTGGCAGCCCCATTAACAATGAGTGGAAAATAGGCTGACCTTGGTTACCTCTACTCTATTCAATAGAGGGCTGCAGAGCCAAGATCACTGGTAGTCCATGCAGTTGGACAATTTTTTTTTTTTTTTTTTTTTTTTTTAGAATAACTTTTAAAGAGAACCTATTGGCATGTTTTTGTAATGGTGCAGTAAAACTGATTACATTGATGTCTTATGGTGAAAGCCCATGAACCACAAGTGGTTCTTCTGTACCCACCATATGAAGTTTTCTGCTAATGTGCTTTTGATGCACAGGGGCCGGACTGTGTGCTGGGTCTTCTCCTCCTTCTCTGTGATTCCCGTCCTGCCTTTGAATGACCTGCCGCCTCTGTATGAAATCTTAGGGGTGACCTGTCATTCATAGACCGGCAAGCGGAGGGGTCAGAGAGTTACAGACGAGGAGAAGACCCAGCTCCTGTGCACCCAAATCTCATTGGAAGAAAACGTCTCTTTCTGATAATAGAAGAACTAAGGTGTCAGTCCGTGTTGCAGCATTAATATGGGCACGTCTGTAGTTTACATAGCAAAATCCTGCTGACAGGTTGTCTTTACTATAGAGAGTAGAAGACCATGAAATGAAAACCAGGTTTGGGCTCATTTCTGGGTTCGAATCCCGGTAATTAGTCACAATCTCTTCCAGGAAGGGTGGTGTCATGAGTGCATTGTACTCAATAATCCTAGAGGCTGTCTGACAAATGCTTTTGCAATAGCCAAGAACCCAATTATCTATGGTGAGAAAATAAACAAAATATTGCATTATACATATTGCGAGAGGTATTAAAGGGCTTGTCCGGTCTAAACTGAAAAGTCTGCAGTCACTATGTGTGACTGCAGACTTTTGAATCCTCCAAGTACACGCACTGTGCGATGCGGGGACTCACAGTTTGCATATCGCGTACCTGTACCACTGTTCCCAGGGCAGAGAACATCAAATCTTCACATGCGCTGGGAGGATTCAAAAGTCTGCAGTCACACAGAGCGACTGTAGACTTTTTAATTTAGACTGGAAAACCCCTTTTAAAAAGTCTTGGAATTTGTTTTCTTGATCCCTTCTAATTATGTATGTAAGGTGGTGCAAATTTATTAAAATACTTATTGACCACTGTTTTCCCCAATTTCCAGCTTTGGTCTTCTTCTGGCCCATGTGACCTGAAAACAGACCAGCTGGCTCACATGGGATTGTGCGGTGCAAAACTTGCTTTCTCAATGTAAGTCTATGGAGCCTTGCTTTTGGGTCTCATAGGCTTATGCTGGTAAAGAAGGACCGCCCCATACAGTGTGTCGGCAAAGTTGAGGGTGATGTTGGCCAGAAGGGGACCGCAGCCATGCGAGGTACCGGAGAAGACATCATTTGGGAAGCACGTATGTACACTTTACACGACATTACATGCATAATTATGTGTATTAAGATAACTTTTTTATTTTTTTACTGAGACGATATCTTTTAAATTTAATTGTTTTTGTTTTGTTTTGTTTTGTTTTGTTTTTTACAGGGATGCTTTGAAAATGAAAAATATAATGGCCTGTAGAATGTGATGGATTCCGAGACATGATCGTCAAAGAGAGGCGGTCTAATGAATGTTGGAAGGATCTGCAACCAACATCATGCGTTTGTCTGCAGTGATCAGGGCTCCTTTTTTCCACCTCTCATTCCTCTACATCTGTACTCTACTTCTTTACATTTTCTGTTTCCGCAGCTTTTTATATTCGCCCTTGTTTTCTCGCAAACTCTATCTCCAACAGTTGAGTCAAGATTTCTTACAGCAAAACTTGAAGGATGGGACTAATGCCCTGAAACATTTTCATTCGATTCTATCTACAGAATCCAGTAACCTTTCTATGTCTTGCAACCACAGACCCATGGAGAGCATGAAGGCTTCACATACAGGCACTGGCACACCCCTTGCCATTACTATCATTACGACCCGACGCCGGCCTGAATATCACTACCTTCTGCAAGTTGCAATAGGATTTCTAGATCGGCTAAATGACTGTGGCACAGATTGTTCTGGCTTTAAGCTTTTAGTTTGCAATGTAGACCCTCAGCCCAATATACACACTGATGCCTGTCTTCTCTCCCAACTTTTGCCAGTGGTCGCACGCTACCTGAATACACATGTTGCTGAAGCACCCAACCGTTTTGAGCAGGAGAAGCAAGATTATGCTTACTGCCTGTCTCAGTCACTGGAGCTCTATGCTCCAGAATATGTGTTACTGGCTGAGGATGATGCTGTCCCACTCGCGGATATTTTCAGTGCCTTCTTCCAGTTGGTTCAAGTGCGTTTTCCTAAGGAACCTCTAGGGGGAGGTCTTTATGCAAAACTATATCATCCAGAAAGATTACAGGGTTACCTGAACCCCGAACCTATGCGTATTGTGGAATGGATTGGCCTTGGGGTGTTTGGGGGTTTAGTACTGACTTGGCTCTACACAATTATTTTTTACCGGTCGCGGTTTAGCTGGTGTGTGTTTGTGGCCTTGACTATTTATACCATGCTGTTGGCAGAGCTTGCAGGTAGGCATTATCTTTTGGAACTGCGCAGGATGTCGCCAGCTCTTTATAACGTAGTGCCTGCCACCGAGTGCTGCACTCCAGCCATGCTGTTCTCTGAAGCCTCTGCCTGGAGGACACTGGACTATCTGAAGGAATTACAATGTAAACCAGGTTATGCCAAGGACATTGCTCTCTACAAGGAACTTAAGAAAAGAAAGGAGCGGGCATGGGCAATAGAGCCCAACCTAGTGAAACACGTGGGAATGTTCTCTTCTGTTAGAGGATGGTATGAGGGCGAAGAACCTAAGCTGCTGTGATTGTGGAAGCAATCGTTCAAATGCCAAAAATGTGCTCTTAAAAGAACTGAGCTACCTGTATGTGTAAATGATCTACCAAAATAGGACAAGTAGTCCAACATTTGTTTCCATCATTGCGATGTTAGTGATGACAAAATTGTGGCTATCACTTGCTACTTGACTTATTTTCATTAGTCAATGAAAAGCAATCCACCTACCCGTTTCTGTCTCCTACTGTTGAATCTTGACGTGAGTAGGAAGCTTCTTTGTGATGCTGCCTCCTGTGTTTTATTGAGATTTTATGTGATCTATCATGTCATAAGTATTTGAAGTGTAGAGGAAATGACACATGGTTTTCTAAATATATTAAAACTATAAATCTTAAAATTGTGATTTGCATTTATATAAGTAACATAGTAACATAGTAACATAGTTAGTAAGGCCGAAAAAAGACATTTGTCCATCCAGTTCAGCCTATATTCCATCATAATAAATACCCAGATCTACGTCCTTCTACAGAACCTAATAATTGTATGATACAATATTGTTCTGCTCCAGGAAGACATCCAGGCCTCTCTTGAACCCCTCGACTGAGTTCGCCATCACCACCTCCTCAGGCAAGCAATTCCAGATTCTCACTGCCCTAACAGTAAAGAATCCTCTTCTATGTTGGTGGAAAAACCTTCTCTCCTCCAGACGCAAAGAATGCCCCCTTGTGCCCGTCACCTTCCTTGGTATAAACAGATCCTCAGCGAGATATTTGTATTGTCCCCTTATATACTTATACATGGTTATTAGATCGCCCCTCAGTCGTCTTTTTTCTAGACTAAATAATCCTAATTTCGCTAATCTATCTGGGTATTGTAGTTCTCCCATCCCCTTTATTAATTTTGTTGCCCTCCTTTGTACTCTCTCTAGTTCCATTATATCCTTCCTGAGCACCGGTGCCCAAAACTGGACACAGTACTCCATGTGCGGTCTAACTAGGGATTTGTACAGAGGCAGTATAATGCTCTCATCATGTGTATCCAGACCTCTTTTAATGCACCCCATGATCCTGTTTGCCTTGGCAGCTGCTGCCTGGCACTGGCTGCTCCAGGTAAGTTTATCATTAACTAGGATCCCCAAGTCCTTCTCCCTGTCAGATTTACCCAGTGGTTTCCCGTTCAGTGTGTAATGGTGATATTGATTCCCTCTTCCCATGTGTATAACCTTACATTTATCATTGTTAAACCTCATCTGCCACCTTTCAGCCCAAGTTTCCAACTTATCCAGATCCATCTGTAGCAGAATACTATCTTCTCTTGTATTAACTGCTTTACATAGTTTTGTATCATCTGCAAATATCGATATTTTACTGTGTAAACCTTCTACCAGATCATTAATGAATATGTTGAAGAGAACAGGTCCCAATACTGACCCCTGCGGTACCCCACTGGTCACAGCGACCCAGTTAGAGACTATACCATTTATAACCACCCTCTGCTTTCTATCACTAAGCCAGTTACTAACCCATTTACACACATTTTCCCCCAGACCAAGCATTCTCATTTTGTGTACCAACCTCTTGTGCGGCACGGTATCAAACGCTTTGGAAAAATCGAGATATACCACGTCCAATGACTCACCGTGGTCCAGTCTATAGCTTACCTCTTCATAAAAACTGATTAGATTGGTTTGACAGGAGCGATTTCTCATAAACCCATGCTGATATGGAGTTAAACAGTTATTCTCATTGAGATAATCCAGAATAACATCCCTCAGAAACCCTTCAAATATTTTAACAACAATAGAGGTTAGACTTACTGGCCTATAATTTCCAGGTTCACTTTTAGAGCCCTTTTTGAATATTGGCACCACATTTGCTATGCGCCAGTCCTGCGGAACAGACCCTGTCGCTATAGAGTCACTAAAAATAAGAAATAATGGTTTATCTATTACATTACTTAGTTCTCTTAGTACTCGTGGGTGTATGCCATCCGGACCCGGAGATTTATCTATTTTAATCTTATTTAGCCGGTTTCGCACCTCTTCTTGGGTTAGATTGGTGACCCTTAATATAGGGTTTTCATTGTTTCTTGGGATTTCACCCAGCATTTCATTTTCCACCGTGAATACCGTGGAGAAGAAGGTGTTTAATATGTTAGCTTTTTCCTCGTCATCTACAACCATTCTTTCCTCACTATTTTTTAAGGGGCCTACATTTTCAGTTTTTATTCTTTTACTATTGATATAGTTGAAGAACAGTTTGGGATTAGTTTTACTCTCCTTAGCAATGTGCTTCTCTGTTTCCTTTTTGGCAGCTTTAATTAGTTTTTTAGATAAAGTATTTTTCTCCCTATAGTTTTTTAGAGCTTCAATGGTGCCATCCTGCTTTAGTAGTGCAAATTCTTTCTTTTTACTGTTAATTGCCTGTCTTACTTCTTTGTTTAGCCACATTGGGTTTTTCCTATTTCTAGTCCTTTTATTCCCACAAGGTATAAACCGCTTACACTGCCTATTTAGGATGTTCTTAAACATTTCCCATTTATTATCTGTATTCTCATTTCTGAGGATATTGTCCCAGTCTACCAGATTAAGGGCATCTCTAAGCTGGTCAAACTTTGCCTTCCTAAAGTTCAATGTTTTTGTGAGTCTTTTGGGGTATGTCTCTACCAGCTTTGCACATCCAGTGGCTGACCTTTTTCCCATTCTTCTTTGCAGACTAGTTCTAGCTCAGTGAGCTTAGATGGAGAGCAATTTTCAAGTCTTGCCACAGATTCTCAATAGGATTTAGGGCTGGACTTTGACTGGCTCATTCACACACATGAATATGATTTTCCCTAAACCATTCCATTGTAGCTCTTTTAATGGGTTTAGTGTTGTTGTCCTGCTGTAAGGTGAACCTAAGCCCCAGTTGCAAATATTTTGCAGCCTATAACAGGTTTTCCTCCACGGTTTACCTGTATTTAGCTCCATCCATCTTCCCTTCAATGCTGACCAGTTTCCCTGCCCCCGCCGAAGAAAAGCATCCCCACTGCCACCATGTTTGACAGTGAGAATGGTGTTTTCAGGGTGATGTGCACACAGCGCATTTTGCATTTACTGCAGCTCAAAAAGTTCTACTTTTTTCACCTGACCAGAGCACCTTCTTCCACATGCTTGCTGTGTCTCATACATAGCTTTTTTTTAAAACTGAAAACAAAACCTCTTATGACTTGTTTTCAAAATTGGCTTTTTTCTTGACCACACTTCCATAAAGGTGTGATACTTGTCCTATGGACAGTTTATTCCACCTGAGCAATTTTTCTTTGCAGCTCCTCCAGAGTGACCATGAGCCTTTTGTCTGAATTCTACTTAGTGCTCTCCTTGCTTGGGATGTCAATTTAGGTGGATGACCATGTCTTGGTAGGTAGCAAGTTGTGCCATACTCCTTCCATTTTTTGATGATAGCTTGAACAGTGCTCTGTGAGATGTTCTGAGCTTTGGATGTTTTTTTTATAACCTAACCCTGCTTTACTCTTCTCCACAACTTTATCCCTGACTTGTCTGGTGCGTTCCTTGTTTTTCATGGTGCTGTTTGATCACACAAACCTCTGAGGCCTTGACAATACAGCTGTAGTTATACTGAGAATAAATTACATAGAGGTGGACTCAATTTGCTAATTATGTGACTTCTGGAGGCATCAATTGGTCACTCATGATTTAATTTATTGGGTAGCAGAATACCAGGGGGATGAATACAAATGCACATCGCAATTTTGAAATTAATATATTTAGAATAACTAGAAAACTATGCATTTCCTTTACATTTTAATAAGACTTTCTATTTATGTTCGTATATCAATTAAAATACATTTATGTGTGTGGGTGTGGGTGTAATGTGACAAAATGTGGAAAAGTTCACGGGATATAAATACTTTTTCTATAAAATCTCAGGGTTCTTTTGTTGTAAACGTTTCTAATATGTGGATTACATTATGCAATGTAGAAACAAAAGTATGTGTTGCTGTTTGAGAAAAATAGGTTGCTGTTAATGGATCTTTAGTACTTTTTTTACATGTATCTATTTAAAACAAAACTGACACCAGGTTTTTGCATTATAAATAGATCCTGATTCCAGCGATGTGTCACTTGCTGTAGTTTATCAGTAGGAGATTCTCACTAGAGGGCTAGTAAACCTGCTGCTATGTAGTCCTCCGTATTCATGAGCTCCGTTTAATTCTGACCTAACGAATGATTGGCAGCTGTCTGTGTACACTGTGCATAGGCAGAAAGCTGCCAATCAGTGATGTGGGTGAAGTTATATTGAACTCGACATTCTTTTTTTTTTTTAAACAAATCAATTTTTCTAAACAAGGAAAGAAAAATATACCGTATATACTCGTGTATAAGCTGAGATTTTCAGCACATTTTTTTTTGTGCTGAAAGTGCCCCCCTCCGCTTATACACGAGTCAGTTGTCCAGAATGCTGGAGGAGGAGCGGAGTAGCAGCAGCAGGAGCCGGCGGCTGTGGCACAGTGACAGCTGCAGCAACCAGCTAACAGAAGATATCATACTTGCCCTCCATCGCTGCATCTCCGTTGTCCCGGCGTCCGCAGCTCTTCCTGTGCTCAGCGGTCACGTGGTACCGCTCATTAAAGTAATGAATATGTTCGCATCTCCACTCCCATAGGAGCAGCGCATATTCATTACCTTAATGAGCGGTACAACGTGACTGGTCAGCACAGGGGGAGCCACGTATAGCAGGACAGGACAGGGGGAGCTATGCATAGCAGGACAGGGATGAGGGGACAATACATACCCGGCTTATACTCGAGTCAATAAGCTTACCCAGGTTTCCATGGCAAAAGTAGGTGCCCCGGCTTATACTCGAGTATATACGTTGTGTGTGTATATAGATGGATAGATAGAGATATATATGTGTATGTATTTGTCTATATAGTTAGATATATAGATAGAGAGCCATCTCTTTATTAGTATGTAGGAAGACAAATTGGGAGTATCTAACTAGGGTCCCACATCGACTCCTATTTATGCATGGCATTTCTCTTCTGATACACTCCTCTCTCCATAAATGTGATATTATTCATTTTATTTCACAATTCTGTTAAGGTTGGAGGGTTCGGATTTAACCAGTGATATGCGAGCAGTTTACATGCCTGAAAAAGAGCTCAACATTCAGAGAACTGGTAGATCGTTAAAGCTACAATTTTTTTTTCCATCAAAACTACTGCAAGCAGCCCAGTTAGTGACATTTCTCTAGAATCAGGGTTAAGAAGTGCTCCGTGCACTGAAGGGTTTGTCTTCCTGACTTTGGGCTTTGAGTCCTGTGTTAGCCAACTAACTGCTCATCTATGACGCAACCCATGAACTCCATGACTGGAAGGAAGTGGGTGCCTTACTTACAAGACCCAGGTTGTTCCTATTGATATTTATTATTTATTTATACCTAAAGAGCAGCGTCCCCCCTGGTGTTAATATGTTCTCCTTTGGTTTTTGTCTCCAAATTTTTTTGACCACCCTTAAAACACCACTCAGGCGTTTTTGTTTTTATTTCACCGCTGGAAGGGTGCTTAAAATCCAAATCCCGTGTCTGATATTCGCCTTCTGACGTTTTCATCTGTTCTCTGCGCCTCTCCGGTCCCTCTCATGCAATTTGTGACCTACTGGTTGCTTCAGTGTTTCATGGAGCACGCCGGAGGTCACTAATCAATGTAAGTCCATGAGAACCTTGTTCTGGCTCTCATAGACAAGCATTGAGCTCTTGTGGCGTAGCTTCTTAGTTACTAGCTTCTGAGTTTCAGCTAGCCAGAAGCTACTCTTACAAGATGGCGCCGTGGAAGCGGACTGGCTCTAAGAAATGCTGGATATGCCAGAGGGTGAGTATATGACCTGGGGCGGGGGACTTGCATTGGACGCGCCACTCCAGCCGTGAGCCCCCATCCTTTCCTGCTGGAGTGGTTCTTTAATGACTTGAGAACTCCGCTGGTGATGAGAACAAATGCGAGAGAATGTATGCAGCTTATCGTGACTGTCTGCACTTTATAAAGCTGGACACAATCATTCCGGTGGAATCATGAAAGAGTCTTGCTTTTTTGAACGGTCAGTTAAAATTAAAGGGAAAGCATTGTTAGAAAACAATGAACAATCTGTGTAGTTGCTGCTGAGTGCAAGAAGGCTGCCCTATAATCATTTACAGAAAAGATCTATAGTTATAAGTGGTTTTTACAAAATCAGATTAGTAATGGCAGCTGAAATAACGTAACATAACTGTTGCCAAGCTGCTTTTCTGATTTCAGCATTGGGTCATTGGGCTTTACGTCTTGAGACATGCCCTTTAGTAGTGCTGCCATCTTTACCTTGGCTGGATAGCACGGTTCTGTGATTTTGGAAGGGTTAACAAGAGTTTATATAGTGATTCGCCAACTAGCTTCTATAAGAAAACCTGCCTCCGACTTGGGAGTGTATAAAACAATTCCAAAAAGCATTGTAGTCCAGCTTAGGGATAAAAACTTTATTTACAATGTAGCGTAAAATCCAAAGTGCAAATATACAGATAAAGTGGCAAATGAAGCCTCTTCTGGACTACGGTGCTTTTGGTATTATTCTGGAGATGTGCCATGATGCAAAGACTTTCTGTTTTCTACTTGTATGTTGGGTGGTAAAAGGGTTAACACCAATACCCTTGTGTAGCTTTAAAAAATGTATAAATGTAAAATCACTGTGGCTGTTTGATCATAATATAGATTACTGTTCTGTCCATAATGGAAAATGTTTGGATCATGTCATATTATAATATATAAATTGTTATATTTGAGAATCTGTGTTGACTTTTATTTTAACCTTTTTTATGGAGTCCAGAATCTCTAGCTGATAAAGACTTCAAGCAAGCTTCCTAAGCCACAGAAAATGCATGAGACCTTAATGAATTGCTTAGGCCACGCATATACAGCTCTGCCAAAATTAAAAGACCACTGCAAAATGTTCAGTTTGTGTGATTTTTCTCTTTATAAGTATATTTTTGAGTAAAATGTAAATTGTTCTTTTATTCTGTAAACTACTGACATGTCTCCGAAGTTCCAAGCAATAAATTTTGTATTTATTTTCTGAAAATGAGAAATTGTCAAAATAAAATAAAGCATTGCTTGCAGACCTCAAATAATACAAAAAAAACATGTTCATAATCATTTAGAAACAACAATACTAATGTTTTAACTCAGGAAGAGTTCCGAAATCAATATTTTGTGGCATAACCATTATTTTTAATCACAGCTTTCATGCGTCTTGGCATGCTTTCCACCAATCTTTCACACTTCTTTTGGGTGACTTTAGGCCACTCCTGGTACAAAAATTTAGGCAGTTCTTCTTTGTTTGATGGCTTGTGACTATCCATCTTCCTCTTGATTTCATTCCAGAGGTTTTCAATGGAGTTCAGGTCTGGAGATTGGGCTGGCCATGACAGGAATTTGGTGTGGTGGTCCTTCATCCACACCTTGGTTGACCTAGCTGTGTGGTATGGCACATTGTCCTGCTGGACAAACCAGTCCTCAGATTTGGGGAACATTTCCTGAGCAGAAAGAACCAACTGTTTTTCCAGGATAACCTTGTATGCGGTTTGAGTCATGCGTCCTTCGCAAAGAACAACCTTCCCAATTCCAGCCTTGCTGAAGCATCCCCAGATCATCACCGATCCTCCACCAAATGGAATGGCTGTCAGACATGTAGAGAAGCTGATTTTTATAAAAACTGTGCAGTGGTCTCTTAATGTTTGCCAGAGCTGTATGTGTAGGATGTGAGCAAAAATGCAATATGGAAATGCGTTATTATGCTGGGCTCAACATTACACATCCATTGCAAATCATATACTTGTTTCTATTCTACCTCTCCTGATCACTAGGTACTTTGTATTATCTACTGTACCGTTTCTTTCTGCCACAGCTAGCATCCTATAAAGATTGTATCAGAAATGCTTAGTATATCAGCTAACAGCTGCCATTGCCAAATTCAAAGAGCACTTACATTAAAGGTTGTCTGGTCCAAATTGATAAGACTGCAGTCACTTTGTGCAGATTCACCGGTTTCTGAGCCTGGACTGGAAGGCTTGTATGCATTATACATTACCGTTCAAAAGTTTAGGGTCGCCAAGACAATCTTGTGTTTTCCATGAAAACTCATACTTTTATTAATCAAATGAGTTGCCAAATGAATTGAAAATCTAGTCCAGACATTGACAAGGTTCGAAAAAAAGATTTTTATTTGCAATAATAATTTTCTCCTTCAAACTTTGCTTTCGTCAAAGAATGCTTCCTTTGCAGCAATTACAGCATTGCAGACCTTTGGCATTCTAGCAGTTAATTTGCTGAGGTAATCTGGAAAAATTTCACCCCATGCTTCCAGAAGCCCCTCCCACAAGTTGGTTTGGCTTGATGGGCACTTTTTGTGTACTATACGGTCAAGCTGCTCGCCCAACCCCAGCTCAATGGGGTTGAGAACTCATGACTGCGCTGGCCACTCCATTACAGATAGAATACGAGCTGCCTGCTTCTTCCCTAATTAGTTCTTGCATAATTTGGAGGTGTGCTTTGGGTCATTGTCCTGATGTAGGATGAAATTGACTCCAATCAAATGCTGTACACAAGGTATGGCATGGCGTAGTAAAATGGAATGATAGCCTTCCTTATTCGATATCCCTTTTATCTTGTACAAATCTCCCACTTTACCAGCGCCAAAGCAACCCCAGACCATCACATTACTTCCACCATGCTTGACAGATGGCGTAAGACACTCTTCCAGCATCTTTTCAGTTGTTCTGTGTCTCACAAATGTTCTTCAGACACCTCAAACTTGGATTCGTCTGTCCATAACACTTTTTTTCCAATCTTCCTCTGTCCAATGTTTGTATTCTTTTTCCCATATTAATCTTTTCCTTTTATTAGCCAGTGTCAGATATGGCTTTTTCCTTGCCACTCTGTCCTGAAGGCCAGCATCCCGGAGTCTCCTCTTCACTGTAGACGTTGACACTAGCGTTTTCCGTGTACTGTTTAATGAAGCTGCCAGTTGAAGACCTGTGAGGCGTCGATTTTTCAAAGTACACACTCTAATGTACTTGTCTTGTTACTCAGTTGTGCAGTGGGGCCTCCCACTTCTCTTTCTACGCTGATTAGAACCTGTCTGTGCTCTCCTCTGAAGAGAGTAGTACACACCGTTGTAGGAAATCTTCAGTTTTCCCTTCCCCCATGACGGCACACCTGAGAGAGGGGATCCGCCCAGTCAGGACAGGAAACCCTACTGAAAATAAAAGGGCGGTACCTCTCTGTTGCTTCAGTTGGGTTTCCTGTCCTGACAGGGACCCTTGTGCTGAACACGGCGGTGATTCCACTTACCCAGGTCCCGTCCCGGCGTGGAAGAACAGGCAGCGCCTGTGCGTCGGAGTTCGGGTCCTGGATGCGCCGTCCGTGGGTCCTCCGGGTCTCTGCGTCCGAGCGGGCGTTTTGGCAGCATGGTCAGAGGGCCGGGTTCCTTTTCATGGCTGCCACGCCGCCCTCCCCTCTCTGCCGGCGTCCAGGTGCGGTGGCCACTTCCGGGTCGCTCGTCTGACGTCACGCGCAAGGCACGCTGGGAATGGGCGTGCCCGCGTGACGTCAGGGGCAGACGCCGGATCCAAGATGGCGGCGCCCATGAAGAAACGCCGGCCGGTGAAGGGGAACTCCGGCGGCACGGCAGAGAGAGGGAGGGGTCACTATTGGGCACCGAAGGAGGCGGGGAGTGCAGTGGTCCCCCCATAAAAGGGTGCTGGACCACAGAAGACGCGCTCATGTCCAAAAACTTCACCATGGAAGTGGGACAACAGGAGCAGCAGCAGCAGCCGCCTTCACAGCAGCAGCAGCAGGAGCTCTCACCAGATGCCTTGCCGAGCCACCAGCATACCAGGAGCAGCCGCTCAAGTGGTAGGAACAGCAGTCGTCCTGTCAGGCAAGATTCGTCGGCGTCCAGGAAGGACGCTTCACGTGCATCTGTCCAGCCTCCAAAATCGGTACCCTTGATTGTCGGTGGTGCTGAGTGATGTACGTGAATGTCACCCTTATGGTAACAGGGTCCATTTTTGTCTGTTTTGATCACTAGGGGTCCAGGAAAGCTGGTGGTAAAACAAAGAACCGAGAGTGTGCCCTTTGTAAAGACCCGCTTGCAGTTCAGTGGCAGAAGGATCTCTGTGCTGACTGCATTAGTAAAACTATACAAGAAGAGACCCCTAATTTTCCCACTAGCCTTAAAGCCATAATACAGGCTAAAATAAAAGACTCCTTGAAATTGGCCCTTAATGAACCGAGAAGGAGAAGCCGTAAGGCGTCTACAGAGTCAGATGCCTCTCAGAGACAGGGGAGTCATAAAACATCCCGGTCTCCCTCTACCTCCTCGGGCTCTGTCCAGTCTTCAGATTCCTCCTCGGACAGTGATTCAGGAGGTCGTCCATGTTTTCCAACTGAGGACGTAGATAAATTGGTTAAAGCAGTTATATCTGCAATGGGTCTTAAAGAGGAGAAGACACCTAGGTCACTAGAAGATGTCATGTTTGGTGGCTTAGAAGAGAAAAGGAAACGCACATTTCCGGTTAATGCGAAAATAAAAGCATTAATTGAGAAAGAGTGGAAAAAACCTGAAAAAATGGGTTCTTTGCCCTCTTCGTCCAAAAGGAGATATCCTTTTGAGGATAAAGACTCTGAGTCCTGGGAGAAGATCCCTAAAATTGACGGGGCAGTAGCCAAATGTTTAAAAAGATCATCCCTTCCGTTAGAAGACTCTGGTCTCAAAGACCCCCTTGACAAAAAAGCAGATAGTTTTCTGAGACACATCTGGGAAGCCTCAGCGGGGGGCCTAAAGCCAGCAATTGCTGGAACATGTACGGCCCGTGCTCTAATAGTCTGGCTACAACAAATAGAGGATCAGCTAAGAAACAAAGTACCCAGAACTGACATCCTTGCAAATATATCTTTAGTGTAAGGAGTAGCAGCTTTTTTGGCAGACTCTTGTGTGGATTCCGCAAGACTAACGGCAAGAGCAGCGGGCTTGTCCAATGCGGCAAGAAGAGCCCTTTGGCTCAAAGGTTGTCCGGGGGATTTGCCATCTAAACACAAGCTGTGCTCTATTCCATGTGACGGCCAACTTCTCTTTGGGAAAAAACTTGAAGAGATCCTGGAACATGCAGGAGATAAAAAGAAAGTTTTTCCCAACATCCCTAAAGATACTAAAAAACCTTTTTTTCGGAGGAGAAGATATAACAGAGGTCGCCCCCCAGGGGAGAGAAAAAATTGGGACTTTAGGGATAAGAGAGGATCGGGCTATATGTTTAAAGGGCCCTCTACATCGGCAAAAAAATCTCCCCAATGACATTACGCTAGAAGTGGGAGGAAGACTCTCCCTCTTCTTTCCGGCGTGGGTAAATATCTCCCCCAGTACCTGGGTCATGAACATTATCAAAGACGGCCTAAAAATAAAATTCGTCTGTCCACCCAGACGAAACTTTATAATAACTCCCCGAAGGAAGTCCCAGCAGGAACAATCTGCCCTAGAAACAGAGGTCTTGTGACTTATCCACAAAAAGGTTCTTCAGGTGGTCCCGGTTCAGGAAGAGGGAGACGGGTTTTACTCCCCCCTCTTCTTGATCCAAAAACCGGATGGTTCTTGGAGAACTATTATAAATCTAAGGAAGCTCAACCAATCTATAGAGAACTACTCTTTCAAGATGGAGTCTATAAACACGACCATAAAACTTCTCTTCCAACACTGCTTCATGGCAGTAACAGACTTAAAGGATGCATACTACCATATACCAATACATCAGGAATATCGGAAATACTTGAGAGTAGCTCTCTATATTCAGAATCAGGTAAAGCATTATCAATATACAGCCCTTCCATTCGGCCTGTCTACTGCTCCCAGGGTTTTCACCAAAGTGATGGTGGAAGTAATGTCATACCTCCGGTCCCGGGATGTAGTAATTGTCCCATATCTAGACGATTTTCTTGTAATAGGGAGGTCAGAGTCCCACTGCACTCATCAAGTATCAGTGGTAACATCAACTCTAATGGAGCTGGGTTGGATAATAAACATCCCTGGCCAGTACAGCAATACGTCAACCAGCAATGACTCTGAGAAAGGCGATGTCCCTTCTAGGCTCGTTAACATCGTGTATTCCGGCAGTAGAATGGGCACAATTCCACCTAAGACAACTGCAGTGGGAAGTTCTCTCAGCTCAAAGACTATTAAGAGGGCATGTAGAAGGAAATCTATGTCTCTCCCTGGGCGTAAGGGATTCCCTAGTTTGGTGGACGGTGGAACACCACCTGACAATGGGGGTCCGGTGGAAAAATCCGGTCAAAGACATCATCACGACCGACGCATGCGGTACAGGTTGGGGAGCTCACCTGAGGTCTCACTCTGTACAAGGTACCTGGTCCATACGAGAAAAAAACTATGGGTCAAACGAAAAAGAGCTATGGGCAGTGGAGAAAGCCCTAAGACATTTTCTCCCTTTACTCCGGGGTCGCCATACTCGAATCCTGACGGACAATCGAGCAGTGGTGGCGTGTGTCAATCATCAGGGGGGGACGAGGTCCAAAGGCCTCATGAATGCATCAAAACTACTCTTTCAATTGGCAGAACAACACCTTTTATCTCTGTTGGCACTACACATCAGGGGCATAGAAAACACACAAGCAGACTTCCTGAGTCGCAGAGGCTTAAGACAGGGGGAATGGTCCCTAAACCCCCAGATATTTCAGCAAATAGTCCAAGCCTGGGGCACACCAGAAATAGACTTGTTTGCCAACTCACGCAACAAAAAAGTCAGAAAGTTCTGCTCCTTAAATCCAAGAGAACATCCCTTCGCAGTAGATGCCCTACTGATACCCTGGAAGTTCTCTCTGGCCTACGCATTCCCCCCGATAGTGATGATTCCAGCTGTGATCCGGAAGATCAGAGAGGATCAGGTGAAAATTATCCTCATAGCTCCATTTTGGCCAAGGAGACCATGGTTCTCCCTTCTAAGGCAGATGTCGGTAACAGACCCAAGGATTTTGCCAGAGGTTCCGGACCTGCTAACCCAGGGCCCAGTAACCCACTCTCAGGTGAAGGGCTTCCATCTGGCAGCCTGGAATTTGAGAGGGCGTTAGTAAGTCGCCAAGGATTCTCACCAGGTTTAATCTCCACCCTGTTGAAAAGCAGAAAACCCATAACTTCTAGAATCTATGGTAGGACATGGAAAAAATTTCTTGACTTCCAGGGTGAACCATTGGGGGAGGTGGCTCCAGTGGGTCCTATCCTGGAATTTCTGCAAGCAGGATTACATCTTGGGTTAGCAACCCGCACCCTTAACCCCTTCAGGACCCAGCCTATTTTGACCTTAAAGACCTTGCCGTTTTTTGCAATTCTGACCAGTGTCCCTTTATGAGGTAATAACTCAGGAACGCTTCAACGGATCCTAGCGGTTCTGAGATTGTTTTTTTGTGACATATTGGGCTTCATGTTAGTGGTAAATTTAGGTCAATAAATTCTGCGTTTATTTGTGATAAAAACGGAAATTTGGCGAAAATTTTGAAATTTTCACATTTTGAATTTTTATTCTGTTAAACCAGAGAGATATGTGACACAAAATAGTTAATAAATAACATTTCCCACATGTTTACTTTACATCAGCACAATTTTGGAAACAAAATTTTTTTTTGTTAGGAAGTTATAAGGGTTAAAATTTGACCAGCGATTTGTCATTTTTACAACGAAATTTACAAAACCATTTTTTTTAGGGACCACCTCACATTTGAAGTCAGTTTGAGGGGTCTATATGTCTGAAAATACCCAAAAGTGACACCTTTCTAAAAACTGCACCCCTCAAGGTACTCAAAACCACATTCAAGAAGTTTATTAACCCTTCAGGTGCTTCACAGCAGCAGAAGCAACATGGAAGGGAAAAATGAACATTTAACTTTTTAGTCACAAAAATTATCTTTTAGCAACAATTTTTTTATTTTCCCAATGGTAAAAGGAGAAACTGAACCACGAAAGTTGTTGTCCAATTTGTCCTGAGTACGCTGATACCTCATATGTGGGGGTAAACCACTGTTTAAGCGCACGGCAGGGCTTGGAAGGGAAGGAGCGCCATTTGACTTTTTGAATCAAAAATTGGCTCCACTCTTTAGCGGACACCATGTCACGTTTGGAGAGCACCCGTGTGCCTAAAAATTGGAGCTCCCCCACAAGTGACCCCATTTTGGAAACTAGACGCCCCAAGGAACTTATCTAGATGCATAGTGAGCACTTTGAACCCCCAGGTGCTTCACAAATTGATCCGTAAAAATTAAAAAGTACTTTTTTTTCACAAAAAAATTCTTTTAGCCTCAATTTTTTCATTTTCACATGGGCAACAGGATAAAATGGATCCTAAAATGTGTTGGGCAATTTCTCCTGAGTACACCAATACCTCACATGTGGGGGTAAACCACTGTTTGGGCACATGGTAAGGCTCGGAAGGGAAGGAGCGCCATTTGACTTTTTGAATGAAAAATTATTTCCATCGTTAGCGGACACCATGTCGCGTTTGGAAAGCTCCTGTGTGCCTAAACATTGGTGCTCCCCCACAAGTGACCCCATTTTGGAAACTAGACCCCCCAAGGAACTTATTTAGATGCCTAGTGAGCACTTTAACCCCTTAAGCCCCGAGGGTGGTTTGCACGTTAATGACCGGGCCAATTTTTACAATTCTGACCACTGTCCCTTTATGAGGTTATAACTCTGGAACGCTTCAACGGATCTTGGCGATTCTGACATTGTTTTCTCGTGACATATTGTACTTCATTTTAGTAGTAACATTTATTCGATATAACTTGCGTTTATTTGTGAAAAAAACGGAAATTTGGCGAAAATTTAGAAAGTTTTGCAATTTTCCAACTTTAAATTTTTATGCCCTTAAATCACAGAGATATCTCACGCAAAATACTTAATAAGTAACATTTCCCACATGTCTACTTTACATCAGCACAATTTTGGAACCAAAATTTTTTTTTGTTAGGGAGTTATAAGGGTTAAAAGTTGACCAGCAATTTCTCATTTTTACAACACCATTTTTTTTTAGGGACCACATCTCATTTGATGTCATTTTGAGGGGTCTATATGATAGAAAATACCCAAGTGTGAGACCATTCTAAAAACTGCACCCCTCAAGGTGCTCAAAACCACATTCAAGAAGTTTATTAACCCTTCAGGGGTTTCACAGGAATTTTTGGAATGTTTAAATAAGAATGAATATTTAACTTTTTTTCACACAAAATTTATTTCAGCTCCAATTTGTTTTATTTTACCAAGGGTAACAGGATAAAATGGACCCCAAAAGTTGTTGTCCAATTTGTCCTGAGTACGCTGATAGCCCATATGTGGGAGTAAACCACTGTTTGGGCGCATGGCAGAGCTCGGAAGGGAAGGAGCGCCATTTGACTTTTAAATGCAAAATTGACAGGAATTGAGATGGGACACCATGTTGCGTTTGGAGAGCCACTGATGTGCCTAAACATTGAAACCCCCCCACAAGTGACACCATTTTGGAAAGTAGACACCCTAAGGAACTTATCTAGATGTGTGGTGACCACTTTGACCCACCAATTGCTTCACAGAAGTTTATAATGCAGAGCCGTAAAAATAAAAAATCATATTTTTTCACAAAAATGATCTTTTCGCCCCCAATTTTTTATTTTCCCAAGAGTAAGAGAAGAAATTGGACCTCAAAAATTGTTGGCCAATTTGTCCTGAGTACGCTGATACCCCATATATGGGTGTAAACCATTGTTTGGGCGTATGGCAGAGCTCGGAAGGGAAGGAGCGCCATTTGACTTTTCAATGCAAAATTGACTGGAATTGAGATGGGACGCCATGTTGCGTTTGGAGAGCCCCTGATGTGCCTAAACATTGGAACCCCTCACAAGTGACACCATTTTGAAAAGTAGACCCCTTAAGGAACTTATCTAGATGTGTGGTGAGCACTTTGACCCAACAAGTGCTTCACAGAAGTTTATAATGCAGAGCCGTAAAAATAAAAAATCTTATTTTTTCACAAAAATGATCTTTTCGCCCCCAATTTTTTATTTTCCCAAGGGTAAGAGAAGAAATTAGACCACAAAAGTTGTTGTGCAATTTGTCCTGAGTGCGACGATACCCCATATGTGGGGGTAAACCACTTTTTGGGTGCATAGCAGAGCTCGGAAGGGAAGGAGCGCCATTTGACTTTTCAATGCAAAATTGACTGGAATTAAGTTGGGACGCCATGTTGGTTTGGAGAGCCCCTGATGTGCCTAAACATTAAAACCCCCCACAAGTGACACCATTTTGGAAACTAGACCCCATAAGGAACTTATCTAGATGTGTTTTGAGAGCTTTGAACCCCCAAATGTTTCACTACAGTTTATAACGCAGAGCCGTTAAAATAATTTATTTTTTTTTTTCGCAAAAATTATTTTTTAGCCCCCAGTTTTGTATTTTCACAAGGGTAACATAATAAATTGGACCCCAAAAGTTGTTGTCCAATTTGTCCTGAGTACGCTGATACCCCATATGTGGGGGGGAACCACTGTTTGGGCGCATGGCAGAGCTCGGAAGGGAAGGAGCGCCATTTGGAATGCAGACTTAGATGGATTGGTCTGCAGGAGTCACGTTGCATTTGCAGAGCCCCTGATGTACCCAAACAGTACAAACCCCCCACAAGTGACCCCATATTAGAAACTAGACCTCCCAAGGAACTTATCTAGATGTGTTGTGAGAACTTTGAACCCCTAAGTGTTTCACTACAGTTTATAACGCAGAGCCGTGAAAATAAAAATTCTTTTTTTTTTTCACAAAAATGATTTTTTAGTCCCAGCTTTGTATTTTTACAAGGGTAACAGAATAAATTGGACCCCAAAAGTTGTTGTTCAATTTGTCCTGAGTACGCTGATACCCCGTATGTGGGGGGGAACCACTGTTTGGGCGCATGGCAGAGCTCGGAAGGGAAGGAGCGCCATTTGGAATGCAGACTTAGATGGATTGGTCTGCAGGCGTCACGTTGCATTTGCAGAGCCCCTGATGTACCCAAACAGTAGAAACCACCCACAAGTGACCCCATATTGAAACTAGACCTCCCATGGAACTTATCTAGATGTGTTGTGAAAACTTTGAACCCCCAAGTGTTTCACTACAGTTTACAACGCAGAGCCGTGAAAATAAAAAATCCTTTTTTTTCCCACAAAAATGATTTTTAGCCCCCCAAATTTTTATTTTCCCAAGGATAACAAGAGAACTTGGACCCATAAAGTTGTTGTCCAATTTGTCTCGAGTACGATGATACCCCATATGTTGGGGTAAACCCCTGTTTGGGCGCACGGGAGAGCTCGGAAGTGAAGGAGCACTGTTTTACTTTTTCAATGCAGAATTGGCTGGAATTGAGATCGGACGCCATGTCGCGTTTGGAGAGCCCCTGATGTGTCTAAACAGTGGAAACCCCCAATTATAACTGAAACCCTAATCCAAACGCACCCCTAACCCTAATCCCAACTGTAACCCTAACCACACACCTAACCCTGACACACCCCTAATTCTAATCCCAACCCTAATCCCAACCGTAAATGTAATACAAACCCTAACCCTAACCCTAGCCCCAACCCTAGCCCTAACCCTAACCCTAATGGGAAAATGGAAATAAATACATTTTTTTTAATTTTATTATTTTTCCCTAAGGCTAGGTTCACATTGCATTAGGGAAATCCGTTTAGCACTAGCGGATTGCGCTAACGCAATGTCTTTTTAGGTGTCGTGTTTAGTGGTCGCGTTAACGTCCCCGCTCTGGAAGATCGGGGATCGGACCTCGGGCGCGCCGCGGACGCTGCAAGCAGCGTCTGAGGCGCGCCACAAAAGAACGGCACCTTGCTAGCGCGAGCCGAAAATGGCACGCTCTAGCGATGCGCTACACCCGAAAATCACATTGCTGTCAATGGTTGTGCTAACGGACCCGTTGCACGGCGTTAATTGTGACATTTTCGCCGTGCAACGCTGTCCGTTAGCGTTAACCCATTAACGCAATGTGAACCTAGCCTAACTAAGGGGGTGATGAAGGGGGGTTTGATTTACTTTTATAGCGAGTTTTTTATATCGGATTTTTATGATTGGCAGCCGTCACACACTAAAAGACGCTTTTTATAGCAAAAAAGTTTTTGCGTCTCCACATTTTGAGACCTATAATTTTTCCATATTTTGGTCCACAGAGTCATGTGAGGTCTTGTTTTTTGCGGGACGAGTTGACGTTTTTATCGGTTACATTTTCGGACATGTGACAGTTTTTGATCGCTTTTTATTCCGATTTTTTGTGAGGCAGAATGACCAAAAACCAGCTATTCATGAATTTCTTTTGGGGGATGCGTTTATACCGTTCTACGTTTGGTAAAATTGATAAAGCAGTTTTATTCTTCGGGTCAGTACGATTACAGCGATACCTCATTTATATCATTTTTTTTATGTTTTGGCGCTTTTATACGATAAAAGCTATTTTATAGAAAAAATAATTATTTTGGCATCGCTTTATTCTCAGGACTATAACTTTTTTATTTTTTTGGTTATGATGCTATATGGCGGCTCGTTTTTTGCGGGACAAGATGACGTTTTCAGAGGTACCATGGTTATTTATATCCGTCTTTTTGATCGCGTGTTATTCCACTTTTTGTTCAGCGTTATGATAATAAAGCGTTGTTTTTTGGCTCGTTTTTTTTTTTTTTTTCTTACGGTGTTCACTGAAGGGGTTAACTAGTGGGCCAGTTTTATAGGTCGGGTCGTTACGGACGCGGCGATACTAAATATGTGTACTTTTATTGTTTTTTTTGTTTTTTTTTTATGTAAAGAAATGTATTTATGGGAATAATATTTTTTTTTTTCTGCTTTATTTAGTAATTTTTTTTTTATTTTTTTTTACAAGTGTGGAAATTTTTTTTTTAACTTTTTCACTTTGTCCCAGGGGGGGACATCACAGATCACCGATCTGACAGTGTGCACAGCACTCTATCAGATCGGTGATCTGACATACAGCCGGGCAGGATTAGAGCTGCAGCTGCAGCCTGATCCTGACCCGGAAGTGTTCCCTGCAGGACCCGGATGCAGCCCGGCGGCCATTTTGGATCCGGGGACTGCAGGGAGAAGACGCTCGGTACACGGTGAGCACATCACCGTGTACCGATCGTCTCAGGGAAGCCCGCAGGGAGCCCCCTCCCTGCGCGATGCTTCCCTGCACCGCCGGCACACCGCGATCATCTTTGATCGCGGTGTGCCGGGGGTTAATGTGCCGGGAGCGGTCCGTGACCGCTCCTGGCACATAGTGCCGGATGTCAGCTGCGATAGGCAGCTGACACCCGGCCGCGATCGGCCGCGCTCCCCCCGTGAGCGCGGCCGATCGCATATGACGTACTATCCCGTCCATGGGAATTAAGTCCCAGGTCACCTGGACGGGATAGTACGTCATATGGGATTAAGGGGTTAAACCCTCAGGTGCTTCACAAATTGATCTGTAAAAATGAAAAATGGATCATAAAATTTGTTGGGCAATTTCTCCCGAGTACGCCGATACCTCATATGTGGGGTAAACCACTGTTTGGGCACTCGGCAGGGCTCGGAAGGGAAGGCGCGCCATTTGACTTTTTGAATAGAAAATTAGCTCCAATTGTTAGCGGACACCATGTCGCGTTTGGAGAGCCCCTGTGTGCCTAAACATTGGAGCTCCCCCACAAGTGACCCCATTTTGGAAACTAGACCCCCCAAGGAACTTATCTAGATGCATATTGAGCACTTTAAACCCCCAGGTGCTTCACAGAAGTTTATAACGCAGAGCCATGAAAATAAAAAATAATTTTTCTTTCCTCAAAAATGATTTTTTAGCCTGGAATTTCCTATTTTGCCAAGGATAATAGGAGAAATTGGACCCCAAATATTGTTGTCCAGTTTGTCCTGAGTACGCTGATACCCCATATGTGGGGGTAAACCACTGTTTGGGCGCACGGCAGGGCTCGGAAGGGATGGCACGCCATTTGGCTTTTTAAATGGAAAATTAGCTCCAATCATTAGCGGACACCATTTCACGTTTGGAGAGCCCCTGTGTGCCTAAACATTGGAGATCCCCCAGAAATGACCCCATTTTGGAAACTAGACCCCCAAAGGAACTAATCTAGGTGTGTGGTGAGGACTTTGAACCCCCAAGTGCTTCTCAGAAGTTTATAACGCAGAGCCATGAAAAAAAAAAAATTATTTTCTCAAAAATGATCTTTTAGCCTGCAATTTTTTATTTTCCCAAGGGTAACAGGAGAAATTTGACCCCAAAAGTTGTTGTCCAGTTTCTCCTGAGTACGCTGATACCCCATATGTGGGGGTAAACCACTGTTTGGGCACATGCCGGGGCTCGGAAGTGAAGTAGTGACGTTTTGAAATGCAGACTTTGATGGAATGCTCTGTGGGCGTCACGTTGCGTTTGCAGAGCCCCTGATGTAGCTTAACAGTAGAAACCCCCCACAAGTGACCCCATTTTGGAAACTAGACCCCCAAAGGAACTTATCTAGATGTGTGTTGAGCACTTTGAACCCCCAAGTGCTTCATAGAAGTTTATAATGCAGAGCCGTGAAAATAATAAATACGTTTTCTTTCCTCAAAAATAATTATTTAGCCCAGAATTTTTTATTTTCCCAAGGGTTACAGGAGAAATTGGACCCCATAAGTTGTTGTCCAGTTTCTCCTGAGTACGCTGATACCCCATATGTGGGGGTAAATCACTGTTTGGGCACATGCCGAGGCTCGGAAGTGAAGTAGTGACGTTTTGAAATGCAGACTTTGATGGAATGCTCTGCGGGCGTCATGTTGCGTTTGCAGAGCCCCTGATGTGCCTAAACAGTAGAAACCCCCCACAAGTGACCACATTTTAGAAACCAGACCCCCCAAGGAACTTATCTAGATATGTGGTGAGCACTTTGAACCCCCAAGTGCTTCACAGACGTTTACAACGCAGAGCCGTGAAAATAAAAAATCATTTTTCTTTCCTCAGAAATGATGTTTTAGCAAGCATTTTTTTAGATTCACAAGGGTAACAGGAGAAATTGGACCCCAGTAATTGTTGCGCAGTTTATCCTGAGTACACTGATACCCCATATGTGGGGGTAAACCACTGTTTGGGCGCACGTCAGAGCTCGGAAGTGAGGGAGCACCATTTGACTTTTTGAATACGAGATTGGCTGGAATCAATGGTGGCGCCATGTTGCGTTTGGAGACCCCTGATGTGCCTAAACAGTGGTAACCCCTCAATTCTACCTCCAACACTAACCCCAACACACCCCTAACCCTAATCCCAACTGTAGCCATAACCCTAATCACAACCCTAACCACAACCCTAATTCCAACCCTAACCCTAAGGCTATGTGCCCACGTTGCGGATTCGTGTGAGATATTTCCGCACCATTTTTGAAAAATCCGCGGGTAAAAGGCACTGCGTTTTACCTGCGGATTTTCCGCGGATTTCCAGTGTTTTTTGTGCGGATTTCACCTGCGGATTCCTATTGAGGAACAGGTGTAAAACGCCGCGGAATCTGCACAAAGAATTGACATGCTGCGGAAAATACAACGCAGCGTTTCCGCGCGGTATTTTCTGCACCATGGGCACAGCGGATTTGGTTTTTCATATGTTTACATGGTACTGTAAACCTGATGGAACTCTGCTGCGGATCCGCAGCGGCCAATCCGCAGCCAAATCCGCACCGTGTGCACATAGCCTAATTCTAAAGGTATGTGCACACTGCGGAAAACGCTGCAGATCCGCAGCAGTTTCCCATGAGTTTACAGTTCAATGTAGACCTATGGGAAACAAAAATCGCTGCACACATCAAAATGCACTTTGGAACGAATCTGCCGGCCGGCAGATTCGGCGGGCGCACTGCGCATGCGCCCGCCATTTTGGAAGATGGCGGCGCCCAGGGAGAAGACGGACGGGACCCCGGCAGGATCGGTAAGTATGATGGGGTGGGAAAGACCACGGGGGGGGGGATCGGAGCACGGGGGGGGGGAATCGGAGCGCGGCAGGCGTGGAACGGAGCACGGGGGGCGTGGAATGGAGCACGGGGGCGTGGAACGGAGCACGGGGGGGCTGGAACGGAGCACGGGGGGTGGAACGGAGCACGGGGGGGGGGGTGGATCGGAATGCACGGGGGGTGATTGGAGCACGGGGGGGGTGATTGGAGCACGGGGGGAGCGGACAAGAGCACGGGGGGGGAGCGGAGCACTGGATGGAGGGGAGCCGGAGCAGTGTACCGGCCAGATCGGGGGCTGGAGGGCGATCGGTGGGGTGGGGGCACATTAGTATTTCCAGCCATGGCCGATGATATTGCAGCATCGGCCATGGCTGGATTGTAATATTTCACCCGTTATAATAGGTGAAATATTACAAATCGCTCTGATTGGCAGTTTCACTTTCAACAGCCAATCAGAGCGATCGTAGCCACGTGGGGGTGAAGCCACCCCCCCCCCCTGGGCTAAACTACCACTCCCACTGTCCCTGCAGATCGGGTGAAATGGGAGTTAACCCTTTCACCGGATCTGCAGGGACGCGATCTTTCCATGACGCCACATAGGCGTCATGGGTCGGATTGGCACCGACTTTCATGACGCCTACGTGGCGTCATGGGTCGGGAAGGGGTTAAAGTTCAGGTTTCAGCCTTGGGGGCCCTATATAACTGTAATCTTGCCTCAAATAGATGGGTTTCACGATTTATAAAATCTTGTAGTAGATGTCGGCCGGTCGTTATCCCAAAAATCCCTCCTTGGGATCTAAATTTGGTCTTAGAAGCCCTAACAAAACACCCTTTTGAGCCCTTACAAGAGTTATCACCTAAGTTACTTACCCTACGTGCCGATGTTAAGGCTACTAGAAGAACTGTTTTAAGGGTAAGTGATTTACAGGCCCTGTCAATATGCCCTCCTTATACTCAGGTTTTTGATGACAGGATCGTTCTAAGACCGGACCCGGCTTATCTCCCCAAGGTGGTTCAAAAGTTCCATAGGAGTCAAGAGATTACCTTACCATCATTCTGTAGTAATCCCAAAAATCCAGGGGAACAAAAGTTCCACATGCTAGATGTGAGAAGATCTATGTTACAATACATATCTATGACTAGTCAGTGGAGGAAAGACCAAACCCTATTCATAGCCTTTCAGGGTAGCAAAAGAGGGTGTGGGGTAGCTAAAAGTACTATTGCTAGATGGATTAGGGAGGCCATTAGTTTATCCTACTCTGCGGGTGGCACTCCGGTTCCTGAAGGCATCAAGGCTCACTCTACCAGAGCCGTGGCTACCTCCTGGGCAGAAAAGGCTGAGGTATCAATTGATCAAATTTGCAAGGCTGCTACCTGGTCCTCACCCTCAACTTTTTTCAAGCACTACCGGCTAGATCTTTCTTCCTCTGCTGACCTAACCTTTGGTAGAAGGGTACTACAAGCGGTGGTCCATCCCTAAGGTTTCATTCTACAAAAGTCTCTCAGGTGTGCCGTCATGGGGGAAGGGAAAACACCAAGGTTACTTACTGGTAGCCGGTTTTTCCGGAACCCATGACGGCACCCGTATATTCCCCCCCTTTATCACCTTTTCGGTGTGCACTATTGCTTTGGGTGCTTTTTTAGTTAATATGATGTGGTGATGGATTACCATGTATACTAACCAGGGGGCCTCTCATGCTCTGAAAACCAACTGAAGCGACAGAGAGGTACCGCCCTTTTATTTTCAGTAGGGTTTCCTGTCCTGACTGGGCGGATCCCCTCTCTCAGGTGTGCCGTCATGGGTTCCGGAAAAACCGGCTACCAGTAAGTAACCTTTGTGTTTCTTGGCAATTTCTCATGGAATAGCCTTTATTTCTAAAAACAAGAATAGACTGTCGAGTTTCACATGAAAGTTCTTTTTTTTTGGCCATTTTGAGAGTTTAATGGAACCAACAAGTGTAATGCTCCAGATTCTCAACTAGCTCAAAGGAAGGTCAGGTTTATAGCTTCTCTAATCAGTCAAACTGTTGTGCTAACATATTTGAACAAGGGTTTTCAAGGGTATTCTAACCATCCATTAGCCTTCTTACACAGTTAGCAAACACAAAGTACCATAAGAAAACTGGAGTGATGATTGTTGGAAATGGGCCTCTATACACCTATGAAGATATTACATTACAAACCAGATGTTTGCAGCTAGAATAGTCATTTACCACATTAATCCCATATGACATACTATCCCGTCGATATGACCTGGGACTTAATTCCCAGTGACGGGATAGTACGTCATGTGCGATCGGCTGCGCTCACAGGGGGAGCGCAGTCGGGTGTCAGCTGACTATCGCAGCTGATATCCGGCACTATGTGCCAGGAGCGGTCACGGACGCCCCTGGCACATTAACCCCCATCACACTGCGATCAAACATGATAGCAGCGTTCCGACGGCATAGGGAAGCATCGCACAGGGAGGGGGCTCCCTGCGTGCTTCCCTGGGATACTCGGAGCAATGCGTTATGATTACGTTGCTCCGAGGGTCTCCTACCTTCTCCCTGCAGGCCCCGGATCCAAAATGGCCACGCGGCTGCATCCGGGTCTCTCAGGGAGGTGGCTTACCAACGCCTGCTCAGAGCAAGCGCTGGTAAGCCTGCAGCCCTGCATGTCAGATCGCTGATTTTACACAGTGCTGTGCAAAGTGTCAGATCAGCGATCTGACCCTATAACATGATGCCCCAGCAAAAAAAAAAAATCATGAATAGCTGATTTTTGGTCATTCTGCCTCACAAAAATTGGAAGAAAAAGCTATCAAAAAATGTCACGTGCCCAAATATGTTACCAATAAAAACGTCAACTCGTCCTGCAAAAGACAAGACCTCACATTACTCTGTGGACCAAAATATGGAAAAATTATAGCTCTCAAAATGTGGAGATGCAAAAACTATTTTTTGTAATAAAAAGCATCTTTTAGTCTGTGACGGCTGTCAATCATAAAAATCCGCTAAAAAACGCTATAAAAGTAAATAAACCCCCCTTCATCACCCCCTTAGTTAGAGAAAAATAATAAAATTTGAAAAATGTATTTATTTCCATTTTCCCATTAGGGGTAGGGTTAAGGTTAGGCTTGGGACTAGGGTTAGGGTTGGGGCTAGGGTTAGGGTTTCAGTTAGAATTGTGGGTTTCCACTGTTTAGGCACATCAGGGGCTCTCCAAATGCAACATGGCGTCCGATCTCAATTCCAGCCAATTCTGCGTTGAAAAAGTTAAACCGTTCTCCTTCCCATCCAAGCTCTCCCGTGCGCCCAAACGGGGGTTTACCCCAACATATGGGGTATCAGCGTACTCAGGACAAATTGGACAACAACTTTTGGGGTCCAATTTCTCTTGTTACCCTTGGGAAAATAAAAATTTGGGGGGCTAAAAAAACATTTGTGTGGGAAAAAAATTATTTTATTTTCACGGCTCTGCGTTATAAAATGTTCTGAAACACTTTGGGGTTCAAAGTTCTCACAACACATCTAGATAAGTTCCTTGGGGGTCTAGTTTCCATTATGGGGTCACTTGTGGGGGGTTTCTAATGCTTAGTTACATCAGGGGCTCTGCAAATGCAACGTGACGCCTGCGGACCAATCCATCTAAGTCTGCATTCCAAATGGCATTCCTTCCCTTCCGAGCTCTGCCATGCGCCCATACGGTGGTTCACTCCCCCACATATGGGGTATCTGCGTACTCAGGACAAATTTGACAACTTTTGGGGTACAATTTTTCCTGTTACCCTTGGAAAAATAAAAAACTGGGGGCTAAAAAATAATTTTTGTGGGAAAAAAATATATTTTTTATTTTCACGGCTCTGCGTTATAAACTGTAGTGAAACACTTGGGGGTTCAAAGCTCTCACAACACATCTAGATAAGTTCCTTAGGGGGTCAACTTTCCACAATGGTGTCACTTGTGGGGGGTTTCAATGTTTAGGCACATCAGTGGCTCTCCAAAAGCAACATGGCGTGCCACCTCAATTCCTGTCAATTTTGCATTGAAAAGTCAAATGGCGCTCCTTCCCTTCCGAGCTCTGCCATGCGCCCAAACAGTGGTTTACCCCCACATATGGGGTATCCGCGTACTCAGGACAAATTGCACGACAACTTTTGGGGTCCAATTTCTTCTCTTACCCTTCGGAAAATAAAAAATTGGGGGTGAAATGATCATTTTTGTGAAAAAAATGATTTTATATTTTTACGGCTCTGCATTATAAACTTCTGTGAAGCACTTGGTGGGTCAAAGTGCTCACCACACATCTAGATAATTTCCTTAGGGGGTCTACTTTCCAAAATGGTGTCACTTGTGGGGGGGGGTTCAATGTTTAGGCACATCAAGGGCTCTCCAAACGCAACATGGTGTCCCATCTCAATTCCAGTTAATTTTGCATTGAATGCAATGTCAAATAGCGCGCCTTCCCTTCCGAGCTCTGCCATGCTCCCAAACAGTGGTTTACCCCCACATATGGGGTATCGGAGTACTCAGGACAAATTGTACAACAACATTTGGGGTCCATTTTCTCCTGTTACCCTTGGTAAAATAAATCAAATTGGAGCTGAAGTTAATTTTGTGTGAAAATAAGTTAAATGTTCATTTTTATTTAAACACTCCAAAAATTCCTGTGAAACACCTGAAGGGTGAATAAACTTCTTGAATGTGGTTTTGAGCACCTTGAGGGGTGCAGTTTTTAGAATAGTGTCACACTTGGTTATTTTCTATCATATAGACCCCTCAAAATGACTTCAAATGAAATGTGGTCCCTGAAAAAAAAATTGTGTTGTAAAAATGAGAAATTGCTGGTCAACTTTAACCCTTATAACTCCCTAACAAAAAAAATTTTGGTTCCAAAATTGTGCTGATGTAAAGAAGACATGTGGGAAATGTTACTTATTAAGTATTTTGTGTGACATATCTCTGTGATTTAAGGGCATAAAAATTAAAAGTTGGAAAATTGCAAAATTTTCAAAATTTGCGCCAAATTTTTTAACAACACAAGTCTTATTGAAGACATTTTACCACTATCATGAAGTACAATATGTCATGAGAACACAATTTCGGAATCATCAGGATCCGTTGAAGCGTTCCAGAGTTATATCCTCATAAAGGGGCAGTGGTCAGAATTTTAAAAATTGGCCCGGTCATTAACGTGCAAACCACCCTTGGGGCTTAAGGGGTTAACAATGTATAGAGGGTATTTCTGAACCATTTCATGTTAGCTTCATTGGAAAAAAATGTGCTTTTCTTTTAGAAAAAAAAAGGAAATTTCTAAGAGACCCTAAACTTTTGAACGGTAGTGTACTGCCTGCCAGAGCCCATCCAGTGAGTGCAGCCTCGCGCCCTACACTTGTATGGAACGAGGCTGTGCCCTTTACTTGGCCATGCCCACTGGATGGCCATGCCCACTGGATGGCCATGTCACTAGTCGTATTGAGCGAAACTGCGTCCCCCAAGTATAGTAAGTGTTGCCTGGAGAGTGTCTTTAATTCACTAAAATTATAATAATTGGCAAATCCTGACATTACCCCATAAAGAATCATTTACATTAGTTGATGTGTGTGTATGTATACAGTTGTGCTCAAAAGTTTACATACCCAGGCAGAATTTTTGCTTTCCTGGCCTTTTTTCAGAGAATATGAATAATGCCAAAACTTTTTCTACACTCATGGTTAGTGGTTGGGAGAAGCCATTTATTGTCAAACTACTGTGTTTTCTCTTTTTAAATCATAATGACAACCCAAAACATCCAAATGACTCTGATCAAAAGTTTACATACCCTGGTGATTTTGGCCTGATAACATGCACAGAAGTTGACATAAATGGGTTTGAATGGCTCCTAAAGGTAACATCCTCACCTGTTACCTGCTTGCTTGTAATCAGTGTGTGCGCATAAAAGCTGAGTGAGTTTCTGGGATGCAAGAATTTCAAACTACCAGACGCAACGCAAGTAGAAATAGGAGAATATAGAGCATTAAGGAGAAGTGATTTAGTGGCCAAGTATGTCTGCCGATCTGAACTCAATCGAAAACCTATGGCGAGTTATGAAAAGATAATTTGAGCATAAAAAAAATAAAAGAAATGTTGTAATGTCACCAACTTGTTCATTCTATGCCTAGGAAACTTGGTACTGTCCTTAAAAATCATACGAAATGCTACACGTAGTAACGTTTTTGATGTGGGGTATATTCATTTTGGAGCAACTAATTTGAATAAAACTGGAGATTTTACTTTCATGTTATGGGTTACAATGAAGGAAATAATTGTTTGATCTCTTGCTGATTTTGTAAGTATGGACATGAACAGTCTATAATTTTAAGGGTAGGTTAATTTTAACATTGAGAGATAGAATATCAAAAATTAAATCCAGAAAATGACATTTGTATAAATTTATATACATTTATTTGCATTTTGCAGTGAGAAATAAGTATTTGATCCCTCTGACAAACAAGACTTAATACCTGGTGGCAAAATCCTTGTTGGCAAGCACAGCAGTCTGACACTTTTTGTAGTTGATGAGGTTTGCCCACATGTCAGGAGTAATTTTGGTCCACTCCTCTTTGGAGATCATCTCTAAATCATTAAGATTTTGAGGATGTCGCTTGGCAACTCGGAGCTTCAAATCTCTCCATAAGTTTTTTTTATGGTATTAAAGGGAACCTGTCACCCCCCCAGGCGTTTTTAACTAAAAGAGCCACCTTGTGCAGCACTAATGGTGGCTCTTTTAGTTCGGGTCCCTGCCAATGCTGAAATAATCGTTTTTAGAATTTGCCATTCATACCTGCAGTTTGTCAGGTGGGCATATCTTTCCCCCCCTGACACAAATGCCTCCCAGCCGTCACGCAGGGCTTCCGTGCGCCAGTGTGCCGCCTCCATTTCCTTCCTGATCGTCCACGGCACCTGCTCTGTCAGTTTTTTGTTTGTTTTTTTCTGGCATGCGCAGTTTGTGCTGCCCTTCGACTCCCATCACATGATTGGAAATTACAGCGCAGGCGCTGGGGACGTTCAGGAAGGAAATGTATGCGGCACACGAAGGTTTTGAGTGACGGCTGGGAGGCGTTTGTGTTGGGGCGAAAACACATGCCCCCCTGACAAACTGCAGGTATGAGGGGCAAATTCTAAAAATGATTATTTCAGCATTGGCTGGGACCCGAACTAAAAGAGCCACCTTGACAATGCAGCATTAGTGCTGCACAATGAGGCTCTTTTAGTTAAAAACGCTTAGGGGGATGACAGGTTCCCTTTAAGGGTCTGGAGACTGGCTAGGCCACTCCATGACCTTAATGTGCTTCTTTTTGAGCCTTTCCTTTGTTGCTTTGGCTGTATGTTTTAGGTCATTGTCTAGCTGGAAGACCCAGCCACGACCCATTTTTAAGGTCCTGGCAGAGAAAAGGAGGCTGTCACTCAGGATTTTATGGTACATGGCTCCATTTATTCTCCCATTGATGCGGTGAAGTAGTCCTGTGCTCTTAGCAGAGAAACATCCCAAATCATAATGTTTCCACCTCCATGCTTGACAGTAGGGACGGTGTTCTTTGGGTCACAGGCAGCATTTCTGTTCCTCCCACGGCGAGTTGAGTAAATGCCAAAGAGCTCAATTTTGTTTCCTCTGACCACAGCACCTTCTCCCAATCACTCACAGAATCATCCAGGTGTTCATTGGCAAACTTCAGACGAGCCTGCACATGTGCCTTCTTGAGCAAGGGGACCTTGCGGGCACTGCAGGGTTTTAAACCTTTATGGTGTAATATGCTAGCAATGGTTTTCTTGGTGACTGTGCTCCTAGCTGCCTTGAGATAATTAACAAGTTCCCCCGTGTAGTTATAGGCTGATCTCTCGCCTTCTTTATGATCAAGGATACCCCACGAGGTGAGATTTTGCATGGTGCCCCAGATCGATGTCAATTGACAGTTATTTTGTATTTCTTCCATTTTCTTACTATTGCACCAACAGTTGTCTTCTTCTCATCCAGCATCTTACTTATGGTTTTGTAGCCCATTCCAGCTTTGTGCAGGTCTATGCTCTTGTTCCTGACATCCTTATAAAGCTCTTTGGTCTTGCCCATGTTGTAGAGGTTACAGTCTGACTGAATAATTGAGTCTGTGGACAGGAGTCTTTTATAAAGGTGAGTAAGTAAGACTGCTGTCTTTAATGCATGTAACGAGTTGATTTGGAGCGTCTAACTGGTCTGTAGGAGCCAAAACTCTTAAAGGTTGGTAGGGGATCAAATACTTATTTCTCACTGCAAAATGCAATTAAATGTATATAATTTATACAATGTGATTTTCTGGATTTTATTTTTGATATTCTATCTCTCAGTGTTAAAATGAACCTACCCTTAAAATTATAGACTGATTTATTTCTTTGTCAGTTCGCAAACTTACAAAATAAACAAGGTATCAAATAATTATTTCCTTCACTATAACCCATAACATGAAATTAATAACTTTCATTACAAAATCTCCAGTGTTATTCAAATTCGTTGTTCCAAAATGAATATAACCCACATCAAAAACGTTACTACGTCTAGTATTTCGTATGATTTTTAAGGACAGTACCAAGTTTCCTAGGCATAGAATGAACAAGTTGGCGACATATTACAACAATTATCTTTTTTCTATTTTTATGCTCAAATTGTCTTTTCGTAACTCTCCATAGGTTTTCGATTGAGTTCAGATCGGCCGACATACTTGGCCACTGAATCACTTCTCCATAAGGCTCTGTGTTCTCCCATTTCTACTTGTGTTGTGTCTGGTTGTTTGACAGTAATATATCTAAGCAGTGACTGGTACTACATTGAAATAGTTCATGCTGAACTATCCATATTAGTAACGGTGTATTATTCTATTGTGGGGTGGTCTTCTTGCCACCTTCAGTGACTCTCCATGGTAAGTGTGCCATAACTACAAGAACTTGTAAAAGTCAGAATGAGGCTGTTGGGAGAATGATTTGACTACATTGCTTTCCAGAATATTTCTTGGCATCATTACGCCTGTCTCCACTTGTCAAGATCCTCCAGATGAAATAAGTTTAGGCATCGACTAGCTATCCCAGAGCAAGGTAGAGGTCATCACTGCTTTCAGCTATTGCAGATCCCACAACTTCCACCAAATTTTATGAATGAAATGAGATAGGGAGTTCTAAACAAACTACAAATGCACTGCCAAAAAGTACACCCAGTCTTTTTGTCAGACCTGCATCACCTACAACCAGGAAAAAGAAACCTGCCATATATACAGGGATCACCAATGAATAAGAAAATATTTTATTGGTCCAAAAACCTAGCCCCCCAAAAATGTAAAACATCAAAAAATAACATTTAATGAACAATCAAACATAATACAGTTGCAATCCTATATCAATCGACACTGACATACAGTTAAGTCCATATATATTTGGACAGAGACAACATTTTTCTAATTTTGGTTATAGACATTACCACAATAAATTTTAAACATAACAATTCAGATGCAGTTGAAGTTCAGACTTTCAGCTTTCCTTTTAGGGTATCCACATTAAAATTGGATGAAGGGTTTCGGAGTTTCAGCTCCTTAACATGTGCAACCCTGTTTTTAAAGGGACCTAAAGTAATTGGACAGATTAAATAATTTTAAATAAAATGTTTATTTTTAGTACTTGGTTGAAAACCCTTTGTTGGCAATGACTGCCTGAAGTCTTGAACTCATGGACATCACCAGACGCTGTGTTTCCTCCTTTTTGATGCTCTGCCAGGCCTTCACTGCGGTGGTTATCAGTTGCTGTTTGTTTGTGTTCCTTTTCGTCTGAAGTTTAGTCTTTAACAAGTGAAATGCATGCTCAATTGGGTTGAGATCAGGTGACTGACTTGGCCATTCAAAAAATATTCCACTTCTTTGCTTTAATAAACTCCTGGGTTGCTTTGGCTTTATGTTTTGGGTCATTGTCCATCTATAGTATGAAACAACGACCAATCAGTTTTGCTGCATTTGGCTGGATCTGAGCACACAGTATGTCTCTGAATACCTCAGAATTCATTTGGCTGCTTCTGTCCTGTGTCACATCATCAATAAACACTAGTGACCCAGTGCCACTGGCAGCCATGCATGCCCAAGCCATCACACTGCCTCCACCGTGTTTTACAGATGATGTGGTATGCTTTGGATCATGAGCTGTACCACGCCTTAGCCATACTTTCCTCTTTCCATCATTCTGGCAGAGATTGATCTTGGTTTCATCTGTACAAAGAATGTTCTTCCAGGACTGTGCTGGCTTTTTTAGATGTTTTTTAGCAAAGTCCAATCTAGCCTTTTTATTCTTGATGCTTATGAGTGGCTTGCACCGTGCAGTGAACCCTCTGTATTTACTTTCACGCAGTCTTCTCTTTATGGTAGATTTGGATATTGATACGCCGACCTCCTGGAGAGTGTTGGTCACTTGGTTGGCTGTTGTGAAGGGCTTTCTCTTCACCATAGAGATTATTCTGCGATCATTCACCACTGTTGTCTTCCGTGGGCGCCCAGGTCTTTTTGCATTGATGAGTTCACCATTGCTTTCTTTCTTTCTCAGGATGTACCAAACTGTAGATTTTGCCACTCCTAATATTGCAGCAATTTCTCGGATGGGTTTTTTCTGTTTTCGCAGCTTAAGGATGGCTTGCTTCACATACATGGAGAGCTCCTTTGACCGCATGTTTACTTCACAGCAAAACCTTCCAAAATACAAGCACCACACCTCAATTCAATTCCAAACCTTTTATCTGCTTATAATTGAATGACATAACGAAGGGATTGCCGACACCTGTCCATGAAATAGCCTTGGAGCCAATTGTCCAATTACTTTTGGTTTCTTTAAAAACAGGGTGGCACACGTTAAGGAACTGAAACTCCTAAACCAAAAGCTGAAACTCCTATCCAATTTCAATGTGGATACCCTCAAATGAAAGCTGAAAGTCTGAACTTCAACTGCATCTGAATTGTTTTGTTTAAAATTTATTGTGGTAATGTCTATAACCAAAATTAGAAAAATGTTGTCTCTGTCCAAATATATATGGACTTAACTGTATAAAAGAATATGAGATATAATGACAAATCACTAAAGGAGTTCAACAGGACCTATCAATGTGGTAAAAAGCATATACAGTTATATGAAAAAGTGGTTGCCCCCTTCCTGATTTCCTATTCTTTTGCATGTTTGTGACACTTAAATGTTTCAGATGCAGGTAAAGAAGCTGCGGAGACACCATCACGTGTTTCTCGACGCAAGCAGTGAATAGCCAGGCCTTTCCCCGGGAAGGAACAACCACGGGAAGGGCAGCATCCTATGAAGGAAAGCCACCTATGCCAAGCATGGTATCCATCCACAGACAGCTGTTTCGGGGTGTTTGCACCTCATCAGTGTGGAGTAGGAATCTGGCTATTAGGAGCAGTGCCTAGTAAAAAGGCTATAAAGGCACAGATGATTGGCCTCGGGGAGACCAAAACATCCAACACTGCGGAGACACCATCACGTGTTTCTCAACGCAGTGATTCCAGAACACTGCCCCCATTCCTTATGGGAAATATGCAGATGCAGGTAAAGAAGCTGCGGAGACACCATCACGTGTTTCTCGACGCAAGCAGTGAATAGCCAGGCCTTTCCCCGGGAAGGAACAACCACGGGAAGGGCAGCATCCTATGAAGGAAAGCCACCTATGCCAAGCATGGTATCCATCCACAGACAGCTGTTTCGGGGTGTTTGCCCCTCATCAGTGTGGAGTAGGAATCTGGCTATTAGGAGCAGTGCCTAGTAAAAAGGCTATAAAGGCACAGATGATTGGCCTCGGGGAGACCAAAACATCCAACACTGCGGAGACACCATCACGTGTTTCTCAACGCAGTGATTCCAGAACACTGCCCCCATTCCTTATGGGAAATATGCAGATGCAGGTAAAGAAGCTGCGGAGACACCATCACGTGTTTCTCGACGCAAGCAGTGAATAGCCAGGCCTTTCCCCGGGAAGGAACAACCACGGGAAGGGCAGCATCCTATGAAGGAAAGCCACCTATGCCAAGCATGGTATCCATCCACAGACAGCTGTTTCGGGGTGTTTGCCCCTCATCAGTGTGGAGTAGGAATCTGGCTATTAGGAGCAGTGCCTAGTAAAAAGGCTATAAAGGCACAGATGATTGGCCTCGGGGAGACCAAAACATCCAACACTGCGGAGACACCATCACGTGTTTCTCAACGCAGTGATTCCAGAACACTGCCCTCATTCCTTATGGGAAATATGCAGATGCAGGTAAAGAAGCTGCGGAGACACCATCACGTGTTTCTCGACGCAAGCAGTGAATAGCCAGGCCTTTCCCCGGGAAGGAACAACCACGGGAAGGGCAGCATCCTATGAAGGAAAGCCACCTATGCCAAGCATGGTATCCATCCACAGACAGCTGTTTCGGGGTGTTTGCCCCTCATCAGTGTGGAGTAGGAATCTGGCTATTAGGAGCAGTGCCTAGTAAAAAGGCTATAAAGGCACAGATGATTGGCCTCGGGGAGACCAAAACATCCAACACTGCGGAGACACCATCACGTGTTTCTCAACGCAGTGATTCCAGAACACTGCCCCCATTCCTTATGGGAAATATGCAGATGCAGGTAAAGAAGCTGCGGAGACACCATCATGTGTTTCTCGACGCAAGCAGTGAATAGCCAGGCCTTTCCCCGGGAAGGAACAACCACGGGAAGGGCAGCATCCTATGAAGGAAAGCCACCTATGCCAAGCATGGTATCCATCCACAGACAGCTGTTTCGGGGTGTTTGCCCCTCATCAGTGTGGAGTAGGAATCTGGCTATTAGGAGCAGTGCCTAGTAAAAAGGCTATAAAGGCACAGATGATTGGCCTCGGGGAGACCAAAACATCCAACACTGCGGAGACACCATCACATGTTTCTCAACGCAGTGATTCCAGAACACTGCCCCCATTCCTTATGGGAAATATGCAGATGCAGGTAAAGAAGCTGCGGAGACACCATCACGTGTTTCTCGACGCAAGCAGTGAATAGCCAGGCCTTTCCCCGGGAAGGAACAACCACGGGAAGGGCAGCATCCTATGAAGGAAAGCCACCTATGCCTAGCATGGTATCCATCCACAGACAGCTGTTTCGGGGTGTTTGCCCCTCATCAGTGTGGAGTAGGAATCTGGCTATTAGGAGCAGTGCCTAGTAAAAAGGCTATAAAGGCACAGATGATTGGCCTCGGGGAGACCAAAACATCCAACACTGCGGAGACACCATCACGTGTTTCTCAACGCAGTGATTCCAGAACACTGCCCCCATTCCTTATGGGAAATATGCAGATGCAGGTAAAGAAGCTGCGGAGACACCATCACGTGTTTCTCGACGCAAGCAGTGAATAGCCAGGCCTTTCCCCGGGAAGGAACAACCACGGGAAGGGCTTAAATGTTTCAGATCACCAAACAAATTAAAATATTAGACAAAGATAACACAAGTAACCACAAAATGCAGTTTTTAAATGAACGTCTTTATTTTCAAGGGAAAAAATCCAAGCCTACAAGGCCCAGTGTGAAAAAGTGATTGTCCCCTTCACCTAATAACTGGTTGGGCCACACTTCGGCCTCTTTCACACTTCCGTCTTTTGCTGTCCGTCGCAATGCGTTGTTCTGTGCAAAAACGCATCCTGCAAAGTTGCCCGCAATATGCGTTTTTTGCCCATAGACTTGTATTGCCGACGGATCGCGATGTTTGGCCATACGTCGCATCCGTCGTGCACTGGATGCGTCGTGTTTTGGCGGACCGTCGTATCGAAAAAATATTCAAGGGAACTTTTTTTCGTACGTCGGATCCTGCAATTCCTACCGCGCATGCGTGGCCGGAACTCCGCCCCCTCCTCCCCGGGACTTTGGAATGGGCAGCGGATGCGTTGAAAAACTGCATCTGCTGCCCACGTTGTGTCAAATTTTCACAACGTCCGTCGGTACGTTGCGCTGACACTTTGTGACGGCCCCGTACCGATGGAAGTGTGAAAGAAGCCTTAGCAGTAACAACTGCAATCAAGCATTTGCGATAACTGGCAATAACTCTTTTACAATGCTCTGGAGGAATTTTGACCTACTCCTCTTTGCAGAATTGTTGTAATTCAGCCTCATTGGAGGGTTTCCAAGCATGAACCACATTTTTAAGCTCATGCCACAGTATCTCAATCTTATTAACCCCTTCAAGACCCAGCCTATTTTGACCTTAAAGACCTTGTTGTTTTTTGCAATTCTGACCAGTGTCCCTTTATGAGGTAATAACTCAGGAACGCTTCAACGGATCCTAGCGGTTCTGAGATTGTTTTTTCGTGACATATTGGGCTTCATGTTAGTGGTAAATTTAGGTCAATAAATTCTGCATTTATTTGTGATAAACACGGAAATTTGGCGAAAATTTTGAAAATTTCGCAATTTTCACATTTTGAATTTTTATTCTGTTAAACCAGAGAGATATGTGACACAAAATAGTTAATAAATAACATTTCCCACATGTTTACTTTACATCAGCACAATTTTGGAAACAAAATTTTTTTTTGTTAGGAAGTTATAAGGGTTAAAATTTGACCAGCGATTTGTCATTTTTACAACGAAATTTACAAAACCATTTTTTTTAGGGACCACCTCACATTTGAAGTCAGTTTGAGGGGTCTATATGGCTGAAAATACCCAAAAGTGACACCATTCTAAAAACTGCACCCCTCAAGGTACTCAAAACCACATTCAAGAAGTTTATTAACCCTTCAGGTGCTTCACAGCAGCAGAAGCAACATGGAAGGAAAAAATGAACATTTAACTTTTTAGTCACAAAAATTATCTTTTAGCAACAATTTTTTTATTTTCCCAATGGTAAAAGGAGAAACTGAACCACGAAAGTTGTTGTCCAATTTGTCCTGAGTACGCTGATACCTCATATGTGGGGGTAAACCACTGTTTGGGCGCACGGCAGGGCTTGGAAGGGAAGGAGCGCCATTTGACTTTTTGAATCAAAAATTGGCTCCACTCTTTAGCGGACACCATGTCACGTTTGGAGAGCCCCCGTGTGCCTAAAAATTGGAGCTCCCCCACAAGTGACCCCATTTTGGAAACTAGACGCCCCAAGGAACTTATCTAGATGCATAGTGAGCACTTTGAACCCCCAGGTGCTTCACAAATTGATCCGTAAAAATGAAAAAGTACTTTTTTTTCACAAAAAAATTCTTTTAGCCTCAATTTTTTCATTTTCACATGGGCAACAGGATAAAATGGATCCTAAAATGTGTTGGGCAATTTCTCCTGAGTACGCCGATACCTCATATGTGGGGGTAAACCACTGTTTGGGCACATGGTAAGGCTCGGAAGGGAAGGAGCGCCATTTGACTTTTTGAATGAAAAATTATTTCCATCGTTAGCGGACACCATGTCGCGTTTGGATAGCTCCTGTGTGCCTAAACATTGGCGCTCCCCCACAAGTGACCCCATTTTGGAAACTAGACCCCCCAAGGAACTTATTTAGATGCCTAGTGAGCACTTTAAACCCTCAGGTGCTTCACAAATTGATCTGTAAAAATGAAAAAGTACTTTTTTTTCACAAAAAAATTATTTTCGCCTCAATTTTTTCATTTTCACATGGGCAGTAGGATAAAATGGATCATAAAATTTGTTGGGCAATTTCTCCCGAGTACGCCGATACCTCATATGTGGGGGTAGACCACTGTTTGGGCACACGGCAGGGCTCGGAAGGGAAGGCGCGCCATTTGACTTTTTGAATGGAAAATTAGCTCCAATTGTTAGCGGACACCATGTCGCGTTTGGAGAGCCCCCTGTGTGCCTAAACATTGGAGCTCCCCCACAAGTGACCCCATTTTGGAAACTAGACCCCCCAAGGAACTTATCTAGATGCATATTGAGCACTTTAAACCCCCAGGTGCTTCACAGAAGTTTATAACGCAGAGCCATGAAAATAAAAAATAATTTTTCTTTCCTCAAAAATGATTTTTTAGCCTGGAATTTCCTATTTTGCCAAGGATAATGGGAGAAATTGGACCCCAAATATTGTTGTCCAGTTTGTCCTGAGTACGCTGATACCCCATATGTGGGGGTAAACCACTGTTTGGGCGCACGGCAGGGCTCGGAAGGGATGGCACGCCATTTGGCTTTTTAAATGGAAAATTAGCTCCAATCATTAGCGGACACCATGTCACGTTTGGAGAGCCCCTGTGTGCTTAAACATTGGAGATCCCCCAGAAATGACACCATTTTGGAAACTAGACCCCCAAAGGAACTAATCTAGATGTGTGGTGAGGACTTTGAACCCCCAAGTGCTTCACAGAAGTTTATAACGCAGAGCCATGAAAATAAAAAAAAAATTATTTTCTCAAAAATGATCTTTTAGCCTGCAATTTTTTATTTTCCCAAGGGTAACAGGAGAAATTTGACCCCAAAAGTTGTTGTCCAGTTTCTCCTGAGTACGCTGATACCCCATATGTGGGGGTAAATCACTGTTTGGGCACATGCCGGGGCTCGGAAGTGAAGTAGTGACGTTTTGAAATGCAGACTTTGATGGAATGCTCTATGGGCGTCACGTTGCGTTTGCAGAGCCCCTGATGTGGCTTAACAGTAGAAACCCCCCACAAGTGACCCCATTTTGGAAACTAGACCCCCAAAGGAACTTATCTAGATGTGTGGTGAGCACTTTGAACCCCCAAGTGCTTCATAGAAGTTTATAATGCAGAGCCGTGAAAATAATAAATACGTTTTCTTTCCTCAAAAATAATTATTTAGCCCAGAATTTTTTAATTTTCCCAAGGGTAACAGGAGAAATTTGACCCCAAAAGTTGTTGTCCAGTTTCTCCTGAGTACGGTGATACCCCATATGTGGGGGTAAACAACTGTTTGGGCACATGCCAGGGCTTGGAATTGAAGTAGTGACGTTTTGAAATGCAGACTTTGATGGAATGCTCTGCGGGCGTCACGTTGCGTTTGCAGAGTCCCTGATGTGCCTAAACAGTAGAAACCCCCCACAAGTGACCCCATTTTGGAAACTAGACCCTGAAAGGAACTTATCTAGATGTGTGGTGAGCACTTTGAACCCCCAAGTGCTTCATAGAAGTTTATAATGCAGAGCCGTGAAAATAATAAATACGTTTTCTTTCCTCAAAAATAATTATTTAGCCCAGAATTTTTTATTTTCCCAAGGGTTACAGGAGAAATTTGACCCCAAAAGTTGTTGTCCAGTTTCTCCTGAGTACGCTGATACCCCATGAGTGGGGGTAAACCACTGTTTGGGCACACGTCGGGGCTCAGAAGGGAAGTAGTGACTTTTGAAATGCAGACTTTGATGGAATGGTCTGCGGGTGTCACGTTGCATTTGCAGAGCCCCTGGTGTGCCTAAACAGTAGAGACCCCCCACAAGTGACCCCATTTTAGAAACTAGACCCCCCAAGGAACTTATCTAGATATGTGGTGAGCACTTTGAACCCCCAAGTGCTTCACAGACGTTTACAACGCAGAGCCGTGAAAATAAAAAATCATTTTTCTTTCCTCAAAAATTATGTTTTAGCAAGCATTTTTTTAGATTCACAAGGGTAACAGGAGAAATTGGACCCCAGTAATTGTTGCGCAGTTTGTCCTGAGTATGCTGGTACCCCATATGTGGGGGTAAACCACTGTTTGGGCACACGTCAGGGCTCGGAAGTGAGGGAGCACCATTTGACTTTTTGAATACGAGATTGGCTGGAATCAATGGTGGCGCCATGTTGCGTTTGGAGACCCCTGATGTGCCTAAACAGTGGTAACCCCTCAATTCTACCTCCAACACTAACCCCAACACACCCCTAACCCTAATCCCAACTGTAGCCATAATCCTAATCACAACCCTAACCCCAACACACCCCTAACCACAACACTAACCCCAACACACCCCTAACCCTAACCACAACCCTAATTCCAACCCTAACCCTAAGGCTATGTGCCCACGTTGCGGATTCGTGTGAGATATTTCCGCACCATTTTTGAAAAATCTGCGGGTAAAAGGCACTGTGTTTTACCTGCGGATTTTCCGCGGATTTCCAGTGTTTTTTGTGCGGATTTCACCTGCGGATTCCTATTGAGGAACAGGTGTAAAACGCTGCGGAATCCGCACAAAGAATTGACATGCTGCGGAAAATACAACGCAGCGTTTCCGCGCGGTATTTTCCGCACCATGGGCACAGCGGATTTGGTTTTTCATATGTTTACATGGTACTGTAAACCTGATGGAACACTGCTGCGAATCCGCAGCCAAATCTGCACCGTGTGCACATAGCCTAATTCTAAAGGTATGTGCACACGCTGCGGATCCGCAGCAGTTTCCCATGAGTTTACAGTTCAATGTAAACCTATGGGAAACAAAAATCGCTGTACACATGCTGCGGAAAAACTGCACGGAAACGCAGCGGTTTACATTCCGCAGCATGTCACTTCTTTGTGCGGATTCCGCAGCGGTTTTACAACTGCTCCAATAGAAAATCGCAATTGTAAAACCGCAGTGAAATGCGCAGAAAAAAACGCGGTAAATCCGCCATAAATCCGCAGCGGTTTAGCACTGCGGATTTATCAAATCCGCAGTGGAAAAATCCGCAGAGGACCAGAATACGTGTGCACATTCCTAACCCTAACCCTAGCCCTAACCCTAGCCCTAACCCTAGCCCTACCCCTAACCCTACCCCTACCCCTAACCCTAACCCTACCCCTAACCCTAACCCTACCCCTAACCCTATTCTAACATTAGTGGAAAAAAAAAAATTTCTTTATTTTTTTATTGTCCCTACCTATGGGGGTGACAAAGGGGGGGGGGGTCATTTATTATTTTTTTTATTTTGATCACTGAGATAGATTATGTCTCAGTGATCAAAATGCACTTTGGAACGAATCTGCCGGCCGGCAGATTCGGCGGGCGCACTGCGCATGCGCCCGCCATTTTGGAAGATGGCGGCGCCCGGGAGAAGATGGACGGGACCACGGCTGGATCGGTAAGTATGATAGGGTGGGGGGGGACCACGGGGGGGGGATCGGAGCACGGGGGGGGGAATCGGAGTGCGGGAGGGGTGGAACGGAGCGCGGGGGGCGTGGAACGGAGCACGGGGGGGCTGGAATGGAGCACGGGGGGGTGGAACGGAGCACGGGGGGGGGTGGATCGGAGTGCAGGGGGGGTGATTGGAGCACGGGGGGGTGATTGGAGCACGGGGGGAGCGGAGCACTGGACGGAGGGGAGCCGGAGCAGTGTACCGGCCAGATCGGGGGGGTGGGGGGGCGATCGGAGGGGTGGGGTGGGGGCACACTAGTATTTCCAGCCATGGCCGATGATATTTCAGCATCGGCCATGGCTGGATTGTAATATTTCACCCGTTATAATGGGTGAAATATTACAAATCGCTCTGATTGGCAGTTTCACTTTCAACAGCCAATCAGAGCGATCGTAGCCACGAGGGGGTGAAGCCACCCCCCCTGGGCTAAACTACCACTCCCCCTGTCCCTGCAGATCGGGTGAAATGGGAGTTAACCATTTCACCCGATCTGCAGGGACGCGATCTTTCCATGACGCCGCATAGGCGTCATGGGTCGGAATGGCACCGACTTTCATGACGCCTACGTGGCGTCAAAGGTCGGGAAGGGGTTAAGGTCAGGAATTTGACTAGGCCACTCCAACTTCTTAATTTTGTTTTTCTCAAGCCTTTCAGAGGTGGACTTGCTGGTGTGCTTTGGATCCTTGTCTTGTTCAGCTTGCGGTCACGAACAGATGGCCAGTTATTCTCCTTCACGATTCTTTGGTAGACAGCAGAATTCATTGTTCCACAAAAAAAGAAAGTGAGCAGCTGGGCAAAAATATATATAATTGAACATGAGGTTCTTAGTTTAACATTCTGACCAGACTGTATGAAGCACACTGCCACTTCATGGTGAACCTCTAAGTAGGTCCTAACCTCTATCGCCTTAAAGGAACAGCATCATGTGCTAACCATCATCCCAGCGACAATGCATCTGCAGGGCAGGCGGCCTGATGCCTCACAGTCCCCACGACTGCAGACTGCTCCCCCCCAGAAGCACAAAACCACAGCAACAATGGCTGTCACACAGCACCAACACCAAATGAAAGGAGCATTGAAATTTGCCTTCCTCAAGCTCTCAAGTGAGAGCAAAAATAGGCTGGACCCTGTGTAGTGGCCATTGTTGCTGTGCAGTTATATATATTTTTTGCCTAGCAGCATTAGGTCAATGTATGATTTTTGGAGGTTGTCATGATCCGGAGGTGTTTGGTTGCCCAAGTTCTTTCTTTAGAGATTTATTTATATCCCATTTCCCAGTTCCGGTTTGGAGCTGGTTGCTCTCTGGTGCCTCCCCTTACCCTCAGGTCAGCCAGGGAATAGCACCTAAGGTAATTAGTCACCAGAAAGGCTGCCCGGTCGTGTACTGGCTATTGGGCACGCTGCAGTGAGGGCGATATACCTATTCCCTGTCACAGCTGGGCAATACTATTATGAACCCCTTTCCATCACTGCCAGCTATACCCAACAAGCTCGGTATGCTCTGCTGTCACCAGCTCCTATTCCTATGATCAATAGCGGGTCATGAGCCAACCCAATCAGTAGCGTAATTTACTTCAGAGGATGTTGGAGGTACATTTTAGAGCAAGAAAAATGAAGCTAGTAAATATTATAGCTTTTACTCCAAAAAGATTAGGCAGTAGTGATGAGCGAGTATACTCGTTGCTCGGGTTTTCTCGAGCAAGTTCGAATGATCTCCGAGTATTTGTAAGTGCTGGGAGATTTAGTTTTCATCCCCTCAGCCGCATACAGGCATTCCTCATATGTATTCAGCCTGTCTAGCAGGTGTAAACCATGCAGCTGTGGCAGCGAAAACAAAATCTCTGAGCACTAACAAATACTCGGAGACCACCCGAGCGTGCTCGGGAAAACCCAAGCAACAAGTATACCCACTCATCACTATTAGGCAGTGTTTACAAAAGGTATAAAAAAAAACAATATTACAAGATGATACAATTATAGTATGTACAGAATGATTACAAAATAAAAGGGATTAAAGTTGAAAAAAACACAGTTCTCATATCATGGCTGCCATGCAGTGTGAGGGGAAGGGAGGGAGTGACATCCCAATGCATCAGGCTGGTTGCAGAGCCTCCTGTAGCAGGCTTCCTGGGCAAAAGACTACCTCCTAAAATGAGGTTCCATATTTTATACCTTCTGCTTGTGACATCACTGAGGGGCTGGATACGCCTCCTTTGGAAAGGTATGGAAGACCATCTAATAAGCATAACTCGGGTTATGAACCTCGTAGAAGAACCTCAAAACTAATTCTCCCAAGCATGAGATGGGTGTTAATTTGAGCCCAAACATGAAGTATCTGTATGACCGGGTTAAGTAGTAATCCATTTCTCGAATTCTGTTGGTACGGGAAATTAGAGCTACACACCAGTGCGTTTTCTATCATTTCACATTCCAAATATGTAATTTTCACACCTATATCACTAATCAGAGCCATTATACTTAACATTTCAAGAACAAAGAAGTCCCAGGTGCGTGGGACAAAGGCTGATTCCTGATCACCATCACATTCTTGAGTGGTGTAGAATTACACAGACAAAGTGAGAAGGAGAGCTTTCTAGGCAGTGAGAAGGAGGTGCTGGGGGATCCACAGCTGCAGCGTGTGTCTTTACACAGACCTAATGGATGTAGCAGAGTTCAGGGTGCATGATAGTAAAGAACCAAATACGTCATATTTTCTGACAGAGGTGTTGTCCTTTTTTTTCCCCAGACGTGCCCTCCTCCGCACAGGTGATTTTGAATAGGCTGGACTCGTTTTGTAGTATTTTGCCAATTTCTGCTCTCATTTGAGAGCTTGTGGAAGGTTTGTCACAATGTGGAAGGTTCGTCACAATGCTCCTTTTCATTTGGTGTTGTGTGGCAGCCATTGTTGCTGTGCTTCTGTGCTTGTGGGGGCTGTGTGGCCTGTAGTCATGTGAACTCAGTTTTGCAGCATGAATGCTGTGAGGCATCAGGCCGCCCGCCCTGCTAGTGCATTGTTGCTGCGGCGGTGGTTAGTGCACAATGCCACTCCTTTAAGGCAATAGAAGTTAGGACCCACTTAGGGGCTCGTGGTAAGGTGGCAGTGGGCTTCATACAGTCTGATCAGAATGTTAAAAGAAGAACCTCATGTTTAGTTAAATATTTTTGCTTAGTGGCATTAGATCAATGTAGGATTTTTGGAGGTGCTGTCCATTCCTTTTTTTAGCACAATTAATTGTTCCATTAATGGTTTCCATTTTGGTTTCCAACTCTTCCAGGTTCTGAAGCCGCAAAACAGCCCCAAGACCATCATACTACTACCACCACCATATTTTACTGTCGGTGTGTTTCTTTTCTAAAATGCTGTGTTACTTCTACGCCAGATGTAATGGGATATACACCTTCCAAAAATATCAATGTTTGTGTCGTCAGGCCACAGAGTATTCTGCTAAAAGTTTGGGAAACTATCAAGATGTTTTCTGCCAAAACTAAGATGAGCCTTTGTTGGTATTTCTCAGCACTGGTTTTCGCTGTTTTTGCCCAGTCTCTTTCTTATGGTGGAGTCATGAACACTGACCTTAACGGAGGCAATTGAATTCTGTCGTTCTTTGGATCGAATTATGGGATCTTTTTGGTCGGCTGGCCATTCTTGGGAAGGTTCACTACTGTTCCATGTTTTTGCCATTTGTAGATAATGGGTCTTAATGTGCTTCCCTTCAGTCCCAAAGCTTTAGAAATGGCTTTAAAACCTTTTCCAGAATGATAGATCGCAATTACTTAGCTTCTCACTTGTTCTAGAATTTGGATTGCGGCATGATGTCTAGCTTTTGATGATCTTTTTTTTCTACTTTACTTTTCTAAGGCAAGTCCTATTTAAGTGATTTCTGATTGATTGAGAACTGGTGTGACAGTAATCACGTCTAGATGTGGCAATGGAATTTGTACTTCGCTTCCAAAAGATGTGATGAACTACAGATAATTTCTGTTTTAAGAGTGCCGACCCACCCAATTACTTTTTCACACAGGGCCCTGTATGTTTGGATTTCTTTTCCCCTTTATAATAAAGACCGTCCTTTAAAAACTGTATTTTGTGTTTTCTTGTGTTATCTTTGTTTAATATTGAAATTTGTTTGATGATCTGAAACCTTTAAGTGTGACAAACATGCAAAAGAATAGGAAATCAGGAAGGGGGGGAGCAAACACTTTTTTACACAACTATGGTCAGCACTAGTGATGAGCGAGTATACTCGTTGCTTGGGTGATCTCCGAATATTTGTTAGTGCTAGGATATTTCGTTTTCCACGCCTCAGCTGATGATTTACAGCTTGCTGAACAGCCTGAATACATGTGAGAATTCCCTAATAAACAGGCATGCCTCACATGTATTCAGCCTGTCTAGCAGCCGTAAATCATGCAGCTGCTGCAACGAAAACGAAATCTCCGAGCAATAACAAATACTCGGAGATCACCCGAGCGTGCTGTGGAAAACCCGAGCAACAAGTATACTCACTCATCACTAGTCAGCACCCATTAAGGATAATGAAACGCTAGTGGTGCTAAATATAAAGTGCCACAATGCTAATATGCCTGCCAAAATGCATGAGAATAACCCTGCATATAAAATGCAAAATTAAAGGCATTAGTTAGGACCATATGCACATGTCTTACCAATAAACGAATTAACAGAAATGCGCCTAATAATAAGCAACAATGTGCAACAACATCGAAAAAATGACCTGTTAAATGCACATGGCATTCAGAGCAAGACAAGTAAAGCAATTTACAGACCATATCTAAGTCATGAAGCTGCAACAGGTGAAATCCCAAGCAGGATATACAGTACAGACCAAAAGTTTGGACACACCTTCTCATTTAAATATTTTTCTCTATTTTCATGACTATGAAAATTGTACATTCACACTGAAGGCATCAAAACTGTGAATTAACACATGTGGAATTATATACTTAACAAAAAAGTCTGAAACAACTGTAAATATGTCTTATATTGTAGGTTCTTCAAAGTAGCCACCTTTTTCTTTGATGACTGCTTTGCACACTCTTGGCATTCTCTTGATGAGCTTCAAGAGGTAGTCACCTGGAATGGCTTTCACTTCACAGGTGTGCCCTGTCAGGTTTAATAAGTGAGATTTATTGCCTTATAAATGGGGTTGGGACCATCAGTTGTGTTGTGCAGAAGTCTGGTGGATACACAGCTGATAGTCTTTCTGAATTGATTGTTAGCTGCTTTTTTCTTGCCATAATAGAAATTCTAAGTAAACAAAAATGAGTGGCCATCATTACTTTAAGAAATGAAGGTCAGTCAGTCCGAAAAATTGGGAAAACTTTGAAAGTGTCCCCAAGTGCAGTGGCAAAAACCATCAAGCGCTACAAAGAAACTGGCTCACATGAGGGCCGCCCCAGGAAAGGAAGACCAAGAGTCACCTCTGCTTCTGAGAATAAGTTTATCCGAGTTACCAGCCTCAGAAATCGCAGGTTAACAGCAGCTCAGATTAGAGACCAGGTCAATGTCTAGCAGCAGACACATCTCTACAACAACTGTTAAGAGGAGACTTTGTGCAACAGGCCTTCATGGTAAAAAAGCTGCTAGGAAACCACTGCTAAGGACAGGCAACAAGCAGAAGAGACTTGTTTGGGCTAAAGAACAAAAGGAATGGACATTAAACCAGTGGAAATCTGTGCTTTGGTCCAAATTTGAGATCTTTGATTCCAACCACCGTGTCTTTGTGCGACGCAGAAAAGGTGAATGGATGTAATCTACATGCCTGGTTCCTACCGTGAAGCATGGAGGAGGAGGTGTGGTGGTGCTTTGATGGTGACATAGTGTTGGGGATTTATTCAAAATTGAAGGCATACTGAACCAGAATGGCTACCGGCAGCATCTTGCAGTGGCATGCTATTCCATCCGGTTTGCATTTAGTTGGACCATCATTTTTTTTTTCAACAGGACAATGACCCCAAACATACATCCAGGCTGTGTAAGGGCTATATGACCAAGAAGGAGAGTGATGGGGTGCTGCGCCAGATGACCTGGCTTCCACAGTCATCAGACCTGAACCCAATTGAGATGGTTTGGGGTGAGCTGGACCGCAGAGTGAAGGCAAAAGGGCCAACAAATGCTAAGCATCTCTGGGAACGCCTTCAAGATTTTTGGAAGACCATTCCCGGTGACTTCCTCTTGAAGCTCATCAAGAGAATGCCAAGAGTGTGCAAAGCAGTCATCAAAGCAAAAGGTGGCTACTTTGAAGAACCTAGAATCTAAGACATAGTAGTATATTGCCCAGCCACGTAGTATATTGCCCAGCCACGTAGTATATTGCCCAGTCACGTAGTATATTGCCCAGTCACGTAGTATATTGCCCAGCCACGTAGTATATTGCCCAGTTACGTAGTATATTGCCCAGTCACGTAGTATATTGCCCAGTCACGTAGTATATTGCCCAGTCACGTAGTATATTGCCCAGCGACGTAGTATTCAGCACAGAGCCACGTAGTATATTGCCCAGTCACGTAGTATAATGCCCAGTCACGTAGTATATTGCCCAGCGACGTAGTATATTGCCCAGCAACGTAGTATTCAGCACAGAGCCACGTAGTATATTGCCCAGTCACGTAGTATATTGCCCAGCCACGTAGTATATTGCCCAGTCACGTAGTATATTGCCCAGTCACGTAGGTATATAACACAGCCCACGCAGTATTTAGTCTCCGGTGTATAAGAAAGACATAGCTGAACTAGAGCGGGTGCAGAGAAGAGCGACCAAGGTTATTAGAGGACTGGGGGGTCTGCAATACCAAGATAGGTTATTACACCTGGGGCTATTTAGTTTGGAAAAACGAAGACTAAGGGGTGATCTTATTTTAATGTATAAATATATGAGGGGACAGTACAAAGACCTTTCTGATGATCTTTTTAATCATAGACCTGAGACAGGGACAAGGGGGCATCCTCTACGTCTGGAGGAAAGAAGGTTTAAGCATAATAACAGACGCGGGTTCTTTACTGTAAGAGCAGTGAGACTATGGAACTCTCTGCCATATGATGTTGTAATGAGTGATTCATTACTTAAATTTAAGAGGGAACTGGATACCTTTCTTGAAAAGTATAATGTTACAGGGTATATACACTAGATTCCTTGATAGGGCCTGATCCAGGGAACTAGTCTGATTGCTGTATGTGGAGTCGGGAAGGAATTTTTTTCCCCAATGTGGAGCTTACTATTTGCCACATGGTTTTTTTTGCCTTCCTCTGGATCAACATGTTAGGGCATGTTAGGTTAGTCCAATAGTAGAGAAAACATACATCCGCACTGCTCAAAGGTCCAACTCAGTGACCGTATTATAATATCGGTCTAGCACCACAGAAAGTGATACTGGCTGTATGAATCCTTTACACCTGAATCAACGGGGTGCTGCTGCCAGGAAAAATGTGTGCAGAATCCAAATGGCAAAAAAGAAAAAGTAGGCGCGCACTTACCCTGTTGCGGTGAATATCACTTTATTAGGACATATAAACAAACGGATAGCAGGGAGGGATAGGGTCAGCCACGGACAACGATCGTTTCGTGCTCTACGGCACTTCAACGGGTCCTAATGCTGAGTGGAACAGGAAGGAGTTTTATAGACCCATCTGGATCCCAGACTCCTCCCCCTGGACTCCAAACATAAACAGTGTTACATTTAAAACAAAATGGTATTAAAAACAACAATAATAAAATAGCACATGCTGAGAACTACAAATAAACCGAATACAGCTTTTAGAAACCAAGATTGAGACACTTTTATAAGAAAACCGACATGTCGACTTTGTCATTTAAACCAGATGGTCCTGCTGCGTCTGCGCGCAGGATCCATCTGGCTTCTCTGCGCAGCAGGAGGCGGCGCAAATCCCCTCCTCCCTCAGGCAACGAGACCCGCTCCAAACCCGCAAATCTTAGTACTTGGGCATCTCCTGCATGGCAAGTGTGTAGATGGTCTATTAACCTTGGAGCTCCTTTCCCTGTTCTAATGGAGTAAAAATGCTCCCTAATCCGAACAAACAGTGGGCGGAAGGTTTTGCCAATATAAAAGCGTCTGCACGGACAAAAAAGAACATAGACGACATGGGTAGTCCTGCAAGAAATAAAGTCCCGTACAGTGTGCTGGATATGACCTACTCTAATTCTATTACCCGTATGATGGTACTTGCAGAAGTTGCAACCCCCGCATGTGAAGTTGCCTTTAGGGATACTATCTGTGAGCCAATTATTTTTGGTAGTGACAAAGCGGTTGCGGACTATGCTGTCTCTAATGTTTGTACTGCGACGGCTAGCAAAGAGAGGTCCCCTATCTATTATTTCTTTGAGGTCAGTATCTTGACGTAAAATACACCAATTTTTACGTATGACAGTTCTGATGTGGTTGTCAAGAGGGCCAAACTTAAAACTGAAGACAAACTTTTTTTCTTCTTTTTGTCTTTTTTTGGAGGTGGTGGAAACATCCGTGGCTGCTGCTTTATCGTAGGCATTTTTTAAAATAGATGGGGGGTACCCACGTTTCTTAAATCTTCCAATCAAATCGACTGACTGCTGCGCAAAACCTGCAGGATCACTATTGATTCTCTTAACCCTAAGAAGTTGACTATAGGGCAGAGATCCCTTCATGTATGGCGGATGAGCACTGTTATAATGTAATAAAGAATTACATGCCGAGGGTTTACGATATACTCTAGTGGAGATCCCCCCGTCCTCAATGCATAACTGGACATCCAAAAAGACCAAGTTGGTGCCTCCAAATTGCGAGGTAAACCCCATGTTCATGGTATTGGATGTCCCCAGGTACCTCACGAACTCCGTGAAGGCATCCTGGTGCCCATCCCACACCATGAACATGTCATCCACATACCTAGCATATAGCTTGATATGTCGAAGAAATGGGTTTTTGTTGGAATAAATATATTCCTCCTCAAACCTCGCAAGAAAGAGGTTTGCCAGGGTACATGCGACGGGGGTACCCATAGCGGTACCCACCGTCTGCAGGTACCACTGGCCGTCAAAAGAAAAAGCATTGTGTTCTAAAATGAACGAGAGTCCATCACAAATGAACTCCACAGTGTCATGACCAGTGGGAGTATTCTCCAAAATGCTTCTAATTGTTTCCACCCCCAACTTTTGTGGAATACGTGTATAAAGACTTTCGACATCAATCGAAGTCAGAGCATATGACTCCTGCCATTCAAAATCCTTAATCACATTCAGAAAGTCTCCCGTGTCTTTAATAAACGAAGGGACATCCAACAGCAGGGGGCGCAGCAGCCAGTCGATGTAAGAGGAGATAGGCTCAGTTAACGAACCAACCCCTGACACTATGGGACGGCCAGGGGGGGCTTCCACTGATTTGTGTAATTTCGGTATGTGATACCAATGTGGGCGTCTCGGAAAATCCGGTAGTAGCTTTTCAGCCTGTTTACAAGAAAACACCTTTTTATCCACAAAATCTCTTAGCAACGAACGCAAGAGATTTTTAAATTTTACCGTAGGGTCCCCCTTAAGCTTCAAATATGTTGTATCATCTGACAGCTGTCTCAATGCCTCTGTTTTGTAATATTCTCTTGTAAGCAGCACCACGTTGCCACCTTTATCCGCACTACGGACAATCACATCAGACCAGCCCTGTATTTCACCCAAAGCTTGTTTTTCCTTTAAAAGAAGGTTTTCTATGGGCTTTTCATATATTAAAGCCTCCATATCTTTTAAAACCTGCGATTGGAAAACATCTACAAGATTACCTGGGGCTACTGGGGGCATATAGGTAGATTTATTACCTCCAGTAAAAGGTGCAGTTACTTTATCTTTATGACTTGCAGAAACCGGAGTAATGCTCATAGAATCCAAAAGGTCACGGGTCTCTTCCCGCACATCACCAAATGGGTCCTCTGTGACAAAAAAGCCCAGGGGACCCACATGGCAAGGTGACTCACCTGGGAACACTTCACGGGGGGTGGCATGGTTACTAACTGCAGAAAACGACTTAAACAAATGGATCTTGCGAACCGCCTTGAAAAGGTCGATTTTAAAATCTACCAGATTAAATGGTTCTGCTATACAAAAATTCAATCCTTTGGACAACACCGACAGATGTGCTTCACTCAAGGTTCGTGGGGTTAAATTAACAACCGCTACTTCGTTGGCCGCCACGAAACTTGCCGCCTTTTTTTTGGATTTTCTTCTGCCATTTCTCCTACCCCCTCGGCGCGTCCTGCGTCTAAAGGGGAAACACCTGAGATAGATGCTGGTGGCAATGGCATTTGGTTTTTAGATGTACAAGGATCCTCGGTAGCACTTGAGTCTGAGTCTGTTGTAAGGTAATCTTTTTTATTTTTGTTCTTTTTAAACAGGGACTTGTTACGTCCTTGTCCCTTGTTCTGATTCCATTTGTTGCGGGATCTGCGATGGCCTTCTGATAGGCTGCCTTTATTCCAAGTAAAAATTCTGTCTGTTTCAAAATCAATTTTGTCTCTTATAAATTTGTCTCTTTTCCTTTGCTTTATATCATTTTGCAAAATGACCAGTTTTGTATCCAGTTTTTTGTCAATAGTTGACCATTGTGTGTCAGACAACCTGGTTCTCAATTCTTCTTTAGTTTTAGTAAGTTCGGCTTTAGTGGCTTCATAATTAATAATGTTTTGCTTCAACACGAGGCGGAGTAATTCCTGGGAGCATTGTAGTAAGATTTTCTCCCACTCTTTAATGAAGGATACATTATCTTTATATTGAGCCATTTCTTTTATGACACGCAGTCCTCGCGGTACTCGACCGCACTCCATATAGGACTTCAAAGAATTATTTGTCCAAAACAAATTTACCTCTCTTTCTGCGGCCATAAATAGTTTGTGTTCCAGCGTCTTTGTGCTAAGTGAAAAAACGTTGTCGTGTAGTTCACATTCAGAAAAATAAGCATCCACATTTATTATTTTTTTTATTTTGATCACTGAGATAGATTATGTCTCAGTGATCAAAATGCACTTTGGAACGAATCTGCCGGCCGGCAGATTCGGCGGGCGCACTGCGCATGCGCCCGCCATTTTGGAAGATGGCGGCGCCCGGGAGAAGATGGACGGGACCACGGCTGGATCGGTAAGTATGATAGGGTGGGGGGGGACCACGGGGGGGGGGATCGGAGCACGGGGGGGGGGAATCGGAGTGCGGGAGGGGTGGAACGGAGCGCGGGGGGCGTGGAACGGAGCACGGGGGGGCTGGAATGGAGCACGGGGGGGTGGAACGGAGCACGGGGGGGGGTGGATCGGAGTGCAGGGGGGGTGATTGGAGCACGGGGGGGTGATTGGAGCACGGGGGGAGCGGAGCACTGGACGGAGGGGAGCCGGAGCAGTGTACCGGCCAGATCGGGGGGGTGGGGGGGGCGATCGGAGGGGTGGGGTGGGGGCACACTAGTATTTCCAGCCATGGCCGATGATATTTCAGCATCGGCCATGGCTGGATTGTAATATTTCACCCGTTATAATGGGTGAAATATTACAAATCGCTCTGATTGGCAGTTTCACTTTCAACAGCCAATCAGAGCGATCGTAGCCACGAGGGGGTGAAGCCACCCCCCCTGGGCTAAACTACCACTCCCCCTGTCCCTGCAGATCGGGTGAAATGGGAGTTAACCATTTCACCCGATCTGCAGGGACGCGATCTTTCCATGACGCCGCATAGGCGTCATGGGTCGGAATGGCACCGACTTTCATGACGCCTACGTGGCGTCAAAGGTCGGGAAGGGGTTAAGGTCAGGAATTTGACTAGGCCACTCCAACTTCTTAATTTTGTTTTTCTCAAGCCTTTCAGAGGTGGACTTGCTGGTGTGCTTTGGATCCTTGTCTTGTTCAGCTTGCGGTCACGAACAGATGGCCAGTTATTCTCCTTCACGATTCTTTGGTAGACAGCAGAATTCATTGTTCCACAAAAAAAGAAAGTGAGCAGCTGGGCAAAAATATATATAATTGAACATGAGGTTCTTAGTTTAACATTCTGACCAGACTGTATGAAGCACACTGCCACTTCATGGTGAACCTCTAAGTAGGTCCTAACCTCTATCGCCTTAAAGGAACAGCATCATGTGCTAACCATCATCCCAGCGACAATGCATCTGCAGGGCAGGCGGCCTGATGCCTCACAGTCCCCACGACTGCAGACTGCTCCCCCCCAGAAGCACAAAACCACAGCAACAATGGCTGTCACACAGCACCAACACCAAATGAAAGGAGCATTGAAATTTGCCTTCCTCAAGCTCTCAAGTGAGAGCAAAAATAGGCTGGACCCTGTGTAGTGGCCATTGTTGCTGTGCAGTTATATATATTTTTTGCCTAGCAGCATTAGGTCAATGTATGATTTTTGGAGGTTGTCATGATCCGGAGGTGTTTGGTTGCCCAAGTTCTTTCTTCAGAGATTTATTTATATCCCATTTCCCAGTTCCGGTTTGGAGCTGGTTGCTCTCTGGTGCCTCCCCTTACCCTCAGGTCAGCCAGGGAATAGCACCTAAGGTAATTAGTCACCAGAAAGGCTGCCCGGTCGTGTACTGGCTATTGGGCACGCTGCAGTGAGGGCGATATACCTATTCCCTGTCACAGCTGGGCAATACTATTATGAACCCCTTTCCATCACTGCCAGCTATACCCAACAAGCTCGGTATGCTCTGCTGTCACCAGCTCCTATTCCTATGATCAATAGCGGGTCATGAGCCAACCCAATCAGTAGCGTAATTTACTTCAGAGGATGTTGGAGGTACATTTTAGAGCAAGAAAAATGAAGCTAGTAAATATTATAGCTTTTACTCCAAAAAGATTAGGCAGTAGTGATGAGCGAGTATACTCGTTGCTCGGGTTTTCTCGAGCAAGTTCGAATGATCTCCGAGTATTTGTAAGTGCTGGGAGATTTAGTTTTCATCCCCTCAGCCGCATACAGGCATTCCTCATATGTATTCAGCCTGTCTAGCAGGTGTAAACCATGCAGCTGTGGCAGCGAAAACAAAATCTCTGAGCACTAACAAATACTCGGAGACCACCCGAGCGTGCTCGGGAAAACCCAAGCAACAAGTATACCCACTCATCACTATTAGGCAGTGTTTACAAAAGGTATAAAAAAAAACAATATTACAAGATGATACAATTATAGTATGTACAGAATGATTACAAAATAAAAGGGATTAAAGTTGAAAAAAACACAGTTCTCATATCATGGCTGCCATGCAGTGTGAGGGGAAGGGAGGGAGTGACATCCCAATGCATCAGGCTGGTTGCAGAGCCTCCTGTAGCAGGCTTCCTGGGCAAAAGACTACCTCCTAAAATGAGGTTCCATATTTTATACCTTCTGCTTGTGACATCACTGAGGGGCTGGATACGCCTCCTTTGGAAAGGTATGGAAGACCATCTAATAAGCATAACTCGGGTTATGAACCTCGTAGAAGAACCTCAAAACTAATTCTCCCAAGCATGAGATGGGTGTTAATTTGAGCCCAAACATGAAGTATCTGTATGACCGGGTTAAGTAGTAATCCATTTCTCGAATTCTGTTGGTACGGGAAATTAGAGCTACACACCAGTGCGTTTTCTATCATTTCACATTCCAAATATGTAATTTTCACACCTATATCACTAATCAGAGCCATTATACTTAACATTTCAAGAACAAAGAAGTCCCAGGTGCGTGGGACAAAGGCTGATTCCTGATCACCATCACATTCTTGAGTGGTGTAGAATTACACAGACAAAGTGAGAAGGAGAGCTTTCTAGGCAGTGAGAAGGAGGTGCTGTGGGGGGATCCACAGCTGCAGCGTGTGTCTTTACACAGACCTAATGGATCTAGCAGAGTTCAGGGTGCATGATAGTAAAGAACCAAATACGTCATATTTTCTGACAGAGGTGTTGTCCTTTTTTTTCCCCAGACGTGCCCTCCTCCGCACAGGTGATTTTGAATAGGCTGGACTCGTTTTGTAGTATTTTGCCAATTTCTGCTCTCATTTGAGAGCTTGTGGAAGGTTTGTCACAATGTGGAAGGTTCGTCACAATGCTCCTTTTCATTTGGTGTTGTGTGGCAGCCATTGTTGCTGTGCTTCTGTGCTTGTGGGGGCTGTGTGGCCTGTAGTCATGTGAACTCAGTTTTGCAGCATGAATGCTGTGAGGCATCAGGCCGCCCGCCCTGCTAGTGCATTGTTGCTGCGGCGGTGGTTAGTGCACAATGCCACTCCTTTAAGGCAATAGAAGTTAGGACCCACTTAGGGGCTCGTGGTAAGGTGGCAGTGGGCTTCATACAGTCTGATCAGAATGTTAAAAGAAGAACCTCATGTTTAGTTAAATATTTTTGCTTAGTGGCATTAGATCAATGTAGGATTTTTGGAGGTGCTGTCCATTCCCTTTTTTTAGCACAATTAATTGTTCCATTAATGGTTTCCATTTTGGTTTCCAACTCTTCCAGGTTCTGAAGCCGCAAAACAGCCCCAAGACCATCATACTACTACCACCACCATATTTTACTGTCGGTGTGTTTCTTTTCTAAAATGCTGTGTTACTTCTACGCCAGATGTAATGGGATATACACCTTCCAAAAATATCAATGTTTGTGTCGTCAGGCCACAGAGTATTCTGCTAAAAGTTTGGGAAACTATCAAGATGTTTTCTGCCAAAACTAAGATGAGCCTTTGTTGGTATTTCTCAGCACTGGTTTTCGCTGTTTTTGCCCAGTCTCTTTCTTATGGTGGAGTCATGAACACTGACCTTAACGGAGGCAATTGAATTCTGTCGTTCTTTGGATCGAATTATGGGATCTTTTTGGTCGGCTGGCCATTCTTGGGAAGGTTCACTACTGTTCCATGTTTTTGCCATTTGTAGATAATGGGTCTTAATGTGCTTCCCTTCAGTCCCAAAGCTTTAGAAATGGCTTTAAAACCTTTTCCAGAATGATAGATCGCAATTACTTAGCTTCTCACTTGTTCTAGAATTTGGATTGCGGCATGATGTCTAGCTTTTGATGATCTTTTTTTTCTACTTTACTTTTCTAAGGCAAGTCCTATTTAAGTGATTTCTGATTGATTGAGAACTGGTGTGACAGTAATCACGTCTAGATGTGGCAATGGAATTTGTACTTCGCTTCCAAAAGATGTGATGAACTACAGATAATTTCTGTTTTAAGAGTGCCGACCCACCCAATTACTTTTTCACACAGGGCCCTGTATGTTTGGATTTCTTTTCCCCTTTATAATAAAGACCGTCCTTTAAAAACTGTATTTTGTGTTTTCTTGTGTTATCTTTGTTTAATATTGAAATTTGTTTGATGATCTGAAACCTTTAAGTGTGACAAACATGCAAAAGAATAGGAAATCAGGAAGGGGGGGAGCAAACACTTTTTTACACAACTATGGTCAGCACTAGTGATGAGCGAGTATACTCGTTGCTTGGGTGATCTCCGAATATTTGTTAGTGCTAGGATATTTCGTTTTCCACGCCTCAGCTGATGATTTACAGCTTGCTGAACAGCCTGAATACATGTGAGAATTCCCTAATAAACAGGCATGCCTCACATGTATTCAGCCTGTCTAGCAGCCGTAAATCATGCAGCTGCTGCAACGAAAACGAAATCTCCGAGCAATAACAAATACTCGGAGATCACCCGAGCGTGCTGTGGAAAACCCGAGCAACAAGTATACTCACTCATCACTAGTCAGCACCCATTAAGGATAATGAAACGCTAGTGGTGCTAAATATAAAGTGCCACAATGCTAATATGCCTGCCAAAATGCATGAGAATAACCCTGCATATAAAATGCAAAATTAAAGGCATTAGTTAGGACCATATGCACATGTCTTACCAATAAACGAATTAACAGAAATGCGCCTAATAATAAGCAACAATGTGCAACAACATCGAAAAAATGACCTGTTAAATGCACATGGCATTCAGAGCAAGACAAGTAAAGCAATTTACAGACCATATCTAAGTCATGAAGCTGCAACAGGTGAAATCCCAAGCAGGATATACAGTACAGACCAAAAGTTTGGACACACCTTCTCATTTAAATATTTTTCTCTATTTTCATGACTATGAAAATTGTACATTCACACTGAAGGCATCAAAACTGTGAATTAACACATGTGGAATTATATACTTAACAAAAAAGTCTGAAACAACTGTAAATATGTCTTATATTGTAGGTTCTTCAAAGTAGCCACCTTTTTCTTTGATGACTGCTTTGCACACTCTTGGCATTCTCTTGATGAGCTTCAAGAGGTAGTCACCTGGAATGGCTTTCACTTCACAGGTGTGCCCTGTCAGGTTTAATAAGTGAGATTTATTGCCTTATAAATGGGGTTGGGACCATCAGTTGTGTTGTGCAGAAGTCTGGTGGATACACAGCTGATAGTCTTTCTGAATTGATTGTTAGCTGCTTTTTTCTTGCCATAATAGAAATTCTAAGTAAACAAAAATGAGTGGCCATCATTACTTTAAGAAATGAAGGTCAGTCAGTCCGAAAAATTGGGAAAACTTTGAAAGTGTCCCCAAGTGCAGTGGCAAAAACCATCAAGCGCTACAAAGAAACTGGCTCACATGAGGGCCGCCCCAGGAAAGGAAGACCAAGAGTCACCTCTGCTTCTGAGAATAAGTTTATCCGAGTTACCAGCCTCAGAAATCGCAGGTTAACAGCAGCTCAGATTAGAGACCAGGTCAATGTCTAGCAGCAGACACATCTCTACAACAACTGTTAAGAGGAGACTTTGTGCAACAGGCCTTCATGGTAAAAAAGCTGCTAGGAAACCACTGCTAAGGACAGGCAACAAGCAGAAGAGACTTGTTTGGGCTAAAGAACAAAAGGAATGGACATTAAACCAGTGGAAATCTGTGCTTTGGTCCAAATTTGAGATCTTTGATTCCAACCACCGTGTCTTTGTGCGACGCAGAAAAGGTGAATGGATGTAATCTACATGCCTGGTTCCTACCGTGAAGCATGGAGGAGGAGGTGTGGTGGTGCTTTGATGGTGACATAGTGTTGGGGATTTATTCAAAATTGAAGGCATACTGAACCAGAATGGCTACCGGCAGCATCTTGCAGTGGCATGCTATTCCATCCGGTTTGCATTTAGTTGGACCATCATTTTTTTTTTCAACAGGACAATGACCCCAAACATACATCCAGGCTGTGTAAGGGCTATATGACCAAGAAGGAGAGTGATGGGGTGCTGCGCCAGATGACCTGGCTTCCACAGTCATCAGACCTGAACCCAATTGAGATGGTTTGGGGTGAGCTGGACCGCAGAGTGAAGGCAAAAGGGCCAACAAATGCTAAGCATCTCTGGGAACGCCTTCAAGATTTTTGGAAGACCATTCCCGGTGACTTCCTCTTGAAGCTCATCAAGAGAATGCCAAGAGTGTGCAAAGCAGTCATCAAAGCAAAAGGTGGCTACTTTGAAGAACCTAGAATCTAAGACATAGTAGTATATTGCCCAGCCACGTAGTATATTGCCCAGCCACGTAGTATATTGCCCAGTCACGTAGTATATTGCCCAGTCACGTAGTATATTGCCCAGCCACGTAGTATATTGCCCAGTTACGTAGTATATTGCCCAGTCACGTAGTATATTGCCCAGTCACGTAGTATATTGCCCAGTCACGTAGTATATTGCCCAGCGACGTAGTATTCAGCACAGAGCCACGTAGTATATTGCCCAGTCACGTAGTATAATGCCCAGTCACGTAGTATATTGCCCAGCGACGTAGTATATTGCCCAGCAACGTAGTATTCAGCACAGAGCCACGTAGTATATTGCCCAGTCACGTAGTATATTGCCCAGCCACGTAGTATATTGCCCAGTCACGTAGTATATTGCCCAGTCACGTAGGTATATAACACAGCCCACGCAGTATTTAGTCTCCGGTGTATAAGAAAGACATAGCTGAACTAGAGCGGGTGCAGAGAAGAGCGACCAAGGTTATTAGAGGACTGGGGGGTCTGCAATACCAAGATAGGTTATTACACCTGGGGCTATTTAGTTTGGAAAAACGAAGACTAAGGGGTGATCTTATTTTAATGTATAAATATATGAGGGGACAGTACAAAGACCTTTCTGATGATCTTTTTAATCATAGACCTGAGACAGGGACAAGGGGGCATCCTCTACGTCTGGAGGAAAGAAGGTTTAAGCATAATAACAGACGCGGGTTCTTTACTGTAAGAGCAGTGAGACTATGGAACTCTCTGCCATATGATGTTGTAATGAGTGATTCATTACTTAAATTTAAGAGGGAACTGGATACCTTTCTTGAAAAGTATAATGTTACAGGGTATATACACTAGATTCCTTGATAGGGCCTGATCCAGGGAACTAGTCTGATTGCTGTATGTGGAGTCGGGAAGGAATTTTTTTCCCCAATGTGGAGCTTACTATTTGCCACATGGTTTTTTTTGCCTTCCTCTGGATCAACATGTTAGGGCATGTTAGGTTAGGCTATGGGTTGAACTAGATGGACTTAAAGTCTTCCTTCAACCTTAATAACTATGTTAATATACTATATAGATTACCATGGTGAATTCACAACACATGCGCAAAGTCAAAACAGAATGAGATGCGCCTGCATGTGGTACCATTGAGATCTTTACATAAGAAACTATGAGCCACGCATGCATCATGGGACACATTCAATCATACTGCATGTTACCATGGAGATTGGTATACAAGAACAGATGTGAACCACACCTGCGTCACAAGCCACATTGGAACATACTGCATATATCACCATGGAAATCGGTATACAAACAAGTATACCAATCACACATGCGTAAAGAGTCACATTGAATTGAGATAAAGATGAAGTATTAAAGCCCCCATGACAAGCAGCTATCCAGATGCTAAGTGCATAAATAGTCCACAATGAAAGAAAGGGAGATGAGAAAGGTTCATACACCACAGGGGAAGTGAGATTATAAAAAGTGAACTGAAAGTAAAAAAAAAATAATAATAATAATTCATGGTAACATGAGGGATATTGAACAAGAATCAAGTAAAGCCACCAGCACAGAGAAATAATTGTGGCACCAGGTTCATGAAACTCCGATCAATCACGATATAAATCGGAAAGGGTGCATACGCAAAAATAATAAAATTGGGAAAATCTTGACGACATGCTATAAGAGAATACATAGATGAATTATATTATTGGAAGTAACTTAAAGGAACCGTTTATCCAGCTAAAAAAAAAATGTAGTCATTAGTGTGCCTGTTCTCCAGAGAGCCTGTCCAAAACAACAAAACATCGTCAATTAAACAAAACCATCTCAGAACATGCCTGGGATAATTCTCCAAGGAATATATCTTGTTTTCCTCCACCATCCAAGAAATACATTTGCTTACATCTATCGCAGTGCCGGCTACTTGTCTGTAAAACGACCAGTGGAAGACAAAATAATTCTTGTGCAAAACTAAATGAAGGAGGTCCAGGATAAACGAGTCATAAGGGGGAAGCTTCTGAGTGGGCCCCTAACCAGGTAACCTTGATTATAACTCGATGACGCGCCCTAATAGTGGAGGAGAACCTCAGCAGATGACAGAGATGTTACTGAAAATAAACTCTATATAAAGACCAATATTGATATTACCGCCACATCGTCAGTGATAGATACCAGTCCTAAAGAACATATAACTGATCACAGCACAGTTACAGATAATGTCTTACCGCTGATGTTCTTTATGATAGAATCATTAATTTTTCGCGTCTTTTCCATCTGGCCCAGACCGACATGACAACTTCCTGCCACGACTCGGCTGCAGAGAATACAACAAAGACACATTTCACTTCTCATATTCCAGGAATCACCATCTATTCGCAACCTGCACAAACTCCTCATCCTGCTGATACCCCAATACTGAGCCGCTGCTGCCGTATGTGTCCCTATTACTGCACCTGATACCCCAATACTGAGCCGCTGCTGCCGTATGTGTCCCTATTACTGCACCTGATACCCCAATACTGAGCCGCTGCTGCCGTATGTGTCCCTATTACTGCAACCGATACCCCAATACTGAGCCACTGCTGCCCTATGTGACCCTATTACTGCTACTGATACCCCAATACTGAGCCGCTGCTGCCGTATGTGTTCCTTTTACTACACCTGATACCTCAATACTGAGCCGCTGCTGCCATATGTGTCCCTATTACTGCACCTGCTGTGCGGGTCTCTGTGCCTTCTAAATTCTATAGCAACCCTCTTATAATATAGTAATGCCAGGTGCAAGTGCCCTAGAAAACAGTGCCCATATTTTGCCCCCTAGAAAGTAATATTGCCCTGTGTGCCCCTTTAATAGTCACAGTAACCTGAGTTCCCCTATAACAATAAGTGCCCACTTAACATTTAATAATGTTCTGAGTCTGCCCCCGTGTGCAGCTTCCCTATACACAGTATGATGCTCTCTTATACACAGTATAATGCTCCCTCACTGTATAGTACCACCCACACAGTATACTGACCCCTTAGTAGCCTCCAAACTGTTTGATGGCTCCAACACTGTATGATGGCCCCTTCACTGTAATCCCCACACTGTAAGATGGCCCCCTCACTGCAATCTCCACACTGTATGATGCCCCCCTAGATAGCCTCCGTATAGTATAATGCACCAGATCATCCTCAATATAGTGTAATGCACCAGATAGTCCTCAATATAGTATAATGCACTCCCCGTAGGCTTACTCTATATTTTATAATGCACCTCCCCATAGGCAGACTCTATAGCACAAGGCAGCACCCATAGGCAGACTCTGTAGTATAAGGCAGCACCCCATAGGTAGACCCTGTAGTATAAGGCAGCACCCCCATAGGCAGACCCTGTATTATAAGGCAGCACCCCCATTGGCAGACCCTGTACTATAAGGCAGCACCTCTATAGGCAGATCCTGTACTATAAGGCAGCACCCCTATAGGCAGATCCTGTAGTATAAGATAGTACCCCCATAGGCAGATCCTGTAGTATAAGGCAGACCCCCCATAGGCAGACTCTAGTATAAGGCAGCACCCCATAGGCTCACCCTGTAGTACAAGGCAGCACCCTATAGGCAGACCCTGTAGTATAAGGCAGCACTCCATAGGCAGACCCTGTAGTATAAGGCAGCACCCCCATAGGCAGACCCTCTACTATAAGGCAGCACCTCCATAAGCAGACCCTATACTATAAGGCAGCACCCCTATAGGCAGACCCTGTACTATAAAGCAGCGCCTCTATAGGAAGGCCCTGTACTATAAGGCAGCACCCCTATAGGCAAACTCTGTACTATAAGGCAGCACCCCTATGGCCAGATCCTGTAGTATAAGGCAGACCCCCTATAGGCAGACCCTTTAGTATTAGGCAGCACCCCATAAAAAATAAATACCTCTCTTCTTCCTGGTTCATGCGCTGCTCTGAGTGCCCGCTCATCTCCTGACAGCGGGCGCCGGGCAGTGACGTCATCGCACCCGCTGTCAGTGTAGTCAGACCCTGACAGGGGGATGATGAGGGAAGAAGCAAAACGCGGTCATTGCGGTCAGCTGTATCGGCTAAATGCCGGTACAACTGACCTTGCGATGACAGGCGGGAGGCCCACTGCTGGCAACGGGCCCCCCAGCCTGCTCAGGGGCCCCATAGCAGCCGGCGGCAGAGCAGGGAGATCGATTCTGTGCACACCAATACAGTTGCAGTAGCGTAGCTCAAGGTGGGCCCCCTCTGAGCAGCGGGCCCAGGGCGTCCGCACCCTCTGCCCCCCCGGTTGCTGCACTACTGATGAAAATGCTTGAATGCCAAGATCATGCCCAATTGTGGTGTATAATGCATCCACATCTAAAGTGACGAGTTTGGTGTTGGGGGATATTCATACCATCCAATTGTTGGATCAGATGTGCAAAGACTCTATTCATCCACAACTGTCTTATTCGATGGACGTCCCGGACTTTTTGAGTTCCCAAGATCACCAGTGTGCTCTTTTTTTTGTTGTTTAAATCGAACAAGTGCAATCCAATAATAAATTGGATTGCACTCTGACTAATGTTATTCACTGATTCATTGTCCATCTGCAATTTTTCTTCTCGGATTGGACTGAGGAAAAAAATCAGTGGCCACGTATATCGGACAAGACTCGCTAATGCAACTTAATGGGTGCGAAAAAAGAAATCGCATGACACACGGACCATGCGTGTGCCGTCCAATTTTTACGCACACATCTCAAAGGAAACTCGACATTTTACCAGCCAAGGACAGTCAATTCATATGCTGAACTGTCAGAAAAGAGTCAAAAGAAATATGTCAGTGAGATTTATAATCAGTGTTTTGCGTGTGTAGTTTTCTGTACTTGCATTTAGATTATTAATGAAAAAAATGGAGTGAGGTTCCCCTTATTTTTAATAACCAGCTGAGGGAAAGCAGACATCTGGAGGCTGGTGTTATTATTCCGGTAAAGGGCCAATATCCATGGATCTTCCCAGCCTATTGATATCTCCTCACAGCTGTCTGCTTAGCCTTCACTGGTTATTAAGAAAAGAGGGACTCCCCACCCTCCAGAAAACTTGGGGGCCCCACTATTTTTAATAGGCTGGGAGAGGGCCATGGATATTTGCCCCTTTGCAGACTTATAACCCAAGCCCTCAGTCGTCCCAGAAATGGCACATCCATTAAATGCACAAATTCTGATACTTAGTCTCGGCTCTCCACGATTGCTCTGGTGTGTTGGCAGTCGGGGTAATGGTTTTGATGTTGACGTCAGTTTTGTAATGTCCGCTGACATCTAGCCCAGTGGTTAGTAATAGAGTGTCGTCTGTCAGACACCCCCATTACTAACACCATAATGAAAAGAAATAAACACACATACAGAGAAACGTAATTTTAATTGTAAAAAGCACTCCCTGACAATTACCCTCTTACACTCATTTCATATCATAAAAGAAGTAATCCCAAGGGTCCATCGTAATCCATAATATGGATGTCCCACAACAATCCTCGACTCTGCTACTTCCGGTGGCTGTGATGTGCGGTGACATGAGTAATGTTATCACTCAACACGGTCGCTGAAACACAATGAGAAGCATGAGAACCCGGCTGCAGTGACGAGCGGTGAGGTCATTAAGGTTACCGTAGGTCACAGCCGGCAGTTCTCATGGTAACCTCTGTGTAATCCGCCAGCGAGCGGGGATGAACCTTACTGACATCCCCGCTCACAGCGTTTCTCACGCTGAGAGTCTGCACTTTAAGCCTATATTAATTATGTAATTGTAGCTTGAAGATGTTTTGGTAAACAGATAAAATGCCAAAACTTGTGTCACTTTGCAAATTTTTCTGTAACTAACTGTATTTAGTTTTATTTTTGAATGTTTTGCAACAAGTGGCATAACTAGAGTCTGATGGGTCCCGATGCAAAATTTAGACCTGGGCCCCCACCTGAAAGTTGTTCAGATGTATGGGGTCTTATAGCATTCTAGATCCTATAAAAACATATAAGATCCACCAGCCTAGCTCCTTCTTGTAATAATCTCCCCTATTCTGGGCCCCTTCCAATAATAATGTCTCTATCCTGGTATAATGTCCACCATTCTAGTACAATATCCCCCATCTTGGGCCCTTTCCATTCTGCATTGCAATATATTTCACCTGAATGTCCTGTCCGAGGACGCACATCCAGGTGACATTGGCATTGGCGAGCCCCACTCCTGCACGGGCCCGGTCATGGTCGCACCCTCTATGACTGCGATTGTTACACCCCTGTTTGCTACTATCACATGCTAAAAATGCTTTTTTTTGTAAAAAAAAATGTTTTAACATTGCTATATTCAGAGAGCTGTAACTTTTATTATTTTTTGGTCATCTGAGGGTTTATTTTTTATGGAATGAGTTGAAGATCTTTGGTACTATTTTGGGTTACCTACAATTTTTTTGATCATTTTTTATTCTGATTTTTCAGTCGCAGAATTAACAAAAACGATCAATTCTGTTATGATTCTTAGATTTTTTTGTGCGGTAAAAGTGAAAAGACCAACTTATTCTTTGGGTCATTGCGATTTCAGCAATACCAGATATATATATTATTTTTTATGCTTTGCCTATTTTAACACTCTAAAAACAATATTTTTGCAAAAATGGATTTCCTTTTGCATCATCATATTCTGTGAGTTGTAACTTTAAAAAAAAAAAATGTTGTAGAGAGAGCCATATTAGTGCTTGTTACTTGCTGGACGATTTGGCATTTTCATTAATACCAATTTTTTTTTATTACATATGACTTTTTGATCTCGTTATTCAATTTTTGTATGTCGGTATAATGAAAAAACAACTTTTTTTTTTAAGGTGTTCACCATACGCTATAATTAATGTGACTGTTTTATAGTTCATTGTTTTCGACGCAGCGCTATCAATTGGGAAACTTTTTGGTTTATTTTTGTTTAAACAAAAAAGCTGCATTTTTAGAAGCGAAACAGATTTTTGTGCTTTTTTTTTTTTTTTTAAACATTTTATTTAACTTTTTTGTTTTACTTTTTCACTTGGTCCCACTGTGGGACATGAATATTTTTTACTTTGATCGCTGATCTCATACACTGCAGTACTTGTATATTTCAGTGCATGAGATCTATCAGTTTCTCACTGTCTCTGCCTGCTTATGGCTAGGTCTAACAAGCCAACGTACCCTGGGGTCATCAGATGACCTGGGGGTGCAATGGCAACTATCGGCACCCGCGATTATGGGTGGCAATAGTGTTAAAGGGGATGTTATAACCCTCTTTAAACCACTTAGATGCCACTGTCGCGTTTGACAGCGGCATTTAAGGGATTAATCGACCAAGACCGGTTCAAAAACTGATCAGGGCCAATGCTGTAGGGTGTCAACGTTTATATATTCCATGGATTTTCGCATGCTGGGGATCTTTGTACATTTGTTCCTCAGCACTGTGAAAAAACGGAATAAAGCCTCTTAACAGCTGCTGTGAAAAGACGTATTGGCGTTCGTTATGAGGATAATGTTTTTGTACTACAGATGGAAGTATGGTAAATAGATATTTTAAGACCGGCTAATTTCCTATAGCCAATATAACAATCTTAGTAATGGAGATATGCCAACATTTTCAATCAATAAACCAAAAAGAACAGAGGGTGCTGCAAAATGTCTCCTAAATACTGCAATCATACTTTATTAATACAGAGAAAGTATAAGTAACAAAACAGAGATATAAAGCAGATTAGCTCAATAGAGGGATATTTTCAATTTATTTAAGATTACCAGTCATCTCAAAGGCTCTATCTAAGGCTACTTTCACACTAGCGTCGTTCGACGCACGTCACAATGCGTCGTTTTGAAGAAAAAACGCATCCTGCAAAGTTGCCTGCAGGATGCGTTTTTTCTCCATAGACTTTCAATAGCGACGCATTGCAATTGATTGCCACATGTTGCATCCATCGTGCGACGGATGCGATGTGTTTTTGCAGTCCGTCGGGACAAAAAAACGTTGCTTGCAACGGTTTTTTTTGTCCGTCTGGTCCGCTTTTTCCGACTGTGCATGCGCGGCCGGAACTCCGCCCCTCCTCCCTGGACCTTACAATGGGGCAGCGGATGCGTTGTAAAACTGCATCCGCTGCCCCCGTTGTGATTTTACTTCACAGCATGCGTCGGTACGTCGACTCGACGCACTGCGACTGGCCCGTACCGACGCTAGTGTGAAAGTAGCCTAACGAGGGAGCCATACGCCTTCTTTGCCTATGAGTTGTCCGTGTTTAATGTACCGGTATGTGTCCTATCCTTGTTTTTCTTCAATACATGTATCCACTATAATCTATGCTGCTATTCACATGTCTGTGTTTTTTGTGCACGGTGTGTTTGTTCAAAAATCACAGAGACACAACCGTTATTTTCTGGTATCACAGCTGAAACATGCCAATACAAGTCTATGGGTCTGTGAAAAACATTGTGCATCCGTGTGTTGTCCGTATTTAACATTGCATAGGATAGAAGACATGTTTTTTTTTCTTATTTATCCACGCAAGAAACACTGACCGAACACTGATGACACACGGATCCAAAACACTGATGAAACTGATACTATTTTTTTTTTACGTAGGTGAAACACTGATGTCTGAATAAGGCCTAACTGATACTGCCAGTGAGAAAGATGCACCATTTTTTTTTTCATTCACATCCAGGAAGGAAAGGACCTCAACGATCCCTGCAATAATCGCTCAAATATAGAGTGGCATGTAAAAGTTTGGGCACCCCTGGTCAATATTATTGTTATTATGAAAAGTTAAGCAAGTTGAAGAAGGAATGATCTCTTAAAGGCCTAAAGTTAAAGATGACACATTTCCTTTGTATTTTAGGCAAAAAAAAATTTTTTTCATCTCTTCATTTTAAAAATTGCAAAAAGGAAAATGGGCTGATGTAAAAGTTTTGGCACCCTGCACGGTTAATACCTAGTAGCACCCCCTTTTGAAAGTATCACAGCTTGTCGCCAGCCAAGAGTCTTTCAATTCTTGTTTGAGGGATTTTTATCCATTCTTCCTTGGAAAATTCTTCCAGTTCTGTGAGATTCCTGGGTCATCTTGCATGCACTGCTATTTTGAGGTCTAGCCATATTTTCAATGATGTTCAGATCAGGTGACTGTAAGGGCCATTGTAAAACCTTGCGCCTTTTGAGGTAGTCTATTGTGGGTATTGTCGTGTTTATTATCATTATCCATTTGTAGAAGCCATTCTCTTTTCAACTTCAGCTTTTTTACAGATGGTGTTATTTTTGCATCAAGAATTTGTTGAGATTTCATGGAATCCATTCTTCCCTCTGAAATGTTTCCCATGCCATTGGCTGCAACACAACCCCAAAGCATGATTGATCCACCCCATTGCTTAAAAGGTTGGGGAGATGTTCTTTTCCTGAAATTCTGTGCCCTTTTTCGCCACACATACCTTTGATCATTGTGGCCAAAAAGTTATATTTTAACCTCATAGTTCCACAGGACTTGTTTCCAAAATGCATCAAGCTTGTTTAGATGTTCTTTTGTATACTTCTGAATTTTATGGTGAGCATGCAGTAGATGTTTGTGCAGGTGTCTCTGACCTGCAGGACAATGTACCACAACTTCAGAGTCAGCTAAATGTTTCTGAGGGTCTTTTGTAGTCAAGCTTGAGTTCTGATTTGCCTCTCTAGCAATCCTACTAGCAGCTCTCAGTGAAGTTTTGCTTGGTCTTCCAGACCTTATCTTCCACTCTTCTTGTTAACTTTCATTCTTATTTACTTTTCAAACTGAGGAAAGGGCAACTTGAAAACACTTTGCTATCTTCTTATAGCCTTCTCATGCTTTGCAGATCCCCACCACTTTCATTTTCAGAGTGATAGCCAGCTGCTTAGAAGAACCCATGGCTACTTTTTTTTTGGCACAATATTAGAGGACGCTGGGTTTTTATAAAGCTGGGAAATTTGCATCACCTGACCTTTCCTAACGATGATCGTGAACAAGCCATAACCCTAATAAGCTAATCTATGTCTGAAACCTTGGTCAATGTTATCTGAGCACACAAATCCCCAGGGGTGCCCAAACTTTTGCATTGGTCCATTTTCCTTATTATACTTTTTAAAATGAAAAAATATGTATATTTTTTGCCTACAATACAAAGGAAAAGTGTCATCTTTAAATCTAGACCTTTTAGAGATCATATAATCTTCAACTTTCTTAACTGTTCTCAATAACAGTAATTTCGACCAGAGGTGCCCAAACTTTTACATGCCATAATTCTGAGTTTCGGATTCCTGGCTTCAGTGACAGTTCAGGCCTCATTTTTCGTCACTGAGGATTATTGAACAAAACAAATGTACATGCCTTGCAGTTATTCATCCAAACTCCCACATCATTTGCTAGCTGGACCCCTGTAGATGCAAGGGAGAACAGAATCATACTGGCAATTCTGGCAAATGCTAAATGGGCTGGTCCAGCCATGGGCCACATCAATTGCGACTCAATGGTCACTGGCTTTATGGAGGACAATGGTCATACATATGTGTGAGGATTGTGTATAAAAGGAGAGCCTGGGGTTAGTGTATGTAGATGGACTCTGTTTAAGGCTGGGATCACACTAGAGAGTGTGATGCAAGAAACTCGCATCAATACCCGGCACTGCCGCCGGCACTCGGACAAGAGCGTGCGGCTGCATGTATTTCTATGCAGCTGAACACTCCGGTCCAAGTATTGATGCGAGAGACTCACGTGAGTTTTTCGCTTCACACCCGCAAGTGTGACCCCGGCCTAATGGGGAGTTCCTGCCTGGAGTCTGAATACATGGCAAGGGTATGTATTTTTAAGATATCTGGTGAATGGACTCCATTCATGTTGTGGTCTGCTGATGGAGGACATACTGTAGGTACTAGGTCGCAGGTTGGGGCTTGTTCAAAATGGATGGAGCAGTAGCCAATAATTTATTCTTATTCTTTCTCTTCCTACTGTAGTTTGGCTATACGAGTGTCTCAACTGGCAGACCCCCATTGACTTATAAGTCAGTCGTTCAAAGTTTTATCATGTGTTGTATGGACAGCGTTAAATTTAGAACTGATTGTGCCATTGGGGTACGGTTTCAAAAATTTTTGTTACTAGAGGGAACTTGACCTGAAAAGCTAGAGAGACACTGGTCTAGGAGAATGTGTTTGCACAGGATTTCTGCAGAACAGCATTTGCCCATTGCATGCCATCAGTGTCTCTCTGTCACCACTAATGTATTTGTCTACACAATACTCACTGATGCAGACCATGTAGGAGCACACTGATAAAGCTGGACATGATCTTTTTGTGTACACTACGTGATCCCCTGGAATTTATGACATTAAAACTTTCTATATATCATACCCCAGGGCCACAAACCCTTTGGCTAGATACAAAGGGCAGGATGATAAGGAGGTAGTCAGACTTTGACTGATGTGATTGTGATGAAGCAGCAGTGAGATACAGAACCAGACATGGAAGACCTTGTGTACAATTTGCCACCAGTAAAATCGTAGTCTCAAGCATTAATTATTATCCAGACCATGGTATGAGTTCATTTTATAGTAACGCTAAACCCCTCTGGTATAATGGTGTTTTCTCTGCGATTTACCATTTGCCCAGTACTACTATGCATGTCCCCGTATGACACCATGACCCCGGCTTCAGCAGTAACCATTCCTAACCACCACTCTGCTAGAAATATGGTCTTCTTGTCACTTGCATGTTTTCTCTTGAAGAACAACATAAGAAGTTGGTTATCTGCATACTAGTAAAGGGCTGAAAATAAAAAAAACATTAACCAGAACAAGACTAGAAGCTCCCAAGTTGTCCTGCAGCAACAGGTCGTCTTTGAATGTTTTTTTTCTAATCCTCTTGATGGTGTGATTTTAAGGGAAATTATCTGAAGGATTTATGCCTGTAACGTGTTATGAGTGATCTATTCACCTTCTAGCAATATTTCTAACTATCCCCTATTTATTAGTAACTTTTTCTTTATTGTAAAAATGAAATGTAATCATTTCATACCTCATATTTATTGTTTGCAGGTATAAGTTGGCACGGGGCAGTAGCCATGGACAAGGTACTCGATGGTTGCGCCTCGGCACGTTACATGAAGGTTGTGGTTCTGGCTGGCTGTGTGGTCTTGTACTGGGAGGGTGCTACGCCCGTGCAGGCCACATGTAACTGATGACCCTGGTTTGCCATTATCAGTGCATTAATGGAGACCACCAGTTCTTAACAAACGAACCTTTCCTAAAGAGCCATTGCGTGGCAACTATGTACACAGGATAGCGGATACACAACTTCTCAAACGTTTCTTCATTAATGCAGAGCATCTCAATACACAGTCTCGTTACTTCCTCAGCCTCACTCATTCCTGCCTCCACTGGTCTCAATTCCTTCACCAGCTTAACACCACAGTCGAATCCATGAAAGTAATTTTCTCTTCCTATGGTTTTGCATCTGAATCTCCTCATAGATGTCATGGCTCCTGGGTATTACTGATGCGGGGAGAGCTGCGCATTGCAGCAAGGGAGCTGAGAGCAGAGCGGCGGGGAACTCACTGGGTAGCAAACAGGACCTGAAACGCGTGACAGGGAAGGAGGTGGTTAAGGGCGGCGCCGGGATGCACAGGAGACAATATACACTGGAGAGTTGTAAAACGTGCCAAGATCAAAACCAGTACATAACGAGGTAACCAAGGGGTGAGGCGGAGGGATAGTCAGTAAGGGAGCCAAAGGTCAGAAAACCAGCAGAACAAACAAGCAGAGTAAAGCAGTAGAGCAAAGCACGCAAATGCAAACCGAGCACCCACTCAAGGGGTCAGACACACAGACTAAGCAAAAGTATAGCTGACAGGGAATCCTAGTCTCGAGTGTGTATAAATACCCCTCCCAGATCCAAAGAAAGGCCAGCAATATTAACCCTGAGAGAGCAGGACATGAACCATGTCCTATACTATGACAGTACCCCCCTCTTAACTGGGGGCCACTGGACCCCTAGGCTTCTCAGGGTATCTGGCATGAAAAGCTTGCACCAGTCGATCAGCATGCACAGAACTGGCCGGAACCCATGACCGATCCTCAAGGGAATATCCCTTCCAATGTATTAGGTACTAAAGCCTTCGACGCACCCACCGTGAATCAATGATGCGCCCTACCTCGTACTCCAGCTGACCCTGTACCAACACTGGCGGAACATTACATGAGGAATCTTCTCTAACCGTCCCACAGGTTTTAATAGGGACCTGTGGAAGACATTAGATATTTTGAAGGAGATAGGCATCTGTAATCTATAGGCCACCGGGTTGATCACCTCCACAATCTTGTATGGACCTATAAACCTGGGGCCCAGCTTCATAGAGGGTATCCTAAGCTTGATATTACAGGTGGACAACCACACCGTCTCCCCCACTGCTAACACCGGAGCTGACTCCCTCCTCCTGTCCGCAAATCGTCTGTACCTTTTCTGGGCTTTAGAGATATTCCCCTGGACCTCCCTCCAAAAGGTTCTCAAATATTGTACCATAGCCTCAGCACCAGGACAACCTGAATCCATGCGGGAAAATTCCCCAAACTGTGGAATAAACCCATAATTGTAAACCAAACAAAAAACAAGGATCCCTAAAATGTAACTTTTAATCAAACAGTTTAAAAAGACTCTATCAATATAATAAAAAAAGTACGTAATGTACCTAAAGAACCCTATATCGGACTACCATGAATCCTGCCTGTCAGTGGAGGTTGGCACCCTAATTTTCAGCGGTAGGCACCCCCACTCCTCGACGGCTCACCCTTTAAATCCCTAACTGAACCTGCAATACAGGAAAACTAGTGAGCCCTAAAGTACAATCCTATACTGTCAACTGCCTGACAGTGGAGGTAGACACCCTAATTTACTGCGGTAGGCGCCCCCACTCACCAGCAGCTGACCCTAGGGTCCCTCACAATCCCTACAGTAAGGATAGACAAAGGATAATGTCCCAAATACACCTCCGATACCCGTGAAAAAAAAACAGAAAATAATAGAAAAAATAAATGTAAAAAATAAATAAAACAAAAAGAAAAAATGGTTATGAGTACTCAAAGTAGTGATACACAGTACTATGACTCCAATTCAAAGTAGTAATACAGAGTACTATAACTGAACCCTCAAAGATAACCGGGTAAGCAGAGTGCAAAGACACGCTTTGTCCAAATTAGGTGTTTTTTTGAACAGCACAGGAGTGCACCAATATATAGGTATAAATATTGTACGATAACAAATATATTTCATACGCACTCCTCCATCTGCCGAGAACGTCCCATCTTGTCTTATTACAGAATATCTGGTAGCATACGAGTGCTCTATGTCAAGATATAGCCACTCAAATGTAACTGGAAAAACATATACCTCTATGCATTGATTATACTCCAGTAATTAGCAACATGGCACTCAATCATCATCTCGTAATCACAAGACAAGAAGTTCAAGATATTCATACATGGATCTACCAGGTAGTACAAAAATACCCATTATGGGAAATGATTTAGCAGGAATACACCAGTATAGCAATTTCAAGAAACGAGGACACAATTGTCTTGCCCATACAGATAATCAAAAAAATGCCACCGCTACTCATCTGTTTGCTGAGGTGTTCCATAGTATTTTCAAATACACCCAGAAGTCCATATAATTAAGTAGATGTCATCCTGACCACAGTCTGTCAGAAAATCCCCAGGTAATACACCCCCATTGGGGATGACAGGGGTTCATCAGGGGTTAGGCAGCCACACAGAAGATACAGGAGCTGTAGGGGGAAAGACTGTATGGTCAGCTTTAATGTCATGACTACCGAGTATTACTGCTGCGGGGAGAGCTGCGCGCTACAGCAAGGGAGCTGAGACCAGAGCGGCGGGGAACTCACTGGGTAGCAAACAGGACCTGAACCACGTGACAGGGAAGGAGGTGGTCGAGAGTGGCGCCAGGATACAAAGGAGACGATATACATTGGAGAGTAGTAAAACGTGCCAAGATCAAAACCAGGAGATAACGAGGTAACCAAGGGGTGAGGCGGAGATCCATCTAACTTGCTGACTTTGCTCTCTGGTCAGTCCACTACATGTGAACTTGCTGAGCACTCAGACCAAACTTCTGCTCTAGCTGCAAGCTAGGCCCTGTCTGAGTCACTACTAGGAAGTCCTCCTTGACCCTGCTACATAGCTCCACCCTCTCTGGGCTAGTCCTAACACTTAACTATGTCTTACCATAATCACTGTCTGTTTCTGGGCAGAACTCAGCTTCCTAACAATACAGTGCAATACGCTACAATGTATCACAATACAATTCATATTACACATCACCCTCACACATTACACTTTATATTGTGCACAGCACTGATGTCTTCAAGGGGGAAAAGAGCAATATGTCCGTCTCATTACACAAGTGCACTACTACTGGTCACAGTTAAATAAGACCTGCATATTTATGATCACCATGTGCCAACACTAATGCCCTACAAGATGCAGCTGGCCCCCAATGATAAAGTTGGAGGCAACACATCTGATGGAGGTAGAGGCAAAATAAATACTGATGAAATAACCACTCAGACACCCACCAATTCATGGAGGGCGTGGTTGCTTAGTATTATAAATGCACGCTGATAAGGATTGTATGGGACGCTAATCACACAGATAAGTGTGGTGCACAGTGTCTGGCTTACGCCTGCTTCATCTTGCAGTAATTAGTTTTGTGACCTGGCATTGGTAAATACAAATACGGCTGCCTTTTTTTTTGAGGTTATATTTTTGAATTTTATGTCCTTTTCGGCAAGTTCCTTTAACCCCTTTCTGCCATTGGACGTATTATTCCGTCCATGAGGGGTGGGCCCTACTTCCCAAGGACGGAATAGTACGTCCAGAGCGATCAGCCGCGCTCACGGGAGGAGCGCGGCCAATCGCGGCCGGGTGTCAGCTGACTATCGCAGCTGACATCCAGCACTATGTGCCAGGAGCGGTCACGGACCGCCCCCGGCACATTAACCCCCAGCACACTGCGATCAAACATGATCGCAGTGTTCCGGCGGTATAGGGAAGCATCGCGCAGGGATGGGGCTCCCTGCGTGCTTCCCTGAAACCCTCGGAGCAACGCGATGTGATCGCGTTGCTCCGAGGGTCTCTTACCTTCTCCCTGCAGCAGGCCCGGGTCCAAAATGGCCGCGGGGCTGCATCCAGGTCCTGCAGGGAGGTGGCTTCACAGCGCCTGCTCAGACCAGGCGCCGGGAAGCCTCCAGGAGTGCACGTCAGATCGCTGATCTGACACAGTGCACAGCAAAGTGTCAGATCAGCGATCTGTCACTTTACTGTGATGTCCCCCCCTGGGGCAAAGTAAAAAAGTAAAAAAAAAAAAAAAATTACATGTGTAAAAGCAAATAAAAAAATCCTAAATAAATAAATAATAATAATAAAAAAAAAATATTGTTCCAATAAATACATTCTTTTATCTAAATAAAAAAAAAATCAATAAAAGTACACATATTTAGTATCGCCGCGTCCGTAACGACCCGACCTATAAAACTGTCCTACTAGTTAACCCCTTCAGTGAACACCGTAAAAAAAAAAAAAAACGAGGCAAAAAGCAATGCTTTATTATCATACCGCCGAACAAAAAGTGGAATAACACGCGATCAAAAAGACGGATATAAGTAACCATGGTACTTGTCCCGCAGAAAACAAGCCACCATACAGCATCATCAGCGAAAAAATAAAAAAAAGTTATAGTCCTCAGAATAAAGCGATGCAAAAATAATAATTTTTTCTATAGAATAGTTTTTATCGTATAAAAGCGCCAAAACATAGAAAAATGATATAAATGAGGTATCGCTGTAATCGTACTGACCTTAAGAATAAAACTGCTTTATCCATTTTACCAAACGCGGAACCGTATAAACGCCCCGCCCCCAAAAAGAAAAATCGGAATAAAAAGCGATCAAAAAAGTCATGTGCCTGAAAATGTTACCAATAAAAACGACAACTCGTCCCACAAAAAACAAGACCTCACATGACTCTGTGGACCAAAATATGAAAAAATTATAGCTCTCAAAATGTGGTAACGCAAAAAATATTTTTTGCAATAAAAAGCGTCTTTTAGTGTGTGACGGCTGCCAATCATAAAAATCCGCCAGAAAATCCGCTATAAATAGTAAATCTAACCCCCCTTCATCACCCCCTTAGTTAGGGAAAAATAAAAAAAAATAAAAAAATGTATTTATTTCCATTTTCCCATTAGAGTTAGGGCTAGGGTTAGGATTGGGGCTAGGGTTAGGGCTACATTTAGGGTTGGGGCTAAAGTTAGGGTTAGAGTTTGGGCTAAATTTAGGGTTAGGGTTTGGATTACATTTACGGTTGGGAATAGGGTTGGGATTAGGGTTAGGGGTGTGTCAGGGTTAGGGGTGTGGTTAGGGTTACCGTTGGGAATAGGGTTAGGGGTGTGTTGAGATTAAGGTTTCAGTTATAATTGTTTTTTTTTTTACTGTTTAGGCACATCAGGGGCTCTCCAACGCGACATGGTGTCCGATCTCAATTCCAGCCAATTCTGCGTTGAAAAAGCAAAACAGTGCTCCTTCCCTTCTGAGCTCTCCCGTGCGCCCAGATAGGGGTTTACCCCAACATTTGGGGTATCAGCGTACTCAGGACACATTGGAAAACAACTTTTGGTGTCCAATTTCTCCTGTTAGCCTTGTGAAAATAAAAACTTGGGGGCTAAAAAATCTTTTTTGTGGAAAATTTTTTATTTTTTATTTTCACGACTCTAAATTATAAACTTCTGTGAAGCACTTGGGCATTCAAAGTTCTCATTACTTTAGCAAAACAAAACAAAAGTCCAAACGTAACGTTCTAGACGCCTCTGACCAATATTAATACACAAAACAGCAAAGCCAGCCACTAAATTCTAAAACTTAACATTTAATATGTATACTTCTAAAACAATATCTTATGTTTAAAATTATAATTAGGTGCTCATGCGTACCAGTGCACTAGACAAAAAATAGTTTGATCTCACCAAACGCCGTTTCTCTCCTTCTTATAGATTTCTGTGCTTTTTCAGAGCACGGCGTAGGGGAGAGACAAGTAAACCTTTTCCCCTCAAGGGGGAGACGAAGGGGAGACGTTTTAGAAGTATACATATTAAATGTTAAGTTTTAGAATTTAGTGGCTGGCTTTGCTGTTTTGTGCATTCAAAGTTCTCACCACACATCTAGATAAGTTCCTTGGGGGGTCTAGTTTCCAAAATGGGGTCACTTGTGGGGGGTTTCTAATGTTTAGGTACATCAGGGGCTCTGCAAACGCAACATAACGCCCGCAGACCATTATATCAAAGTCTGCATTCCAAATGGCGCTCCTTCCCTTCCGAGCTCTGCCATGCGCCCAAACAGTGGTTTACCCCCACATATGGAGTATCAGCGTACTCAGGACAAATTGTTCAACAACTTTTGGGGTCCATTTTCTCCTGTTACTCTTGGTAAAATAAAACAAATTGGAGCTGAATTACATTTTTTGTGAACAAAGTTAAATGTTAATTTTTATTTAAACATTCCAAAAATTAATGTGAAACACCTGAAGGGTTAATAAACTTCTTGAATGTGGTTTTGAGCACCTTGAGGGGTGCAGTTTTTAGAATGGTGTCACACTTGGGTATTTTCTATCATATAGACCCCTCAAAATGACTTCAAATGAGATGTGGTCCCTAAAAAAAAATGGTGTTGTAAAAATGAGAAATTGCTGGTCAACTATTAACCCTTATAACTCCCTAACAAAAAAAAATTTGGTCCAAAATTGTGCTGATGTAAAGTAGACATGTGGGAAATGTTACTTATTAAGTATTTTGTGTGACATATCTCTGTGATTTAATTGCATAAAAAGTCAAATTTGGAAAATTACGAAATTTTCAAAATTTTCGCCAAATTTCCATTTTTTTCACAAATAAATGCAGGTAATATCAAAGAAATTTTACCACTATCATGAAGTACAATATGTCACAAGAAAACAATGTCAGAATCACCAGGATCCGTTGAAGCATTCCAGAGTTATAACCTCATAAAGGGACAGTGGTCAGAATTGTAAAAATTGGCCCGGTCGTTAACGTGCAAACCACCCTTGGGGGTAAAGGGGTTAATATTAGTGTAGGGCCTCGCAAGACAATGAGTACCCCTGACGTAGGTTGTGAGCTTGCATAATTAGGGCAAAATTTTAACCAATACCTTATACATTTGTTACATCTTTTTCATTGCACGTTTTTGTGCAGTCGTGTCCTTGTATATATATATAGTGCTGGGCAGCCCGCCTGATCTAATAGTATGGGTGCTAATAGGCTGTAAGCGAGACATTATCCATCACACCTACTGTATATGTGTGACCGGCGCCCTATACAAGCCACCCCCTATATGAATGATAGGTGTGTCAGTGGTCATTTCAGTAGTGATTTGCACTTGTGCGGCCTTCTCCTTTACTGTGGCATCATGCAGTACATTAGTACTGTGACCTGATGTTGGTAAATACTTGTCTGTGATTTTTTAATTTTCTGTCACTTCGGTGAGATGCACTAACACTGGGTAGCTTAAAGGGGTTGTCCAGTCCAAATCAAAAAGTCTGCAGTCACTCTGTGTGACTGCAGACTTATGAATCCCCCCGGGACCAGAGGGTTTGTATGCATTACACATACTCCCGGCCAGTGGGCGTGGCCTCACCCCATACACTTGAATGGAGCGAGGCCACACCCTCTGGTCGACCATGCCCACTGAAAGGCCGTGTCACTAGATAGGGCACGGCCTCGCTCAATACAGGTGTATGGAGCTAGGCCACGCCCACTGGTCGGGAATATGAGTAACTCATACATATCCTCTGGTCCCAGGTCAGAAACTGGCAAATCCCCACAGCGCACTGTGCATGGGGGGATTCTTAAGTCTGCAGTCACACAGAGTGACTGCAGACTTATCGATTTGGACCAGACACCCCTTTAAGGTTCATTTACACAAACCTATCGGAGGCACTAAACAATCACCAATCAGCAACTTATTTGGACAGGCAGATCTCTCGCAATGATGATATTATTATTAATCATTGATTCCATGGTGCTGTACATGAGAAGGAGTTACATACAAATTACAGATATCACTAACAGTAAGCAAGCTAACAATGACAGACTGGTACAGAGGGGTGACGACCCTGCCCTTGTGGGCTTACATTCTACAGGATGGTGGGGAAGGATACGCTGAGGGAATGGGAGCCAGTGAAGAGATTTGCAGAGGGGGAAGCGGAGGAGTAGCGAGGAGAGAGATGATTTAGTCGGGCAGCAGAGTTAAGGATGGACTGGAGAGGTGCAAGGGTATTGGCAGGGAGGCCACAGAAAAGGATGTTGCAGTAGTTGAGGTGGGAGATGATGAGGGCATGCACAAGCATTTTAGTAGATTGAAGGTTGAGTGAAGGACTGATTCTGGAAATATTTTTGAGCTGGTGAAGACAGAACGTGGAAAGAACTTGGATGTGCGGTTTGAAGGACAGGGCAGAGTCAAGGGTTACTCCGAGGCAGCGGACTTCCGGTATGGGGGAAAGCGTGATGTAGTTATTGGTGATAGATCAGGTAAGGAAGATCTGTGAGATGGAGGAAAGATGATCACTGATGAGTTCTGATTTGTCCACATTGAGTTTGAGGACGCGAGAGGAGAAGAAGGTACTAAATGATCTGTAATAGATCGCACAGTTTGCATTGAGTGACCTTGCTCTCAGCAGCGAAAGTTCTATTTCCACAAGATGATGTGCTGCCGAGAACAATGACTTTTTGTGCAGCACATAAGACCATTTTTACCTAGTAAATGTTTTTCTTGTTCATCAGATGATCGGTAGCATGTATATACTGAAAGATTTTTGCCAAACGAGTGTTCTTCAGAACGCACGTTCACAATAATCTTGCAGTGTAAAAGCTCCTTAAGACAGCATTCTTCTACAGCACAATAACATGTTTACCTAGTGACCAGGTGTCTTTAATTGCACTTTAACCTTTCACTGAGTTGTCTATAGTCTTAAAAGCCTGTAAAACCAGTTAGAGGCTCAATACAAGCTTTATTTTTCTCATTATAGGTATACATTGCCATAATCTTGCCTCTGCAGGATGACATTGTAGGTTTAGTGGAAAGTGGAAGTTGAGATGGAAAACCTGAAGGGTAAAATAAACTGGCAAAACTGTGCTATATGTAATTGGCACATGTATGCTTGAGATTTAGGAAAAAGTCTGGAAATTCATAGTCCAAAGAGAGTTTGCCTGAAATCTTCAATATATATTCAATTAAAAAAAAAATACTGAAGTCTGGTCTTTATTATTGTTAAGGTCATATATACTTATGTGCTAGATAGGTGGAGCAGGCAAAATTTTTGTCTGGGGCTGCCACTTTCTGATGTCTGTTGTGTAGGACACAGTAGGCGAATATTTTTGTATTTTTGTAATTAACTCCAGTTACTGTGCTGGATCTGGCCTTGGGTTACATGATTGGAACACTTTGTTAATAGGGAGTACGGTACTTTCCTTGAAACAGTTGAGAACACTGGCCTAAAGAAGGCACAGAACATCTAAAATGAGGCCCATCCTCTATATCAGTATACACCTTTCAATGTCTCCAGATGGACCAGTTGCTAATATAGGAGGATATGTCTGACGAATAATGGCCTATGGGTACTATAAAGCATATATAGATACTTTTTACTGATGTGGTAAATTAAACCTAAAGTTTTTATATATGACAGGCACTGCACAGTGTTGCTGATCCTACCTCTCCTGCATGAGCTGTGTGCACAGATTAGTATACAGGTACAATAGTCAGTCTATTGGTCTGTACACTCACTCTCACAAAGCTGTGTATGGACCCACAGACTTACCATTGCTTTTTCTGCTCAATATCATGCTGGAGCAGAACAGTTCCAAGTACTGTTTTGAGCAATCGATGAGTGTCTTAGATTCCGGCCCCCCCACCAATCAGACTTATTATGCAGCAGCTGGAATATATCCAAACTTTTATTAAACTGATCTCCGATATACAGTTGCAATTAAAATTATTCCCAAAATTATCCCCATTGCAAATTAGGTTTATTAGCAAAATGTATACCATTTTTGCTGTTTGTAATAAACCAATCAAACAAGAACAATTTAAATAGCTCCACACAACTAATATAACAAGTGGGTTCTCTATATGTAACACAAATTGTCACTTTTATTTATTACTGCAGTCTCAAAATTAATCAATCCCTTCATGACAAGCGTCTTTTGTACTTAGTAGAGTACTCTTTGGCTATTATGACCTGCGGCTGCAAACGTGATGCATTGCCAGACATAGAATTCTGGCAACATTCCTGAGTAGTCTTAGCCCAGTCATTATGGACAATGGCTTTCAGGTCTCTAATATTCTTGGGTTGTCAAAAGAGTGGTCCAAAAAAATTAAGAGAAGAGATTGTTAGCTTGCACAAACAAGGAAATGGATAGAAAAAGAAAACAAAGACGTAGAATGTTCCTAGAGATATAGTTGGAAGTAAAGTTTGCAAGTTCAAAGTTATATGAACATTGGCTACACTACCACAATGTGGCAGAAAGGCACGATCACTGGCTGGCACCAGAGTTCTCAGATGGCAGGTGGTCAAAAACCCCTGAGTGACTGGAAAATACCAGCAGTAAGATTTGGTGGTTGAAGGTATTGAAGTTTTAGTTTACACAGTAAGGCGCATACCAAACACTGAAGTTTTCCATGCCAGAACTCAAAGAGATACATTATATCTTTGCTGACCTAAAAGCACATGAAAAATCAGATCCAATATGCTCCAAAGTATGTAAGAAAAGGACACAGAAGCTTTGGATTCTGTTCTGTAGAGCAATTACCCAAAAGTAGACTTTTACAGACATATACATAGATTAGTGGTATATCAGGAAGAAGGATGAAGCATATGCTGTAAAGAACACTCTGCCTACAGTAAAGCATGGAGGTGGCTCAGTGCTGCTCTGGGGTTGCTTTGCTTTCTCTGACACTATAAACCCATAGGATGTGTAGGACAAGATGGATTCAATACAGCATCAGGAAAAGTCAGGAGAAAATGTCATACCATCTATGAGAAAACGATGTCATGCTTGGAAGCGAGGAAGGATCCCTTTAACAGGTATTCAGCACATACAACATTGTTCTGACTCCAGGCCAGAAGGGGGAGCCCTAAACCCAACTTCAGGGGAGCTGCTCTCTGGTCGGGAGGAGGAGTCAGTTGCTAGGCAGTTGGAGTTAGACAGTTGGCGAGAGGAGAGCGAGGTGAGAGGAAGGAAAGCTGGGGCTGTGGAGACTAGTGATTCTGCGGCTCCTGGGAAGGAAAAGGAAAGCAGAGCAGTCTGTAGGCGACTGAGAAGGAAAAGAAGCACAGGAGAGTGAAGAGCTGGAGAGAGAAGCAGCGACTGTGCTTCCTCCATGCTGAGCGCAAATACCGGTAGCCAGAAGACCGAGTTTGTGGGGGTAACTTCATGTCCCATGGCAGAAACTGGCGGACAGCTGATTGCAAGTTACCTGTCCACCATTAACACCTGAGGACACAGTAGCAAATAGAGCCTGGGTCGTGATAGAGATCGAGCTACCTGTCATACAGGTAGTGTCCTACCTAAAAGGGGGGCAGAGTGAAAACGTGAGGACCTTGTGTGAGGCCTAAGGCAGCAAGAGACTACAAAACCACAGCGCTAGAAGGAAGGCTTCCAACCCCACCTGGTTAGAGGGATTCTCAATTCAATTCCAACCCAGCCGGACCACACCAGCATCCGTGATCTGGTGCCCTGGACTGTGGCTGCCTTGAACCAAGTAAAGAGATAAAGAGACTGCAACCCCGTGTCCTCCGTTTCTTGCTACACCACCTATCACCATCTTCATCTATTACACCTGGAGCCCTGAGGACCCAGCTTCACCTCTGTGAAACCATACCATCCCTGCTGCCATAACATCACCCCAGTGGACCCCTTTAAGCAACGTCGGTCACCCCTGACCGAGTACCATAGGTGGTGTCACAAACTTTTATTATTCAAATAACCCCTTTAAAGACCATCCCTTTAACGTGGGCACCCAGGGCCACGGACCGGGTTGCTGCCGCCTTGACATCCCTTTAAGTACCAGCACCGAGTACCCCACGGCCCTAGCGGGCGTTACATTGTCACGGTCTCCTAACTTGAACTCATCTCTGATGGGAAATCTAAAAGGCAGTTGCAACATGAAAACCCAAGAATATTGGTGAACTAGACACTATTGCCCATAAGAAACTGGCTAAGATTCTTCAGTAATGCTGTCAGAAGCTTGAGATTGTCTATGCATCACGTTTGCAGTTGGTCATAACAGTCAAAAGGGCTCTGTTAAGTACTAAAAACACTTGTCAAGAACCTTCCAAACCAGGACATTTGTTTCATTTCTGACCAGTTTAACTGAAGTAATAACTGTGTAATTCTTCAATGGATCTTAGTGATTCTGAGAATGTTTTCTCAATACCTATTGTACTTCACGATAGAGGTAACATTTGTTCAATGGAACTTGCATTTATTTGTGAAAATTTATCAGAAAATTAGTGACAATTTAGAAACTTTCAAACTCGTAATTGTTTTGCCCTTAAATCAAAGAGTTACAGTATGTCACGCAAAATAGTTAATCAATTTCCCACATGTCTACATCTCTCAATTAATTCATCTAGGGGTCAAGTGATCATATTAACACCACAGGTCTGTCATGGAATTTTTATATAATTGGTTAGTGAAGAAAAAACAATTACAGTTTTACCACCAACATTTTGTTTTAGCCCTATATTTTGCATTTTCACACTGGCAAATGGGTAAAAATGGCACGAAAAATTGTCATACAAGTTCTGCTAAATGTAGAAATAGAAAAAAATTGGAGTCCAGCTCAACAGGACTGGATTTTCCTTTTCTTTTTCAAAAGAAATTATAGTGCATACAAAAGAAAAATGTACATGGTCGACATGACCTAGTCAACGCGTTTCGACTGCACTAAGCAGTCTCACTCATGTCATGGACAGAAGGGAGGGGGAATTTGGATTCTGGAGTCAGAATTTGCTGAATTTGTTTTGTGGGGCAAGGAGCCATAGCGCTTTTCCAGAGCCTTTGTACAAGTAATGTGGAAGCCCCCTATATTTCTGTTAACAGATGACAGGCCTGTGTGGTGGCTTTTTTTTGTGTATTGATTTGAAGCTTTTATTGGGATCTGTGAAGAATATGGCTGGATTTAAGTCATGCTCATCAACTGTATCATATCACACTACAGCCCTCTTTCAACATGTGTAGCTATAACAGAACAATTGGCTCAGCAAGTGGCCCAGCTTTTGCAGCAAAGAATAAATTCACACTACCACCAGCTTAGTCAAACAGGAGAGAAATACGAGCTCTACTGGGTATATATGTAAAATATAACAAAGTTTATTTAGAAATACACAAAATATACACATATAATAATGTAGGAGGAGCATATAAAAACAACACATGTGCAGAGGATAACACACCAGGGTCGACAGGACCCGCCGCAAACCTAATCCATATGTGCCCCACAATAATCAACTCCTAAAGTGCATGTGCAGACGGATAATGGGGCACTAGTAAGTGTACCTGCCGGGTAAAGTATGGAACAAATCTCCCTAAAGAAGCTGTAAGTAAATTCCCATAGTGGGGTGATAATGATCTCAGGGGTCGGCAGATGCTTACCGCTGGCTAGGGTGGACGGATCTTGGACTGGGTGTGTGAAAAACGCCTCCCGACGCGCGTTTCGCGTGCCCTACTGCCCGCTTTTTCAAGGGACTTACAACTTACATTTTCAAGATCTCTGGAATAGGCTGAACGCCTTCCAGGGTCTCGATCCATTCTAGCAACCCCAGGATGGGGAGAATAGCTAGTAGGAGAAAAGTAACAAAGCCGTGTTTGGTCTTAACATGTAACAGGGGCCCGGCTGTACTGATGGCGCCAAAACAGCCTCTCTAGGACTGTCCATTAAGAAATTATAACCCATCTTAGGTTTTGGAGTTTGTAGCAGCTAGATGCAAAGGGAGGGGATTTAGGTCCAGACCAGAAGGCAGGAGGGAAATGATCCCAAGGGGTTAAATGCTAGTGTAAAGCATGGCCTATTGCTTTTTCTCTGGGGAGGTTGCAACAACATATGGTGTGGGGAGAAGTAAAAGAATAGAGGGGACCACCAGTCTCTCATGTGGCAGCCCTTCCACCGGCAAGCCAGGTCTTTCATCTGACTGATAACTGACCCTTATATTCTGCATACTTTTGTACTACCACTATTATATTTGCATATCTGACCATTGTATATATATTACTGTTGTGAATTCTGCTTTTGGGCTCCCTCCGGTGGTTGTAGGTGGTAACGCAGTTGTCCCTGGGCTGCAGTCCTGGACAGGTGTATCTGCTGATTGCAATTCTGACTGGGGTATTTAGGTTTGCAGGACTCATTAGTCCTTGCCAGTTGTCAATGTTTCTTGGGAAGTGTTGGATCTCTGTCTGGCTTCTCCTGCTTAGCTGCCAATTCAGCAAAGATAAGTGTCTGTTTCTTTTTCTATGGCACACAAGCTGTGTGCTTGTTTTTTGATTGTATTCCTGCTCTGAGTGTAGGAGTCTCTGGAGTTGCATATATACGTTCCACATCTTTAGTTAGATGGAGGAATTTTTTGTATAATCGGCTGTGGATATTTTTGGAAGGGTTTTAATACTGACCGCACAGAACTCTGTCCTATCCTTTCCTATTTTAGCTAGAGTGGCCTCTTTTGCTAAATCCTGTTTTCTGCCTGTGTTTGTCTTTCCTCTCCTACTCACAGCCAATATTCGTGGGGGGCTGCCTATCCTTTGGGGTTCTGCTCTGAGGCAAGGTAGTATTCCTATTTCCATCTATAGGGGTATTTAGTCCTCCGGCTGTGACGAGGTGTCTAGGGTTTGTTAGGTACACCCCACGGCTACTTCTAGTTGCGCTGTTAAGATCAGGATTTGCGGTCAGTATAGTTACCACTTACTCCAGTGAAAGTTTTTATGCTGCTCCAAGGTCACCGGATCATAACATATTACTATTGTGTATATATGGCATCCACAGTGCCTCTATCTGCCTCATTATAGAGAATCTTCCGCCAGCGGTTCCATCTGAATCACGTATTTCAGAAATTTACATGGAAAGCCGGTGTAAGAGGTCAGCGTAGAGCGCAATAAATGTCAGCCAAGCTTTACTGCAAACTTTGGGAGGTAGAATGAACACATCAACAGCAGGTGAAGTATTTGTTTTATTTATTTTTTATGATTTTATTCTTTGGGATGGTGCAATTACAGTGATACCAGACTTACACACACACTAAAAGACACTTTTTATTGCAGAAAAAAAGATTTTTGCATCTATATAGTGTGAAATAGCGCTTACTGCATGTGTTGGGGGACACTCGCTTAGCATCGGGACTCAGTCATGCAGGTACGTTTTCTCACAAAAACAGTCCATGCGGTTTATTATGCAGACATAAACCGGGTTATGCACAGTTCTTTGTAAACTTCATAGAACACAATAGGCACCAACCGGTGACATTAAGTTGCAGCTTTAACTCAAATATTTCATATACGGCTTTGACTCACAGACACTAAACATGCTGGACCTCTCACTTCGTCAGTTACCATGGGTGACCATACCCCGAACAGTTTATCAATGTCCATGGAACACAACAAGCACCAACAGTCTGTTCCACTGGCAGATACTTCTCTGCCGTTATGATAGCCCCCTTCTCGGGTGTTACCTTTCTGGAGCTCCTGCTCTACACTCTGACCTCCCATCAGTCCTCTGTCTCGCAGGGAAGCTGTCAACCTGGGATCACCATCCCGGACAATGCCTTGCTCACTAGGCCACCTGATAGTCCAGATCCTCAGATGGACTGTAGCTCCCCCAATGCAGTGCCATTGCAAACTCTGCATACACTCCTTCCCATATGCTCTTCAGGAATCCTACTCCCAGGACTTCAAACACAGGCCACTCAGTGCGCTATTCAGGATGTCCGTCCCCACCTGGGACCGTCCAACACAGAAGTCTCTCAGTGCGCTGTTCAGGGATCCGATCCTACTTCCAGGATCTCCCAACACACCAGTCTTCCAGATCCACGGCATCTCAGTGCGCTGTTCAGGGATCCAATCCTACTCCCCGGGATCTCCCAACACACAAGCCGTCCAGGATCTACACACTCTCCATTACAGAGACCACTCAGGTCCATACACAGGAACCATGTGACCCACTCCCAGATCACATTATGTAGTTGTAACCACTCCCAGAGATGGGTGGTTTGTGTGTCTAGTTCGATCCGCCCAGCTCTCATAACTAGCCCTGTAAGCCTCCCTTGACTACTATACAAACACTTGTGGGACTACAGGTCCCAGAACAACAACATTACTTCAGGCTTACAGCCAGACTCCCTCTGTGACACATATCGGCCATTTACAACTCTGCCAGTCACTGTTTCACCATCATTATAACCACAGATACGCCTCCATGCATATCCCAAGGAGCACACACAGCGCCCCATAGCTGCAACAGTGATCACTGCATCACAATAGATATAATTTATTAATTTTCCATATTTCAGCTGACAGTCATGTGACAGCTTGTTTTTTGCAGGACAAGTTTACTTTTTTATTGGCACCATTTTTAGGCATATTTTTTTCGCTTTCTATTCCGATTTTTGGGAGGCAAAATGAACAAAACACAGCAATTCAGATTTTTTTTAATGCTGTTCCGTGGGTGGTAAAATTGAAAAGGCAACTTTATTCTTCAGGTTCAGGATAGCACATTTATATATTTTTTTATGTTTTGGCACTCCTACTCAATAAAAACTTTTATAGAAAAAAAATTGCATTGCTTTATTCTGAGAGCTATAGCTCTTCTATTTTTCTGCTGATGGAGCTGTATGGCGGCTTGTTTTTTTTGTGAGACAAGATGATGTTTACAGCTATACTAATTTTATTTACATTCGTCTTTTTTATGACAAAACTATAGTTTTTGCCTTGTTTTTTATTTTTTTTAATAGTGTTCACTGAAGGGGTTAACTAGTGAGACAGTTTTATAGGTGGGGTCGTTCTGGATGTGATGATACCAAATGTGTACTTTTTTGTTTATTTTTGTTTTTACGTAAACAAATGTATTTATTGGATTCATAATTTTTCTTTTTTTTAACTTTTTATAACTTTTATTTTTTAACGTTTTTACATTGTTCCAGGATGGGACATCAATTTTTCATTGATTGATCACTGATCTAATACTCTGCAATGCTTTCGGCACTTGAAGAAAAATGGGCTTCATGGTCGAAGAAGAAAGCCATTACTTGGCAAATGCCACAAAGTACCTCGCCAACAATAATCAAAACAGCACAGAGATAAGCCTCAAAACTTCTGGAACAAGGTAATTTCGAGTAATGAGACCAAAATGGAACTTTTTGCCCACAACCATAAACGTTACATTTGGATAGAGGTCAACAAGGCATATCATGAAAGGAACAACATTCCTACTGTAAAACACGGAGGTGGATCACTGATGTTTTGGGGATGTGTGAGCTACAAAGGCACAGGAAACTTGGTCAAAGTTGAAGGAAAGATGAATGCAGCACGTTATCTGCATATACAGGAGGCAAATTTGCAATCATCATCCCGGAAGCTGCGCATGGGACATACTTGGATGTTCCAACATGAAAACAATCCAAAAAATAAGGCCAAGTCGACCTATCATTGGCTACAGCAGAACAAAGTGAAGGTTCTGGAGTGGCCATCTCAGTCTCCTGACCTCAATATCATTGAGCCACTCTGGGGAGATCTCAAGCACGCAGTTCATTCTAGACAGCCCAGGAATTTACAGGAACTGGAGGCTTTTTGCCAAGAAGAGTGTGCAGCTTTACCGTCTGAGAAAATAAAGAACCTCGTCCACAACTACCACAAAAGACTTCCTCTCGGGGAGGGTGATGCCATGCCTGAAAATGAGGAGGATCCCTTTGACAGGTAATCTGTACATGCAACATGTTCTGACTCCAGGCCAGAAGAGGGAGCTCTAGACCCAGTTTCAGGGCAGCTTCCCTAGAGATATATATTCTGGCTTGGACGAGGAGTTAGTTAGTTCAGTCTGGAGTTTGTGTGAGACAGAGGAGGAAGGAACAGAGGAGGAAGTAAGGAGCTGGAGGAGAGCTGCGACTGGGCTCTCTCCACGCTGAAGATCAGGAACCAGACACCGGAAGTCCGAGGCTGTGTGGGACTGCATGCCCCACAGCAGAAACCAGAGGGCAGGAGATTGAAAGTAACTTGCCCACATCTAAAGTACAGACCAAAAGTTTGGACACACCTTTTCATTTAAAGATTTTTCTGTATTTTCATGACTATGAAAATTGTAAATTCAAACTGAAGGCATCAAAACTATGAATTAGCACATGTGGAATTATATACTTAACAAAAAAGTGTGAAACAATTGAAAATATGTTTCATATTCTAGGTTCTTCAAAGTAGTCACCTTTTGCTTTCATGACTGCTTTGCACACTCTTGGCATTCTCTTGATGAGGTTCAAGAAGTAGTCACCGGAAATGGTCTTCCAGCAATCTTGAAGGAGTTCCCAGAGATGCTTAGCACTTGTTGGCCCTTTTGCCTTCACTCTGCAGTCCAGCTCACCCCAAACCATCTCGATTGGGTTCAGGTCTTGTGACTGTGGAGGCCAGGTCATCTGGCGTAGCACTCCATCACTCTCCTTCTTGGTCAAATAGCCCTTACACAGCCTGGAGGTGTGTTTGGGGTCATTGTCCTGTTGAAAAATAAATGATGGTCCAACTAAATGCAAACCGGATGGAATAGCATGCCTCTGCAAGATGCTGTGGTAGCCATGCTGGTTCAGTATGCCTTCAATTTTGAATAAATCCCCAACAGTGTCACCAGCGAAGCATCCCCACACCATCACACCTCCTCCTCCATGCTTCACGGTGGGAACCAGGCATGTAGAGTCCATCCGTTCACCTTTTCTGCATCGCACAAAGACACGGTGGTTGGAATCAAAGATCTCAAATTTGGACTCATCAGGCCAAAGCACAGATTTCCACTGGTGTAATGTCCATTCCTTGTGTTCTTTAGCCCAAACAAGTATCTTCTGCTTGTTGCCTGTCCTTAGCAGTGGTTTCCTAGCAGCTATTTTACCATGAAGGCCTAATGCACAAAGTCTCCTCTTAACAGTTGTTTTATAGATGTGTCTGTTGCTAGAACTCTGTATGGCATTGACCTGGTCTCTAATCTGAGCTGCTGTTAACCTGCGATTTCTGAGGCTGGTGACTCAGATAAACTTATCCTCAGAAGCAGAGGTGACTCTTGGTCTTCCTTTCCTGTGGCGGTCCTCATGTGAGCAAGTTTCTTTGTAGCGCTTGATGGTTTTTGCCACTGCAGTTGGGGACACTTTCAAAGTTTTCCCAATTTTTCGGACTGACTGACCTTCATTTCTTAAAGTAATGATGGCCACTCGTTTTTCTTTACTTAGCTGCTTTTTTCTTGCCATAATACAAATTCTAACAGTCTATTCAGTAGGACTATCAGCTGTGTATCCACCAGACTTCTGCTCAACACAACTGATGGTCCCAACCCCATTTATAAGGCCAGAAATCCCACTTATTAAACCTGACAGGGCACACCTGTGAAGTGAAAACCATTTCCGGTGACTACCTCTTGAAGCTCATCAAGAGAATGCCAAGAGTGTGCAAAGCAGTCATCAAAGCAAAAGGTGGCTACTTTGAAGAACCTAGAATATAAGACATAATTTCAGTTGTTTTGATGCCTTCAGTGTGAATTTACAATTTTCATAGTCATGAAAATACAGAAAAATCTTTAAATGAGAAGGTGTGTCCAAACTTTTGGTCTGTACTGTACACCCTGAGGTACAGCAACATACAGAGCCCGGAGTCACTGTGAATAGAGATCCCTATAAAACGGCTCGCGTTGCCTAACATGCAGGTACTTTTCAAAAACCTGACCGGCACATCCAAACATAGACTTAGTGTGAACAGGTGCTGAACCCAGAGTCGCCAACTCGTATATAGTTAAGTAAATAAGGCAGCACACTGCAGCGCTAAAACATGCAAACTTGAAAACACGAAATTTGAACTGCATTACTGCACTAGAAATATGAAAAATGAGAGCTTTTAGCGCATAAAAATTGGCCAATTTTATGTGTACCTGGAAGCCCCTTTACGGCATCTCTCTTATACCAGGTCCTACGCTTGCCTTACCTCGCTGAGAATAAACGTCTCCATCTGAATGGGTACATGTGAAACCTCTTCTTAGACTAAAATTCTCTCTCTCTGTGGAGGGGTATTGGACCTGCTGTAATTAAAACACCTGAAGCTAGGAGGCGGAGTGTTATGACTAGGTGGTCAGGACAATAATGGACCTGGTGGTTAAGAGCACACGGAATGACCTGATAGTTACTGATAATAAGGACGAGCTCTGGGAGGTGGGAACTCTGCTGACCGCAATCCCTAAACCTATCAAACACACTAGAAATAGCCATGGATTGCGCCTAACGCTCCCTATGCAACTTGGCACAGCCTAAGAAACTAGCTAGCCCTGAAGATAGAAAAATAAAGCCTACCTTGCCTCAGAGAAATTCCCCAAAGGAAAAGGCAGCCCCCCACATATAATGACGGTGAGTAAAGATGAAAATACAAACACAGAGATTAAATAGATTTAGCAAAGTGAGGCCCGACTTACTGAACAGACCAAGGATAGGAAAGGTTACTTTGCGGTCAGCACAAAAACCTACAAAAAGACCACGCAGAGGGCGCAAAAAGACCCTCCGCACCGACTCACGGTGCGGAGGCGCTCCCTCTGCGTCCCAGAGCTTCCAGCAAGCAAGACAATAAATTAAATAGCAAGCTGGACAGAAAAATAGCAAACCCAAGAAATACAAGCTGGAACTTAGCTTCTGATGGGAAGACAGGTCACAAGAACGATCCAGGAGTGAACTAGACCAATACTGGAACATTGACAGGTGGCATGCAGCAAAGATCTAAGTGGAGTTAAATAGAGCAGCAGCTTACGAATTAACCTCGTCACCTGTGAAACTCAGAAACACCCACCAGAGGAAGTCCATGGACAGAACCAGCTGAAGTACCATTCATGACCACAGGAGGGAGCCCGACAACAGAATTCACAACAGCGGAGTGCACGATCAGAAGGCTAAAGAATACATTTCAAAAACCTGACCGGCACATCCAAACATAGACTAAGTGTGAACAGGTGCTGAACCCAGAGTCGCCAACTCGTATATAGTTAAGTAAATAAGGCAGCACACTGCAGCGCTAAAACATGCAAACTTGAAAACACAAAATTTGAACTGCATTACTGCACTAGAAATATGAAAAATGAGAGCTTTTAGCGCATAAAAATGGCCAATTTTATGTGTACCTGGTAGCCCCTTTACGGCATCTCTCTTATACCAGGTCCTACACTTATTAAACAGAAGCACAACAAAATACAGCATAATCAAGATTATCTATTGCTGACCAAAAAGAAAGGACTGAATAAACGGACTAGTCGCTAGCAACATGTACCTAAACATGGGTCACAAGGGCCCGAAAAAACGACCTTAAAGTCCATATGATACAAAATGTGAAAAATCTTTATTAATAATAAAACATCATAATGGGACAACCATGGAACAGGTAAGACAAAGGTGCTACACGGTGTACGGGAACGCTGCACCGACTAAGATGTTACACAGGCGTATGGACCCGGGACGGAGTCATAAAAATAACTAAACAGCTGACAGTATTATAAATCTGAGCCTAATGTCATGTGACAGTAAATATACATGCCATCTATACACAGGGACACAGATCCATAGTATAAATAGAGTATAGCTGTCAGAACCCTGTGTATAATGAACAAGTGGCGCAAGGACATAAGAAAAGACATAGGCACATTTTGTATCATATGGACTTTAAGGTCGTTTTTTCGGGCCCTTGTGACCCATGTTTAGGTACAGGTCCTACACTTGCCTTACTTCGCTGAGAATAAACGTCTCCATCTGAATGGGTCCAATACCCCTCCACAGAGAGAGATGGAGACGTTTATTCTCAGCGAGAGATACCCCTCCCATTCAGATGGAGACGTTTATTCTCAGCGAGGTAAGGCAAGCGTAGGACCTGGTATAAGAAAGATGCCGTAAAGGGGCTACCAGGTACACATAAAATTGGCCATTTTTATGTGCTAAAAGCTCTCATTTTTCATATTTCTAGTGCAGTAATGCAGTTCAAATTTCGTGTTTTCAAGTTTGCATGTTTTAGCGCTGCAGTGTGCTGCCCTATTTACTTAACTATATACGAGTTGGCGACTCTGGGTTCAGCACCTGTTCACACTCAGTCTATGTTTGGATGTGCCGGTCAGGTTTTTGAAATGTATTCTTTAGCCTTCTGATCGTGCACTCCGCCTCCTAGCTTCAGGTGTTTTAATCACAGCAGGTCCAATACCCCTCCACAGAGAGAGAGAATTTTAGTCTAGAAGAGGTTTCACATGTACCCATTCAGAGGGAGACGTTTATTCTCAGCGAGGTAAGGCAAGCGTAGGACCTGGTATAAGAGAGGTGCCGTAAAGGGGCTACCAGGTACACATAAAATTGGCCATTTTTATGCGCTAAAAGCTCTCATTTTTCATATTTCTAGTGCAGTAATGCAGTTCAAATTTCGTGTTTTCAAGTTTGCATGTTTTAGCGCTGCAGTGTGCTCCCTTATTTACTTAACATGCAGGTACTGTCTCAGGACAGAGAGTGAGAGACGACCTTGAAAGAAGCCATAGGCAGCAAGGGACTATTATACAGCGCATAGCGGAAGGCTCCCAATCCGACCTGGCAAAGGGAATTCAACTCGTTTCCAGGCTGCCTTGTCTCCACCATCACCTGTTGCTGGTACCCTGGACTGTGGCTGTAAACCACCAGTAAACCAGGTAAAGAGACTGCAACCTTGTGTCCTCTGCTTATTTCTGGCACCACACTATCTTTGCTGACTACACCGGCCCTGAGGACCCAGCTTCACCTGTGGGAAGCCGTACCATCTTTGCTGCAGAGCCATCACTCCCCAGAGGACCCCTTTAAGCAGCGTCGGTCACCCCTGACCGAATACCACAGGTGGCTTCACGGTCATTCTTATTTCTAATAACCCCTTTAAAGACCTTCCCTTTAATTTGGACTCCCAGGGCCACGGACCGGGTCACTGCCACAATGACCACCGCTTTAATGACGACCGGTACTGAGTACCCCTAGGCCTTGAGGGGCACTCTAAATACATGGTATTTAAAAAATGGGATATGTGAACTTTTCATCAGGGTCATTTGGATGTTTTGGGTTGTCATTATGATTTAAAAAGAGAAAACACAGTAGTATGACAATAAATGGCTTCACTCAACCACTAACCATGAGTGGAGAAAAGGTTTTGGTGTTATCATTCATATTCTCTGAAAAAAGGCCAAGAAAGCAAAAATGTTGCCGGGCATGTAAACTTTTGAGTACAACTGTATATGGCGGTTTGTGGGAACACAGCTCATGCAGCGCCATATATATACGGTATACACACGTGGTCAAAATTGTTGGTACCCCTCGTTTAATGACAGAAAAACCCACAATGGTCACAGAAATAACTTGAATCTGACAAAAGTAATAATAAATAAAAGATCTATGAAAATGATCAAATTAAAGTCAGACATTGCTTTTCAACCATGCTTCCACAAAATTAAAAAAAAAAAAAAACTCATGAAATAGGCCTGGACAGAAATGATGGTACCACTAAAAATAATGTGACAAAAGGGACAGGGTAAATCGCGGTGTGTCCGCTAAGTAGCATCACAGATATCTACAATCTTGGAATCAGTGAGTGGGCCTGTATATAGGGCTACAGATACTCACTGTGCTGTTGGTGACATGGTGTGTATCACACTCAACATGAACCAGAGGAAGTGAAGGAAAGATTTGATGAAAATTGATTACAAATCAAAGAGACGGAAAATACAAATGGTAACAAAAGAGCCCAGAAAAACTTCTACACAGATTAAAGGTGAACTTCAAGCTCAAGAAACATCAGTGTCAGATCGCACCATCCGTCATTGTTTGACCCAAAGTAGACTTCATGGGAGATGACCAAGGAGGACACCATTGTTGAAAAAAAATCATAAAAAAGCCAGACTGGAATTTGCCAAACTACATGTTGACAAGCCACAAAGCTTCTGGGAGAATGTCCTATGGACAGAAGAGACAAGAAATGGAACTTTTTGGCAAGGCAAATTACCTCTATGTTCACAGATGAAAAAAGAAGCATATCAAGAAAAGAACACTGTCCCTACTGTGAAACATGGTGGAGGCTCTGTTATGTTCTGGGGCTGCTATGCTGCATCTGGCACAGGGTGTCCAGAATCTGTGCAGGGCACAATGAAATCTCAAGACTATCAAGGGATTCTAGAGAGAAATGTGCTGCCCAGTGTCAGAAAGCTTGGTCTCAGTCGCAGGTCATGGGTCTTGCAACAGGATAATGACCCAAAACACACAGCTAAAAACACCCAAGAATGACTAAGAGGAAAACATTGGACTATTCTGAAGTGGCCTTCTATGAGCCCTGAGATAAATCCTATTGAGCATATTTGGAAAGAGCTGAAACATTCCGTCTGGAAAAGGCAACCTTCAAACACGAGACAACTGGAGCAGTTTGCTCTTGAGGAGTGGGCCAAAATACCTGTCGAGAGGTGCAGAAGTCTCATTGACAGTTACAGGAATCATTTGATTACAGTGATTGCCTCAAAAGGTTGTGCAACAAAATATTAAGTTAAGGGTACCATCATTTCTGTCCAGGTCTATTTCATGAGTTTTATTTTTTTTTTTTTAATTCTGTGGAAGGATGGTTGAAAAGCAATGTCTGACTTTCATTTGTTCATTTTCATAGATCTTTTATTTATTACTACTTTGTCAGATTCAAGTTATTTCTGTCACAATTGTGGGGTTTTTCTGTCATTAAACGAGGCGTACCAACAATTTTGACCACATGTGTATAGTGCATGTTGGGAAGTCTGGCAAAGTTAACCCTGCCCTTAACATACCAACAGTCTAATATCTTAACCAGAAGCATGAGACACCCATGATGTCAGGCACTAAATATCATATAATTTAAATATGAGAGAATACCACTAATCGCCTGGGGACTAAAGTGAGCCAAAAGGAAAATCAAAACCAAGGCTTCCATACCTTATCAAATTTTGGAGGACAGTGTCTATTCTTATTCACCACCCTCTCATAGGAAGCTGCAGTATTTACCATATTGTCCCAGTGTGAATTCCGCGGGGGTCTTACAACCCAAGAATGTTGGTGAATCGGAGACCATTATCCGTGAGGCATAGAGTCAAATTCCCCAGGAACACTTCCAGATGCTGATTATCCATCCATCGCCATAGCAGCAGGTCATAACAGCCAAAGACGCTCTACTAAGTATTAAAGACACTTGCCATGAAGGGACATCATTCTGAGACTGCAGTAAAAGTTTAATTTTTTTATGAATTTGGAGAAACTACAAATTAGATTTGTTCTGCTACATAAATATTCATTGTTTAATTTATTTAGCAAAATTTGCACATTTACTGCACTAATAATTCTACTTCGCAATGGAGGTTGAATAGTTTTAATTCTAACTGTATATATAAGCGCTTTCCAAAGTTCCACAAACCAAAATGACATTTTACATCAGTTTCTTTTAGTCAAGGCTTAATGTTGTAAACACGTCTGCGTCCAGCGAGCTCTCGTTTTTACCTCCTCACTTTCTCTGGTCCCCGTCTGTCTCCACCCCAGGTCCCTCTGTCATAATACGTGTGGACTTTGCTCTTCTCTGACAAACAGGTCCTGACACATTAACCAATGTACTCTCCACTACCAGTTCATGCTATAGGGGGATGACCACTAAATTACAGAAAGTGACCACTGGTTGTATGCAATGTAAAATGTATACATCCTATTTTATTAATTTAGCCATATTAAACTGATACAGCAGAGCTGTGTATGTAATCCCATCATGGTGACTATGTGGGTCTATTATACTGTATGGAGCACTATGTGGGGCCATTATACTGTATGGTACACTATGTGGAACCCGTTATACTGTGGAGCACTATGTGGGCCATTATAATGTGGAGCACTGTGTGGGGCCATTATACTATATGAAGCAATATATAGGAGTATTATCATGTATGGAGCACTATTTGGGGCTATTAAACTGTATGGGGCACTATGTGTGGTCTATTATACTGTAGAGCACTATGTGGGTCCATTATAATATATGGTACACTATGTGGGGCCATTATACTGTGGAGCACTATGTGGGGCAATTATACTGTATGGGCACTATTTGAGGTCCACTATACTGTATGGAGCACTATGTGAGGTCATTATACTGTATGGAACATTATGTGGGGCCATTATACTGTATGGTACACTATGTGGGGTAATTATACTGTGGAGCACTATGTGGGGCCATTATACTACATGGAGCAATATGTGGGTCCATTATACTGTGGAACACTATATGGGGCCATTATAGCGTGGAGCACTATGTGGGGGCATTATTGTGTGGAGCACTATATGGGGCCATTGTACTGTGTGGAACAATATGTGGGACATTATCGTGTGGAGCACTATGTGGGGCCATTATACTGTATGGTACACTATGTGAGGCCTATTATACTGTGGAGTGCTACTGTATGTGGGGCCATTAGGCCGGCGTCACACTCAGCGTAAGACAATACGGTCCGTATATTACGGCCGTAATACGCTGAAAAGTCCCCAAAATAGTGGTCCGTAGCTCCTCCGTAGGCAGGGTGTATCAGCGTATTTTGCGCATGGCATCCTCCATATGTAATCCGTATGGCATCCGTACTGCGTGTTTTTCTCGCAGGCTTGCAAAACCGACATACGGCTATACAAGGGATCCATGTGTAAAAAAAAACAAAAAACATATATACTGTGTATATATATACAGTGGGGCAAAAAAGTATTTAGTCAGTCAGCAATAGTGCAAGTTCCACCACTTAAAAAGATGAGAGGCGTCTGTAATTTACATCATAGGTAGACCTCAACTATGGGAGACAAACTGAGAAAAAAAAATCCAGAAAATCACATTGTCTGTTTTTTTAACATTTTATTTGCATATTATGGTGGAAAATAAGTATTTGGTCAGAAACAAAATTTCATCTCAATACTTTGTAATATATCCTTTGTTGGCAATGACAGAGGTCAAACGTTTTCTGTAAGTCTTCACAAGGTTGCCACACACTGTTGTTGGTATGTTGGCCCATTCCTCCATGCAGATCTCCTCTAGAGCAGTGATGTTTTTGGCTTTTCGCTTGGCAACACGGACTTTCAACTCCCTCCAAAGGTTTTCTATAGGGTTGAGATCTGGAGACTGGCTAGGCCACTCCAGGACCTTGAAATGCTTCTTACAAAGCCACTCCTTCGTTGCCCTGGCAGTGTGCTTTGGATCATTGTCATGTTGAAAGACCCAGCCACGTTTCATCTTCAATGCCCTTGCTGATGGAAGGAGGTTTGCACTCAAAATCTCACGATACATGGCCCCATTCATTCTTTCATGTACCCGGATCAGTCGTCCTGGCCCCTTTGCAGAGAAACAGCCCCAAAGCATGATGTTTCCACCACCATGCTTTACAGTAGGTATGGTGTTTGATGGATGCAACTCAGTATTCTTTTTCCTCCAAACACGACAAGTTGTGTTTCTACCAAACAGTTCCAGTTTGGTTTCATCAGACCATAGGACATTCTCCCAAAACTCCTCTGGATCATCCAAATGCTCTCTAGCAAACTTCAGACGGGCCCAGACATGTACTGGCTTAAGCAGTGGGACACGTCTGGCACTGCAGGATCTGAGTCCATGGTGGCGTAGTGTGTTACTTATGGTAGGCCTTGTTACATTGGTCCCAGCTTTCTGTAGTTCATTCACTAGGTCCCCCCGCGTGGTTCTGGGATTTTTGCTCACCGTTCTTGTGATCATTCTGACCCCACGGGGTGGGATTTTGCGTGGAGCCCCAGATCGAGGGAGATTATCAGTGGTCTTGTATGTCTTCCATTTTCTAATTATTGCTCCCACTGTTGATTTCTTCACTCCAAGCTGGTTGGCTATTGCAGATTCAGTCTTCCCAGCCTGGTGCAGGGCTACAATTTTGTTTCTGGTGTCCTTTGACAGCTCTTTGGTCTTCACCATAGTGGAGTTTGGAGTCAGACTGTTTGAGGGTGTGCACAGGTGTCTTTTTATACTGATAACAAGTTTAAACAGGTGCCATTACTACAGGTAATGAGTGGAGGAAAGAGGAGACTCTTAAAGAAGAAGTTACAGGTCTGTGAGAGCCAGAAATCTTGATTGTTTGTTTCTGACCAAATACTTATTTTCCACCATAATATGCAAATAAAATGTTAAAAAAACAGACAATGTGATTTTCTGGATTTTTTTTTCTCAGCTTGTCTCCCATAGTTGAGGTCTACTTATGATGTAAATTACAGACGCCTCTCATCTTTTTAAGTGGTGGAACTTGCACTATTGCTGACTGACTAAATACTTTTTTGCCCCACTGTATATACTAGATTGTGGCCCGATTCTAACACATCGGGTATTCTAGAATATGCATGTCCCGGTAGTATATGGACAAAGATGATTCCAGAATTCGCGGCAGACTGTGCCCGTCGCTGATTGGTCGAGGCAACCTTTATGACATCATCGTCGCCATGGCAACCATTATGACATCTACGTCGATACTGTGCCCGTTGCTGATTGGTCGAGGCCGCGGAATGTCTACGTCCTTTATGACATCATCGTCGCCATGGCAACCATTATGACATCTACGTCGATACTGTGCCCGTTGCTGATTGGTCGAGGCCTGGCGGCCTCGACCAATCAGATGCGGGATATCTACGTCCTTTATGACATCATCGTCGCTGTGCCCGTCGCTGATTGGTCGAGGCCTGGCAGCCTCGACCAATCAGAGACGTGGGATTTCCAGGACAGACAGACAGACAGAAAGACAGACAGACAGAAAGACAGACAGACGGAAAAACCCTTAGACAATTATATATATACTAGATGGCAGCCCGATTCTAAAGAATCGGGAGTCTAGAATCCATATATACTTTATTTATTCAAATGTAAGAATAATACAATTAATAAATAATAGTAAGAAAGAACAAAAAATGGCTGCACTTACCAGGCGCTTGCATCTATCCTCTGTACTCTTGTTAACACGCTGTTTGCGCTTACGTGAGGCATCGACGGCTTTTCGCTCTGCATCATTACCATACTTTATATCAGACCTGATCTTACGTGCGCCATCAGCAGCTTTGGGCTCTGTGTCATTAGTATACTTAACAGTATCCAGGCACTTGCATCTATCCTCTGTACTCTTGTTAACACGCTGTTTGCGCTTACGTCCGGCATCGGCGGCTTTTCGCTCTGCATCATTACCATACTTTATATCAGACCTGATCTTACGTGCGCCATCATAAGCTTTGGACTCTGTGTCATTAGTATACTTAACAGTGTCCATGCGCTTGCATCTATCCTCTGTACTCTTGTTAGCACGCTGTTTGCGCTTACGTGCGGCATCGGCGTCTTTTTGCTCTGCATTATTAGTATACTTTCTATCAGACCTAATCTTACGTGCGCCATCAGCAGCTTTGGGCTCTGTGTCTTTAGTATCCTTACTATTAGAGCTCATGTTGGCTAAGCTAAACAGCTTTAAGCTTGGTGGTGGCAAACAACAGGTTAATAAGAGGCAGTGTCAGGTAGTAGGAAAATAGCCAGTTAATAATAGGCAATAGTTCTTTGCAGGAATGCAGATATTAATAAATAGGCAGTTTACATTGCAGAGAAATTGCTGGGCAATAATGGACAATGTCCTTATGTGGCAAATAATAGAGCAATATACCCAATGTGGCAAAGAAGAGGTTAATAAACGGCAGTCTCTCAGTATAACAGTCAGTGAATAATAGGCAGTATATGGAGAAAACACCAAACAAAAGTTCAAAATTGGTGTGAAAATGTCACTGAACCACTTCACAACTAAATATATATAGTTTTGGTAAATGGTATTATCATTTTTTTGACGAAATTCGGCAGGAGCTTGAAGAGCAACGTCACTGGGCCCGCCTCCACGCAGTAGAAACTTGCTGTGAGGTAAAAATTCAAAAATCACACCAAAATGGCGGGCGGAGTGTGTCACAGTACGGCACGTTTCTGATTGGTCGCTCGCAGCAGGCGGCAACCAATCAGACACTGGACACTGTTGATGTCACTTATCTCCGGACATTAGCTCTGGACATTAGCTCCGGACAGGAAGTAGTATTCTAGGCAATTATATATTAGACTAGATTGTGGCCCGATTCTAACGCATCGGGTATTCTAGAATATGCATGTCCCCGTATTATATGGACAATGATGATTCCAGAATTCGCGGCAGACTGTGCCCGTCGCTGATTGGTCGATGCAACCTTTATGACATCATCGTCGCCATCGCAACCATTAAGACATCTACGTCGATACTGTGCCCGTCGCTGAATCAGAAACGTGAGATGTCTACGTCCTTTATGACATCATCGTCGCTGTGCCCGTTGCTGATTGGTCGAGGCCGCCAGTATATACTATATACAGGAGGAGATGACACACAGGTATATACTATATACAGGAGGAGATGACACACAGGTATATACTATATACAGGAGGAGATGGCACACAGGTATATGCTATATACAGGAGGAGATGACGCACAGGTATATACTATATAAAAGAGGAGATGACACACAGGTATATACAGGAGGAGATGACATACAGCAGGTACATACTATATACAGGGGAGATGACATACAGGTATATACTATATACCAGAGAATACATGCGGGATATCTACGTCCTTTATGACATCATCGTCGCTGTGCCCGTCGCTGATTGGTCGAGGCCTGGCAGCCTCGACCAATCAGAGACGTGGGATTTCCAGGACAGACAGACAGACAGAAAGACAGACAGACAGAAAGACAGACAGACGGAAAAACCCTTAGACAATTATATATATACTAGATTGTGGCCCGATTCTAACGCATCGGGTATTCTAGAATATGCATGTCCCCGAAGTATATGGACAATGATGATTCCAGAATTTGCAGCAGACTGTGCCCGTCGCTGATTGGTCGAGGCAACCTTTATGACATCATCGTCGCCATGGCAACCATTATGACATCATCGTCGCTGTGCCCGTTCCTGGCGGTCTCGACCAATCAGAGACGCGGGATGTCTACGTCCTTTATGACATCATCGTCGCTGTGCCCGTTGCTGATTGGTTGAGGCCTGGCGGCCTCGACCAATCAGAGACGCGGGATTTCTACGTCGATGCTGTGCCGGTCTCTGATTGGTCGAGGCCTGGCGGCCTCGACCAATCAGAGACGCGGGATTTCCAGGACAGACAGACAGACAGACAGACAGATGGAAAAACCCTTAGACAATTATATATATAGATATATATATATATATATATATATATATATATACCTATTCTATGTGTACACATTTATTCTACCTATTCTACCTATTCTACTGTAAGCTTACAGTGTGATTTTACTGTACACCGCACTGAATTGCCGGCTTTTCTCTCTAACACCGCTGCGTATTTCTCGCAAGTCACACTGCTGGTCTGTGTGTAATCCGTATTTTTCTGGCCCCCATAGACTTTCATTGGCGTTTTTTTGCGCAATACGGTGACAAACGCAGCATGCTGTGATTTTATACGGCCGTAGAAAGCCGTATAATACTGATCAGTAAAATACGGCAGATAGGAGCAGGGGCATAAAGAATAATTGGGACGTTTGTTAGGCGTGTTTTACGGACGTATTTTATGCGCTCATACGTCCGTAAAACTCGCTAGTGTGACGCCGGCCTTATACTGTGGAGCACTATGTTAGGGCTATTATACTGTGGAGCCATTGTAGTGTGGAGCACTATGTGGGGCCATTATACTGTGTGGAGCAATATGTGGGGATACTGTGGAGCCATTGTAGTGTGGAGCACTATATAGAGCCATTATAGTGTGGAGCACTATGTGGGGCCATTATACTGTATGGTACATTATGTGGGGCCTACAGTACTGTGGAGCGCTATGTGGTGCACATTATACTGCGGAGCACTATGAAGGGCCATTATACTGTTGCACTATGTGGGGCCAATATACTCTATGGTACACTACGTAGTGCACATTATACTGTGGAGCATTATGTGGGGAGGTTATACTGTGGAGCACTATGTGGGGCCATTATACTCTATGGTACACTATGTGGTGCACAAAATACTGTGGAGCACTATGTGGGGCTACTATACTGTATTGAGCACTATGTGGGGCCATTATACTGTGGAGGACTATGTGGGGCCATTATACTGGGGAGCACTACGTGGGGCAACTATACTGTATTGAGCACTATGTGGGGCAGGGTCACACATTACATACAGTACGTTACATACTGCGTATCCAATCTCATCTTGTGTGATACACTCTGCTGAGCCCAACATCTAATTCCATCATGTGATACACTACACTGAGCCCTTTATCTAGTCCCAGCATGTGTTACTCTAAGCGTATCATATATAAACGTATCCTATAGCACCACTCTATATAATGGACCTCACACTTTATTGAGGCTCCCGACAGAAATCCCTACAGGTTATGAAGGTTCCCACAGAAAGTGCTGCACTGTATGAGGGCCCCGACAGTAGCAACTACAATGTAAGAGGCCCCCATATTTTATGATGCATCCACAGTCACATCATGCCTCCATACTTTGGAACCCCCTTATGGTTTAATTAATAAAAAAAAATCATTTACTCCCCTAAAACAGAGGCCGTATGCCCTGGACATCAGACGTCCAACGCATTGATATCACCGTATTGGGTGTCTGACGTCCTGTGCATGTGCCGATGCTTCTGTCTCTGCAGCACTCTGCCGTTCTGTAGACTGCAGGCATAAAGCGACTTGTTGGCTACAGAAAGGAGAGCGCAGTGCAAAGAGGCAGTCTCCCTGCTCTAACTACCACACAACTTAACTATGTTGGTATGCTTCCGGGTAGGCCCCTTTGAGCAAACACCCCTCTCCCTCCCCAATGCCACCAGACGCCCCCCTTATGCTACTGCTGTGGGTAAATTACAGTAGATGTTTACTTCATGATGGGGAAGATTTACTGAAACAGTCTAAATTTTAGGCTGTGTAAATGTGTAAACTTAAAGGGACACTGTCACCTGAATTTGGAGGGAACAATCTTCAGCCATAGAGGCGGGGTTTTCGGGTGTTTGATTCACCCTTTCCTTACCCGCTGGCTGCATGCTGGCTGCAATATTGGATTGAAGTTCATTCTCTGTCCTCCATAGTACATGCCTGCACAAGGTAATCTTGCCTTCAGTGCTTTTTTTTAAAAAAGTTTTGTTTAATTTGACACCATTTGGTACATGATTTTGCTACATAACCCACACCTCTTTTACGCAAAACCTGCCCCCTTTTCCCACTCAACAACATCCTCTTCCAAATGAGTTGCAAAAAGTTTCTATATACATAATAGAAGTAGTGAAAGGTTTGTAAGGATTATTTTGTTTTATGCTCACGTGCAAATTGCACTTGAGTTCTGGCACATTTAGCTTAGTATATCTATTTTACTGACTGCACTGATGCCTGTCAAGCTGTAATTTTCTTTCAAAACTGTTTCACTAAACTTTCCCCCCCTGTGCATGGTGTTCTATGTCTCTGCCACCCCTCAGAAGCCGGCATGCTATACCTTGCACTCCTCTATGGTCATTACATGTGGGGGATGGTCAAGGCATCTATGAGGCACTGAAGATAAGTAGCTCAAATGATTGCAGTCTAGGGAAAAGAAGCCACCAAAAGTTCAGACAGGGCTTTTTTGCAGCATTTTTTGCTGCTTTTTTATGCTAATTTTCAGCTGCTTTTTACAGTACCAGCAAAGCCTAAAGGTACCTTCACACATAACGATATCGTTAACGATATCGTTGCTTTTTGTGACGTAGCAACGATATCGTTAAGGAAATCGTTCTTCGTTCTGTGTGACAGCGAACAACGATCAGGCCCCTGCTGTGATGTCGTTGGTCGCTGAATAAAGTCCAGAACTTTATTTCGTCGCTGGATCTCCCGCAGACATCGCTGAATCAGCGTGTGTGACACCGATTCAGCGATGTCTTCACTGGTAACCAGGGTAAACATCGGGTTACTAAGCGCAGGGCCGCGCTTAGTAACCCGATGTTTACCCTGGTTACCAGCGTAAAAGTAAAAAAAAAAAACACTACATACTTACCTACCGCTGTCTGTCCCCGGCGCTGTGCTCTGCACTCCTCCTGTACTGGCTGTGAGCGTCGGTCAGCCGGAAAGCAGAGCGGTGACGTCACCGCTCTGCTTTCCGGCCGCTGTGCTCACAACCAGTGCAGGAGGAGTGCAGAGAAGCAGAGCGCCGGGGACAGACAGCGGTAGGTAAGTATGTAGTGTTTGTTTTTTTTACTTTTACGCTGGTAACCAGGGTAAACATCGGGTTACTAAGCGCGGCCCTGCACTCAGTAACCCGATGTTTACCCTGGTTACCCGGGGACCTCGGGATCGTTGGTCGCTGGAGAGCTGTCTGTGTGACAGCTCTCCAGCGACCAAACAGCGACGCTGCAGTGATCGACATAGTTGTCGGTATCGCTGCAGCGTCGCTGAGTGTGAAGGTACCTTAAAGGGACACTGTCACCTGAATTTGGAGGGAACAATCTTCAGCCATGGAGGCGGGGTTTTTGGGGTGTTTGATACACCCTTTCCTTACCCGCTGGCTGCATGCTGGCTGCAATATTGGATTGAAGTTCATTCTCTGTCCTTCATAGTACACACCTGCGCAAGGCAAGATTGCCTTGTGCAGGCATGTACTACATAGGACAGAGAATGAACTTTCATCCAATATTGCAGCCAGCATGCAGCCAGCGGGTAAGGAAAGGGTGAATCAAACATCCGAAAACCCCGCCTCCATGGCTGAAGATTGTTCCCTCCAAATTCAGGTGACAGTGTTCCTTTAAGAGATTTCAGAAATCTCATGCACACACATTGGTTTTTTGTGTCATCAGTATTTTGTGCTTTGCAGCGTTTTTTTTTTTACATAGGGCATGTTATTTCTTTCAGCGTTTTTCACCCATTGACTTGAAAGGGTGGTGAAAAAACGCTGCAAATGCGCAAGGTTGACTTTTCTTGCAGTGCATTTGCTGCAGAAAAGTCAAGGAGACCGGATGTGATGTCACATTCGGCTCTGCTACATCTAGATTGCAGGTTGCATGATGCGTCCATGCAGCCTGTCATCCAGCAGAGCGGACCCGATCCGCATTCACTTGAATGGGGGGTCCGACATTAGTGTTTGACACGCTGTCATATGCATGACAGAGCGGCAAACACCGCTTCTGATCGGCGGGGAAACCATCCCCGCCGGTCAGAGAGCCACGGCTCCCCGCTGTAATAAGACAGCAGGAGCGCTCAGCTGTGATCGGAAGTATAAACTCACCCCAAATCACTGGTGTCTGTGTCAGCTGATGGGACTACTGCTCCCATCATCTGACACCTACAGCCACTAATTAAAGTGAGAGCAGGAGCCGTGGATGGGAGTTTTCATCTGCCGCTCCTGCGCTATAAGTAATTAAAAAAAAAAAACAGTGTGGGTCCCCCCCTAATTTTAATAACCAGCCAGACAAAACTCACAGCTGGGGGCTGCAAACCTCAGCTGTCAGCTTCAGCAAGGCCAGTTATAAAGAATAGAGAGGTCCTCACGCTTTTGTTTTAAATTATTTAAATAAATAATTTAAAAAAACGGCGTGGGGTCTCCCCCATTTTTTACATCCAGACTTACTAAAGCACACACCTGGGGGCTGGTATTCTCAGGCTGGTAAGGGGCCATGGATATAGGCCCCCCAACCTAAAAATAGCAGCCCGCAGCTGCCCAGAAAAGGCGCTTTGCCAGACTCTTCCCACTTGCCCTGTAGTGGTGGCAAGTGGGGTAACAAGGGGTTAATATCACCTTGTTATTGTAATGTGACATTAAGCCGGCTTAGTAATAGAGAGGTGTCAATAAGACACCTATCCATTACTAATCCTATACCAGTTAAAGGGTTAAATAAACACACACACACACACACACACAGGCAGAAAAATGTCTTTTAATGAAATAAAACACCACACAGTTTTGCAATCTTTATTATTCTGCCATTCCAAAGCGAAGCCCTCGATCTTCTGAAATAAAAATAAAATAAAAAAGCAAAAGTATACTTCCTGACCTGTCGCAGTCAAATATAACGAGTGTCCCACGCAGTATCTGGGGGAGATAAAGCTTACACCATGGAGTGCTGCTAATGAGGCCGCTCCCGACTGTAAGCTATTGGGGAATGAAGGAGACGCAGCGGGCGCAGGCTCAGTAACTAGAGGTGACGTCATGAGCCTGCGCTCCCTCACAGCCTGACCTGAGGTAACCTCTGTACCGTGGGAAAATGCCGGGGAAAAGGATACCGCAGGTAATGTATCTATTCTGTTCTATCAGTCTATCTATTATATCAATCTATTTAATCAATCTATCTATCCTATCAATCTTTCTATCAATCTATCTATTCTATCAATCTATCTATTCTATCTTATTCATTCTATCTACAGGAAGTTTTTTTTTTCTCTGTGTGCACTCAACTTTATTGGCATGCACAAAGAGAAAAAACACATGAAAAAACGCACCTAAACCTGTGTTTTTGGCGCAGCTTCTTACCTGCCAACATGATCAGGTTTTGCTGCGGAAAAAAAAGCAGCAAAAACCCCTTGTGTGAACTTACCCAAAATGTGGATTGTACCATATTCGTTCTGTTGCTCTGAAAATACTACTCAAAAGCCTGTTTTGTTTTGTTTTTGTGATCCCAGAATAAATTAATCACGAAGAACTATCCTAAGTTACAATGTTGGGCAAGCAATGTTGGCTGCAGCCTGGGTCTTCCTTTAAAGTGAAGGCCATGGCATAATTTGAGGTCTGACCTCTAGGATCTCCGCTAACTCCAACAACTTGGCTGTTTAAAGGGAGCGTGTTATGTCCTCACATGCTATTACTCTGCACTGCAAATATAGAGTTCATCTGCAGGTTAATTACGTTACAACGCTGTACACCCATCTTAGGGCTCATACACATACAGTACTCACCTTCGAGAAACTCGGATGAGTCTCACACGTCAATACCCGGCACTCGGATCGGAGCGTGCAGCCGCATAGCAATACATACAGCCGCACGCTCCGCTCCTGAGTGCTGGGTGCAGTGCCAGGTATTAACATGCGAGACTCATCCGAGGATCTCGCAGGTGAGTATGAGTCCTTACTGAAAGTGCAGCTATCGGGATAAAAAAAATAGCCACTCCCCTCTCCTATATATTCTCATCTCTGGCAATCTGGATTGTTAGTACTAAATCTTGTACTGTCGGGTGAAGGAGTGGAGTTTTTGCTGTTCGGTAGAGGCGTTTTTGGTGAATAGTTCTGTGATTGCTTGATGTTTTGGCTGTTTGCAATCCCTTGTCCTCTCCTATTTAGTTTCCCTACCTTTTCTACCCAGTGTGGGCTCTGTGGTCTGTGAGTCCATATTTGTATGATTGCTATATTAAGATATCCCTGTACGTCCTTCCTTGTTTGACTGGTTTGTGTCTATATGTAAACTGTTCCTCACCACTTCCCTGGGAGGAGGAGGGGACAGATGGGGGGTGATTCAGGAGTACAGCAAGGTAGATGGCCCCAGCATCTTCACCATCAGATGTAACCTGGGAAGCAGGGTTAGCTAGGGTGCCCCTAGTGTCAGGGAAAGGGTAGGAGCCCCTGGTAAGATCAGACAACAGAATCATGACAACAAGTTTCCAAAAAGGAGTTGTGATTGTCAGAACCCGACCAGGTGAGCACACTCTGCTTTTATCTCATCCTTTGTTAATTGGATAAGACCCTATTGCGCTTTTTGTCTTTCCAAATTTTTATTTCATTTGAGTAGGCAACAGAGCAGAATCCTGACAGTTGTAGTGCAGCGGGGTTGATGCAGTGTGACAGATAGGCAGTGACCACAGGAACGTTCAAAACAAATGTCTTTTAATGTCCAAAGAAACTTACAACTGGAACACAAAAGGTATCCTCCAGATCGCAGCTGGGAATCAAGAACGTCCGTATCGGAGACTGGTTGCCATAGGCGACTGCACTGCTGTGTCACGCTGGGGGGTGCCAGGCCTTTTGGCTCCATGTTGCTTCACACAGGCTAAGCTTTGCAGAGCCTACTGCTCTGCGAGTTTGCAAACCAAGACTGACAAACCCAATCCTTTGCTACAGGGTTTTTACAAGGAATCTGTGGCCATAGGCCACTTGTAAAACCTGGCCGGGAGGAAGCGGACCACCCCAATACCATCCTGTAGTTCGCTCTAAAAATAAAAGCTCATGGTGGGTTTTCTTAAATCTGCCTTGGGCAAATAGCTTGCCCAAGACCAAAACTTACTTTTATTTTGCATTGCAATCACAGCTGTGCCTGTGACTGCAATCCACTCCAGAAGCCTCAATATGCTTTTAGGCGCATCCTGGGGGACACATAGCGACCCTCGCATATGACCTCGCTCACTGCCTCACACAGTGTACATGTTGCACACAAACAGAATTAATCAATCTGCACAGTGACTCGGTGGTTAGCACTGCACTGGGGGTCCTAGGTTCAAATCCCACCAGGAACAACATCTGCAAGGAGTTTGTATATTCTTCTTGTTTGCTTGGGTTTCCTTCAGATTCTCTGCTTTTCTCCGACACTGCAAAGACATACTGATAGGTAATCTAGATTGTGAGCCCCAAAGGGGATGGGAATGATAATGCCTATAAAAAGCTGTGGAATTAATGTTGCTACATAAGTAAGCTAAATAAATAATACCAAATCTGCAGTCGTAGAGTGAATGCAAAAAAAAACTCTTTAAAGACTGAAATGTGGTCTGTGTTTAACAAGAACGCTTTGGGGAGGTGAATTACCCTGCGGTGGATTTTTTTGCGGAAAGTTTGGCAACTTTCTCATCCATCTAAACCTCATTGGCACTGATTTTCATCTCCGAAATGTTTGCAAGAGATTCTTCATAATGGGAATTAATGCTTAATGTGCAGAACATCTATTTGAGATAACTTGTTAAGGTGCCGCTTTTTTGTGCATAATTTATGTCCAACCTCAATCAAACTGAGATAGCAGCATGCAAATCTACACTTTGCATTAGTGCAAATAATCCTAGAGACCCTCATGTGATCTGAGTTTGGAAATCAGCAGAAAATGTAGTCTTGTCTTTCGGCATTGAGTACATGCTGTATAATTGTCTCCCCTCAGGGATGACCTTTGTCCACAATTACACATTTCCCCTCCCTCCATAGCCAAATCCTGCCTGTCTGACAGTGAGTGGCTCCCTGTGAAGGAGTGTGCAGGGAAGGAGCCTATAGAGGAGCAGAGCACATACACAGCCCATACCCCTATAGGTGTCCCAGCATATAAAACTGTGTGATGTGGCTGTGCCCGCCCCGCCTCTCACCAGTCTGCCTGCCACCCTAGAGCCACCACACCAGTAAGTGCAATCTGTAGGGATTCCTATACTGTATGCATGTGTAATAGGAGGGATTGATTCTATATACTGGCTGCATTAATGTATATGTCTAGAAGAAGCGCAGTGATGCTCCACAGTTGGATATAAGCAGATCAACCATATTGACGTGTGTATATGTATATAGTGGGTGCGGTGACGTGCTCTACAGGATGAGCTGTATCAGTGTAGAAGTTCTTGGTGCAGAGATCTGCAGGAATCATATTAGGGAGATGTATTTATTTTGGGGGAGGGGGTTCCTGGTAGACATCACACCTACACCCTGTTTTTGTAATGTTCTTGTTTGCCTTTACATACAGAGGCCGTGTTATCGGAAAGATGTGCCATGATCAGTGGGGTACAACCTCCAACCACTTTTGATCACCTAGATGGCTTTTTCATGGTGCAGTTTTGCACTGATTACCATAATTTTAAGGATTGGTGATAGACCAGAATCTGCACTCTCCCCAATTGATCGGACGGTGATGGCACTTTTAGTAGTGGGGCACCCTTTTCATGCAGCTAACCAGGATTAGAAAAGAGGTCTACTTGTCTAAAAACAGTGCCACTTTAATCCATGGATGTGACTGGTACTGCAGCTCAGCCCAATTTATTTGTGTGGGGCTGATCTATAGGCACCAAATTACAAAAATAGTGACTTACTTGGAGGCAATTGAATGTAGGCTACTGTTTGCCATTTAACACCAGGGAGAAGCGAACTATTCTGTAATTATGTGTGTCTGGTCACAGTTCTTATTGGAGGCTGTATATAGAAATGTAAGTATTTTTCTACCATTCAGCTGTTTATTGTAGACTAGATGGTGGCCCGATTCTAACGCATCGGGTATTCTAGAATATGCATGTCCTCGTAGTATATTGCCCAGTCACATAGTATATTGCCCAGCCACGTACTATAGTGCCCAGTCACGTAGTATATTGGCCAGCCACTTACTATATTGCCCAGCCACGTAGTATATTGCCCAGCCACGTAGTATATTGCCCAGCCACGTAGCATATTGCCCAGCCACGTAGCATATTGCCCAGCCACGTAGCATATTGCCCAGCCACGTAGTATATTGCACAGCGACGTAGTATATTGCACAGCGACGTAGTATATTGCACAGCGACGTAGTATATTGCCCAGTCACATAGTATACAGCACAGACACGTAGTATATTGCCCAGCCACGTAGTATATTGCCCTGCCACGTAGTATATTGCCCTGCCACGTAGAATATTGCCCAGCCACGTAGCATATTGCCCAGTCACGTAGCATATTGCCCAGTCACGTAGCATATTGCCCAGTCACGTAGCATATTGCCCAGTCACGTAGCATATTGCCCAGTCACGTAGCATATTGCCCAGTCACGTAGCATATTGCCCAGTCACGTAGTATATTGCACAGCGACGTAGTATATTGCACAGCTACGTAGTATATTGCGCAGCGACGTAGTATATTGCACAGCGACGTAGTATACAGCACAGAGCCATGTAGTATATTGCCCAGTCACATAGTATACAGCACAGACACGTAGCATATTGCCCAGCCACGTAGTATATTGCCCAGCCACGTAGTATATTGCCCTGCCACATAGTATATTGCCCTGCCACGTAGTATATTGCCCAGTCACGTAGTATATTGCCCAGTCACCTAGTATATTGCCCAGTCACCTAGTATATTGCCCAGTCACCTAGTATATTGCCCAGTCATGTAGTATATTGCACAGCCACGTAATATACAGCACAGAGCCACGTAGTATATTGCCCAGTCATGTAGTATATTGCCCAGTCACGTAGTATATTGCACAGCCACGTAATATACAGCACAGAGCCACGTAGTATATTGCACAGCGACGTAGTATACAGCACAGAGTCACGTAGTATATTGCCCAGTCACGTAGTATATAGCACAGACACGTAGTATATTGCCCAGCCAGGTAGTATATTGCCCAGTCACGTATGTAACAGATTAAAAAATAAAAAAGAAACATACTCACCATCCGAAGAGCCTGTTGTAGTTCCGGCGCTTGTGTGCGGTGTCCGGTCCCAGGATTGGTATGAGCGCAGGACCTTCCATGACGTCGTGGTCACATGACCGTGACGTCGCGGTCACATGACCGTGACGTCATGGAAGGTCCTTCTCCCATAGTATCTCTGGAAGCGGAACCTGCCGCTTGCAGTGCCGAGGAGAGGACGCGACGGAGGAAGGTGAGAATAAGGTTTTTTTCTTTTAAAATTATTATTATTTTTAACATCGTTTTACTATTGATGCTGCACACGCAGCATCAATAGTAAAAAGTTGGGGACACACAGGGTTAATAGCGGCGGTAACGGAGTGCGTTACCCACGGCATAACACTGTCCGTTACCGCCGACATTAACCCTGTGTTAGCGGTGACCGGAGGGGAGTATGCGGGCGACAGGCACTGACTGCGGGGAGTAAGGAGCGGCCATTTTCTTCCGGACTGTGCCCATCGCTGATTGGTCACGGCAGCCATGACAGGCAGCTGGCGAGACCAATCAGCGAATGAATAACCGTGATAGAGGGACAGACAGACAGACGGAAGTGACCCTTAGACAATTATATAGTAGATACCGGGGAAGATGGACCCCCCATATAACAAATGGGTGAAGTTACGGGACAAAATAGGAGCTGAGACTGTATATGGGTCAAAGCCCTTTTGGAGTTGCATGGCAGCCACATTGTATGTGCAAGCCTGAAATTGGAAACCCAGCAAACACAACCTAAACATAAAAAAACTCCATGCAGACATTTTTCTCTGGCCAGACTCAAACCCAGGACCCCAACTCATAATACTAAGTATCAAACTAATATTATTTCAATGTAGTTACCTGATTGAATAATCATGTTCCCAAAACATCATAAAATCTATGTATCATAAACTCCTTGGGTGGCTACTAGGTGGGTTGTAACCTCAAAGTGGTTGTGAGATATAAAGTCTGGATGCTGAATACTATTTCATGACGCTGGTGATAGATTTCATATTTTATATGGAGCTTATATTTAATACTTGATGAATCCCTTGTATTTAACAGATCACCAAACATGGCCCACCAATTTGCAGCACTCACTCCTGAACAGAAGAAGGAACTCTCAGAGATTGCTCAGCGTATTGTTAAAGGTGGCTGTGGGATTTTGGCAGCAGATGAGTCTACGGGTAAGTGTTTGTGATAGCAATGATGCCCTCCAGTGTAAAATAAAAAATAAAGGTCTGGCGCGAATCTCTTTAAAGAGGACCTGTTGCTTGCTAAAAAAAAATTAAGTTCTACTCTTTGTAAAAATTCTTGGGCTTCACTGATTCCGCTGTTCTATTCCATTTTGCACTGCATAACTTCACTGCACAGACATTCAAAATTTTTGCTTTTGGAGTGCACTATGTGAAATCTCTGCTTGTAGTGGAACTGGGCATTTCTTCAGAGTCTTTTCTGGGGGAGTGCACTTTCATTCCTTCCTCCCAGACGTTGACAGTCACAACTCTGCAGCTAATCAGTCTCAGATTCTATCGAGCTGTGTCTGGGAGGAAGGGGTGAAAGTGAACACCCCCAGTGAGAACTCAGAAGAAATGCCAGTTGAATTACAAGCAGATATTTCACATACTGTGATTTAAGGGCGCACCGACATTGGACTACAGTGCTCGGACTGGCCGTTGGCTCTCTCAACTCGAGCATGACAGCTGCATAGAAATACATGAAGCTGTCACGCTTGGGTTAGGGAGAGCTGACTGCCAGTCCATGCACTGTGTTGCGATCTCCATCCAATTTTTATAGCCGTCTGAGAGCGCCCTATAAGCAACAAATGTGAATGTCTCTGCAAAGGAACAAAGAAGCACAAAACAGAGAGCATCAGAATATGGAGAAGTCATGGATTTGTATTTATTTTGGAAAGCGACAGATCTTCCTTAAGGACCTTCAAAACTAGCTGAATGATCAGAGCAGAGCTTCTCTGTAGTGTGTTTCCAGTAGGTGCCATTATTCACTTCATGCATTCCATCTAATGGAGAGGCTTTTTAATTTATTCTGTGACTTGACCTTGTAGTGAAATATCTCCACTCCTGATAGGACATAATAACAACCAACCTTTCCTCTCAGGGACCATGGGCAGCCGCTTAAAGCGCATCAACGTAGAAAATACAGAAGAAAATAGACGTCTGTTCCGTAATATTCTCTTTACATCTGATGCCAAATTGAATGACAGCATTGGTGGAGTCATTCTTTTCCATGAAACACTATACCAAAAGTCCAACAGTGGTGTCCCATTCCCCAAACTTCTGAAGGATCTTGGCATTGTCGTAGGAATCAAGGTCCATCTTCTACCACTTCTCTCTTCTGTTGAGTGATGATAAGTGATGCCATCTGTCTGAACTATCTTGTATGCCCTGTCTTTCACAGGTAGATAAAGGCACAGCTGTCCTCGCTGGGACTGATGGAGAGACTACCACTCAGGGTCAGTACCTAGATCTCTAAATAACTCTTCCAATCTGGTTTTTGCCAACATTCCTCCAAATTCTTGGTTGCTACAATTTCAGGTCTGGATGGACTTGGAGAGAGATGTGCTCAGTATAAAAAGGATGGTGCTGATTTTGCCAAGTGGCGATGTGTGCTGAAAATCACAGACCATGCACCCTCAAGCCTTGCCATTTACGAAAATGCTAATGTGTTGGCACGCTATGCAAGCATTTGCCAACAGGTAAGTCTTTTTTTTTTGCCTACTCTTACTTTTGCATCTCTTTTTTCTATCTAGTGGCTCCTTATATTGGCTTCTGGTTTTATCTTTATTTCATCTGGCACAATTTCAGAAGATCACTTCTCTTGAACTCTGGCACGTACAGTATGTGCTGTTCACGAGAGAAAGTGCTGATTAAGCGGCAATAGTGGCAGTTATTAACCCACCAGACCTTGCATCTAAGATAAAATGTGGCAAGCTCAGGGTTCTGATGGAGAAAGCATAGCTTACTGTCACAGCAAGCAAACGCTCCCTACTGATCATTTTAGTTTATACCTGTGTTCCCTATGAAATACCAATTTTAAAGCATCTTTCATTTTTAACACTGCTTTGCTCTGTATCTTGGTTATACCGTCTAGGAAAGTAATAAAGAAATAACTATGTTTCCATTCCATATGACAAACTGGTTGTCAAAAATGACGACTGTACCAGACTGTGTGGTGACAGATACCCAATTGGTAACACCCAGCCGTGTTTTTAATACACACAGTGTGCGGCTATGGCATCTTTAGAAACCATGTTTAGCCTATGCGGTTATTATGCTTTGTACAATCCCTGTTTGTTAACAGTACATGGCACCTCAATGCTGTAACCTCTAACAATCAGCTATGATTAGTGAAGGAACTTAGAAGGAAGTATTCATTTTCCCAGCAGTGCCTCCGCAGGTGAAATGAAGCAGTGACCTGGCTTTGGTCCTCCTTGTAGTCTTTCTCTGATCTGGCTAATAAATGAGTAAACTTCTTTTTGCACAAATAAAAATTGCGACTTTTTGCCATGTTACACTTTTATAAAGTTATTAAAGTATAATCAGCTGTGCATACAAGGGTTAAGCCAGATTTACGAATTGCAATTTTCTAAAAAGTCACAAACTGCAGTACAGCAAGTGGGAAGTGTTACATTTATCACATTGTGCAATACTTTGCGAAATTTGGTGAAAACCGCCCACAAGTAAAACTAACTTCCTGTCGAATATGGTGGCGCTAACATAAATAAAATTGTTATTATTAGTATTATTATTCTTCCTAATTCTACGTGTGTCTTTCAGAATGGTCTGGTGCCAATTGTTGAACCTGAAATTTTGTCCGATGGGTCACATGACCTCCAGAGGTGCCAATATGAGACAGAAAAGGTAAGCTTGATTACATTTCCAGATCCTTCTCTTAACCATGTTGGGTGTTGTAGTTCATGGACAGTCTACATCCTTGTTAAACATTAACATGTGTTTTTTACACATTCAAGGTATAAGTCTGGGAAAGATGCCAATGAGACTTTAGCCTAATGGTCATGTTGGCAGAAAGTAGAGATTAATTCTAGCTTGTTGTTGTCCAGAACACTAGCATTTATAATCTAAAGCCTTATTCACACATCTTCGAAATGCGGACCATGGTCAGATTGCCTCAGATGATCTAACTGCTTCATATCATAATCAGATCATGTCCGGTGATCTGCTGACATGCCAGGTATTACAATCCAAGTATGGTTTGTTTCAAGGACATGTGAATTCGACCTAAATCATATAGTCAGTGGAAGACTCGCATTACGGCAGCAATGAGGCCAATGACCTTTCACAGACAAATGTGTGTATTTACAGGGTCATCTGTAAGTTGTTTAAAAGTTGTCCGGCTGCTGGAACCCCAAGAATAACCTGCAATCTATAGGGTTGTTCAACAGCAAGTGGTCAATTATTCAGCAGCAGCACAACAGGAAAAATAAAATTTTACAGTGTTCATTGAAATCCATGGGTTGTCCATGAAATGCATGGATGCGCCAGGCCCTCCAGTTTGAGAAATATGCACTAGATCTACATGTGACATGTCAGATGATGGTGTCCAACTATCACATGTATGTAACCATATGATAGATACGGGGAGCAACCTCATCATTCTACTGATGAATGCAGAATGAGTAGACATTCCATAGTCTGTCATCCCTAGAATGTAAATTAATATAAAAAAAAAACGTTATATAGGGGGCTTAGCCCCTATAAAGAACTTATTAGTAGTGTACATTTCACTGTTGTAATTGGTTTGAAAACGCATTTATATGCAAATGAGGGGGCTTCAGTTCACCTTTGGTGTGGCCAAGTGCTTGATCTTTTTATACGCCCCCTCAATTTGCTTACTGAGCAGGCCCCTGACACAGACAGTGCAAGCTTGGCCGGTGTGAATGCTGCCTAGACCCTAACCGCGGCGCTGCGCATGCACACTGACGATGAAGGAGTCGGCAGCGAGCACACAGTGTCTCCCTTTCATTATTGCTTCCTGACAGCAGACACCGTTCACTACACTTCAACTTTAGCAATTGAATGTGATTGATTGGGCTTATTGGCATAAGGATAGATGACCCTCTGTAATATTCTTGTCACTGATGTATGGGTTCTGGGAGTCGTGTAAATGCATGTACATCTCTTGGCACAGGTGCTGTCTGCCGTGTACGCTGCCCTCATCCAACATCACGTATATCTTGAGGGAACACTCTTAAAACCAAACATGGTTACAGGAGGACAATCCTGTCCCCAAAAATTCACCCCAGAGCAGGTCGCTATGGCAACTGTTACAGCTCTGAGACGAACCGTTCCTGCCGCAGTACCCGGTAATGAAGCCCCTCTGTCTCTCACTGAGTTTTCCAGATCATACTATTGGACTACTTTCCAAATTCCATCTTTTTCTCTAAAAACAATAAAAGTCTGTTATTAAGGGATCGGCTCAGGTGACCTATAGGGCAAAAGCCTTTTATATCAATCCACGGCATTGGGTTGATGACTCTGCCCCAATGTTTCTGAACATGTCTCTATAGGAATTTTGTGTTCCTACATCATCTTATAAAAATAATGTATTATGTCTCAAGAGCCAAGGAGGAGGTTCTTTCCTTCCAAAGAGTCACACTGACTGGCCCATTAAAAGGGATGTTCACTTTGGATACTTAAGGTCCTCTGTGCCGTAGTAGACTAATCAGCTGTAATCTGTGGAAGGGTCTGGCTGCGTGGGTAGTCAAACAGTTGGGCTTAGATGTGTCAGATCCTCAAGTGCAAGAGATGTTGTTTGTAACCACTTTGGGGGTCTACGTAGGGGAGCATATTAATTAGGGGACTATCTGAATATGGCTTTTTTATCAGTAGAATAAAACCTACACAGGACTTCTACTTCTTCCTTCCTATTCTTTTATATTTCCTATCCTCTGATGTAAAATTTCATTCCTTCCGCTTTCCTCCTTGGTAATTATTTTTACATTGACTTTTTTTCCAGGTATTTGCTTCCTGTCTGGAGGTCAAAGTGAAGAAGAGGCATCCCTCAACCTGAATGCCATGAATCGCTGCAATCTTGTACGCCCCTGGCGTGTGTCATTCTCGTACGGCCGTGCTTTGCAGGCTTCAGCACTTTCTGCCTGGCTTGGGAAGGTAGAAAATGAGAAGGCATCCCAGGAGGCCTTCCTCAAGAGGGCTAAGGTTTGTATCACTCCTTGCCCATTGGATGTGATGACACAATGATTTCGTGTCAGTTTATAAGAATGAAGAAAAAAACGACACACAGTCCAAAATGAAATATGCTATAACAATCTTTATTATTAAAATATATATATATCAACCGAAAAAATGGTGCGGTGAGAAGATACCATAAAACGACACACCAGGGACAGAAAAATATGGCAATAAAAACAATTCAAAATTCAACCACAATGGGGATTTTTTTGATATACATGCATAATTATATATATGTATGCCATATAATCATAAATGGCAGAATACCAGATATAACCAATAAAGTGCATGTGCAAAATCGAAAGGTGGCTGCAGCGAAAAGGGGAAAATGTATAGGAAAATGAGGTATATAAAGAGTGAGCGGCCAATGAAAGGAGGGAGCGGGTGTGGAGCGACGCGCGCCGACATACGTGATCATCAGAGAGCGCCGATCCCTTGGATGTTGCCACCCCCTGACGAAGGCAGATGCCAAAACGCGCGTCGGGGCTCGGCACATCCCAGGGACTACCATTACAGTAAGCAGGTAATACCAGGTGGCTTTCTTTTTCCTTTATTCATTTGTTTGGCACTTTGCTATTTGGCTCACATATTGCCCACTATTATGTGGGCTTCCATACTCGGTGTCACTGCACATATTAATCTGCCCCATATACATTTTCCCCTTTTCGCTGCAGCCACCTTTCGATTTTGCACATGCACTTTATTGGTTATATCTGGTATTCTGCCATTTATGATTATATGGCATACATATATATAATTATGCATGTATATAAAAAAAATCCCCATTGTGGTTGAATTTTGAATTGTTTTTATTGCCATATTTTTCTGTCCCTGGTGTGTCGTTTTATGGTATCTTCTCACCGCACCATTTTTTCGGTTGATATATATATATTTTAATAATAAAGATTGTTATAGCATATTTCATTTTGGACTGTCTGTCGGTTTTTTCTTCATTCTTATTGCTGGTTTTCCGATGGTCCAGTACAATTCCTATTGGTGCACACTGGTGGTGATGGTTTCCTCCCTTACATAAGTACCTGTGTGCGCTGTGCCTTGAGTTTTTCTATATTTCGTGTCAGTTTGTACAATGTGATCGTTATTTACACACCACAATAGTAACCCCATTCTGGTACCGGACGGAATAGTATGTCCGATGACAGAACCCCCGCTTTGATGCGGCCTCTGTCGGTGAGCCCGCCTCAAAGCCGGGACATGTCAACTGTTTTGACCAGCTGACATGTGCCCGCAATAGGCGTAGGCAGAATCATGAGCCGCCCACGCCTATTAACTAGTCAAATGCCGCTGTCAAACTCTGACAGCAGCATTCAACAAGCACTTCCGACCATTCAGCTGGAAATGCGCGCACCGCTGACCGTCGTCCCGTGATCGGGGGTCATCGGTGCGTCGGCATAACAACCAGAGGTCTACAGCAGACCTCTATGGTTGTTGATGCCAGATTGCTATGAGCACCACCCAGTGGTCAGCGCTCATACCAATGCAGTAATTTTGCCACATAGAGGTGATCTGAGCATCGCCCCTATATAGCAGAGCCGATCAGGCTATGCTAGCTTCTAGCCTCCCATGAAGGCTATTGAAGCATGGCAAAAGTGAAAAAAATAAAAAAAATATAAAAGTTCAAACCACTCTCCTTTCGCCTCATTCAAAATGAATCAATAAAAAAAATCAAACATACACATTTGGTATCGCCGCCTTCAGAATCGCCTGATCTATCAATAAAAAAAAGTATTAACCTGATCACTAAACGGCATAGCAAGAAAAAATTAAAAACACCAGAATTACGTTTTTTTTTGTCGCCGCGACATTGCATTAAAATGCAATAACGAGTGATCAAAACAACAGATCTGTACCAAAATTGTATAATTAAAAATGTCAGCTCGGCACGCAAAAAAATAAGCCCTCGTCTAACCCGAGATCATGAAAAATGGAGATGCTACAGGTATCAGAAAATTGCCCAATATTTTTTTTTTATTAGCAAAGTTTGGAATTTTTTTTCACCACTAAGATAAAAAATAACCTAGACATGTTTGGTATCTATGAACTCGTAATGACCTGGAGAATCATAATGGCAGGTCAGTTTTACCATTTAGTGAACCTAGCAAAAAAGCCAAACAAAAAACAAGTGTGGGATTGCACTTTTTTTGCAATTTCACCGCACTTGGAATTTTATTCCCGTTTTTTAGTACTCGACATGGTAAAACCAATGGTATCATTCAAAAGTACAACTAATCTCGCAAAAAAATAAGCCCTCACAGAGCCATAGTGATGGAAAAATAAAAAAGTTATGACTCTGGGAAGGAGGGGAGCGAAAAACAAAAACGCAAAACCGAAAAAAGCTCCAGTCATTAAGGGGTTAACACCTCTTACTAGGGCAAGTTGTTCAGTTTTGTAGGTCTTCTAAGGCAATTTCCTATCCACGCCAAATATAATTGTTAGGATCATCATTATGGTAGAAAAGCTGGTCAGGAGGCCATAGGTGACTAACACTCGAGGTTCCTTTTTTGCACAGTCTTGAAATGACTGCAACACTTTACCGAGCTGTATGATTCAACCACTGACATTACCTTCCCACATCTAGATTCACCAGGGAATAACTGTTTCTTATGTGTATTGCAGATTAATGGCCTGGCATCTCTCGGGAAGTATTCTCCATCTGGATCTTCTGACACTGCCTCCTCCCAGTCTCTCTTCCAACCAAGCTATACCTATTAATCTTCCCTAGCTAGCTTTCTTTATCTAAGGGACTCTCTCCAAGTCCAAACACTGAGCCATTAATATAGGTCGCCCAAGCTAAATCATATCCTTTACAGTAAAAAGGTATTTCGGGTGGTATGTCCAAATCTTTAAAATTCCATGTAGTAATGGTATTTGGTGCCGCATCTTAATGATTTCCATACTGGAAGCAATGATAGCACCTTTATAGGTGAGAGGGGTGTGTAAGAGGCAGTGTTTCTGTACCCAAAGACACTGTATATTCAACCATCTCGGACTTTTGCATGGCTGCTATTTAAAGAATCACCAAAATGAGTTGGGAACATGATGCCATTAAAAACTTTTGTTAATAAACTCTAGTGTGTCTCATTGTTCCTATAATAAAATATCAGATATTGGAATTAATTGTATGATATGTACACCCAGTGTAATATATAGAACTCTTCTAGCATAGGGTATTCACATCTGAGCCTTTCATGGGTGAGACAGAAATATCTGCCTCTATGCGCTGGCTACAAACAGTAGGAGCTCTGGAAACAGCTGAGTGGGTTGTGCTATACTGATTGCACTCTCATAGAAGTCAATGTAGTGATAGAAACAAAGCAGCACAGTGACAACTTGTGGCCAGTGCATAGATATGAATGACTGAGATGAGAATATCCCTTTAGTGACTAGGGGGTCTTTTTTTCTGTGGGATGCTGTTTCAAGTATTGCAAGTGACTATGACTTCTACTACTTGCAAGAATTAGAACGCTGCTCTGTCGGTGGTCGCTTGGCAGCTCTGCCACTAAGAACAGGCTTGGTGCAATTACTCAGTTTCCCAGAGCGTTGGTGTTGCCCTGGTCTTCACCCTTTAGCCCCTATACAGGGATCTGAACTTAAACAAGGGTCCCTGGGCAAGCGCCACAGATTCAGCTGCTGTTTGGTAGCGCAAGCTGGCAGGAAGGATGGGCAGCATGGTGGCTCAGTTGTTAGCAATACAACCTTACAGCGCTGGGGTCCTGGGTTCAAATCCCACCAAGGACAACATCTGTGTTTGCTTGGGTTTCCTCCGGGTTCTCCAGTTTACTTGTACATTCCAAAGACATACTGATAGGGAATTTAGAGTGTGAGCCCCATTGGGGACAGTGATGATGAAGTGTGCAAACTGTAGAGCGCTGCGGAATATGTTAGCGCTATATAAGCAATGTATAATTAATAAATAAAAGGATAATCAGGTAGCTGGGTCAAAACCAAGAGGACCACAAAGGTACAAAATTGTCAGGCAGGAGGAATGTAAAAAACAAGCGGAGGTCAAAACAGGAGCAGAAATCACAGACCTAAACCAGGGAAGCAAAAAGCTATATCTGGCAGCTTCCAGTAGCAAGCTGAAAACTTTAGAAGGATGTTGTGCCCTCCACTTGGTAGGTGCAGGGAGCTGCTAACTTCAGCTGGACAGCACACACACACCCAAACTGTCAGACTGGACAGCATAGCAGGTCCCAACTCTCTCTAACCTTAGCGGCTGGACATAGCCTATGTTATCTAGAACTTCTGGTTCTGAAATCTCCTCAATCACCAGCGCCATCCACAGAGTGAATATGGCGGTGCCTGGCAACAGAAGCAGAAGATGCAGGTTCTGGAAGATGTGACAAACGCTTGTACCATTGCCAAAGGCAAAAACTTGACATTGACACCAATGAAACAGAGCCAAGACTCATCTTTCTAACATTTGCTTCAATTAAAATGCTGATCATTTCAGAATGTTGTCTACTGGACAACCCGTGCTTAAAGGGCCCCATAGAAGAAAATAAACAATCTATACACATTTGTGTCACATGACCACTGCAGTAAATCAGTGGCCACTGATCGACTGCAACTCATCAATATTCTGTCAGAACAGACATCTGCCTGATGAAAGAGTAAAGACTGCAACCAATCAGGGGCTGCTAATTTAGTGTAGCGTTCACATGGCACACAAATCTCACCGTGACATCCCGGACTAGCAGCTCTGACATCACTGGTGTAGGAGGGGAGTATATATTGTGATGAAGTTGAGGAAATGATAGGCCTTTCTTTTGAGTCCTAGGCATGTCTGTAGGTCCATTAAGGGGGGGAAGACAGTAAGCGCAAAATGGAAAAAAAGCTGCAACACGGTTTTGCACAAATACCATTTGAGCCAAATTTCCTAAGTGCACATGGGTAAACCTCAGTCTTCCACTGAGGCATGAATGGCTGTGCTGAGTCATTTAGAGGGCACATCAAATTTACACACACTGTATACTGACTACTTTACATTGTATCAAAGTGTCAGATCTTCAGCGTTGTGTGCAGGGGTGTACTCACTTTTGTGACATTCCGTATCATTAACCTTCGTCCGGCTGAGTAGGTACAATTGTAACTATTCCGTTTTAACCCCTTCATGACCCAGCCTATTTTGACCTTAATGACCTGGGCGTTTTTGCAATTCTGACCAGTGTCCCTTTATGAAGTAATAACTCGGGAACGCTTCAACGGATCCTAACGGTTCTGAGACTGTTTTTTTCGTGACATTTTGGGCTTCATGCTAGTGGTAAATTTAGGTAAATAATTTTTGCATTTATTTGTGAAAAAAATTGAAATTTGGCTAAAATTTTGAAAATGTCGCAATTTTCAAATTTTGAATTTTTATTCTGTTAAACCAGAGAGTTATGTGACACAAAATAGTTAATAAATAACATTTCCCACATGTCTACTTTACATCAGCACAATTTTGGAAACAACATTTTTTTTGCTAGGAATTTATAAGGGTTAAAATTTGACCAGCGATTTCTCATTTCTTCAACAAAATTTACAAAACCTTTTTTTTAGGAACCACCTCACATTTGAAGTCAGTTTGAGGGGTCTATATGGCTGAAAATACCCAAAAGTGACACCATTCTAAAAACTGCACCCCTCAAGGTGCTCAAAACCATATTCAAGAAGCTTATTAACCCTTCAGGTGCTTCACAGCAGCAGAAGCAACATGGAAGGAAAAAATGAACATTTAACTTTTTAGTCACAAAAATTATCTTTTAAAAACATTTTTTTTTATTTTCCCAAGGGTAAAAAGAGAAACTGGACCCCAAAAATTATTGTACAACTTGTCCTGAGTACGCCAATACCCCATATGTGGGGGGGAACTACTGTTTGGGTGCATGACAGGGCTCGGAAGGGAAGGAGCGCCATTTGACTTTTTCAATGAAAAATTGGCTCCAATCTTTAGCGAACACCATGTCGCGTTTGGAGAGCCCCTGTGTGCCTAAACACTGGGGCTCCCCCACAAGTGACCCCATTTTGGAAACTAGACCCCCCAAGGAACTTATCTAGATGCATAGTGAGCACTTTCAACCCCCAGGTGCTTCACAAATTGATCTGTAAAAATGAAAAAGTACTTTTTTCACAAAAAATTTCTTTTTGCCTCAATTTGTTCATTTCCACATGGGCAACAGGATAAAATGGATCCTAAAATGTGTTGGGCAATTTCTCCTGAGTACACTGATACCTCACATGTGGGGGTAAACCACTGTTTGGGCACACGGCAGGGCTCGGAAGGGAAGGAGCGCCATTTGACTTTTTGAGTGAAAAATTAGCTCCAATCGTTAGCGGTCACCATGTCGCGTTTGGAGAGCCCCTGTGTGCCTAAACATTGGAGCTCCCCCACAAGTGACCCCATTTTGGAAACTAGACCCCCCAAGGAACTTATCTAGATGCATAGTGAGGACATTGAACCCCCAGGTGCTTCACAAATTGATCCTTAACAATGAAAAAGTACTTTTTTTTTAACAAAAAAATTATTTTGGCCTCAATTTGTACATTTCCACATGGGCAACAGGATAAAATGGATCCTAAAATTTATTGGGCAATTTCTCCTGAGTACAGCGATACCACATGTGGGGGTAAACCACTGTTTGGGCACACGGCCGGGCTTGGAAGGGAAGGAGCGCCATTTCACTTTTTGAATGAAAAATTAGCTCCAATCGTTAGCTGATACATGTCGCGTTTGGAGAGCCCCTGTGTGCCTAAACATTTGAGCTCCCCCACATGTGACCCCATTTTGGAAACTAGACCTCACATGGAACTAACCTAGATGTGCGATGACCACTTTAAACCCCCAAGTGCTTCACAGAAGTTTATAACGCAGAGCCGTGAAAATAAAAAATAATTTTTCTTTCCTCAAAAATTATTTTTTAGCCCGCAATTTTTTATTTTCACAAGGGTAACAGGCAAAATTGGACCCCAATAGTTGTTGCCCAGTTTGCACTGAGTATGCTGGTACCCCATATGTGGGGGTAAACCACTGTTTGGGCACACGTTGGGGCTCGGAAGGGAAGTAGTGATGCTTTGAAATGCAGACTTTGATGGAATGATCTGCGGGCGTCATGTTGCATTTGCAGAGCCCCTGATGTGCCTAAACAGTAGAAACCCCCCACAAGTGACCCCATTTTGGAAACTAGACCCCCCAAGGAACTTATCTAGATATGTGTTAAGCACTTTGAACCCCCAAGTGCTTCACAGAAGTTTACAACGCAGAGCCGTGAAAATAAAAAAATAATTTTTCTTTCCTCAAAAATGATGTTTTAGCAAGCAGTTTTTTTTATTTTAACAAGGGTAGCAGGAGATATTGGACCCCAATAGTTGTTGCCCAGTTTGTCCCGAGTATGCTGGTACCCCATATGTGGGGGTAATCCACTTTTTTGGTGCATGTCGGGGCTCGGAAGGGAGGGAGCACCATTTGACTTTTTGAACGCAAGATTGGCTGGAATGTGCCTAAACAGTGGAAACCCCTCAATTCTAACTCCAACACTAACCCCAACACACCCCTAACCCTAATCTCAACTCTAGCCATAACCTAATCACAGCCCTAACCCCAACACACCCCTAACCACAGCCCTAACCCCAACACACCCCTAACCCTAATCCCAACCCTAAACATAATCCTAACCCTAATCCAAACCCTAATCCAAACCCTAACCCCAACACACCCCTAACCACAACCCTAACCCCAACACACCCCTAACCATAACCCTAGCCACAAGCCTAATCTGAACCCTATTTCCAACCCTAGCCCTAATTCCAACCCCAACTCTAATTCCAACCCTAACCCTAAGGCTATGTGCCCACGTTGCGGATTCGTGTGAGAATTTTCAGCATCATTTTTGAAAAATCCGCGGGTAAAAGGCACTGCGTTTTACCTGCGGATTTACCGTGGATTTCCAGTGTTTTTTGTGCAGATTTCACCTGCGGATTCCTATTGAGGAACAGGTGTAAAACGCTGCGGAATCCGCACAAAGAATTGACATGCTGCGGAAAATATAACACAGCGTTCCCGCGCGGTATTTTCCGCACCATAGGCACAGCAGATTTGGTTTTCCATAGGTTTACATGGAACTGTAAAGCTAATAGAAAACTGCTACGAATCCGCAGCGGCCAATCCGCTGCGGATCCGCAGCCAAATCTGCACCGTGTGCACATAGCCTAATTCTAAGGGTATGTGCACACGATGTGGAAAACGCTGCGGATCCACAGTGTTTCCGTCGCTGCAGTTTCCCATGAGTTTACAAAAAACGCTGCGCACATGCTGCGGAAAAAACTGTGCGGAAACGCAGCGGTTTACATTCCGCACATTTCACTTCTTTCTACGGATTCCGCAGCGGTTTTACAACTGCTCCAATAGAAAATTGCAGTGAAATCCGCAGAAAAACCGCAGTAAATCCGCAGCGGTTTTGCACTGCGGATTTATAAAAACCGCTGCGGAAAAATCCGCAGAGGACCAGAATACGTGTGCACATTCCCTAACCCTAACCCTAGTTCTAACTGTAGTGGAAAAAAATATATTTTTCTTTATTTTATTATTGTTCCTACCTATGGGGGTGATAAAGGGGAGGTTCATTTACTTTTTTTTTTTTTTATCACTGTGATAGGTTTTATCACAGTGATCAAAATGTACATGGAACGAATCTGCCGGCAGGCAGATTCGGTGGGCGCACTGGGCATGCGCCCGCCATTATGGAAGATGGCGGCGCCCATGAAGAAGACGGACGGACACCGGGAGCCTCTGTAAGTATAAGGGGGGAGATCGGGGCACGTGGGGTGGGGCGTCGGAGCACGGGGGGGTGGCATAGGAGCACTGGGGAAGCAGACAGGAGGACGGTGGAGCGGAGCACAGGACGGAGGGGAGCGGACCACTGATCGGTGGCTTATGGGGGGGGGGGGCGATTGGTGGGGTGGGGTGTCACATCAGTGTTTCCAGCCATGGCCGATGATATTGCAGCATCGGCCATGGCTGGATTGTAATATTTCACCAGTTTTTTAGGTGAAATATTACAAATCGCTCTGATTGGCAGTTTCACTTTCAACAGCCAATCAGAGCGATCGTAGCCAAGGGGGGGTGAAGCCACCCCCCCCTGGGCTAAAGTACCACTCCCCCTGTCCCTGCAGATCGGGTGAAATTGGAGTTAACCCTTTCACCCGATCTGCAGGGACGCGATCTTTCCATGACGCCACATAGGCGTCATGGGTCGGATTGGCACCGACTTTCATGACGCCTACGTGGCGTCATGGGTCGGGAAGGGGTTAATCACTCTTCACTCATTTCTACATAGAGAGGAGACAGGAGCAGGCAGGTACGGACTGGGACTGAAAATCAGCCCTGGCATTTGAAATCACACAGTCCCATGTTGTCCCCGTCCCCACGCACCAGATGGGATATATTACTAATATTACCCTGGATAGAGGAAAGCAAGATTTACTACAAGACCAATATTTCTAATGATACCAGAGGCCTGCTGGGGTAAGTGATGGAGTCAGCGACTTTGTGCTTCATCACAACTCTTAACAGTATGGGTGTCTTGAGAACCCTGATTCTCTTAAGAACGTAGCAGACAAGGCAGCCCACGACCAGACAGGCCCTTCTGGCATTTCCCAGAATTTCCAGATGGCCAGTCTAGCCCTGGGAGCAGGTTACGTCACATCTACTGATTCCAGCCGGGATCCATGTGTGATCGGCAGGTTGTGCGCACCAGTCCCATTCTAACAAGTGGAACAAGTGTACGATGCCTGCAAGCAGGGTCGGCGTTAAGGGCAGGCAGACCAGTCATCTGCCTGGGGCCTCCGCTCCCCCAACTAGCGGCACATCACGCAGCCGCTATGGGGCCCCTGTAAGGCAAGGGGGCCTGCCTGCTGCCAGCGCTGACTCCCCTGCCACTGCATTGAACTATACCGGCGTCTGCCGGTACAGTTCAGAGCAATGATGGAGGACAGAGCGTCACCTGACGCTCCCTCTCCCGTCATTCACCGCTCTGCCTCTGACACTGCAGGTGCGCGATGACGTCATTGCGCACTCACTGTGTGCCAGGCAGTGCAGCGTCAGCCGCCGAGACGAGCAAGGAGCAATGCGGGCGCGAGGAGAGGTGGGGAGTCTGTTGTTTTTTTACTGGACTGTGGGGCCATTCTAGGAGGGGGGGAGAGATGCGGGCTGTGCTATATACTACTATGTGGGCTGTGCTATATGCTACTATGTGGGCTGTGCTGTATACTACTATGTGGGCTGTGCTGTATACTACTATATCCAGCATCATGAAATTCTATAGTTTATTAGAACATCCTTAATTTAATCAAGTCCCAAGGTTCACATGACAGTTCCTGAAGCAACGCGTTTCAAACGCTCACAAGTATCCTTTATCAAAGCTACATATGGTATGTCTCCCAATATACTTAAAAATAATGTCACTAATGAGAACCATTTCTCGTGTCACATGATAAAATAGCACAATATGCCATGAAAAATGGTTCTCATTGGTGGCATTATTGTTTAAGTATATTGGGAGACATACCATATGTAGCTTTGAGAAAGGATGCTTGTGAGCGTTTGAAACGCGTAATCAAATTCAATCCAGAAAAATGTTTCAATGCTTTTTTTTCCAGTTTTAGAGATTACAGAAATGTTTTCAGATCATGCAAAACTGTATGTCTGAGATATGGAAGCCTAAACATTTTTTAAAAGGTTTTGTTCACTTTTAGAAATCACAGAAATGTTCACAGATCACGTAACACTGTATGTCTGAGAAATGGAAGCCTACAAAGGTTTTAAAAGCTTTTCAGCAGTTTTAGAGATCACAGAAATTTACTTCACACTACAGAATAGTGTATGGCTGTGAAATGTAGCCCAGCAAAATGTTTTAACGATTTTTGGGTGTGTTGTATTATTACACAAAAGAGGACCTCAAAGCCCATAATACTTGATGGATCAAAATATTTTTTCAAAAAAGAAAAAAAAAATCTAAGTTTTTTTCAGCCTCCACAAAAATCCGGCAAGTTGTGTTAGATTGCTGTTACATAAGTTTGGGGAGCCTTTGACGCAGTTTAAGAATTATTTTAAACAAGTGTCTGGGTAACTGAGTCCCATTCAAACTAAGAGCTCATACACACATCAGTTTTTCATGTATGAGTGCTATCCATTTTTTTCATGGATAGCACTCGTACCTATGGCAGTCTATGGGGGTGTTCACATGTCAGATTTTTTCTTCAGACGGAGAAGTCGGTGCAGAATCGTGGAGACATGTTGGATATTGATCCGAGTGTCGGCTCACAATCGGCAATGCAAATTTATGGGTCCGTTTTCACTGTCCGTTTTCGCTGTATGCATATGTTTTCTTTTTATATATCTGGAGACTTCAGCATGGAACCTGCCTGACAAAGCGCTTAAAGGGAAAGAAAACAGAAAAGAATGAAGATATGCACAGCAATAACTAAGAGAAATTGCTGTGCATGTTCCGTCTGTTGACATTTCATTTAACTGGTTCAGGCTTCAAAATGGTGCTTCTGATAACAAAATGGCGCATCTGATGACTACAACTCATTGTGTAACAAACAAGCCCTCATACATTTACATCGAGTGAAGAATAAAAGCGTAATGCCACTTTGAATGCAATAGTCAAAAAAAAGGAAGAAAAAGAACCAATGCTTTGTCATGAAGGCCAAAAATTGGTCAGTCCCGGAGGGTTTAAATATTATATTAAATGGTGCTTTGCTCATGTTTACTAAAGTATGGCCAAATTTGGGTAAGAATCCTCAGCTGGCCTTGTTCCCGGCTGTTTTTCCACTTCTCTGGTCCATTATATGCGTTTGTGAAAACTTACTATTTTTCCTCAGTGTGCTGGATCCATTTTGGTCTGTGTCATCCATTTTTCTCGTATAATTAAAAAAAATGTTCTTCCAGAGCTTTTAATATCAAATGCTGGGTGATACACAGACAACACTGGGCTGACAAGTTTTTTTTTTTTGCATGGACCCATTTAATTGAATGAGGGTGAATTTGATCCACAAATTAGTTCGAAAAATAGACAAATCTCCACTTTTTTTGCTAATGGTGGACAATCGAACATGTGAACATGCACATAGCTAGGCCATACTGGGGATTGGTTCTCTCCGTGAAAACCTCAGATAGAACACTGAGGCCATATGCACACGTTCAGTATTTGGTCAGTTTTTTACCTCAGTATTTGTAAGCGAAAACTAGGAGAGGAACAATCATAGGAAAAGTATAATAGAAACACGTCACCACTTCTATATTATTACAAGCTCCTGTTTTTTCTTACAGATACTGAGGTAAAATACTGACCACATACTCAACGTGTGCACGTGGCCTTATGAGGAAAGCCGTTGTTATTTGAGAGATGCAATGGAAACCAGAATGGCCCCATTGTCCATAACCATAATAGGGCTCCTGCCATTTTCTTTGTTCAAAAAGCCAACAACTAATGGTAATTAAGCAGACCTCATTATAATCAATGAGGCCTTTCTGTTTATTACACACAAAATCACTTTCTAGAACATAACAGAGAAGCTGAAGTCAGGAACGTGAACAGGGCTGCAAAGGATCAATATATTTGGTTGGAAATAGGACAAAAATTATTCGGTGGTGGAAATGATGCGTAGTCTGCACTGGCCATAAAATACATGGCTATATTGGAATATAAGCAGGATTATTGCAGCTTACATTGTGCAAACCTGCTCTGAATGCCTAATAGCCAAAATGTAATTAATTACTATGGTGAGCAGCAACCCTTCTTCCTGCTTTGTGACTGGCTCTAAACATCTCCCTAGTTGCCTTATAGCTTTAGTTTTCAGTACAACCCTGTCAGAATGACTCCTCTAGTGTCAGATAGGTTCTGTAGCTTAGCAGAGGTGTACAAAGATGGCCGACTCTAAGCGCAGGCTATGGGTATAGTGGATGTATAAAGATTGCAGCTAGGACTACGTTTCCCAGCATACACTGCATTCTTGTACTTCCTGCTTCCCCGGATGTAGTTTTATGCGACTGCAGGGGAATTGACTTTCGTACTTGACAGGGAGAAGTGGGAAATAGAAGTGTAATATTGTTATTATATAGCTGTGTGGGGAAAACGAGCAGTGTGCACGGGGTGAAGCGCGGGACTACAAGTCCCAGCATGCAGGGAGCTCTATGATCAGGAAACTGGAAGCAGGAAGGGATTATTACATAGAGAGAGGGTTAATAATGTGCTATATGGTACTTATAGGGGAGGATTAGGCACCACAAGTCCCATCATGCTTACACCTGTATCAGTAAGCCAGATTTAGTATTGACATAGTCTTAGTGAGGGATAAGAACTACAAGTCTCAGCATTACATGACACTAGAACAGACAGCCAGGGCATCTATTGGATTGGACAGTGATGATACAGTGTGTATATAAATGCATATAGATATGTTGGAGAACTACAAGTGCCAGGTCATCCTGTGTAATAGAATAGGGGCAGATGCTAATGTTTCCTTCTCCGCACTGCGATTACCTTAGGTTTCACATTGTACAATGTTTTTTTGCAGAGATTATTACTGTAGAACGGCATCCCTTTCCCCTGTGGAGAAGGAGGAGGCGTCCATGAGGAGGCGCTATGGAGCATGGGGACATCACCGGGATCTGATGATGGTGAGACTTGTGTAGGAGCATTTATTGTGAATGGGGGGTGACACATGCTGGTGACAATGTGGTCACCTGTGACACTGTTTTGTTGCCATCTTTCACTAATGAAAAACAATTGTCTTGTCTAGAAAACTAACTTTTGAGCAACCCCCAAGGCGGGGGAGAGGGTGGATTGTAGCTTTGGATTACCATATATATATACACACTACTACTCACAAAAAGGGATATTTGGCTTTCAGGGGAAATTTATGGAAAATGTATAAACTTCACGCTGCATTGATATTTTATCATGAAAGTAGGTCATTTAAAGGGAACCTGCACCAAGTCTGACTGGTATGAGATACGGCCACCACCTTTCAGGCCTGATATGCATTATTCTATAATGCTGTATATCTGCCCCCAAACTGACCTTCCAGACAAGAAAATGACCTTTTATTATGCTCACTTGCGGGGGTTTCCAGTCCGAGGGGTGTAGCAGGTCTTGTCTTGCGATGCCGTTCTCCTTCTTGGTTCGTGTGGATGACGCGCCCTTTGTCATCCTCACAATCTCCCCTGCATTGTGCTCCTGTACAGGCGTACTTATCTGCCCTGTTGAGGGCAGAGCAAAGTACTGCAGTGCGCAGGTGCTGGGAAAGGTCAGAGAGGCCTGGTGCATGCGCACTGCAGAACTTTGCTCTACCCTCAACAGGGCAGATAAGTACGCCTTTAGAGGAGCACAATGGCGGGGAGACTGTGTGGATGATGCAGGGATGCGTCATCCACACAAAGCATGAAGGAGGACAACATCACAAGAAATGAGGTGCCAGACCAAGAAGAGCGATACCCCTAGGACCACCCCGCAGGTGAGTATAATAAAAGCTCTACTTATCTATTCGATCGGGTTGGGGGTCAGATATACAGCATTATAGAATATATATTATACCTGAAAGGTGGTGGCTGTATCTCTTATGAGTCAATCCTGGTGACAGGTTAGATTAAGTAGAAGCATGCATTGGTGATTTCCTCATATGAAATAATTTTTGAGACAAAAGCCAACAAGAGTGGTGAATATATCCCCCCAAATGTCAATGTCTAAATAACTTGTCATGTGGCCTTGAGCATCAATTACAGGTTGACAACGATGTCTTGTGGTGTTCACAAGTCGAGTTGTTGTGTGTTGAGGGATGGCACTCTTATTGAAGGGCAGCCCTAAGATCATTGGGGTTCTGGGGTAGAGTGATAGGCCTCTATACGGCAACTCAGCTGATCCTATAGGTTTTCTATGGGATTCAGGTCTGGAGAAGGTGCAGGCCACTCCATTTGAGGTGGTCTCCAGAATGCATTCCCTCTATGATCTGGAGCATTGTCATCCATGAAGATGAAATTAGACCTGTGTTATTCATGCAGAGGCACAAAGACTGGATTAATGATGTTATTCAAGTAGTAGGAGCTTGTCTCTGTGCCATTCACAAAGTGTAGGGCAGTTGTGTATGGACTAGATACTCTTGCCCACACTGTAACGCCACCACCAGATGTTTCTCTGGTGACAACAAACAGTGGCTGATGCATAGCACTCAACGTGTTAGGCTACTTTCACATTTGCGTCAGTACGGGTCCGTCGCTATGCGTCGGGCCGACGTACCGACGCACGTTGTGAAATTTGTGCACGACGTGGGCAGCGGATGCAGTTTTTCAACGCATTCGCTGCCCATTCTGAAGTCCGGGGAGGAGGGGACGGAGTTCCGGCCGCGCATGCGTGGTAGAAAATGGTGGACGCGACGTACGAAAAAACGTTCCCTTGAACGTTTTTTCGTGACGACGGTCCGCCAAAACACAGATCCGTTGCAGACGGACGCGACGTGTGGCCATCCGTCGCTAATACAAGTCTATGGGAAAAAACGCATCCTGCGGGCACTTTTGCAGGATCCGTTTTTTTCCCAAAACGACGGATTGCGACGGATGCCAAACGACGCAAGTGTGAAAGAAGCCTTAAGTTGTGTTAATCGACTTTCATCAGTGAACAGCACTAAGGTTCACTGGCCCCATATCCAACATAGATGCTCCCTGGCCTAAGCAAGACGATGACGCCTGTGCCTGGTAGTGCAGTCAGGTACCCTTGCGGGTCGTCTAGCACCCTTGCAGGTCGTCTAGCACGCAGACCACACTGATATATGGTCTGACATGACACTTGGGTGCCTCTCACCTCCGTTAAATGTGCCTGGAGTTGTGAGGCATTCATCATCTGGTTCTGAAGGGCACGATACAGCGGTCATCAGTGTGGGATGTGGCCAAAGGAGGGCCGCGCTTAGTAACCCGATGTTTACCCTGGTTACCAACGTAAACGTTAAAAAAACAAACAGTACATACTCCCATTCCTGTGTCTGTCCCCCGGCCTCAGCTTCCCGCACTGACTGTGAGCGCCGGCCGGCCGTAAAGCAGAGCACAGCGGTGACGTCACCGCTCTGCTTTCCGGCCGCTGTGCTCACAGTCAGTGCAGGAAGCTGAGGCCGGGGGACAGACACCGGAATGTAAGTATGTAGTGGTTTTTTTTTTTACATTTACACTGTTAACCAGGGTAAACATCGGGTTACTAAGCGTGGCCCTGTGCTTCGTAACCCGATGTTTACCCTGGTTACCCGGGGACTTCGCATAGTTGGTCGCTGGAGAGCTGTCTGTGTGACAGCTCTCCAGCGACCACACAGCAACGCTGCAGCGATCGGCATCGTTGTCTAGATCGCTGCAGCGTCGCTAAATGTGACGGTACCTTTAGTCGGAACCCAAATTACCACAGATCTAGTTAGGTGGCACTTCCACTAATGAATATAGTCCTACAGATAGAGGGCAGTCAATGCCAATTATGGAAAAAAATGCACGTGTATTAAACACACATAACATGATTACAAATCTTTTTCAGTGGAAATAGCATATTGCCTGTAGGAAAGGTGTGCTGGATGGATGAATAGCAAAAATACAGGGCTCTGTATTTTTCTGGTACATACAATGAATATCACGGTGGCTAAGTGGTTAGCACAGCAGCCTTGCAGCGCTGGAGTCCTGGGTTCTAATCCCACCCAGGACAACATCTGCAAAGAGTTTGTATGTTCTCTCCGAGTTTGCGTGGGTTTCCTCCCACATTCCAAAGACATACTGATAGGGAGTTTAGATTGTGAGCCCCATCAGAGACAGTGATGATAATGTGTGCAAACTGTAAAGCGCTGCAGAATATGTTAGCTCTATATAAAAATAAAGATTATTATTATATCACATCAGTCATCCGTTATGATAGGCGTTATATGTTGAACCTGATACTTATTCTGTGTTTTCAGGTTTTTAGATACTGGGAAACACTGATCAACCAGCCTGAAGATGGAAATCCCGAGAGAAGACACTAAGTCCGCAGAAGGAGAACACAAACGATTCATTATTCCTTCTCAGGAACCTGAAGGACTTCCGGTGAGAAGATATCTTCACTATGATTGAAAGTTAAATACGTATATACAGTAAAGTGCCTAATTAATAGGTAGACATCACTACTAGTCTGGTATTTAACTGCATATAGACTTTTAATTAATGAAGGTGTATCATAAGGTAGGGATATGCAAATATCCTCTTCAGAGAGGACAAGGACAAGAACTCTAGCAATCCTAAAAGTCAATATAGACCCATGACTTAGGGTGAAAAGTTAAATCAGACACTCCATTTGCAGACACGTGTTTTGATGTGTTTGCCCCTCATCGGTGCAAAGCAAGAGGTCTCTTATTTGTGTAAGTGAGAAGCCTCTGGCAGAAGAGATGGTAAATGGGATGATTACCCGTTTCAATGTCTTGCCTGCTGCAGCCAACCAGGTTAGAAGCGTTTCTATTTTTGATTGGATATTGGTTATAGCTTTTGGGATAGGTAACAAACGAGTATTTCTCCTTCGCCACATTGGGGGACACAGGACCCTGGGTTATGCTGCTGTCACTAGAAGGCTGACACTAAGCTGAGACAAAAAAAGGTTAGCTCCTTCCCTGCAGTATACACCCTCATGCTGGCTTCCAGAGACCCAGTTCAAGCTTAGTGTCCGTAGGAGGCACACTGATTTTTACTTTCTATCTGGACGAAGGGGGCGACGGATTCTTTCATGTTCCGATCTCCCCCGAACCAACAACAGGCGAGCACGGGAGTTTCACCTCTCCGTATCCTCTCCTGCGACGTGGGAGCCACTGCCTGAGCTGACCCTTTTGGGCGACGGTCCCTTTCACGGGCGCCGATCTCCCCACGAAGTACAGACGAGCACTGGTGTTTTACCTCCAGTATCCTCTTCTGCAGCCAGGCCTTTTTATTGCCGGACATCAGCCCTGTCCACCAGGTTTCACCCTCGGCTGTACAGAGGCACTATTACCCGTGGCGTCCGTGCAGCCCACTCTGCATCACCACTGTTTATGCGGCTGATTCAGGTGGTGGACGGTTCCTCTCCACCCCCCTTTCTGGGGTTGGTGGATGGAGGCTTCCCAACCCCTGCACCGTCCCTGTCTTTCACCCCAGGCACTCCTCACCTCAGGCCCCTTGTGCAGCAGCTGCTCCATCGGGGTAAGTGTCTCGGGGGATGGGGGGTCGCCGGTTCTGCGGTCCGGAGGGCTCTCTCTTAGTGGTGGCACACTTTTTTCTGGGCCCCTTTTATTCCGGCCATCAGCGGCCGCGCGCCGGGCCGAAGCCGCAAATTTAGTCCTCGGCTTCGGCCTAGCCGCATGCCGCATCCCGATAGGCTCCGCCCCCTCTTTCGCGTCATCTTGCGGCGCCGCCCCCCGGTCCTGGCGCTTCTTGCTGCCTGCGAGATCTCTCTCCCTGATCTCGGCGGCCATCTTGGATTCCTTCACTGCACGCCGCAGCTCCAGCTCTCTCAGCCGCAGCTTCCCCCACGTGCAGCGCTGTTATCGCCGGCCGTCGCCTACGTCTTCTGCGGGACACAGGACCTCGGTTAAGGAGACTACGTCAGCCTCTCCTCTGCAGTGCCGCCCTCGCTTCCGTAGTTTATAGACCCTGTGGTCTATTTTTTTTTTTTTTGTTTAAATAGTTTTTTATTGAAAGCAAACATGCACAATACAATGTATGCACTGTCCAGTATTTTACAAAAATTTTAACATTTTCCAAACCCCCAACAATCCCAACCATACCCAAACCTCCCCCTCCCCTGACAGCTCCTTCCCAGTTATACTTTTGTTACCAGTATTGATGGTTCCTTGAGCCATTTGACTCACTTATGTTCGCTTGTTCCTCTAGCACTCTCTTCCTTTCAGAGGCTCTCACTCTCCCATTTCCCATAACTATTCATCCCAGCTCGAGCCACGGAGACCACATTTTGTCAAACGTTTCTATTTTCCCACGTCTTTTATAGACCCCCTTTTCCAGATTGAGACCATGTTTAACATAATTCAGGAATTCACCCCTCGTAGGCGGTTCCTACTTGATCCAGTTCCTTGCTATTACCTTCCTTGCCATATATAATAGCCTAGCTATTGCTATCTTCCAGGTGTTATCCACTCTAATTTCCTCTACATGTCCCAGTATACACACTATCGGATCTCTCGGCACTCTGCATTTATACGCCCCTTCCACACGGCTCATTACCACCAACCAGAAAGCAACCAGTCTTGGACATGTCCACATCATGTGGTATATTCCTGCATTCCCAGTCTTACATCTCGGGCATTCAGAGTCAGCACGCAACCCCGCTCTGCACAACACTTCCGGTGATTTATAGACTCTGTGCAAGATGTACAGCTGCGATAGTCTATACGGCTCGCTCAGCGACACTCGTGGAACCGACTCCAACACCGATTCCCAGGTTTCATCCTCCATTGGGCCTAAATCTCTTTCCCATTTCGCTCTCGCTTTTAAAGGGAAGTCTAACAAATATGCATGTAGAAGGTCCTTATAAAGGGTGGTAATGACTCCCCTTGTGGATCCTTCCCCACACACATATTCCAGAACTATGTCCTCTTGGATCTCAACACCACCGCCCCTGTTTTGAGCTTTAAAAGCATGTTTCATCTGAGCATATTGATACTCCCCAGTCGGTCTCAGTCCAAACTCCCCTTGCAGCTGCGAAAAGGACTTTAATCCTCGTTGTTGAACTATCTGAGCCACCAAGTGGATTCCTTTGGCCCTCCACTCCGTCAGCACTCCAAGGGCCGCAAACTCAACCAAATTATTATTAAACCATATCGGTGTAAATTTAGTCAGCCCCGTAACCCCCCGAATCTGTCGCAGTCTGGTCCATAATTTATATATCAAAAACATAGTTGGGTATAATTTCCCCAATACTCCCAAGGAACCATCCTCCAGACACTGCGCTACCGGTCGTCGGTCTGTCACCCTCTCCATCAAGTGTTGCACCGCACTGGCAGACGCCTCCCGCGCCCAGCCCTTCAAATGCTGGCTCTGGGCTGCAAGAAAGTATAACTCAGGATTGGGTAAAGCCAATCCTCCATCTTCCTTGGGTCGCTGAAGCGTCTCCAGGCGAATACGTGGGTACCGCCTCCCCCATATCAGACTTCTAAATAGAGCATTAATCTGCCGGAATTTCCCACGTGGAATCCAAACTGGCGCGTTATGTAGGACGTAGAGTAATTTGGGCATCAGAACCATTTTAATTAGATTAACCCTCCCCACCACCGATAAGTGCAATTTATTCCATGCATCCACTTTTGCTTTAAGGGCGCCCACGAGAGGTGTCAAATTCCTATACAGAAACTCTGTAACTGGCATCGAGATCCATATTCCCAGGTATCTGAAAAGGGATACCACCCTAAGCCGCCCCTCTCCCAATGGCTCACTTCTGCTCTCCTCCACCCCATCCACCTCAAAGAGGACCGATTTATCCCAGTTTATCCTCAATCCCGATAAGTCTCCAAATTTCCCAACGATCTCGATAGCCCCATTCAAGGCTTCATCCGGGTCCGCTAGGAACAGTAGGATGTCGTCTGCATATAACGCAATCTTCTCCTCAACACTCCCATAACTGAACCCAGGGACTTCATCCGACTGTCGGATCTTGGCGGCCAATGGCTCCACAGCTAAGGCAAACAGAAGGGGCGACAGTGGGCAACCCTGCCTCGTACCTCTGGCCAGCTTTATAGGCTGAGAAAGTTCCCCATTCACTCTAATTCTAGCTGTTGGTAGTGAATATAACAGTTGAGTCCACGCCACAAATTGCGGGCCAATACCCATACATTTCAACACCCGCCAGAGATATCCCCACTCCACACTGTCAAACGCCTTATGGGCGTCCAAGGATGCAATAACCCTTCGGCCACAATTGTCAGACTTCAGCTGCAGGTTCATATGCAGCCTCCGCAGATTAACCGCTGTAGATCTGTCAGGCATAAAACCAGACTGATCCGGATGCACAAGGTTAGTAATGACACTAGACAGACGGGTAGCTAACACCTTGGCCAAGAGCTTGACATCGATGGTTAACAGAGAGATTGGCCGATATGACTCAGGCTTCCCCAGATCCTTATCCTCCTTCGGAATAACCACTATAATAGCCTCCCTCATAGATGCTGGGAGATACCCTTTACATCCAGCCTCCTCCAGTACTAACTTTAATCTGGGAATCAGCACTTCCTCCAAACTTTTATAGATTTCGGCTGGTAACCCATCAACCCCAGGTGCCTTCCCATTGGCCATAGACTTCAGCGCCCGACTCAGTTCCTCCTCGGTGATAGGGGCATCGAGGCTCACCCTATCCTCCTCACTCAATTTCGGAAGACCCAGACTCTCAAGGAAAGTCTCCGTATCTCCGGCTGACTCATTGACCCTGGAGGAATATAAGTCCGCGTAAAAGTCCGCAAAGACCTTTATAATATCAGGTGTTTCAGATACCCTGCTCCCCCCATCCGAAACCAACGAGTGTACATATGAGGTACTACGCTGAGCCGCGGCTACCACCGATAGCATGTGTCCCACTGTTTCTCCCTCCTGAAAATAAGCCACCCTCTGAAACTCCCGCTTCCTTTCAGCTTTTGCCAGCAGAATCTTTTCCATACAATTTTGCGCTGTTCTCAACCTTTTCTCTGCCTCGGAGGTCCCCAGTACTACCATCTCGTCCTCCGCGGCTTTCAACTCTTCCAATGCCACTCTCTCCGCTTCCCTTGTCCTCCTCTTACACCTACTAATGTCTCTAAAAAGTAGCCCTCTCAGGTACGCTTTCATTGCATCCCAAACAGTCAGAGCATCAGTACTCCCATCATTTAACGCAAAAAATTCCGTCACCTCCTTCCCTATACCGTCCAAGTCAATACTCTGTAACCAGTTAGGGTGGATCTTCCATTCTCTCCCGCTTGTAGTCCGTGTCCCCAACAACCTAACCTCCACCTCAATTGGACTATGATCCGAAAGGGCCCTCGGCAGATAACGCACCTCCCCCACCATTGTGTCCAACAGGCGGTTACCCAGTGCCATATCAATTCTGGATAGCGTAGCATGAGCCGGCGAATAGCACGAGTATCCTCTCTCCCCAACATGTCTGACTCTCCATAGATCAATCATGCCTAATTCACGCACATAGGTTCCAAATGTTGTAGTGTGCCCCTCCGACCTATTCTGGGCGTTCTTATTTTTATCCCAAAAGTCATCGCATATATTGTTCAAATCCCCAATAATTAAGAGTGGCAGTGGTTCCCATCGTTCCACCCTCTCCAATACCTCCCTGATCTTCTTACTTGAATATGGAGGTGGAATATACATTGCCGCAACACACAATCTCACTCCATACAATATACATTGTATCACCACATACTGACCCTCAGCATCCACGCATACTTTCACCTCTTCATACTGCACTCCCACCGGCACCAACACTGACACACCTCTTGAGTACGTCGAGAAGGTAGAGTGATACCCTTTCTGTATCCAACGTCTATTTAGTACGTCCACTTTCTCCTGTATCAAGTGCGTCTCTAGCAAGCATATCATAGAAGCCCGTTGATCCTTCGCATACTGCAAGCTCGCAGCTCTCCTAGACTTATCCGCCAGGCCTCTCACATTCCAGCTCAATATCTTAAAGCGGTCCCCTATTATGTGACTCATCATCCTTAGTTATGTCAATACTCCCGGTTCTGAGCTGTCTAACTTCCCTCCCCACCCTCACCCCTCCCCCCCCCTCCCCCACACCCCCCAATATTATACATTCTGCCTCTTATCAAGAGTGGGGCACCATCACCCGTTGCAAACACTCTTGCTAAACCTTCTCTTTCCGCCTCCCGCTACCGTTTATAACAGAATTCGGCGCAATTCTTAGAAGAACAGTATAATTAAACCTGTATTATATTACAACTGCAAGAAACTAAATAAACTTTTTAGTACGCTGCACACCCTTCCTCCCTCATATTTCACCGCCGCACCAGCTCTCCCAGTGCGTTCCCTGAGTAATACCCAACTCCACCCTTCAACCTTCACATTTCAATTACCAGTGTACTGTCAGTCAATCTCTTTTTATCCCCTTTTTGAAAGAATTAAGATACCTCCCGACCAACCCGCCCCACATTTTCAATCTCCTTTCCCTTTAAGTTTTTTAGCGTTAAGATCTATCCACTGGGTAGCGTCCTCCGGCGTCTGGAAAAAGTGAATCTTATCCATCGCTACCACTCTCAGTCGTGCCGGAAACATCATGGAGTATTGCACTCCCAGTTCTCTCAGCCGTCTCTTGATACCCGTGAACATCATCCGTTGTTTCTGTACCAGGGCGGAATAGTCAGGGTAAATAGCAATTCTTTGACCTCCAATTGTCAGATCCGTCATGTCTCTAGCCTTCCTCAGGATAATGTCTCTGTCTCTGTAGTTTAGGATTTTGGCAAGCATGGTACGGGGATTCGCTCCAGGGACAGGTGGTTTCGGTGGGACCCTGTGGGCTCTCTCTACCGCAAATACTTTTGTCAGTGCTGCATCACCAAAAGTCTCAAGGAGCCAGCTTTCAATATACTCCGTGGGATTCTTCCCCTCAGTTTTTTCAGGGACACCCACTATGCGAATGTTATTTCTTCTGGACCTATTCTCCAGATCCTCATTTTTTGCAGCTAGCTCCGATATTGTTTGAGCAAACTTCCTCTCCGCTTTCTGCAGCTGCACTATATGGTCTTCTGCCGTGCTCACTCTTTCCTCCACAGCCCCCACACGTTTGTCAATCTTCTGCAGGGCTGCATTTATCTGGGCTGTATCCCCTTTAACCTCCTGTATCTGCTGGGTCAGGGATTGTTTGCAGGATGATACCAGTGCAAAGACATCTCTAAGGGTGGGCTCTGCTCCTGACTCCTTATCTTCAGGTCCCCCTACTACCACCGCCATGTCACCATCCCTGCTCCCCTGTTGTACCTCCTGCTCCTCTGCTGGGCTTTCCTCCTCTCCTTCTGTGTCTGTGTCAGCTCCGGCGTCCTCCTCTGCTTTTCCTGTGTTCCCTGCGGCTTCCACTCTAGCAAACTGCTGGAGCTTTGCCGCCGCCGCCATTCTCTTCTGGCATGCCGCGTTGTCCTTCTCCGCCTTCTCCCTGGCGTCGGCGCCATCTTGGCCGGTCCCTGCCTCGCCGGCTCCGGCGTCTCTTTGTCTCCTCCTGGTCATACTCATTGACCTCGGGGCCGCCGCTATACACCGCCGCACTCCCGGGACTTTCCTGCAGCCGGTAAGCGCTGTGAATCGCCGCTCAGCTGCGGCTTATAAGGATAATATTAACTTTGGCAGCGGGAGCGCTCTGTCACGCGTCCGCTCACATGAACGTTCAGGCCACGCCCCCCCTGTGGTCTATTTTGCATTAGGTACACCATGTCCCAGTCAAGGTCTAAAAAATCCTCTAAGGTGCATATGACCTTTTTTTCTGCGTGTACCACCTGCCAGGCTCCACTTCCTCGGCCTCAAAGTTCCCCCCTCTGCTCAGCCTGCGATGCCCCATGTGCCCAGGAGCCCTCCACCGACTCCGGCGTACCTAGTCCCCCCGCGTGGGTCGCGTCACTTTCGCAGTCCGTGGATTTTTTAGCCAATGCCATCAAATCCATTCAGAACCCTCCTGGGGAACGGGGCAATCCGTTACAGGTGTTAAGAGATCCCTCCGTAACAGGGGAATCGTCGGCCAGCAGGGGCCGCTCTCTCCGGAAAGAGGCACGGTCATCCAGAAAACGGATCCGCACTACCTCTCCTGAGCGCTCATCTCGCCACTCAGCTTCTGGCAGCTCCACCTCTCGCTCACCCTCTTTGGGGGCTCGCAGCGTTCACGACTCTGAATATGAGTCTGATGTATCCTTAGACCCGGAGGCTCCGGAGTTTAGATCTACGGTTGACTCCCTCATTGTAGCAGTCAATCACGCACTTAAAGTGGACGATGACTCTAATTCTGCTCCGGACCACGCAGTCTCCTTTACTAGAACCAAGCGTTCTCATAAGACTTTCGCCTCTCACCCAGATTTTCTGGATATAGTCAGGCGACACAGGGAGCGTCCGGATAAGCGTTTCACGGGAAAAAAGGACCTGGCATCGAAGTATCCTTTTTCAGCAGATCTCGTGAAAGACTGGACGGATCCCCCACTAGTAGATCCTCCGGTTTCGCGCCTTGCTTCCAAAACGCTCCTATCCGTTCCAGATGGCGCTTCGATTAAGAGTCCCACTGAACGCCAGCTAGATTCCCTAGCTCGCTCAGTGTACGAAGCCTCAGGTTCTTCCCTATCTCCCTCCTTCGCCGTGGCTTGGGTGGCCAAGGCAATGGTTTCCTGGGCGGATGCTCTAGCGAAATCCATTCATGAACAGGATCTCCCGTCTGAGATGGCAGACCTTGCTAAACAGATGGCCATGGCTGGTGATTACGTGATGTACGCATCTCTCGATGCAGCGAATTGCGCAGCATCAGCGGCCTCAAACGCCATCACTATCAGAAGGGCTATTTGGCTCAGAGAGTGGCGCGCAGATTCCTCCTCTAAAAAATCTCTGATTTCTCTCCCTTTTCAGAGCGGGCGTCTTTTTGGTGAAAAGCTAGACCAGCTTATTTCCGACGCTACAGGGGGAAAGAGCAAGTTCCTTACCCAACAGAGGCCCAAGGCGGCCTTCCAGCGCCAGCCATATTTTCGCTTTCGGCCCTTTCGTACCAGCCCAGCCTGGTCCAATCCTGCCGATTTTCCAGATCTGACTGATCCGCCCGCTCAGACAGAGACGTTCGTCCCTCTTTCAGGCCGAATCCGTCCTGGCGAGGAAAGCCTTGGCAGCCCAGGGCCAGAGGTTCCAGACCCCCCAGATTCCCTTCTCAATGACTCGGGAACGGCGCCAGTCGATACCACCAGAGTAGGCGGACGCCTACTTCTTTTTCAGCAAGCCTGGCTCTCCGTCGTTCATGACGAATGGCTCAGGGATCTGGTGTCGTCTGGCTACAAAATAGAGTTCTCTGCTCCTCCTCCAACTCGGTTTTTTCCCTCTCGTCTCCCCAGTTTGGGAGCTCAGTCTCGCGCCCTCCTTTGCGCCATTCACTCCCTCCGCTAGAGCGGGGTCATTGTTCCGGTGTCTACTCAAACCTCTTTGTCGTGCCAAAGAAGGACGGGAAAGTGCACCCCATTTTGGATCTGAAGCTCCTGAACAAGTGCGTAAAAGTACGGCACTTCAGGATGGAATCGCTCAGGTCGGTCATCTCCTCGATGGAAAGAGGGGAATTCTTGGCATCGACAAACATCAAGGATGCCTATCTTCACATTCCAATATTCCCGCCACATCAATGGTTCCTCCGCTTTGCCGTTCTAGAGGACCATTTCCAGTTCACGGCCTTACCCTTCGGTCTTGCCACGGCACCCAGGGTATTCACGAAGGTCATGGCGGCTGTCATGGCCATTCTTCATTCTCGAGGAGTCGTCGTGGTGCCTTACTTAGACGACCTCCTCATAAAGGGTCCGCCTTATCAGGCCTGCGAGGCAAGCGTCCACATTACCTTGGATTCTCTTTCGCGCCTGGGCTGGTTGATCAACTTGGACAAGTCCTCTCCCGTTCCTGCCCGACGGATCTCCTTTCTGGGAATGATCCTGGACACTTCAAGGGGTCTGGTCTTGCTTCCTCGGTCCAAGGCCCAAGCGCTTCAGCAAGGAGCCCGAACGCTCCGCCATCCTCGCCTGCGACCCATTCGGTTCGCCATGAAGATCCTGGGAAAGATGGTTGCAGCAATCGAAGCGGTTCCTTTCGCTCAACTCCATCTCCGCCCCTTGCAACAGGCTCTGCTGGACAACTGGGACAGGAGTCTCTCATCTCTCGACCGTCCTTGCCCGTTGTCTCCGCGGATCAGACAATCTCTTGTATGGTGGACCCTGGGTCCATCTCTTCTCCAGGGGAAGTCCTTTCTCCCGATCCGCTGGTTAGTGGTAACTACCGACGCCAGTCTCCTCGGCTGGGGTGCGGTGTTTCTTCACCACTCTGCCCAGGGCCGTTGGACAGTTTGGGAGTCAAAGCACCCTATCAACATCCTGGAGATTCGTGCGATCAGACTTGCCCTGAGTCGCTTTCACGCCCTGCTCGCGGGTCACCCAATACGAGTCCAATCGGACAACGTCACAGCGGTGGCTTACATAAACCACCAGGGGGGTACCCGCAGCAGGGCGGCGATGCAGGAAGCCTCCCACATTCTTCGTTGGGCCGAAACCAACCATTCCACCATTTCCGTGGTGCACATTCCGGGAGTCGAAAACTGGGCGGCGGACTTTCTGAGCCGCCAGGGCCTTGCCTCGGGGGAGTGGGAACTCCATCCAGAGGTTTTTCGACAGATCTGCCTTCGCTGGGGGACCCCGGACGTGGATCTGATGGCATCCAGATTGAACGCCAAGGTCCACAACTTCATTGCGCGTTCTCGGGATCCCCAGGCTATAGGAGTGGACGCGCTGATATCCCCGTGGCATCAGTTTCATCTCCCATACGTGTTTCCTCCCCTTCCCTTACTGCCGAAGGTGATCCGAAAGATCAAGACGGAGGGGGTTCCGGTCATTCTGGTCGCTCCAGATTGGCCACGTCGCGCTTGGTACGCGGAGCTCGTTCAGCTCGTAGCCGACGTTCCCTGGCGGTTACCAGACCGCCCAGACCTGCTTCGCCAAGGACCGATCTGCCACCAGAGCTCGGGCCCTACGTTTAACGACGTGGCTGTTGAAACCTGGTTTCTCTCAGCAGGTCATTCCCACCATGTTATGCGCTCGTAAGGCGTCTTCCGCCTCCATTTACCACCGCGCCTGGAAAACCTTCTTCTCATGGTGCAGGCTCCGAGGTCACCCTCCGCTCGTTTTCTCTATCCCTTGCATCTTGGATTTCCTTCAGTCCGGTTTGGACTCCGGCTTGGCACCAAGTTCCCTCAAAGGTCAGATCAGCGTTATCCGTGCTGTTCCAGCGCAGGATCGCCGCCAACCTTCAAGTCAAGACTTTCATTCAGGGAGTCTCCCATGTTGTACCCCCCTACAGAATGCCGTTAGAGACCTGGGATCTCAACTTGGTCCTGGGGGTTCTTCAGGAACCTCCGTTTGAACCCCTTCAGGACGTTCCGCTTTCTGTACTCTCCTGGAAGGTTGCCTTCCTGGTAGCTGTGACGTCTATCAGAAGGGTCTCAGAGTTGGCAGCTTTATCCTGCCGGGCTCCTTTTCTTGCCTTTCATCAGGACAAGGTAGTCCTACGTCCTTCTCCGGCCTTTCTTCCTAAGGTGGTCTCATCTTTTCATCTTAACGAGGATATCATTCTTCCCTCTTTTTGCCCGCAGCCCAAACACAGGGTTGAGAAGGCCCTTCATACCCTGGATGTGGTACGGGCCCTTAGGAGGTACATTTCCAGAACGGCTCATTTCAGAAAATCGGACGCCCTTTTCGTGCTCACAGAAAGGGTTTGGCTGCGTCTAAAGCCACGATAGCCAGATGGATTCGATCTGCTATCCAGGAATCCTATTCGGTCAGGGGCAGCCCTATCCCGGCGGGGATTAGAGCACACTCCACTCGGTCGATGGGTGCTTCCTGGGCCATCCGGCACCAGGCAACAGCGGAGCAGGTTTGCAAGGCCGCAACGTGGTCCAGCCTGCATACTTTCTCAAAGCACTACAATGTTCACATTCACTCCTCTGCGGACGCGGCCCTTGGCAGGCGTATCCTGCAAGCGGCTGTTGCGCATCTGTAGTCAGATGGTACACGGAGTTATTTGGTGTATTGTTTCCCTCCCAGGGACTGCTTTGGGACGTCCCATGGTCCTGTGTCCCCCAATGTGGCGAAGGAGAAATAGGGATTTTTGTGTGTACTCACCGTAAAATCCTTTTCTCCGAGCCACTCATTGGGGGACACAGCACCCACCCTGGTAGCCTTACGGCTCGTTACCTTTTTTAGTTTTTGACTGTTTTGTTGACATGTTATACTCTAATGTTACTTGATATTTTGTTGTTATTATCCTACTGCTTTTGCACTGAACTGGGTCTCTGGAAGCCAGCATGAGGGTGTATACTGCAGGGGAGGAGCTAACCTTTTTTTGTCTCAGCTTAGTGTCAGCCTCCTAGTGACAGCAGCATAACCCATGGTCCTGTGTCCCCCAATGAGTGGCTCGGAGAAAAGGATTTTACGGTGAGTACACACAAAAATCCCTATATCTTGATTTTATTGATCATTTTTTTCAGATTTTTTTAAAATGCAAAACTAATAAAGGAAATGTTTTATGTAGTGTAAAATCAATGTAGTGTGAATCAAAAAACGAATGCAGAGCCTTGAAAAATCCCCCTTTGTGTTCTGTCACTAGGTGCGTTCCCTATTCCAAGCCCGATCTGCAGTTCAACCTCCCAGGGTGGGCTCCTCGGGGAGTTATGCAGATTACATTTTTCAGAAGGAGTCTAAAGTGCCGGAACGGAAACCTCAATGCCAGAAGTCCGGTGTGGGTCCAGGACAGAAACCTCAGTGTGAGGAGACGCATCAGGGTTTGGAACTGAAGGTCCAGTGTGAGAAGACAGATTTAGGCTCAGAATCAAAGTCTCGAAGTGAAAGCACAGCCTTGGCCCTGAATCTACATGAAAAGGAAGATCCTAAGATCAGGACAGAAGAGGCAGCCATCCCAAATCCTAAGCCTGGAGGTGGGAGGAGCTGTATTGTGGTCAGCCCAAGACAGGTAACGCAGAATAGGGAACAACGTGTAGGAAAGGCTATCTTTCATTCAGTTAGTCTACATTGCTGCAGAATCCTAGGGCTGATTTCATAAATGATCCTTAGAGGGCTCCAAGCTCTGCTTGCTTCTTTCATGCAAACATAAAGACCAACATTCTGGTGTAGATACCACTAAGGGGTATATTCACTGTATATTCAGTAATGCAGCCCTTAGATGAAATCAAATTAAATGGTGAGACTGAACCTTGTAAACACTTTGCTTTTATTTCTCTTGTTCGGATACTTCTTAGCACCATGTCTCTAGATCCAAACAACAGGAGAAAATGCAGCTCCAACACTCCTCAACTGTGTCAGTAGAACATAACAATTCTTTATTAAAGGGGTGTTCTTAAGTTAGTCGTCAGAAGCACATTGCTTCCTGCTTTGTTGTTGTTGGTGGTGTACTCCTGAAGATTGACAGGTCAGAGAAGCGGCGTGGTTGCACCGCTGATCCACAGGCTGATGGTAGAGGCAGCCTAAGAGAATGGCAGGGACACTGAGACTGATTTAATCCAGTGACCTGGCAATCTTCAGAGCGGCAAGTGAAGCATAGAGCCTATTTGTGCCATGTGTTCCCTGCCTAGGTAATTGGCCAGACTGGGACTGCAAGGTGGCCGGTTACCTAGCAACAAGCTGCAATTATATCATTTAAAATTCTTCAGAATGTAGAGGATTTTTAATAAAGGCTAAACTGCAAGGTTACGTGTTATTATAAGCACTTTGTAATTTTACTCATTTGTGGACGTGAGTTTGTCATTTAAAACTTGTGCTGTATAATAAATTCACAAATAGTAGAATGCTACAAGCCGGTGCGTTTCCAACCTACTGCATGTAAATATCAGGCTCTTAGTCATGGCATGAAAATAATCGCTGCAACAGCTTTCAGCAGTTAGCCAGCTTCCTAAAAGCACTAGCCCTTTTTAACCGTCTCTGCTGCATTAGCCCGCTGTGTAGATAACTCTCAAAAGCTGAATACAAAGTCCGTGCAAGTGCCAGTTCTTAGGCTAAGTGCACACTGTGTCCGCTAGAGGTGCAGCCACAGTGGTGACTCTCCGTTATATATAATAATCTCTGGAGGCAGATTCTCATGCAGATCAGTGCCTGGAACTGCTCATTGACATATTCCAATGAAATCCATGTTTTTTTTTTAAAGATATCCGATATCAAGGAATCATATTGTTCAGCTTCCTAGGACCTACATGCCCATATAGACGACTTGGGAAGGTTGATCCTACTGAAGGATTCCCTTTTGCATTCCCATAGGACCCTGTTCACTTGGCTGAGTCTAAAAGTCTGCAAACCATTTATCTGTGTTTTCTTATACAGAGCCACTACAAAAAAATGTCACGTGGTATGTTTGTTTTTTTCTCTTTTTTACATAGTGGACAGATGCCTAGGCACCCATCTGTCCTGACTGTGGCCACCTGAGTGTTGTGCCTGATAGTGACCATTATTGCAATGTGTTAGCCTAGGTTCACATTACGTTAGGGCGATCCGTTTAAGGGAACAATTTACTAAGCTGCACTAACGCTATGTAACGGATCCATTAAAGGCAACCTGTCACCCCCCCAGGCGTTTGTAACTAAAAGAGCCACCTTGTGCAGCACTAATGCTGCATTCTGACAAGGTGGCTCTTTTAGTTATGCTCCCTGCACACGCTGAAATAAACACTTATAAAATGTGCCCCCTCATACCGTGAAATCGTCCCGGGGCGGGTCTTTCACCCCTAATCAGACGCAGCACAGCCGTCAACCATGGCCTCTGCGCGCCGGGTGCCGCCTCCTCTTGCTTCATTAGCATCCCTGGCGCCTGCGCTGTAAGGCTAGGGTCACATTGCGTTAGTGCAATCCGTTTAGCGCTAGCGGATTGCGCTAACGCAATGTTTTTTATGGGGCCGCGTTCGGGGTCGCGGTAATGTCCCCGCTCTCGCAGATCCCCGATCTGCGAGAGCGGGGAACGGACCGCGGGCGCGCCTCGGACGCTGCAAGCAGCGTCCGCGGCGCGCCAGGAATCTCCGGCGCGTCGCTAGCGCGTGCCGAACATGGCACGCGCTAGTGTAGCGCGTTCCCATTAGCGTGAATGGGCGCGTTAACGGCCGCGTTGCACGGCGTTAATTTCGCCGTGCAACGCTGTCCGTTTAACGCGGTCCCATAACGCAATGGGAACCCAGCCTAAGTTTGAAGGGCAGCGCAACTGTGCATGCCCGGAAAAAAATACAGCGCAGGCGCCAGGAATGCTAATGAAGGCGCGCACAGACCATGGTTGACGGCTGTGCTGCGTCTGATTAGGAAGGAAAGACCCGCCCCCGGGACGATTTCACGGTATGAGGGGGCACATGTCAAAATCGGCATGCGTTAGCGATGATGCGTTACTTTGTGACGCACCCTCGAACACGGTCTACCGCGTTTTTGGGTACGTTAGGTTTAACGCACAATGAACAGACGCGTTTGCTGTGCATAGACCTCTATTGCTAACGCATGCCGACGCAATGGTACCATGCGTTAACGTAGAAAAAAGATTTTGTGTATCAGCGTTAGCACATCTGTTTAACGCCCCATTACATGGATGGCACTAACGCGATGTGAACCTAGCCTAAGCCCAGTGCTTATCCAGTAGGGCTCTCCCTGTGGTCTAGTAGTTCCCATGATGGAGTGGCTTATGATACACTTTGGGTCTTTTACTAATCTGTCCTAATAGTACTTTTTGTTTTCTTTTTTGCAGAGGGGTAACCCACTTCTGAAGCATGTTAGAAATATTCCTTGGGAGTTTGGAGAAATTGTGCCAGATTATCTACTTGGAGAGACATGTTGTGCCTTTTTTCTCAGGTGAATCAATAGTTGTTGCTTAGTTTTATTTAAATAATATATTGGAAATGTCATTCACTAGTAAGACTAAAGCAGTTGGTATATATATATATATATATATATATGAGTTGGAATGGGAGGTATGACCATATCTCGCCTCTGAAATCTCCCGCTGTTCCAGGGCTGTCAATTGGATAGTCCCCATCAGTCCTGCATCTGGTCTTATGCCGGTCATCATTCACACCAACACTGCTGCTAGCCCCTGGCCTCAGAAGTCACGTACCATACAGGCCAACATCCCTGCTGAGGCCAGTGATTGGTTGCAGTGGTCACGTGAACCATATACCTGGAATGATAGATGCTGGACTGGCGAGTCATTGAAAAGTCGAATATCTGAAATTGATTTCTGTCTATTGTGTTATCACATTGCCTACCTATAGGCACATTTTCTATAATCACAGAAACACATGCAAACCAGGCAGAACTTCTAAAGACAGTGTGACAATTGCAGTACAACCTTTCACTATCACTTACCTTCAGGGCTGTGGAGTCGGAATCGGAGGTTTGGCTTACCGGCTGCACAGCCCTGCTTACCTTATAGACCTAGTGCTCCTCAGCTTTCAACATCCACTGGCACATAAACACTGCCCAAAATTGTCAACTTGCTTGATGCAGAGTTTATAAAGAAATGTTCCATTTTCCATACCTGTCAGTTTCTGCATTCATTTCTGTTCCACAATCCTTTCCTCTTTTGCTAATCTAGTCTGCGATATCACAACCTAAATCCTGAATATATACACACGCGGCTGCGGTCTTTGGGTCAGTCCTATGCGCTCCGTGTTCTTCTGGTGCTGGTGGATGTGGTAAGTATGTAATCTTGGGCATTATTTAAATGATGGGAGGCAGATTATTAAATCCTAAGTTATTTCTTTTTCTTCTGCACACTTTTACAGAAAGACCCCCATTTTACTCTAAAAGAGCTGGCAAAGATCTGTATCCTATCAGACTGTACACTGGTACTGAGCTGGAGGTAAGAGTGGGCTGCGTTATATGTGCACACAGATAGCCCACCGGGATTGGGCTGCATAGATGTAAATTCTAATTGCTCAAAAGGCTTCATGTCAACTTCTGGTAGATAGATCTATAGATGTGTGTATTTAGTCAAGTAAATTGCCATTTCTTATAGTCCAGAGGAGGCCGCAAGATACCTGGAGACGTACAAGTGCTATGAACAGAAGCCGGCGGATGTCCTCAAAGAAAGGACGGAAAGTGACTTCATGTCCAGGGTGAGCAGGACACTATAGGGGCACCTGGTCATATCCATTGCGGGTCTTGCGCTGTGGCTAGTGTGTGTAATATAAAAGCATGACCCATATATATATATCTATCTGGTTTGTTACAGATCACAGATTGCCTAACCACCGTGAAGTCCGTGAACAAGACAGACAGTTGCACTTTACTCACCACATTTGGGGTCAGTTTTCTGTCACATCTCTTCACCTGTAGATCCCACATTGTGTATGACTTGGTGACATTTATCCTGAGGTCATTGCTGATAAATTTTCTAGTTGTATCCGTTTCAGGGGCATCTGGTTGACAGACAATATGGCTGCTACTGCAGCTGACACGGGGTTACCTGAAAATGAGTCTGTCAGCATGACTGTTCAAACCAAGCACAGGTGCAACCTTGCAGTGTCCGGGCAGCTTGCTGGGCTGCGCTTTCTGTAAAGCTAGGCCTGGCAATCACAGACAGTAGGATGGAGATAGGTGGGAAGGTGCACTGAGCGCATGTGCTTGGTTTGAACAGTTGTTTTGTGCCTGGCCATGTCACAATAGAGGAGCTAGGAACGTAGCCCTTAGTAATTATCCAGATTTGATAGTCAGGAGCTCAAAAACCTGGCTACCAATACATTTAAGAATTTGACAGAACAGGACCAAGATTTACCAGAAATTTTTAGACTTTAGGGGGAAATAGCCTTTAATGCCTTAAGTGTATCTGCACGTTAGGCATTTGCTGCAAACACTGAAGTGTTGGGCCAACAAAAGCACAGCATAAAAGATACACATTTTTGATGCATTTTCTCATTTGGAATAGGTAAAACATGCTGCAATAAAGCTGGATAGATTGACGTGCTGCAGGTGTGAAACGGCTTCAAACCTACAAGGAAAAAAATAAGCAGGGTGTGCACAAGATTTTAGAAATACTCACTTTCATGGGACAGTGAAATGCTGTGGTTTTCATGGCAATAATGGGACATACCCTAAGGATGAATACTTTTAAACACTGATAGTTTCTTGTGACTACCTTTTACTGGCCCGCTTGATAGGTGGCAGGACCAAGCCCTGGAATCCCCACCATTCAATAAATGGGTAATTTGGGCTATACTGTGGCAATAGCCACAGACTTGTAGATGGTATAGCTCCTGATAGAAAAGTTTAGTCCGTTCATATTGATGGATCCAACCCACTAATGAAAAGTCAATGTTGTAGGGCTTTATAAACCTGTGCCGTACTCTTACTATGCGGCAGGTTAAGGGCAGTAATTGGTTAAATCTGTCAATTCCACATTTTCACTATGTGTGCATTGCTTAATGAACATGTACCCTACAGACTCTCGCTGACCTTGCCAATGCATCTCGAGAAGATCTCTCTCTTTGTCCAGGTCTTGGACCCCAAAAAGTAAGTCTGATGTTAGATCTTAAATATGGGGAAACAGGAGTGTTGCATGGGGCTAGTCTACATTCATGACTAAAGACGCGCTCGCCTTATTCATGTAGAAAAATACATCCAACCTGTATTTTTAGGTCTCCTGCATGGTCACGTAGGGCAGGGGTGGGGAATCTTCTTTCTACCAAGGGCCATTTGGATATGTATACCATCCTTTCGGGGCGTACAAGTAGCACGCTAACTCTGCCCACAAAGTATGTCCTGATGCTGGCACGGTGTCAGGACGTAATCATTTGTCAGCAGTGAGTACTAGGTGCGTGTGCTCACAGAGCAAGAAGAAATCAACGGTTTGGTGGCCATCAAAACACAGCTGTAGGCCCAAAGAACCAGTCTCCGGGAATCTACCCGGGGGCCGGATAAAAGATAATGGAGGCCTGATGTTCCCCACCCCTGACATAGCGGGTCTTATGTTTACAAACCTTCCTATTAACCAGCGCAGAGTAACATATTGAAATTCCCACCTGATCTGTCCATATATTACTTTGCCTTTGGTCATATATACCACTACATTTCCAATTATTGGGCATTGCACAGTAAAATGTCAGTTAAAGGGAACCTGTCACGTGAAAAAAACACTTAACCAGCAGCTATGGGGTCAATGAACCTGCCTGGCACCCACACTTAAGAGCCTCACTGTCTGGAGGTAATGAACTTTATTCCTCTCGAGTGAGTTTGGGGTTCGGTCCCCGCTCAGTGTATAGAAAGCGGCGGCTGTAACTGCACCCCCTGCACTGACTGACTGCCAACCCTATAACGGATCCTGCTGTCAGTGCTGGGGTGCGGTTATAGCCGCCATTTTCTATACTCAGAGCGGAAACTGAAATTATGCCAGCACCACCCCTATGACTGGAAGCCAAATGCTGGTGGGTGGGGGAAATAAACATGGCTCTGAGTGTTGGCGCCAGGCAGGGTCGGCGGTAATAACCTGCACATCTGGCGAAAACCGGACAAAACGTAAAGTAATCCAGCGCTATTACAAATCTATGGGAAAATAACAGATCCGGCGGCATCTTTCACCAGATCCAGTTTTTTCAAAATTTGCTGGATTGAGCCTGATGGCGAAAGACGGATGTGTGGAAGTAGCCTTAGTAGCGCTTTTTTCACTTGGCCGATTCCCTTTAAGGACAACTCCTGCCTGATCAACCGATTGCCAATATTTCATCTTCTCTTGTAACCTCCATTCCTTATTTTTTTATCCCTTGTAGGCGAAGAGACTGTTCGATGCTCTACATGAACCATTCTTAAAAGCTAAAAAGTAACTTCAAGTGACCTATGACATGAAGGAAGAACATTACTTGTGTATGCAGTCAGTCATTCCTTAGAGATACGCACAGGACAGAGACTCATTAGTTTTTCAGATTGTTTTATTGTGTACCAAATATAAATGGGATATGGTTTGTATAATAAATGTTCTATTACTTCTGAATCCTAAAGGAGTTTTAATCACAGTAGTTCGGAGTGTTTAGACAGGAAACTGAGAACACTGCCGGTACAGCCATTAACACAGTGAGGCACATCATCTATATACACACACAAATCTACTTAACAGCTTGGTACTAACACAAGTCCACAGATAGACGTCGGAGTCCCACGTAAGAGCCCCTGACCATTCTGCTCTTACAAGGTATTGCTAGATGACACATACAGACTTGGGTACAAGAGGATGATGTTACCTGACCTGGGCCTTCCTAGTGTATAAATCAAGGCATTGTACTAGTGATATTGCTGCAGCGCTATTTCCTTCGTGGTTATCAATGCTTAGTTGTTTTGTTTTTGCAACCGCTGTAAAACCGCACATTACGTGGCATCATTAGGTCCTCTGTTACTACACTGTAATACTCCAAGAACTATATAGTATGTATGTTCAGCATTAGCGGATTTTCATGGGGCTTGTAGATTATGCAGGAATCATTAGGTTTGTGTAGCACAATCCCTAATAGTTCTTTGGATACTTGGCCAATAGATTTGTATTGTCTTTTTAGTGTTCGGTAGCATTAAAAATTAAAACCAAGCAACTATATAAGACTCTCCTGCTGTTAGGTCTCCATATGAGCAGCAGGCACCAATGTCTCCATGGTAACGGACTACAACCAAATATTATGTAGTCTGCTGCTGGAGCCGTGGTTCCTCTGTCTGCCCTCTACTTGTACAATAAGCTATAAGGAGGTAGGGGGCAAAAGAGAAGGTGTTATTTGTAGACTGTTAAGGAGGCATGGAATTGTGGAGGAGCTGTGAACACAAAACATGAAAGGTGCACTTAACTACCTTCCCTTATTCTCTATCAATATTTTAGAGAGACTGCCAACGCAAGTAAAAGGCATGTATAACAGAAGGTACGATTATATTAGCAATAGGACCAATAAAAAAATATATACAGAACTCCACTGCGACAATGCCCCTAGTGGTCAAACTAAGAAGTTGTAGGGAACATAAGAAAATAGTGTGCAAGTAAAATGTGCTGCAGCGGAGATCTGTTTTTTCAGAATCACTTTCCATTTTCCAACTTCAAAATATACAATCTACAAGCACATACTTTGCTATACTTCAGTGGCATCATGTCTTTCCATCCCGAGTGATATCCAATCGTTTACGGAGTAGTTACTTCTATATCAAATTGCAGATTTCACGGGGTGGTAAGCAGCTTAATGTGCACAATGTCGGGTGGTGGGCATCTACACAGTATGTGCTCCTGTAAATGACTGCATACAACACTGTCCAGCTAAAAGGTAGGATCAGAAATCACACCATTCTCATCCATTTACTGATATTGCAGATCAGCCAAGAGTGGTGTATTGGGGGGGGGGGGGGGGGTCAGGGGTGTCAAATCCTTTAATTGTGACCGGATAAAGCATAAGGGACGCAGTTAAAAACATAGCTGCAGCTGCCCAAGCTAATCACAAGGATATACAATAAAGCAAACATAAAACACACGCGACCATACACAAATAAGTTAGAACAGCCATTAAAAAAAACCTTCATATTAAAAGTCCTTCGTGGGAGCTGAGTGTGATAGCTAACATATCGATAGTCAGGATCAGTATTACCCCTGGCATGAAGAGACGTAAAATAAAAAATCTCCAACCCCTAAAAATCCCTAAGTTGGGTCATTTCTTCTTTTTTTGCGAGGAGCAGTAACATTGGCTCCCATACTAAAGTGGCCAGTACACACCAGCGATCTTGTTCATCTCGGAGATAGCTGGCATACTGCATGTTTGCCAGGCTATGCACTAGTGTGCCCATCTCTATCCAGGCGATACATCATGCAGACCACCACATACACATGCCGTGGCTCACCTGCATGGAGAACAGAAGGATGACAAAGATCCTTCTCTTCGTCATGTGTCTGGGCCCTCATACACAATACATGTTAGCGGCCATTTAATGCCCCATTCTATCAAATAGAATATACTTTTTGGGTAGGAATTAAAAAAAAAAAAAATCATGATCATGTCAGATAGAAAAAACTTAAAGGAAAGCTCTAAGAAAAAAATGAATATAGTGTGATACCACCAAGAAAGAGCCTAAAGGGGTGAGGCAGTACTCCAAGAACACCAAGGATAAGCGATGTAGCGCCCTTTCAGGTCCTGCAGTAGGGATATCCAGTTATGCTGGACTGTTCCTTTAAATTAAAAAAGCTAAACTGATGTTGAGGAAGCTATATATGGTATACAGCCAGGAAACCTAATATATTGGAACGAGATATGAGCTAGGATACATGAAGCATACTGCTGGCTATAGAGAGCATATCTTTGGATTGAAGGATTTTAGCAAAGCTATCCATCTTTGTAATGACATAATACGAATTATACATAGGTCATATACTGTGGCTAAAACAGATGCAGCTTTCTATGCCATGGCACTGGGAGCAATGCCCCCAACTCTAAGCAAACGCCTTTTAGATACCATTACTCTGAATTCGGGAATAGAGGTAAATACGCCTCAAAATACTGGTTACGTGGAATTGTAATAGTTGCATTAAACCCTGGTGCTTCAAGCTGGATCTGGTAAAAAAAATAAAAACATCAGAAAACATTTCAGATGGACTCTTATGACCTGCATTTGAATCCTGGCACCGCAACACCTGCCAGTGTGAGTAGTCCTTCTCATGGTCCGTTTCATCATGCCACCCGATAAGCCTTCATCAAGGAGTACTCTTTCCGACTAGCACGAGATGCCCAGAGGAACAGGGCTCCAGCCATTATCTGCAGAGGTGAGGAGACGCAAGCCAAGCAGAAGGACCAGCCATATTCTCCCCGGACCTCTGACGGAGGGGGCAGACTCTTCTGCAGCATATACACCCCACTGGAGAAACACAGAACGGCTCCCAATGTGCACACACCTGCAAGGCAGAGGCATGGTGGAGAGGAGTGAGACTGAAGCACCCGGTGATAAGCATGAGAGTACAGAGAAAACCATTACCTACCTGCCAGTAGATGCAAGGCCCCAGTTCCCAGAGCCGGGTACAAACTGCGGCACACACAGCCAGCCAGACCGATAATGGCTCCAAAAAATATTAGGCCAAGTGCGACCAGAGGGAGCAGGAACTGGCAGCGCCACAGATCTGAAAAAAATGTATCACACAAGGTTTTTATAGCTTTCCTAGTTTGGACCTCAACTACCCTACCAAGATCAGCCATTGTCAGGAGGGTGAGGGCACTTACCATTACTACAAATCTACGATATTCCACAGATAGGAAAAGGTGGCACAAATATACACTATAAGCTTTGGTGAAACCTACTAAACTACCGTACTTCTTCTCATGGCCAGTATTAACTTTACCGGGCAAATAAGGTCGGGCTCACTGTGGACTCCCAGCGCCAATGACTAGAGTCCTAGGTAATACCCTGGTTGACTACATTCACATGACTGACTCCCTGAAGCATCGGCCAAATGCTCACTCCCGTTATATGTGGTTACTTACATGTACGTATCAGGTCAATCTCGGTGTTGTGATTTCCGGGCTGAGTGTATTTTTCCAAGAACTGATCCGAGAAAGACAGTGAGACGCAGCGCAATTCAGAGGAGGCATCTGTTAAATAAAGGAGGATACAAGACAAGTTCAGAGTACTGTTCATCAATGTATGGAGACAGAGGTCTATTAGACTAGCCTAAAGAATGCTAGATTACCCAATAAATGGCCTCCTGCGTATACATTACCTTTCCTGCCATTTATAGTTATGGACCCTAATTAACACTTTAAAGACTGTATACAGTGGCATGTAAAAGTTTGGGCACCCCTGGTCAAAACTACTGTTATTGCGAACAGTTAAAGCAAGTTGAAGATGAAATGATCTCTAAAAGGCCTAAAGTTAAAGATGACACATTTCCTTTGCATTTTAGGCAAAAAAAAAAAGAAGTCATTTTTTACATTTGAAATATTACAAAATGGAAAATGAGCCGATGCAAAAGTTTGAGTACCCTTGTAGATTTGTGTGCTCAGATAACGGACCAAGGTTTCAGACCTTAGTCTGTGAGGGTTATAGCCTGTTCACCATCATCATTAGGATAGGCCAGGTGATACAAATTTCCCAGCTTTATAAAAACCCAGCCTCCTCTAACCTTGTGCCAACAAACAGCAGCCATGGATTCTTCTAAGCAGCTGGCTATCACTCTGAAAATGAAAATAGCGGAGGCCCATAAAGCAGGAGAAGGCTACAAGAAGATGGCTAAGTATTTTCAAGTTGCCCTTTCCTCAGTTTAAAATGTAATAAAGAAATGGCGGTTAATAACCGTGGAGGTCAAGATAAGGTCTGGAAGATCAAGAACAATTTCACTTCGAGCTGCTCGTAGAATTGCTAGAGAAGAAAATCAGAACCCACACGTGACAGCAAAAGACCTTCAGAAAGATTTAGCAAACTCTAGAGTTGTGGTACATTGTTCTACTGTTCAGAGACACCTGCAAAAAATATAGTCTTCATCAAAGAGTCATCAGAAGAAACCTCTCCTGTGTCCTCACAGGGTCAAAAGTATTCAAAATTCAATTGAGGGTCAGAAGTATTCAAAAGAACATCTAAAGTCTTGTACATTTCAGAAACAATTCCTGTGGACCAGTGAGGTTAATGTAGAACTGTTTGGACTCAATGATCAAAAGGTATGTGTGGGGAAAAAAGGACACAGAATTTCAGGAAAAGAACATCTCGCCAACCATTGAGCATGGGGGTGGATCAATCATGATTTGGGGTTGTGTTGCAGCCAAAGGCACAAGGTACATTTCACGGAGGAAAGAATGGATTCAATGAAATGTCAAGAAATTCTTGATGGAAACATAACACCACCTGTAATAAAGCTGTAGTTTAAAAGAGGATGGCTTCTGACAATGGATAATGATCCTAAACACATGTCAAAATGCACAATGGACTACATCAAAAGCCGCAAGCTGAAGGTTTTACAATGGCCCTCACAGTCCTCTGATCTACTTGCAAAAGGTGGTGCTACTAGGTACTAACCATGCAGGGTGCCCATACGTTTGCATCGGCCCATTTCCTTTTTGTAATTTTTAAAATGTAAAAATTGACAATATTTTTTTGTGTGCCAAAAATACAAAGGACATGTGTCATCTTTAACTTTACGCCTTTTAGAGATCATTTCATCTTCAACTTTCTTAGGCTAGTTTCACACTAGCATTTTGAGGAGCTGCGGAGGGCTGCGGATTTCCTCCGTGAAGCCCCGCCCTCGGCTGCACCTCCACCGCTAGCTCCGCCTAATCTGCATGCGGCCTGCGAACCTATCTTTAACATTAGGTACGCAGGTTGTGCGGCTGTATGCGGATGCTTCCGCATGCGTCGTTTTGACGATGCGGCGACCAGCGTACGACGCAGCTGGTAGCAATTTCTTTTTTTTCTCCGCATCGTCAAAACGCTAGTGTGAAACTAGCCTAAACTGTTCACAATGACAGGAATTTTGACCAGGGGTGCTCAAATTTTACACTGTATTAGTGTGGCCTGATTTACAGTGCGCTATGTTGGTGACAGAACTTCTTTCAGGAGAATCACTGGCTTTCCATTATTTTTTTCCCTATATGGTGAAGCATTAGTTATTTTTAAAGAATAATGTAGCTGCTGTTGTGTATAACTATGTTAGTAGATATGCCAGCTCTAGGTTGTCCGCCATCTTGATTCCATTTTTTTTACCCATTTCTAATTATGTCTCTGGCTTTGCAAAGGGGTCAAGTCTCATCATATTACTCTTCCTCCTCTCCAACTGCAACCAGTGATTGATAATTGAGATAGAACTAATGCTTCCCAATGTATACAGCAGAGTCTCTGTGTGGCCTTTGTGATGTGTATATATAGCAGCCTATGAGTCTCCTATACTCGGCGGCCGCAGTGTCTCCTACGCGACGACGCATGCTCGGCGGCCGCAGTGTCTCCTACGCCACGACGCATGCTCGGAGGCCGCAGAGTCTCCTACGCGACAACGCATGCTCGGCAGTCTCAAGTGTAATGCAGCTTCTGCCTGTCTCCTGCTGTTGATAAGTTTCTCCCTGCAAGTCCTTATTTGTGTGAAGTCTCTCAGGGAAACACATTTTCTTCTGCATACACAGAATAGGTATGGAGAGGCTGTCTTAGTAAGGGAATTTTTATTACTCTGTGCTATTCATTCTATGAACTCACTTATTATATTACTGCTCTCTTTCATTATATCTTCAGCTCCGTGGGAAAACATAGTGGGACAGGGAGGGCAGAATTGGATGAAGAGGGGAGGGTCCTGTGAGCTGCCAGAAGGGATTTAATAGGTGATGCTGTCACCTTAAACATCAAAGGAAGTCAGATGAGAGCATGTAATGGACTGTTAGTCACACCGTGATCCCATGATCTATCTGCTCATAATGGAGGGGAAAAGGATTGATGCAACTGACCGGAGATGAAACGCTATGACTTCTCCTCCCCGCACTTTGCTTATAGGGGCATTTACTATTATAAACGCACATCCTCCAAATATAAGACCATTCCTTTATCTGAAGTGTTCTATTATTTTTATCACAGTCTGAGCCCAGAAACAACGTTATTAGCTGGGAAACCCCTGCATAGGATGAATGATATTTCTACAAGTCCAGGAGTAATGAGTACACCAAGGTGTAGCCAAGCTTAGGAGGAAGCCCCTGAGGATACGCACCCTCGCTGTGCTGCTGGGAGAAGGTGATGCACTGCTGCCATAGCCCCAGGCTCCCGTTGCAGTGGTACAGAGCGTCCGTGTATGCCTTCTCATTGGCCCTTTCCAATTCAGTTAAGAATTCATTTGCAGCTGTTTCACTGACATTGTCGAGGACGGAGGAAGTGAAATAATGGTACCAGGAAACTGTGCCCACTGCCGCAGACAGGTAAATCACTGACAGGAGAGATAAGACGCTGCCAATCACCAGAGCTGTGGCAAAGCGGTTATCCATGGTGCTCTACCCTGGTCAGCGAGCTGGAGGGAACATCTGTCAGATCAAGAGGGGAAAGTGTTACTGTACAGAAAGCGGAATCTGTGCCACCAGCAGGTGGCGTCGTCTCCCCACAGCCTCTATGCCGACTAGCCACATCTCTGCTTGCAGTCAATGAACGGCCTCCCGAGAAGTCATGACCGGCTGGTGGCTAGCAGGGCACGATCAGAGACGGATCCAACCGCTGAATGGCCGCCGCTCACTGATATCACACAGAGATCTTGTAAATTGTGAGAAATTAGAAAACAGACAAACAAATCTGAATTAGCAGGGGCAGGACCAAGCTCGTCAGCGCTCCGCTACCAGAACACTGGGCAAGAACTGGGCCCTGTATGAATGGAGCGGGGGTCCACCACGCACACTGCCGCTCCATGCATTCTCTATGGGACCCCCAGATACAGACCACCTTCAACACCCCCATAACGAAGACTGATAGACCACCGCTCTAATCACATAGGCCTCCAGTGCTTGTGTTGGTGGGGGTCTCAGACATCGGACCCCCAGCGATCGGAAACTTATTCCCCATCCTTAGCACAGGGGATATCCTACAATTCCCTTTAAGAGCCCAGGTCATAAGGGAAACTGTAACACGACCCCAAAATGTACTATAAGTGAGCCATCAGTCCCATGACTTACTAAGACGAGTGTTTACAACAATGCTGGCACTTGTAGTTCCCCAGACTATACTCGCACCCTGTAATACTGTGCAGGACATGAGCACACACATACCATGAAGAAGACAGATACATAGCTCGTTACTCCGCGTAACTTAGACACAGCAGCCTCACCCTCGCAATCAGCTTCGTCGTTTGGCTTCTTCCGGGTCACCTGGTGCAATGCATTTTGGGAAGGGTAGTTCTGCCTATGCCTATGCACGCAGGCGCAATGATCCCAAGGACCCAGCGGAGTAATTACAAGAGAGCACACACCGCCACCTGCTGGTGAGAGACGGAAGTACCACGACTACGCTTGCTCGGTGTCAGGAACGATGGAGGCGGGAAAAGTGTTCACCAATCACCAGAGCTCGCAGTCATCATGTGTGACTTATTAGCCCAGTGTCTTTTTTTTCTTGTTTTTTACATGTTTAACTACAAAAATATAAAATTACAATAATGAAACACAATGCAGCGAGGTGCCCGAATGTGACCGCTTAAAAGCAGCTGCAAAAGTCATAAAACTGGCACAAAAACGGGGCATCAAAGTGGGCACTGAAGGGCGTTATTGGAAGGGTTAAATGAGTTTGGGCCATTGATCTTCACGAATACACCGATAGTGATGGCCTGCATTAAATTCAGGGCACTCCAGCCTGGCCCAAATGGGTTTAAAAGTTTTATTCCACTTTTTTCGTCCAACGGTATAATGAAAAACCATAGTTTGCCGTGGTTTTTTTTTTCATTTTTTTTACAGCATTCACTGAAGGGGTTAACGAATATAACAATTTTATAGATCAAAACATTTCAGACGTGGCGATACCAAATATGTGTACTTTTTTTGTTTATTTTTTTTACATAAAAATGTGTATTTATTGGGATAATTTTTTTTTATTATTTTGTAATTTTTTTTACTATTTTTTTAAAAACTTTTTTACTTTGTCCATCTATGGAACTTTCTTTTTTTTTTTTTTTTTTTTTTTTTTAACTTTGGGCGGCACGGTGGCGCAGTGGTTAGCACAGCAGCCTTGCAGCGCTGGAGTCCTGGGTTCAAACCCCACCAAGGACAACATCTGCAAAGAGTTTGTATGTTCTCTCCGTGTTTGCGTGGGTTTCCTCCGGGCACTCCGGTTTCCTCCCACATTCCAAAGACATACTGATAGGGAATTTAGATTGTGAGCCCCATCGGGGACAGTGATGATAATGTGTGCAAAATGTAAAGCGCTGCGGAATATGTTAGCGCTATATAAAAATAAAGATTATTAAAGATTATTATTAACTTTGATCACAGATATAAAAGCACTGCAATGATTTATACCTGTGCAGAAGCATCATTGTCTATGGGACTGCTGGAGACTTCATGCACAGCCACCACTCCATTCTAACAGCCTGGTCCTCGTCGTCTGTCCTCCATAGATCCTGACATACACCAAGCCTTCGTGGCGAAACATACGAGGGGAACGGCGGGACACTTGATGCAGTCCGGGGTTCCGCTCCTCTACTAGGATCACTTTCCTGGTCAGTCGCACCACAACAGCAGGAGCTTGGCCATAAGAAATGGCTTATTTAGGTTTTTGCTTCCATTAGTCCATGCGATTGTGCGTAATCATTTGTTTCTGGGGCCGTTTTACTTTGTAGCTATCATTCGGGGCTAGGTGCTAAATCATACATCATTGGATATGGGGTATGACATAGGTACTGAGCAATTATTGTTTTATAGGTTTGATTGTCACGTGTATAGGCCTAGCTGCCGTGAAATACGGACTGCACACTGATGCCATCCGTGTGCTGTGTCTTTCTCCGACCCATAGACCTGTATTGGCCCTTTTTGTCTGTGCTGCTGGAAAAAATGGACCCGAACAGCCCCCTAAGATTACAATCTGTACATGTTCTATCTGTGAAAAAACAAAACAAATGCAACACGGACATCTGAATGAGGCCTTACTGGTATACCTGCTGCACCAAGTACCCATCTTGTCTTTTTCTTCTTTTTGTGTTTTATTTTTAAAGGGAACCTGTCAGTAGGATCCCTCCTAACCCGTCTATATAGGCATCTAGGTCATAGGAAGCTGATGGTTCCATGATGTCTTATTCCAGAGAAATCAACTTTTTTTTTTTATATGTAAATGAGCTGTTCCAGGCTATGGGCGGGACATAGATCTGTATGAGACTCCGCCTCCTGAGCTTATTATAAATGAAAGAAGGCGTTACCAGTGGTGTGAGACATGTAATGACAGACAGTCTGATCTCACTGCAGAGCTGTGTGTGATTATACCGCACACATCTGCAGGTTCTTCTCTGCTACTGCGTCCAGCTCACAGGCAGACAGGGTTGTAATATTGCTACAATACAGCAGAGCTGTGAGAACTGCAGCCGCTAATGTGCTTGTGAGGAGACAAGGTTCAGTTTATGTTCTGTGTTAGTTACATGTCTCAGACTGGTAACAATGGGCGGACATATCATTGGTGCAACGTGAGAGGTTGGGGGCCCATTTCTATCTCCAAAACAGGTGGAATTGGACATCATGATGCGCTATTGGACTGCAAAGGGCCCATATACTATTCTTGCACAGGGGCCCTTTTCTGTCGCTGTCTGCCAGTGCCGGTAACGTCTTCTTACATGTAAAATATGTTTTGGGGGCAAATTCTCACGCATATCAGTGTAACAATACATCGGATCGCCGATATCGAGATCATTATTCATTTCCCTGTGACCTACATGCCCATATACATGGCTTAGCGGGGTTGATCCTACTGAGAGATGCCCTTTAAGTGGTGCTCTATGAATTTACGAATTCATAAAGAGGATGCATTTTTAACATCATGAAGGTCAACATTTTTTCCTTTATAGGTGTTTTCATGCCCCTTTAGGTCTTTGGCATTAAATTAATAAGATTGATAATTGGTATTTATAGTTCTATGTTTTATTACCGTTTACAATAAAAAAAAGTTTGAGGAAAAAATACTTTCCTTTGTTTTCCCAGTTTTCTGGAAGATTTTTAAGTTTTTTTCATTTTATAGGACCGAAGATGTGTGAGGGGTTTTTTTTTGTGTAGCTGTAGTTTTTATTAGTATTATTTAGCGGTGGTACTTTAACGTTTTTTAATTAGTTTTTGTGGTTTAATTTTCAGAAGTATAAGAAGAATAATATATTTCACAATAGATCTACAATGAACCCTTTATCACCAAAAAAAAAGAGCAAAACACCTATAATATATCCTAAATGGTTAGCCGAACAATATAAATACACCTACAAAGAAAGGCACAACACATAGATTATTTTTATATTATGTTTATTTATGACAAAAACAAGACCAGCATGGTCATAAAAAGCCAAAAAAGGCAAAAGTGAGACATAACAAACACAGAAAGAAGATGGACAAACCTGGAAATAACTAATAAAATATAAATACCAGTGTATACCAGTATATATATATATATATATATATATATATATATATATATATATATATATATATATATATATATCTATATATATAATTGTCTAAGGGTTTTTCCGTCTGTCTGTCTGTCTGTCTGTCTGTCCTGGAAATCCCGGCTCTCTGATTGGTCGAGGCCGCCAGGCCTCGACCAATCAGAGACCGGCACGGCATCGACGTAGAAATCCCGCGTCTCTGATTGGTCGAGGCCGCCAGGCCTCGACCAATCAGCGACGGGCACAGCGACGATGATGTCATAAAGGACGTAGACATCTCACGTTTCTGATTCAGCAACGGGCACAGTATCGACGTAGATGTCATAATGGTTGCCATGGCGACGATGATGTCATAAAGGTTGCCTCGACCAATCAGCGACGGGCACAGTCTGCCGCGAATTCTGGAATCATCATTGTTCATATACTACGGGGACATGCATATTCTAGAATACCCGATGCGTTAGAATCGGGCCACAATCTAGTATATATATATATATATATATATATATTGGGTGAAAAAGGCTGTAACCAGATGAGACATCAGCGGTAAATTACTGGCTGTCTCGGTCACTGCAGAGTTTGCTGCACTTATCACTGTACCCCTGGAAACAAAATGGTCAAATATATGTATACATTGATTTCCTGAATAAGAAATCTCCCACATTGCGCCAATGAATACAGACGTGCATCCACCATTAATATATAACTAGTTATTATGCAACCCACCATTTCAAATGTAAGTTGATAATTCACCACTGTAAACCCGTTAATTATAGCCAATTTTCCCTGCCCAATAAATTTATGAATTAATTAGCCACTGTACACTTTTCTCCAATTCATTACCCATCACTCTCCTTCGTCCTCAATGGCCCACCACTGCGCACCTCTTGCTCCCCTGGTTGATTATAATTACATGTCCCCAATGATTCATTATACACTGTTCAAAAAAATAAAGGGAACACTAAAATCCCACATCCTAGATATCACTGAATGAAATATTCCAGTTGTAAATCTTTATTCATTACATAGTGGAATGTGTTGAGAACAATAAAACCTAAAAATTATCAACGTAAATCACAACTAATATTCCGCGGAGGTCCGGAGTTGGAATGATGCTCACAATCAAAGTGGAAAATGAAGTTACAGGCTGATCCAACTTTAGTGGAAATGCCTCAAGACAAGGAAATTATGCTCAGTAGTGTGTGTGGCTTCCACGTGCCTGTATGACCTCCCTACAATGCCTGGGCATGATCCTGATGAGGCGGTGGATGGCCTCCTAAGGGATCTTCTCCCAGACCTGGACTAAAGCATCCGCCAACTCCTGGACAGTCTGTGGTGCAACGTGACGTTGGTGGATGGTGCGAGACAAGATGTCCCAGATGTGTTCAATCGGATTCACATCTGGGGAACGGGCGGGCCAGTCCATAGCTTTAATGCCTTCATCTTGCATAAACTGCTGACACACTCCAGCCACATGAGGTCTGGCATTGTCCTACATTAGGAGGAACCCACGGCCAACCGCACCAGCATATGGTCTCACAAGGGGTCTGAGGATCTCAGTACCTAATGGCAGTCAGGCAACCTCTGGAGAGCACATGGAGGCTGTGTGGCCCTCCAAAGAAATGCCACCCCACACTATTACTGACCCACTGCCAAACTGGTCATGCTGAAGGATGTTGCAGGCAGCAGATCGCTCTCCACGGCATCTCCAGACTCTGTCACATATGTCACATGTGCTCACTGTGAACCTGCTTTCATCTGTGAAGAGCACAGGGCACCAGTGGCGAATTTGCCAATCCTGGTGTTCTGTTGTAAATGCTAAGCGTCCTGCACGGTGTTGGGCTGTGAGCACAACCCCCATCTGTGGACATCGTGCACTCAGACCATCCTTATGGAGTCGGTTTCTAGCCGTTTGTGCAGACACATGCACATTTGTGGCCTGCTGGAGGTAATTTTGCAGGGCTCTGGCAGTGCACCTCCTGTTCCTCCTTGCCCAAAGGCTGAGATAGCGGTCATGCTACTGGGTTGTTGCCCTCCTACAGCCCCCTCCACGTCTTATGGTGTACTGGCCTGTCTCCTGGTAGCGCCTCCAGCCTTTGGACACTACGCTGACTGACACAGCAAACCTTCTTGCCACAGCTCACATTGATGTGCCATCCTGAATGAGCTGCAGTACCTGAGCCACTTGTGTGGGTTGTAGAGTCCGTCTCATGCTACCACCAATGTGAGAGCACAACCAACATTCAAAAGTGACCAAAACATCAGCCAAAAAGCATTGGTACGGAGATGTGGTCTGTGGTCCCCACCTGCAGAACCACTCCTTTATTGTGTCTTGATTATTGCCAATAATTTCCATCTGTTATCTATTCCATTTGCACAACAGCATGTGAAATTGATTGTCAATCAGTGTTGCTTCCTTAGTGGACAGTTTTATTTCACAGAAGATTGATTTACTTGGAGTTATATTCTGTTGTTTAAGTGTTCTCTTTATTTTTTTTTAGCAGTGTATTTACATGCCCACCTCCCCCCAAATCATTAGATCATGTCCTCTGTAAATTCCACATGGAAGGGTGTGCGAGTGTTCATCTTCTGTATGAAACAGGATGTAAAATACTGCAGGAAGTGCTACCACGAAGCAAGTTTGATTACTGCATAAAACAAGATGCAAAATGGTGCCCGGAGTACTGGGAAATCCACGTAACCACTTATAATTGCACAACAGCTGACAGATTACTTCTACTGACTACTGATGACCCAAATTGGACTTGGAAAATTCTTGACCAAGTTCTTTTATAAGTTTGAGAGACATACCTGGTTTAATTGCCTTGTGGCCTTAGGACACAAGTCTGCAGTCACTGTATGTGATTGTATATACTTATGAATCTTCACAGGGCGCATGCTGCACACAGTGAGGATTCTCTGGTGCCGGTATCGGAAGCAGGCAGGCGTGCAACTGCAAGTATGCGATTTGCATACATGCAGTCAGATGCTCATTAGACATGCGCGATCTCGCTCGATACAAGTGGGTTGAGTGAGTCAGGTTATGTTTAATTGGAATGTGGTCAGGTGTCTGCAAATTGCAAACGTGAGGTCACGTGATTGATCATTTCTGGCACTGGAGAATCCTCAAACTGTGAGTATTCACAAGTCTGCAGTCATATACAATGACTCCAGACTTGTACCCCAAGTCCGGGCAATCCCTTTAATGTCTACCATCTTATACTGAAGAAAGAGACTTTTGGTTTCCTGTTTAGGGTTTGCTGCTAAGGGTTAAGGTTCTAGGTTTTGCCCAGAAAAGTCCATGACAATTCAGTAAGACATCATAAGTGTGATCAGTAAGGATGCAGCTTACATCCCCACTGATCTAATAATTGAGATTGTACGATGTGTACGTGTTCACTCGCCAGAACTACAGAAGCGTCTAACTTCAGTGGGAATACTCTAAAATCACCTGCAAATAGAGTGCTTGGATATGAGATACACTGCGTGCAAAATTATTAGGCAAGTTGTATTTTAGAAGATTATTTTTATTATTGATCAACAACTATGTTCTCAATCAACCCAAAAGACTCGTAAATATCAAAGCTTAATATTTTTGGAAGTTGGAGTGGGTTATTTTTAGATTTGGCTATCTTAGGAGGATATCTGTTTGTGCAGGTAATTATTACTGTGCAGAATTATTAGGCAACTTAATAAAAACCAAATATATTCCCATCTCACTTGCTTATTTTCACCAAGTAAACCAATATAACTGCACAACATTTAGAAATAAACATTTCTGACATACAAAAACAAAACCCCCCAAAATCAGTGACCAATATAGCCACCTTTCTTTATGATGACACTCTGCAGCCTTCCATCCATAGATTCTGTCAGTTGCTTGATCTGTTTACGATCAACATTGCGTGCAGCAGCCACCACAGCCTCCCAGACACTGTTCCGAGAGGTGGACGGTTTTCCCTCCCTGTAGATCTCACATTTTATGAGGGTCCACAGGTTCTCTATGGGGTTCAGATCAGGTGAGCAAGGGGGCCATGTCATTATTTTTTCTTTTTTGAGACCTTTACTGGCTACCCACGCTGTGGAGTAGTTGGAGGCATCTGATGAAGCATTGTCCTGCATGAAAATCATGTTTTTATTGAACGATAACGACTTCTTCCTGTACCACTGCTTGAAGAAGTTGTCTTCCAGAAACTGGCAGTAGGTCTGGGAGTTGAGCTTCACTCCATCCTCAACCTGAAAAGATCCCACAAGTTCATCTTTGATGATACCAGCCCATACCAGTACCCCACCTCCACCTTGCTGGTGTCTGAGTCGGAGTGGAGCTCTCTGCCCTTTACTGATCCATCCTCTGGCCCATCAAGAGTCACTCATTTCATCAGTCCATAAAACCTTTGAAAAGTCAGTCTTAAGATATTTCTTGGCCCAGTCTTGACGTTTTATCTTATATTTCTTGTTCAAAAGTGGTCGTTTTTCAGCCTTCCTTAACTTGGCCATGTCCCTGAGTATTGCACACCTCGTGCTTTTTGTTTCTCCAGTAACGTTGCAGCTCTGAAATATGGCACAACTGGTGGCAAATGGCATCTTGTGTTACGACCGCCGCACATACTTACCCGGCTTCTCTCATCACTCGGCGCACTAGCAATCCTGTCCCGCGCCGCTCTGCTTCCTCCTTCGCCGGCTCACGGCGTCCGGTCTCACTGCGCATGCGCGGTCGCGTCTCCTCCATCGCAGAGCCTTCTGGGAGGTCGCGACCAGCTGGCTCCGCCCCAACATGGCGGCGCCCATCGGGTATTTCTTCCCGGCGTCTTCCTAGGTAAGACGCCTTTGCTTTGTAGGTGCACTGTCTGCCGTCAGTGTCCCTATGTCCTAGGCTCCCCTATTCCGATATCTTTTCCCTGCTCAGTATTCGCTTTGTTTCAGTGCTGTGTCCTGCCTAGTTCCGTGTTCCTGCTGTGTCCTGCCTAGTTCCGTGTTCCTGCTGTGTCCTGCCAAGTTCCGTGTTCCTGCTGTGTCCTGCCTAGTTCCGTGTTCCTGCTGTGTCCTGCCAAGTTCCGTGTTCCTGCTGTGTCCTGCCAAGTTCCGTGTTCCTGCTGTGTCCTGCCAAGTTCCGTGTTCCTGCTGTGTCCTGCCTAGTTCCGTGTTCCTGCTGTGTCCTGCCAAGTTCCGTGTTCCTGCTGTGCCCTGCCAAGTCCTGTGGTCCTGCCGTGTTCTACATCGTCTGTGTTCCTGTCATCTTCAGTTAAGTCTTGTTTTCCTTTTATGCCCCGCCACTCTAATAGCTCTGTAGTCTCCATCTATCTTGGGTCGTCCCTTTGGCTCTAGCTGTTGTGTCTCCATTCCCCCGAGGTCCTGCTCCTAATGCTCCCTGTATAGGGGGTGATTCCATCTGGTCCGCTCGACCCCGGGGGCTCTAGAGTCACGACCCAGAGGGTCCACTCTCGGATTTCTGTCCGAATCCTTACATCTTGGCAGCTTCACACTTGATTTTCCTCAATTCAAGGGCAGTTATTTTGCGCCTTTTTTGCCCAACACGCTTCTTGTGACCCTTTTGGCTATTTGCCATGAAAAGCTTGATTGTTGGGTGATCACGCTTCAAACGTTTGGCAATTTCAAGACTGCTGTATCCCTCTGCAAGACATCTCACAATTTTGGACTTTTCAGAGCCCATCAAATCTCTCTTATGACCTATTTTGCCAAAGGAAAGGAAGTTGCCTAATAATTAAGCACACCTTATGTAGGGTTTTGATGTCAGACAACACCCCTCCTCATTACAGAGATGCACAACACCTGATTTACTTAATTGGTAGTTGGCTTTCAAGCCTGAACAGCTTGGAGTAGGACAACGTGTATAAAAAGTATCATGTGATCCAAAAATACAACTTGCCTAATAATTCTGCACGCAGTGTAGACCGCTATCCAGAACACACGACTTATAAAGAATTTGGCCCAAAAACCGTCAGCGAATACCACAATATGAAAAAAAGACTTCAATTAATAACAAATGATAAATCAGGGCCATAGTGAGGACGCTGATATTAATTGAGGTACACCGTCTCAGAACATATAGTGCTGGGCACTAACTATACAAGCAATGGTCCTTCTAACATTACCAGCCAGGTAATACCAGGGGCACGCCAAATAGCACAGGAGACACAGTAAAGGTCAGTGTATCTAGTTTGTTACTTTCTGGCTCCTTGTAGATGATGCTCCAGCAGTGATTTGCCCCAGACATAAAATTCCGCAAGTGCCCCCTTTTTTTTTTTATACAGAAGTTACAGATGCATCTACTGAACTACTAACTGAGCCCTACTGACAGATCTCCTTACTGTTCGGTCTAGGTTTGCCCTCCCTATTAGACATCATAAGTAAATGTGGGCTAATGACTGAAGTGTGTCATCATCGAGAGGTCATTCTGCATCACGGGTTTGTCCCAGGTGCAAGTGGAGCGCCCTGCCAGGGCAGCGGGGTACTCGGTACCGGGTCCGGTCTTAAAGGGGATGTCACGGTGGCTGCGACCTGGTCCGTGGCCCTGGGCGTCCAATTAAAGGGGAAGGTCTTTAAGGGGCGTCCAATTAAAGGGAAAGGTCTTTAAAGGGATTTGTAATGTCTATGTTCGTGACGCCACCTGTGGTGTTTTGTCAGTAGGGACCGACGCTGCTTAAAGGGGTCCTCTGTAGTTATGTTGTGGCAGCAAGATGGTAATGCTACACACAGGTGAAGCGGGGTCCTCAGGGCTTCCCAGGTGTATGGCAAGATGGTGTAAGCCGATAAATGCACAAAGAATGAGGACACAGGTTTGCAAGTCTTTACCTGGTTTACTGATGGTAGTAGGAGTACTCAGTACCAGGTGTAGGGTAGCTGTGGTCCGGCTGGCTTTGAGGCAATAAGAGATCCCTTTACCAGGTGAGGTCCGTAAGCCTTTCCTGCTAGCGCCGTTTAGTTAATTAGGCCCTTCTGCTTAAAGCTCAGTGTAAGTCCCCTCTCTCCTGTCCTAAGACAGATGTCTGTACGATAGGCAGTTTGAGGCTGTTTATAGGATCTCTTAGATGACCCGGCTCTCACGGTCACTGCTTCAACTCAGACTTGTTACAGGCAATTGACATAGTACTTTGCCCTCTGGTTCTGTCGCGCGTCCTGGAGAACAACATGACCTCGGGCTCCCGGTTCCCGACTTCTGCGCTCTGACTGAGGGTGTCCTTCCGCTGTTCTCCTCCTGAGCCCTTTCCTCCTCTATGCTTCTTTCCTCTAAGCTCCTCCACAATTCAACTCTCCTTCTGCTTCTCTTTCCAGGGGTAGCAGCTTCCTCGTGGCTGCTCGGCCCCAATGTCTGCTCCAGACGTCCTTCAGCTACTGGAGACCACCTGTCTCCTTCCACTGGGTCTCTCAGACTCCCTGAGACTGACTGGCTCCTCCAGACCAGGATACATAAAGTGTCAGGGAGCTCCCCTGAATCCGGGTCCTGAGTTCCTCCTCCTGGCCTAGATTCAGACGGTGTTGAATGCGAGTGCCTTAGGCTTCTTTCTCACTTCCGTTTTTACAAACTGCACAGGATCCATCAAAATGTTGAAAAGACGGATCCTGTGCAGATTGTAAAAAACAAGTGCACTGGTCCCATTTTTCTGACGGACCCGTCGAGGCTATGTGCACCTGTTGTGTATACGTCTTCGCAGCGGTTTTCTGCTGCGAAAATGCATACACAACACAACCCGGGTTAAAAATTAAAAAAAATAAAAAGTCGCAATATTCTTACCTTCCGGCATCCCGCGCAGCGTTACCGATGCTGGTGATGCTCCCAGCAGCTGGCGTTCCCAGTAATGCCTTGAGTGCAATGACCTCTGATGATGTAGCGGTCTCACGAGACCGCGACGTCATCGGGTCATTTCGCAATGCATCCATCCAATGCATCGCGAGCATCGGTAACGCTGCTCAGGACGCTGGAAGGTAAGACTATTGCAATTTTTTATTTTTTTTTATTTTTAACATTATATCTTGTTACTATTGATGCTGCATCAGCATCAATAGTAAAAAGAGAGAGAGAGCAAGCGAGAGAGAATTTCCGACTGGAAATTCTTCCACGCATGCTCAGTTTCAAAAGACGGGACCCATCACTGGATTCCTGCTTTTCACAGTCAGCGACGGATCCTGCGTCCATAGGCTTCCATTATAGCCAACGACGCGCAACACAGGATCCATCGCTGAGCGATTTTCCGGCGTGCAGAAAAAAACGTTCCTCTGAACGTTTTCTCCGCCCGACGGACAGCAGTTTTCCGACTGATCCAGTACACGATGGATGAAAGGGATGGCCATCGGTCACAATCCGTCGCTAATACAAATCTATGGGAAAAAAACAGGATCCAGCAGAAAAATTTGCTGGATTCTGTTTTTTCAAAAATCGACGGATTTCGACGGGAGCTAAAAGACGGAAGTGTGAAAGAGGCCTTACCTGATAGATAGGATCCCCTTTGCCTCCAAGCGTGACATCACCCTCCCCAAAGGGAAGGCAACATCACTGCAGCAACCGGTTACCTGGGGGTGCTGCACAAGGAATACTCAGGTCTCTGCTATGGATGAATTTGGTGTAGGTCCTGTTTACTTAGCGTTTGCATAATTCAATAAGTGGTGATTAGGCCAAGTTCACATTACCTTTTGGTCGTCCATTAGACGGACTACGTTACACCGCGGCATAATGCGGTGTAACGCAGTCCATTAACGCCGCCATTACTTCCTATGTCGGACGCATTGCTAGCACACGCCCATAATGGGCGTGCCCTAGCGATGTGCTGTCATTGAGTGACGGACCCTGGGACGCAGGCTGCAGCGTTTCTGGGTCCGTTACTGCTAGCGCAGATAGAGCATCTGCTAGCTCTATCTGCGCTAGCGGTATGACAAAAGTCGGCACTTGCGTTAACAGCAGCCCGTTAACGCATGTGTTGAATGGGCTGCTGTTAACGCAGTGTGAACCTGGCCTTATTGTCATGCTCTTTGTCATTATTATTTGACCTCCCTTGTGAGCACCCATCCATCTATAGCTTAAACCTTTGTCTTTTTTACTATATTTGTTCACAATCATCCAATGCCATTGTAGTGATTGTATTGCCTTACAGTTTACTTTGTAAAAATGTGCAAATATAGTGCTGCTGCAATTATAGTGCTGCTGTAATATCGATCTATCTATCTACAGTGGGGAAAATAAGTATTTGATACACTGCCAGTTTTGCAAGTTTTCCCACCTACAAAGAATGGAGAGGTCTGTAATTTTTACCGTAGGTACACTTCAACTGTGAGAGACAGAATCTAAAAATAAAAACCAGAAAAACCATGAAAAAGGAAAAAAAAAGCAGCACCAGTTATATATATAAAAAAGGAGCAAATGGGTTTGCGAAGCTTCCCAGGCATAAGCTTAATCTGAATAGAAGAAGCAAAAAAATGTAAGCAGCATTCCTAAAATAGTGAAAATTATAGGACTTTGAGGGCTCATGGGGTAATGTTATGGTTCATAGTGTGAACCTTTCTAAAGCTTGAGAAAGGTTCACACTATGAATCTAAATGTCGAATGCATGGTCCTTTAAAGTCTTATAATTTGCATTATTTTTGGAGTGCTGCTTCCATTTGTTGTATCTATCAATCAATTATCTATCACATATCCATCTATTATTTAACTATTATCTAACTATCTATTATCTATTTATCTGTTATCTATCACATATCTATATATTATCTTTCATCTATCTATCTATTATCTAACTATCACATATCTATCATCTTATCTATATATTATCTAACTATCACATATATATCTATTATCTATCGATCTACAGTGCCTTGCGCGCCCCCTACTTTTCAGTTTTTGAATTTCCACAAAAATTTAAAATAACCACTAAATTTCGTTCAACTTCACAATTGTGTTCCATTTGTTGTTGATTCTTCACCAAAAATTTACATTTGGTATCTTTATGTTTGAAGCATGATATGTGGGAAAAGGTTAAAAAGTTCCAGGGAGCTGAATACTTTTGCAAGGTACTGTAACTATTATCTATTATCTAACTATCTATCATATCTATTTATCACATACAGTATCTATCATCTACCTATGTATCTATCCTGTATCTATCATCTATTTATTTATCTATGTACAGTTGTGCTCAAAAGTTTACGTACCCCGGCAGAATTTTTGCTTTCATGGCCTTTTTTCTGAGAATATGATAACACCAAAACTTTTTCTCCACTCATGGTTAGAGGTTGGATGAAGCCATTTATTGTCAAACTACTGTTTTCTCTTTTTAAATCATAATGACAACCCAAAACATCCAAATGACCCTGATCAAAAGTTCACATAACCTAGTGATTTGGTCTGATAACATACACAGAAGTGGGCACAAATGGGTTTGAATGGCTACTAAAGGTAACATCCTCACCTGTGAGCTGTTTGCTTGTAATTAGTGTGTGTGCATAAAAGCTGAGTGAGTTTCTGGAATTCAGACAGACTCTTGCATTTTTCATCCAGCCACTGATGTTTCTGGATTGTGAGTCATGAGGAAAGCAAAAGAGTTCTCAGATCTACGGGGAAAAAGTAGTTTAACTGTATAAAACAGGAAAGGGATGCAAAAAGATATCCAAGGAATTGATAATGCCAGTCTGCAGCGTTCAAACTGATTAACAAAAGGAAAATCAGGGGCTCTGTAAAAACAAAACCACGGTCAGGTAGACCAACAAAACTGTAGCCCACAACTGCCAGGAAAATTGTTCGGGATGCAAAGAAAAACCCACAAATAACATCAGCTGAAATACAGGACTCTCTGAAAACTAGCGGTGTGGCTGTTTCAACATGCACAATAAGGAAGCACTTGAAGAAAAATTGGCTGCACGGTCGACTCGCCAGAAGAAAGCCATTACTGTGCAAATGCCACAAAGTATCTTGCCTACAATATGCAAAACAGCACAGAGACAAGCCTCAAAACTTCTGGAACAAGGTAATTTGGAGTGATGAGACCAAAATTGAACTTTTTGGCCACAACTATAAACCTTACATTTGGAGAGAGGTCAGCAAGGCCTATGATGAAAGGAACACCATTCCTACTGTAAAGCACAGAGGTGGATCGCTGATGTTTTGAGGATGTGTGAGCTGAAAAGGCACAGGTATCCTGGGCAAAGTTGAAGGAAAGATGAATGCAGCATGTTATCAGCAAATACTTGAGGCAAATATGCAATCATCAGCCTGGAAGCTGCGCATGGGACATACATGTTGTGAATTCTGTTGTCGAACTCCCTCCTGTGGTCGTGAATGGTACTTCGGCGAGTTCTGTCTATGGGCTCCCTCTGGTGGCTGTGAGTGAAGCTGCTGCTTCTGAGGTTCCTTACACAGGTGACGTGGTTTATCCTTTGGTTGACTGCTCTATTTAACTCCTCTCAGATCGTTACTCCATGCCAGCTGTCAATGTTTTTGCATTGGTTCAGTTCGCTCCTGGATCTCTCTGGTGACCTGCCTTCTCCTGCAGAAGCTAAGTTCCTGATATTCATTCTTTGTTCATTGTTTGTTTCAAGTCTCCCTAAGCTAGAAGATCGTTGGGTACAGCCGGGACCAGCTGCTTCGAAAGCATCACCAAACCAGGGATTCAAGCTTCAGGAGGCTAATTTGCATATTCCAGGTGCCTTCTGGGAGAAGCGAAGTCTCCCTAAGCTAGAAGATCGTTGGGTACAGCCGGGACCAGCTGCTTCGAAAGCATCACCAAACCAGGGATTCAAGCTTCAGGAGGCTAATTTGCATATTCCAGGTGCCTTCTGGGAGAAGCGAAGTCTCCCTAAGCTAGAAGATCGTTGGGTACAGCCGGGACCAGCTGCTTCGAAAGCATCACCAAACCAGGGATTCAAGCTTCAGGAGGCTAATTTGCATATTCCAGGTGCCTTCTGGGAGAAGCGAAGTCTCCCTAAGCTAGAAGATCGTTGGGTACAGCCGGGACCAGCTGCTTCGAAAGCATCACCAAACCAGGGATTCAAGCTTCAGGAGGCTAATTTGCATATTCCAGGTGCCTTCTGGGAGAAGCGAAGTCTCCCTAAGCTAGAAGATCGTTGGGTACAGCCGGGACCAGCTGCTTCGAAAGCATCACCAAACCAGGGATTCAAGCTTCAGGAGGCTAATTTGCATATTCCAGGTGCCTTCTGGGAGAAGCGAAGTCTCCCTAAGCTAGAAGATCGTTGGGTACAGCCGGGACCAGCTGCTTCGAAAGCATCACCAAACCAGGGATTCAAGCTTCAGGAGGCTAATTTGCATATTCCAGGTGCCTTCTGGGAGAAGCGAAGTCTCCCTAAGCTAGAAGATCGTTGGGTACAGCCGGGACCAGCTGCTTCGAAAGCATCACCAATTTTTTGCCTGTAGGACATTATTGCAAGAGAGCTTGGCTGAGTAGATTACACAAGGAGGAAAACACACAGCAAGTCAGCAGGATCTAGGAGCAACATGGCAGATGTGACAACCTACATGGTGAGCTGCAGCATGTGCTACATGTTCACAGATCGACCAGAAGAAGAATCCAATTTCACCTGTCAGAAGTGTAGACTAGTGGCCCTTTTAGAAGAAAAGGTGCGGGGTCTGGAAGAAAGAATAGCAACTTTGAAACTCATCAAAGAGAATGAAGACTTTCTAGACAGAACAGAAGCATCTCTACTGGTCACAGAAGGTGCAAAAAGTGTCAGAGAACCTCCAAAAGCAGATGAGTGGAAGCATGTGACCAAAAGAAGCAAGAAGACCATGGAGAAATCACCAACCACACAACTGAAGAACCGATATCAAATCTTTGTAGAGGATGAAGATGGCACACCTAAGAATGAAGCAATACCAGCAAGCAAAAAAGAAAAGGGCACACAGCAACAAGTGACAGCAAAAAGTACAGCCAAGAAGCAACGAAGAGTGGTGGTGGTGGGAGACTCACTACTGAGAGGCACAGAAGCAGCCATCTGCAGACCGGACATAACTGCAAGAGAAGTATGCTGCCTTCCAGGTGCGATGATCAAGGATGTGACCGATAGGATACCAAAGCTCTTCAGCTCCAAGGACGTCCACCCATTTCTTCTGATACATGTTGGCACCAATGACACGGCAAGGAAGGACCTACCGACAATCTGCAAGGACTTTGAAGAGTTGGGGAAGAAAGTAAAGGAACTGGATGCACAGGTAGTTTTTTCTTCTATCCTTCCAGTAGACGGGCATGGCACCAGGAGATGGAACAGGATCCTTGATGCAAACAACTGGCTAAGACGATGGTGCAGACAACAAGGATTCGGATTCCTGGACCACGGTGTGAATTACTGGTATGATGGACTCCTCGCCAGAGACGGACTACACCTCAACAAACCTGGGAAACACACATTCGCCAGAAGACTCGCTACACTCATCAGGAGGGCGTTAAACTAGAAGAAGAGGGGACGGGAAGAAAAACATTAGACTTGAACAAAGACGACCCAGGAAAACATACTCAGAAGGGAGGTAAGAACATTTCTAAAACAATCCACAGTGAGGAGATTGGAACAAAACAAAATCCTCTAAACTGCATGCTCGCAAACGCCAGAAGCCTGACAAACAAGATGGAAGAACTAGAAGCAGAAATATCTACAGGTAACTTTGACATAGTGGGAATAACCGAGACATGGTTAGATGAAAGCTATGACTGGGCAGTTAACTTACAGGGTTACAGTCTGTTTAGAAAGGATCGTAAAAATCGGAGAGGAGGAGGGGTTTGTCTCTATGTAAAGTCTTGGCTAAAGTCCACTTTAAGGGAGGATATTAGCGAAGGGAATGAGGATGTCGAGTCCATATGGGTTGAAATTCATGGAGGGAAAAATGGTAACAAAATTCTCATTGGGGTCTGTTACAAACCCCCAAATATAACAGAAAGCATGGAAAGTCTACTTCTAAAGCAGATAGATGAAGCTGCAACCCATAATGAGGTCCTGGTTATGGGGGACTTTAACTACCCGGATATTAACTGGGAAACAGAAACCTGTGAAACCCATAAAGGCAACAGGTTTCTGCTAATAACCAAGAAAAATTATCTTTCACAATTGGTGCAGAATCCAACCAGAGGAGCAGCACTTTTAGACCTAATACTATCTAATAGACCTGACAGAATAACAAATCTGCAGGTGGTTGGGCATTTAGGAAATAGCGACCACAATATTGTGCAGTTTCACCTGTCTTTCACTAGGGGGACTTGTCAGGGAGTCACAAAAACATTGAACTTTAGGAAGGCAAAGTTTGAACAGCTTAGAGATGCCCTTAATCTGGTAGACTGGGACAATATCCTCAGAAATGAGAATACAGATAATAAATGGGAAATGTTTAAGAACATCCTAAATAGGCAGTGTAAGCGGTTTATACCTTGTGGGAATAAAAGGACTAGAAATAGGAAAAACCCAATGTGGCTAAACAAAGAAGTAAGACAGGCAATTAACAGTAAAAAGAAAGCATTTGCACTACTAAAGCAGGATGGCACCATTGAAGCTCTAAAAAACTATAGGGAGAAAAATACTTTATCTAAAAAACTAATTAAAGCTGCCAAAAAGGAAACAGAGAAGCACATTGCTAAGGAGAGTAAAACTAATCCCAAACTGTTCTTCAACTATATCAATAGTAAAAGAATAAAAACTGAAAATGTAGGCCCCTTAAAAAATAGTGAGGAAAGAATGGTTGTAGATGACGAGGAAAAAGCTAACATATTAAACACCTTCTTCTCCACGGTATTCACGGTGGAAAATGAAATGCTAGGTGAAATCCCAAGAAACAATGAAAACCCTATATTAAGGGTCACCAATCTAACCCAAGAAGAGGTGCGAAACCGGCTAAATAAGATTAAAATAGATAAATCTCCGGGTCCGGATGGCATACACCCACGAGTACTAAGAGAACTAAGTAATGTAATAGATAAACCATTATTTCTTATTTTTAGTGACTCTATAGCGACAGGGTCTGTTCCGCAGGACTGGCGCATAGCAAATGTGGTGCCAATATTCAAAAAGGGCTCTAAAAGTGAACCTGGAAATTATAGGCCAGTAAGTCTAACCTCTATTGTTGGTAAAATATTTGAAGGGTTTCTGAGGGATGTTATTCTGGATTATCTCAATGAGAATAACTGTTTAACTCCATATCAGCATGGGTTTATGAGAAATCGCTCCTGTCAAACCAATCTAATCAGTTTTTATGAAGAGGTAAGCTATAGGCTGGACCACGGTGAGTCATTGGACGTGGTATATCTCGATTTTTCCAAAGCGTTTGATACCGTGCCGCACAAGAGGTTGGTACACAAAATGAGAATGCTTGGTCTGGGGGAAAATGTGTGTAAATGGGTTAGTAACTGGCTTAGTGATAGAAAGCAGAGGGTGGTTATAAATGGTATAGTCTCTAACTGGGTCGCTGTGACCAGTGGGGTACCGCAGGGGTCAGTATTGGGACCTGTTCTCTTCAACATATTCATTAATGATCTGGTAGAAGGTTTACACAGTAAAATATCGATATTTGCAGATGATACAAAACTATGTAAAGCAGTTAATACAAGAGAAGATAGTATTCTGCTACAGATGGATCTGGATAAGTTGGAAACTTGGGCTGAAAGGTGGCAGATGAGGTTTAACAATGATAAATGTAAGGTTATACACATGGGAAGAGGGAATCAATATCACCATTACACACTGAACGGGAAACCACTGGGTAAATCTGACAGGGAGAAGGACTTGGGGATCCTAGTTAATGATAAACTTACCTGGAGCAGCCAGTGCCAGGCAGCAGCTGCCAAGGCAAACAGGATCATGGGGTGCATTAAAAGAGGTCTGGATACACATGATGAGAGCATTATACTGCCTCTGTACAAATCCCTAGTTAGACCGCACATGGAGTACTGTGTCCAGTTTTGGGCACCGGTGCTCAGGAAGGATATAATGGAACTAGAGAGAGTACAAAGGAGGGCAACAAAATTAATAAAGGGGATGGGAGAACTACAATACCCAGATAGATTAGCGAAATTAGGATTATTTAGTCTAGAAAAAAGACGACTGAGGGGCGATCTAATAACCATGTATAAGTATATAAGGGGACAATACAAATATCTCGCTGAGGATCTGTTTATACCAAGGAAGGTGACGGGCACAAGGGGGCATTCTTTGCGTCTGGAGGAGAGAAGGTTTTTCCACCAACATAGAAGAGGATTCTTTACTGTTAGGGCAGTGAGAATCTGGAATTGCTTGCCTGAGGAGGTGGTGATGGCGAACTCAGTCGAGGGGTTCAAGAGAGGCCTGGATGTCTTCCTGGAGCAGAACAATATTGTATCATACAATTATTAGGTTCTGTAGAAGGACGTAGATCTGGGTATTTATTTATTATGATGGAATATAGGCTGAACTGGATGGACAAATGTCTTTTTTCGGCCTTACTAACTATGTTACTATGTTACTATGTTTTCTTGTCCAGCTGGTTTTCATGATTTTGTCTTGCTAGCTGGAAGCTCTGGGATGCAGAGTGGCCCCTCCGCACCGTGAGTCGGTGCGGAGGTCTTTTTTGCACACTCTGCGTGGTCTTTTGTAGGTTTTTGTGCTGATCGCAAAGTTACCTTTCCTATCCTCTGTCTATTTAGTAAGTCTGGCCTCCCTTTGCTGAAACCCGTTTCATTTCTGCGTTTGTGACCTTCATCTTTACTCACAGTCAATATATGTGGGGGGCTTCCTTTACCTTTGGGGAATTTCTCTGAGGCAAGGTAGGCTTTATTTTCTATCTCTAGGGCTAGATATTTCTTAGGCTGTGACGAGGTGCCTAGGTCTGGTCAGGAGCGCTCCACGGCTATTTCTAGTGTGTGTGATAGGATTAGGCCTTGCGGTCAGCAGAGCTCCCACATCCCAGAGCTCGTCCTGTATGAGGTTTAACTATCAGGTCATTCCGGGTGCTCCTAACCACCAGGTCATAGCAGTACAGCTGGCCCAAAGTATTAATGCATCTCAATAGAGGGATAAGAGAACTTCTGAGACCATTTTTTTTTCTTTGCACTGTGTTTTGTCTTTCTTTTCCCCTAGACCTTTGGGTGGTTCAGGACACAGGTGTAGATATGGACATTCAAGGTCTGTCCTCTTGTGTGGATCATCTCTCTGCAAGGGTACAAAACATTCAAGATTTTGTGGTTCAGAATCCTATGTTAGAGCCTAAAATTCCTATTCCTGACTAATTTTCTGGGGATAGATCTAGGTTCTTGAATTTCAAATATAATTGTAAACGGTTTCTAGCTTTGAAACCCCGCTCCTCTGGTGACCCCGTTCAACAGGTAAAAATCATTATTTCTTTGTTGCGTGGTGACCCTCAAGACTGGGCATTTTCCCTTACGCCAGGAGATCCGGCATTGCGTGATGTGGATGCGTTTTTTCTGGCGCTTGGATTGCTTTATGATGAACCAAATTCAGTGGATCAGGCAGAGAAAATCTTGCTGGCTTTGTGTCAGGGTCAGGATGAAGCGGAGGTGTACTGTCAGAAGTTTAGAAAGTGGCTTACTCAGTGGAATGAATGTGCCCTGGCAGCAATTTTCAGAAAGGGTCTTTCTGAAGCCCTTAAGGATGCCATGGTGGGATTTCCCACGCCTGCTGGTCTGAATGAGTCTATGTCTTTGGCCATTCAGATCGATCGGCACATGCGTGAGCGCAAAGCTGTGCACCATCTGGCGGTATTCTCTGAGCATAGGCCTGAGCTTATGCAGTGTGATAGGACTTTGACCAGAGCTGAACGGCAAGAACACAGACGTCGGAATGGACTGTGTTTTTACTGTGGTGAATCCACTCATGCTATCTTCGATTGTCCTAAGCGCACTAAGCGGTTCGCTAGGTCTGCCACCATTGGTACAGTACAGTCAAAATTTCTTTTGTCCGTTACTCTGATTTGCTCTCTGTCGTCCTATTCTGTAATGGCATTTGTGGATTCAGGCGCTGCCCTGAATTTGATGGACTTGGAGTTTGCCAGGCGCTGTGGTTTTTTCTTGGAGCCCTTGCAGTATCCTATTCCATTGAGAGGAATTGATGCTACGCCTTTGGCCAAGAATAAACCTCAGTACTGGACTCAATTGACCATGTGCATGGCTCCTGCACATCAGGAGGATATTCGCTTTTTGGTGTTGCATAATCTGCATGATGTGCTCGTTTTGGGGTTGCCATGGCTACAGGTCCATAATCCAGTGTTGGATTGGAAATCTATGTCTGTGTCCAGCTGGGCTTGTCAGGGGGTACATGGTGATGTTCCATTGCTCTCAATTTCACCTTCCACTCCTTCTGAAGTCCCTGAGTTTTTATCAGATTACCGGGATGTATTTGAAGAGCCCAAATCTGGTGCCCTACCTCCTCATAGGGATTGCGACTGTGCTATTGATTTGATTCCTGGTAGTAAGTTTCCTAAGGGCCGTCTGTTTCATTTATCTGTGCCAGAGCATGCCGCTATGCGGAGTTATATAAAGGAATCCTTGGAGAAGGGTCATATTCATCCGTCGTCGTCACCATTGGGAGCAGGGTTCTTTTTTGTGGCCAAGAAGGATGGTTCTTTGAGACCTTGTATTGATTACCGCCTTCTTAATAAGATCACAGTCAAATTTCAGTACCCGTTGCCGCTGCTGTCTGATTTATTTGCTCGGATTAAGGGGGCTAGTTGGTTCACCAAGATAGATCTTCGTGGTGCGTATAATCTTGTGCGAATTAAACAGGGTGATTAATGGAAGACGGCATTTAATACGCCCGAGGGCCATTTTGAGTACCTGGTTATGCCATTTGGGCTTTCTAATGCTCCATCTGTGTTTCAGTCCTTTATGCATGACATCTTCCGAGAGTACCTGGATAGATTCATGATTGTATATTTGGATGACATTTTGGTCTTTTCGGATGATTGGGAATCTCATGTGAAGCAGGTCAGAATGGTGTTCCAGGTCCTTCGTGCCGTGCAAATTCCTTGTTTGTGAAGGGGTCAAAGTGTCTCTTTGGAGTTCAGAAGGTTTCATTTTTGGGTTTCATTTTTTCCCTTTCTACTATCGAGATGGACCCTGTTAAAGTTCAGGCCATTTACGATTGGACTCAGCCGACATCTGTGAAGAGCTTGCAGAAGTTCCTGGGCTTTGCTAATTTTTATCGTCGCTTCATCGCTAACTTTTCCAGTGTTGCTAAGCCGTTGACTGATTTGACCAAGAAAGGTGCTGATGTGGTCAATTGGTCCTCTGCGGCTGTAGAGGCTTTTCAGGAGTTGAAGCGTCATTTTGCTTCTGCCCCTGTGTTGTGCCAGCCAGATGTTTCGCTCCCTTTTCAGGTGGAGGTTGATGCTTCTGAAATTGGAGCAGGGGCTGTTTTGTCGCAAAGAAGTTCTGATGGCTCGGTGATGAAACCCGGTGCCTTCTTTTCTAGAAAATTCTCGCCTGCTGAGCGAAATTATGATGTGGGCAATCGGGAGTTGTTGGCCATGAAGTGGGCATTCGAGGAGTGGCGACATTGGCTTGAAGGAGCTAAACATCGCGTGGTGGTCTTGATGGATCACAAGAATTTGACTTATCTCGACTCTGCCAAACGGTTGAATCCTAGACAGGCTCGATGGTCGCTCTTTTTCTCCCGTTTTGATTTTGTGGTTTCATAACTTCCGGGATCTAAGAATGTGAAGGCTGACACCCTGTCAAGGAGTTTTGTGCCTGACTCTCCGGGTGTTCCGGAGCCGGCAAGTATTCTTAAAGAAGGGGTAATTTTGTCTGCAATTTCCCCTGATTTGCGGCGTTTGCTGCAAAGTTTCAGGCTGATAGACCTGACCGTTGTCCTACTGAGAAACTGTTTGTCCCTGATAGATGGACTAGTAGAGTTATCTCGGAGATTCATTGTTCAGTATTGGCTGGTCATCCTGGAATCTTTGGTACCAGAGATTTGGTGGCTAGATCCTTTTGGTGGCCTTCTTTGTCACGGGATGTGCGTTCTTTTGTGCAGTCCTGTGGGATTTGTGCTCGGGCTAAAGGTACCGTCACACTAGACGATATCGCTAGCGATCCGTGACGTTGCAGCGTCCTCGCTAGCGATATCGTCCAGTGTGACAGGCAGCAGCGATCAGGCCCCTGCTGTGCTGTCGCTGGTCGGGGAAGAAAGTCCAGAACTTTATTTCGTCGCTGGACTCCCCGCAGACATCGCTGAATCGGCGTGTGTGACACCGATTCAGCGATGTCTTCACTGGTAACCAGGGTAAACATCGGGTAACTAAGCGCAGGGCCGCACTTAGTAACCCGATGTTTACCCTGGTTACCATCCTAAAAGTAAAAAAAACAAACAGTACATACTTACCTACAGCCGTCTGTCCTCCAGCGCTGCGCTCTGCTCTCCTCCTGTACTGGCTGTGAGCGTCGGTCAGCCGGAAAGCAGAGCGGTGACGTCACCGCTCTGCTTTCCGGCCGCTGTGCTCACAGCCAGTACAGGAGGAGTGCAGAGCACAGCGCTGGAGGACAGACGGCTGTAGGTAAGTATGTACTGTTTGTTTTTTTTTACTTTTAGGATGGTAACCAGGGTAAACATCGGGTTACTAAGCGCGGCCCTGCGCTTAGTTACCCGATGTTTACCCTGGTTACCGGCATCGTTGGTCGCTGGAGAGCGGTCTGTGTGACAGCTCTCCAGCGACCAAACAGCGACGCTGCAGCGATCCGGATCGTTGTCGGTATCGCTGCAGCGTCGCTAAGTGTGACGGTACCTTAAGCCCTGCTGTTCTCGTGCCAGTGGGTTGCTTTTGCCCTTGCCGGTCCCGAAGAGGCCCTGGACGCATATCTCTATGGATTTTATTTCGGATCTCCCTGTCTCTCAAAAGATGTCGGTCATTTGGGTGGTTTGTGATCTCTTCTCTAAGATGGTCCATTTGGTACCCTTGTCTAAATTGCCTTCCTCCTCTGATTTGGTGCCATTGTTTTTCCAGCATGTGGTTCGTTTACATGGCATTCCGGAGAACATCGTTTCGAACAGAGGTTCCCAGTTTGTTTTGAGGTTTTGGCGAGCCTTTCGTGCTAGGTTGGGCATTGATTTGTCTTTTTCCTCGGCTTTCCATCCTCAAACTAATGGCCAAACCGAACGAACTAATCAGACTTTGGAGACATATCGGAGATGCTTTGTTTCTGCTGATCAGGATGATTGGGTGTCTTTCTTGCCTTTGGCTGAGTTCGCCCTTCATAATCGGGCCAGCTCAGCTACTTTAGTTTCTCCTTTTTTCTGTAATTCTGGTTTCCATCCTCGTTTCTCTTCAGGGCAGGTTGAGCCTTCGGACTGTCCTGGTGTGGATGCGGTGGTGGACAGGTTGCAGCAGATTTGGACTCATGTGGTGGACAATTTGACATTGTCCCAGGAGAGGGCTCAACGTTTCGCTAACCGCCGGCGTTGTGTTGGTCCCCAACTTCGTGTTGGGGATTTGGTTTGGTTGTCATCTCGTCACGTTCCTATGAAGGTTTCCTCTCCTAAGTTTAAGCCTCGTTTCATTGGACCATATAAGATTTCTGAAGTTCTTAATCCTGGGTCATTTCGTTTGGATCTTCCAGCTTCTTTTGCCATCCATAATGTGTTCCATAGGTCGTTGTTGCGGAGATACGTGGCACCTATGGTTCCCTCCGTTGATCCTCCTGCCCCGGTGTTGGTTGAGGGGGAGTTGGAGTATGTGGTGGAGAAGATTTTGGATTCTCTTGTTTCGAGACGGAAACTCCAGTACCTGGTCAAGTGGAAGGGTTATGGTCAGGAAGATAATTCCTGGGTTTTTGCCTCTGATGTTCATGCTGCCGATCTTGTTCGTGCCTTTCATTTGGCGCATCCTGATCGGCCTGGGGGCTCTGGTGAGGGTTCGGTGACCCCTCCTCAAGGGGGGGGGTACTGTTGTGAATTCTGTTGTCGAACTCCCTCCTGTGGTCGTGAATGGTACTTCGGTGAGTTCTGTCTATGGGTTCCCTCTGGTGGCTGTGAGTGAAGCTGCTGCTTCTGAGCTTCCTTACACAGGTGACGTGGTTTATCCTTTGGTTGACTGCTCTATTTAACTCCTCTCAGATCGTTACTCCATGCCAGCTGTCAATGTTTTTGCATTGGTTCAGTTTGCTCCTGGATCTCTCTGGTGACCTGCCTTCTCCTGCAGAAGCTAAGTTCCTAATAGTCATTCTTTGTTCATTGTTTTCTTGTCCAGCTGGTTTTCATGATTTTGTCTTGCTAGCTGGAAGCTCTGGGATGCAGAGTGGCCCCTCTTTTTTGCACACTCTGCATGGTCTTTTGTAGGTTTTTGTGCTGATCGCAAAGTTACCTTTCCTATCCTCTGTCTATTTAGTAAGTCTGGCCTCCCTTTGCTGAAACCTGTTTCATTTCTGCGTTTGTGACTTTCATCTTTACTCACAGTCAATATATGTGGGGGGCTTCCTTTACCTTTGGGGAATTTCTCTGAGGCAAGGTAGGGTTTATTTTCTATCTCTAGGGCTAGATAGTTCTTAGGCTGTGACGAGGTGCCTAGGTCTGGTCAGGAGCGCTCCACGGCTATTTCTAGTGTGTGTGATAGGATTAGGGCTTGCGGTCAGCAGAGCTCCCACATCCCAGAGCTCGTCCTGTATGAGGTTTAACTATCAGGTCATTCCGGGTGCTCCTAACCACCAGGTCATAACACATACATGGACATTCCAACATGACAGCAATCAAAAACATAAGACCAAGTCAACCTGTCATTGGCTACAGCAGAACAAAGTGAAGGTTCTGGAGTGGCCATCTCAGTCTCCTGACATCAATATCTTTGAGCCACTCTAGGGAGATCTGAAGCACGCAGTTCATGCTAAAAAGCCCAGGAATTTACAGAAACTGGAGGCTTTTTGCCAAGAAGAGTGGGCAGCTTTACCGTCTGAGAAAATAAAGAACCTCATCCACAACTATCACAAAAGACTTCAATCTGTCATTAATGTTAGAGGGGGCAATACACGGTATTAAGAAATGGGGTATGTGAACTTTTGATCATAGCCATTTGAATGTTTTGGGTGGTCATTATGATTTACACCACTAACCATGAGTGGATAAAAAGTTTTGGTGTTATCATTCATATTCTCTGCGAAAAGGCCTAGAAAGCAAAAATGTTGTCGGGGTATGTAAACTCTTGAGCACAACTGTATCCATCAATCTATCCATCTAAGACTCAATGAAAATGTAGAGATATGAGGTTCATACTTGTGTATGTTTAAACTCACTACCTGGTCCACCGTTCACAAGTTCCTATGACACATGTCGCTTAATACGGAATACTTTGCACGAATTCCTGAAATCAGGGACATCACCTAGTCACTCTTAGCACCTGCATAGCATATACTCTACTCTAAGGGCACCATCCTAGTACAGGGCCGTTCTTAGCCTCCCCAATATTCAAGTTATTAAAATAAGCTTGAGATAGGTTCCAGGAGGACCTGCACATTGTTGTTTTTCAGACATGCATTAATAAGAACATCTCCATTTTTTCTTTGATTCTATGTAGTGATGTCTTTTTTGGATGATATTTACCATCGAATAGGTTGAGGCTTGAAAAGAGTTTGCACCCATTGCTGTTGCAGTGCTTCTTTTTTTCTACATAAAGTATCTACCTACTGTATCTAGAAAGGTTCTCCACTGTTTCTTTTCTGGAGCTAGTACTTTGCATTTGAGGTTGGTCAATAAAGAACCTCTACTTTTTGTACACTTTACTTGGAGTGCTGCCTACCTTTTTTTATATATTATTTGTATGTATCTATCTATCTCATATCTATCATGAAAATGACCCTCTTTTCTGCTACCAGAGATCTGAAAATTGATTAGTTCATTCCGATGTTGGACCATTTAAAACATTCACAAAGTTACCTGACTGGTCCTTCCAGAAAAGGGAACTTACGATGCTAATATGGTAATACTTGCCCCTTAGGCTGAAGGGCAATGTCTTCATTCATGATTCTTACATGATTAAACATTATTTGACAGGTAGTGTATCTGCTATTTCTCTTATTCCAATTTATGCAATGTGAGTTGCAGTTCTTGGCAATAGCTACAAAACAGTGTGTAGCGCTGTGCTGTTCTTCCCAATAATCTCCTAACTTCCCGCAGCTGCCGGTGCTAAGAATATGGAATAGAAAGAGTGATATACATTAAATAAAGCTTGAAGAGCTGTCTCTTTTCCATATTTGTTGAGACTATTGGGTTGTGATCTAGCGACTTGCACTCTTCTATCTGTATGTAAGAAGGAGGACCGAGCTGTGGGTACTTTGCGCCGGGTCCGGAACTGTCGGGGCTGTCACCTCTGTTATCCGGGGGAAAGCTTAGGGGACCGGACCAACATTTGCATCCGGGAAAAGAGGGTGTGGGGGTGTGGCTAAGCTAAAAAAGCCACAGCGCGTGCGGAAGCAGTCAGACTTGGCAGGAACAGAGAGCCCGTAATAGGGAGAAATGAGTGCCCCGTCCCTCGAGCACTGCAGAAGTGCAGGCCCGCGCCCAGGCATCCCCGCTGCCACCAGCAGAGACTGTGCACAGAGACGTGCAGTGTGCCCGCTGACCCTGACATAGCAAGGTGCTGAGCGTTACGGGCCCGTGAGTGCTGTGCGTGGGCCACCTGAGAGACCACGGGTGTGTGACTGTTATCTGTGCCCTGACCCCCCCGGTGTATAGTTGCTGAGCCTCGTTAGAAATAAGCCCTCCACCAGCCCCAGATCACGGAAAGTGAAGATGCTACAAGTCTCGGAAAAGGGCGCTTTTTTTTTTTTTAACCAAAAGTTTGGATTTTTTTTCACCACTTAAAAAAGAACGTAGACATGTTTGGTGTCTATGAACTCATAATGTAAACAAGAACCTAGCACTCAACTGATGCTTTAGTGCAGCTTTTATTGTAGTGGTACACAAAACGTTTCGGTCCAGTCTACGGACCTTCGTCAGTAACTACAAGTGAAAACCAAAATTTATACAAAAATTATATACAAATTACCAAAAACTAAAGTAAATACAAAATAAAGTATATACACAAGATGTTGTAAAGAGATAACAGCATCAATATAAACAATCTGATCAAATGTATGCATGAAATATATGCTGGGGAGAAAACCCCGAGTATCCAGGCTTAATATGTTCCACCTTGGCCGAATAATGAAGGGTTAACCAGAGATGATAGAGAGGGGGGGGATACATACCGTACTACAGAATTATAAGAGGGACCATAGGGTCAGAAGTCACTAAAAAGCAGCGTCTGTCGGTGTAAAAGAGTACCGTAAGGAACCCCTAGGGGTTAGTGGTGAAAGTGGTATGAGGAAATATGAGGTAAGACATACCTATTATGTGAGCCCGATGTGAGCGGTACTGCAGGTGAATGATAAGGTAAAAATTACATACCGAACCAACAATGTCCGGGCAGGACAAGCGCTAGTACAAGGGGTTACCTGAGGAGACCGGTAGGAAAGGGGGCGCTGACCGACGCGGAGTCCACCGTTCGTCTGATCAGGAGAAAGTGAAACCGCCGTCTCATAGGAAGGAGGCGGGACCGGCAATGCCCGTGGACCAATCAGCGGCTGAACGGCAACCGGAAGTGACATAGCGCTAGAGATGTGCAAGTGTACGGCTATGTGAGGGGATCTGTGGTAATACTACCGGAAGTGACGTCGCGTTGTCATGGCGGCGGGGTGATACACTACCCTGGAGAGGGAATGGAACCGGTGATAGCGCTAGGGGAGAAGATAAAGGATGTAGGGAAATAAGACAGGAGGAGAATGGAGTGATAAGCAGCTGAGGTGCCTACACGGAGATGCTGTAATAGGTGAACGATCTCCAAGGTGCTGGGTGCTCCTAGGATCAATAATGCTGCTTTGTGACACGATCTGTAAGAGGTGGATAACAAGCAGGGTCCGGTGAGACATGCGGATGGTGCAAGAGGGATCTCAGTAAAGACGACTCTAATGGTAAAAGAGAGAAAGTATTAGCAAACGGCATAATGTACACCTATAAGATACATTGTTAAGAAGAGACTGATAAAAAAAGGGCTAATAGAAATAATAAATGTAGTCCATAATATCCTGTGGAGAAAGTTACATAATAACACAATGCTAATAGATATGACAATATAGTTTCAGAGAAAAGAAGCCAGATCATAGTCTCTGTTAAGTCCCAAGGGGTGGAGGGTCTCCAATGTATGAATCCAAAACGCCTCCCTCCGCTTGAGGCGAGCAACTCGGTCGCCACCCCGCCGAACAGGGGGGGTGTGTTCTATGACCTGGAACCGTAACTGTGAGACGTTATGGTCCTGGTTATGGAAATGAAGGGGGATGGGAAGCAACAAGTTCTTACAGCGGATGGTAGATTTATGTTTGGAAATCCGATCGCGTATAGGTTGCGTAGTTTCTCCTATGTATAGGAGTCCACAGGGGCATTTGATTAGGTAAATAACCCATGAAGTGGCGCATGTGAAATAATCCGGAATGCGGAATGACTTCCCAGAGCGAGGATGGTGAAAGCTGGAGCCTTTAAGCACATTGTTGCATTGAGAGCAGTTAAGGCATGGGAAAGTTCCGGTACGCGGACTCTGTAAGAGCCGTTGACGGGGAGTGGAAATACCTGATCCCAGGTCTGCCCTAACTAGAGAATCTTTTAGATTGGGTGGGCGTTTAAAACAGGGGAGGAAGGGGTTCTGGAATTCTTTTACGTTGGGGTAACCCTTAGACAACAGGTGCCAATTCTGGCGTATAGACCTGTGTAAGATGTACGCAAACGGATGATATGTATGAACGAACGGTATCCGATTGGAGGCTTTATTGGGTCGAGGGGTAGAGGGGGCAGCAGCCTTTTCAAGTACAGAAGATGGATAACCCCGTTGATTAAACTTAGAGGCCATTTCCTTGAGGCGGACCGATCTGAGTTGTGTGTCAGACACAATCTTGGAGACCCGATGGAACTGGGATTTGGGGACTGAGTTTTTTGTGGCCGGAGGGTGAAAACTCGTGAAGTGTAACAGACTGTTACGGTCTGTAGTCTTAGTATAGAGATCAGTGGTAATGGAGCCATCAGGTTGAAGAATGACCATGGTGTCCAAGAAATTAATCTGTGTAGTACTGTGAGACATAGTAAAAGAAATACCTGGCCACGCCGTGTTGAGCCAGTCAAAAAAACGCGCGAGGGCTTCCAACGAGCCGAGCCCTCGCGCGTTTTTTTGACTGGCTCAACACGGCGTGGCCAGGTATTTCTTTTACTATGTCTCACAGTACTACACAGATTAATTTCTTGGACACCATGGTCATTCTTCAACCTGATGGCTCCATTACCACTGATCTCTATACTAAGACTACAGACCGTAACAGTCTGTTACACTTCACGAGTTTTCACCCTCCGGCCACAAAAAACTCAGTCCCCAAATCCCAGTTCCATCGGGTCTCCAAGATTGTGTCTGACACACAACTCAGATCGGTCCGCCTCAAGGAAATGGCCTCTAAGTTTAATCAACGGGGTTATCCATCTTCTGTACTTGAAAAGGCTGCTGCCCCCTCTACCCCTCGACCCAATAAAGCCTCCAATCGGATACCGTTCGTTCATACATATCATCCGTTTGCGTACATCTTACACAGGTCTATACGCCAGAATTGGCACCTGTTGTCTAAGGGTTACCCCAACGTAAAAGAATTCCAGAACCCCTTCCTCCCCTGTTTTAAACGCCCACCCAATCTAAAAGATTCTCTAGTTAGGGCAGACCTGGGATCAGGTATTTCCACTCCCCGTCAACGGCTCTTACAGAGTCCGCGTACCGGAACTTTCCCATGCCTTAACTGCTCTCAATGCAACAATGTGCTTAAAGGCTCCAGCTTTCACCATCCTCGCTCTGGGAAGTCATTCCGCATTCCGGATTATTTCACATGCGCCACTTCATGGGTTATTTACCTAATCAAATGCCCCTGTGGACTCCTATACATAGGAGAAACTACGCAACCTATACGCGATCGGATTTCCAAACATAAATCTACCATCCGCTGTAAGAACTTGTTGCTTCCCATCCCCCTTCATTTCCATAACCAGGACCATAACGTCTCACAGTTACGGTTCCAGGTCATAGAACACACCCCCCCTGTTCGGCGGGGTGGCGACCGAGTTGCTCGCCTCAAGCGGAGGGAGGCGTTTTGGATTCATACATTGGAGACCCTCCACCCCTTGGGACTTAACAGAGACTATGATCTGGCTTCTTTTCTCTGAAACTATATTGTCATATCTATTAGCATTGTGTTATTATGTAACTTTCTCCACAGGATATTATGGACTACATTTATTATTTCTATTAGCCCTTTTTTTATCAGTCTCTTCTTAACAATGTATCTTATAGGTGTACATTATGCCGTTTGCTAATACTTTCTCTCTTTTACCATTAGAGTCGTCTTTACTGAGATCCCTCTTGCACCATCCGCATGTCTCACCGGACCCTGCTTGTTATCCACCTCTTACAGATCGTGTCACAAAGCAGCATTATTGATCCTAGGAGCACCCAGCACCTTGGAGATCGTTCACCTATTACAGCATCTCCGTGTAGGCACCTCAGCTGCTTATCACTCCATTCTCCTCCTGTCTTATTTCCCTACATCCTTTATCTTCTCCCCTAGCGCTATCACCGGTTCCATTCCCTCTCCAGGGTAGTGTATCACCCCGCCGCCATGACAACGCGACGTCACTTCCGGTAGTATTACCACAGATCCCCTCACATAGCCGTACACTTGCACATCTCTAGCGCTATGTCACTTCCGGTTGCCGTTCAGCCGCTGATTGGTCCACGGGCATTGCCGGTCCCGCCTCCTTCCTATGAGACGGCGGTTTCACTTTCTCCTGATCAGACGAACGGTGGACTCCGCGTCGGTCAGCGCCCCCTTTCCTACCGGTCTCCTCAGGTAACCCCTTGTACTAGCACTTGTCCTGCCCGGACATTGTTGGTTCGGTATGTAATTTTTACCTTATCATTCACCTGCAGTACCGCTCACATCGGGCTCACATAATAGGTATGTCTTACCTCATATTTCCTCATACCACTTTCACCACTAACCCCTAGGGGTTCCTTACGGTACTCTTTTACACCGACAGACGCTGCTTTTTAGTGACTTCTGACCCTATGGTCCCTCTTATAATTCTGTAGTACGGTATGTATCCCCCCCCTCTCTATCATCTCTGGTTAACCCTTCATTATTCGGCCAAGGTGGAACATATTAAGCCTGGATACTCGGGGTTTTCTCCCCAGCATATATTTCATGCATACATTTGATCAGATTGTTTATATTGATGCTGTTATCTCTTTACAACATCTTGTGTATATACTTTATTTTGTATTTACTTTAGTTTTTGGTAATTTGTATATAATTTTTGTATAAATTTTGGTTTTCACTTGTAGTTACTGACGAAGGTCCGTAGACTGGACCGAAACGTTTTGTGTACCACTACAATAAAAGCTGCACTAAAGCATCAGTTGAGTGCTAGGTTCTTGTTTACATTGTACAAAGGTGTGGGAACCTAACCTTAGCACCACCCCTTCCAGTAGTGCACACGGTATATTTTGTATGAACTCATAATGACCTGGAGAATCATAATGGCAGGTCAGTTTCAGCATATAGTGAACATGGTAAAACCAAAAAACAAGTGTGGAATTCCACTTATTTTGCAGTTTCACCACACTTGGAATTTTTTTTCCCATTTTCCAGTACACGATATGTTAAAACCAATGATGTCTTTTAAAAGTACAATTCGTCCTGCAAAAAACAAGCCCCCACATGGCAATTTTGACAGAAAAAAAAAAAGTTATGGCTCTGGGAAAAAGGGGAGCAAAAAAGCAAAACACAAAAACGAAAATACCTCCGGTCTTGAAGGGGTTAATAGCCCATAATGGTGACGTTTCAGTTCAGACTTTTTCAAATTGGTGTTCTGCCTACAATTTCTTTATTATATTGAAGGGTTGGCCTTTACCTGGGAAGCTGGGTCCCTCACTGCTGATTATTTGGTGCAGTGACTCCATCTCCCTCATAAGTGAGGGGTTCCATAGGGGGTTTTGTCTGAATTGCGGTTTTGGGGAATTTACACGGAAACCCCGACATAAGCGATCTGCGGAGAACGCAAGATAAATGCGAGCCGAGCCTTATTCCGATTTTTGGGAGGTAGAATGAACAAATAGACAGCAGTACAAGAGTAGTTCTTATTCTTATTTTTGCACGGTTCACCGTGCGGTATAAGTAGATAAAGGGGATTTATTCTTCGGGTCAGTGCAATTACAGCGATACCAGATTTATAATAGTTTATTTTAGGTTTTACTGCTATCACACAATAAAAAATGCTTCTTTATAACAAGTAGTTTTTTGTTGCCATACTTTGGAAGCTGTAACTTTTTAATTTTTTGTTGAACAGAGCTGTGTGAGGGCTTATTTTTGTGGGACGAGTTGCAGATGGTTTTGGTACCAGTTGGGGGTACATAATATCTTTGATCTCTTTTTATTCAGATTTTTCAGACACAGAACGAACAAAAACCAGCAATTCAGTTATTGTTCTTTTTTTCGTACCGTTCACTATGCAGTAAAAGTGATAACACCGATTTGTTCGTCGGGTCGGTATGATTACAGAGATACCAGATTTATATAGTTTTTTATGATTTGCTATTTTTAGATACTAAAAACAATATTTTACAAAAAATGAATTTGTTTTTGCATCATCATATTCTAAGAGTTGTAACTTTTTTATTTTTTTGCCGAATGTGCCATATTATGGCTTGTTTTTTTGCGGGGTGGTTTGGCATTTTCATTTATACAATTTTCTTTACATATGACTTTTTGATCGCTTTTTATTCATTTTTTTGTGAGTCAGTATTTTGAAAAGGCAACATTTTTGGCATGTGTTTTTTATTATTTTTTTTTACTCCGTTCGCTAAATGGAATAAATAACGTGCCAGTTTTATAGAGCGGGTCGTTCCAGACGCTGCGATGCAAATTATGTGTATGTTTTTTGTTTATTTTTGTTTCATCACAAGCGCTGTGTTTTGAGTGGCGAAATGGATTTTTTGTGATTTGTGTGCACTTGTTGTGTTTTTTTTACTTTTTCACTTAGTCCCACTTTCGGACATGTATAATTTTTACTTTGCTCACAGGTCTCATAGTGCAGTACCAGTGTACTGCAGTGCATGAGAGCAGTCAGTCAGTGACTGACACATGACCTCAGGGTACTATGGTAACCATCGGGACCTGCGAATCTCATCGCGGAGGTCCATTGGTTACTATGGGGGTCTTGTGACCCTCTTGCAACAACCTAAATACCACTGTCGCGATTGACAGCGGTATTTAAGGGGATAATCGGCCCCATCTGACTGAGTATTAACAGTTTAGATTTAATATTTTTAGTGTTTGCATATATCTTAGCTCTTTCAGAGTGCTGCGGTGTTTCCTTTTTTCAATGCAGTCATCGAAACTTGCACCTAATCACACTTCGATAAGAAACCCTAACCTGCACATCCTATCTTTCTATCTATCACATTTCTTTGCTGTGCCCAGTGTTGGGGTCATTGCTTGTCTGGCATTTACAGATACCCTGCAGACAATGTTCCTCCCATCATCCTGCCCGCTCTCCCCGGTGAGTGGGGGTGAGTAGTAGTATACTATTACCTATCAGCCTGTAAGGTAAAAAGTTTATTTTCTCCTTCCTTCCTGTTGCAGCAGGCAGGCGGGTTGTCTGCGGCTCTCCCTCATGATATTGAGTCATACTCTACCCTCCCTCTCCTTTTTTTCTTATTTTTTCAAAAAAGCCACAGACTTAAGAACTAGCAGGGTGTGGTGAAGAGCTCCACTGAATACAGCAAGGAAGAAAGAGTGAAGACAAGCAAGGTGAGCGTTAGGGGGGCTAAAAACCTGCATTGGGGGGATAGTGCGAAGGTAGTACTACGTAGCTACATCCACTGGACATAGTGTGCAAACCTTGCCCATGGGCAAAGGGTCCAAGCAAAAAAAGACTCCACCGTTTAGTCCAGGGACCAGCCTGCAGCTGTTTGAGCTGTTCATTAATCTGTCCATCTCTTTTCACAGAGTCAAGATGTACGGAGGTCCCAGTGCAAAGTAAGAGCTCAGTCTGCAGACAGTGTGTGTGAGCCTGTCACCCGATACCCTCACAGCCAGATACACAACACCCAGCAGGAGAAACATGATGGCTTACCAGGGCGCACCTACTTCAGAAAGAATAGACAATTCATGTTGCATATACAGGCTTGTCCGACACTCCTATTTTGGATCATATGAAGTGCCTTGGGGGAGTCATGTGAAGGCGTCACTGACATGAGAGGCTAAGGTTGTAGTTGGGCGCACTGACATTTGTACTTCATTCTCTGAAAGGATGAGGTTTTGGTCTTCGGACATTTTTATTCCTTGACACCTTTCACCAATTTACGTGACTTTCCGATGTTACAGCAAAAATCAATATTTCCAGTCTAACATTATTTAGTAACAGTTTTTAATCCCTCTTCACTTCATCTGTTTCTCAATCTCTTAATACATTTCGGTTTCCTCCCCTCAATTCTTCCGCTACCCACCCAGCCTGTTTCCTTTTTCACTGAGTAACCTCAACTTGTCTCTTCTTGCTATCCCACTTCGCAAATCACATTCATTCTAATGAGCCTTTCACCTAACCACCAATGACTTAAAGGGGTTGTCCACTGAAAACAAGTTATTACCCATCCAAAGGATAGGTGATAACATGCTGATTGCAGAGTGTCTGAGTGCTGGGACCTGCACCAAACTAAGAACTTTTATCTCAGTTGCAAAATTAGAGTGGCAGGTTGGACACTCAACCACTGCTACCTTCCCCCTCTATAGGGCTGCCAAAAAAAACAAAGCCCAGTGCTCGGCGGCACAGTAGGTTACACATGCACATTGCAACTCCTGCTAAAGAGGATAAAAGTTCCCCTTTCTGCTGATTGGTGGAGATCCCAGCTGTCGGATCCCCATTGACTGCTATCACCTGTTTTGTGGCTATTTTCACTGAACTTAACAGTTGGCCGGGTAGGATCTATGTACGGCCCCTTCAAAGCGGTTGACCCACCATTACACTGTGTTCCAAATTATTATGCAAATAATATTTCCTCATATTTTCTCTAAATTACCTATCTGAATTGCAGTCATTGTTATTTTCCAGTCATCTACTATTCTAGTATAATTGCAATGTTGTGGAACAAACTGCCTATGAAAACAGTATCTTTAAAAAAAAAATAAACACTCAAAATGCATGTTCCAAATTATTATGCACAGCAGAGTTTTCAACCTTTTTTATTTAATTTTGAACAAAAAAATGGTCAATTGTGAAGTTATAAGCATTATCAGCTTATTACAAAATGAAATCAAACAGTTTTCAAGTGAAAACTTTATTCTAGGTGATGTTACATTTGCACATAGGACCCCTTGTTCAAAAGAAGCTTCTGAACTCTCTCGTCCATTGAATTTGTTAGTTTTTGGATAGTTTCTGCTTCAATTGTTTTGCATGTGGACAGAATACCCTCCGAGAGCTGTTGCTTAGATGTGAACTGCCTCCCGCCATCCTAGACATTCCTTTTGATGATGCTCCAGAGGTTCTCAATGGGGTTGAGGTCAGGGGAAGATGGTGGCCATACCATGAGTTTGTCCTCTTTTATGCCCAGAGCAGCCAGAGATGCAGATGTGTTTTTTGCAGCATGAGACGGTGCATTATCATGCATGAAAATGATCTTGCTGCGGAAAGCACGGTTCTTCCTCTTGAACCATGGCAGGAAGGGTTGTTTTAGAAACTCCACATAGATTATGGAGTTCATCTTTACCCCTCCAGGGATCATAAAGGGGCCGACAATCTCTCTCCCTATGATTCCAGCCCAAAACATTACTCCACCTCCTCCTTGTTGGCGTTTTCATGGGGTGTCCATCAACCAGCCATCCTCCACTCCATCCATCTGGACCATCGAGCGTTGCACGGCACTCATCGGTGAACAAAATTGTTTGGAAGTCAGTCTTCATGTATCATTTGGCCCACTGGAGCCATTTCTGCTTGTGTGCAGTGGATAGAGGTGGTCGACAGGATGGCTTACGCCCAGCTGCAAACCTCTGAAGGACCCTGCATCTTGTTGTTCTGGGGACATTGGAGGCACCAGCAGCTTCAAAAACTTGCCTGCTGCTATGACAAGGTATTTTTGCAGCTGCTTTTTTAACCTTACGCAATTGCCTGTTGGAAAGAGTCCTCAATTTTTCCTTATCAGCACGCAAACGTGTATGCTGGGAACCAGCTACATGCTTCTTGATTGTGCAATGATCACGATGAAGTGTCTTGGCAATGTTGATTGTAGTCATGCCTTGACCTAAATACTCCACAATTTGTTGCTTCTCAGCAGCCGACACATCCTTTTTCTTTCCCATTTTGGCTAAAAATGTAGGCTGCTTAATAATGTGGAACAGCCCTCTTAAGTAGTCTTGCCTTTATTTGGACACACCTGCCAAACTACTTTGCACAGGTATCTGCAATTGCTTTCAGTGATATAAACAACCTTGACACACATCACCATCAATGAGTTTAAATGACAAACAAAAAATTCTAACCTTATCACCCCTAAACTCTTTGTGCATAATAATTTGGAACACAGTGTACATAGCACATCCACTATATAGTAAAAAAAAAAAAATATGAAAATTTGCAAATGCATGTTGTTGACAAACACTCCCTCCAAAAAAAACTGTTGGGTGAAGAGTTCTGACGGTTTCTTACATAGTGTAGAGCTACCTGGTTGTCACAGTATATAGCAATTTGTAGGTCCTTCTAATGAGCTGAGCGCTGGTCACACACTCCCTTCTGACAGTACTTGGCATAGGGAACCTGAACCAGTGGTCATTAGAAAGGACATGGAAGGTATTTAATTCTTTTGGCTCCTCTGCAGTGAACTAAGGACATTACTCAGCTCATTAGAAGGACCTTCACATTGCTACATACTTTTAAAACCAAGTGACACCATCTTATTTAAGTGATTGTCATTATTCTACACTGGATCGTTAGTTTTAAATCATATTAATTGCAATTATTCATCTTGTATATGAAATGGTGGGCCAACCCCTTGAACCCCTCTAAGGACCTTCAATGTCATTCACTTTCTACCATTGTTCAGTATTAGGCAGTTTACTTTGTCTGACGTAGCACATTTTTCATGGAAGTATCTTTATACCGTCTACATTTTTTTTCCAACCATAGAGATCTAAGATTTCCCTCATCGATAGCTGAACCAGGGCTCCAGATATTCCGCATCGAAAAGATGAAGTTAATTCCTGTGCCCACTGAGAGTCATGGCGTGTTTCACTCCGGAGACACCTACCTCCTGGTCTTTAACTCACCTGAAGGCAGCTACATCTACGTCTGGAACGGTGAGGTTCTGTTTTTATGTCCCTTGGAAGGAATAGGATATTATATTGTAAATGTAGGAAATGGGCAGGAAATTATTATTGGGAGATCCATGCGACAAAGAAAAAAAAGATGTCAGTTCCCTTTAAAAAAAAATGTGACACTATTTTGAAGGTAAGTGGGTACGTTGGGGTTAAATGAGAATTTCTAGGAGTGCACACTTAAAAGTTTTAAAAAATTCGCTGACCCAAAATTTGTTGAACAGTGCACATTTTACTTATAGTCTCTTTTACTGTTAAAACCCATAGAGGTATTCTGCATACTCAATATTATTAGATATTTTTAGGGAATATATGTGTTACAAATTGGTATTCTCTTAAATCCTCAATTAAAGGGAATGTTTCAGCAGGATTTTACCCTCTAAACTATATATGTGCACATGTAAATCTTTCAAAGACAAATCCAGACAAGAGCTACATACGCATATAAGTAGTTTGGGGAAGTGAAATCGTGCTGTCAGTTTCCCTTTAAGCTAGTGATAGGATGCATCATTTCTGGTGTCTCGTTTCACCTATATCTTTATGCTTCATGGCAGGAAATGGAACCTCGGTAGATGAGAGGGCTGCTGGCGCCATCTACAGTTCTCAGCTTCACATGCACTTGGGTGAAAAACCCACTCAGAACCGTGAAACACAGGGTAACGAGACTCCAGAGTTCATGTCTTTTTTTCCTAGGGGAGTTACTTATTTGGTAAGTGAGAGTGACATATACTAGGTAGATTGTACCCCCATCATTTAAATTGAGCGCAAATTTAATTAAATGCTGTCTTACATGTGCCTGTGTTACATTATACATTTCCATACCTCAAAGAAGTATAATATCCAATAGTCCAAAATTAGTATCAACAAAAGAAAAAAATGAAAACAACTAATATATGCAATAACTTTATTTCAAAAAGTATGATTAAAAACTAACACAACGCCCAAACCCCTTGTAGTGGGAGTGGGTCCATAAAAACCTGGCTTGATAATTTCAGGGCAAAAAAAGGGGGGAGCAAAAAATGGGATGAAAATTCTACACGTCCCTAGAGTGCTCCCTGCCTGTCTGCGGAGGTTGGCACCCTCTTGGACGCAATATGGCGCCCCCGCTCCTCGACGGCTAGCCCTATAAGCCCTATGAGTCCCTTTATGTGGAGATGCTATATCACTATTGATCCACCTAAATAGCCCACAACACAGGGCCCAAAGAATAAAGATACACACGTTAAACCAAAACCAGGTGGTAATTCACCAGCAACACACCTCAGCCCCCAAAAGCCCTATACACAAGCCCTATACACTCAAGTACACAATCTATTGCTAAGGCAAGTACACCCTATAGAGTCCCTAGCCGGACGTCCCTGCCTATCAGCGTAGGTTGGCACCCTCTTGAACGCAAATGGCGCCCCCGCTCCTCGGCGGCTATCCCTGTTGACCCTTACTGAATCCCTACACGGGTTGGGGGATCCTGTGTAAAGGTGGTGCTTAAGGGGCTAACCTAGTGACCCGTAGCCACGAACCCCTCTAACTCGGTCAGACCATAAAGAAAAATAAGGACTGTTTAAAGACAAACCAGAAATAACTAGGATATACCTAATGGCCAGTAGAACTAAATAGTAACTTTTACACAAGGTGGAGGATGAATATAGCACTTCCACCACCTAGGAGTATACACATAAATGAGGACACATTTAAACCATTGGTACAATTAAAGTTATATCCCCAATAGCAAAAGCACTCATGCGTGTATATACACTGGTTGCAAGTTCACTGTTGGTGAAAAAAACAAAAAGACAATTAAAAACCTAATACACTTATCTGTGTTCAGGTTTCGCCTCTATGCGTTTCCCCCCCATGATGTGGTTCCTCAGGAGGCATATGGGAAATTAGAATTCCGTGTGCTTGAGTCACATCGGAGATACGTGCTGTGCCTGGTTGCAGGACGCCCATGGGGGCTGAGGTGTGTTGCTGGTGAATTACTACCTGGTTTTGGTTTAACGTGTGTATCTTTATTCTTTGGGCCCTGTGTTGTGGGCTATTTAGGTGGATCAATAGTGATATAGCATCTCCACATAAAGGGACTCATAGGGCTTATAGGGCTAGCCGTCGAGGAGCTGGGGTGCCATATTGCGTCCAAGAGGGTGCCAACCTCCGCAGACAGGCAGGGAGCACTCTAGGGACGTGTAGAATTTTCATCCCATTTTTTGCTCCCCCCTTTTTTTGCCCTCAAATTATCAAGCCAGGTTTTTATGGACCCACTCCCACTACAAGGGGTTTGGGCGTGGTGTTAGTTTTTAATCCTACTTTTTGAAATAAAGTTATTGCATATATTAGTTGTTTTCATTTTACATTTCCATACCTCCCAACATTTCCTCCCAAGTTTTTGGCACAATTAGCGCGTCGTGTCAATTTTTTAGACCATGCCCCTAACCACACCCATGTTCACTCCACCACCACACCCATTCAGCACTGCCGATTACATTGTTTTGTGAACCAGAATCTAAAACAGAATAAATATTTATTTCCAACAAGTAATGAATTAACCCCTTTCTGACATATGTCGTAATAATCTGTCCTTGTTCCCTGGGCCTATTTGACCAGGGACGGATTATTACGTCATCTCGATCGCCCACGTAAACGAGCTGTGCGCGGGCGATCTCCGCTGGGTGTCAACTGATTCTGACAACTGACACCCAGCACTAAGTGCCAGGAGTGGTCACACACTGTTCCTGGCACTTTAACCTCCAAAATGCTGCAATTGAATGGGATTGCAGCATTCTGGGAGCCGGCAGAGAGACAATAGCCCATCTGCCTTTGGATTGGAGACGCCATGAGGTCCCGATCATTGCCATGGTGACCCGATGTCACCATAACAACATCCGGGTCACCAGAGTTAGGAAAGTTGCTGATCATGTGCAGTGCATGATCAGTAAGCTTCTCTGTCAGTGCAGAGCTGACAGTTTGTACAACATGGGGATGCTGCTGCATTTCCATACTGTACAACGATCAGCCTGCAAAAAAGGATAGTCCCATAGTGGGACAAAGTAAAAAGGTAAAAAAAAAGTAAACAAATGTTTTTAAATAATTGTAAAAATATAAAACAACGCATAAATATTTGTGTGCAAAAAAAAAATATAAACAAAAAAGTACACATTTGGTATTGCCACTTCCGCAATGACCCGACCTATAAAACTGTCCCACTGGTTAACCCCTTCAGTGAACATAAAAAGATAAATAAAAAACAAAGCAAAAAGCAATGCTTTATCATCATACTGCCGAACAAAAAGTGGAATAAAACGCGATAAAAAAGACAGATATAAATAAACATGGTACCGCTGAAAATGTAAACTTCTCCCGCAAAAAACAAGCTGCCATACAGCATCATCAGCGGAAAAATAAAAAAGTTATAGCTCTGAGAATAAAGCAATGCAAAAATGCTGTAAATTATTTTTTCTATAAAATTGTTTTTATTGTGTAAAAGCGCCAAAACGTAAAAACAATTTAAAAATGGGGTATCGCTGTAATCGTACTGACCCGAATAATAAAACGGTCTCAATTTTACCAGACGCAGAACGGCATAAACTCCTCCCCTCCTCACCCAAAAAAATAATAAAATCCTGAATTTCTGTTTTTTGTTAATTTTGCCTCCCATGTCATGTGCCCAACTATGGTACTAATGAAAACATCAACTCTTCCCGGAAAAAACAAGTCCTCACATGACTCTGTGGGCAAAAATATGGAAAAATTATAGCTCTCATAATATGGTGATGCAAAAACTATTTTTTGCAATAAAAAGCGTCTTTTAGTGTGTGACAGCTGCCAAACATAAAAATCCGATATAAATTTGGTATCACTGTAATCACACCCAAAATAACAAAGTCGCCTAATCACTTATACCACACATGGAATGGCGTATGACATAAATAAAACCAATTCTTCACCTGCTGTTTATTTTTTTATTTCTGCCTCCCAAAGATCACAGTAAGGCTCAGCGCACACTTATCCTGCGCGCTGCGCTGAGCGCTTGTATCAGGGTTTCCGTGTAAATCTCTGAAATATGTGATACAGACAAAACCTCTGGCAGAAGATTCTCTATAATGAGGCAGATGGAGGCACTGTTGATGCCATCTGACCTGTGATCCGGGGATGTCCATCTTTTTATGGATCGCCCCAACGTAAGGGCAATGGGGTACTCGGTACCGGGTCCTTCAGTTCCCTCAGCGATAATGTCACGGTGGCCCGACCCAGACCGTGACCCTATGAGGGGCGCCCAATAAAAAGGCAGAGTTCGTAGATAACGGTAGTGTTCGTGACGCCACCTGTGGTATTCGGTCAGAGTGACCGACGCTGCTTAGGGGTCCGCTGGGGTGATGTAATGGCAGCTAGATGGTATACCTTCCCACAGGTGAAGTATATCCCCAGGGCTTAGATGATGATGGTGGATGGTGCAAGGCGCGGTGAATAACGACACAATGGGTGCAGTCAGGGCCGACTCCAGGATTTTGTGGGCCCCGGGCAAAAGAGTCTCAATGGGCCCACATACCACGATTCATGATGCACAGATACAGCGGAGAAATAAAGATATACTACATAGGGCCTAGCCTTCCCCCTCATCCTTCACATAGGCAGATATGCACACACACAATACACAGACATGCACACACACACACAATACGCAGACATGCACACGCACACAATACGCAGACATACACATACAGTACGCAGACATGCACACACAATACGCAGACATGCACACACACGATACGCACATACACATACAGTATGCAGACATGCGCACACACACAATACGCAGACATGCACACACACGATACGCAGACATACACATACAGTACGCAGACATGCGCACACACACACACAATACGCAGACATGCACACACACACGATACGCAGACATGCACACACACACAATACGCAGACATGCGCACACACATAATACGCAGACATGCACACACACGATACGCATACACATACAGTACGCAGACATGCGCACGCACACGATACGCAGACATACACATACAGTACGCAGACATGCGCACACACACACAATACGCAGACATGCACACACACACGATACGCAGACATACACATACAGTACGCAGACATGCGCACACACACACAATACGCAGACATGCACGCATACAATACGCAGATATTTACATACATATTTTTGAAGACAAATTCACAAACATACATAAATATGTACAGTCAAACACACTGATATACACACAGATATGCACATCATACAGCATACCCAGACATACAGACAGACACAACACACAAGCCTCATTCACCTCCCCCAGGCTTGTCACCCATCAGGCTCCTCTGGCATGTGGCTGTGGAGGGAGCGCTGCTTGATTGATGGCTCTCACTTAAACAAACATGGCCACCCACAGTGCATGCTGCAGCTGTGTCTGCTTCTAATGATGCGGTCAGGCAGACACTGTGCCTTTAACTTTGCTTGTGTGTCCGCCCGGCCGCGTCATTACTTGCAGAGACATCGCTGCACACTGCACTGTGCGTGGCCATGTTTATTTAAGTGACGGCTGAGCTCAAGTAGTGCCGAAGCTGCTGGGGGAGCTGCCCCACGAGTGGGCCCCCAATTTGTTCAGGACCCCGGCATTTGCCCCGGTACGCCGGGTGCTGACGCCGGCCCTGGGTGCAGTCTCTTTACCTTTACTGAAGGCTTCAGCATCCACAGTCCAGAGTGCCGGATGACAGGGTAGGCAGTGTCCGGCCGGTCTGATGGCAATTCCAGAGTCCCCTTATCCAGGTGGAAATCAGTAGCCTTCCTACTAGCGCTCGTGTGTTGCAGTACCCCCCTGCTGAGCAACTCGGTAAGGTCCTCACAACTTTTGTGGATGTTATGTGTTTCTCTCTCTGTCCCCCAGATGGATAGGACAAACCCGTATGACGGTGGTGGCCTGAGGCCATTTTATAGGGACCCTAGAGACGCCCCTCCTCCACAATTGCCACCGTGTCTGCTTAGGTGTTTAGGTCGGACAGCCAACTTGGAATTGACTGCCCTGCCGGTCTCTGAAGTAAAGCGTAGAGTCTATTACTCCCTCGGTATTCCGGCCACCGGCCCGCACTCCAGAAGGAGGCAGCCTCTCTTAGAACAGGACTCCTTCAGGTTTTTGTTCTCCTTTTGCTGTAACTTCGTGGCTCACTCCCTACAACACAATTCTCTTTGTGTCCTTTCTTAGGATGCTGCCGCATGGGTTGCAGGGGAATCTCCGTGTCTTTCTGTCTTGTTAGACCTCTGTTAGGATCCCACCCCTGACAGGGACCCTCTGTCTGCAGCTCCGATGTTCCACCTTTTCCCTCTGCCTGCCTGACAGGTATTCCCTGGGCCGAGCCCAGTCTGCTTCTCTGTCCCTCTCCTTCTCCTTCCGACTCTCCTTCTGACTAACTTAATAATCAACACGCCAGTTTTACCCTGTGTGAGGAGTGGCCTAGTGAATAGAACCCTTAGCTCCCCCTGGTGGACTGGAGTGTGAAGTGTGCTGTGTGTTTTGTGATACCTGGCAGGGTGAACTCCTTTGGTGCCATCAGACGTAACATCACTCCCCCTGGTGGAAGAACGACATTACTGCAACGACCAGGACTCTGGGGCGCTGCATTTATGATTGCATAAAAGTGCTGTCGGCCACAGTTTTGTGCACTTCTGTAAAGGACACTGAACAGAGGACAGACAGAGTCCAGAGTAACTCTGCTGCCTCATTATAGTGAATGGATCCCTCAGGGGTTTCATCTGTCACGTCACTTAGAGATTTATATGGAAACCCCAAAGTAAGTGGTCAGCGTAGAGCGCCGGATAAATGTAATGCCAAACATTATGTAAAATGTTCCCAATAAAAGCTTTAACTTAATCCACAAAAAAACAAGTCTCTACTCAGGTCTGTCATCTGATCTGTTAAGGGAAATATAGGGGCTTCCACATTACTGGTAGTACAAAGGCTCTGGAAAAGCAAAAAGGCTCCTCACTCGCCAAAAGAAATTCAGCAAATTCTCTGCTCCCAAATCCAAATGCCCCCTCCCTTCTGAGCCCCACAGTGTATCTAAAGCACATATTGCGTCCACGTTTGGCATTTCTCAAGCGATGAGAGCGTGCCTAAGTTACGGGTGCATGCCTCCAGAAGCACAGGCTGGTTGTGCTGCTTGTTTCTGGAAAATACCCATGGAGTCAATATAGTCACTACACCTGTAGATAACTTCCCCAAGGGGTATAGTTTCCAAAATGTGGGGGGATTCTGCTCTTCTAGCAATTAGGGGCTCTGTATATGGAGACTGCAATCTGTTCTAGGAACATCTGCGCTCGAGGAGGCAAATAGCGCTCCGTCCCTCCAGAGTCTCTCCACATGGCTAGGTTGTACTATAAAGCCACATATGGGTATTGCTACATTCAGTAGAAATTGTGGGACAAATTTTGGTGACATTTTTACCCACTTTTGTGAAAATGTAAAATCTGGGGCTAAAACCAAATTTTGGTGGTAAAAATGTAGTTATTTTTTCTTCACTGCCCAATGGTATAAAATTTAGGGACACCCCATGCTGTCAATATGATTCAGATGAATTCACTGAGGTGTGTACTTTGTAAAATGGGATGTTCTGCTGTTCTGGCACCTCATGGGCTCTCCCAGTGGACCATGGCATCTGCAAAACATAACAGTAAAATCTGGGGCTCCTTGCCTTCTGGGCTTTTGATCTGTGCCTAAAAAATTTTTCCCGGTTACATGTAGGGTGTTGGCGCACTCAGGAAAAAATGGACCTCAGTTTGTTGTAACAAAATTCCTATTAGCCCTTAAAAATTTTAAAAACTTGGGTCTAAAACAACATTTTAGTGGTAAAAACAATTCTTTCTTCACCGCTTAATGGTATAAAATTCTGTGAGGTACATGTGGTGTCAATATGATCCCTGGACCCCTAGATGAATTATTTGGGGAGTGTAGTTTGTAAAATGAGTTCACATATGGGGGGTTTCTGTTGTTCTGGAACCTCAGGGGCTCTGCCAATGTGACATGGCACGCTCAAACCATTCAAGCAAAATCTGAACTCCAATATGGCGCCTCTTCCCTTCTGAGCTTTGCACTGTTCCTAAAAAAGTAGTATTCCCCCACATATGGGGAATTAGCGTACTCAGGAGAAATTGCACAACAAATTGTATGGTGCAATTTCTCCTGTTACCCTTATGAAAATGCAATATTTGGGGCTCAAATATTTTTGTGAACAAAATGTGATTTTATTATTTTCACAGCTAAACATACACTCCCTGAGGTATATAGTTTCCAAAAATGGGGTCACTTGTGGGGGTTTCAACTGTTTAGGCTAATCTTTCATGTCACTGGTGATCAAATGCTGTACCTGCAGAAGAGGAGACAATTGTGTCTTCTCCTCAGGGTCACCTCCAGCAGAAGCAGCAACAGCTCCTGTGTCCTCCGTTCTGGCTGCTATCTGTGTCCTCATGTGTACCTGCTTCTTCATTGCGGTGACTGACTGTCATAATATGCAGGAACATGGGGACTCGGAGAGAGGCCACAACGGAGCACACAGGAGCTGCTTCTGCTGGAGGTCATTGTTCTTCTTCTGGCTGTAGAAAATACCTCAGTCCAGGAGAACGTAAGCAGTACGAAGAGCTGAACTCTCTGAACAAAGAGGGGTAGACAGAGGGGGCATGTCAGCTGCTTCTCACTAGTACCATGTGGGAAAAGAAGCTCCTGGTCGGGACTGCGGGCCGGAGTCTCAAAATCAGGACGGTCCTGCTACATACGGGATGGTTGGGAGCTATGCATTTCACAGCTGGCAAAGAATTGTGCATATGTTTTACAGACTTTCTTGCAAATTATCTCTTCAGAGAGGAAAATGATTGGAACTCGTGTCACTTATAGCAAGTAGCAATCATAAAAGTCGTTACCGACTCCCTATCGAGCCTTGTCACATGACTTAGGATAAAAGCCAAAACCAAAATCTCAATTTGCAGACATGGTGTTTTAGGGTACTGCCCGTTGTCAGTGCAAAGTCCATTTGGCTGGGTGAGAGGCGTCTGGATGGAAGGGGTATCATTTCTTGTAACATATAAAACTATGCACATGTATTAGCTGTACTGTAGTTTATTTCATAGACAGAATCTCATAGACCACTCTGTGAGCTGTAATGTTTTCATCACTAGCTGTCATTCCAGCTTTTTAAGAGGCAGACTTTATTGCTTTGTTGTGTAATCCAATGAAAATACAATACCTATAGCAACCTAAGAAATTCTTTGTATCTGGCATCAATGGGACTTGATAGTTTTTTCCGATATGGGATTCCAGATTAAAGAAACCGTACTGATAGTGACTCTGATCATTCCCAAACATTTCTGTATGTTATAGGATGGAGGAGTTTCTTCAGGTTTTCAACAACCACAAAAGGATGCAGTTGCTCCTGCCAACCATCTGTACCATGTGAGGGGAAGGAAACAAATTCGGGCTACTGAGACTGACTTGACGTGGGAAAGTTTCAATACTGGAGATTGCTTTATTCTGGACACTGCAAAGGTAATAATAATATGCTGTGATCATGGGTGTGGAGGATCCTGGTTGTGTGATCTCACTTATAAAGGGGAATTGGAAAGTAGAGGGCACTGCCCTTACTGTGAAGAAAAACATACATAATGCCACCCTCTTGTCATTATCGTAGACCAAGGAGTAAACAGATCATTGGATAGATTGTTCTGTCTCCTTATATATTTGTACATTGTAATAAAGTCACCCCTAAGCCTTAGTTTTTCCAAACTGAATAACCCCAAGTTTAATAAACTATTTTGATATCACAGTCTATCCATTACCTTAATAACCTTGGTTGCTCTTCTCTGTATCTGCTCTAGTTTAGCTATGTCATTGTTGTATTTCGGAGACCAAAATTATGCACAGTATTCTAAGTGTGGAGGCACTAGTAACTTGTATAAAGGCAAAACTGGTCATGAATATGTAGGTCTCTTGTAATGCATCCCATGATTTTATGTGGTTTGGCAGCAGCTGCCTGGCACTGGTCACTAAAGTTCAGTTTGCTGTCCACCCATATACTAAAACCTTTTTAAGTGACAGATTTTTTTCAGTGTTTTAACATTTAAAATGTAATTTTGCATTTTGATTCCTAGGCCATAGTGCATGAGCTTACGATTATGTACAAGCCCAATCTCTCATTTCTTTAAACATGTCTATGCTATTTAATTATCCTCCTTTGTGTTGATTTCCTTGCAGAGCTTAGTATCTTCAGAAAATATTGAAATTCTACTCTTTATGCCCTCTACAAGGTGATTAATAAATAGGTTTAAAAGAAGAGAGCCCAATACTGATGCATGTGGTAAACTACTGTTCACTGTGACACAATCAGTGTGTTCCATTAATAACCACCCACAGTTTCCCATCACTGAGTCAATCGTTAACCCAATTACACATTTTCCTTTTAAGGTACCGTCACACTGAACAATATCGCTAGCGATCCGTGACGTTGCAGTGTCCAGGCTAGCGATATCATTCAGTTTGACACGCAGCAGCGATCAGGATCCTGCTGTGACATCATTGGTCGGAGCAGAAAGGCCAGAACTTTATTTCGTCGCTGGACTCCCGCAGACATCGCTGAATCGGCGTGTGTGTCTTCACTGGTAATCAGGGTAAACATCGGGTTACTAAGCGCAGGGCCGCGCTTAGTAACCCGATGTTTACCCTGGTTACCAGCGTAAAAGTAGAAAAAAAACAAACACTACATACTTACCTTCCGCTGTCTGTCCTCCAGCGCTGTGCTTCTCTGCACTGTGAGCGCCGGCCAGCTGGAAAGCAGAGCGATGACGTCACTGCTGTGCTTTCCGGCTGCCCGATGCTCACAGTCAGTGCAGGAAAGCACAGCGCGGGGGACAGACAGCGGAAGGTAAGTATGTAGTGTTTGTTTTTTTTACTTTTACGCTGGTAACCAGGGTAAACATCGGGTTACTAAGCGCGGCCCTGCGCTTAGTAACCCGATGTTTACCCTGGTTACCAGGAGACCGGCATCGTTGGTCGCTGGAGAGCTGTCTGTGTGACAGCTCTCCAGCGACCAAACAGCGACGCTGCAGCGATCGGTATCGTTGTCTGGATCGCTGCAGCGTCGCTAAATGTGACGGTACCTTAAGTCCCATAGTTCTCATTTTATATGCCAACCACCTTGGATCAAATGTCTTTGAAAAGTCCAGATAGCCAACATCCAAGTCCTTATCCCGGTGTAGTGTGGAAGTGATCTCATCATAGAAGCCGATCTGATTAGTTTTACTGGAGCGATCCCCAATCAAACAATTTTTGGCTAGGTCAGGTTATTTCTATTGAGATGCTTGAGAATAGCATTTCTTACTAAAAATTTTGCTCGCAATAAAGGTTATCGTTACAAGTTTAAAATTTCTGGGCTTTTTTTTTTTTTTTACCATTTTGGATATTGGCACATTTGCTGTGCACCAGTCCTGTGGTGCAGAGCTTGTCGTTTTGGAATCCTTGAATATCTACTATATAAAGCTGAATGTGTATATATATATATATATATATATATATATATATATATATATATATATATATATATATATATATATATATATATATATATATATATATATATATATATATGTATATGTATATATGTGTGTGTGTATATATATATATATATGTGTGTGTGTGTGTGTGTGTGTGTGTATATGTATGTGTGTGTGTGTGTGTGTGTGTGTGTGTGTGTGTGTGTGTGTCCGGGATTGGCATCTGCACCGTCGCAGCTACAGCCACAAAATTTTGCACAGTCACACGTCTGGACCCCGAGAGCGTCATAGGCTATGTTGTGAGGCGAAATTTTAACCCCGCGAGTTCCAATTCACCAAACAATTTTGCCCCTATCTACATAATGGGGAAAAAGTGAAAGGAAAAGTGTTGGAGGCGTCGCAGCTGCAGCCACAAAATTTTGCACAGTCACACGTCTGGACCCTGAGAGCGTCATAGGCTATGTTGTGAGGTGAAATTTTAACCCCGCGCTTTCCAATTCACCAAACAATTTTGCCCCTATCTACATAATGGGGAAAAGTGAAAGGAAAAGTGTTGGAGGCAAATTGACAGCTGCCAGATGTGAACAAGGGGGACGTAAAGAGTGAGAACGATGGCGCCAAAGAGTATATACCGTACAGTTGCTAAGGTGGGACCCCGACATGGGATACTCACCACACACGGGGATATGAACACACACACAAAATGCGCCACACACTACAACGTGCTTGAACACATATACCACCCTCAGCACACATTTCACCACACATACACCAACCTCGCCACATAAAAGTCGAAACACAAAAGTCGCCGCTCAAAACTCACCACGCGCAAAACTCGCCACATGCAAAAATAAGCTCACGCAAAACTCGCCACAAGTGCAAAACTCACCTCATGGAAAACTCGCCACACGCAAAACTTGCACATGCGGAAAAATTGCCACATGCACAAAATTTGCAACACATGCAAAAGTTGCCTCACACAAAACTTGCACATACTCAAAAGGCACCAGACATAAAACTCACCACGCGCAAAACTCGCCATGCGCAAAACTTGCTGCACACAACTTGCTACACTAACCTGTCACATGCAACTCGACACACAAAAAAGTTGCTACATGCATGTCGCCACACGCAACTCAACACACACAACTTGACAAACGAAACTCGCCCTAAAACACACACAAGTCTGGTATTAGCCTTCAAAAATAAAAATCTGATTAATAAGCAGACAAACTACAAGAGCAACAAATGTACCATATAGGAAATACGGCAGCTGTCAGTCACATGACCTGTCTATTATGTGTATGTGTGAGCTAATATATACTGCCAGGGGGAGGGCTTCCTGTTGGCTAGGGATTTATCAGGCTGCCAATTTATCTTACAAATACTGAGGTAAAAATACTGAGCAAATAACGTGTTAACGAGGTCTAATACAGGAGATCACACAGGTATATACTATATACAGGGGAGATGACACACAGGTATATACTATATACAGGAGAGATGACACACAGGTATATACTATATACAGGAGAGATGACACACAGGTATATACTATATACAGGAGAGATGACACAGGTATATACTATATAAAGGAGGAGATGACATACAGGTACATACTATATACAGGAGGAGATGACACAGGTATATACTATATACAGGAGGAGATGACACACAGGTATATTCTATATACAGGAGCAGATTACCTACAGGTATATACTATATACAGGGGAGATGACACACAGCAGGTATATACTATATACAGGGGAGATGACATACAGGTATATACTATATACAGGAGATGACATACAGGTGTATACTATATATAAGGGAGATGACAAACGTGTATACTGAGGTGAAAATGAGAGGTGTGAGGTGAAAATGAAAAGGTGTGAGTGCAAAATGAGAGGAGTGAGGGAAAATAGTGTAGTGATCGGAAAATGACAGATGTGAGGTCGAAATGACAAGTGTTAGGCGGGAATGAGAGGAGAGGGAGAAAATGAGAGGTGTGAGGGAGAAAATGAGAGATGTGAGGGGGAAAATTAAAGATGTGATTGGGAAAATGAGAGGCGTAATGGGAAAATAAGAGAAGTGACGTGCTATAACTAACCACAGATATTTACTATGCCCAGGCAACGCCGGGCTCTTCAGCTAGTTAGATATAAAAAGGTATCTAATTCCTGCAGAATTCCAGGTCCTCTGAACCCAGCGATTGAGGGCTGTTTTAGTGGTGTTCGTTTTTATAGGTGGCAATGCACTTTTTGCTGCTTATGCAAGTAACAAGTATTGTATAATCTATATTATCCCTAAACAGGTCATCTGCCATATAATTTTTCTGTGTAAATGCAGAAGGGAAGATTTTTAATAGGCATTAGCCTGTCAATCACCCTCTTCCGCCACTACAACAAGGTCATTTCTGAAAAAAATAGTGTGATACATGTTTTCAGGAAATGCTCTCCTGTGTTACTGAGTTTACACTCATTTAAAGTCCCCCCCATTTGTGGGATCATCATGGAGAGGTCGTAAGATGCAGTTTATGGCTACAATCACAGTGATGGTGATGATTCTCAGGTCAGATAGACTTTCAGGCAGAGGAGACAGCTGTCTATAAGCTTCATAGCCTGCTGCTATACAGGGATTTACACTGCTATCTACGATTCTGACTGATACTCAGTGCAAAACTCCAGTCCTCATGGGCCACCGTGTCTGTCATATACAGCAGCATCATATCAAATCCCTCTGGGGATAGGGTCTTACGTGCAGTGCAATACTAAGCCTATGTAGTACATTATATTCTCACAGGTTCAAGTCCTCTTTTTAGACTAGCAAGTATTGTAAAATCTAAACAAAAAAAATATTTAAAGTGTTAAAAATAAGAACTAAAAAATGGTTTGATTAAAAAAAAGTCACAAAAACACATTTGGTATCACTTTGTACCTATACTATTATTTATCTCCGTTCATTAACAATGCAAAAATATAAAAAAAATCAATGCTATAATTACTTTGTTAATGCTGCCTTGTCAAAAATAAAATAAAAAGTGATCAAAAAGTTGCATGCAAAATTTTAAAATAGATTACAATGGTTTAAAAGTGGCAGAAAAATCTCTAACTCCGTCTGAGGACTTTGCATTACATTGACTTTCATAAAGTAGTCATTTGTAATTTATCTGTTCCCTCGTTCTGAAAGGAAATGGGGCCAAAGCGACACTCTGAATGGGGGGAATGCATGCTACTTGCACGGGGGCGTTGCATCCGGGCTGACGCTGGGCATGTTGCGGTCACTAGGCAATCACTACAATTGCTTATTTGTAATACGCATGATGGACCCTAGAAATATTACAGGGATGCACAGTTCTAAGTGGGCTCAGATAATCCTTAGTCTCCTTGTGCAGAACAGGCCCAGGAACCAGTGGGTTGCTGTAAGTCTTATGTGAACATAGATCCACAGATATAAATAATTAGAGATCATACTATACTATATATTTAATACCCGCGTAAAAATACGCAGCTTATTCGATTAGTATTTTTAGGCAATAATTATGTGTTTGCCTATAAATGACAAATGAGTCACAGCACAGCAGGGCAGATTTCTATTAGCCCCAATATCTTCAGGTTAATAGCGTTTTTTCATGTGACAGGTTCCCTTATAGGCAACGAGTACTCTTTGTACATACGTAACACACTGAAGATGCGGCACAGACGGCTGGCGCTCAGGCAGCCTCCACATCAGGGCGGACACATCAGGGCCTGCTTTCAACTCCAAAGTCTCAAGCAACTTTTGGCACAGACAAAGGGGGTGCATTGTACTGCAAAAGGGTCCATATACGGTTCTTGAAAAGGGGCTTTATTCTGCCTGCTCCATGCAGCTACTGCCACAGCCCCCTCTTCTGTCCTAAGCTTTAAGCTCTAGATGTTCTGGACAGAGGCTATAGGAGTCCAAACATGGCCAATTCTTACGTAGAGCCTGGGAGTAGGGTCAAAAAAGAAATCAATAATTAGCAGATATCACACTTGTGAGTGCAATGCGAGAAACTCACGTGAGTCTTACACATAATTTCTATGTAGCTGAATGCTCTGTCCGAAGCGGCGGCAGTGCTGGGTATTGCAATTGCAAATGTGATGCCGGCCTGACACTAAGTGCTGGTCCTCTAACACATGCAGCCTCTGCCATTCCCGGCACCCTCTCCTTCACCAATTTCCTTTTTAAAGACCCATTGAAGAAGGGAATCGGTCAACAGGTTTTTGCCACCTAATCAGAGAGCAGCATAATGTAGAGGTAAAGACCCCAATTTGAGGGATATGTCACTTACTAGGCTACTTTGTGTAGTTTTGATAAAAATCACGGTTTTATTAACAGGGCATTATCACTAGAGGACTAGTAACCCTGCTGTCAGGTAGTCATGAGCTCTGTATAACCCCACCCCCACTACCGATTGGCAGCTTTTGGTCCATGTAGAGTGTATACAGAGGGCTGCTAATCAGTGGTGTGGGCGGAGTTATAAAGAGCTCAAGATTAAGAGAACTGGTAGATCTGCTGTAGGAGGGTGGTGCTGGCCATCGCTTCACTGCAGTAGATAGGTGATTTTATGAAAACTACAACAAGCAGCCGAATGATATATCATTGGAATCAGAGTCTCTGTCCCTACATCATGCTGCACTCAGATGGGGCAATAAAAACTTGGTAATAGATTCCATTTAAGGGATTCGGTGGGAACAGAATAACTGTTCAAACCAAGTACAGGCGCTAGGTACACCATGGCGTGATCATTCATTTACATACACCTTCGCACCTGCTTTTTTTCCCCCTCAACCTCTACCCCCCAATCTTCACCCTCTTCTTTGATTGACCGCTCTGGCTTTATGGATCCAGAGAAGGGCGGAGATATATGGAAAACAAGCGGATGCAACGGTGTATAAATGATTGGGACAGCCATGATGCACCAATGACCTGTATTTGGTTTGAACAGTCATTCTATGCTGACAGAATCCCTTTATTAGATTTACCAACCCGCCATGCTAGAGACCTAGTGTCCTCCCAGCACCACCTCTGTGGGTCACCAGCTCCCTCTAGTACAGATGCTAATATCTGTTAGGACACCAGATTCAGATCTTACGGTGCAGTCCACTTATGGCTTCCCTGTCATCTGCTCAGCATTCAGGCTCAGGTGTAGATACTTCATACATAAGTCCGATTGTAAAGTGTAAAAAAAGCTCTTACAGGCATCATTGACGCTTGGAGAGGAGTTATTGCAACCTATGACTAGAATCAAAAGCTTAGTTTTAAACATGTTTCCAAACCAAAGTGCAAGAAAAGAGTGCACGCAAGTATGAGGAATATTCCACAATGCTTTACATCCAGTTCTCAATTGATCATGAAGGTGGCAATAATCAAGCAATATCGTAAGACAGTCTGAGAAACTCCATTTATCTCATGAAGATGAACCCTGTCCATATATCCTAGTAGGGTCCTCATCATTGCGAGCAGAGAGCCAATAGCTTAATGCTCTTCCCTCTATGTGATGGCGCCATAGGTCTAATAACACAGACCTTGTTCTCATTACTCCCTAGGTTATTTATGTCTGGTCAGGGTCTCAGTCAAATATACTGGAGAGGAACCGAGCACAGGATCTGGCCAATCAGATACGAGACAGTGAACGTCGTGGAGCAGCAAAGGTGGAAATTATACAAGAAGGGGAGGAGCCAGAAGAAATGATTCAGGTATGACCCACTGCCCAACATGGGCTTGTCAAGAAAGGGAAACCCCAAAGGATGAAAAGCACATTTGAGTTTTTCAAGCACTTGGGTCTCTTCTGTGACAATTGGTCAAAACACCAGAAAGGGGAATAGCCCAACTGCATTTCTATTGCAATGATATGCCCAACACTCCAAAATAAGGTGCAAATTGCTTATACAGAAAAGAAGAAAAAAGGAAAACATTGCAATTTACATATTAAAAATGCTCAATTTTTCAAGAACAAAAAGGAATTTGTACATTTTTACTTCCTTACTGCTTGTTGCCTAGGTTAATCGTGGCAGTCTTGCTGAGACATGCGCAGTGTTTGCAATTTATTTATTTTTAAATTAGAGTTAGTAATGCTGTGAAGCTGGCCAGGATAGCAGGACTGCATGGTTAGCTCCCAACTCTGTCAGCTTCAGTGCAACAGCGTTCCTCCGAAACTCCAGAGGCAAAGCAGTGACCTCCGGAGCTTTGCCTGAAACACCGGAGTAGACAGGTGGTCACCAAAATAACAAATGCAGTAGACTTTCTGGAGCAGTGGCGAAAGTAGATGTAAACAGACGGCAGGTGAATATCAGACAGGGGACTTGGATTTTAAGAGTCACTACAGCGGTGAAATATTTTAATTACCGGTTAAAAAAAAAAAAAAGCAAGAGTGGTAGTGAAATATATAGTCCACTAAATGTGCAATATATACCCAAAAGATATATGTATTGCCACCTTCAAGCAGATAATCAGAGAATTTGTGTAATTTCTAGATTTTGGGGAAAAGACCAGAATCTCTCAAAGAAGGATGTGTCGAGGATGACAAGGAAGCAGATAAAATCCATACAAGAGGAGCTGTGCTTTATCAGGTATACACCAAATAATGCTTTAATGTGGCACCAAGTACTTGCTACAGTCTCACAGGCGTTGTCAAATGGCACAGGTGTCAAATGCAAGCGGCAAGATGCAGGTGTCTCGAGTGGCGGATGGGGCAATCTTCCGAAAAGTGCAGTTAATATCAGAGGACTGTTTCATCCTGGACACTGCGGGGAAACTCTACGTTTGGAAAGGTATTCATGGCTTATAATGAGCAGCAATCAAAAGCTCATGGACTTTTACATACCAATTCAAACAATGATTTCTCATTAATGGAGGAACAGGTTAAGGTATTTATGGACTAGATTTTGAAAGATCTGCATGCAGATAAATACTTTGGGTGAAATCCTACAGACAGATTCTCTTTAATATCACTCTCCCTACATTTCCAAATATGTCACATTATGATAATGGACAGGATAACTAATAATCAGTAAAATTTTGATGTACTGGGGATCAAATGAAAATGACACTAACAAGCAGGGTGATTTTTGCAGGGAAGAAAGCAAATAAAGAAGAACGGGACCAGTCACTGGAGATAGCCAATGAGTTCCTGACACTAATGAAATATTCTCCAAAAACTCAGGTGAGTCAGTCGTTCCAACTAAATTCCAGCTTAGCTTCTGTGTTACATCTCTACAGCTCTTTGCATCACACATCTAGATTTGTTCCCTCTATGTATGCAAATCTTGCAAATCTATCAAAAGGCACACACTAAGGCACGTGTAAGTATATAGCAAATTATAAAACGAACATTGCAGAAGGAGAGAAAAAAAAATGCTGGGGGGTGGTGAGTGAGGAGAGCAAACGAGTTTCCCTCTGTCTTAATGACACCTTGTTACCTGCTAGATAATGTCTTATTCCAGAGGAGTCCATATATTTCTTAATATGCACATGTGCTAATAAGATCAATGGGCCGGAAATTGATCTGAAAATCTGCTTCCAGAATTTCTTTTAAAGGGAGTCCGTCACCCCAAAAATCATATATGAGCTGCGGCCATGTAATGCTGTAGCTAAGCCCCCAATGTAATCTGAAAGATGAGAAATAAAGGTTATATTAAACTCTCTCAGGGGCGGTCCCCGCTGCGGTCCGGGTCCGATGGGCGACGTGATCCGGGTTCAGTGCCTCCTATCTTCATGAGATGACATCCTCTTCTTGTCTTCTTGCCGTGGCTCCGGCGCACTTTGTCTGCCCTGTTGAGGGCAGAGCAAAGTACTGCAGTGTGCAGGCGCCGGGCCTCTCTGACCTTTCCCAGCGCCTGTGCACTGCAGTACTTTGCTCTGGAGGCGTTGGACCGGACCGCGATGCCCATCGGACCCGGATCGCCCCTGGGCGAGTATAATATAACCTTTCAAAACAAAGAAAAAAAAAAAAAAAAAAATGGAGTGAACCACCGGTCCAAAATGCAAACAGTCCTTTAATCAAAACATGTGCAGGTACACTGGGAGAACTTGGAACAGAAGGACGACGGCCGTTTCACGCTACTGCGCTTCAACGGGTCTCATCTTTCAGGTTACATCGGGAGCTTATCTACAGCATTACAGAATGCTGTAGATAAGCCCCTGATGCCGGTGGCCGCAGCTCATACGATTTTGGGGGTGACACTCCCTTTAACTAGAAGGGGGCATGACCAGTGTAGATCAGGAGAGCTGACTGTCACACTGATAAGGTCCCCCTTATTTACAAGGGGCTCTGGAGGCAGAGTCTCAGGGAAATTAATGTCTAGCCTATAAAATCTTCACATCCAATTTACAGGTTAAGAAATATTGACTCTTCTGGAATAAGACATCATATTGCAGATAAGTACAACAAAAAGACGGCCCCCCAAGAATATTATTCAGGGCACAAAATGTTTAGTTCAAAATATATAAAGTTTATTTAACCATAAGTACAACTTCATTTTTTTTTAAAAACATACATAATATCAAAATGTGCAAGTACCTCTGATCCAAAAGAACAACCAGTTTTGTGTGTGCTTAATGGTTAGTCCTGACATGCATACTGACTACCAATCTAATACATAACTTATTTTAGGTCGGATCATTTAGTAACAATTGCTATGCAGGCTCTAGATATATCTTTGCAAGGTGACTGCTTTAATAAATATTTAACGTGCCAATGTGCAAAAGTGCATGTCTATGTGCAGGAGTTTACACAGGGCTGACTGTGATAATGCTCGTACGCAATAGAGTAGTACGTATAACGCTACTTCTTAAGCCCCTATATTAAGTAAAAAGTCCCTTCATGATCGGCACTTGCCTAATTAGGACAGGAGTTAGTAAATATATCACCTTGCAAAGATATATCTAGAGCCTGCATAGCAATTGTTACTAAATGATCCGACCTAAAATAAGTTACGGTATGTATTAGATTGGTAGTCAGTATGCATGTCAGGACTAACCATTAAGCACACACAAAACTGGTTGTTCTTTTGGATCAGAGGTACTTGCACATTTTGATATTATGTATGTTTTTAAAAAAAAATGAAGTTGTACTTATGGTTAAATAAACTTTATATATTTTGAACTAAACATTTTGTGCCCTGAATAATATTCTTGGGGGGCCGTCTTTTTGTTGTATTGGACCTTCGAATGTGTTCTGTTAAAATTTATATGGACTAATATGTATAAAATATTGCAGATAAGGTATCATTTTATTCAACTTTATGACCTGCATGCCCATATAGACGGCTTAGGAGGGTTGGATCCTCCTGACAGATTCCTTTAAGTGTCAAAACCCATTAGCATTAGGGATCCTTTTTGAACTTGCTATGGAGCTCAATATCTTGTTAAACATTTTTTATCCTCAGGTCCAAGTAGTGTCTGAGGGCAACGAGTCTCCGCTCTTCAAACAATTCTTCAGCAACTGGGTGTGATCTCCACAATGTAACCAAGAAGGGTCCAAGCCAGCTCCATCTGGAATAGTACAATGCGCATCAGCCCTGCACAATCCTTGAGAGAGAGATAGATTATATATATAGATATATATATAGATATATATATATATAGATATATATATATTTTCAGTATTGGTGACTAAAACAGAGGGGGAGGACTCAAACACTCTGCAGACTGGGACTATTTATCCTGCACATTAAACATTGATTGCAATCTTTGTATAGAGTTCATCATTATTCACTTGGACCCCAAGTGTGTGCTACCTACCAGCTGTAGCATCAATGATCTATCCAACATTAACAATGCATGAAAGCTAGCACCTGTCCGACACTCCACACATGGCCTCCTCAGCATTCATTGCATGCTTCACTACCCAATCCTTGAGAATCAAATGTGCTCCTGTTTAATTATCTCAGAGGCCACACTTTTTTTTGTAATTAATCTTTATTTCAAGAAAAAAAAATATAGCAAAAGAATAAAACAATTGCTTTATGACTGAAATATCAAGATGAAAGTAAATAACTAGCAGTAAGATCAGAGCCTTTAAAAAGGAATACTACAGGATAAGACAAGTTCAGGGCTTTACTTTCTCAGTGACATTCAGAGAATTAAAAATTAACCTATATGCACATTTTGATACATTACACCAGAAATGTCCAACCTGTGGCTCTCTACCACCTACAATCGCACTTTGGAATAACTGAAGAGTCCAAGGTAAGAGGCCACTGCATTAGACCATCTGCTGAGACAACTCTCCTCTTGATCACCAATAAAAATGGTGATTAAGCAAGTCTCTGCCCAATTTTGTGTGACCAAGGTATAGTCACTATATACTGACATCTGCTCCCATTTCTCCTCACGGAGGTCGATTGAGGCATGCATGGCTTCGTAGAATTATGGCAAGTCTCAATCACACCTCCCGTGTTGCTTTGGCTGTAAATGGACACAGCATAGTTGTCATAGGAGTTGGTCTATCCCACACCAATGGAAAGGCAGGGGAGGAGTGTTTCACACCAACCCCAGCACTCCCCATGCCCAGCAATGAAGAAAATCAGTGTACTGATCTCTGGCCATTATGTATAGTGACAATAAAAAATGCAGGCCATTGGGGGTCTTTAAATGCTTAGAGAATAGTTTCAGAGGTTGTGCAGTACATTGGAGTTCTCAGAACCTAATTTGATCCAATACACAAATTCTCTTCCTTAAAAGGAAATCTGGGCTAAATATATACAGCTTTATGACTTGTTCATGACCTGAGGGGGTAGTGTATCAAGTGCCTGGAAAGCTCCTTTAAGTCCCTGCAAAAATGGTAATAGGCAAGGCTACCACAAATAACCAAAGACTATAAGCAGTTTTACAAGTCACATACCAGAAAAAGAACCGCTTGAGGTTTAGGACATCAGATCAGATTTTCTCTAAAAACAGTTTTGTCATCGCTAGACGTATAGACCATGTAAAACGATGTCATCACGAGGGACAAATGCATTTATTTTGCATTCAGATACATCTACTGTGCAAAATCACTTTTAACTTTAAGAGCACCAGCAGAAGCAACACCAAGAGGAGGAACGTGACAGCAATGACGACTCCTGGGAAGGTTGAGGTCAGGTTCTGGAGACTAGTCACTCCTGAGGAGACATTTGTAAGACCTGTATTAGTATCTTGAATAATGGTTAGCCTTGGTTAAAAGTTTAGTTACCTAATTCTTGCTCCCGATGGAGAACCAGGGGTCCAGTTGTGCCCACCACGTACAAAGTAGTATCACTCTGAGCACGGCGACCTATAAAAACAGTTTTGCTTATGTTAGCATCAAAGCCCACCACTGTAGGGAAGGAGCCATTGACCACGTTAGCAGTTGATTTGACAAGTGCCTAGTTCGAAACTGAGTTGGATGCATAAAAACTGGTGGAGATTCAGTGGCATGTAAAAGTTTGGCACCCCTGGTCAAAATTACTGTGACTAGGGAAAGTTAAACAAGTTGAAGATTAAATGGTCTCTAAAAGGGCTAAAGTTAAAGATGACACATTTCCTTTGTGTTTTAGGGAAAAAAAAGTTTTGTTTTGTTAAAAAAATTTTTTTTTATAAATGGGATGATGCAAGTGTTTGTGCACCCTTGGAGATGTGTGCTCAGATAATTTTGCGCAGATAATTTTGACCAAAGTTTCAGACCTTAGCCTGTTCGTGAACAAGCTATAACCCCATCATTGTTAGGAATGGCCAGGTGATGCAAATTTTTAACCAGTTTTATAAAAATCCAGCCTCCTATAACCTTGTACCAAAAAAATTGTAGCTATGGGTTCTTCTGAGCAGCTGCCGATCACTCTGAAAATGAAAATGGTGGAGGCCCACAAAGCAGGAGAAGGCTATAAGAAAATAGAAAGGAGTTTTCAAGCTGTGTTTCCTCAGTTCAAAATGTAAACAAGAGACATGCTAGTTAACAGGATCAGTGGAGTTCAAGATAAGGTCTAGAAGACCAAGCAAAATTTAAATGAAAGCTGCTTGTAGGATTGCCAGAGAGGCAAATCAGAACACCCGCTTGACTGCATTAGGCTACGTTCACATTGGCGTTCCGCCAATGTGCGTCGCTGTTGCGCCGGCGACGCAGCGGCGACGCGCCCCTATGTTTAACATAGGGGACGCGTGCGTTGTTTTGGTGGCGTTTTTGCCACGTGCGTTGTTTCCGACGCTAGCGTCGGACGCAAGAAAACGCTACATTGTAGCATTTTCTGTGCGTCCGATTTTCGTCAAAAACGACGCACGCGTCGCAAAACGCGCGCGTTTTTACGTGCGTCGCGCGTTGCGTCGCCGACGCAGGGCGGCGCAACGCTAGTGTGAACCTAGCCTTAGACCTTTAGAAACATTTAGCATTCTCTGGAGTTGTGGTACATTTGTTCTACTGTTCAGAGACACCTGCACAAATATGGTCTTCATGGAAGAGTTACCAGAAGAAAACCTCTCATGTGTCCTCAGTATAAAATTCAGCTTTAGAAGCATGCAAAAGAACCTGTAATCAAGGCTGATACATTTTGGAAACAAGTCTCGAGAACCAATCAGGTTAAAATAGAACTCTTTGGCCACAATAATCAAATGTGTGGAGAAAAAAAAAGGCACAGAATTTTAGTAAAATAATATCTTGCCAACCATTAATGAAGTGGTCTACTACTTGGATAGCTTACACCGCTTCTTATATATTTTTCCTTTTTCTAATTTTTAAAATTTAAGATGAAATGAGCTGATGCAAAAGTTTGGGCACCAAGCATGGTTAGTACCTAGTAGCACAGCTTGTAAGTTTTTTTTTTGTAGCCAGCCAAGAGTCTTTTCATATTTCTTGTTTGAGGAATTTTCATCCACTTTTTCATGGCAAATTCTTCCAGTTCTGTGAGATTCCTAGTGCTAAAGTGCTAGGCAGCTGTTCAGAAGAACCCGTGGCTACAATTTTTTGGCCCAAGGTTAGAGGAAGCTGGATTTTTATAAAGTTGGGAAATTTGCATAGCCTTGCCTTTCCTAATGATGATACTGAGCAAGCTATAACTAACAGGCTAATTAAAGTCTGAGACCTTGATCAAAGTCATCTGAGCACACAAATCTCCATGGGTGAAGCAGCCTGTTTAAAAATTGTGTATATATATATATGTGTATATATATATATATATATATATATACTCCTAAAATACAAAGGAAATGTGTAATCGTTAAATTTGCATAAACTGTAGAAGAAATCAGTGCAATAGGGTCTTATCTGATGGACACATTTCATTTAATTCAAATTGCACCAACCTAAGATCTATTGGTAAGGCATATAGATCTCAATGAGGATTCCAGCTGCAGCAGATTCATGGGTTCGCAGGAGACCGTATCAATATGGCAAGATACCAGGTACACTTGTGGTTATGTCCCGAGGAAGTGGTCATTTGAACTTTGAAACGCGTTGAATTAAACCACACCACTTGTTTATTTGAACACCTTGAATTTTTATCATTATCGGCACTAAATCCTCTATCTTGTCATCTTTAACTTTAGCCCCTTTGTGGAGATCATTTAATCTTCAACCTGTTTAACTGTTCAGTCAGTCATTTTGACCAGGAGTGCCCAAACTTTCACATGCCACCGTAAATAAGGAAAACGAACAGTTGCCAACACCAGCAACCATTCAGATCTTAACTATAGAAAACTGAGTATCTTGATACTTACACATCCCCACCCATGAAAGGCTTTCTGTTATGGCTCTGTGCTACACAAAAACTCAGCGGAGGATTTAGGCTATGATCAGTGTTTTTTTTTTTTTTTTTTTGCAGCGTTAAAAAGCGGCTTTCTACAATTGCAGCAAAAGCTGCGAGTTCATAAATTTCATGCACTTTTTTCCCCTATGACAGAATTGACACTACAGATTTCAAATTCAATGTTTTTTTTTCACCCATGAAAAGAAAAAAAAAATGCAAAAAAGTGCCACGAAGCAAAAATGCTGCTCTTTGAATTGGGGTAATTTTACTGCCAAGAGATCACCTTTTTGCCTGCAGAAAAAAACGCAAAGCCTTGTGTGTATTTAATGGAGAGGCAAGAGACTGCTGGAATCTTCTCCCAAAAATAAAGCGATCCAGCTGGTTAAATTTAAAGCCACATACCATAAGGATACAGCCTTCCCAAAACCTATCTGATGACAAATGCACTAGCAGGATGCAGCAGGCCCCCACTAATAAAGGCATCCTGCTAGTGCATTTGTCATCGGACAGGTTTTGGGAAGGCTATCCTTATGGTATGTGTTTTTTTTCAGTTTTTCTATGTTAGCTGTTTTTAAATTTAAAGTCCCGGACCATCCATTTCATCCCAACTGATGAGTCTGGAAACTTCCATACACATGAAATATTCAGGTTGTGCCAACTTTAGACTAATGTGTATGGAGGGCCCAAGCATTCTCGGAGTATTTGAGTTGGGCAGCAATGCCTCAATGCAATGTGCAAGCAGCTGAGGCAACTAAGGGCTTGGGAGGAATAACATTTACCCCCAAATAACACACAGTACCGAAAGTTTTCTTCCCTCTAGGAGAGCGTTCATTTTCATACAGTTTCCCCACGGAACACAGACAAATTGATTCCATGCATAAATTTTATTTAAAGATAAAAAAAAAAAAAAATCTGGCACCAGATTTTTGCCATTCGTCTGAGCATTCTGTAGGGGCAGAAACCCAGATTCCAGTGATGTGTCACATACTGGGCAGCTTGCTGAAGTTTTTATAAAATCCGTGTTTCATCTGTTGCAGAACTACCAGATCGCTAAATGTGCAGTTTTGTATAACCACGCACACTAGATTGGCATCTTTCTACCTATGTGTAAGGGGGGTGGAAGGGTAGAAGAAGAAGAGGTTGTGGCAACAGGGGAGGAGTTGATTGATATTGTTTGTTCTAGACTTTTGTGTGTGATTAAAAAAAGTTCCATTTTATTCCTAAGGCTGGTATTGTGTTTCGGTTCTCCTGGAGGCTCTACCTTAAGGCTGCCCCTGGGAAAAGGGTGAGGTCTGTCCACTAGGGGGACCATTTCCAGCTTAGGGATACAGTTTGCACTACACAGGAAATCATAGTTAATTCATTTGATTATCCCACTAGTTTGGAGGGGTTAGATTAATTTATAGGGGAAGCACTTCCTACAGTGGAGTATTCATTATACACTTCTCCTGATATCACACCGACCTTTTTAGAAAACACCAGTGATTGTCTTACCGCTGTCTCTAACATCATGTCCTCCCTCTATCTGAAACTAAACCTGTCAAAAACTGAACTCCTTGTGTTTTCTCCCTCTACTAACCTACCTTTGCCTGACATTGCCATCTCCGTGTGCGGTTCCACCATTACTCCAAAGCAACATGCCCGCTGCCTTGGGGTCATCCTTGATTCTGACCTTTCATTCACCCCCCACATCCGATCACTGGCTCGCTCTTCTTACCTGCATCTCAAAAACATTTCTAGAATTCACCCTTTTCTTACTTTCGACTCTGCAAAAACTCTGACTGTTTCACTTATTCATTCTCGTCTGGACTGTTGTAACCTTCTACTAATCGGCCTCCCTCTTACCAAACTTTCCCCGCTCCAATCTGTCCTGAATGCTGCAGCCAGGATCATATTCCTCACCAACCGTTACACCGATGCCTCTACCTTGTGCCAGTCATTACACTGGTTACCCATCCACTCCAGAATCCAGTACAAAACTACTACCCTCATCCACAAAGCACTCCATGGCTCAGCACCACCCTACATCTCCTCCCTGGTATCAGTCTACCACCCTACCCGTGCCCTCCGCTCTGCTAATGACCTCAGGTTAGCATCCTCAATAATCAGAACCTCCCACTCCCGTCTCCAAGACTTTATACACGTGCTGCGCCGATTCTTTGGAATGCACTACCTAGGTTAATACGATTAATCCCCAATCCCCACAGTTTTAAGCGTACCCTAAAAACTCATTTGTTCAGACTGGCCTACCGCCTCAATGCATTAACCTAACGATCCCTGTGTGGCCTATTTATAAAAAAAAAAAAAAACATCAGGTTCCTCGCATCATGTTCTCATTCACTTTATGCAGTTATTAGCCCTCTGTGCCTGTACTGCTACATACTTAGGCAGTTAACTGGTTCATGCAGCTTTACATGAATACCCGAGCCTTAAGGTACCGTCACACTTAGCGACGCTGCAGCGATACCGACAACGATCCGGATCGCTGCAGCGTCGCTGTTTGGTCGCTGGAGAGCTGTCACACAGACAGCTCTCCAGCGACCAACGATCCCGAGGTCCCCGGTAACCAGGGTAAACATCGGGTAACTAAGCGCAGGGCCGCGCTTAGTAACCCGATGTTTACCCTGGTTACCAGCGTAAAAAAACAAACAGTACATACTTACATTCAGCTGTCTGTCCCTTGCCGTCTGGTTCCTGCACTGAGTGCTGGCCGTAAAGTGAAAGTGAAAGCACAGCACAGCGGTGAGTCACACAGCGGTGACTCACCGCTGTGGCTGTGCTCTGCTTTCACTTTACGGCCAGCACTCCGTGCAGGAACCAGACGGCAAGGGACAGACAGCTGAATGTAAGTATGTACTGTTTGTTTTTTTACGCTGGTAACCAGAGTAAACATCGGGTTACTAAGCGCGGCCCTGCGCTTAGTTACCCGATGTTTACCCTGGTTACCAGTGAAGACATCGCTGAATCGGTGTCACACACGCCGATTCAGCGATGTCTACGGGGAGTCCAGCGATGAAATAAAGTTCTGGACTTTCTTCCCCGACCAGCGATCTCCCAGCAGGGGCCTGATCGCTGCTGCCTGTCACACTGGACGATATCGCTAGCGAGGACGCTGCAACGTCACGGATCGCTAGCGATATCGTCTAGTGTGACAGTACCTTAACACTATGGCCGGTCCGAATAACTAAAGCAATTGTTATCATCCACCTCTCGTGTCTCCCCTTTTCCTCATAGTTTGTAAGCTTGCGAGCAGGGCCCTCATTCCTCCTGGTATCTGTTTTGAACTGTATTTCTGTTATGCTGTAATGTCTATTGTCTGTACAATTCCCCTCTATAATTTGTAAAGCGCTGCGGAATATGTTGGCGCTATATAAATAAAAATTATTATTATTATTATTATTATTATTATTATTATTATTATTATTATTATTATTATTCTTCATCAAGAGCCAAGGGACGAGCTTAGAACAGTCAGGAGTGTGAGGTAGTTTTGAGGAAAGTGCTAGAAAATGATGAGGTCAACTGGTTCTAAGAAAACTGATGCAGCAGAGGCAGAAGGGTTCTGGCAGTACAAATCTAAGAGTAGGAAGTCACGTCCCACGCTTTGTGTGGACGCCAGGAAAGTCTTGGGCCTAGGGTTCGGAAGAGACATTGAGCATCAAGTCTACCTCCCTGATGAGGAAGAGGTCAGCTGGGTCACAGTGAATAGAGAAGGATGGTGAGTCTTAGGGAGACTTATGCCAGATAGCAGGCTTCTGGACCAACAGAAGATGTTGAGGCGGGGCAGGTTGGGCAGGACAGAGGCAAGGACTGGTTATACACAAGACCAATGGAACATCACCAAGAAGGGATGGTCTCAATATGTATGCCGCAACTGCTTGTATCCTTATTCCTTATTACACAGTAAAGCCGAACCTGTTGAACCGGACCTATGACCTCCTGTCATATCTGTAGCAGCAGATGGATCTGATCCCATGGATGGAAAAGTACCCAGAACTACTGAGTACAAATAAAGACCGATGTCACATTCACCACACACACCTGTCTGACTCCTGTTTAGAAGAGAGGTTTCAGGATGAAGAGAAGTCAGTTCCAGCCCACAGCAAACCGGCCCTGTCCACTCCAAGTGGCGTTGTGAGCAGGGTTACCTGAAAGAGGAGGACAGGGCAGGTTTTCTGTAGGCCGGAACTGACTTTGTCCTAAAACCCCTCTTCTAAACAGGAGTCAGACAGGTGTGTGGTGCTGTGGAGTTTGTTCTTCACTCACTTGATGTTCGGGAGTTCTTGTCACCTCCCCGTCCATAGGACAGAGTCTGGCTTCAGATATGACATGAGACCATAGGTCCAGTACAACAGGTTTGTCTGTCCTGTGTAATATGGATATACACAGAAGCAGCATACATACTGAGAGACAGTCCCATCCTGGTGATGTTCCCTTGGTCCTGTGTATAATCAGTCCTTGCCTCAATTCTGTCCGACCTGCACCTGCTTCAACATCTTCTGTTGGTCCCAGGAGGTTCCTATCCGACATAAGTTTCCGTGAAGCTCAGCATACTTCGCTTTCGCTGTGACCCAGCTGACATCTTCCTCATCAAGGAATGAGCTTTTTTCTCTCTCATCTTCATCAGGGAGACAGACAACACTAAATATCTCTTCTGAGCCCTAGGCCAAAGACTGTCCCGCCGTCCACACAAAGCATGGGGTATGACTTCCTATTGTTAGGAAACTTGTACTGCAAGAACCCTTCTGCCTCTGCTGCATCAGTTTTCTTAGAACACATTGACCCCATCATTTTCTAGAACTTTCCTCAGAACTACCACACACCTGACTCTCCTAAATGCCTCACTCAGCTCTTGACTAATTCTCCACTGCAGGAAGTGCTTCCCCTATAAATTAATGTAGCCCATCCCAACCAGTGGGCCAATCCCATGAATTAACTATATGATTTCCTGTGTAGTGCAAACTGTATCCCTATACTGGTAATGGTCCCCCTAGTGGACAGGCCTCCCCCATTCCCATGGACAGCCTTGAGACAGAGTCTCTAGGAGAACCAAAAATCACAATGCCGGCCAAAAGAATACAATAGAACCTTGTTGATCACACAAATCAACAAACAATTTCAATCAACTTCTGTTGTCACAACGTCATCTTCTACCCACCCTACATATGTACAGTGTACACAGAAAGCTTTCAGAAAGGCCATACTGGGCCCCCAGCCATAAGTATTGGGGGGACATAAATCTTTAAGGTGTCAGAACATTAATGTTGGTGGCAGGGGGGTCCTTGAAGTTGGTGGAATGTGGAAATGGCAGATTGGTGGTGGTGATCTTGAAAGGTCCTGGACTCCCCCCTGGGGGAATTTAATTGGACGGGGTTTGTTTGGATAATGCCGTGGAGGAGATACCCAAGTGACGTGTGAACTGGTCTTTTGCTTTGGCCAGGTTAGTCATTATTTGCCTCTGAGCTGGTGCATAGCGGCTGGGGGTAAGACAACCAGAGGGGCCAAAAGTTGGGATTTGGATATTTGAGGTTTACATTGTTGGGGTTTCGAGGACAACACCCCTTTCCTCGGGAGGTTACTGTTATGATTTGTTTTGTATTAAATGCTAATAAAGGCTGCTGTGGCCATTTAAATCCAATATGTCTAATGTGTTTATTGGGGGGGGGGGAGATTTTGTTTAGTGTTAAGGGATTGGACCTTTTAGTGCTTCGTTAAGGAGTGGAGGATCAAGGGGTCGTTAGTGAAGCTCCCCTGAGTCACGTATACCCTTATGTCATATCAGTGGTAGAGGCGAGGTTATACAGAGCTCATTAATATGGAGTTCTACATGATAGTAAATTTACTAGTCCTGTAGTGATAAATCACTTTTAGCAGCAGATCAAAACTACAGAAGAAAACGACATTGCTGTAATACGGTTCTATGCATTATGCTGATCTCAGATTAGCTGGTAAAAACCTGGTGACAGATTCCCTTTAAAACGAACCTTACAGCGGGATTTTGCTCAATAAACTACAGACACTGTCAGGTCGGCACCGTTATACTGATTACAATGATACATTGGTTGATTAAATCCATCTTGTAGTTGTGGTTTAATCTTTATTTGTAGTTTTCAGATAATGAGATTCTCGTGCTTCAGGGCGGCCAGTTGGGGTGGGGCGGGGTCTTGGGATTTTTATGTGGTGCTCTGGTTACATATGCATCTGTACGGGCTTATGACAGGTCACTGATCCTTCAATGACCTGCCCCCTATTTTACATGCGGCATATACTACTGTGGGTTTAGAAAAAAATTAAAAAAGTAAAGTCATCAAAATGGCGCCAGTAGTAGCGGTGCCTGTGCTGCAGCATGATCCATGCCTTTATGCTTTATGCCTACATTAGGGTGATAAAAAAAAATATAAAATTGGAACCATCAAAATTGCGCCGGCGCAGTAGCATCTATCGCGTTCTGATAGATGCTACTGCGCAAGCACCATTTTGATGGAGCCAAATTTTTTTTTTTTACCCCACAATAGTATAGACAAACTATAGAGACATATGGACATGTATCATACTACAGTGCAGGTGCCGCTGCCAGCTCTACTTTGATGAAGTTACTTTTTTTTTTCCTAACCCCACAATAGTATATGTAGCATGTAAAATAGGTGGCAGGTCACTGAAGGATCAGTAACCTGTCATAAGATGAATATGTAAGCAGAGGACCACAGGCTGCCCTGAAGCATGAGAATCTCATTAACTGAAAACTACAAATAAAGATTAAACCACAAGACAGATTTCATCAACCCAGGTATAATTTTAATCAGTATAAGGCTGGGGTCACACTTGCGAGTGTGATGTGAGAAACTTGCGCGAGTCTCTCGCATCAATACCCGGGCACTGCCGCCAGCACTCGGGACCGGAGTGTGCGGCTGCATAGAAATACATGCAGCCGCACACTCCTGTACCCGCCGGGTATTGATGCGCGAGTTTCTCACATCACACTCGCAAGTGTGACTCTGGCCTAACAGCGCCAACCTGACAGTGTCTGTAGTTTACTGAGCAAAATCCTGCTGACCGGTTCGCTTTAATGAATGCCAGAAAGCATGATGCATTAACTTACTGCGTGTGAGATTAGCACAGTCTGATGTGCAGCTTTCAGATGAGGATGGCACACAAACCGAAACACTACAGAAGAAATAAACCTACAAAACAAGGATCAGAATGGTCATTGAATATAAAACAAGTTTGTGACACGACTAAGCTGTTAACCTGGTTTAACCCCTTTTGCACCACAGGCTGTTTTTGCCTTGGTGACCGTTCCAATTCTGACCACTGTCACTTTAAGAGGTTATAATTCTGCAACATTTCAACATATCCCGTGGATTCTGAGATTTTTTTGTGTGACATTGTACTTCATGATGGTGGTAAAATTTGTTCAATATCACTTGCATTTATTTCTGAAAATATCGGAAATTTGGCAAAACTTTTGAAAAATTCACAATTTTCAAGTTTTTAATCTGTATGCCCTTTAAACCAGAGTCATGTCACATAAAATAGTTAATAAACAACATTTCCCACATGTCTACTTTACATCAGCACAATTTTTGTGTTATGAAGTTATAAGGGTTAAAAGTAGACCAGTGATTTCTCATTTTTCCATAACATTTACAAATTTATTTTTCTTTTAGGGACCACATCACATTTGAAGTGACTGAGGGGCCCATATGACAAAATAACCAACAGTGACACCATTCTAAGAACTGCACCCCTCAAGGTACTCAAAACAAGATTCATGAAGTTTATTAACCCTTCACAAATTAATGGAATGTGGAAGGAAAAAATGAACATTAACTTTTTCCCACAAAAATGTTTCTTTATCGCCATATTTTCCATTTTCACAATGGTAACCAGAGAAATCGTACAAAAAAATTTTATGGTGCATTTTCTCCTGAGTATGCCGATACCACATATGTGGAGGAAAACTTGTCTGGGTGCATGGCAGGGCTTGGAAGGGAAGGAGCACTATTTAACTTTTGGAATACAAAATTGGCTTAAATCAATAGCCAACACCATGTCGTGTTTGCAGAGCCCCTGAGGTACCTAAACAGTGGAACCCCCCCCCCCCCCCCCCCCCCGCAGACACACACACACACAAATGACCCCATTTTGGAAACTAGTCCCCTCAAGGACTCTATCTAGATGTGTGGTGAGCAACTTAAAACCTCAGGGGCTTCACAGAATTTTATTATGTTGAGCTGTGAAAAAAAAAAAAAAAAAAACATTTTCCCAACAAATATATTGTTTCAGCCCCATTTTTTTTACATTTTCCCAATGGTAACCAGAGAAAAGGGATGCCAAAATTTGTTTTGCTAATTTTCCAGTATCTCAAATTTGTTGAAAAAATGACTGCTTGGGCGCATGGTAGGGCTGGAAAGAGAATGAGCGCTATTCTAGCTGCAATAGGTTGCAGATACCATGTCCCGTTTGATGTGCCCCTGACATGCCAAAATAGCAGAAACCACCACAGGTTCTCTCATTTTGTAAACTATACCTCTCAAGGAATTAATTTAGGGGAGTAGAGAGTATGTTTAACCCTCAAGCAATTCACTAACTTGAATAAAATTGGGCTGAGTAAATGAAATATTACTATTTTTTTCTACTAAAATGTTGCTTTGACCCCAAGTTTGCAATTTTCAAAAGGGGCGATAGGAGAAAACGAACAGTACAATTTGTTTTGCAATTTTTCCTGAGTACATCAATACTCTAAGTGGTCGAAAACTACGTTTGAGGCACAGTGCAAAGTTCAAAAGGGAAGGAGTGCCATATTACAGTGCAGATTTTCCTGCATTGGTTTGAAGGGGCCATGTCACATTGGCAGAGCCCCTGAGGTGCCAGATCAACATAAACCCCCATAAGTGACCCCATTTTACAAACTACACCTCCCAATGAGTTCAGTGATCATATTGACACCACAAGTGTCTAGCAGAATTTTATACCATTGGGCAGTGAAGAAAAAAAAATTACATTTTTTATCACAAAAAATGGTTTTAGCCCCAGATTTGACATTTTCACACTGGGAAATGGGTAAAAACGGTGCCAATATGTGTCACACAATTTCTGCTGAAACTGGCAAAACCCCATATGTGGCTGTACAGTACTGCTTAGCGAAACAAAGAGACTCTGGAGTGGTGGAGCGCTATTTGACTCTTGGAGAATTATAGAATAGTTTCTGGACTCCATATAAAGAGCCCCTAAATGCCAGAAAAGCAGAATCCCCCTCAAGTGACCCCAGTTTGGAAATTACACCCCTTTGGGAATTTATCTAAAAGTGTAGTGTTGATTTTGACTCAAGTGTTTTCCAGAAACTAGTAGCAATGGATGTTGCTGAGTGAAAATTGCAAACTGCCATTGTACTGACCAGTATGTTGCAGTCACCAGTACGATATGCCCAGCCCACGCTTCTGGAGACATGCACCCGTAAATTAGGCGGTCTTTCTTCACTACAGAAATGCCAAACATTTAGGTACACTGTGGGGCTCAGAAAGCAGGGAGACATTTGAATTTGGGAGCGCAGAATTTCTTTTAGGGGGTGAGGAGCCATAACGCTTTTCCAGAGGCTTTGTATTGGCAGTAACGTGGAAGCCCCCTATCTTTCCGTTAACAAATGATGGACCTGAGTGGGGACTTTTTTTTGTGGATTGACGAAGCTTTTATTGGGAACATTTTACATAACGTTAGGGATCACATTCATCCAGCGCTCTACGCTGACGACTTTGGGGTTTCCATCTAAATCTCTGAGTGATGTGATTCCGATGAAACCCCCAAGGGATCCATTCACTATAATGAGGCAGCAGAGTTACGCTGGACTCCGTCTGGCCTCTGTTCAGTGGTGTCCTTTTCAGAGGTGCACAAAACTGGGTGACTGTATGACTAAAAAAAAGACAGACACCGCCGGATCACAGGTCCTATGATGTCCACAGTACCTCCATCTGCCTCATAGGGAATCTTCCACCGGGGGTTCCATCTGAATTACGTATTTCAGAGATTTACACGGAAACTCGGGTGTAAGCGCTCAGCACAGAGAGCAGGATAAATGCGTGCTGAGCCTTACTGCGATCTTTGGGAGGCAGAATGGGGGGAAAAAAAAAAACAGCAGGTGAAGAATTGATTTTGTTTTTTACAGCGTTCCTCGTGCAATAAAAGTGATCAGGTGACTTTATTCCTCAGGTAGGTGAGATTACAGCGATACCAGATTTATATTGGGTTTTTATGTTTGGCTGCTGTCGCGCACACACAATTTTTTCTCTATAAAATAGTTTGTGAAAAAGCAGTAAAACAACAACAACAAAAAATATTAATGTGGCATCACTGTAATTGTTCTGACCCGAAGAATAAAGCTGCCTTATTAATTTTACTACACATGTGAGTGGGGATGGGGGGGGATTTATTGTGTGGGGGGAGAATTGGAGTGGGGATGGGGGGGGATTTATTGTGTGTGGGAGAATTTGAGTGGGGATGGGGGATTTATTGTGTGTGGGGAGATTTGAGGATAAAATGAAAAGCAAAGGGGGAGGATGAAGAAACAGTATGGGGGAATGGGGGGAATGTACGAGGAAACAGTACGGGGGAATGGGGGGCATATATGAGGAAATCGTATGGGGGGATGGGGCAGACAGTATGGGGAGCGAACGGAGGAATGTATGCGGACACAGTCTGAGTAGCGATGTGAAAAATGTATGTGGACAGTACGGGTAGTGAGGGTGATGGGATGTGTGCATGTGTAGCATGGGGAGACAGTGTAACGGCACAGCCAGGAGAGGACAGTAAACCAAGGAGCAGGGGGGGGGGGGGGGGGGGGGGAGTGTGATGAGAGTACAGCATAAATACTGGGCTCTATAGGGGTATCATGTGGAGATTTTCTGCAAAAAAGAGCAGAGAAGATGGCAGTCAGTGGATAAGAAAACTCATCATGGGGTCTGGACAAGATGAAGAAAAGAAGCAGAAGTACTTCAGATATGACGTAATATATAAATACGTACCTGGATGTAAATGTTATTTATTTGTTATACTAATTCTCATGTTTTTATTTCTGTTAGGAGCATTAAAGGGAATGTCTAGGTTTGTGGCGAGTCTGCAGCCATTCTTTGTGACTGCAGACTTTGAATTCTCACAATTCGCACTGCATTTTACATACGTGCGGTCACGTGCTGACTAGATATGTGTGGCCTCACTCAATGAAAATGAACTGAGCGAGGCGGGAACGTCTAGTCGGAATGTGGTCAGAAGTATACAAGTATACTGTAGGAATTCTAGAATGGGACCTATTGGAGCCTTATACCCTAGAGCAAGCTGGTGGCAATCAAAATACAGCTCCCTGCCCAAGAATGCGATCCCTGAGAATCTGTCCGGGGGGCCGATAAAAGGTCATCAAGGGCCGTAAATGGCTCGGGGGGCCTGGAGGTTCCCCACCCATGCCCTAGAGGCCACCCTGAAAACTCTAGAACATTTTTTCCCCATGTCCTGCCATAAATCCTTGTTAGCGGTTTCCTACTCTTTAATAAAGGTGGAGAATAACCCTGGTGAGAAACCTTTCTGACTCCATATTGTCCTCTCAAAATGGAGTGTCGAATACTGGGTCTTGAGCAAGAAGGTCCGGGATCTCCAGCAGGATCCCTGGATCTGAAAGACATTGCCCTTAACAGGAAATGCCATGGTCTTTTTGGCAAAAATGGAATTATCAGAATCACCCTGGCCTGATCCTCTCTGATCTTTCTCACGACTGTCGGAATCATCGCTATCAGAAAGAAAGCATAAGCAATCCTGAAGTTCCAGGAAATCTGAAGGACATCTAGTGTGTACAGATTTTCCCTTGGGTCTAGTGAACAGAACTTTACCTTTTTGTTCTGCTTGTCGGCAAACAGGTCTATTTCCGGCCATTCCCATGTGAGAACTATCTGCTGAAACACCTGGGAGTTCAAAGCCCATTTCAGCTATTTGTGGCTCAGAAAGTCTGCCTTAGTATTCTCTACCCCTTTTATATGCAATGCTGTAAGGGGCAGCTGGAAGTTTGCTTGCTGCCATCATTGGGAAAGTGGGACATTATTTCTCCTCTGGTGATTGATATACGCCACCGTAGCCCGGTTGTCAGATATGACCCGAACATGGCGACCCAGAAGGAAGTGAAGAAAGCCTCTTAGATCACTTTCCACAGCCCTTTCAGATTCGATGCCTGGATTCTCTCGAGAGCGGAAAAGACCCCCTGAATTGTGTGATTTCACATCGGTTGTAAGTATATCATTTACCAGCCTTACCCATTGGACCCCTAATGTAAAGTTTACCCTGTCTGCCCACCAAGAGAGTGACAGGTGCTTCTCACAAAATTAGAATATCAAAAAGATAATTTAATTCAGTTCTTCAATACAAGAAGTGAAACTCATTACATAGAGTCATTACAAACAGAGTGATCTATTTGAAGTGTTAATTTCTGTTAAATGTTGATTATGTCTTACAGCCAATTATAACCCAAAAGTCATTATCTCAGTAAATTAGAACACCAGCTTGAAAAATTATTGATATTCTAATTTTGTGAGAAGCACCTGTATAAAGAAAGTTCCACCTTCCCTTCTAAATGTCCTTTTAGCAATCTATGCTGACAGAATTTCCCACTCCAGTCATCTCATGTAGCGTTGGGTCCATCTTACGGCTGGGATGCAGGAGGTCAGGAATCCTAAATAGGGTCATTGCCTTCTTTAGGGTTATTCCTAAGAAGATCAGGTAAGGGATGATACTGGTGTTCCGAGTGTGAAGATAGGCAGTCACCTCTGATATCTTGGAGAAAATCCTCAGAGCCACCAACAACCGGAATGGAAGAATTGATAATGTTTGATTTCCCCCTGAATGTACAGGACTACTTTGGTATTTTTCAAGGTCTGAATGAATTGAGTTGTGGTAATACGCATCCTTTAAAATCGATGACTGCCATGAAACAGTTGTGATATAGTAGCTTTATGGCTGTGTTCAGTAGTAGCAAATTTTTTAGATTGATGACAGTTCTGAAGAAACCATCAGTTTTTTTTTTTATTAACTATCAAAAAGAGGTGGGGAATAAAATCCCCTTCCCTTTTCTTCCTCCAGGATCTCTCACAGAACAGTTTTCTTATTAGACCCATGATCTCTTCCTCCAGTGTCAGTTCTTCTGATGTCCTCCTGTGGAGTGTCACTACGAAGTTTTGACGCCTCAGGTGGTAAAAGTCCAATCTTCGGACCTTCTTTTACTATGTTCAGAACCCTAGCGACTGGGGAAGATTTTCTCCAAGGCCTGGATAAAGAGGGAAAGAATTCCCTTACTGCTAGCCTAGCGTCAACGAGAGGAGGTATCTCTTCCTGGTCTGATTCATCCAACATCATTTCTTCTTCTTCCGAGGACACCTATATCTCCCTTGGTCTTTAACGGCACCCACTCTGGGATTCGGGCTGTGAGGCATGAGCGTATACAGTCCCAGAAATTGAGGTCTGGACCTCCTCTCTGATTATGGACCTCATGACCGACAGCAAAGAAGTCTGCTCTTCTCTGATAATTTTAGAAGAAATGCAGGGCTCACATAGGTGATTCTGCCAGGTATCTAGTAGTTTGATGTTACAGATAGCACATCTTCTACCCTTACTTGACTTCTTGCTATCCTTCTTAGGAGTTGCCGAGACAGGGGTTCCCTCCCCCCTAGAATTCACAGAATAGAGGCCATGTGTTTTTGTGTGTGTGGTAAGGGCTTAGAGTGGGTGTCTTTACAAACTTACTCACATGCCCCTGGCTCCAGGCCAATATCAGTCTTCGTATGATCCTCCATGTCCTAAGCACACAGTAGAGCAGCCTACACACATTTCAGGACCCTATTTATAGGATACCCATCTCTGATCTCTTTTGGCGATGTCCTCACCGGATCCTCCTTCCTGCGTTCCACCGTGGAACGCAGGCTGGCTGCGACCCGGAAGTGCTCTGCCTGGCTTGCAGAGAGGACGTCGCCGGAAGCATGCCCGCAGGGTTTCAGCGTGCCGGAGGCAGATGTCAGAGCAGAGAGCCCCCAGGCAGAAGGAAGCGGCTCGTAACTCAGGAGCAGTGCTTCACTGAGGTAGGCTGAGGGACCCCCCATCAGAGGGTGTCGATGCAGATTTCTTGACAACAGGAAGGGAAAGGCTGGGCCCCCTGATCCACACTAATCTGCCGTTGCAGCCAGGGATAGGAGCTTCATCTCGTCATTCCTATCCACATTGGGAGAGGAAAAAAAGAAGAAAAAAAAAAAACACTGAGGGGTGGAGATGGGAGGGTTCTTTTAACCTCTCATTTCCTGTCCCAATGAGGATAAGAAGGACATCCTCCATGGTGCTGTGAGGATTGGTGAACTGGAAAATATATTTTTTCTGTATCATTTCCATAATATACACTAAAAGGGGTTGTCCAGGATTTGTTTTTTTTAAATGGCCTTAAAAGTAGGGAATGTAAAATTGAACAATATATACTGATCTGGCAAGTCCCCCACAGTTCCACAACCGCTGCTCCAGTTAATTGGCCTAAAAGATGACGTAGACACTGTAGTGAATGGGACAATGACAAAAATTCTCTGCACCACCACTACTAGGTAGACAACATATCATGTGGCTAGACAAAGCAATGAAAAAGGTTGAGATTGGCATGATTGCCAACATGCCTGTAGACCAATTTATTGGATTTATATATAACCAGCTTTAGCCCTTTTTTAATTTCCAGTTAAATCCCATATAGATGGGTCTATATTTATCAAACAAGGGATCTAAGTAAACACTTGTTGGCAGATTGTCCACCGGTGTAAGCCTTCTGCCAATCATGTGTAAAGTAAGCAAAATGCTCATTTACTGGGTGATTAAATCATACGCTGGCATATAAGTTACCTGTTTACCTTGGGCAATGTGCGGTCGATAGATGCTGCTGATTATGACGGCAGTTCGTCATATTTTTTCCTCCAGCCCATGTAAGCAAGTACCAAATTTACTTTCATATAGTTCATATACACACATTAACAGGGTGATATCAGCCACCCAATCTAAACGGGCCTTTAGTCAAATTTTATCAGTTGTACCTGTGGGTTATATGGAATGCCAACAAAAGTAAAGGCCGACACTTCAAATCTTTGATAGCTTGAGGGAATGGATCCTGGCAGAATCTTAGTCACTGGGTCATCTTCTAAAAATGGACATCTGCAAAACAAGAGTATCCTTCCTACAGTTATCTGGTCTCCAAACTGAGAAAGATAAAAATTTAAGTTTAGATGAGTTTACATCGAAAGATTCTATATGTGGTGGCCAAGTATTTTAATAAAAAAGGACAGAGTATGAAAATATGTGAACATCAGCAAAATGGCCAAAATCAAGCAAGTTCGCTAGCTTATGCCTTACCGTTAAGTGGCCAACCTTCCATATTCCTTGTGGGTCACCATAGGAAATTAAATCTTACTTAGAAGAAAATTGTGCACATTACACAGTGGTGTATTGTACACCAAGTTGAACAGTGGAATGTTCTGTGCTCAGTGCATTTTCCTAGCGACCCACTAGTCATCTAAAAGGAACCAGCCAGAACAAGAACTGCTATTAACCTGTAGATATGTTGTCAAGTGTTCTAAAGCTGCATGGCCATTGCACTGAAAGGTCGGCTACTGGGAGGAAATTAAGTCTATTTCTTTCAGTCAGAGGCGTGACTAGAATGGATTCATTCACAGCTCAGTACATAGTGAGTGACAGCAGTAACCACACCCTGGCACTGACCAACAGCCTACTCAACAGTGCATCAGTACACAGCTGGCTGTCAGTCAGTTCCGGGGTGTGGTTACAGCCACCGCTAGTCATGTACTGAACGGTGACTCAAAGCCCAAAACTCCTAAAAGGAATAAAGTTCATTTCTTCCTGGTAGCCAGGTCTCCAGTGCAGTGGGCTTTATAACTCCATTAACCTGCAGATTGAACCCACATCTACTAGTTAATAGAGTATTGTTTTTTTGTTGTACATGGCAGGTTTCCTTTAAGACCTGTCCAGCTCTGTAAGTAACTGTCTAAAATCGCCTCTATCCAGGGGTGCCACTAGCCATGAAAAAAAAAAAAAAAATACAAACCACACTAATAATCTGTACCAGCAATAGCAGGTATCTTGAATGTGGAGGTTAAATGCAGTGTGAAAACAAGCTAGTAAATCTGTTTCTTAAGCCTATAAAAGCCCACCCTAGAGAGACTGCTGCATCCTGTGGACAGAAATATTAATTTTTATTACCATAATTTTCTTCATCTTAGCTTTATATTTTAGCCCACTGGGGCTTCATAGGACAACCAAGATGGCAGCGTCAGGGACCTTAGCTGCCATGGTAACCCAGTGGCTCACCAAGGGCTACGCAATTGTTTCTTTTAGAATCTGCTAGACTCACAGCGGTATTAAAGTGTTTAAGCAGGAGGGGTGTAGCTTGCCAATAGCACAGCAAACTTAGGGAGAAGTGGAAATCTACTAAAATAGAGCATCTACTTAGCAATACACCCTGTATGGCTGAAGTCGAGTAGGCAGTTTTAGCCTTTGCCAGTAGCGTAGTTACCAGGGGAACAGAGGGGGCCATCGCCCCGGGCCCCGCGCTCTGAGGGGGCCCACTCGGAGCTACGCTACTGTAACTGTATCGGCGTGTGCACAGTTACATTCTGTGGCAGAGTAGGGAGAATCGATCTCCCTGCTCTGCCGCCCGGCCACTATGGGGCCCCTGAGCAGGTGTGGGGCCCAGTGCCAGCAGTGGGCCCCCCACCTGTCATTGCAGGCTCAGTTGTATCGGCTACATATTGATACAGCTGCCCGCATTGATGAGAGGAGCACTACGCTCCTTCTGTCAGCATCACCAAAGCAGACACGGACAGCGGGCGCTCAGAGCAGCGGAGGAGTCAGGAAGAAGAGAGGCGAGTATTTATTTTTATGGGGGCTGCCTTATACTAGAGTCTGCCTATGGGGGGCGTCTGCCTTATACTACAGAGTCTGCCTATGGGGGCGGTCTGCCTTATACTACAGATCATGTCGATGGGGGGGGGGGTGTCATGAATCACAGGGGGATATTTTTGATTATCCCACTGATGCCACCTATATGTCACGAACCGGGGTTGTTTGGTTGCGCCCGGTTCTTTTCTGAATGGGATTTATTTATATCCCACTTCTGGTTTGGAACTTGCAGCTCTCTGGCGCCCCCTTATCCTCAGGTCAGTCAGGGAACTGCACCTAGGATAATTAGTCGCCAGAAAGGCTGCCTTGCTATGTATTGGCTATTGGGCACACTACAGCGAGGGCAATATAACTACTCCTGCTCAGGCGGGAAAAATAATCATCAACGCCGTCAGTCACTGCCAGTTTCCTCCAAAAGTTCAGGACACTTCTGTTGCCACCAGCTCCTATTTCTTATTTAATAACGGGTCAGGAGCCAACCCAATCAGTAGCAATGGCTTAAGTCAGAGGCGTTCGGGTAAGTTTTAGAGCAGAGAAAACAACACTAGCAAATATGATAATTTTTACTCCAAAAAAAGGTTAGGCAGTGTTTACAAATGCATATAAAAAGGTATTATAAAAGGAGACAATTATATATGTTCAAACAATTACAAAATAAAAGAGGAAGAAAAAACACTTACAGATGCATAAGTAATTTCATAGCAGACCATGCGGTGCGGGGGAGGGGCGATACATCAAAATGCATCACAGAGCGTCTCTCAACTAGCTCCCTGGACAAAGTCTTGTGCAAAATAAGCTCCCACTATCTTATACCTGTGCCCAAAACCAAGATACTCCCCCCTGTGTTTACCTCACTGGGTAGCTGAATACTCCCCTTTCTGAAAGATAGGAAATCCTGCTATTACCCATTTCTCTTAGGGTGAACCTCAAAGACAGACAAAATTATCATGCTTAGCATGACATGGGGGTTCATTTAAGTATAAACACGAAGTGGATACATGACCTGCTTATGGAGAAATCCGTTCCTTGAACTCCGTTGGGTTTGAATCATAGATGTATAACCCACTGAAATCTCTAACGATGGACATTCGGAATATGTAAGTTTTATATCTGTCACCATCTGGGGTCGAATTATTCATCAGGAATAACTCACAAAATAGAAAGCGCATGGCTGCAAACAAAAAGAGCCAAGCTCTGCTAATTAACATTCCTGAAGGAGGGGGGAAGAAGTATAGGATTACACAGAGCTGGCAGGCAGAGGAGAAGTGTATTCACCCACAGGCAGCTAGGGGGGAAGAGAGGGGAGTCAGAAAGCCCACAGCATGTGTCTAAAGCCATGGAACCTTCTCGAAGTAAACTCAGAATATGGCATATTTATATTATCATGACAGGGAGGTCTGCCTTATACTACAGAGTCTGCCAATGGGGGGATGCCTTATACTTCAGAGTCAGCGTATGGGGGCACCGGACAAGCAGTGGATACTGCGTCCATTCCTCACTGTTCACATCTTCTGACCTGGTGTCATTACGACATTCCTGATCTATAGTGTGGGGTATTCTCCCAGATATGACCCTGAGCCTTTAAATATTAGCAAGAGGGTAGTACATTGATGAAGGTAAAAAAATTGACCGAAACATCTACTATTGTATGTACTGTTACCTCATTAAATTTCACCGCATTAAATTTCACCGCATCTACGTCCTGTGTGTGCCAAGTTTTTCTATTCTACTAGCACGGTTTGGGCACCTACTTGAGCATCACTAGCGAGTTGTGCCTACGTTATCTTCCATTATTAGAGATTCTGCCTTATTAGTGAGTCTGCCTATGGGGGTGTGCTTCCTTATTACAGAGTCTGCCTATGTCGGCTGCCTTGTGCTATAGAGGGCCTATGGTGGCTGCCTTATGCTACAGAGTCTGCCTATGGCGGCTGCCTTGTGCTATAGAGTCTGCCTATGGGGGTGCATTACACAATATAGAGTAGGCTTATGGGGAGTGCATTGCACAATATAGAGTAGGCCTATGGGGAGTGCATTACACTCTATGAAGGCCTATGGGGAGTACATTACACTATATTGAGGACTATCTGGTGCATTATACTATGTGGAGGCCTGTTATGTTTGCTAATGACAGGTATTATGAAGGCAATCCAGAAACACAGTGTGCTTAGCGATCAGAGCGCACACAGTGATCTGACAAATACCCAAAAATACAAGAACGAGCTCTGAGACGTGGAAACTCTGTAGACTGCACACCTGATCCTATCCTAAACACAACTAAAAGCGGCTGTGGATTGCGCCTAACAACTACCTAGGCAACTCGGCACAGCCTAAGAAACTAGCTAGCCTGAAGATAGAAAAATAGGCCTGACTTGCCCCAGAGAAATTCCCCAAAGGAAAAGGCAGCCCCCCACATATAATGACTGAGTAAGATGAAAAGACAAAACGTAGGGATGAAATAGATTCAGCAAAGTGGGGCCCGATATTCTAGGACAGAGTGAGGACAGTAAAGCGAACTTTGCAGTCTACAAAAAACCCTAAAGCAAAACCACGCAAAGGGGGCAAAAAAAAACAAAACACCGTGCCGAACTAACGGCACGGCGGTACACCCTTTGCGTCTCAGAGCTTCCAGCAAAACAAAAGACAAGCTGGACAGAAAAAAAAGCAACAAAAAAGCAAAAAGCACTTAGCTATACAGAGCAGCAGGTCACAGGAACAATCAGGAGAAGCTCAGATCCAACACTGAAACATTGACAAGGAGCAAGGATAGCAGCATCAGGCGGAGTTAAGTAATGAAGCAGTTAACGAGCTCACCAGAACACCTGAGGGAGGAAGCTCAGAAGCTGCAGTACCACTTGTGACCACAGGAGTGAATTCAGCCACAGAATTCACAACAGAGGCCTATGTGGAGTGCATTATACTATATAGAGTCTGCCTATGAGGAATGCATTATATTATAGAGGCCTATGAGTACTGCATTATACTATATGGATGCCTATGGGGAGTGCCTTATACTATATTGAGGACTATTTGGTGTATTATGCTATATGGAGGCTTTCTAGGGGGGCATCATACATTGTTGGAGCCATCAAACAGTTTGGGGGCTACGAAGGGGTCAGTATGCTGTGTGGGTGATACTATACAGTGAGGGGGCATTATACTGAGTATAAGAGCATCATACTGTGTACAGGGGAGCTGTACAGGGGAGACTCGGGACATTATTAATTGCAAAGTAGGCACTTTTCAATGGCTGTAAGCCATAATCATCAACATTAACAAAAAAAACACTTCAAATAGATCACTGTAATGAATATATAATAAATATTTTTGTATTGAATAACTGAAAATTAACTATTTGATATTCTAATTTAGTGATCTACATACATACATATATTCGAAGGGAGAGTGAGGGACAGCCGCTGATGAGCGGGGGAGCAAACCTCCACGTTCGGCAGTATCCGCTCAAGCTAAGAGCAGGGGTTTAAAAGTCTAAAGTTGGTATTATCAGAAAGAATTTTAAGGGCATTTGTTCAATACAGTGGGCCTTTATTTATTGATTATTGATTGTTTCCACATCGCACGGATAATGGTTTTTTTAATCAATTAAATTTGAGTACATTGCTTTTATAGAGGGTTTATATGTTCACACACTTTGGTCTTCTATAACTCTTATTTGTAAGCCAAAACCAGGAGTGGAACAATTAGAGGAAAAGTATAATAGAAACATATGCACCACTTCTGCATTTATCACCCACTCCTGGTTTTGGCTACAAATACTGACATAAAATCCTGACCAAATCCTGATGCAATCCTGAACGTGGACACATACCCTGATAGTTCTTTCCACTTCTGCATCTCTTATCAGTGTTTATAATTCTAGAGTAGGACTCAAAGTCATTTTACAGTAATTCCACATATTTAGTTTAAAGGGAACCTGACAGCAGGATTGTGCACAGTAACCTACAGGCATTGTCAGGTCGGCACCGTTAGACTGATTAAAATGCTACCTGGGTTGATGAAATCCGTCTCGTGGTTGTTTAATCTTAATTCTTTCCCTTTAGAGATATATATATATATATATATATATATATATATATATATATATATATATATATATATATATATATATATATATATATATATATATATATATATATATATACATACATGCATACATACAAGCACTAGGCAGGGGTGCCAGTTTTCACCATTGCATTTCAATATAGCATTAGACCTCATCCAAAACTGTTATATCTTAGTTAGATAACAAATTTCATTTTACTGGCAATCTAGAAGTGTTAAATAAACACTTCAATTCACTACTGTATGAGGCTCTGGGAGCAATATCAATTTAGCTAAAAACAGAAGCTTCAGAAGTTCAGAACTTAAAATTGGACCACAAAGTCTGCCTGAAGCCTGAATTCCTATTAAAAGTCAAAGACATTATTTAGGAGCTATTCCCAGAAATCCTACCAAAATAAATGAAGTACATGTCACTTCCAGACCAAGTCTTCCTCCTCATGTAGAAAATAAATGGGAGGAAACCAATTGAAAGAGCAAGTGTCAAGAAACAATGTGGGCAACATGGTGTCTCAAGTGTTCGCACTCTAGCCTTGCAGCACTGGTGTCCTGGGTTGAAAACCCACCAAGGACAACATCAGCAGTAGTTCGTATGTTCTCCTTGTTTGCGTGTGTTTCTTCTGGGTAGTCAGATTTCCTCCCACTCACCAAATACATACTGATAGGGAATTTAGAGTGCAAGACCAAATGGGGACAGCAACTATAATGCCTGTAAAGAGTTGTGGCAAAAAGACAGTGATTAAGACTGGGGGCCAAATTAAATTTTATTTAGGTTTTTCCCCTTCACTTGGGAGGCAAGAAGTATTGCATTCCATATTCTTCAGCAGCCTTGTTTAAATGGATGTCTAAACTCCCTTGACATAAACAATTATCAGAATCAAAAAGGATAATTGTTATTCAAATACACAGTGCCAAAATTAAGAACTTGGATAAAGTCATGGGCCAACCTTGATTAAAAAAAAAAATATATAAAATAAAAAAGTCTAAAACGCTAGTGGTTCATTGTTGTATGTAATTAGGTAAAAAATACTCAATTGTATTGTACTACATTAAAATTGTAGTTTTATGGGATAATGAAATAGACAATCCTAATTTGCCATAAATTAGAATATTCGATGTATATATTCTAATCTATTTGTGGCAAATTAGAGTTGTCATTTTAATTCATTACCATATAAAATAATGTAGTACAATAAAAGCTGCGTTTTATTGACCTGCTAGAGAGGGGTCATTTCTAGTGAGGCTTTGACCCTTTAGGCTTTCTTGGATTACACAACATACCATACTGAGATGGATTAATTTCCTTTTGTGGTTATTTAAAACGGATTTAAATCATGCACGAGCATAACCTCAATAGCATACCTGTGCCCAGCCTGTGGAGGAGATAGAGGGCAGTAGACGCCAGGTGTGCTTAGATGCATAGGTAAACACAAGGGGAAGGTGTGCTGATGTAGGGAGAAGAGAATGGAACTTCTGGCTCAGGTGACTACTGGTCAAGAAGTGCATCACAGCCGGGGAGCTTGTTACTACAGGGCATGCTTTAAACAGCCTTGTGGTAACCAGAGTGGATTTGTAGCATTAGCTGTGTATGTTTTGTCTACCGGTGGGTCAGGTCTAGTAGACATTTGCACTTATCACAAAAAATGATCCAGCAATAATAGTGTGCATCACATAACATCTAATTCCGTCAGTTACACTTTCACATCTGAGGTAATAGGTTTTTTGTCTGGTGAATTGCAATTTGTTTATGCAGCGCCCCAGAGTCCTGGTCGTAGCAGTAATGTTGCTCTTCCACCAGGTGGAGTGATGTTACGTCTGATGGCACCAAAGGAGTTCACCCTGCCAGGTATCACAGGACCCACAGCACACTTCACACTCCAGTCCACCAGGGGGAGCAAGGGTGCTATTTACTAGGCCACTCCTCACATAAGGTAAAACTGGTGGGTTGGATAGGAAGTTAGGCACAAGGAGGAGAGGATAGTTCCTGGCTGGAGACAGAGAGAAAGGTCTCCAGGTCGAGCTGACTAGAGTGATCTCTAGTCGGATCCAGACTACGGTCTGAGGAGGAGACCAAGGGTATACGGAGCTGCACCTGCAACCAGTGCTGCAGCATCCTAAGAAAGGACACGAGGAGAATTGTGTTGTAGGGAGCGAGACACGAAGTCACGGCAGAAGGATAATAAAAACCAGAAGGAGTCCTGTCCTGGGAGAGGCTGCCTCTTTCTGGAGCGCGGGCCGGTGGCCAGAACACCGAGGGAGTAATAGACTCTATGCTTTACTTCAGAGACCGGCAGGGCAGTTAATTTCAAGTTGGCTGTCCGACCTAAGAACCTAAGCAGACACGGTGGCAATTGTGGAGGAGGGGCGTCTCGGGTCCCTATAAAATAGCCTCAGGCCACCACCGTCATACGGGTTTGTCCTATCCATCTGGGGGACAGAGTAAAACATCCACAAAAGTTGTGAGGACCTTACAGAGTTGCTCAGCAGGGGGGTACTACAACGCACGAGCGCTAGTAGGAAGGCTACTGATTTCCACCTGGATAAGGGGGACTCTGGAAGTGTCATCAGACCGGCTGGACCCTGCCTACCCTGTAATCCTGTACTCTGGACTGTGGATGCAAAAACCTTCAGTAAAAGGTAAAGAGACTGCACCCATTGTGTCCTCGTTATTAACTGCGCCTCACACCATCACCATCTACACCTCTGGGAAGCCCTGGGGAGACACTTCACCTGTGGGAAGGTATACCATCTAGCTGCCATCACATCACCCCAGCGGACACCAAAGCAGCGTCGGTCACCCTGACTGAATACCACAGGTGGCGTCACGAATCTCATTCCATACTAACTCTGCCTTTTAAGTGGGCGCCCCTCATAGGGCCACGGTCCGGGTCGGGCCACCGTGACATCTTCGCTGAAGGAACTGAAGGACCCGGTACCGAGTACCCCATTGCCCTTACGTGGGGGCGATTAATTTACATCTTAAATTATTTAATAAAAGTTGATTTTATGATATGATTTTGAATTTGTGCTTTTCTGTTCACTTCCTGCGGGACTTTTAAGTGTAACGGACGGAATTAGAAACTAGTAGGCATTTGGCATTTTCTTGCAGGCCAACTGCAGGCCACATTTTGACATGTATGATCTTAAAAAAAAATAAAAAAATAAAATGTTTTAGCCCCAAATTATTCATTTTCACAAGGGTAGGATCCCTCTCAGGAGCAGTGATAGGTGATGGGGAGGAAAAAGACAAAAAAAAAAAAAAAACAACAACAACTGAACATAGTTTGGTCTCCTTTTAGACCTTTTTAAATTAATTGTTACATTTTAGTCCTACTTGCTGCCTCCCACTGTTATTAGAGTTGGACTTCCTCCTTTTTCATAAGGAATATTGCTTGTTTTTTCTATAACATATACCGCACCTGTACCATGGAGATGGACTCCCAGTGCCAGACTGCTTACTGGGACCGGAACAGCGCTGGGCTCTGCAGATGCAGAGCAGGAAGTACCTGAACCTTCCATGTTAGGCTGCTTTCACACATCATTTTTTTGCCATCAGACACAATCCAGCGAATTTAGGAAAAACTGATCCGGCAAAAGTTGCCGCCGGATCCAGTTTTTTTTCCTCATAGACTTGTATTAGTGACAGATTGCAATGGACGACCTCGCGTTTCATCCGTTTTTCGCCAGATCCGTCGAAAATTGGTTTTCCAGCGGCTGGAGAAAATGGACATAGTAACGTATTTTGTGTCCGTCGAATTCTGTTTTTTTTTTAACCAAACATGCCTAATTTTTTTAGGATCCATTTAGCTGTATCAGCGGATCCGTCGCATCAGTTTTTCACACACTGCGACAAATCCGTTTTATTTCCAACATTTGACGGATTGTGCTTGACTGCAAAAAAATCATGTGTGAAAGCAGCCTTAAACACGCAGGATCTTTCTATCTTAACCCCTTCATGACGGAGCCCTTTTTCGTTTTTGCATTTGTTTGTTTTTCACTCCCCTTCCTCCCAGAGTCATAACTTTTATTTTTCTATCAATATGGCCATGTGAGGGCTTGTTTTCCGTGGGACAAGTTGTACTATTGAAAGACACCATTGGTTTTACCCTATCATGTACTCAAAAACGGGGAAAAAAATTCCAAGTGAGGTGAAATTTCAAAAAAGTTCAATTCCACAACAGTTTTTTGGATTAACATGTTCAGCAAATGCTAAAACTATCCTACCACTATGCTTCTCCAGGTCATTACGAGTTCAAAGACATCAAACATGTCTAGGTTCTCTTTTATTTATTTGTTGAAAAAAAAAAAATCCAAAAGGTTTGTAAAAAAAACAAAACAAAAAAAAAACACGCATCAATTCCTGAGACCCGTAGCGTCTCCATTCAGGATCTGGGGTCGTTTTCAATTATACCATTTTGGTGTGTATACGATCTTTTGAACACCCATTGTTGCGTTTTAATGCTATAACTTGACTTTCGCTATGCCGTTTACTGATCGGATTAATTATTTTTATAGCTTGATTGGGTGATTCTGAAAGCGGAGATACCAAATATGTGTAGGTTTGATTTTTTAAGTGCTTTATTTTGAATAGGGCAGGGCGAAAGGGGGGCGATTAGAACTTGTATATTTTTTATTTTTACTTTTTTTAATTTATTTTTTTGCACTTTGCATGCTTCAATAGCCTATGGGAGACTAGAAGCTGCAGTTGTCCAATTGCCTCTGCTACACACAGGCAATGATCAGATCGCCTGTATGTAGCAGAAATGCTCACTTGAAATGAGCGCCAATCCGGCTATGACAACCATACAGGTCTGCTGGAGACCTCTGGTTGTCATGCCAACCCATCGGTGACCCGCAATCACGTGATGGGGTCACCAATGGGGCGGGATTTCTGGCATGCTTGCCAGAAGGGCAAGTTAAATGCTGCTGTCAGATTGACAGCGGCATTTAACTAGTTAACAGCCGTGGGTGGATTGTGATTCCACCCACGGCTTTTAGATGCACATGTCAGCTGTTCAAAACTGATGCTGTGTGTCTGGTTACTGCTGCCGTCCCAGGTCCAGCTATTGTAACCAGCGGCGAGCAGATGTTCCTGGGACTAAGTCCTGCTTTTTGCCTACGGAGCATGCCTGTGGGACCTCTCATTGGAGGTCGGGGGGTCATCTGCTCAGGTCCTCAAGCGGCTCAGATTGGACCACTGGGAAGGTCCTGGAAGGCTGCAAATATAAAAGGTTTGCATGGCCATGCACTAGTATAACCTCAAGACGTGGTGTGTATGTATGTTCTGGTGAAAGCTCCTAATTGAATCCCTTCCCTAGCGTTGTTGATTGAGTGAGGGTAATTAGAGCTGACTAGCGCCAATTAAGTGTCATCCAGCAGTGAGCACGTTTCCTACTGCATCATAAGCAGCGGTCGCCAGTGCGGCACCATGCACAACTAGTGCACTTTCCAGTCCCTAGTTAAAGCGATTAGTAGTGTCCGCCAGTGCGCTAAATTTATTATTATTATTATTTATTTATTTATATAGCACCATTGATTCCATGGTGCTTTACATGAGAAGGGGTTACATACAAGTTACAGATATCACTTACAGTAAACAAACTAACAATGACAGACTGATACAGAGTGGCGAGGACCCTGCCCTTGCGGGCTTACATTCTACAGGATTATGGGGAAGGAGACAGTAGGTTGAGGGTTGCAGGAGCTCCGGTGTTGGGGAGGCGGTAGCTTCGGTAGTGATGAGGCGGCAGCGGGGTCAGTGCAGGCTGTAGGCTTTCCTGAAGAGATGGGGTTTCAGGTTCCTTCTGAAGGATCCGAATGTGGTTGATAGTCGGATGTGTTGGGGCAAAGAATTACAGAGGATGGGAGATATTTGGGAGAAGTCTTGGAGGAGATTGGATGAGGAGCGAATAAGTGTGGAGGAGGAGGAGGTCTTGGGAGGACCGGAGATCACGTGAGGGAAGATATCGGGAGATTAGTTCAGAGATATATGGAGGAGACTGGTTGTGGATGGCTTTGTAGGTCAGTATTAGTAATTTGAATTGGATACGATGAGGGAATGGGAGCCAGTGAAGAGATTTGCAGAGGGGAGAAGCAGAGGAGTAGCGAGGAGAGAGATTAATTAATCGGGCAGCAGAGTTAAGAATGGACTGGAGAGGTGCAAGGGTGTTAGCAGGGAGGCCGCAGAAAAGGATGTTGCAATAATCAAGGCGGGAGATGATGAGAGCGTGCACAAGCATTTTAGTAGATTGACGGTTGAGGAAAGGACGGATTCTGGAGATATTTTTGAGCTGGAGGCGACAGGAGGTGGAAAGAGCGTGGATGTGCGGTTTGAAGGACAGGGCAGAGTCGAAGGTTACTCCGAGGCAGCGGACTTCCGGTACGGGGGAAAGCATGATGTCATTGATTGCGATAGATAGGTCAGGTAAGGAAGATCTATGGGATGGAGGAAAGATGATGAGTTCAGATTTGTCCACGTTGAGTTTGAGTAAGCGAGAGGAGAAGGAGGATATGGCTGATAGGCACTCTTGGATTCTGGACAGCAGAGCGGTGACGTCTTGGCCAGAGAGGTAGTTTATAGTTTTTTCCTGGTACCACAGGTACGGCGCAGAATGCTAGTGGGTCTAGAGGGGCTCTAACTCTGTCCTTGAAGTAGAGTTCTGTGACTGAACACGAGTTAGTTCAGCGGTATAGTGGCTCTGTGACGCAACAGGGTCCATCTCCATACATATCGGGTGACATTAACCCGTGTGTTCTCATTATACCGCCATATACTGTATGCCATTACCGAGCAGCAGGTAATATTCTCTGCACGGTGGACCCCGGGCTGCGAACGCACCTTAGATCTTCCTTTATATTTGGTGCGTTCCTCTAGCCTCATCATCCAGCCTTAGGAACCCCTCAGACTCTGCCTGAAAGCACAGACTAGAGAGGAGTCCAGAGTCCTTTATGGAGACGGGAGCAGTGTTCAGAGAGGAGAGATAGGCCCACTCAGTCCCCTGCTACCCAGCTATTTTTAATCTCCCTGGGTGCCCATTGCGGCACAGCACACCCTCGGATGACCTCTTCATCCCTGATAGGGACAGGAATACACCGGATTACTTACCGGTAATGCTTTTATAGGGCCACGACAGCACCCACTTGAGAGAGGGGATCCGCCCCTTAGGAACAGGAAACCCTATGGAGAGAATAAAAGGGGCGGTCCCCCTCGCTCTCACAGTTGGGTTACAGAGAATGAGAGGAACTGCCCACCAGTATTAGTAGGCAATCCAATATCATTGTTTATCTTTAGTTAACATAAGTATAGCTAACTAAAAGAACCATTCACCCTTAACAGTGCTCCTATGAAAGAATAATTATTAGGGAGGGAAGTGAAGGGGTGTTGTCGTGGCTCTATAAAAGAGCATTACCGGTAAGTAATCCGGTGTTTTCTCCTCGCCACGACAGCACCCACTTGAGAGACTTACAGAGATAGTCATTTGGGAGGGACCACCGTGTTAAGAACTGATCTACCGAAGGACAAGTCAGATGAGGAAGACAAGTCCAATCTATAGTGAGTATAGAAAGTAGTAGGAGAAGACCAGGTTGCAGCCTTACATATCAGTTCTATTGGAACCTCCGCTCTCAGCCCAGGAAGAAGACATCGCCCGGGTAGAGTGTGCCTTTACAGTCTCAGGAGGGTTCTGTCCTCTTGCTAGATAGGCCAAGCAAATTGCATCCCGAATCCACCGAGATAACGTGTTCTTCGTTACACCAGAACCTTTGTTATGGCCCTGGAAGGAAATAAAAAGAGCCCTGCTCTTCCTCCAGAGACTAGTCCTATCTAGGTAAGCTATTACTGCCCTTTTTACATCCAAAGTATGGTACTTTTCCTCTTCCTGATTTTTGGGGTTACTATTGAAGGAAGGAAGGAAGATTTCTTGGGATCTGTGGAATTTAGTCCCTACTTTAGGTAAGTAAGAAGGGTCTGTCTTTAAAACAATCCTATACTGGAACATTGACAGAAAAGGAGGGTCTACCGATAATGCCTGAATATCGCTTACTCTTCTGGCTGATACTAAAGCGACAAGAAAAGCTTTCTTAAGAGATACAAATTTTATGTGGGCCGAGTGTATCGGCTTGAATGGTTCCCCTGTTAGGGCCTCTAGGACTAGATTAAGATCCCATGGTGGTTTGTGTGGAATTTGGATCAGTTCTGCCCTTTGGCATGCTGAAATGAACAGTGCTACCCATCTGTCTTCCGCAACGTTATGACTATATAGGGCTCCTAGAGCCGAAACCTGTACTTTTAGCGTACTGAATGATAAGCCTAAGTCACGCCCCTTCTGGAGAAATTCCAAAATAGCAGAAATAGGAACCTCTCCTGACAGAGCTGTAGGGTAGAAAGTTAGAATTTTTTTCCATACTCTTACATATATGGTTGTTGTAGACATCTTCCTACTAAGTAAAAGGGTATCAATTAACCTCTCTGAAAAACCTCTCAGTTTTAATAGTTGCCTTGCAAACACCAGGCTGTCAACTGTAGGCCCTTCACATGAGGGTGGTTGAAGGGACCCTGAGAGAGACGGTCCTGAGTCTCTGGAAGAATCCACAGATCTGAGACCGACATGGCTCTGAGGCAGGAAAACCATGGTGTCTTGGGCCAGAATGGTGCTATTAGGATTATGTTCGCTTTGTCTTTCCTTATCTTCCTGATTACAGTTGGAAGGAGTATTAATGGAGAAAAGGCGTAAGCTTGCCGGAATGTCCATGGAACTTGGAGAGCATCCAGGATATCGGGGTTGTCGGAGAGGAACAATGAAGCAAACTTTTTGACCTGTCTGTTGTCTCTTGTTGCAAAAAGGTCTATGTCGGGAGTGCCCCACTTCTTGACTATCATCATGAAGATACGCCGACTGAGTACCCACTCTCCCTGATGGAGAGTGTGACGGCTGAGGAAATCTGCCTTTGAATTGTCCACTCCTCTGACGTGTAGTGCGAACAATGAAAGGAGAGGTCTTTCGGCTATAGAAAGAATGTCGTTTGATATAGACCTGAGAGCTCCTGATCTCGTTCCTCCTTGATGGTTTATGTATGCCACAGAAGTCATATTGTCTGATCGTATTCTTGTGTGAGTTCCGTGTAACTGCGGAAGGAATTTACATATGGCATAATAAACTGCTTTTAGTTCCCTTTCGTTAGACGAATCATCTGACTCACTAGCAGACCATTGGCCTTGAACTATCTGGTCCTCTAGATGTGCCCCCCAACCAGTAGGACTGGCGTCAGTAAAAATTATCTTCGAAGGTTTAATTACCCAAGAGACTCCCCCGACCAGATGATCTGGCTCCAACCACCAATAGAGGGACTCTTACTTTTAATGGGAGGTATAAACGACTACCTAAATGGCTTTGAAATTTTCCTTCTTCCTGTAAAATTAAATATTGTAAACCGCCTACTGTGGAATTGAGCCCATGGAACCGCCAGAATGCACGACGTAAAGGAACCTAAAAGGGACATACCATCCCTAAGGGAGATTACAGGGTTATTAATCACCGACTGTACTTTTTTTTATTATTATAGACTGTTTGGATTCTGGAAGGAAACATCTGACATTCAGAGTCTAGGATAAGACCCAAGAACGTTTGACGGGTTGTTGGAGATAATCAACCATCCTATTTCCTGCAGGGATGAGATTGTGTTAGATAGGCTCTGTTTACACTGTGAGGGGGAGTTTCCAACTACCAGAAGGTCATCTAGATATGGAACTATGAGGGTATCTTTTAATCTTAAAATCGACATCACCTTCGACATTAATTTAGTAAAGACTCTGGGAGCTATTGACAGTCCGAAGGGCATGGCTGATGTATTTGCCCATTAATCATTATTGCCACACGCAGATACTGCTGGTGTTCAATATAAATTGGCAGATGATAGTATGCATCTTTTAAGTCGAGGACTGCCATAAAGCACTCCGGAAATAGAAGTTTAACCGTGGACCTGATCGATTCCATCTTGAAGGTCTGGTTTTCCAGAAAGATGTTCAGCTTTTTTAGATTTATTATAGTTCTATATGATCCGTCAGGTTTTGGGATCAAAAATAAAGGGGAGTAAAAACCTTTCCCCCCTCTGATGATACGGGACTTCCACAAATACTTTTTTGGAAAGGAGATTAATTATTTCCTGTTCCAAAAACGGTTGTTGAGATTGAGACTTCACAGAAGTCAACAGGAATGAGTCCAGAGGGACTCGGGCAAATCTTAATTTTAAGCCTGAGGTTATGAGGCTAGTTGCCCAAGAGTTGGAGGTTACTGCATGCCACTGTTGGGTGAAAAGAGATAGTCTACCACCTACTGGTAGATCCATATTAAAGTGGTTTATCTTCCATTTTAAATGGACGTTTCCCGAAAAAGGAGCCTCTTTGTTATCCTTATTTGCCCAGCGGTCTTGGTTTTTGAAATCCCTTCTCTTATTAAAGATAGGCTTCCGGAAGGCTCTCCTATAGGACGGAAAATAGTTATTAGGGAACCCCTTTTTTCTTTCACCCGCTTTGGTTAGGATCTCATCTAACTTTGTACCAAAAAGGTACTCCCCCTGGCAAGGAAGGCCACATAATTTTGTTTTTGTCTGGGCGTCCCTCTTCCAGCTTTTTAGCCACAGGGCTCGACGAGCTGCGTTAGTTAGGCCTGCTGATTTGGCAGCCAATCTAATCGAGTCAGCAGATGAGTCCACTAAAAATGCTGTAGCGCCTCGGATTAGGGGTAAGGAAGAGATCAATTTTTCTCTGGATAGTCCTCCTTTTAAATCCTCTTCCAGGTCATTAAGCCAGACTAACATGGACCTTGCAGTGCATGTAGCTGATATAGCCGGTCTAAATGCCCCAGAACATGACTCCCATGCTCGTTTTAACAAAGTATCGGCCTTACGATCCAGTGGGTCTTGTAAGGAACCTGAATCTTCTACAGGGAGCAAGGATTTTTTGGACGTGGATGCAACCGCCGCGTCTACCTTTGGGGCTTTGGCCCAGATAGACATGTCCTCATCCTTAAAGGGATAACATCTTTTTGACGAAGATGGTAATCCTTTCTGCCCCTGACTCTCCCATTCTTTTTTAATTAAATCTTTGATTGGAGTTATTACGGGAAAGGTAGGCCTTTTCTTTTCTGACAATCCTGCAAACATATCCTGTGGTGTTTTAGGATCTTTACTGCTTTTAATACCCATGGTGTTACATACAGCCTTCACCAGATTATCTATGCTCTCTGTAGTAAAACACGTATCTTGCTCCCCTTCTGAGGAAATATATTCCAGGGAGGCATCCGTATCTTCTTTATCAGAAGAATGATCTGACCTTGGCGAATTATACTTTCTGCTCCTAGAATCAGGAATACTTTCTGAACTATGGAAAGCCCGTAACTCGTCCCTAATCATCTGTCTGATGTCTTCGGATCTTACAGAGGCTTCCTCCCGTACCGTTTTCTCAATACAGACATAACACATTTTCTTTGTATAATTATCCGGGAGGGGCTGGGTACATAAGGCACATTGTTTGTGCTTCGATTTTTCCGATCTTTTTGCCTAGGGTATATAAATAAGAGGGTCCATAATCAGCTTAATAGGGAGGGTACACACTCACCCCAGTGAAGCAGATGATCAAGGTACCGGCCGTAGAGGAGGAGATGCAGGCACAGGCTGAGATGAAGATCGGTCAGATCTCTTCTCTTTAGATCTCTTTGTGGAGGATTTTCGTCCGCTGCTTGTGCTGCTGCGAGGGAAATTAGCTGTGTCCTCTTAAGGCACCGCTGAGTCCTGAGGTGGCATCGCCATGCTTGGACGCTGAGGAATCAGCACCAGCGTCTTTTAAATGCTGGGCGCTGCCATCTTCTTCCTGTTGAACCCGGAAGTCATCACCACTTCCGGGTCGCAGCCATCTTGGATCTCGTGCGCACTGCCCGGCGTCATCTCTTCTCTCACTCTAGACGCTTCCACATCACCTCCAGGGGGGCCAAATGGCAGCTACACACCCGCGCACATCGCCAGCAGCAGCATCGCGCTCCGGAGAATAATTACCTGCCGCAGGCCCGCTGATGCGTCCTCCTGCCCGTGATCCATGCGACCTCCTGCCCTGGCCTCACGGAGCCTGCCAGCAGAGGGGGAAAACTGACACCAGGACCCCCGACGCCGCTTCCACCACTGGAGCCCCTGCCATCCTCATAGGCAAACCGCACAGGCGGCATCCAGGCTAGGTATCCTCTTCTCCATGGGTCCCCTTAGGAACAGGAAACCAACTGTGGGAGCGAGGGGGACCGCCCCTTTTATTCTCTCCATAGTGTTTCCTGTTCCTAAGGGGCGGATCCCCTCTCTCAAGTGGGTGCGGTCGTGGCAATGAAAATAAAAAACACTGGAAGGAGGATGTGGGAGAGACTATTTGACCTCTGTGTTTCCTGTGCTTATTAGAGAGAGTTTACATCCTCTGATGTGCTGTCATGGGAGGAAGGGGGGGTAGAGAATACTCCACTCAATCACCATTTCATTCTCATTTACATAAAACTTTACACAAAATTACAATAAGCAATGTATACTACTAGAAAAAAAAAATTGACCTAGCATGAGATTTTGTGCCATCCCACACACTGGTTATACAGTGCTTTGCATGCATTTTCTTTTTTTTTTTTTTTTTTTTTTTTAAACATAAATTTTTATTTATTTACAAATTGTGTCGAGCATTACATCTTATTGACATTAAATTCTTAATAATTAACACAACGTTATGGGGAATAGGGAAGGGAAGAGGATAGGGAAAATGGTGACATTACAATAACTATCCAATCACATTCTCTATATGCAAATCTGCAAAGTTATTTAAGAACGGTATTTAAACGGAAAGATAACCAATTGTTCCATTTTTTATGAAATTGAGCTATATTATTATTAGATGTAGCGATTATTTTTTCTGATAGGCAATTTTCGTTGATCAGTGATACAACCTCGGGCAGTGAGGGGCACTTGGAGTTTTTCCAGTTAACTAGCAATTTTGATTCTTGTTGCTACAATAATATGTACAATCACTGTACGGAACTCATAGGGAAACGAGTCCAAATCAATAGCGACGCGAGTAATACCTGCTGTGCATTAAGATTCACCGGTATACCACAAATCTGGAACATCAGATGATCTACGGCTTCCCACAGACGTCTAATTCTGTCACAACTCCACCATATATGTAACATGTCTGCACAGGGGTCTCCACACCTCCAGCACGTGTCTGGGGAACTGCGGAACATCCTAGACAATCTACTGGGAGTGAAATACCACCTATATAACAATTTCCTTGCGTTTTCTATGTGGTTAGTACATTTAGATTGGCTTCCAATAATTAAGAAGGATGCCCTCCACTGATCCGGTGTGAATGTGCAGTTTAGGTCTTTTTCCCACTTTTGCAGGTATGTAGTTAGAGAGGGCAGGGTATTCTCCAACATACAGTCGTAGCTTGTGGACAGCACCCTAATCTGTGATGTCGGGTTCATCAGCATAGCGTAAAGTTTCCTTTCAGTTAGGAAATGCCGGATCTGCAAATATTTGTAAAAATCCCTTTGAGGAACATTGTATTTATCTCTCAATGATGTAAAAGTAATTAATTCCTCCCCCTCATACAAGTTCCCAATTGAGGTGGTTTGGGGTAAATTCCAATTTTTAAGTTTGAGGTCCGGGATACAATGCTCCAGTGTCTCTATAGGAGCTTTGAGGAATACGGTTTGTATAAGGCCTAATTTATTAGTCAACACACTCCATAGCTCCAGAGCCACGTCTATTGTTGGGGAGCTTTGCATGCATTTTCACTGTAATACTACGTGCTTTAACATTTAAAATGTTATAGTTTAATACAGCAATATCTACAGTATTTCACTTCTGGGCCCTGTGCTTTGAGGAAACAACCAAATCCACAAATTGTCATGGGTTTACTGCAGCAAAATTGCCAGAAGACCGTGCCGTCTGATTTCTCATGCTTCTGCACTGACTAGAAACAGTTCTTCATATTAAACGGTGCAGGTTTCTTCTAGAAGTGCAAGGGGTTAATCTGCTGCTCTCCTATTTGAACTGGCCTCTGGCAAGCAGGCATTGCTAGAGTTAGCTTCATTGCTTCATGGTTCAGGAGTTGGTGAAGAGTTGGTTGAAAAGGTGTTTGGTGGATTTATGCAAGACAGTTTGGGTTTGGTTGTATGCAAATCCTCAGTCTTCTATTTTGTTTTTTTTCCCACATCCTCCACTCTCCGGTGTTTTTTTGCTGTTTCTGTGTGCATATTTGTAGGATTTGTATTTTCCTTTATCCTTGTTCTTATTACCTTGTTAGTATGGTTGGCATATTGCCATACACCAAGGATTTTTTTTCCCCAATGTGGAGCTTATTGTTTGCCACATGGGTTTTTTTTTCCGCCTTCCTCTGGATCAACATGTTCTAGCATGTTAGGTTAGGCTATGGGTTGAACTAGATGGACTTATAGTCTTCCTTCAACCTTAACTATGTTACCATGTTACTACTCCCCTCTTCCCTTGTTCAGGGATAACTATTCCTTCTGACTCCTCTATACCCTTTTTTCACAGTGAGGAGGGAAAAATAAATCAGAATGGACAAGATGCAATTTATTGGGCTGGACATGTTAGAGTTCATTACATCTGCAATATAGAAATTTGAATGAAAAGTGGCCTAGAGATGGTGATACAAAAAGGCTTTGAGGAGCCTGCACCTTGAGCTCTTTTTTGTTCTCACAGGCCCATAAAGCTTTTACTTTGTAAATTCAAAGAATCTACTCAAAACAGGACATTTATTTTTCAAACGAACTAATTGAGTTCAAATATCGTATGTGAAGATAATATTTCATGCAACACAATCTCCATTTTGTTACATTTGATTTACATACATCTCATGATCTCAGCTTTGGGCGTTTTTTTGATTTGTCTTTATTCTTACTTCTGCTATTAAATATAACATTTGCTCCAATTCAGCCACCTGGAACAACCACCCGCAGCATTACACAACTAAGCATGCCCTTGGGGAACCAAGCCAAGCCAAATCTATATACGAAAATCAATTATAGGGAAACTTCTTGGCATTTACTATAAATCACATGTCTTTCAAGATAAATTATGTAATTAAAATCAACAAATCGTAAAAATCCATATAATGTGCATATGAATGGCAGTGTTTTGCTAAAAATGTATTGGGATATTTTTTACCTACTGTTACTAAAATAAAGTGGTACAATAGGTTTGGCCCCCTGAGAAACTTTACCGTACACACAGTGTGTGTATTTTGTTTCCCCATGTGACCCTTTCTCAACACAAGTGCGAGATAACGTTCCCTTTCATTTCAGAATACACAGACAACAGGCTCCAGGTTGCTTCACAAAAAATACCATTTCTGGAGCAACATTCTGCTAGGCCACATTTAGAATCTGGTCAGTTTTTTCATCAGCATTTTGTAGGCCAAAATGCAGGAGTGAAATAATCAGAGGAAAAGTTTCATAGAAACATATCGCCACTTCTGTATTTATCACCCATTCCTGTTTTTTGGTACAAATACTGATGTGAAATACGGACCAAATACGGTGTGTGAACGTGGCCTTATTGTAACCCAGCTTTAAAGTACAGCTCTAGCTTACATGTTTTGCATTGAAGCAAGACACCTCACACTGTCCATGCACATTCATAGTACTCAGGTCTTACATGGCAGATAAGCTATTGTGAGATCTTCCCAGCAGGATTTAAATTAATCAACACTTTACTCATGTAACAGTCATTGATGGAATAGCCAAACTAGAAAAGGCAATGGCAAGTTAAGATTGCCATTTGGTGACTTACCCATCATATATAACCAGCCATCTCAGTGTAGTTGTCGGGTCTGTGCTTGGAGCTCCCCAGCAGTGGTGGAGGCGGAGGTGCAGTCTGGGATCGGAGGGTTGCAGAAGACGAGCCTCCAAGAACACAAGCTCACGAAGTTGAATCTGTATTGGAAAGTCTTCTGATGCGTAGAAAGTGGAAAATGATGAACCTGTACCATAATAATAATAATAATAATAATAATAATAATAATTTAAAAAGGTACTCAACACATGGCATTAGCTGCTCTTTAGAGCAACAATTGTAAAAAAAAAAATAAAAAAATTTTGCAACATGAAAGTGTAACATGTTAATTTCAAGTGACATATTTTAAGTGTGTCATCTGAAATATACCAGAAATAGCCCAGAAATCGGCCAGACGGTAAGACTAAACACTGTCTTCTAAGTTTACTTGCCTTTCCTTTTCTCCCCTACTCTGTAACCATGCTCACATTTCCCCCACTGTTTTTCTCCACTAACCCCATACCCTTGCACCCTCAAACCACATAACTATCTCCCCCTCTCTTACCCCCACCTCGCTTCATCTGCAGACCTGCTCTCTAACCAAAATATAATATAAGCCAATCACTCTCAATCACCCACCTGCTTCTCTCTCTGCTTATTCTTGCTGCTGGCGACACATCCCCCATTCCTGCCCCCCCCTCTCATTCATCACTAATCCTCACCCCTATCCTTCTCACACTATGAGAAACTATTGCAACCCCTCACACTTAAAATCTGTTACACTGACCCCCACCCCCCTGCTTCCCCTCTCTGGGGCACTTTGGAATGCTCGCTCTATATGCAACAAACTCCATGTGATCCACGATCTCTTTATGTCCTGCAACCTTTCCTTCCTGGCCTCCATATACCAGACCTCTGCCCTTCCCTAATAACCTCCCTCTCCAACATCACTGAAGGAGAGCTTACTCGCCTCTTCTCCAAATCGCACCTCACCACCTGTGCACTTGACCCCATCCTCTCCCTCCTGCTCCCCAGCGTCACTAACATGCTCATTAAAGCCCTAACCCATCTCTTCAATCTATCACTCTCTTCTGGTACCTTCCCCTCGGCCTTCAAACATGCCACCATCACACCCATCCTCAAAAAAACTAACCTTGACCCAACTGCTATGCCAAGCTACCGCCCCATATCACTGCTCCCGTTTGCTTCAAAACTCCTTGAGCAGCATGTCCATGCTCAAATTTCCTCCCACCTCTCATCTAACTCTCTCCTTGACAACCTCCAATCTGTCTTCCGCCCCCACCACTCCACCGAAACGGCCCTGACAAAAATTACTAATGACTTACTCACAGCCAAAGCGAACAGACAGTTCTCCATCCTCCTCCTTGACCTGTCCTCTGCTTTCGACAGTCGATTACTGCCTACTGCTACAGATTCTTTCTTCCCTTGGCATCAAAGACCTTGCCCTGTCCTGGATTGCTTCATACCTTTCCGACCGCACATTTAGCGTATCCCACTCCCACACCACCTCCTCATCCCGCCCTCTCTCTGTTGGAGTCCCCCAAGGCTCTGTCCTAGGGCCCCTACTTTTTTCCATGTATACTCTTGGCCTAGGACAACTCAAAGTCCCATGGCTTCCAGTACCACCTGTATGCGGACGACACTCAGATCTACCTCTCTGGCCCAGATGTCACCTCCCTGCTGTCCAGAATCCCGAAGTGTCTGTCAGCCATATCCTCCTTCTTCACTTCTCGCTTCCTAAAACTCAATGTAGACAAAACCGAACTCATCATCTTTCCCCCCATCTCACGTATCCCCCCTACCTGACCTATCTATTATGGTAAACGGCATCACACTCTCTCCCGCACCTGAAATCCGCTGCCTCGGGGTAACTCTCGACTCTGCCCTGTCCTTCAAACCGCACGTCCAAACTCTTGCCACCTCCTGTCGCCTCCAACTCAAAAATATTGCCAGAATCCGTTCCTTCCTCAGCCCACAATCTACCAAAACTCTTGTGCATGCCCTCATCTCCCGCCTCGACTACTGCAACACCCTCCTCTGTGGCCTCCCCGCTAACTCTCTTGCACCACTCCAGTCTGTCCTCAACTCTGCTGCCCGGCTAATCCACCTCTCTCCTCGCTACTCCCCTGCTTCTCCCCTCTGCAAATCCCTCCACTGGCTCCCCATTCCCCAACGAATCCAGTTCAAACTACTAACACTGATCTACAAAGCCATCCACAACCTGTCCCCTCCCTATATCTCTGAACTAATCTCCCAATATCTTCCCTCACGTAATCTCCGATCCTCCCAAGACCTCCTACTCTCCTCCACACTTAATTCGTTCCTCACACAACCGCCTCCAAGATTTCTCCCGAATATCCCCCATCCTCTGGAATTCCATACCTCAACACGTCCGACTATCCGCCACCCTCGGCTCCTTCAGACGGAACCTGAAAACCCATCTCTTCAAGAAAGCCTACAGCCTGCAATAACCATTCTGCCGCCTCACCATCGCCAGAGCCGCCGCCTCGCCCCTACCTTCTGTCTCTTCCCCACTATCCCATAGAATGTAAGTCCGCAAGGACAGGGTCCTCTCCCCTCTGTACCAGTCTGTCAATGTAAACCTGCTTACTGTAATCGATATCTATAACCCTGTATGTAACTCCTTTCTCATGTACAGCACCATGGAATTAATGGTGCTATATAAATAAATAATAATAATGCCTCAATAATTATAGTCTTTTTTTTTTTTACCATTGATGCTTTCCAAAAGACTTTACATGCCATGAGGGCATATGAATGTCAGCGTGCTGTCCCTAGCTCTAGAAAACTCTGCTAGTCCATGCATTACCACTGCCGTGGAAATATACAGTTAGCTTAAGTGTTCCAAAACAATTCTAGGAACTGGACTAAGGGCGATCAGTACAGTGGATCTTTAGAGAATGGATAATCTTCATGAGAACACCTTTAAAACTGCAGCTTATAAATTCAGTGTATCAAATAGAAGTCCTATACACATTACTAATATTGAACCCAAGGTCTAGTTACCTTTAGAAATGCGAAGCTCCACACGCAGAACCCCCGTACTGGTCACCATAGGAAGTTGTGGGGTTAGCACCACCAGAGAAATATTTGACAAGGTGTTATTATACATGCACTGAGAAACAACCCTGGAAGAAGAAAAGTTTTTAAATATTTAACACACGACATTTATTGCAGCAAAGCTTAAACCAATAGTTATTGTAAAATTGAAAACAAACTAAACCTAATTTGCCATATGGGGTGGACTTATTTGAGGTACTGAAACGGTTTGTAAGTTCTGCTAAAGGAGCATTTTCACTAAATTCAACTCAAAATGCCACTTTTAATGACTCCTGCAGTCTCAAACATAGTCAACCCTATTCAAGACAAGAATCTTTAGTACAGCAGCTTTAGCTGTATAACCTGTTGGGAACATGATGCCCACCAGTTTTGGCCAACATTTCTGAGGCATGTGCTACGTTTCCTCATGGGAAACGTGTGGCGCCCCAGGGTCCTGGTCATCACAGTGGTATTGCTTTCCTCCAGGGGAAGGTGATGCTACTTTTGTAGGCAAGGATGGATAACTGCATCCAGGTACCCCAAGCATGCAACACATTCATACTCCAGGCCACCAGGGGGAGCTTTTGATCCTATTTACTAGGAGAGATAGATATATAATCTCTATCTGGTAGTCTGTAGGGAAAGTCAGAAAGTTCCAGACAGCAGTCTGAGGAGGATAGAGGGTTCACCAAACTGTGCATGCCCTCAGAGCTGCAGCTCCCAGAAAGACATTTTAGAAAGTAGAATATGTTGCAGTGAGCGTGCAGGAAAGCAGAGCACGGGAGAAGATACCAGAAGGGGACCAGCCCCGAGCAGGCTGCCTCCTTCTGAAGCGCAGAATGCCGGTAGCCGGAACACCGAGGTAGTAAGGACCTCTAAGCCTTACTTCAGACACCGTCAGGACAGCTAATTGCACGTTACCTGTCCGCACCAACACCCAGGAGAAGAAAACCAACACCATGGAGAACCATAAAAATCCCAGGCAAGAGTAATAACTAAAATGCCTTTATCAATACCAGTAGCAATAGTAACAAAAAATATATTAAAAGTGTGCACACAACATAGCAACAACAGTAATACTTATACCAGACTTAAAATCAAATAATTTAATATGATGTTGGTTTTCTTCACTTTATGAGTAATGATTTACTCACTTGCTTTTTAGTACACCGGGTACTTTTAATGTAATATATATATATATACAGTGGGGCAAAAAAGTATTTAGTCAGTCAGCAATAGTGCAAGTTCCACCACTTAAAAAGATGAGAGGCGTCTAATTTACATCATAGGTAGACCTCAACTATGGGAGACAAACTGAGAAAAAAAAATCCAGAAAATCACTGTCTGTTTTTTTAACAATTTATTTGCATATTATGGTGGAAAATAAGTATTTGGTCAGAAACAAACAATCAAGATTTCTGGCTCTCACAGACCTGTAACTTCTTCTTTAAGAGTCTCCTCTTTCCTCCACTCATTACCTGTAGTAATGGCACCTGTTTAAACTTGTTATCAGTATAATAAGACACCTGTGCACACCCTCAAACAGTCTGACTCCAAACTCCACTATGGTGAAGACCAAAGAGCTGTCAAAGGACACCAGAAACAAAATTGTAGCCCTGCACCAGGCTGGGAAGACTGAATCTGCAATAGCCAACCAGCTTGGAGTGAAGAAATCAACAGTGGGAGCAATAATTAGAAAATGGAAGACATACAAGACCACTGATAATCTCCCTCGATCTGGGGCTCCACGCAAAATCCCACCCCGTGGGGTCAGAATGATAACAAGAACGGTGAGCAAAAATCCCAGAACCACACGGGGGGACCTAGTGAATGAACTGCAGAGAGCTGGGACCAATGTAACAAGGCCTACCATAAGTAACACACTACGCCACCATGGACTCAGATCCTGCAGTGCCAGACGTGTCCCACTGCTTAAGCCAGTACATGTCCGGGCCCGTCTGAAGTTTGCTAGAGAGCATTTGGATGATCCAGAGGAGTTTTGGGAGAATGTCCTATGGTCTGATGAAACCAAACTGGAACTGTTTGGTAGAAACACAACTTGTCGTGTTTGGAGGAAAAAGAATACTGAGTTGCATCCATCAAACACCATACCTACTGTAAAGTATGGTGGTGGAAACATCATGCTTTGGGGCTGTTTCTCTGCAAAGGGGCCAGGACGACTAATCCGGGTACATGAAAGAATGAATGGGGCCATGTAACGTGAGATTTTGAATGCAAACCTCCTTCCATCAGCAAGGGCATTGAAGATGAAACGTGGCTGGGTCTTTCAACATGACAATGATCCAAAGCACACCGCCAGGGCAACGAAGGAGTGGCTTCGTAAGAAGCATTTCAAGGTCCTGGAGTGGCCTAGCCAGTCTCCAGATCTCAACCCTATAGAAAACCTTTGGAGGGAGTTGAAAGTCCGTGTTGCCAAGCGAAAAGCCAAAAACATCACTGCTCTAGAGGAGATCTGCATGGAGGAATGGGCCAACATACCAACAACAGTGTGTGGCAACCTTGTGAAGACTTACAGAAAACGTTTGACCTCTGTCATTGCCAACAAAGGATATATTACAAAGTATTGAGATGAAATTTTGTTTCTGACCAAATACTTATTTTCCACCATAATATGCAAATAAATTGTTAAAAAAACAGACAATGTGATTTTCTGGATTTTTTTTTCTCAGTTTGTCTCCCATAGTTGAGGTCTACCTATGATGTAAATTACAGACGCCTCTCATCTTTTTAAGTGGTGGAACTTGCACTATTGCTGACTGACTAAATACTTTTTTGCCCCACTGTGTGTGTGTGTGTGTGTGTATGTGTATATATGTATATATGTATATATGTATATATGTATATATGTATATATGTATATATGTATATATGTATATATATATATATATATATATATATATATATATTTATATTGAAAAATTTTGTGTTATCCAGAAAGGTGTTACTATTGTGGTTCTACACCCAGGAGGCACGGTGACACCCCACAGAGCCGGGTTATCTAAGAGACCCTATAAACAGGCTCAAGTCACCAGTCATACGGGTTTTGTCCTATCCCATACGAGAGATAGATTATATATATATATATATATATATATATATATATATATATATATATATATATATATATATATATATATATATATATATATATATATATATATATATATATATATATATATATATAGATGTAGATAGATAGATAGATGCATACATACATCTAGAGAGAGAGAGAGAGAGACACACACCCCACATCTGTGGGGACCTTACGAGAGGCTTTGCAGTAAGGGACTACACCACTACAGCGCAAGGGAAGGCTATTGATTTCCACCTGGAGACAAAGGGGACTCTGGACTTGCCTCCAAACCGGCCGGACCCTACCTGCCCTGTGATCTGGTGCCCTGGACTGTGGCTGCTGAAACCAACAGTAACCAAGGTGAAGAGCCTGCAATCCTGGGTCCTCATTCTTCACTGCACCTCTCACCATTCTACTATCTACACACTGGGAGCCCTGGGGATATACTTCACCAGTGGGAAGGTATACCATCTAGCTGCCATAACATCACCCCAGCGAACCCCTTAAAGCAGCGTCGGGTCACCCTGACCGAATACCACAGGTGGCGTCACGAACAATAGACTTTATCCCTTTAAAGACCTTTCCCTTTTACATGGGCGCCTTGGGCCACGGACTGAGTCACAGCCACAGTGACATCCCCCTGTGAACACCGGACCCGGTACAGAGTACCTCTAGCCCGCAGGGCGACTTAAAAGCACTTCAGTTCACTAATAGTCTTGGGTTATTAAGAGTAGTCCAAAATCTAAGGAAAAGGATTCTCAAGATCAAGGCTTTGCACCAAAACGATGTGTGTCTTTGGCATAGAACACATTTTCACTTTTTTTTTTTTTGCTATGTTTAGAGTGCTACCTCTTTTTCTCCTATATATTAGACACACAGACTATTAAAGGGACTGTCACCTGAATTTGGAGGGAACAATCTTCAGCCATGGAGGCGGGGTTTTTGGGTTTTTGATTCACCCTTTCCTTACCCGCTGGCTGCATGCTGGCTGCAATATTGGATTGAAGTTCATTCTCTGTCCTCCGTAGTACATGCCTGCACAAGGAAATATTGCCTTGTGCAGGCATGTACTATGGAGGACAGAGAATAAACTTCAATCCAATATTGCAGCCAGCATGCAGCCAGCGGGTAAGGAAAGGGTGAATCAAAAACCCCAAAACCCCGCCTCCATGGCTGAAGATTGTTCCCTCCAAATTCAGGTGACAGTGTCCCTTTAAGTACTGAACCTCTGGGGCCGTTTTGTTTCCTCTGGCACTGGAAACCTGCAGCATGCAGAGAGCAAGATGGATTCAATACAGCATCAAGGAATTCTAGCAGAAATCATGTCTTCTGTGAGGAAGCTGATGGTTAGAAGTCATTGGACCTACAACATGACAATGACCTCAAGGCTTGGTTTCAGAAGAAGTCTTAGAAGATTCTGTAGTGGTTGGCACAGCCAACAGAGTCGAAAAAATATGATCTTTGGTGGGATTTGAAAAAGGTGATTACAATGTGCAAACTCAAGAAAGTTAGTTAACTGAACACCATTGTCTATGAGGAATGGGCCAACATTCCTCTGAGTTGCTAGTGTTTGGCTATACATCCCTTTTGTAGCAGTTCATAATAGGGAAAACGTTCTCTGCCAAGTACTAAGGATGCTTCTTTTGAAGTGGTTGAACAATTAGTCAGTAAAAGTATTTTGAGTGGAATTTGGAGAAACCACTTGTTATATTAGTTGTATTGAGCTACTTAACATTGTTCTCGATTATTTTAATGGCACAAAGCAGAAAAGGTGTAATTTCAACTAACACTCCAAGTTTACAATGGGTGTTGAATAGTAATTTATAGAGCACCAACATACTCTGTAGCACTTTACAATGCAGAAGAAAATGTACAAACAAGATAATATGTTATCAAGTAACTCAGATCAACAATTCACAGGAGTGAAGGCTCTGCCCACAGTCTATGAGGAAGTAGGAAATGACAGTAAAAGTTGCTTACTAAACAAATGTCATACAAAATTGGTTTGGCACTTCACAACATATATACAACAAACAGGAAACTCCGTAGGAATTAACCCCTGAGCCCAAAGAAGAGAACCAAGAGTTATCAAAAATATAACTTATTTTATTGAAAAAAGAAAAGAAAAAAGGTACGGTACATAAAATACAAAAAATACCCAGGGGAGACACAGAGTTAATACCCCAATTCAAATTGCTTAAGTATATGCCCAAAAACACGGCGTAGAATAGAGCATAGTGTCCGTTAAAAATTAGCTTGTGCTATCATAACATTGCCATGTATGCGGAGTGTATACCAAGATTAAATATTCAAATGGTGCCCTGAACAGGGCGTACTTCATGGACTATTCTCATATACAACATCAGGCTCAAGAGGTATTACCTGACAGCTTAGGTATATGCCAAAAAACGCTGCAACAATAAGAGCATAATGCTTATTAAGTGCTATCAACGCATTGCTGTATGTGCCCAGTATATGCAGTGGAATTTAAACATTTAGTGGTGCCCTGACAGGGCATACATCATGGACAATCCTCATATAAAGAACAAATATCAGAAGGTATTACCTGGCAGCAGTGAATCGCCGGTATGTAGGCAATAAATTAGATGGTGTATGGTGATTTCGTGCTCCCCTTTTCGCCCTTAGCTTCTTCCGGGGGCGTGCATGCCGAGAGAATCAAACAAACCAGAACGAGCACGGAGAGCAAACAACACAGTATGCATACCAGGGGGTCAGGCACAAACAAACCGAAAGTATAACTGACAGAGAATCCTAGTCCAGCATGGGTATAAATATCCCTCCCAGATCCAAAAGAAGGCCACAACAATTAACCCTGAGAGGGCAGGGCATTAACCCTGTCCAAACCATGACAATAAGGAGCTAAAAGAGTTCGTAACTCATCCACCCTCTTCATTTGTAGATGTTGTCTGGCCACTTTTTTGTGAATCCTATTTATCCTAGTTTGTGTTCTGAAGGGGAGTTAAGCCCGTTTACGTTCCAAGAACGCCAATAAAGAGATTGCATTATGGATACCTCTGAGTTGGCTGTATCTGCCGCTAACCTATCCCTCAGCGCGGAAACAGCCATGAAATCAATATTTGTATTCCAGCTCCCCACTCATCCCAGCAAGTAAGTGTTGGAGCTGCTGAAATCTGTATAGGAGCACGCAGAGACCCTCCCCCTCCCTTGTCAACCATAATTCTTCCCACAAACTGTAATAACTTGAAAAAAAAAAAAAAGTTAAAACAACCTAACATAACGGTAATTTAAAACATTTGTGAAAATAGCCACTGCCTTTAAAATTCAGTGACATCACAGAAATGAACAAGCATAGTGGCCACGTGTTCAAGTGTCATCCAGATTCTGAGGTTATGACTGGATCTCTGAATGTAGATAGTTTAGGGCCTTTGTTGGATCATCAAAAGCCCATTTCTTTCTGGATATGGTAAAACATAGGACAGCCGGGTATTGCAGTCCAAACCAAATGTTGTTTACATGCTGGGCAGAAGGTTTTATTTTTCGCTGCCAGAGCCGCAGCGTAGTCCTGAAAAAGAAGGAGCTCGTTGTTGTTCTAGGATAACTTCCATTTCTTCCTGAAGGCTGATCGTATTCATATCTTGTCTTGAAAGTCCAGGACCCTAAATATGACCGGTCGTGGTCTGTCTTTCTAGCCATTCCTTGGTGGACCCACACGGTGGGCTTGCTTTCTCAGTCCCAATTTCCCCTGAAGATGGGTTTAAAATTCAGTGGTTTTGGAAGCCATTCTGATGCGATGTTAAGGAGATCAGATGATGGGACCGACTTGGGGAGGCCCACCAGCCTTAAATTATTGTGGCGATATCCATTTCTAGGTCATTGACCTTGTCCAATAGAAAAGAGCTTTCTTTTTCTTTGGCCTCTAGTCATCCTGTGAGGTATTTTAAAGCTTCCTCCAGATCAGAAACACTCTGCTCCGCCTCCACAACATGTGACCCCTGTGTATTGACTTGCGACACTCTCTCCTCCGGCAAGACCTGGAAAGCTGACAGCCGGTTTTCAATCTCTGGCATTAGACGGTCCATTATAGCTTGGGCTATGGGTTGTCTATGCTGTTTTCACTTGCCAGCTTTGTGGGGGAATTTGCGGTTTGGGTACGTGTCAAGGGTCTGCCTTCCTTGCTATTTTTGGCCACAAATTAATCCATGGTGTAAAGAGTCACTCATGTATTCCTGTATAGATGGCAGTGACATCACTGGCGACTTCGTAATCACACATAGCATTGTAAGGCAGAGCAGCCAAGATGCTGGTAGTTGTGAGATACATAGAGTAGTATTTGTTGATTCAGCATTATGACTGGTTGGAGCAGCACTAGGGCAGAGTGTGTACCTATGTATTCCACCTTGGCTTCTGTTGCAGTGATGGTAGGCTTAAAGAAATAGAGACTTCAAAGAACTGGATGTAATAAACTTTTCACAGAAACTCTACAGTGCCTAGCATAAACGTTATACAGATTCAATGTTCTTGTCCCTTGGTACAAATCATTGGAGCAGGCACATGATAAGGGGGTTTCAGAGGTGTTAAGTGTGCTATTGTCTTATCTCCTCTAAGTTGTGAATGGTGTTATATTACATTCCCCACCTTGGGGGTAGTGGTGTTCCAGGGTCACGGTCTCTCCCAGTTTCTAGCACACTCATGTGCCAGTTCAGGGGGTTTCCCAGCCTGTCTCACTAGTGTCCCGAATTGTCTTTAATCAGAGGAGCCTCAGGGCTCATTCAGCCTTTATTTATTCCTGCACTGCTCCCTCAAGTTTCAGGAGGGGGGGGGGGGGGGGGACAAATGGCGCTTGCACAATGCTAACTCGCCTCCAATACTCACCACTGTTCACCTGGTCGTTCTGGCCTCAGATTTCCTCCCACCTTTCACACCGCCACCAGGTACCCGCAGATGGACATCCATCCAGTCCACAGCCCCTGTGCTCCTCTCAAGACCCGGTGTGTAATGTGGTCCTTGGCATTTTTGCTCTCTCCTCTGGAGTTTTATAGCTTTGTATGGCGCTGCCTGCGCCTATCGACCCCAGGGTCTCCAGAGCGCTGGGTCTGTTAGTGGAGGTCCTTGTCCGGTCCTTATCCCGGCTTTTTGATGCTCCAGTTAAGGGGATGGAGAGGGATTTTTTTCCACAGCCAGTTAGCTCTGTTAAAATGCAGCCATTTCTTGACTCCACCTCCCGGGAGGTAAATTTTAGTTTAATTAATTTTCAAAGTTGTAAAAAAAAAAAAACACATGATAGAAACTGAATAACCAGTAAGACTAGTTCTAACAACCTACCACGACAGCATAGGAGGTTGTCTCCATGCCCTAATAGGACAGGAAGCACAAAGGTTAAAAGTCCCTCCCACCTTTTCGCCAGTGACTTACAACACACCATAGCACAGATTACCTTTAGATTCCCAGGAATTATCCAAGGAACATAGGCGAGGGAAGTAGTGCTGTCGTGGAAGTCGTTCCTAGAAACCGAATTACCGGTAAGACATTCTATTTTCACTACAAAAGCATAGGAGGAATACCAACCAGTTCTCCACTACCAGGGGGACAATGGCCTGAAGAACCTTTCGGCTGAAGGCTAAATCCCTATTGGACAATAAGTCCAATCTATAGTGTCTTGTAAAGGTGTAAAGTGCAGACCATGTAGCGACCCTGCAAATCTGCTCGGTAGATTCGACAGCTCTTTCAGCCTAGGAGGCTGAGGTAGACCTTGTAGAATGAGCCTTGACCACAGAGGGGGGTGTCATATTCTGGGCTAGATATGTTTCGGATATAGCCCTTTTGATCCAATGCTACTCTTTGCCACCTTCTTTTCCTTATTTCGACCCAATGGATGAACAAAAATTCTGATCAATTCTCCATGATTTGGTTTGCTGTAGGCAGTGCAAAATCGTACGCTGAACATCGAGAGTATGGAATTCCTCTTCCTTTGCATTTGTTGGATTCTGGCAAAAGGAGGGGAGGACGATGTCCTGAGAACAGTGAAAATCAGACACTACCTTGGGCAGAAAAGATGGATCAAGATGGAGAACTATACAATCGTCTCCAATTATTAAATAAGGTTCTCTTGTAGTCAATGCCAGAATTCCATATTACTTTTGCCGTAATTATAGCGACTAAGAAGGCGGCTTTGAAAGACAGAAGCTGAATGGTACAGGAGGATAGAGGTTCAAACAGAGTTTGTGTGAGAGACCTTTGAGGACTACATTTCAATCCCATGAGGGGATAACAGACTGCTTCCTGGGACTAGTCTAAGGGCTGACACCATGAACCTTTTTATCCAACAATGGTTAGCCAAGTCCTGATCAAATAGAGCTCAAGGCAGAGACCTGAACTTTCAAGGTACTAGGCTTGAGGCCTAATTCTAACCCTTTCTGTAAGAAGTCCAATATGTGTGAAATGTTGGGGTGGATTGGATCTGATACATTAGGAATTATGTTGTCCGAAAGCCCCTGTGCGCGTAGCACAAGGACCTCAGTAACCAAGCAGCTAATTTCAGTTTTTGAGGATCCAGATGATGCAGAGGTCCCTGCGAGAGAAGGTTGGTTTCCAGTGGTAACTGAACTGGACAGTCTGCCTGAAGATCGATAAGGCAGAATCAGCTGCTTCATGGCCACATAGGAGCCACTAGGATGGTTGGTACCTGATTTTCCATAGAGTCCTCACCAGCATTGGAATTGGAGGAAACACATAGGCTAACTGGAAGTTCCACTGCAGAGTGAAGGCATCCACTCCCCTGGACTTGTCCCTGAGATTCAGAGAGAAATAGGTTTCAACCTGTGTATTTTGGCTTAAGACGAATAAGCCGATATCTGGAAGACCCCATCTTGCTACCAGCATCTGGAAGATTCCCTGGTTCAGGCTCCATTCTCCCAGCTGTATGTCCTGGCGACTAAGGAAATCTGCTTGGAGGTTGGAGGACCCTCCTATGCTGTGGAGAGAAGATATTTCTTAGCCTCCAATATCTTATGGGATGATGATTCCTCCCATTTTACTGAAGCTGAGCCATAAGAGCCCTCACAATCTGGGTCAGAATCTTCAATTTGGATCTTTCTCTTCTTAGGGGGGGATGGCCCCAGAGAAGGAGGAGGTGTAAGGGTAGCTAAGGAGGACTGAACCTCCTGCTTGACCAGGGTACGCATTTCATCTAGGAATCAGGGATGTTCAGCCCTGAACACCTTATCCGAAGACTCCTGACATAGCTTCTCCCAATGAGAGGGATTCTTCTTATTGCAGATGGCACACTTGAGAACCTTCTTAGTAGGGTTTTTGTGGGCAGACTTGACTCCCTTGGAAGAGAAATGGAGAGAAGTATAACCAAAAAGGGACCCCACTACTGCACTGTACCCAGGACCCTGGACTAGGAACCCCCCTCTTCAGACTTAGTGAGGCTGGGGCAATGCTGGGCTCTGCAGATGCAGGGCAGGAAGCAGACACCATCCATACTGTAGGGATTAGCCTTACCTGGAGGTGTCTTCCGGAAGATTTATATAGGAATAAACCCTGCCCCCAGCGCCATATAATTTTCCCTCCTCCCCATCCAAGTCCTGAGCAGGCATCTATGGGTTCAGCATGTTCTGCACACCTTTCAGGGAGCGGGAGGTTGTAAAAAGAAGAAACCGGAAGTGCATGTTGAGCACCCCGTCAGGGCTGGGAGGTACTCTGTACCGGGTCCGGTGTTCGCAAAGGGGATGTCACGGTGGCTGACCCGGTCTGTGGCCCTGGGACGTCCGTATAAAAGACAAAGGTCTTTAAAAGGGATAAAGTTTGTGTTCGTGAAGCCACCTGTGGTATTCGGTCAGGGTGACCGACGCTGCTTTAAGGTGTCCCCTGGGGTGATGTTATGGCAGCTAGATGGTATACCTTCCCACAGGTGAAGTATATCCCCAGGGCTTCCCAGTATGTAGATGGTGAATGGTGAATGGCACAGTGAAAAATGAGGACACAAGGTTGCAGTCTCTTTCCCTTTACTGAAGACTTCAGCATCCACAGTCCAGGGCACCAGACCACAGGGCAGGCAGAGTCCGGCAGGTTCAGAGGCAAGTCCAGAGTCCCCTTTGTCCAGGTGGAAATCAATAGCCTTCCCTAGCGCTGCAGTGGTGTAGTCCCTTACTGCCTATGGCTTCACATAAGGGTCTCACAGATGTAGTGTCTTTCTCTCTCTGTCCCCCCCGTATAGGATAGGACAAAACCCATATGACTGGTGACTTGGGCCTGTTTATAGGGTCTCTTAGATAACCCGGCTCTGTGGGGTGTCACCGTGCCTCCTGGGTGTAGGTGCGGACAGGTAACATGCAACTAGCTGTCCTGCCGGTCTCTGAAATAAGGCATAGAGGTCCTTACTCCCTCGGTGTTCTGCGCCTCAGAAGGAGGCAGCCTGTTCGGGGCTAGACCTCTTCTGGTATCCTCTCCTTTGCCTTCCTTCACGCTCGCTGCAATACAGTTCTGCCTTCAAAATGTCTTTCTGGGAGCTGCAGCTCTGAGGGCATGCACAGCTCCATGGACCCTCTGTCCTCCTCAGGCTGTCTGGAACTAGCTGAGCCGAGCTCAGCCAGCAACTAACTAACTCTACCTACAGATAGATAGATAGATAGATAGAGATATATATATATATATATATATATATATATATATATATATATATATATATATATATATATATATATATATATATATATATATATATATATATATATATATATATATATATATATATATATATATATATATATATATATATACACACACACATATTTCCCTAACAAAATCTGACATCCTACCAAGTTTGGGCAAGGTCTACTACTTCTCAGATGGCTCTTCGACACACTATTAAAACTATGTCTGCCGTCACAAGAAAAATTTGAGTGGAAGCTGAATGGCACTTTTTTGCCACAGCTCATGGCAAAGGTGTATGTGATGGTTTAAGAAGTCCCATGAAACATCTTGCAGCTCAGGCTAGCCTCCAAAAGACCATATTCAGACCAAATCTTAACACCAATACAACTTTTCAACTGGAGCAAGAAAAAAATTCCTAACATCTAGTTCATGTACTGAACAAACCAGAACCATGAATAAGAGGAGAATTTGTTAAAACATTGGCTAAAGGAAGCCGAATCCATTGAAGGGACTCAACATCACCACACTTTCATTCCATTGAGTGAAAAAAAAAAACATTTTTACATTCAGCAACAACAGTTAAGTCCATGAAGTTATTGAAGGTGGCACAAGATTGGCAATGGATGACATAACTGGTTATGTGACCTGTGAATATGATTGGCGCTGGTGGCAGCTAATGTACTCTCCAAAGATTGTGAAAAAGAAGAAGTAGAAGTGTCTTTTCTGCACCCTCTGGTCCATCCCAATACTTTGTGTATCCAAGAAAACAACACATTAAAAGTAAACAAAAAGACAGATATAACTCAGGCAGAGCCAAACACCGTAACAGCCAGATATACTCAACACAAAAGGAAACGAGGATTGTTAAGATTGCTGACAAGATAAAAGCTCACCCAGTAGAAGGGACAAATTGTTAATAATAATAATAATAATAATAATAATAATAAATCTTTATTTTTATATAGCGCTAACATTCTGCAGCGCTTTACAGTTTGCACACATTATCATCACTGTCCCCGATGGGGCTCACAATCTAAATTCCCTATCAGTATGTCTTTGTAATGTGGGAGGAAACCAGAGTGCCCGGAGGAAACCCATACAAACACGGGGAGAACATACAAACTCCTTGCAGATGCTATTCTTGGTAGGATTTGAACCCAGGGCTCCAGCGCTGCAAGGCTGCAGGGCCAACCACAGAGCCACCATGCTGCCCGATCTTGTTGATAAAAGCTCAGTTTACAGACTTACTATTAACTGTTGAAAATAGTTCATTTGATAGACTGAGGATTTAATTACTATACTCTAATTAAAAACTTGAAAAAGGACGTCTAGTGTCAGAAAAAAAAATTACGTATGTTTAATATTGCAACGTATGAGGAGACTATTTAGAAAATCACACTTTTTTGAAAATTTTATAATCACTTTTCAAAATAGAGCATCAAAATTTTGACTTTGACTCCACAAAAACTAAAACAATCTTGTGACATTTCAAATTAAAGCCTGTACCGTTCTAAACAAAGCGGTGCATCTCCCATCTCTATTTTCATCATAGAAGCCCAAAATTCAAACTTAAATTCTTTGAGAAATCTATTAACAAATGAATATATACGTGCAAAACTATGACCCCTAAAAAGGTGTGTTCTACATCATACTTAAAATTATGGGCATTGGAAATTAACCTCTCACTGGGCTAGTGCATTTTAGAGACCTGGTCCAGCACAAGAAAAGTCTTGGAGACAGGAATGGAAAGTTTGGATTATGGCGGAGGTCTTTGAGCATTAGAATGTCTACTTGAATCATTTTGATTGTATAAAACAGTGTCACTCTTGTAAAGTGAAGTTAATGAGGATGCAATATCAGGCAACTTTGTCTAATTATGGAGACAATCCCCTGTCGACAAAGTCAGCAGGATTTGGGCAGCACATACCAAAGTAATACAAGAATCTGTGAAACTGTAGCTTTGCAACTAAATGGGACCAAATGTTGGGACCTCTTATACAGGTCACAGTTTAAAACATTTGTAAAGTCTTACAGTGTCTTATTAGAGACCACTATAGAAACAGCACAAGTCCATACATATTAGAAAAACACTTACGTGAGACTGCTGTCTCGGGTGATAGATCCTAAAGGTGAGACCAGAACATCTTGCTTTGCAGTTAGAAACAATTCAAACACCGGACGTTCGAGAAACTGAAAGAAATAGACCTTCAGTAATCTCAATGAGAGAGGACTTGTAAAGGTCATAGAGAAAGGTTTCTCACCCGCAGGGTGCTGCATGAGGATAGATGACCTTTAAATTCCAGGAAATCTCCCAACATTTTAGGAGAGGGACAAGTGCCAGGACCCAGAACAACGGAAGATAACCGCAGAGGAGGGTTGGTCACAAAACGAGACAGTATCAGTTGGAAAACCCCATCAGGAAAGCAGTGAATGTTTACTGAAGGAAACAAAAAGGATTTATAAATTGCATACTATCCATTTGTATAAAACGGTTTGATGCCAATAATTTGTAACAGCCAGCTATTTTTGAGGCTGTACCTGACCATTTGGCAGATACACATTTCTTAACTCAAAAACCACACTGCAGAATGATATTATGGTGCAGAAATGTATTAATCGACACATATCTTTACATGTTGAATGGCTTTTTGCAGTGTTTTTTTACAATTACAGTTTTCTGTATTCTGATAACCTCTTATAGAAAAGGTATAACCAACATGTGTTCGCTAAATTCTGTAACCCATAAGTACAGAGAGAAGTGTGTTTGAGAAAGGCTATAAAAGATGATCACTTGCATTGAATACTCACGAGACTGCACTAGTAGATGTTTTAGGACAAACCTAACAATTTCCGAATACTTACTGGTATGTCCATAGTAGCAAGGATTAATTGAGTCTACAGGATCATAGCAGCAACTGTAACCTAAACACACATCACGAGATACCGTAGCATTCAGGCAAGTTATCCTCCCTTTTGGTATCATACACTCTGAAGAAGTCCACGTATCTGAAAAATTCAGAAAAGTATCAAAAGGAAAAGTCGCAAAAATGTAGACAAATGCAGACCATGAATTTAATACTACCAGGACTCTCTGTTATTGGTACCCAATCCGTATGCTTTGAAGATGTGACTTTCTGTGACAATTCCTCAGTTTGTTGTGCAGAGCGGGAAACCACATCTTTAGTGGCACCTACCACTGTGGTTCTGAAGTCTTCTGTTGGCCATGTTACAACTGTGTCTTCATGGGTTCTGTCAGTTATAATTTTGGCAGTTTTAATTGTAGTTGTCTGTAACGGTAATCTAGTTACAGTAGGGCTTTTAGATGTTCTATATGGTGTCGTCTTCCAGAGATGGCCTGTAGTAGTGAGCTTAGACATTTTTGTAGTGCGAGGTCTCTGTGTATGATTCATTCCTCTTGGACGTTTCAGTTTTGGCTTCGGGCAAATTAGATCAAGGTCTTCGGATTTTGCTTGGCCAACCAGTCTTATAAGAAGAAGCCACTCTCCTTCCTACAGGTTGAGCAGAGGACAAACATTTAGGCACTACATACTTTATGAAAAATCTTCTTGCTCACGCACGCATTTAGATATTGGTTCTGATTGAACAGCAAGATTAGTTGAGTGTTTGACTTGTACCCATAGAATATACTGTACCAGAATCCACTAGTGGCTAAATTTTGTATAGTAAACAAGAACTCAGATAAGAATCTATGCGTGACCATGGACCTGACAAGGACATGTATACGTACAATAAGTGCTAGTTGACAGTGGTTGCTGCATCCTTTATAAAGGTAACCTGTCAGGTACCCCATGCTTTACAACCCAGCAGCATTCACATATGTATTACTAAACTCCCTGCCCAACCAGCCCTGTTTAATGTTATTCAGTTAAATCAAGGTTTTAAAAAAATTATTTTAAAAGTCCGCTTTTCCTATGCCAATTAGGACTGACTAGTGGAGGGGATGTTCGTTTCACAAGCATAGTCAGCCCTCTTTTCAGGTTATCACATACTTGTGGGTGCGATAATTTGCACGAGCTGGAGTCATTGCCAGCTCCTGAAAATCTTGTGCAAATCGTGCACCCGGCTACAGAAGCGAAGTGATGCTGCCGAAATGAGCCGCACACATGAGCGAGATTTACAGAAGCTGGCGATGACTCCACCTCATGCAAATTATGTTATCACATCCTCAGGGGTATAATAACAAGCAAAGAGGGTTGACTATTCTGTGGAAACTAACACCCCATCGACTAGTCAAAGCATTAGCATAGTTACTGCATTAGTTAGCAAAGGAAAATCAATAAGCAAAAGAGTCGAGCGCACTGCTAATAACAAATGCCAATAGATACAAAACTATGAGGGTGCGGAAGCAGCAATAAACAAACTATGTAACAAAAAAGAAAAGCATTACTGCAAAAATACGCACTCCATCAAAGAATACAAACAAAATAAATAAGATAAATAGACTGATTTTATTAACAGATCAAAAAAACACACTACAAAACGATAAAAACACAATTAAAAACAAGTAGACAACATCACAACAACACAGGTGATAAAGACCATACCTAGATGTAATAAGGCGACTAAACACAGACCAATTGGCTCATGGGGTATATGCGCTAGTAATGCCTAGAAAAAATAAATCAAAAAATCGTGCCATATAGGTCCCTAAAGAACCAATCAAAAAAAAAAAAAAAAAAAAAAAGGCACAAGGATTTAATCTATAACAATAAAAATAGGCAAGATATGAGCCAAAGAAAGGGCTGAGAATCCACCAATATACAATAATATCACTAGATATTTAAAGCATAAATAGGAGGAAACCCCCCATAGTAATACAACCTGGTGGTACGATGTCCCCACGCGTATCGCCTGGCAGACCAGGCTTCGTCAGGTAAGGTGCCAGTTGAGCTGTCTATCAGCCTTAAATACTATTAACAGATTAACCTAATCCAGTTCCGGTGTGGGCCGGCGACATGAGGTAGGAGGACCATAAACAACTGGGAAACAAGTTGCAGGAGAGGTAAGGGTACCGTCACACAGTGAAATTTTGATCGCTACGACGGCACGATTCGTGACGTTCGAGCGATATATCTGTGACGTTCGAGCGATATCGCAATGTCTGACACGCTCCTGCGATCAGGGACCCCGCTGAGAATCGTACGTCGTAGCAGATCGTTTGAAACTTTCTTTCGTCGTCTAGTGTCCCGCTGTGGCGGCATGATTGCATGGTGTAACATATATCGTATACGATGTGCGCATAGTAACCAACGGCTTCTACATCGCACATACGTCATGAAATTATCGCTCCAGCGTCGTAGATTGCAAAGTGTGACAGCAGTCTACGACGCTGGAGCGATATTGTTACGACGCTGGAGCGTCACGGATCGTACCGTCGTAGCGATGAAAATTGCACTGTGTGACGGTACCCTAAGGATAGAGCGCCAACACCCAACATCAGCAGGCGTGCAATTAGCAGGTAAACATAAGCACATAGGAAACAAGCCGCAGAAATGACTCACATAGAGCGCCACAGCGCATAACGTCAGCAAGCGTCCAAGAGATGGTAACCAAGGCGCATGGCGCCTGCGCCGATGAATAGCGACCCAGAATAGACCACACATGCGCAAAGACCACAAAGGAATAGCAGATATGGCAACATGCCATATACTAGAATAGGGACGTGAGGACTAATGCATCCGTGGCAACGATGTATATATAAGTGCCAGTATACAAAAAGGGGCTCATAATAAAACCCACCCTCACAAAGAGGAGGGGAAAAAAGGCATGTGGGCTACGAAGCAATATATATATATATATATATATATATATATATGTGGGCTGCAAAAAGATTTATAAAAAAAAATAAAAAAATAAAATAAAATAAAAGGAACACAAATAACGCACATGTAGAGCCATTCAGACCCAGACATCCCCCAGGGGCAACCATAAGCACATCTCACATACATCCAAACAAATCCAAAAATGAGACAACGCATTGCAAATATAAAATATTTGTGCATGAAAATAACGCATACAGACATCAAATATTTGAGCATAGAACTGAATCCAGAATATAAGTTTATTAGAGAATAATAAAGGTGGATAAATAATACAAAAAACCGACCATATTATATGATAACACATTCAAAAATAATAGAGACAATAAGACAATATAAGGACTGAAAAGGTATATATGTAAGAAATAAATAAAAATACAACCCATGAGCCAATGAACTTTATAAAGTCTAATGAGCTCACCCCTTGAGCCAGACCTAGGTGTAGGTGGAAACCAAAATATAAGGGAAAAAATCCCTCTATAAAAGGCAAACAACTAGGAGTAAAGGCACATATCCAAATGGAACAAAAGAAATGTGTAAGCACATGATAACAATAAAGATGCCACCGACAGCGGACGTCAACCAAGCTGTAAAGAGTGACCCAATGACCACTTGTCCTAAGCGGGGAACACGGCTCCAGCCAAAATGTGCTAATCCCGAAAGCAGGAAGTCAACCGAGGAATCCAGTGAATAGCAGTTCTTCATTGAGGCCTGCAGTCACTTCCCTTATATTTTGGTTTCCACCTACACCTAGGTCTGGCTCAAGGGGTGCGCTCATTAGACTTTATAAAGTTCATTGGCTCATGGGTTGTATTTTTATTTATTTCTTACATATATACCTTTTCAGTCCTTATATTGTCTTATTGTCTCTATTATTTTTGAATGTGTTATCATATAATATGGTCGGTTTTTTGTATTATTTATCCACCTTTATTATTCTCTAATAAACTTATATTCTGGATTCAGTTCTATGCGCAAATATTTGATGTCTGTATGCGTTATTTTCATGCACAAATATTTTATATTTGCAATGCGTTGTCTCATTTTTGGATTTGTTTGGATGTATGTGAGATGTGCTTATGGTTGCCCCTGGGGGATGTCTGGGTCTGAATGGCTCTACATGTGCGTTATTTGTGTTCCTTTATTTTATTTTTTTATTTTTTTTTTAATCTTTTTGCAGCCCACATATATATATTGCTTCGTAGCCCATATGCCTTTTTTCCCCTCCTCTTTGTGAGGGTGGGTTTTATTATGAGCCCCTTTTTGTATACTGGCACTTATATATACATCGTTGCCACGGACGCATTAGTCCTCACGTCCCTATTCTAGTATATGGCATGTTGCCATATCTGCTATTCCTTTGTGGTCTTTGCGCATGTGTGGTCTATTCTGGGTCGCTATTCATCGGCGCAGGCGCCATGCGCCTTGGTTATTTTTCCTCTGTTATCCCTTTGGGGCTCTTTGCGCACGAGCGGCTCACTCCGGCTCGCTAGTCATCGGCGCAGGCGCTTTGCGCCTTGGTTACCATCTCTTGGACGCTTGCTGACGTTATGCGCTGTGGCGCTCTATGTGAGTCATTTCTGCAGCTTGTTTCCTATGTGCTTATGTTTACCTGCTAATTGCACGCCTGCTGATGTTGGGTGTTGGCGCTCTATCCTTACCTCTCCTGCAACTTGTTTCCCAGTTGTTTATGGTCCTCCTACCTCATGTCGCCGGCCCACACCGGAACTGGATTAGGTTAATCTGTTAATAGTATTTAAGGCTGATAGACAGCTCAACTGGCACCTTCCCTGACGAAGCCTGGTCTGCCAGGCGATACGCGTGGGGACATCGTACCACCAGGTTGTATTACTATGGGGGGGGTTTCCTCCTATTTATGCTTTAAATATCTAGTGATATTATTGTATATTGGTGGATTCTCAGCCCTTTCTTTGGCTCATATCTTGCCTATTTTTATTGTTATAGATTAAATCTTTGTGCCTTTTTTTTTTTTTTTGATTGGTTCTTTAGGGACCTATATGGCACGATTTTTTGATTTATTTTTTCTAGGCATTACTAGCGCATACACCCCATGAGCCAATTGGTCTGTGTTTAGTCGCCTTATTACATCTAGGTATGGTCTTTATCACCTGTGTTGTTGTGATGTTGTCTACTTGTTTTTAATTGTGTTTTTATCGTTTTGTAGTGTGTTTTTTTGATCTGTTAATAAAATCAGTCTATTTATCTTATTTATTTTGTTTGTATTCTTTGATGGAGTGCGTATTTTTGCAGTAATGCTTTTCTTTTTTGTTACATAGCAAAGGAAAATCAGACCCTATAAATACTTTTTAAAAAACATTGATTTAACTGACCATCCAGTCCGGAAGACGGGGGGGGGAAATCACAATACCTTTATTCTGCCATGAGGCAACATTTCGACATTTTTTGGTCGAAACGTCACATCATGGCAGAATACAGGTATTGTGATTTTTTTAATCACCCAGACTGGATGCTGTTCCTTTTATGTATTGGACTGTTTATCTCCAATTGGGTCTTTCGACTGGAGCGTGCATCTGAATATTGAAGTGCTGTTGGCTGCTCTTTATATACATTCAACATTATAAAGGGTTGATTAGTCAGGGAATTTAGTCATACATATGTGTGACTGCTGCTGGAATGGAGGGCATGGGGGACCTGACAGGTTCCCTTTAACCTTATTTGTGAAGTTGGATGTTATACTTTCACCCACCTTCCGAACAGCTTGGCATATTGTGTAAGAAATGTAAAATATGCTTTCTCCTTTTGGACTGCGTGTTGAGAGAACGCATTTTGACAAACAGCCATGTAGATCATAGCCCATATCAAACTCATCTGTGGAGAAAAAAAAAATGATAAAAAAAAATAAATAATCCCCAGAGACAGAAAACACGTTTCCAACATTACCATTTAGGTCCCCTAAATTAAGATCATATCCCGGCATTACCATTTATGTGGCTTAAATACAAAGTATTTTTTACCAATGCAATCTAGGCATTACATTTTCAATCAAGTGTATCCATGACAATGTCAGAGGCATCCTAAATGGAGAGACCAGCCGATATATAATCAATCTTTTAGATTGTGAGCCCTCTCTCCTCCTGTACCAGTCATGACTTGTATCGTTTAAGGCTATGTTCACACGTTCCTGATTTCCCTCCTTTTTTTTTTCAGGACTAAAAACCGCAGCTCTTTGCAGAAAACGCAGGTCCTTTTTTTGGTGCTTTTTTTATGCAGTTTTCTATGCAGAGAGTGTGTGTTTTCTAGGAAGTTTTTTAGGTTAAAATGTCTGAAAATACCCTAACCCTACCCCTACCCCTATTCTAACCTTAGTGAAAAAAAAAAAAAAAAATTCTTAATTTTTTTATTGTCCCTACCTATGGGGGTGACAAAGGGGGGGGGGGGGGGGGTCATTTACTATTTTTTTTATTTTGATCACTGAGATATAACCTATCTCAGTGATCAAAATGCACTTTGTAACGAATCTGCCGGCCGATTCGGCGGGCGCACTGCGCATGCGCCCACCATTTTGCAAAATGGCGGCGCCCAGGGAGAAGACGGCCGGACGGACACCGGGAGGCCGGGTAAGTATAAGGGGGGGAGATGAGGGCACAGGGGGGGGGTGGCATCAGAGCATAGGGGGGTGGCATCGGAGCATGGGGGGTGGGATTGGGGCACGGGGGGTGCAGCCACACTGCAGCGGTTCTGCACCACAAACCGCAGAAAACCCGCAGATATTTTTTTCATCTGCGGGTTTTACTGCGGGTTTGACCTCACAATGGAGGTCTATGGGTGCAGAACCGCTGCAGTTCCGCAAAAAGAAGTGACATGGTACTTCTTTTTTACCGCGGCTATTCAGCGCGGCTTTTTTCGCGATTTTCCGCAATGTGGGCACAGCAGTTCCTGTTTTCCATAGGGTACATTGTAATGTACCCTGAATGGAAAACAGCTGCGGACCCGCAGCGGGAAAATCACGGCGATTCCGCATGAAAAAAAAAGGATGGTGTGAACATGGCCTTAGATTTTGTACTATTTTATTATGTATACCCCTTTTCACATGTAAAGTGCCATGGAATGAATGGCGCTATAATAATAAATAATGTGTCCCAACATTGCCATCCTAAAAAGGGTTCTCCATGCATATAAAAAAAAAATAAAAGCCTCTAATAATAAATGAAAGTGTCACCACTTACAAGTCTCCTTCCATTCTACTATAGACTTTTCTTTGTTCTACCAGTCCATTTTCCCAGATCCAGCTACGATGTGTCAGCACATGACCTCTACTGCGCATCATGGCCTGCAGTTATGACCTCTGATAACAGCACATTACTGCTGGAGCCTCAAACAGATTATTAGAGACCAGAGAGGCGTTGACGGGGAGCAGAAGGGTAGTGGTATGCACCATTACTCATTTTAGAAAATTGTCAGCAGTTTGTACAAAAATGATGCTATTGGGCAACTTTAAGGGAGGAGCGGTCCTTGTACAGTCTTCCAGCAAACTGCTGCTGCGTCTGTACAAGATTCTCATTCACCCTCACTCTAATGGAGAATAAAGATGATCACCCATTTGGAATTAATATCCTCCATCTCGACTAAGTGCAAGAAACAAGTATACTGTAGGCCTTTATCATTGATTAATCTGCAAAACCCAAGAGAGAGTCTTGTTTGGCCATCACGTTACTATAATGTTAAACGAAAAAAAAAGTGGTTTTGTACCATGTTAGCCAGTAGAAAAATATATAGAGTGCTCAGTCTGAGAGACAAAATAGGAATCTTGTGGGTATCACACCCACAAGATTCCTATTTTGTCTCAAACTGAGAGCACTCTATATGTACACACACTATAATATATACTATAATGTTAGAAACACAAATGCAGTTGTAGTTATGCAAGAAGTTTTTTTTTGAGCCAGCCCCAGAAAGGGATCTAGAAAGTAGAAAGAAAATTGGGATACCGCTTTTGCATACACTCCTGTAAGAGCCCCCACAATTCTGGCCAGAGGATACTTGCATATGTGCAGCTTTATGGCATTTAAAATATATTTATTTATATAGCACCATTGATTCCATGGAGCTGCACATGAGAAGGGGTTACATACAAATTAGAGATATCACTTGCAGTAAGCAAGTAAACAATTACAGACTGATAGAGGGGTGACGACCCTGCCCTTGCGGGTTTACATTCTACAGGATGGTGGGGATGGAGACAATAGGTTGAGGGTTGTAGGAGCATCGGTGTTGGTGAGGCGGTAGCTTCAGTAGTGGTGAGGAGGCAGCGGGGTTAGGGCAAGCTGTAGGCTTTCCTGAAGAGGTGGGTTTTCATGTTCCATCTGAATGATCTGAATATGGTTGATAGTCGAATGTGTTGGGGCAAAGAATTCCAGAGGATGGGGGACATTCTGGAGAAGTCTTGGAAGCGGTTGGGTGAGGAGCGGATAAGTGTGGAGGAGAGAAGGAGGTCTTGGGAGGACTGGAGATTATATGAGGGAAGATATCGGGAGATTAGTTCAGAGATATATGGAGGAGACAGGTTATGGATGGCTTTGTAGGTCAGTATTAGTAATTCGAACTGGATACGCTGAGGGAATGGGGGCCAGTGAAGAGATTTGCAGAGAGGGGAAGCGAAGGAGTAGCAAGGAGAGAAATGAATTAGTCGGGCAGCAGAGTTAAGGATGGACTGGAGAGGTGCAAGGGTGTTAGCAGGGATGCCAAAGAAAAGGATGTTGCAGTAGTCAAGGCGGGAGATGATGGTGGCATGCACAAGCATTTTAGTAGATTGACTGTTGAGGAAAGGACAGATTCTAGAGATATTTTTTGAGTTAGAGGCAACAGGAAGTGGAAAGAGCTTGGATGTGCGGTTTGAAGGACAGGGCCGAGTCAAAGGTTACTCCGAGGCAGCGGACTTCTGGTACGGGGGAAAGCGTGATGTCGTTAATTGCGATAGATAGGTCAGGTATGGAAGATCTATGAGATGGAGGAAAGATGAGCAGTTCAGGATTTGTCCACATTGAGGAAGTGAGAGAAGAAAAATTGTATGCATATTGTATTTGTTTAACAGAATATACACAGTGTTTATGCAAAACACACAACTTAAAAAATAAAAAAGGTGCTCACCACACACGTGACGGGATGGAATAAGCGGGTGCTGTCATGGGGTCTGAGAAATACCGTTATCGGTAAGTAACTATGACTTTCTCAGTCCCCCATGACAGCACCATGGAGAGAATTACAGAGACTATAAGCTTAGGGAGGGACCACGGCCTGAAGAACCCTTCTCCCAAAGGTCAAGTCAGACAGAGGCTAGATATAATCTATAGTGTTTGAAGAAGGTTGACGGTAATGACAGGTGGCCGCTTTATAGATTTGTTCTATTGATACCTCTGACCTCTCAGCCCATGAGGTTGTTATGGCCCTTGTGGAATGGGCCTTTAAGCCATTCAGGACGGTATTCCCCATGGATGAATATGCCAAGGCTATTGCATCCCTTATCTACCTTGCCAAGGTACCCTTGGACGCTTTGAATCCCTTTCTGGGTCCCTGGAAGCAGACAAACCAAACCTTCCTTCCTATACCTCTGGTAGATTCTAGGTATTGAACCACACATCTTTTAACATCTAAGGTGTGGAACTTTTTCCTTTCTCTTATTTTTTGGATCTGGACAAAAAGATGGAAGGGATACCTCTTGACTTGAGATCTGTGGAATTTAGATGCCACCTTGGGTAAATAGGCTGGGTCGGGTTTAAGGGTACCGTCACACAGTGGCACTTTGGTCGCTAGGACGGCACGATCCGTGACGTTCCAGCGATATATTTACGATCTCGCTGTGTGACACGCTACTGCGATCAGGGACCCCGCTGAGAATCGTACGTCGTAGCAGATCGTTTGAAACTTTATTTTGTCGCTGGATCTCCTGCTGACATCGCTGAATCGGCGTGTGTGACGCCGATTCAGCGATGTCTTCACTGGTAACCAGGGTAAACGTAAAAAAAAAAAAAAAAAAAACACACTACATACTTACATTCCCGGTGTCTGGTCATGTCCCTCGCCTTCAGCTTCCCGCACTGACTGGTGAGCGCTGGCCAGCCGTAAAGTACAGCGGTGACGTCACCGCTGTGCTTTCCGGCTGGCGCTCACTGACAGTGCAGAGAAGCACAGCGCCGGGGGACAGACACGGAATGTAAGTATGTAGTGTTTTTTTTTTTTATGTTTACGCTGGTAACCAGGGTAAACATCGGGTTACTAAGCGCGGCCCTGCGCTTAGTAACCCGATGTTTACCCTGGTTACCAGGGGACTTCGGGATCATTGGTCGCTGGAGAGCTGTCTGTATGACAGCTCTCCAGCGACCAAACAGCGACGCTGCAGCGATCGACATCGTTGTCGTATCGCTGCAGCGTCGTTTTAGTGTGACGGTACCCTAAGGATGACTATCATCTAAGATCTTTGCGGATAGGGCTTGAATGTCGCTTACTCTGCGTGCAGATGTTGTTATTGCAACACCCCAGGTAACCGGTGGTTGCAGTGATGTTGCTTTTCTTTTGGGTAGGGTGATATCACGCTTGGAGGCAAGGGAGATTCTGTCTATCAGGTAAGGCACTCACATTCCACACATCTGAATCTAGGCCAGGAGGGGGAGCTCAGGCACATATTCAGGTGGCTTCCCTTAGCTACAAGCTTCCTGGTCTGAAGGAAGAGTTAGAGCAGTCTGAGGGAGACCGTGGAGGGAGGCTGTCTCCAGGAGAGCAGGAGGACGTCTGGAGCAGACGTAGGGGCCGAGCAGCCACGAGGGAGCTGCTACCCCTGGATAGAGTGAGAGGCAGAAAGAGTTGAATTGTGGAGGAGCCGAGAGGGAAGAAGCACAGTGTAGGAAAGGGCTCAGGAGGGGAACAGCGGAAGGACACCCTCAGAGCCAGAGCACAGAAGCCGGGTACCGGGAGCCCGAGGCAGTGTTGTTCTCCAGAATGCGCAACAGAACCGGAGGGCATATTACTATATGTCAATTGCCTGTAACAAGTCTGAGGTGAAGCAGTAACCTTAAGAGCCGGGTCATCTAAGAGATCCTATAAACAGGCTCAAACTGCCTATCGTACAGACATCTGTCTTAGGACAGGAGAGAGGGGACCCTGTCAGCAAGCTATAAGCCACAGAGACCTGACTTTCTGTATAACTTCCGGAATTCGGATAATCGGGGGAAAAGGCATATGTTAGGTTGTGAGTCCACGGAATTAAGAAAGCATCTTGCACCCAAGGATTCCCCTTGGGGTTTAGGGAGTAGAATGCCCTTATTGTGTTTTTGAAATTTGCGAACAAATCTATTGCAGGAGTTACCCATATTTTTGTAATTTGGTTGAAAACGGACTGATTTAGAGTCCACTCTCCCTGTTTCAGTTGAGCATGGCTCAGATAATCTGCTTTCTGATTCTTTGATCCTTTGATATGTAGTGCAGAGAGTTACAATAGGTTTGAGACCTGGTTTCCCCCCTCATGGCTTATATATGCCACTGTTACTTGGTTGTCTGAAAATATACAGACATGATGTCCGCGTATGTAAGGCAGAAAAAAAAAAAAAAAAGCTTAACCCACAGTCCAAAGCTCTTTCTGGTTTGAGGAGGCTGTTAGTTCCGGACTTCCCCAATCCCCCTGAGCAACCTTGTTCCCTATGTGAGCTCCCCAACCCATGGGACTTGCATCGGTGGGATACTTTTGTCACCCAGGGGATCCCCTGGATAGGTTGTTGCATTTTCCCCACCAGAGTAGGGAATGAGTAGAGGAGGAATTTAGAGTTATGTGGCCCTCTAGATTTTTTTAGTATCGATTGCTTTTCTAGTATATCCCATTGAAGCTCTCGTGTGCAATTGTGCCCAGTGTACTGCTGGTGGGCATGATGAAAGGGAGTCCAATAGCAGCATTGCTTTCCTTAATGTCATGGAGGGATTGTGTAGAGTTCTTGCTACCATGCCCATAATGTGCTTTTTTTTGCAGACTGGAAGCTGGCACTCTTGGATGTGAGAGTCCAATGTTAGCCCTAAAAATTCTTGGATCCTGCAGGGCTCTAACCTTGACTTTTTTTTAGGTTTATAAGCCAGCCCAAGTTTGTCAAGATACTTATTACTCTGTCCTTCTGCTTTCTGCAGTTTTGGGCCAAGTCGCTTGCTATGAGAAAATCATTTAAAGGGACTCTGTCACCTGAATTTGGAGGGAACAATCTTCAGCCATAGGGGCGGGGTTTTCGGGTGTTTGATTCACCCTTTCCTTACCCGCTGGCTGCAATATTGGATTGAAGTTCAATCTCTGTCCTCCGTAGTACATGCCTGCACAAGGCAATCTTGCCTTGCACAGGCGTGTACTATGGAGGACAGAGAATGAGCTTCAATCCAATATTGCAGCCAGCATGCAGCCAGCGGGTAAGGAAAGGGTGAATCAAACACCCGAAAACCCCACCCCTATGGCTGAAGATTGTTCACTCCAAATTCAGGTGACAGAGTCCCTTTAAGTAAGGGATTATTAATATGTTCTGCTCCCTTAGATGAGACATCATTTCTGCCACCATCTTTGTAAACACCCGGGGAGCTATCGATATCCCAAAGGGGAGCGCTTTGTACTGGAATTCTCATATTTGTCCATTTATGGAGACTGCTAGCCTGAGAAATTCTTCGGAATTGTTTGTGGATAGGAACGTGGTAATATGCATCGCTGAGTACAGGCAAGAAAAAAAGAAGGCACTCACCAATCTAAAAGTTGGCAATCTTTATTCAATCTTCATATAAAAACTTCATGGCCGGGGAAGTGAGTAAAGGAGCTCATGTGAGCAGAAGCAAACGACAGCCGTTTCGCGCTGTGCTTGCGCTTCTACGGGTCAGCATGTGTGAAGGCATGGAAGGGAAAGGAAATACCAGCCACAATACACTCCTCCCCCCGTCCAGCCCCTCCCACACCACCAGAAATACAAAACATTAAAATATGCACAATTAAAAACAAAATCATTACACATCATCCCGAGCGTCCATAACAACAGAGAAACATCAATACTCCACTCCTGCCTAATTCACAAAAAACAAACAAAAAAAAAACAACTTTCTTTTCTCTGTGACCAGGCAGGAGAGAGATTTATTCATTCACATTTAAGTACCTGTATGCGCTCAAATACTACACCAACCACCTGCGCACACACAATGGTCATATGTTAAACAGCAACAGCCGGACACTAGCTGTTTTACTTACTGCTGGAACACCGCCATATCTACCCTATCATTGAAACCTAGTTGGCCCATTGCGCCAGTGCCCAAGGAGGAAATCTGGATAATCTGTTGCTGAAAAGGGAAGCTAGGTGGATCATGCGCACTGTCATCCATGAATCCATGAGTTGTTTGATATTTTTCCCAGGCTGGAAGGAACAAAGCTAGTCCCCCCCCCCCCCCACCCTGGGGAGAATGTCACTTAGAGGGTTTTTTGTTTCAAGAAGAGTTACCAAAAAGGAACCCCCTGTCCTCGTTCTTTCATCCTATTTTGCACTCCGGGGGAGGGGGGGAGGGGGGTCTTCTGTGGAAGAATTTTCGGTCCCAGGTTCGGTAACCCCTTTTTCTTATCTCCCGCTTTCTGGAGTACATCTTCCAGAGTGTCACCACACAAGAATTTTCCCTTGCAGGGAATGGAACATAATTTAAGTTTTGTTTGAAGATCCCCTGGCCAGCTTTTAAGCCACAGGGTTCTCCTAGGCGGAATTAGAGAGGGCTGCGGACTTAGATGTTAAGCGGACAGGATCCGCTAAAAAAGCTGCTGCATCCCTTATTACAGGAGGAGATTCTAATATTTTGTTTCTGGGTACGTCATCTTTAATCTGTTTCTCCAACTGGTCTACCCAGAGGAGTAGCTAGGGTTTTGGTTCAGGGGTAGGGGGGGGGGGGGGGGGGGGCGAAACTTCTGAGTGGGCCCCTAACCAGGTAACCTTGATTACAACTCTGACGCACCCCAATAGTGGAGGAGAAGCTCAGCAGATGACTGATGTTACTGAAGATCATCTCTATATAAAGACCATGGATATTACCGCCATATGGTCAGTGGTAGATACCAGTCCTACAGAACATATAAGAGATCACAGCAGAGTTACAGATAATGTCTTACCACTGACGTTCTTTCTGATGGAATCGTTCATTTTCTCCATCTTTTCCCATCTGGCCCAGACCGGCATGACAACTTCTTCCAGCCAAGACTCACCTGCAGAGAATACAACAAAGACATTTCACTTCTCATATTCCAGCCCCATGACCATCTATTCCCAACCTGCACAAACATCTCATCCTGCCGATGACCCCGGTCTGAGCCGCTGCTTCCATATGTGTCCCCATTACTGCCCCTGATACCCCAATACTGAGCCGCTGCTGCCATATGTGTCCCTATTACTGCCCCTGCTTTGTGGTTCTCTGTGCCCTCTAAATTCTAAAGCAACCCTCTACAATATAGTAATTCAGGGTGCAAGTGCCCTAGAAAACAGTGCCCATATTTTGCCCCCTAGAAAGCAATAATGCCCATTTGATAGCCACAGTAACCCGAGTTCCCCTATAACAATAAGTGCCCACTTTACATTTAATAATGTCCCAAGTCTCCCCCTGTACAGCTCCCCTATACACAGCATGATGCTCTCTTATACACAATATAATGCCCCCTCACTGTATAGTACCACCCACACAGTATAATGGCCCCTTGGTGGCCCCAAACTGTTTGATGGCTCCAACACCAAGATGACTCCCTCAGTAATCTCCACACTGTATGATGGCCCCCTAGATAGCCTCCATATACAGTAGCATAATGCACCAAATAGTCCACAATATAGTATAATGCACTCCCCATAGGCAGACTATAGCATAAGGCAGCCCCCATAGGCATTACCTGTAATAAGGCAACACCCCCATATAGGCAGACACTGCAATAAGGCAGCACCCCCATAGGCAGACCCTGTAATAAAGCGGCAGACCCTGTAATAAGGCAGCACCCCATAGACAGACCCTGTAATAAGGAGGCAGATCCCCAAAGCTAGACCCTGTAATAAGGACCCCCCCTACAGACCCTGTAATAAGGCGGCAGATCCCCATATTCAGACCCTGTAATAAGGCAGCAGATCCCCAAAGCTAGACCCTGTAATAAGGACCCCCCATAGACAGACCCTGTAATAAGGTGGCAGATACCCATATTCAGACCCTGTAATAAGGAACCCCCCCATAGACAGACCCTGTAATAAGGCGGCAGCACCCATTAAAAAAAAAAAAAAAAATATTCGCCTCTATTCATCCTGGTTCCTGTGCTACTCCCGCTGATCTCCTGATTCTCCCTGCTCTGCACCAGAATGTAACTGCATCGGCGCTCTGCGTGCGCCGATATACTTACAGTAGCGTAGCTCCAGGTGGGCCCCATCAGAGTCCTGGGCCCAGGGCACCCGTACCCTCTGCCCCCTAGTAGCATAGCGTAGGGGGATCTCGAAGCAGGTCGCTGCTACAGCTAGTCTCAAATTACCCCCTGCTGATTCCCAAGCTTCTTTAAGAAAGGTGTCCATGTAAGAGGGTGGTGCTGTTATGGACAATAAGAAACACGCTGTCACTTTAAGAGGCTGCATCCCCTTGTCTGGTGTGATGGTATGTTCTGCTGTTCTCCCCTGCTCTTAGGTTTGCTATGAACTGGTCGGGGCTGTGTGCAGGGGTGGAGCTGAAGCAGCGTGTGGAGGGAAAGTTTCAGAGGGAACTGAGAGAACTTTGTGCTGTTCTGTCTGCAAGGAAGAGTCGTTGGCTGCAAGAAAGATTACACAGCTTGAGACGAACTGCGTTTGCTAAATAGACTTTCCCGGTTACAGCAAAGGGTGGGTGTTCTGTGCTGGTTTGTGAAGCCACGAAGATACTGAGAAGGGGACTTACGGTTTCCAGGAGCAAAGAGAAGACCACGCTTTGCAGAGCTGACAGGAATCCGTGCGCACCACCGTTTTGGACTTCGGGGGCCCCCTGGGACTTGACCTGTGTCCCCAACATCACCATGAGTTTGTTCCTGTTTGGTGCACCTGTTAGGGCCTAGTGCAGGCTTCAGTAGTTAGAGCACGGTAGCCGTGTGGCTTGCATAGTAAAGGCCAGGGAGTTTATATGCAGAGTAGCATCAATATATGTTTTATTGTGTAAAGTTGCTTGTGAGACAGATTCTGAGTTTGTAATTGTTGAAGCACTGTGCTATTTTACAGACAAGATAACTCATGTGCATTAACTTTTGCTATTGTAAACTCCTGTTTGCACCTTCCTTGTCCCTTCCATTCCCTGTCTCCCAATAAATCTATCCTTTGTTGTTTGCACCTCATCTTGTGTACAGTAGCCTTCCTGCACCGTGGTGGTCCCCCGGCCATCGCTTCATCTGCCTTTTTATCTAAGGGTCTAAGGGATCTTTAAGTGTACCCATATCCTCAAAGGGGAGGGCGAATTTTTGAGGCTTTGGCTACGGCAACATCCAGTTTAGGAGCTTTGTCCCAGGATGTGGACTCTTCCTCTTTGAAAGGATATTTCCTTTTAAGAGAAGGTACTGAGGAGTTTCTTCTGTCTGTTTTTTCCCCATTCCTTCTTTATTAGGGTTTGGACATTCAGGTTTAAAGGAAAAGCTCTCCGTTTTTTCTGTCCCAATCCCCCAAACATTATATCCTGCGCAGTTCTATCAGGACGAGGGTCTTCTACTCCCATAGTAGATCTCACAGCTTTCACTAGGGTATCTACTTCATCTAAGGGAAAGCAGTGGCGACCTGATTCTTCATCTGAGGAAGAGGAGGAGAAATCGGATCTATCCGAGTCAGCGTCTTCCAAGGTACAACGGTCAGATTGAGAGTATACCGCTTCCTTTTTTTTCCCCTTTACTAAGGGATGCAAAGGCACTTTGAACTTCTGATCTGATTACAAAGTTTAGTTCAGAGGCAAAATCTTCACATAACTGTTGGATACAGGAGTTACAAAGCTTTTTGTTCCAGGATACCGGCAAAGCTTTGTTACAAGTAGGACAGCACCTATTTTTCATTTTCCCGCTCTCTTTTCCTAGTAATTGAAGAGAAGGAACCCCATTAGAATAGAGAACTTTCTCGAAGATCACTTACCATTCAGATGCGGATGCAGGTACCGGTTCTGGAGGGGAGATAGGATGTTGTGGAGGAAGATCCAGGGATGGCGGCTTGCTCAGTGTAGCAGATCTGCTGTGCTGTGTAGAGTGGCTGCGGGACCCACTTCTGTCTTTGTCTTTAGGAAGCTCCAATTGCTATTTGTGGTGGCACTGGTGCTGCTGCCTAGGCTGCGGTTCCAGGTCTTGATGGTTGTCGCTGTCCTCCATGGTTTATAGGGGACTGTGTGCACTCTACCCCTTTTTAAATCTGCTACCACCTCCAGCATTTCCGGCCGCCCCCCCCCCTTCTGCGCCGCAACAGAAGGGGAGCGTTCTTACTGCGCATGCGCGCGCCTCAGGGACCCGGAAGCTCAGTTTTACTTCCGAAGCGGTGGCCATCTTTGTACACCTCTCAGAGTGAAAGAGTCCCGGAGTCCCGAGAGCCCCCATCTCCCTATTGTAGCGGTGGCAGTGCTCCCCCCGCTCACCCTGAAGAACCCATCGGTTCCAGCGGTGGCGGCCTCGAACACCAGACCAGCCGCGGCAGGAGCCTCCTCGCTGCCGGATTTCGACTGGCTAGCCCCGATCCCATATCGTCATCTGACACAATCTTCAAGCAGGTACCGCACTGAAGTTTCCCAGTTAGGGACAGGAAACCAACTGATGTGAGAAAGGTACCGCCCTTTTATCTGTAGGTTTCCTGTCTCTGAAGGGCAGATCCCCTCTCTCCGTGGTGCGGTCATGGGAGACTGAGAAAAATAAAGGGAACAATTAAACAATGGAATATAACTCGAAGTAAATCAAACTTCTGTGAAATCAAACTGTCCACTTAGGAAGCAACGCTGATTGACAATTTCACATACTTTTGTGGAAATGGAAGAGCCAACAGGTGGAAATTATTGCCAATTATCAAGACACTCAATAAAAGGAGTGGTTCTGCAGGTGGGGACCACAGACCACATCTCAATACCAATGCTTTCTGGCTGATGTTTTGGTCACTTTTGAATGTTGGTTGTGCTTTTACACTCGTGGTAGCAGGAGACGGACTCTACAACCCACACAAGTGGCTCAGGTAGTGCAGCTCATCCAGGATGGCACATCAATGTGAGCTGTGGCAAGAAGGTTTGCCGTGTCTGTCAGCGTAGTGTCCAGAGGCTGGAGGTGCTACCAGGAGACAGGCCAGTACACCAGGAGATGTGGAGGGGGCCATAGAAGGGCAACAACCCAGCAGCAGGACTGCTACCTCAGCCTTTGTGCAAGGAAGAACAGGAGAAGCACTGCCAGAGCACTGCAAAATGACCTCCAGCAGGCCACAAATGTGCATGTGTCTGCACAAACGGTCAGAAACCGACTTCATGAGAATGGTCTGAGTGCCCAACATCCAAAGATAGGGGTTGTGCTCACAGCCCAACACTGCAGGACGCTTGGCATTTGCCACAGAACACCAGGATTGGCAAATTCACCACTGGCGCCCTGTGCTCTTCACAGATGGAAAGTGATATGCTGCCTGCAACATCCTTCAGCATGACCGGTTTGGCAGTGGGTCAGTAATGGTGTAGGGTGGCATTTCTTTGAAGGTCCGCACAGCCCTCCATGTGCTCGCCAGAGGTAGCCTGACTGCCATTAGGTACCGAGATGAGATCCTCAGACCCCATGCTGGTGCTGTTGGCCCTGGGTTCCTCCTAATGCAGGACAATGCCAGACCTCATGTGGCTGGAGTGTGTTAGCAGTTCCTGCAAGATGAACGGATTGAAGCTATGGACTGGCCCACCCATTCCCCAGACCTGAATCTGATTGAACAAATCTGGGACATCATGTGTCTCGCACCATCCACCAACGAAACATTGTACCACAGACTGTCCAGGAGTTGGCGGATGCTTTAGTTCAGGTTTGGGAGGAGATCATCTGGCGCCTCATCAGGAGCATGCTTAGGCATTGTAGGGAGGTCATACAGGCACGTGGAGGCCACACACTACTGAGCTATACTAAAAGAAAAAAAGGTAGGCCTTATAAATGGGAATCACCACCAAGTCAATACCAAATCACAGCTTTATTGAACAAAATGTACATGCAAAAGGCAAAACACACTTAAAAACATTTAAAACAAGGGGATATAGGATAACCCCCTACTCACAAAAGCCCAAAATAAGGCCAAAAAAACCCGCACAGACCCAAACAAGGATCTTCCAGAGCGGGGACGTTAACGCGACCACTAAACGCGACACCTAAAAAGACATTGCGTTAGCGCAATCTACTAGCGCTAAATGGATTGCCCTAACGCAATGTGAACCTAGCCTTAGGGAAAAATAATAAAATAAAAAAAAAAATGTATTTATTTCCATTTTCCCGTTAAGGCTAGGGTTAGGGCTAGGGTTAGGGCTAGGGTTAGGGCTAGGGCTAGGGTTAGGGCTAGGGTTAGGGCTAGGGTTAGGGCTAGGATTACATTTACGGTTGGGATTAGAATTAGGGGTGTGTCAGGGTTAGGTGTGTGGTTAGGGTTACCGTTGGGATTAGGGTTAGGGGTGCGTTTGGATTAGGGTTTCAGGTAGAATTGGGGAGTTTCTACTGTTCAGGCACATCAGGGGCTCTCCAAACGCGACATGGCGTCCGATCTCAATTCCAGCCAATTCTGCATTGAAAAAGTAAAACCGTGCTCCTTCACTTCAGAGCTCTCCCGTGCGCTCAAACAGGGATTTACCCCAACATATGGGGTATCAGCGTACTCGAGACAAATTGGACAACTTTTTGGGTCCAAGTTCTCTAGTTATTCTTGGGAAACTAAAAATCATTTTTGTGGGAAAAAAAAAGGATTTTTTATTTTCACGGCTCTGCGTTGTAAACTGTAGTGAAACACTTGGGGGTTCAAAGTTTTCACAACACATCTAGATAAGTTCCTTGGGAGGTCTAGTTTCCAATATGAGGTCACTTGTGGGGGGTTTGTACTGTTTGGGTACATCAGGGGCTCTGCAAATGCAACGTGACGCCTGCAGACCAATCCATCTAAGTCTGCATTCCAAATGGCGCTCCTTCCCTTCCGAGCTCTGCCATGCGCCCAAACAGTGGTTCCCCCCCACATATTGGGTATCAGCGTACTCAGGACAAATTGGACAACAACTTTTGGGGTCCAATTTATTCTGTTACCCTTGTGAAAATACAAAACTGGGGGTTAAAAAATACATTTTTGCAAAAAAAAAAAATTATTTTCACGGCTCTGCGTTATAAACTGTAGTGAAACACTTGGGGGTTCAAAGCTCTCAAAACACATCTAGATAAGTTCCTTAGGGGGTCTAGTTTCCAAAATGGTGTCACTTGTGGGGGGTTTTAATGTTTAGGCACATCAGGGGCTCTCCAAACCAACATGGCGTCCCATCTTAATTCCAGTCAATTTTGTATTGAAAAGTCAAATGGCGCTCCTTCCCTTCCGAGCTCTGCTATGCGCCCAAAAAGTGGTTTACCCCCACATATAGGGTATCGTCGCACTCAGGACAAATTGCACAACAACTTTTGTGGTCTAATTTCTTCTTACCCTTGGGAAAATAAAAAATTGGGGGCAAAAAGATCATTTTTGTGAAAAAATATGATTTTTTTATTTTTACGGCTCTGCATTATAAACTTCTGTGAAGCACTTGTTGGGTCAAAGTGCTCACCACACATCTAGATAAGTTCCTTAAGGGGTCTACTTTCCAAAATGGTGTCAATTGTGGGGGTTTCAATGTTTAGGCACATCAGGGGCTCTCCAAACGCAACATGGCATCCCATCTCAATTCCAGTCAATTTTGCATTGAAAAGTAAAATGGCGCTCCTTCCCTTCCGAGCTCTGCCATGCGCCCAAACAGTAGTTTACCCCCACATATGGGGTATCAGCGTACTCCGGACAGATTGTACAACAACTTTTGGCATCCATTTTATCCTATTACCCTTGGTAAAATAAAACAAATTGGAGCTGAAATAAATTTTGTGTGAAAAAAAGTTAAATATTCATTTTTATTTAAACATTCCCAAAATTCCTGTGAAACCCCTGAAGGGTTAAACTTCTTGAATATGGTTTTGAGCACCTTGAGGGGTGCAGTTTTTAGAATGGTGTCATACTTGGGTATTTTCTATCATATAGACCCCTCAAAATGACTTCAAATGAGATGTGGTCCCTAAAAAAAAAAAAAATGGTGTTGTAAAAATGAGAAATTGCTGGTCAACTTTTAACCCTTATAACACCCTAACAAAAAAAAATTTTGGTTCCAAAATTGTGCGGATGTAAAGTAGACATGTGGGAAATGTTACTTATTAAGTATTTTGCATGACATATCTCTGTGATTTAAGGGCATAAAAATTCAAAGTTGGAAAATTGCGAAATTTTCAAAATTTTCGCCAAATTTCCATTTTTTTCACAAATAAACGCACGTTATATCGAATAAATTTTACCACTACCACGAAGTACAATATGTCATGAGAAAACAATGTCAGAATCGCCAAGATCTGTTAAAGCGTTCCAGAGTTATAACCTCATAAAGGGACAGTGGTCAGAATTGTAAAAATTGGCCCGGTCATTAACGTGCAAACCACCCTCGGGGCTTAAGGGGTTAAAAAGGTCCTCTGGGGTTATGTTGCTGCAGCAAGATCGGTGACGCTTCCCACAGGTTAAGAAGGGTCCCCAGGGCTCCCAAGGTGTATGGCAAGGATGGTGTATGCCAGCAAATAAGTGGAGGACACAGTTGTTAAGTCTTTACCTGGCTTTCTGGTAGAAGCAGTCCACAGTCCAGGATACCAGGCACGGGTGGTGATGTGGTCCTGCCGGCTTGAGGCAAAGGTGATACCTCTCCCAGGCGAGGTCCATAAGCCTTCCTACTCGCTCTAGTATGCGAGGTCCCTTCTGTCTAAATCTTGCTGGCAAAGTCCTCTCACTCCTGTCCTAGAACAGGTACCCGTATGATGGGCAGCTTGAGCCGTTTTACAGGGTCTCTATCACAACCCGGGCTCTTCAGGTGCTGCTTCATCTCTTTGTGTCGTGTGGGCAAGTAACATACAGTCTAATGCCCTCCAGTTCTGCTAAGTGTCCTAGAGCCCCACAAAAGTCTCGGGCTCCCAGTGCCCGTTTTCTGCGCTTCGGCTCTAAGGGTGCCTGGTCACAGTTCCCCTCTGAGCCCTTTTCCACTCCTGTGCTTCTTCCCTAAATTGCTCCACTACATGCAACAAACCCTCGCATTCTAGTCCTTTCCTAGAGCTGCAGCTCAGTCCTGGCTACACAGCTCCGTAGTCTGCTCTCTGCTTCAGAATTCCTTTCTCCTCAGTGTCTCTCTCCAACTTAACTCCTTGGTCTCCCTGTACAAACTAATTCCTCCTCCAGACCATAACACAAAGCTTAGGGAAGCTCCCCTGAATCCGGGTCCTGATCTTCCTCTTCTGGCCTAGATTCAGAATGTGTTGTGTGTAGGTGCTTACCTGGTAAAGGGAATCCTCCTTGCCTCCAAGCATGATATCGTCCTCCCCGAAAAGAAGGCAATATCACTAACAACCGGTTACCTGGGGTGTTACATTTACACAGTAAAATATTGATATTTGCAGATGATACAAAACTACGTAAAGCAGTCAATACAAGAGAAGATACTATTCTGCTACAGATGGATCTGGATAAGATGGAAACTTGGGCCGAGACGTGGCAGATGTGGTTTAACAATGATAAATGTAAGGTTATACACATGGGAAGAAGGAACCAATATCACCATTACACACTGACCACTGGTTAAATCTGACATGGAGAAGGACTTGGTGATCCTAGTTAATGATAAACTTACCTGGAGCAGCCAGTGCCAGGCAGCGGCTGCCAAGGCAAGCAGGATCATTGAGTGAATTAAAACACATGATGAGAGCATTATACTGCCTCTGTACAAATCCCTGGTTAGACCGCACATTGAGTACGGTGTACAGTTTTGGGTACCAGTGCTCAGGATGGAAATAATGGAACTAGAGCAAGTACAAAAGGAGGGCAACAAAATTAAAGGGGGTGGGGGGAAACTACAATACCTAGAGAGATTAGCAAAATTAGTATTTAGTCTAGGAAAAAAAAAAAAAAGGACGACTGAGGGGCGATCTAATAACCATGTGTAAGTATAGTGCCTTGTGAAAGTATTCGGCCCCCTGGAACGTTTCAACCTTTTCCCACATATCATGCTTCAAAACGTAAAGATACCAAATGTACGTTTTTGGTGAAGAAACAACAACAAGTGGAACACAATTGTGAAGTTGAACGAAATTTATTGGTCATTTTAAATTTTTGTGGAAATTCAAAAACTGAAAAGTGGGGCGTGCAATATTATTCGGCCCCTTTAACTTAATACTTTGTTGCACCACCTTTTGCTGCGATTACAGCTACAAGTCGCTTGGGGTATGTCAATCAGTTGTGTACATCGAGGGACTGAAATTCTTGCCCATTCTTCCTTGGCAAACAGCTCGAGCTCAGTGAGGTTTGATGGAGATAGTTTGTGAACAGCAGTTTTCAGCGCTTTCCACAGATTCTCGATTGGATTGAGGTCTGAACTTTGACTTGGCCATTCTAACACCTGGATACGTTTACTTGTGAACCATTCCATTGTAGATTTTGCTTTATGTTTGGGATCATTGTCTTGTTGGAAGACAAATCTCTGTCCCAGTCTCAGGTCTTTTGCAGACTCCAGCAGGTTTTCTTCAAGAATGGTCCTGTATTTGGCTCCATCCATCTTCCTGTCAATTTTAGCCATCTTCCCTGTACCTGCTGAAGAAAAGCAGGCCCAAACAATGCTGCTACCACCACCATGTTTGACAGTGGGGATGATGTGTCCAGGGTGATGAGCTATGCTGCCTTTACGCCAAACATCATTTGGCATTGTTGCCAAAAAGCACAATTTTGGATTCATCTGACCAGAGCACCTTCTTCCACATGTTTGGTGTGCCTCCTGTTGTGACCTGGTGGTCAGGACAATAATGGACCTGGTGGTTAAGAGCACATGGAATTACCTGATAGTTACTGATAACAAAAGGACGAGCTCTGGGACGTGGGAACTCTGCTGACCGCAATCCCTAATCCTATCAAACACACTAGAAGTAGCCGTGGATTGTGCCGAACGCTCCCTATGCAACTCGGCACAGTCTAAGAAACTAGCTAGCCCTGAAGATAGGAAAATAAAAGCCTACCTTGCCTCAGAGAAATTCCCCAAAGGAAAAGGCAGCCCCCCACATATAATGACTGTGAGTAAAGATGAAAATACAAACACAGAGATGAAATAGATTTAGCAAAGTGAGGCCCGACTTACTGAACAGACCGAGGATAGGAAAGGTTGCTTTGCGGTCAGCACAAAAACCTACAAAAAGACCACGCAGAGGGCGCAAAAAGACCCCCCGCACCAACTCACGGTGCGGAGGCGCTCCCTCTGCGTCCCAGAGCTTCCAGCAAGCAAGACAATAAAAATAGCAAGCTGGACAGAAAAATAGCAAACCAAAGAAATACAAGCAGGAACTTAGCTTCTGATGGGAAGACAGGTCACAAGAACGATCCAGGAGTGAACTAGACCAATACTGGAACATTGACAGGTGGCATGGAGCAAAGATCTAAGTGGAGTTAAATAGAGCAGCCAGCTAACGAATTAACCTTGTCACCTGTGGAAGGAAACTCAGAAACATCCACCAGAGGAAGTCCATGGACAGAACCAGCCGAAGTACCATTCATGACCACAGGAGGGAGCCCGACAACAGAATTCACAACAGCCTCCCAGATGGCTTGTTGCAAACTTTATATGACACTTTTTATGGATATCTTTGAGAAATGGCTTTCTTCTTGCCACTCTTCCATTAAGGCCAGATTTGTGCAGTGTATAATTGATTGTGGTCCTATGGACAGACTGTCCTACCTCAGCTGTAGATCTCTGCAGTTCATCCAGAGTGATCATGGGCCTCTTGGCTGCATCTCTGATCAGTCTTCTCCTTGTTTGAGATGAAAGTGTAGAGACCCGGCCGGGTCTTGGTAGATTTGCAGTGATATGGTGCTCCTTCCATTTCAATATGATCGCTTGCACAGTGCTCCTTGGGATGTTTAAAGATTTGGAAATCATTTTGTATCCAAATCCAGCTTTAAAACTTCTCCACAACAGTATCACGGACCTGCCTGTTGTGTTCCTTGGTCTTCATGATGATCTCTGTGCTTGAAACAGACCCCGAGACTATCACAAAGCAGGTGCATTTATACGGAGACTTAATTACACACAGGTGGATTATATTTATCATCATTAGGCATTTAGGACAACATTGGATCATTCAGAGATCCACAATGACCTTCTGGAGTGAGTTTGCTGCACTGAAAGTAAAGGGGCCGAATAATATTGCACTGCCCACTTTTCAGTTTTTGAATATTCACAAAAGTTTAAAATAACCAATAAATTTCGTTCAACTTTACAATTGTGTTCCACTTGTTGTTTCTTCACCAAAAATTTACATTTGGTATCTATGTTTGAAGAATGATATGTGAGAAAAGGTTGAAAAGTTCCGGGGCCCGGGGCACTGTATATAAGGGGACAATATCTCTCAGAGGATCTGTTTATACCAGTGAAGGTGACAGTCACAAGGGGGCATTTTCTGCGTCTGAAATAGAAGAGGATTCTTTACTGTTAGGGCAGTGAGAATCTGGAATTCCTTGCCTGAGGTGGTGGTGATGGCGAACTCAGTCGAGGGGTTCAAGAGAGGCCTGGATGTCTTCCTGGAGCGTAACAATATTGTATCTTGCAGTTATTAGGTTCTTTAGAAGGATGTAGATCTTGGGATTTATTCTGACGGAATAAAGGCTGAACTGTATGGACAAATGTCTTTTTCGGTCTTGCTAACTATGCTACTATGATACACCAAATGCATTAGTGAGATGTTGCAAGAGTGCATGCCAGACCGCCCATGTTTTTGGACAGTCCCAGAGACAATGAAAACTATCAGCTGGAGAATGTAAACATTTAGGGCGGGGGGAAAAAAAAAAAAAAAAAAAAAAAAAATCACCTGAGGGGGACATTTTACAATATATTGAATCTCTGGGGTGCTATATGCTCTATGAAATATCGAGAGTCATGGTTGTGTGACCATCATACGGTAACATGGAGTTAATACGTAATGTAGCTTTCAAGAGGTCGGTCACAAGAATGCCAAAAATGCCATATAAGTTTAGTTTCAGAAGGACATGGCTTTCTACACACACAATGCAGCTGCGACCCCCCATTCCCCCCTCTGCATTCCTCCACCTAAAGGCAAAGCCTAGAGCAGCGACACTGGGTAACTTGAAACTAGTGTGTGAGCAGGGTGTGGCTTTAAACTGCAGGTGACCAATCTTGCAAAGCCACCCGTTGTCCCTCCTCTCTCACTCAGGAATGCCTTTGAGCCTATCATTAACCAGCCCTTTAGTGATGTCACAAGCTCAGCAGTATACAAGTCACTATACTCTTAGCACAGCCTTCAGTCTTGGCCCGGGAAGCGATCTAACACCAGCTTGGCAAAGCTGTTCCATGCATCTGGATGTATTTATCCTCCTAAGCCACAGGCCAGACAAGATGATACCATGACAAACTGTAAGTATGCTCTTTTCTTTAATCCTATTTTATTTTGTAATCTAATGTATATTCAAATGGTCTCCTTTCTAATATATTTTTATACTTTGTAAACACTGCCTAATTTTTTGATGGAGTAAAATATTTAATTGCTAGCTTGTCTCTTCTGCTCTATAACGAACTGTGTCCTCTGACGTGAATTACGCTACTGATTTGGGTTGGCTCCGGAGCCATTAATCGGAGCTAGTGGCAGCACTTGTTCTGTGCGATTGGGAATCTTTGCAGCGATGTTGAAAATTATTGTTCCTGCCTGTGTGGGAGTAGTTATATTGCCCTTGCTGCACTGTGTCCAATAGCCAGTACATAGCAGGCAGCCTTTCTGGCGACTAATTACCCTAGGTGCAGTACCTAATCTGACCTGAGGGTAAGGGGGGCGCCGGAGAGCTGCAAGTTACAAACCGGAACTGGGAAGTGGGATATAGATAAATCCCCTTCAGAAGGAACCAGAGGCAACCAAACAACCCCAGTTCGTGACAAATTGGTGTGAGTAGGGGGGCGATAAAGAGATCCATGACAGTGTTGGCAGCACGGTGTGAACCATGACAGAAAGTAAAGCCAAACAGTCTATATTTAACCCCTTTAACCCAAAAGGTGGTTTGCACGTTAATGACCGGGCCAATTTTTAAAATTTTGACCACTGTCCCTTTATGAGGTTATAACTCTGGAACGCTTCAACGGATCCCAGTGATATTGAATTTTTCTCGTGACATTGTACTTCATGATAGTAGTGAAATTTAGTTGATATTACCTGCGTTTATGTGTAAAAAAAAGGAAATTTGGCGAAAATTTTGAAAATTTTCGCAACGCTACAACTTTAAATTTTTATGCCATTAAATCACAGAGTTATGTCACACAAAATACTTAATAAGTAACATTTCCCACATGTCTACTTTACATCAGCACAATTTTGGAACCAACATTTTTTTTGTTAGGGAGTTAAGGGTTAAAAGTTGACCAGTAAAATTTTTTCTTCTTTTAACCCCTCTCTGACCTTAGACGTACTATCCCATCGAGGTGCCCTGGGCCTATCTGACCCTCGACGGGATAGTACGTCATAGCGATCGGCCACGCTCACGGGGGGAGCGCGGCCGAGTGTCAGCTGCCTATCGCAGCTGACATCCGGCACAATGTGTCAGGAGCGGTCATGGACCGCCCCCGGCATATTAACCCCCTGCACACCGCGATCAAACATGATCGCGGTGTGCCAGCAGTATAGGGAAGCGTCGCGCAGGGAGGGGGCTCCCTGTGGGCTTCCCTGAGACCCCCGCAGCAACGCGATGTGATTGCGTTGCTGCGAGGGTCTCTTTACCTCCCTCCCTGTAGCAGGCCCGGATCCAAGATGGCTGCGGCATCCAGGTCCTGCAGGGAGGGAGGTGGCTTACCAAGTGCCTGCTCAGAGCAGGCGCTTGGTAAGCCTACAAAGCTCTCAGACAGATCGGTGATCTGACCGAGTGCTGTGCACACCGTCAGATCAGCGATCTGTGATATCCCCCCCTGGGACAAAGTAAAAAAAAAAAAAAAAAAAAAAATATTCCTAAAAAAACCCCAACGCTTTATTCTCATACCGCCAAACAAAAAGTGGAATAACACGCGATCAAAAAGACAGATAAATAACCATGGTACCGCTGAAAACGTCATCTTGTCCCACAAAAAACGAGCCGCCACACAGCATAAGTGAAAAAATAAAAAAGTTATAGTCCTCAGAATAAAGCGATGCAAAAATAATTATGTTTTCTGTAAAATAGTTTTTATCGTATAAAAGCACCAAAACATAAAAAAAATGATATAAATGAGGTATCGCTGTAATAGTACTGACCCGAAGAATAAAACTGCTTTATCCATTTTACCAAACGCGGAACGGTATAAAAGCCTCCCCCAAAAGAAGTTCATGAATAGCTGGTTTTCGGTCATTCTGCCTCACAAAAATCGGAATAAAAAGCAATCAAAAAAGGTCACGTGCCCGAAAATGTTAATAAAAACGTCAACTCGTCCCGCAAAAAACAAGACCTCACATGACTCTGGACTCAAATATGGAAAAATTATAGCTCTCAAAATGTGGTAATACAAAAAATATTTTTTGCAATAAAAAGCGTCTTTCAGTGTGTGATGGCTGCCAATCGTAAAAATCTGCTAAAAAACCCACCATAAAAGTAAATCAAACCCCCCTTCATCTCCCCCTTAGTTAGGGAAAAATAAAAAAAATTAAAAAAATGTATTTCCATTTTCCGGCTAGAGCTAGGGTTAGGGTTGGGGCTAAAGTTAGGGTTAGGGTTTAGATTACACTTATGGTTGGGAATAGGGTTGGGATTAGGGTTAGGGGTGTAGAAATCCAAAAAGAGAAAAACCGCACCCTATGTCCAAACAGCTTCCATTCGCATATTGGCGCAAGTCAATGCCAAGGGGTCCAGCCCGGCTGCAAGTCCATATCCCAGAATAGAAGAAAGACAGCGCCACAATGGTCAGTGATGAAGACCTTACGTGTTTAATCTGCCTCCTGCGGTGACGTTTCGTTACAATAACCTTTATCAAGCACAGTGTAACACATGTTCCAACCACCATTATATACAAACTAGATTGCTGCCCGATTCTAACGCATCGGGTATTCTAGAATATGCATGTCCCCGTAGTATATGGACAATGATTCCAGGATTTGCGGCAGACTGTGCCCGTCGCTGATTGGTCGAGGCAACCTTTATGACATCATCGTCGCCATGGCAACCATTATGACATCATCGTCGTTGTGCCCGTCGCTGATTGGTCGAGGCAACCATTATGACATCATCGTCACTGTGCCCGTTGCTGATTGATTGGTCGAGGCCGCCAGGCCTCGACCAGAGACGTGGGATTTCCCGGACAGAAAGACTGACAGACAGAGACGGAAAAACCCTTAGACAAAATATATATATTTTGTCTAAGGGTTTTTCCGTCTGAGATATATATATATATATGTATATATGTATATATGTATATATGTATGTATGTATGTATGTATGTATGTATGTATGTATGTATGTATGTATGTATGTATGTATGTATGTATGTATGTATGTATGCATGTATGTATGCATGCATGCATGCATGCATGTATGTATGCATGCATGCATGCATGCATGTATGTATATATATATATATATATATATATATATATATATATATATATATATATATATATATATATATATAGCACCACCCCCTATTTAGCGGTACACCAATAGGGATACAGCACCATACTGAAAAAAGACATACATATAAATACATATCAAAATCACATTACAAATACTTTAACAATGACAATATCTAATCTAACAAAGGTCTACTAGCTCCGATCGCTCTAATGTCAGAAATCCAGCCCACAATAGCACAGAAAGCTTCCCCACCTTACAGTTGTAAACAAATGACGTTCCTCCAACAGACATGCAGCATTCCCCGTAACCAGGATACCAGCCAACCCCCAAGATGACCTCAGAACGGCTGCTGTCCAATCATATTCACAGTTCCTTGTCATGTGATCGCAAAAGTTCCAGCATACAGAGTGCATTACTGCGCAGGTCCAGTCCTCTCTCCTTGTTGTCCTGACGAAAATATCCACTGCGCCTGACTGAAACGGTGTTCGTGTGGGACCAAATCAAGAGCGGTACTGCGCAGGCTCCAAGTCCTCACCAAGCGCTCGTATACTTTGAAAGGCAGAGGCAGCAGTGCACATGTCCCACATAACTCGGGTGCATCGTAGAATAATCAGATATCTGCAGATGTACTTTACTAATGTCTTTACTTCCACAGTAATAGAGAATCCAGCAGCGCAAGAGTCTGTTAGCATTAAACCTGGAAACTCATGATAAAGAAGCAATGATGGCAAGAATGCTAATTAAAAAAAAAAAAAAAAAGGGCACAGGCAAATCTATATAGAACAGCACCAACACATCAATAATAAATATAAGCATATATATGTATATATAGAGAAATCGAGCATTTATCATATCACAATCTTATACATATAAAAAACACTTATCTCATTATACGATGTGGATAAAAGGCTAAGGAGATATTATACATGTCTGTAACCATACCAACATAACCAATAGTCTTCTCTCAAGGAAAAAGGCAACAAAATGATGAAGGAAAAAAGGAAAGAAAAGGGGTATAGCAGCACATTTTCAAAAGTGAAGAACACTATTGCATATAGAGGAGAACGTCTATTATATATAGTCCAAATTACTTGGTCGGCTGAACTCCCAAAGCGAGCATTCATCAATACAAATAGAGTAAGTATACTACAGCTCATAAAGAATGAGACTCCTAAAACCAGAATAGAAAAGTATATAACATAGTTAAAAACAATATACTAAAAAGGATACTGCAGAGAATATAAAACGGATGCTAAAGACAACAGCTCTGTTGGTACTCTATGTTCATTCCCCTAGGATGCAGGGTGTCAAGCTCAAAAATCCATCTCAGTTCTTTTCTCTTCAAAAGTGCAATACGGTCTCCACCCCGTCGCATCACCGGTACATCATCAATAACTCTGTATCTTAATTGGTTGACTGACCCATTTCGTGAAAATGTCTCGGTACAGGTAGTTCCAATATTTGAGTCCTAATTGTACTCTTGTGTTTGCTGATCCTAGCCTTGACCTCCATTGTGGTCTCCCCCACATAGAAGAGACCACAAGGGCAGGTCAAGACATATATCACAAAATTGCTCCTACATGTGTACCGTTTCCTGATCTCATATCTTTTACCGGTATAAGGATGACAAAACGAAGCCCCCTTAATCATATTACTGCAAGATGCACAGCCTAGGCACGGAAAGTTGCCAAGACTAGGTTGGCTCAATGTCATTTGTAGGTCTCTCTTGGAACTCCCAATATCAGATAAAACCAATTCATCTCTCAAGTTCTTATTCCTCCTATAAGAAAACAATGGAGGTGTTTGAAATCCGGCAACATTAGTGTGGCCCCTGCTCAACAAAGGCCAATGCCTACGTATAATGTCTGAGACACTAGAACTCATGCCACCATAAGTGGTTACAAAAGGGATTCTTTTATTCGACTCAACCCTTTCTTTAGGGGCCAAAAGATCTTCACGTCTAACGGTCAAAGCCCGCTGTTTAAATTTCTCAAGGTCTACCCTCGAGTAACCCCTTGATAGAAATTTCCGGCACATTTCTTCTAATCTATCATCGATACGAGTTTCACATGACACAATCCTCCTCACCCTCAACAGTTGGCTCCAGGGCAGTGACTCAACCATCCTACGTGGGTGTGCGCTAGAAAAATGCAAGAGGTTATTCCTATCCGTTTCTTTAACATAAAGAACCGTACACGTCTGCGGTCAGTGTGACGCTCGCTGGCTCCGGCATGGCTCCGGATTGTGCACGGTTCATCCTGGCGCTGCTGGAGTTCATCCTGGGGAGGAATTTTTTTCTCTTCGGTGATTATTTCCTGCAGCGCCGCGGGACAGCCATGGGGTCCAATGTGGCCCCCACTTATGCTAACATCTATATGGCTGTCTTGGAGGGCGAACACGTGTACGGTTCGTGTTTTTGGGGTCATGTTAGGGGCTGGCGGCGTTACATTGATGACATTTTCCTGGTATGGGATGGTGACAGGGATGATCTTGATCTTTTTCCATTATTTGAACAATATACATCCTGGTCTCGGATTCACTATGGATTGTTCTCAGGATAAGATGCAATTTCTTGACACCTGTGTATACAAGTCTGGAGGGTGTTTACATACGGATCTTTATGTTAAAGAAACGGATAGGAATAACCTCTTGCATTTTTCTAGCGCACACCCACGTAGGATGGTTGAGTCCCTTCCCTGGAGCCAACTGTTGAGGGTGAGGAGGATTGTGTCATGTGAAACTCGTATCGATGATAGATTACAGGTCCTTCTCAAAAAATTAGCATATAGTGTTAAATTTCATTATTTACCATAATGTAATGATTACAATTAAACTTTCATATATTATAGATTCATTATCCACCAACTGAAATTTGTCAGGTCTTTTATTGTTTTAATACTGATGATTTTGGCATACAACTCCTGATAACCCAAAAAACCTGTCTCAATAAATTAGCATATCAAGAAAAGGTTCTCTAAACGACCTATTACCCTAATCTTCTGAATCAACTAATTAACTCTAAACACATGCAAAAGATACCTGAGGCTTTTATAAACTCCCTGCCTGGTTCATTACTCAAAACCCCCATCATGGGTAAGATTAGCGACCTGACAGATGTCAAGAAGGCCATCATTGACACCCTCAAGCAAGAGGGTAAGACCCAGAAAGAAATTTCTCAACAAATAGGCTGCTCCCAGAGTGCTGTATCAAGGCACCTCAATGGTAAGTCTGTTGGAAGGAAACAATGTGGCAGAAAACGCTGTACAACGAGAAGAGGAGACCGGACCCTGAGGAAGATTGTGGAGAAGGACCGATTCCAGACCTTGGGGAACCTGAGGAAGCAGTGGACTGAGTCTGGTGTGGAAACATCCAGAGCCACCGTGCACAGGCGTGTGCAGGAAATGGGCTACAGGTGCCGCATTCCCCAGGTAAAGCCACTTTTGAACCATAAACAGCGGCAGAGGCGCCTGACCTGGGCTACAGAGAAGCTGCACTGGACTGTTGCTAAGTGGTCCCAAGTACTTTTTTCTGATGAAAGCAAATTTTGCATGTCATTCGGAAATCAAGGTGCCAGAGTCTGGAGGAAGACTGGGGAGAAGGAAATGCCAAAATGCCTGAAGTCCAGTGTCAAGTACCCACAGTCAGTGATGGTGTGGGGTGCCATGTCAGCTGCTGGTGTTGGTCCACTGTGTTTCATCAAGGGCAGGGTCAATGCAGCTAGCTATCAGGAGATTTTGGAGCACTTCATGCTTCCATCGGCTGAAATGCTTTATGGAGATGAAGATTTCATTTTTCAGCACGACCTGGCACCTGCTCACAGTGCCAAAACCACTGGTAAATGGTTTACTGACCATGGTATTACTGTGCTCAATTGGCCTGCCAACTCTCCTGACCTGAACCCCATAGAGAATCTGTGGGATATTGTGAAGAGAAAGTTGAGAGACGCAAGACCCAACACTCTGGATGAGCTTAAGGCCGCTATTGAAGCATCCTGGGACTCCATAACATCTCAGCAGTGTCACAGGCTGATTGCCTCCATGCCACGCCGCATTGAAGCAGTCATTTCTGCCAAAGGATTCCCGACCAAGTATTGAGTGCATAACTGAACATTATTATTTGTTGGTTTTTTTGTTTGTTATTAAAAAACACTTTTATTTGATTGGATGGGTGAAATATGCTAATTTATTGAGACAGGTTTTTTGGGTTATCAGGAGTTGTATGCCAAAATCATCAGTATTAAAACAATAAAAGACCTGACAAATTTCAGTTGGTGGATAATGAATCTATAATATATGAAAGTTTAATTGTAATCATTACATTATGGTAAATAATCAAATTTAACACTATATGCTAATTTTTTGAGAAGGCCCTGTAGAAGAAATGTGCCGGAAATTTCTATCAAGGGTTTACTCGAGGGCTTTGACCGTTAGACGTGAAGATCTTTTGGCCCCTAAAGAAAGGGTTGAGTCGAATAAAAGAATCCCTTTTGTAACCACTTATGGTGGCATGAGTTCTAGTGTCTCAGACATTATACGTAGGCATTGGCCTTTGTTGAGCAGGGGCCACACTAATGTTGCCGGATTTCAAACACCTCCATTGTTTTCTTATAGGAGGAATAAGAACTTGAGAGATGAATTGGTTTTATCTGATATTGGGAGTTCCAAGAGAGACCTACAAATGACATTGAGCCAACCTAGTCTTGGCAACTTTCCGTGCCTAGGCTGTGCATCTTGCAGTAATATGATTAAGGGGGCTTCGTTTTGTCATCCTTATACCGGTAAAAGATATGAGATCAGGAAACGGTACACATGTAGGAGCAATTTTGTGATATATGTCTTGACCTGCCCTTGTGGTCTCTTCTATGTGGGGGAGACCACAATGGAGGTCAAGGCTAGGATCAGCAAACACAAGAGTACAATTAGGACTCAAATATTGGAACTACCTGTACCGAGACATTTTCACGAAATGGGTCAGTCAACCAATTAAGATACAGAGTTATTGATGATGTACCGGTGATGCGACGGGGTGGAGACCGTATTGCACTTTTGAAGAGAAAAGAACTGAGATGGATTTTTGAGCTTGACACCCTGCATCCTAGGGGAATGAACATAGAGTACCAACAGAGCTGTTGTCTTTAGCATCCGTTTTATATTCTCTGCAGTATCCTTTTTAGTATATTGTTTTTAACTATGTTATATACTTTTCTATTCTGGTTTTAGGAGTCTCATTCTTTATGAGCTGTAGTATACTTACTCTATTTGTATTGATGAATGCTCGCTTTGGGAGTTCAGCCGACCAAGTAATTTGGACTATATATAATAGACGTTCTCCTCTATATGCAATAGTGTTCTTCACTTTTGAAAATGTGCTGCTATACCCCTTTTCTTTCCTTTTTTCCTTCATCATTTTGTTGCCTTTTTCCTTGAGAGAAGACTATTGGTTATGTTGGTATGGTTACAGACATGTATAATATCTCCTTAGCCTTTTATCCACATCGTATAATGAGATAAGTGTTTTTTATATGTATAAGATTGTGATATGATAAATGCTCGATTTCTCTATATATACATATATATGCTTATATTTATTATTGATGTGTTGGTGCTGTTCTATATAGATTTGCCTGTGCCCTTTTTTTTTTTTTTTTTTTAATTAGCATTCTTGCCATCATTGCTTCTTTATCATGAGTTTCCAGGTTTAATGCTAACAGACTCTTGCGCTGCTGGATTCTCTATTACTGTGGAAGTAAAGACATTAGTAAAGTACATCTGCAGATATCTGATTATTCTACGATGCACCCGAGTTATGTGGGACATGTGCACTGCTGCCTCTGCCTTTCAAAGTATACGAGCGCTTGGTGAGGACTTGGAGCCTGCGCAGTACCGCTCTTGATTTGGTCCCACACGAACACCGTTTCAGTCAGGCGCAGTGGATATTTTCGTCAGGACAACAAGGAGAGAGGACTGGACCTGCGCAGTAATGCACTCTGTATGCTGGAACTTTTGCGATCACATGACAAGGAACTGTGAATATGATTGGACAGCAGCCGTTCTGAGGTCATCTTGGGGGTTGGCTGGTATCCTGGTTACGGGGAATGCTGCATGTCTGTTGGAGGAACGTCATTTGTTTACAACTGTAAGGTGGGGAAGCTTTCTGTGCTATTGTGGGCTGGATTTCTGACATTAGAGCGATCGGAGCTAGTAGACCTTTGTTAGATTAGGTATAGTCATTGTTAAAGTATTTGTAATGTGATTTTGATATGTATTTATATGTATGTCTTTTTTCAGTATGGTGCTGTATCCCTATTGGTGTACCGCTAAATAGGGGGTGGTGCTATTTGTATATAATGGTGGTTGGAACATGTGTTACACTGTGCTTGATAAAGGTTATTGTACCGAAACGTCGCCGCAGGAGGCAGATTAAACACGTAAGGTCTTCATCACTGACCGTTGTGGCGCTGTCTTTCTTCTATTCTGGGATAGGGTTAGGGGTGTGTCTGGGTTAGAGGTGTGGTTAGGGTTACCGTTGGGATTAGGGTTAGGGGTGTGTTTGGATTAGGGTTTCAGTTATAATTGGGGGTTTTTCACTGTTTAGGCACATCAGGGGCTCTCCAAACGCAACATGGCGTCCGATCTCCATTCTAGCCAATTCTGCGTTGAAAATGTAAAACAGTGCTCCTTCACTTCCGAGCTCTCCCATGTGCCCAAACAGGGGTCCCCCCCCCACATATGGGGTATCAGCGTACTCAGGACAAATTGGACAACAATGTTTGGGGTCCAATTTCTCCTGTTACCCTCAGGAAAATACAAAACTGGGGGCTAAAAAATAATTTTTGTGGGAAATTTTTTTGTTTTATTTTTACGGCTCTGTATTATAAACTTCTGTGAAGCCCTTGGTGGGTCAAAGTGCTCACCACACATCTAGATAAGTTCTTTAGGGGGTCTACTTTCCAAAATGGTGTCACTTGTGGGGGGTTTCAATGTTTAGGCACATCAGTGGTTCTCCAAATGCAACATGGTGTCCCATCTCAATTCCTGTCAATTTTGCATTGAAAAGTCAAATTGCCCTCCTTCGCTTCCGAGCTCTGTCATGCGCCCAAACAGTGGTTTACCCCCACATATGTGGTATCAGCGTACTCAGGACAAATTGTACAACAACTTTTGGGGTCCATTTTCTCCTTTTACCCTTGGTAAAAAAACAAATTGGAGCTGAAGTAAACTTTGTGAAAAGAGTTAAAATGTTCATTTTTATTTAAACATTACAAAAATTCCTGTGAAACACCTGAAGGGTTAATAAACTTCTTGAATGTGGTTTTGAGCACCTTGAGGGGTGCAGTTTTTAGAATGGTGTCACACTTGGGTATTTTCTATCATATAGACCCCTCAAAATGACTTCAAATGAGATGCGGTCCCTAAAAAAAAAAAATGGTGTTGTAAAAATTAGAAATTGCTGGTCAACTTTTAACCCTTATAACACCCTCACCAAAAAAAATTTTGGTTCCAAAATTGTGCTGATGTAAAGTAGACATGTGGGAAATGTTACTTATTAAGTATTTTGTGTAACATATCTCTGATTTAATTGCATAAAAATTCAAAGTTGGAAAATTGCGAAATTTTCCAAATTTTCGCCAAATTTCTGATTTTTTCACAAATAAACGCAGGTAATATCAAATAAAATTTTACCACTATCATGAAGTACAATATGTCACGAGAAAATGTCAGAATCACCAGGATCCGTTGAAGCGTTCCAGAGTTATAATGGAACAGTGGTCAGAATTGTAAAAATTGGCCTGGTCTTTGACGTGCAAACCACCCTTGGGGGTAAAGGGGTTAAATATAGGGACCACATCACATTTGAAGTCACTTTGAGGGGTCTATATGATAGAAAATAACCAAGAAAATCACCAAGTGTGACACCATTCTAAAAACTGCACCCCCCAAGGTGCTCAAAACCACATTCAAGAAGTTTATTACGTTTATTAACCCTTCAGATGTTTCACAGGAATTCTTGGAATGTTTAAAAAAAAAAAAAAAAATATATATATATATATATATATATATATATATATATATATATATATATATATATATATATATATAGATCTATAGATATACATATAGATAGAATATATATATATATATACAGAGAGAGAGAGAGAGAGAGAGAGAGAGAGAGAGATATTTATATTTAGGTACCATGTTAGCCAATGGATAGAAAAATATTTAGAATTGAGAGTCATCAGTGGTTGATACCATCTTTTCAGTTAGCCATTAAATGGTAACAAACTGCAAGCTTTCGAGACTACTCAGGTCTCTTCATCAGGCATAGACTAAAAGAAATTCTGGTGAATCACATATTTATGCACAACACATCACAGAAAAAAAAAAAAAAACATGGATAAGACAGGTGACATGAAGCAGAATTACCATGAGTGATAAACAGTTATGTCCATAAATATTGAACCAGTTCTTAGATAAGGAATGTTTTATTGTCCTCTCATTGGGGTCTGGTTCTGTTGTGATGACCCCACATGGTCCAAGGGGCAAATTCCTTAGTTCCTTAGTTGATGTAAAAAGACAAATCCATGCGACACTTTCATTCCTGCACTAAGACAGTCAAACGTCATCATCAGTTTATATTCCCATATTCTCCTGTGTCTCAGATTTGAAGTTACCTTTTAAAACAAGGAATTTCATGTCCATGGTGCTATGATCGGGGAGACAAATGTTTAGCCACAGGCAGATCCATTCTTTTTTCTCTTATTGTGTGGCGGTGAGAATTAATTCTTGTTCTAAGCTTTTGCCCCGTCTCCCCCACATACAGACCCCCAGTTGGACATTTAGTACAAATAATTAGGTACACCACATTAGAAGTGACGCAGCTGAAAGTACCTGCTGGTATCTTGTAGTCCTGATGGGAATTGAGGATCTTTATCTTGTCTGTGGTCACTAGAAATGGACAGGTTTTAAATTTTTTCTGATTGCAAGGAAAGGTTCCTGTAACGGTTGGAGAGGACAGGGAGCTTTTGACAATGATGCTTCTTAGATTTGGGGGCTGTCTAAAACACAGTAGTTGGGGAGTCTGGAAAAATGAATTGTAAGCGGGCATCTTTTTGTAGTGAAGGTTGTAATTTCCGTGCAGCTCCCCTTAGCACCTCCAGATTTGGATTGTAGGTGACTACTAGAGGTACCCAGTTATTTTCTTCTTTAGGTTTTTAATGTAGCAGGTGATTCCTTGATATTCTGGTGGCTCTTGTAATCTGGTTTTCAATTGTTCTTGGATGGTAGCCCTGATTCAAAAAGGTCTTTCTGAGGCGACCAAGGTGTTCATCCCTATCCATTGGATTGGAACATATACGATTGTATCTGATAGCTTGGCTGTAGACAATAGAGTTTGTGTGTTTTGGATGGAAACTGTCCCATTTAAAAAAGGTATGTTGGACAGTCGATTGGTTTCTGATACAGGGATGTCTATTTCATTGTTCTGCAGCTTAATGGTGGTGTCCAAAAAACTTAATTTCAGTGCAGGAGTAGTTGAGTGTCAATTTGATGGTAGGATGAAATTGATTAAACTGTCCATGGAACGTCTTCAGCTGTGGCTCAGACTCCGTCCAGATGATTAAAAAAGTCATCAATGTAGTGGTAGTAGGCCAGAGGCCTGATGGGAGAGGAGGACAAAAAGTAACTTTCAAGCTTGGCCATGAAAAGATTTGCATACTGTGGTGCCATTTTACTTCCCATTGCTGTGCCAGTCTCCTGTAGATAGATCTTGTTGTTAAATTCAAAGTAATTGTGGGTGAGGATGAATTTTATAAGTTTCACCACAGAATCCGCATCAGTCCCTGTATTTTCCAGGAATAATTTGCAGGCATTTAATCCATCCTGGTGTGGGATATTGGAGTACAAAGATTCCACATCCATGGTGGCCATGATGGTTCCTTCTGATAGAGGACCTATTGCTGATTGTTTATTCAATAGGTTGTGTCCTGAATGAAGCTGGGTGTATCCTTTACCAGGGGTTTAAGAATACCCTCTACCAATCCAGATACCTGCTCAGTAAGGGTGCCCACACATGAAATAATTGGTCTTCCTGGATTTCCAGATTTGTGGATTTTGGAAAGAATGTAGAATATCCCTGTTCTTGGATTTTCTGGTATCAGGTCATCGGCTCTTGTGGATTTGTCAGGCAGACAAGATACCAACTTGTTTAGTTCCTTGTAATAGTCCTGTGTAGGTTACGACTCCCAATTTTTTGTAGCAGCGTGTGTCATTAAGTTGTCTGTTTGCTTCCTTCATATAGTCTGATGTGTTCATCATGACTATTGAACCTCCCTTGTCAGCAGGTTTGATGATGATTTCTTTGTTGGTTTTCAGAGACTGTATTGCCTTTCTCTCCTGGGCACTGATGTTGGATAAGGCAAACAGGAAAAGAAATCCAGCTTCCAAAAATATCAAGATTTATTGAGGATAAAATCCAAAGTCCAATGACATGGTTCACAGGAGAATGAGTAGCAGCAGGCTACGCGTTTCGAACAATGAGTTATTTTTCAAAGCTGCTCACTATGCATCACAGTATGGTTAAATAGCAGCTGTAACAAATCACAGTGAGTAAACCTATCACCTAACACATAAGTGAATATATACAATAAAAACATCAAAATAACAGAGAAAGAGGAAAATTAACATACAAGTGCATCAAACATTACATACAAGCTAAACAATGTTGATATCTTAATAGTGGAACATGATTTCTTTGCGAGCATTCAAGCCCGCAGGATAGCAAGTGTTAAGGCAGAACATCCAGTAAGCTTCACGCATCATTAAGCGTCTTTTGAAGTCTCCTCCTCTGGCTGACATCGCAAGCTTCTCAATGCCGACAACCCGGAAAAATGCTGTGCTCCTCTGGTGACAGGTAATAAAATGCTAAGAGGCATAAGACATGGAGCGATTACTGTCAGTAGAGACAACAATGTCAGTAATATGCTCAGAAATACGGATCTTAAGCGTACGAGTAGTGCAACCTATATAACGCAGTTTGCATTATGTGCATGTTATCATATATACCACATTTCTGCTGTTACAATTAATAAGTTGCTGAATTCTATATTCCTGTCTGTTGTCGCTATCATGAAAAGAATATGCAACAACAGAGTGAGCACATGTTCGGCATCTAGGGGCACCGCAGCGGTAAAAACCTGTATGATATAACCAGGTGCGAGAGACATTACCAGAATTGAAAAAACTGGGAGAAAGAATGTCAGATAAAGTGGTGGCCTTCTTTGCAACCACTTGACACCCTGAAGACAAAATCTTGGAAAGAATTTCGTCCTCATATAGAATAGGAATGTTTTTTAGAATAAGAGATTTAATACTATTATATTGAGGACTGTATTTAATAGAGCAAAATATCTTTTGATTTTGATTAGAATTCCTCTCCTTATCTTTTGGCAAGAGCATATCGCTCCGTTTTTTCCCTTTTCACTATATTTTTAGCTCTATCAAGCGACCAATTAGTGTAGCCTCTTTTTTTAGTCTCTTGCAGCACGAATCAATTTCTTGCCTGAGAATACCAGCATCATTGCAGTTTCTAGTTATCCTGGTTAATTCACCTACTGGTATAGACTTAATAGTATGTCCAGGATGGCTACTAGACGCATGCAAGATGCTGTTACCAGACAATGGTTTACAATATGTGGAAGTGGTGATAACATCACCTACAATATCACGCAACGTCAGATCTAAAAAAAGAAATTACATGTGAATCAGTGTTACAGGTAAAACGAAGACTGAATTCATTGGAATTAAAATAACTCAAAAGTTCCGGTATGGCAGATACATCGCCACTCCAAATAAGGAGCATATCATCGATGTATCTGCCATACCAGAATATATCCAACAAAAACGGATTACAGTCCGAGTATAGAAACAATTCCTCCCAATATGACATGACCAAATTGGCCACGGATGGTGAATGTTTACCTCCCATAGAGACTCCTTTGCATTGGAGAAAAAACTGTTGGTCAAGAGAAAAATAATTGTGAATCATCAGAAAATAGCTTGCATAATGTAATTGCACAAATCAATAGTATAATTGCTATATTTGTGCAGATGAAATTCAAGCGCTTGAATGACAATATTCTGTGGAATACATGTATAAAGAGAGATGACATCACAGCCTATCCAATGAAAACTGTCACTCCATACAGTATTAGAAAGTTGGTGCAAAACATCCCTTGAGTCTCTCAGAAATCCTGGAACTCTCATGACAAGAGGCTGCAACAAAGAGTCCACCCATTGACTTAAATGTTCCATAAGGGAACCCATCCCGGATATAATAGGACGCATTGGAGGAGGTGTAGTACCCTTATGCACTTTGGGCAAGCCGTACATCGTAGGTATAATAGCGTGACCCACCTTCAAATATTCCACATGCGTTTTAGTTAGTATACCCAAAGCTGCACCATCATCTACTAGGCTAAACAATTCATTCTAAAAAGAAAGTGTGGGATCTGAAGGCAATCTCCTATATGTCGTACTATCATTGAGCAGACAATTAATTTGATCTTTGTATGTAGAAGTGTCCATCACTACAATTAAACCACCTTTGTCTGCCTTTTTTATAGTGATCTCGTCCATGTTTCGGATTTCTTGAAGAGCTTTACGCTGCTTCGAATTGAGATTACCTTTACATGTTTTCTGCTGAACAGATATATCTAGGGATCTCAAATCCCGTTCAATAACAGCTTGAAATCTGTCCATGCAATCCACTCTCGATTGAATGGGATAGAATAATGGATTTTTGGTGTTAAATTGTTCAGCTTGATTTACATCTCTATTCATGGATACTGTCATGATTCCAATGGCAGGGAATCACAAAAGGACAAGCACCAACGAGCTCTAGGGTGATGGAACCTGAGCTGACCGCGACCCTAAACCTGAACACACAAATAACAATAGCCGGGGAACGTGCCTACGTTGATCCTAGACGTCTCGCACCAGCCGAAGATCTAACTTCCCCTATTAGAAGAAACACAGACCTCTCTTGCCTCCAGAGAAATACCCCACAGAAATAGCAGCCCCCCACATATAATGACGGTGAAATGAGAGGAAGGCACATACGCAGTATGAAAACAGATTCAGCAAAATGAGGCCCGCTAAAACTAGATAGCAGAGGATACAAAAGTAAACTGCGCGGTCAGCAAAAAACCATCCTGTAATTACTTGCTCATGTTCCAACTCATGGATCATGAGGAGCAATTACAGCCCACTAGAGCAACCAGCAGCAAAGAAACAATTATATGCAAGCTGGACAAGACAAAAATAAAGCAAAACGTGGAACAAGAAAATCAAAAACTTAGCTTGTCCTGAAGATTACTGAAGCCAGAAGCTGAGGTAACAAAACACTCTGATAACCTTGATAGCCGGCGGGGAAATGACAAGAAAGCCCGGTTAAATAGGAAACTCCCAAATCCTAATAGAACAGGTGGACACCAGAACACAAATCACCCAGTACCATCAGTAACCACCAGAGGGAGCCCAAAAACAGAACTCACAACAGGATACATTGAGATTATTTAGATCATTCAAATTTCTCAATAGACATTGCTCATTAAATGTGAGATCACAATATTCATTCTGAACAGCAGAAACACCCACAGTTGTAACCGATTCCTGTCCAAAGAAATGTCTTTTAACTGTTAAGTTACGAATGAATCTGTTAACGTCCATTAATGTATGAAACAGGTCAAACCGTTGATCCGGTGCATATTTAAGAATGAATTGTTTAGCCTAGTAGATGATGGTGCAGCTTTGGGTATACTAACTAAAACGCATGTGGAATATTTGAAGGTGGGTCACCCTATTATACCTACGATGTACGGCTTGCCCAAAGTGCATAAGGGTACTACACCTCCTCCAATGCGTCCTATTATATCCGGGATGGGTTCCCTTATGGAACATTTAAGTCAATGGGTGGACTCTTTGTTGCAGCCTCTTGTCATGAGAGTTCCAGGATTTCTGAGACTCTCAAGGGATGTTTTGCACCAACTTTCTAATACTGTATGGAGTGACAGTTTTCATTGGATAGGCTGTGATGTCATCTCTCTTTATACATGTATTCCACAGAATATTGTCATTCAAGCGCTTGAATTTCATCTGCACAAATATAGCAATTATACTATTGATTTGTGCAATTACATTATGCAAGCTATTTTCTGATGATTCACAATTATTTTTCTCTTGACCAACAGTTTTTTCTCCAATGCAAAGGAGTCTCTATGGGAGGTAAACATTCACCATCCGTGGCCAATTTGGTCATGTCATATTGGGAGGAATTGTTTCTATACTCGGACTGTAATCCGTTTTTGTTGGATATATTCTGGTATGGCAGATACATCGATGATATGCTCCTTATTTGGAGTGGCGATGTATCTGCCTTACCGGAACTTTTGAGTTATTTTAATTCCAATGAATTCAATCTTCATTTTACCTGCAACACTGATTCACATGTAATTTCTTTTTTAGATCTGACGTTGCGTGGTATTGTAGGTGATGTTATCACCACTTCCACATATTGTAAACCATTGTCTGGTAACAGCATCTTGCATGCGTCTAGTAGCCATCCTGGACATACTATTAAGTCTATACCAGTAGGTGAATTAACCAGGATAACTAGAAACTGCAATGATGCTGGTATTCTCAGGCAAGAAATTGATTCGTGCTGCAAGAGACTAAAAAAAAAGAGGCTACACTAATTGGTCGCTTGATAGAGCTAAAAATATAGTGAAAAGGAAAAAACGGAGCGATATGCTCTTGCCAAAAGATAAGGAGAGGAATTCTAATCAAAATCAAAATATATTTTGCTCTATTAAATACAGTCCTCAATATAATAGTATTAAATCTCTTATTCTAAAAAACATTCCTATTCTATATGAGGACGAAATTCTTTCCAAGATTTTGTCTTCAGGGTGTCAAGTGGTTGCAAAGAAGGCCACCACTTTATCTGACATTCTTTCTCCCAGTTTTTTCAATTCTGGTAATGTCTCTCGCACCTGGTTATATCATACAGGTTTTTACCGCTGCGGTGCCCCTAGATGCCGAACATGTGCTCACTCTGTTGTTGCACATTTTCATGATAGCGACAACAGACAGGAATATAGAATTCAGCAACTTATTAATTGTAACAGCAGAAATGTGGTATATATGATAACATGCACATAATGCAAACTGCGTTATATAGGTTGCACTACTCGTACGCTTAAGATCCGTATTTCTGAGCATATTACTGACATTGTTGTCTCTACTGACAGTAATCGCTCCATGTCTTATGCCTCTTAGCATTTTATTACCTGTCACCAGAGGAGCACAGCATTTTTCCGGGTTGTCGGCATTGAGAAGCTTGCGATGTCAGCCAGAGGAGGAGACTTCAAAAGACGCTTAATGACGCGTGAAGCTTACTGGATGTTCTGCCTTAACACTTGCTATCCTGCGGGCTTGAATGCTCGCAAAGAAATCATGTTCCACTATTAAGATATCAACATTGTTTAGCTTGTATGTAATGTTTGATGCACTTGTATGTTAATTTTCCTCTTTCTCTGTTATTTTGATGTTTTTATTGTATATATTCACTTATGTGTTAGGTGATAGGTTTACTCACTGTGATTTGTCACAGCTGCTATTTAACCATACTGTGATGCATAGTGAGCAGCTTTGAAAAATAACTCATTGTTCGAAACGCGTAGCCTGCTGCTACTCATTCTCCTGTGAACCATGTCATTGGACTTTGGATTTTATCCTCAATAAATCTTGATATTTTTGGAAGCTGGATTTCTTTTCCTGTTTGCCTTATCGTTCCACGTGATGACTGCACGGTATCCGGGCTTCCCCACAACAAATGCCTAATAGGTGAGCTGGTTTTTCACTATTTTTCACTGATGTTGGATGCTTGTCTCCTGTTAGTATCTATGATGGTGGATTTTATCAAATGAAGGAGTCTATATATCCAAATGAGGGTTGCGTCTAGGTGGAGGTGTCCAGTCTGACCTCTTTGTTGTAAGGATCCATTTTCCTTCAGTCCAGGTGGGTTCTGAATCTTCTGTATCATTGAAATATTCCCTCAGGCGCAGTCTCCTGAAAAAATGTTCCATATCACTGCAGAGTTCAGAGTGCAGAGCAGAGTGCAGAGCTTAGAACAAGAATGAATTCTCACCGCCACACAATAAGAGAAAAAAGAATGGATCTACCTGTGGCCAAACATTTTTGTCTCCCCGATCATAGCACCATGGACATGAAATTCCTTGTTTTAAAAGGTAACTTCAAATCTGAGAGACAGGAGAATATGGGAATATAAACCGATGATGACCTTTGACAGTCTTAGTGCAGGAATGAATGTGTCGCATGGATTTATGTCTTTTTACATCAACTAAGGAACTAAGGAATTTGCCCCTTGGACCATGTGGGGTCATCCCAACAGAACCAGACCCCAATCAGAGGACAATAAAACATTTCTTATCTAAGAACTGGTTCAATATTTATGGACATAACTGTTTATCACTCATGGTAATTCTGCTTCATGTCACCTGTTTTATCCATGTTTTTTTTTTTCTATGATGTGTTGTGCATAAATATGTGATTCTCCAGAATTTCTTTTAGTCTATGCCTGGTGAAGAGACCTGAGTAGTCTCGAAAGCTTGCAGTTTGTTACCATCTTTTCAGTTAGCCATTAAAAAGTTATCAACCACTGAGGACTCAATTCTAAAATATTTTTCTACAAAAAAAAAAAAAAAAAAAAAAAACACTTAACTTTTTTTCTCAAAAATTTTACTTTAGCTCTAATTTGTTTTATTTTACCAAGAGTAACAGGAGAAATTGAACCCCAAACGTTGTTGTACAATTTGTTCTTAGTATGCTGATACCCCATATGTGGGGGTAAACCACTGTTTGGGTGCATGGCAGAGCTCAGAAGGGAAGGAGTGCCATTTGACTTTTCAATGCAAAATTGACTGGAATTACGATGGGACGCCATGTTGCGTTTGGAGAGCCCCTGATGTGCCTAAACATTGAAACCCCCCACAAGTGACACCATTTTGGAAAGTAAACCCCCTAAGGAACTTATCTAGATGTGTGGTGAGCACTTTGAACCCACCAAGTGTTTCACTACAGTTTATAACGCAGAGCCGTGAAAATAAAAATTCTTTTTTTTCATCCACAAAAATTATTTTTTAGCCCCCAGTTTTGTATTTTCCCAAGGGTAACAGGAGAAATTGGAGCCCAAAAGTTGTTGTACAATTTGTCCAGAGTACACCGATACCCCATATGTGGGGGGTAACCACCGCTCGGGCGCATGGCAGAGCTCGGAAGGGAAGGAGCGTCATTTGGAATGCAGACTTATATGGATTGGTCTGCAGGGGCCACGTTGCATTTGCAGAGCCCCTGATGTGCCTAAACAGTAGAAACCTCCCACAAATGACCCCATACTGGAAACTAGACCCCCCCAAGGAACTTATCTAGATGTGTTGTGAGAACTTTGAACCCCCAAGTGTTTCACTACAGTATATAACAAAGAGCCGTGAAAATAAATCTTTTTTTCCCCACACATTTTTTAGCCCTCGGTTTTGTGTTTTCCCAAGGGTAACAGGAGAAATTGGACCCAAAAAGTTGTTGTCCAATTTGTCCTGAGTAGGCCGATACCCCATATGTTGGGGTAAACCCCTGTTTGGGCACACGGGAGAGCTCGGAAGGGAAGGAGCACTGTTTTACTTTTTCAACGCAGAATTGGCTGGAATTAAGATCGGACGCCATGTCATGTTTGGAGAGCCCCTGATGTGCCTAAACAGTGGAGACCCCCAATTCTAACTGAAACGCTAACCCAAACACACCCCTAACCCTAATCCCAACCCTAACCCTAACCACACCCCTAACCCTAATCCCAACCGTAAATGTAATCCGAACTTTAACTTTAGCCCCAACCCCAACGGGAAAATGGAAATACATTTTTTAAAATTTTATTATTTTTCCCTAACTAAGAGGGTGATGATGTGGGGTTTGATTTACTTTTATAGCGGGTTTTTAGCAGATTTTTATGATTGTCAGCCGTCACACACTAAAAGACGCTCCACATTTTGAGAGCTATAATTTTTCCATATTTTGGTCCACAGAGTTATGTGAGCTCTTGTTTTTTTGCGGGACAAGTTGACGTTTTTATTGGTACAATTTTCGGGCATGTGACTTGTATGATCGCTTTTTATTCCGATTTTTGTGAGGTAGAATGAACAAAAACCAGCTATTCATGAATCTCTTTTGGGGGGGCGCTTATATCGTTCCGCGTTTGGTAAAATTCGCTTTACTTTATTCTGAGGACTATAACTTAATTTTTCGTTGATGTCGTTGTATGGCAGCTTGTTTTTTGCAGGACAAGATGACGTGTTCAGTGGTACCATGGTTATTTATATCCATCTTTTTGATCGCTTTAGTCCACTTTTTGTTTGGCGGTATAATAAAGCGTCGTTTTTTGCCTTTCTTACGGTGTTCGCTTTAGAGGTTAACTAGAGGGACAGTTTTATAGGTAGGGTCGTTATGTACACGGTGATACTAAATATGTGTACTTATATTGTTTTTTCATTTACATAAAGAAATGTTTTTATTGGAATATTTTTTTTTTTTTTTTTTTTTTTTTTTTTAACACATGTAAACATTTTTTTAACCTTTTTACATTTCCCCAGGGAGGACATCACTATATATATGATCAGATCGCTGATCTGACACTTTGCAGTGCACTGTGTCAGATCAGCGATCTGACAGGCCCTGCAGGGAGGCTTGCCAGTGCCTGCTCTGAGCAGGTGCTTGAAAGCCACCACCCTGCAGGACCCGGATTGCCCCCTGTGGCCATTTTGGTTCCAGGCCTGCAGGGAGGAGGAGGTAGGAGACCCTCGGAGTAACGCGATCACATCGCGTTGCTCCGAGGGTCTCAGGGAAGCACGCAGGGAGCCCCCTCCCTGCGCGATGCTTCCCTGTGCCACCAGAATGCTGCGGTCATCTTTGATCGCAGCGTTCTGGGGGTTAATTTGCCAGGAGCGGTCCATGACCACTCCTGGCATAGTGCCGGATGTCAGCTGTGATAGTCAGCTGACACCCAGCTGCGATCAGCCGCACTCCCCCCGTGAGCGCAGCTGATCGCGCTGGACATACTATTCCGTCCATGGGAAGTAGGGCCCACCCCACATGGATGGATTAGTACGTCCAATGGCAGAAAGGGGTTAAGCGTTCAAATGAGACAAGACCAGGACACTTGATCAAAAGCTTTATCAGCATCAAGACTGACCAATATATGCTGCTTGGCTTTGGCCTGGTAACTATGAATAATTGCAACCAATGCTGTCTTCATATTATAAGTGATAGACCGACCATGAACAAAGCCCGTTTGAGATGCGGTAAGAATATCAGGAAGAATTGACTTAAGTCTATTGGCGATGGATTTTGGTAAGCCATTTAAAATCCACGTTTAGAAGGGAGATTGGACAGTACGAGGCAGGAAGAAGTGGGTCCTTGCCTGGTTTTAACAACAAAGATAAACAATCCTTGTTGAATCGGTCAGGCATAGGACCCGAATCAATAATATGATTGAAAAAAGAAGTTAGGTGGGGAATGAGTAAAGGTGGTAGCATTTTATAAAATTCCACAGAAAACCCATCTGGGCCGAGTGCTTTAAACAACTTTGAAAATTGATGACTGAACCCACCTCTCCAGGAGAAATCGGTTGATTTAAGGTTTCCCTTTGGGAAGTGGAAAGTTGTCGGACGAGCCTTATGTAAAAATTTGTATCCATCCTCCCTGGAGTATAGGGATGGGCCATAAAGATCTGCATAAAAATCTCTAAAAACCACACAGATTTGAGTCGGGTCATGGGTAATAGAGTCATCGGGTAATGTAATATTAGAGACTCTAATAGCTGCTTTGAATGACTTAGTCAAGGATGCCAAAAGACGACCTGGTTTATTACCCCACCGAAAATATCAGTTACATTGAGGGGCTAATTGATTGTGTGCCTATCAGGGCCGGACAGGGACCAAAAAGCAGCCCTGGCACAAAAAAAATAAATTCACCAGCCCACATACAATGAATTACATACACTTCATATATGATGTACACCGCACACATGCTGGACAACACAAGCTCATTACATACACATCAAATAGTCACACACATACATGTACACAGCACACATGGTGGACAACACAGGCTCATTACGTACACATTACTCATTATTACACACACACATATTACACTCAAACACAAGTATTACACACACGCAAACACTACAGATACCGCACACACACACTACAGATACCGCACACACACACTACAGATACCGCACACACACACTACAGATACCGCACACACACACTACAGATACCGCACACACACACTACAGATACCGCACACACTACAGATACCGCACACACTACAGATACCGCACACACTACAGATACCGCACACACTACAGATACCGCACACACTACAGATACCGCACACACTACAGATACCGCACACACTACAGATACCGCACACACTACAGATACCGCACACACTACAGATACCGCACACACTACAGATACCGCACACACTACAGATACCGCACACACTACAGATACCGCACACACTACAGATACCGCACACACTACAGATACCGCACACACTACAGATACCGCACACACTACAGATACCGCACACACTACAGATACCGCACACACTACAGATACCGCACACACTACAGATACCGCACACACTACAGATACCGCACACACACACACACTACAGATACCACACACACACACATTACAGATACCGCGCACACACACATTACAGATACCGCACACACAAGTATTACACTACAGATACCACACACACACACACGTATTACTCAAACACACAAGTATTACACACACGCAAACACTACAGATACCACACACTACAGATACTGCACACACAAGTACTACACTACAGATACCACACACACATTACACACTCACACTACAGATAACACACACATTATACACACACACACACTACAGATACCGCACACACATTATACACACACACTACAGATAACTCGCACACATTACACACACAAGTATTACACTACAGATACTGCACACACATTACACACACACACACACGAGATAATGTCACTGCGCTGTGTGCTTCCAGTGAGAGCTAAAGAAGCAGTTTCACAGGCAGGTATTACCTTTCAGCTTGCATGCTGCTGTTCTCTGATGCTGGTACTTGCCACTCAGCCAGCATGCGCTGATCGAGCGGCCCACTACAAGCACCGGCCCTTCTGGCATTTGCCCGAAGTGCCCGATGCTCAGTCCGGCCCTGGTGCCTGTTCATGCAGGAGGGTGTTTTTATTTTTTGTTTAGCTGTAAGACAAGCTCTCTGAAAGAGGGAGTATTATGTAGCTTAAAATCCCTATATGCCTGAGTAAACTGGTCTAAGAGGCTGCAGGGAGAACAATTTTTTTTTTTTTTTTTTTTAAGACACAAAGGAGATAATATGTCCCCCTAGCAGAGTCTTAGCAGTGTCCCAAAATAGGTTAATATCGTCCAAGTGTTCAAAGTTATCCTCCACGAAAGTCTCCCACAAACCAGTTATATAGCGTTTGAAGTCATCCGAAGTATAAAGATATGAGGGAAAACGCCAACGAAAAGAAAAACAGTTCTACTAGTGGGGAGTTCCAAAATAAGTAAAACCAGATAATGATCTGATATAACCGATGGGAGTATATCAACTGTTTTCAAGAAGAAAAGAAGAGGGGACGAGAATATCCAGTAATCAATGCGGGTATGAACATCATGTACTCTAGAATAAAATGTATATTTTCTCTCCGAAGGGTGGCAGCATCTCCAAGCATCAACTAGATCAAGCCTATCTAGCAAGGTAAAGAGCGCTCCAGTAGGAGAATGGCAGCCCCCCCCCATAAGAATTTGGGAATAAAGGGGGGGGGGGGGGGTCTCATGGCCACATAGACTTTGAATATGTTGATGGAATAGTTCTGTGAAAGGGTTAATTTTTGAAGCAAGTTGTTGGTTAAACTTAAGTTATTTTTAGAAGCACTGGTTTAGTTCAGTCAGTTTTAGCGCCCTTTTAACGGCTGTTCATTGGTGGACAGTGCATTGCTGGGATGTTGCCAGTGTATTTAACCCCTTCCCGACCTTTGACACCGTATGCATCAAGAAAACCTGTGCCAATCCAACCTGTGACGCAGCATATCAGTTATGGTCGGATCGCGCTCCTGTAGGCCAGGTGAAAGGGTTAATTGTAATTTCACCCGACCTGCAGGGACAGGGGGAGTTGTACTTGGGGGTGGCTTCGCCCCCCCGTGGCTACGATCGCTCTGATTGGTTGTTGAAAGTGACGTTTCACTTTCAATCAGAGCGATAGTAATATTTCATCAAATATTACAATCCAGCCATGGCCGATGCTGCAATAGCATCAGCCATGGCTGGAGACCGCGATCTGCCCCCCCCCCCCCGCCACCGATCTCCTCCCCTCCGTCCGGTCATAAACGGTCCTCCGCTCACCTCCGTCCTACTGTCCGCTCCCCCCGCAGTCCGATCTCCCCCCCCATCATACTTACCGACCTTCTGTGTCCCTCCCGGTGTCCGTCCATCTGTTCCATGTGCGCCGCCATCTTGCAGATTCGTTACAAGTACATTTTGATTGCTGTGATAGAACCTATCACAGCGATCAAAATAAAAAAATAAATAAATAAATACCCCCCCCCCCCCCCCCCCTCTTTATCACCCATCATCATAGGTAGGGACAAAAATAAAGAAAATATTTTTTTTCCCCACTAGGGCTAGGGTTAGGGCTAGAATTAGGGTTAGAACTATGGTTAGGGTTAGAATTAGGCTATGTGCACATGGTGCGGATTTGGCTGCGGATCCGCAGCGGATTCGCCGCTGCTGATTCGTAGCAGTTTTCCATCAGATTTATAGTACCACGTAAACCTATGGAAAACCAAATCCGCTGTGCCCATGGTGCGGAAAATACCACGCGGAAACGCTGTGTTGTATTTTCCGCAGCATGTCAATTCTTTGTGCGGATTCTGCAGCGTTTTTCACCTGTTCCTCAATAGGAATCCGCAAGTGAAATCCGCACAAAAAACACTGGAAGTCCACAGGTAAAATGCAGTGCCTTTTACCTGCGGATTTTTCAAAAATGGTGCCGAATCACACGAATCCGGAATGTGGGCACATAGCCTTAGTGTTAGGGTTGGAATTAGGGCTAGGGTTGGAAATAGGGTTAAGATTAGACTGTGGTTAGGGTTATGGTTAGGGGTGTGTTGGGGTTAGTGTTGGAGTTAGAATTGAGGGGATTCCACTGTTTAGGCACATCAGGGGTCTCCAAACGCAACATGGCGCCACCATTGATTCCAGCCAATCTTGCATTCAAAAAGTCAAATGGTGCTCCCTCCCTTCCGAGCCCTGACGTGTGCCCAAACAGTGCTTTACCCCCACATATGGGATATCAGTGTACTCAGGACAAACTGGGCAACAACTCTTGGGGTCCAATTTCTCCTGTTACCCTTGTGAAAATAAAAAATTGCTTGCTAAAACATTTTTTGAGGAAAGAAAAATGATTTTTTATTTTCACGGCTCTGCGTTGTAAACTTCTGTGAAGCACTGGAGGGTTTGAAGTAGTCACCGCACATTTAGATTAGTTCCATGGAAGGTCTAGTTTCCAAAATGGGGTCACATGTGGGAGAGCTCCAATGTTTAGGCACACAGGGGCTCTCCAAACGAGACATTGTGTCCGCTAACGATTGGAGCTAATTTTTCATTCAAAAGTCAAATGGCGCTCCTTCCCTTCCAAGTCTTGCCGTGTGCACAAACAGTGGTTTGTGACCACATATGAGGTATCGGTGTACTCAGGAGAAATTGCCCAATAAATTTTAGCATCCATTTTATCCTGTTGCCCATGTGGAAATGAACAAATTGAGGCCAAAATAATTTTTTTGTGAAAAAAAAAAGTACTTTGTCATTTTTACAGATCAATTTGTGAAGCACCTGGGGGTTCAAAGTGCTCACTATGCATCTCGATAAGCTCCTTGGGGGGGGTCTAGTTTCCAAAATGGGGTCATTTGTGGGGAAGCTCCAATATTTAGGGGCTCTCCAAACGCAACATGGTGTCCGCTAAAGATTGGAGCCAATTTTTCATTGAAAGTCAAATGGCGCTCCTTCCCTTCCGTGTCCCCAAACAGTGGTTCCCCCCACATATGGGGTATCAGCGTACTCAGGACAAATTGTACAATAACTTTTGGGGTCCAGTTTCCCTTTTTACCTTTGGGAAAATAAAAAAATTGTTGCTAAAACATTTTTGTGACTAAAGTTAAATGTTCATTTTTTCCTTCCATGTTGCTTCTGCTGCTGTGAAGCTCCTGAAATGTTAATAAACTTCTTGAATGTGGTTTTGAGTACCTTGAGGGGTGCCGTTTTTAGAATTGTGTCACTTTAGGGTATTTTCAGCCATATAGACCCCTCAAACTGACTTCAAATGTGAGGTGGTTCCTAAAAAAAATAGCTTAGTAAATTTCGTTGTAAGGCCAGTCTCACACGTCAGTGTCTCCGGTACGTGAGGTGTCAGTTTCCTCACGCACCGGAGACACTGACACACGTAGACACAAAAATCAATGCATCTTTTCAGATGTCATAGATTTTTTGCGGACCGTGTCTCCGTGTGCCAAACACGGAGACATGTCAGTGTTCGTGGGAGTGGACGGATTACACGGACCCATTAAAGTCAATGGGTCCGTGTAAAACATGTACCGCACACGGACATTAACCGTGTGCAGTCCATGTGCCGTGCAGGAGACAGCGCTACATTAAGCGCTGCCCCCCCCCCCCCGGTGCTGAAGCCGCGATTCATATGTTCCTTGCAGCAGCGTTTGCTGCAGGGAACATATGAATATTAGTGTTTAAAATGCAGATCCAGGTCCCCCCCCCCTCCCACCCCCTGTGCGCCCCCCCGCTGTGATTAAAATACTCACCTAGCTTCCGGATCCCTCGCTGTAGCGTCCTCTCCTGGCCGCAGCGTCTCCTGTATGCGGTCACGTGGGGCCGCTGATTAAAATCATGAATATGCGGCTCCGCCTCCCAAAGGGGCAGAGCCGCATATTCCGTACTGTAATCGGCGGCCCAACGTGACCGCATACAAGAGACGCTGCGGCCAGGAGAGGACGCTGCAGTGAGGGATCCGGAAGCTAGGTGAGTATTTTAATCACAGCGCTGGTCAAATTTTAACCCTTATAACTTCCTAGCAAAAAAAAAAAAAATTTTGTTTCCAAAATTGTGCTGATGTAAAGTAAACATGTGGGAAATGTTATTTATGTGACACAAAATAGTTAATAACTCTCGTTTAACAGAATAAAAATTGCAAAATTTTCAAAATTTTAGCCAAATTTCCATTTTTTTTTCACAAAAACGCAAAAATTATCGACCTAAATTTACCACCAACATGAAGCCCAATATGACACTGAACCGCTAGGATTCGCTGAAGCGTTCCTGAGTTATTACCTCATAAAGGGACACTGGTCAGAATTGCAAAAAACCGCCAGGTCATTAAGGTCAAAATAGGCTGGGTCATGAAGCGGTTAAAGCCTGTCTTGGCAGATTTTAGGCACTCTGAGGAGAGTGCTGAAGAAAGAAGATACCAGCTCCATGGAAGATTTACTTCAGAAGATCCTGTCAAGGGCTGGGGAAGAGGACGGAGCGGAATGGCTGAGGAGCTGCCTTGCTGTAAAACCTATAATGGCAGCTCCAGAAGCCTTCCCTCCTCCTTCTAACCCAAGCTTACCTAAGCGGCAGCCGACTCCCACAGCAGCGGCAGAAGATGGAAGACCAGGTCTGCATACTCACCTTCAATCGGTGTCACGCTCCAGCCGACAGACGGAGACGAGCAGGAAGTCCCGTCCGCCTTCTGATAGGAAGTCTCGCAGCCCGGCGCAAGACTTCCCACCTCAGCAAGGAGACGCAACGGCGGCGTCATCAGGGGTAGCCTGCGGCGCTAAATTTGAAAATCCGGGCAGCTCCTTCATCCACAGCGAGCGCCCTGCATGAAGCACCCCCAAGCCTGCGACCCAGCCAGGACAAGGACCCTGAAGAAAGGCTCACCTAACACGAAAGGCTTGAGCGCAGGCTGCACACATGATGGACCTTCAGACGCCAGACACCATCGAAGGGGTGAGAGCTTTCCTGTTTCAGTACGTTTATGTGATGTGGATCTTACAGAAGTGTATCTGGGGTTTCTGGCACCCGGGGCAAGAATTCATTTCGGCCCCCCCCCCCCAAGGACATGTTCCCCCCATCATTGCCCTCTCCTCCACCATCCGCATCATTGCTCTCTCCCAGTCAGCCACATCATTACCCTCTCCTCCTCCACCATCCCCATCATTGCTCTCTCCCAGTCAGCCACATCATTACCCTCTCCTCCTCCACCATCCCCATCATTGCTCTCTCCCCGTCAGCCCCATCATTGCCCTCTCCTCCCCCCACACACACACACACACACACACACACACCATTCACTTCTTTGCACATTCCCCTGCAGCGCGATACACACACACACACCCCCCCAATACTGAGCCACACACATTCACATACACACATTCTCTCTCTCACACACACATTCACATACACACACATTCACACACCCCTCTCACCTCTCCTCGCTCTCTGCCGCAGCATCTCATCGCCTTCCTCTGACACAGCCGGCCGCTGAATGATGACGTCATCCAGCGGCGCATCTGTGTGAGAGGAAGCAAGAGGAAGCAGGAAGAACGATCGCTGGGCAGCGGAGCTGCAGGGATTTCTCCCTGCCTGCCGCAGCCACTCTGCAGGGGCTCCCCTCCACCTCTGCACACGTTGGGAGCCGGCGCTCTGCAGCTTCTCTGTGCCGGCTGTCAGCTTGACAGTCGGCACAGAGAACAGCTGACTCCCAGACCGGGGGCGGCAGAATGCAGCTGCCGGGGGAGACACCGCGGACCGCCGAATCAGGCGGCCCGACTGCGCCCCCCTGCTGGCTGCGCCCGGGGCACATGCCCCGGCTGCCCCCTCCCCCAGATACGCCACTGGGATCTTAACCCCTTTCTGACATATGACGTACTATCCCGTTGAGGTGGGGTGGGCCTGTATGACCACCGATGGGATAGTAAGTCATACGCGGGGGAGCGCGGCCGAGTGTCAGCTGCCTATTGCAGCTGACATCCTGCACTATGTGCCAGGAGCGGTCACGGACTGCCCCCGGCACATTAACCCCTGGCACACCGCGATCAAACATGATCACGGTGTGCCGGCGGTATAGGGAAGCATCGCACAGGGAGGGGGCCGATGCAGATCAGGAAGGGACACCCTGCCCTCAGTCTATTTGGAAAGTGATTCCAATTTGATCCCCTATCTTATTAGAAATTCGTTATCTGTTCGATCATGGGCCAGTTATTCGGCTGCATGGAAATTATGGACTGAATTTTGTAGTTTAAATGTTTTTAATCCTAAAAAGGTAGCCAGCACTATTTCCGTTCTGAAGTTCGGAGAGTCGTTAATTACTCAGGGCCTATCATTCTGCCGTAACCAAACACCTAGCGGGAGTCTCATTTTTTCTTAGACTTGGCAGCGAATCATCTTTGGCTTCCCTTTTTCCGATTAAGCAGCCTCTGAAAGGCTACAAGAAAGGTAGCTTTCAGCCTGACAGCAGATGCCCAATTTCTCTGCCACTGTTGAAAGATCTTTGCTCGGCCCTAAGCCTATTTTATGCTGCGTTTTGCTTGACATTTTTCGGGGCCCTCCGCATAGGGGAGGTGGTATCTGGTACAAAATCGCAACCCTCAGGTTTACTGCTTTCACATTAAAAACTCAGGGACAATTTTATTATTTTATTCATTAAAAGGTCTAAAACAGATCAGTTGGCCAGGGGAGCAAGTTTGAAAATTGCTTCTTTTGCTGATACTGCTATTTGTCCGGTGTCAAACATTAAAAGATGGCTACTTGTTAGAACTAAAAAGGAGGGCCGTTATTTTTGCATAAGGACGGTTCTCCACCTACAATTTTTCAGTTTAATTTTATTCTGAAGAATTGTTTGAGAGTTCTAGAGAAGCAACATCTTAGAATAACATCTCATTACTTCAGGATTGGAGCAGCTACGGAGGCGTCTAGGGCCGGCTTTTGTGATTCCCAAATCAGGCAAATTGGACAATGGGAGTTGGGGAGGTTTAAACTTTATATTCGGCATGATTTATACGATGACTAATCTGTATTTCATTTTCAGGTCCCTTCATAATTTGGGTCATCGGTCACGCTTTCATTTATTGGGCCCAGAAGAGAGCGTGTCAACGATGCTACTCCAAAAATTTGTCTTTCGATGTTTCTAAGATGCAGATCTTCTGACATGGAGTTTGTGGTTTACGATGGTCTAATTTAGATTTAGAATTTAAAAAAATGTTTTAATCTGTTTCCATTCCCAGACTTGGTAGTGTTTCTTGCGGGCGGGAATGATCTCGGGAAACTAAAGACCCTGGACTTATTAGCCATCATGCGTGCCGATATTCTTAGTCTTAGGCAATCTTTTCCTTATCCAGGTTTTGTTGTTTCCGAGATCATTCCCAGGCTTTTGTGGAATACTCCAGAATTCAGATTTATGGATAAAGTTCGCAAGAGAGTTAATAGAAGCATGGAAAAGTTCTTGCCACTAGTCAATGGTTTTTCTTTTAGGCATGATGACCTCCAAGGTTTTTTACCGGGGTTGTATCACCAGGATTTTTCTCACTTAGCCAACATTGGCCTTGACATCTTTAACCTGAATTTACAAAATATTGTGGAGAAATGGCTGTGTGTTTTTTGGGGGGCCTCAACTCTGAGTAGAGGCTCTTGGGAAAATCATCCAGTTTCTGGATGGATTGTTCAATGGAGTCTTGGAATGTTTGGTTATTTATATGAATCGTTCAATTGGTATGTTTACTGTTATATTTTTAAGTTACCCAAGAATAAACATCATGGACAATTTTATTCCACCATATTTTATGTCATTATTTTAGTATGAATGAGACTTGTGTTGCCATGGCAGCCCCCCCCCATAAGAATTAGGGAATAAAGGGGGGGGGGGGGGTGTCTCATGGCCACACAGGCTATGAATATGTTGATGGAATAGTTCTGTGAAAGGGTTAATTTTTGAAGCGAGTTGCTGGGTAAATTTAAGTTATTTTTAGAAGCACTGGTTTAGTCCAGTCTGTTTTAGCGCCCTTTTAACCGCTGTTCATTGGTGGACAGTGCGTTGCTGGGCTGTTGCCGGTGTATTTAAAGCCTGTCTTGGCAGATTTTAGGCACTCTGAGGCGAGTGCTGAAGAAGAAGATCCCACCCTCCCTCCCTTGAGCTGTTCTCTTTGTCGTGATGTTTATATTGTGGGAAAATCATCCAGTTCCTGGATGGATTGTTTAATGGAGTCTTGGAATGTTTGGTTATTTATATGAATTGTTCAATTGGTATGTTTACTGTTATATTTAAGTTACCCAAGAATAAACATCACGACCAATTTTATTCCACAATATTTTGTTGTGTCATTATTTTAGTATGAATGAGACTTGTGTTGCCATGAGATGCAGATGTCATAAAGGGTATTTAAATCTCCACCCAATAATATATTAGTGGGACGCCAGCCATGAACAACTTCCATGAGTCTAGCGAAAAGAGAGGGATTAGCAGTGTCGGGTGCATAAACATTAATGAGGCAATATTCCCGCTGTTCAATTAGGCCATGTTCACACTATGCATTTTTAACTGCGGAACCGCCGCGATTTTGCCGCTGCGGGTCCGCAGCTGTTTTCCATGCAGGGTACAGTACAATGTACCCTATGGAAAACAGGAACCGCTGTGCCCACATTGCGGAAATGCACTAAAAAAGCCGCGCTGAATAGCTGCGTCTTGTCATCCAGACGCATTTCTTCCAAGCTCAAGTCATCAGGGGACCTGCTTGTATAAGGAGGTGTTGCTAAGTGCTGGTAAAGGAGGGACAAAAAGTCATGCCACCCTCTATGCTGTCCTGCATAGAGTAACTGCGGCCAGGGCCATACTTAAATAGGAAACCAAGTGTGAAAAAAAAGGGGCACGTAAGCACATATCACACTTCCTATAGGGCGCTAATTAACACATGGCAGCTGTGGTTGATTGAAATGCGGCAAGAGCCAATATCGGCGCTCATCCTGCGCGCTGTATACTACATAATATATGCATAGCTAACACAAGCAAAACAAGGAAATGCCGGGTAACAGAGAAACTCACTGGTTAAATGATGTCACACGTCGGGTTCCATGTGGAGCAAATACCTCCGTGAGCAATGGAGGAACTTCCTGTCATGCGTCCCATGAAAACAGGAAGTAACCGCTACCTAGCAACCAAGGCAGAGCGCCGCTCACTGTAATGAGCACACAGGTTACTATAAACGGCGCGGTAAAACAAGGGGAGGAAGGAGGAAAAGGAAAAGTGTCCTTCATACGATATGATTATACGGCGAACCTTCTGTATATAAGAGGGATTAAGGCAGCATAGAACGCCCGACCGGAAGTGGTGGTAATTAGGCAACGTTAGAAAAAAAAATAATACACAAAGACGAGCGGTAAGCTCTACAGAGCCGCATACACAACAGAAAAGAGAGGGGATACATGCAAATGGATACGGGTAAGAAAAAGCGCGATATGGAGCGGTAAACTAAGCTGAGAGATACATGTATATAGCTACTAGGATCAAAGTAAATATAACCGCTGACCGGAAGTACAGGTAACCCGGTAACCAAGCGAAACAAAAGACCTTGCAGCGACAACTCAAAGAATATATATACATATGAGAATAGACTGCAAGAAAAAAAGTTCACAGTATTTTTCTCATTTGAAGATAGTGGATTTATTCACTGCCTCTCAATAACATAACAGACTCAAAGACCGACGTTTCGGCAAATCTTGCCTTTCTCAAGGAAGTCTATAATAGATAACAAATAAACAATGTATAATAAGAGATTAATAACATAATCAATCAAAAACACAATAATGAATAAAACATCATATGGTAGTGAAAATCCATATAGCCAAAATCCAGAAACCAATGTATAGCCCCAAGAAAAAGCCACTGTAATGTCCCAAGAAAAACACTATAAAATAATTCTTCAAACCGGTGGATGATAGTAGACAGTAAGATATATCGATACCAAGAAGAGACCCAACAAGACAAAAAATAAAAAAGTTAAAAAAGAAAACAGGGAGCCAACAGAAAGTAAGAATTAAACCACCAAGATGTTGCCCAAAGAAACACACTGGGGACTGGAAAATGAGTACCTGTATAAAGATGCAGTATGTTGTATATCCTATGTCAGGAAGTATATTAGGGTAACACTAAAGACCAAAAGAATAATCACTTGCAGACCGAAATTCAATTAAGCATAAGCTAAAGTAATCTCATAACAACCGCAATCTAACGATACCTGTAACAGCGCGGTGCCAGTGTGCGTCCAGTGACTGGGAGCGGTGGAGTGTAGACAAATGCCAGAAGTTGGGTATAAATGCTGCAAAACCGCAACGTAATATCCGGTCAAAGACCCGAATCTAGTACTGAAAAACCCAAAGGCAAAATACATGCATGCGCAGTGCAACACAGGGATCCCGAGCTACTTTTTTGCTATTGCTATTTTTTGAAGAGCAATTTGTTTATACTCAATCTATCGACATCACTCATTGTATTAGAAGAGATTCATAGACAACGTTTTTTTGATATGGGGCAGAAGACGAGTCCTCTTTGACAATTTTTTCAGGACATGAATTCTCAGATACCTAACTTGACATTTACAACATCTAAAGATCATTACAGTATCAATTTTCTGGACACCTTGGTGATGATTAGGGAAGGCGGTACATTGAAGATTGATCTCTATATGAATCCCATGGATATAAATAGCTTATTAGAATTCTCTAGCTGTCATCCTGTTTATGTCAAACGATCATTACCCAAATCCCAGATTCATCGTGTCTAACGTTTTGTGACTGACTTGAGAGACCATCGCATTTCTGAAGTGCGGAAGAAATTTTTGGATCGTGGTTATCCATTTGCTGTCGTGGATAAAGCTATGGAACAATCTTCTATACAGACTAATAAACCAAGAAGTCGCCTTTGTAACTACTTACCATCCATATACTAATTTTCTTAAAAATTGTATTTTAGAACATTGGCCACTATTGGGTAAAGCTTACCCGTTTATTCCAGAGTTTTCAATACCTCATTTGATGTGTTATAAGAGACCACCAAACATCAAAAATATACTGGTTGGAGCCGACATTGGTTCGGCTAAAAGGGAACAACGACAATCTGTATTGACCACACAGAGACAAAGTACATATCCTTGTCTATATTGTCCGCAATGTTCTAATGTTACTAAGGCCTGTTTCACACGTCAGTGTCTCCGGTACGTGAGGTGACAGTTTCCTCACGTACCGGAGACACTGACACACGTAGACACATAAAAATCACTGCATCTGTTCAGAGGTCAGTGATTTTTTGCAGACCGTGTCTCCGTGTGCCAAACATGGAGACATGTCAGTGTTCGTGGGAGCACACGTATTAAATGGACCCATTAAAGTCAATGGGTCCGTGTAAAACTCGTACCGCACACGGACGTTGTCCGTGTGCAGTCCGTGTGCCGTGCAGGGGACAGTGCTACATTAAGCACTGGTGCTGAATCCGCGATTCATATCTTCCCTGCAGCAGCGTTTGCTGCAGAGAAAATATGAATAAGTGTTTAAAATAAAGATCTATGTGCCCAACCTGTGCGCCCCCTCCGCTGTTCTGAAAATACTCACCCGCCTCCCTCATTGGCTGTCGCTGCTTCCTGGTCTGGCCGCATCTTCTCCTGTATGCGGTCACGTGGGGCCGCTCATTTACAGTAATGAATATGCGGCTCCACCTCCCATAGGGAGGAAACTGTCACCTCACGTACCGGAGCCACTGACTTGTGAAACCGGCCTGAAGCAGCCTACGTTTTTGGCCAAAATGGGAAAGAAAAAGGATGTGTCGGCTGCTGAGAAGCAACAAATTGTGGAGTATTTAGGTCAAGGCATGACTACAATCAACATTGCCAAGACACTTCATCGTGATAATCGCACAATCAAGAAGTATGTAGCTGATTCCCAGCACACACATGTGCGTGCTGATAAGGAAAAATTGAGGACTCTTTCCAACAGGCAATTGCGTAAGGTTAAAAGAGCAGCTGCAAAAATGCCTTGTCATAGCAGCAGACAAGTTTTTGAAGCTGCTGGTGCCTTCAACGTCCCCAGAACAACAAGATGCAGGGTCCTTCAGAGGTTTGCAGCTGTGCGCAAGCCATCCTGTCGACCACCTCTATCCACTGCGCACAAGCAGAAACGGCTTCAGTGGGGCAAACGATACATGAAGACTGACTTCCAAACTGTTTTGATCACCGATGAGTGCCGGGCAACGCTTGATGGTCCAGATGGATGGAGTGGAGGATGGCTGGTTGATGGACACCCCATGAAAACACGGCTAAGGCGCCAACAAGGAGGAGGTGGAGTAATGTTTTGGGCTGGAATCATGGTGAGAGAGATTGTCGGCCCCTTTATGATCCCTGAAGGGGTAAAGATGAACTCCATAATCTATGTGGAGTTTCTAAAACACTTCCTGCCATGGTTCAAGAGGAAGAACCGTGCTTTCTGTAGCAAGATCATTTTCATGCATGATAATGCACCATCTCATGCTGCAAAAAACACATCTGCATCTCTGGCTGCTATGGGCATAAAAGAGCACAAACTTATGGTGTGGCCACCATCTTCCCCTGACCTCAACCCCATTGAGAACCTCTGGAGCATCATCAAAAGGAGTGGCTATGATGGCGGGAGGCAGTTCACATCTAAGCAACAGCTCTGGGAGGGTATTCTGTCCACATGCAAAACAACTGCAAAAAAATTCCAAGTGCAGTGAAATTGCAAAAAAAGTGCAATCCCACACTTGTTTTTTGCTTGGCTTTTTTGTTACGTTCATGAAATGCTAAAACTAACCTGCCATTGTGATTCTCTAGGTCATTACGAGTTCCTAGACATCTAACATGGCTAGGTTATTTTTTATCCAAGTGGTGAAAAAAAATTCAAAACTTTGCTTACAAAAAAAAAAAAAAAAAAAAGTGCCATTTTCCGATACCTGAAGAGTCTCCATTTTTCGTGATCTGGGGTCAGATGAGGGCTTATTTTTTGCGTGCCAAGCTGACATTTTTAATTATATCATTTCGGTGCAGATACGTTCTTTTGATCGCCCGTTATTGCATTTTAATGCAATGTCACGGCGACCAAAAAAACGTAATTCTGGCATTTCGGATTTTTTTCTCGCTACGCTGTTTAGCGATCAGGTTAATGCTTTTTTTTTATTGATAGATTGGGCGATTCTGAATGCGGCGATACCAAATACGTGTAGGTTTTTTTTTTTTTAATTGTTTTATTTAGGATGGGGCGAAAGGGGGGTAATTTAAACTTTTATATTTTTTATATTTTTTTCATATTTTTAAAAACATTTTTTTTTTAACTTGTGCCATGCTTCAATAGCCTCCATGGGAGGCTAGAAGCTGGCATAGCCTGATCGGCTCTGCTACATAGCAGTGATCATCAGGTGTGCTGTGAGCGCCGACCACAGGGGGGGTGCTCACAGCAGGCCGGCATCAGTAACCATAGAGGTCTCAAGGACCTCTATGGTTACCTTCCTGATGCATCGCCGACCCCCGATCATGTGACAGGGGTCGGCGATGACATCATTTCCGGCCGCCCGGCCGGAAGCGCCGGTTAAATGCCGCTGTCTGTGTTTGTCAGCGGCATTTAACAGGTTAATAGCGGCGGGTGAATAGCGATTTCACCCGCCGCTATTGCGCGCACATGTCAGCTGTACAAAACAGCTGACATGTCGCGACTTTGATGTGGGCTCACTGCCGGAGCCCACATCAAAGGGGGTGACACGGCATGCGCAGTACTAGTACGGCGCATGTCGTGAAGGGGTTAAAAAGATACTGTTTTCATAGGCAGTTTGTTCCAAAACATTGCAATTATACTAGAATAGTAGATGACTGGAAAATAACAATGACTGCAATTCAGATAGGTAATTTAGAGAAAATATGAGGAAATATTATTTGCATAATAATTTGGAACACAGTGTAAGCACGCTTTTTGAAACAAGCAAAAAAAATTAGAACGTTAGAAGGGTTACAAGTTGATAAGCAATTTCTTATTTTTCCAACAAAATTAAAGTGATTTAAGGGGGGGAGGGAGGGGGGGGAGGATTGGGAGCAAAATGACAAAATACCCAAGTGACACCATTCAAAACACTGCACCCCTCAAAACCACATTCAATAGGTTTATTAGCCCTTCATGTACTTCACACTGCGGGAGTATCACCAGAGGCTAGGTAGAGTGGTCTTTTTTTTGTTTTACAATTGAACACAGTCGCCGGATGATGGGACTACTGTCCCATCACTGACTCATGCTGTCACTGTTATATGTGACAGCAGACATAGCCGGATGGGAGCAGTAGTCCCATCAAACGATGCCTGGCTGCACCCACAACCAGACGCCCACCCCCACACACATTCTTCACCCACACACTCTTCCTCCTGACGTTTCCTTTCTGCAGTGTTTTTAGCATGCAAATCTTTTTACACATGTGGTTTAGCTGCGGATTTGACTGACTCAATGTAAGTCAATAGGTGCGAAAAACGCTGCAGATCCGCAAAATGAATTGACATGCTGCAGAAAATAAAACGCTGTGAATAAGTGCAGAATTTTCTGCAGCATGTGCACACCAATTCAGGATTCCCATTGATTAACATTGCTTGAGCTACCCTTTGCGGATTTGGTGTATTTCCGAGCAAAAAAGATGCTATGGATCTGCAATATGTGCACATAGCCTAAGGAGTCTACAGGGACCAGATGGCAAATTATAAAAATTGCTGCGCGTAAAAGTTTGTCTGAGACACCATGAGATCAACAAAGTTGTCAGAGAAAGACTTTGAAAAGTCAATTTCTGTGAGGCCGGTAGTGTAGAATTGGATTCCTGATTGCACCACAAAATCCAGAATCTGGTCAATTTTCAGGAAGTAAGGTCCATGGCTCATTTTTTGTACTGGGGAGTCTGCATGGCAGTTCCGTATCACTTAGGTCGGTTTCACACGTCAGTGGCTCCGGTACGTGAGGTGACCGTTTCCTCACGTACCGGAGACACTGACTTACGTAGACACATTGAAATCAATGTGTCTCTGCACATGTCAGCGTGTTTTCACGGACCGTGTGTCCGTGTGCAAAACACGGAGACATGTCAGTGTTCGTGGGAGCGCACGGATTACACGGACCCATTAAAGTCAATGGGTCCGTGTAAAACACGTACCACACACGGACGTTGTCTGTGTGCCGTGCAGGAGACAGCGCTACAGTAAGCCCCCACATGGTGCTGAAGCCGCGATTCATATCTTCTCTGCAGCAGCGTTTGCTGTAGAGAAGATATGAAAAATTAATTTTTTTTGTTTCTCGTGTTTAAAATAAAGATCCCTGTCCCCACCCCCCTCCCACCCCCTGTGCGCCTGCCCGCTCCCTCGCAGTGTCCTGTCCTGGCCGCAGCTTCTCCTGTATGCGGTCACGTGGAGCCTCCCATTACAGTCATGAATATGCGGCTCCACCTCAAATAGGGAGGTCGCCACAAGATATAGCACAGGGCCCTATGCGATGGGTGCGATGATCCCGGATGTGTGCTATGAACATGGAGGGCCCCCAGACAGGGCCACGCGTTCTCGGTACCGGGCTTCTCTAGTTCGGTTCTGAGGCTGTCACGGTGGCTAGACCTGGTCCGCGACCCTGCTAAGGGGCGTCCAGTAAAAGGGGACAGTCTATCAGGGATAGGAGTCTGTCAAGGTTTTCGTGACGCCACCTGTGGTGTTCGGTCAGGGTGACCGACGCTGCTGTGGGGTCCGCTGGGGTGATGGAATGGCAGCTGGATGGTATACCTTCCCACAGGTGAAGTATGTCCCCAGGGCTTCCCAGTGAGGTGGATGGTGATGGTGTGAGGTGCAGTCAATAACGAGGACACAAGGTTGCAGTCTCTTTACTGCAGACTTCAGGATCCTCAATCTAGAGCACGTTTAACAGGGCTATCTGAGACCGGCCGGTCCGATGGGCACATCTAGAATTCCCTTTGCAGGTGGAAATCGTTGCCTACCAATAGCGCCTGGGTGTTGTAGTGCTACCCTGCTGAGCATTCGGAATAGTCCTCAACTTCTGTTTTCGTTCGTTCGTTCTTTCTAATTCGTTCCAGATGTTTCTAGTTCAACGTCCCCCAGGTATGTTATGGCTAGGACGCACCCGTATGACGGGAAGGCCTGGAGTTCTTCCGGGACCCTAGAGTCGCCCCTCTCCCACAGTTGCCCCCTGTTATGAACAGGTAATTCAGAACCACAATGGACATTGAAGTTCAGAGCACACCAAGTGGCCTGACAATTACCAAAAACAAAGGACGAGCTCTGAGACGTGGGAACTCTGCTGACCGCAATCCCTAATCCTATCACACCACACTAGAGGTAGCCGTGGATTGCGCCTAACGCTCCCTATGCAACTCGGCACAGCCTGAGAAACTAACTAGCCCTGAAGATAGAAAAATAAGCCTACCTTGCCTCAGAGAAATTCCCCAAAGGAAAAGGCAGCCCCCCACATATAATGACTGTGAGTAAGATGAAAATACAAACACAGATGAAATAGATTTAGCAAAGTGAGGCCCGACTTACTGAATAGACTGAGGATAGGAAAGATAGCTTTGCGGTCAACACAAAATCCTACAAACAACCACGCAGAGGGGCAAAAAGACCCTCCGCACCGACTAACGGTACGGAGGTGCTCCCTCTGCGTCTCAGAGCTTCCAGCAAGCAAGAAAAACCAATATAGCAAGCTGGACAGAAAAAATAGCAAACAAAAATAACACAAGCAAAACTTAGCTTATGCAGGATAGACAGGCCAAAGGAACGATCCAGGAGGAAGCAAGACCAATACTAGAACATTGACTGGAGGCCAGGATCAAAGCACCAGGTGGAGTTAAATAGAGCAGCACCTAACGACTTAACCTCATCACCTGAGGAAGGAAACTCAGAAGCTGCAGTACCACTCTCATCCACCAAAGGAAGCTCATAGACAGAACCAGCCGAAGTACCACTCTCGACCACAGGAGGGAGCTTGGCCACAGAATTCACAACAGCCCCCTATGTCTTCGTAGGTGTTTAGGTGAGACAGCCAACCTATAATTAACTGTCCTGCGGAGTTTGAAGTAAAGTGTAGAGTCAGTTACTCCCTCGGTGTTCCGGCTACACGCCTCAGTATGATGTTGGCTCGGTCTCACAGCATGACTCCTACTGGCTCTCCTTTGTGCTAGATCTCTTTTCTCACTGTTCCATAATATCCTTCGCTTAGTGTCTCTTTCTTAGGATACCGCCGCGGGGTGTGCAGGCGCGGTTCCGTAACGTTCTGCTCTGTTCACTAGGTACCTGCCAGGTTCCCACGCCTGACAGGGACCCCCCTGTATCTTCTCCCTGCAACACCCCCTGCCACGGGATGTTGCCTGAATCCAACCCAGTCAGCTTCTGACTAACTTCCTATCCAACCCCTAGTTTTACCAGTGTGAGGAGTGGCCCAATAAATAAAGCCCTTGGCTCCCCCTAGTGGCCGAAGTGTAATGTGTGCTGGTGATACCTGGTCACTAGAATTCCTTCAGTGCCATCAGACGTACCATCACTCACCTTAGTGGCAGAGTGTCATACTGCAACGACCAGATCTCTGGGGCACTGTGTAAGAGGGTGAACTGTAGTCCCACTGAGAGGGCACTAGGACCCTGTGGTTTTTGCCTGTTGCAGCAGAAGACAGACAGTGCAAAACTCCCAGAGACAATGTGTGCTGGGGGGTGGGGTCCAGTGTCTCGTGTGTGAAGTGAAACTAGGAAGTGAGCTGAGAGAGAAAAGGCGGGAAGCAAAGGAGAAGCTGCTGTGAGATCTTAAAAGAAGAGACTGTGTGTGGATTTCCTGCAAGTGTTTTTGGAGGAAAAGAAGCTTTTGAGAGACTTTTTGTTGCTAACGTTCCCCTGGAGAAGAGCTAACCTTTTGTTTAACTCTGTGAGAGACTTGTGTTGCTAACGTTTCCTGGAGAAGAGCTAACCCTTTATCTAAGAAAAGACTGAGACTTTACTAAGAACCCAGTACGAATTTGGAAGTCTGTGGATTCCCTGTGCATTGAGTGGAGAAACAAGTCTGGACAGACGGCTGATACAGAGATGGACGGATTGTCGTGGAAGCATTCCTAGGAGCTACAGAAGCAGAGACAACATCGTGAGACCACTAACTAAGTCCCCGGCGTTTGGGCTCGGCATCGGCCGACAAGACAAGAGGAGCTTGCTGTAACTTATTGGCGCTGAAGATATGGACTGGCTACAGCCTGTGCGGATTCCTGCCTGAGAGGAAATCTATCTCATGATACGGTACCATTGTTATAGATACCCGGGTATCTCTGCTCAGAGTGTTAAGTTGTTACTTTAGAGGTGTATCTTATATTAGAGTTGTGTAAGTTATACTCAATGTGCCATTCCAGGGGCTCCCTTAATAACACTACATTCAATTTACACTTGTTCCTGTTTTTAGTTGCCTGTTAGGTAAATTTCTTACTAGTCTGTTGTAGTATACAGTTCTCAGGAGACCTTGGAGTGGCACAGTGATTTCAGCTGCTGCTGAGCTAGTGTATCTTTGGGGTGCATCTGCCTTAATATTCTCCATATTACCTTGATTATTTTGCCTTTGAGTAAATACCGTTGGAGATTTCTGCCTTGGTCTTGGTTTGTGACTCACTGGATCATATTCGGACCTCTGGTCATTACAGCTGCAAACACATCCGGCATCATCGTGTCCCCAGAAAGGGCGGAGCTTAGCGCAGAGCTGCAAAGCCGCTCCGACTAAACCGCCGGCCATCCTGAAGGTGGACACATACCCTAACAGCAACAGGCACAGCAGCAGCAATGGCACAGGCAAAATTTGTCTGTGGCAAAGCTAGAACTATTTAAGTGCAGAGCAGTCACACTGATTGGTAGGAATCGCTGTCATCGTCTAATTGCACCAATCAGTGCTGGGGCTGGTAACACTGGCGTTGCTAGGCACCAGCCTATGATTAGTGCTGTTAAAGAACTTCAATATTTCAGGCAATGTAATTGCCCGAAACACTGAAATTGCTGTGATTTTCTGTTCAGAATTGAAGAGAATCACAGTGATCGTAGTTGCGTGGAGTATGGGGCGTGGCGAACCCCCAAGGCGATGAGTCCTGGTGTCCCGCTGTCAGAAACAGCAGGTACCTTCATGCAATCACTGTGCGTTTAATCATAGTGATTGCATGATTGACTTGATGTAAATATACTGCATTGGTCGGAAACGCCTACCCCTTCCATGACGTATATATGCTGCAAATTTTGTAAAGAGGTTAAACGTTCATGTGAACTTGGCCACAGCCTACATAAGCACCAAAATATAGAGTTATCCGAGTGTCTCCAAAAAAGTTGTTTTTCATATCTCATTCATTTTTATGCATCAGCAGTTATTAATTTTAATTAGACCAAGTACAATTTCACATTAAAGTTGCAAAGTATTCATAACTTTTTTTTACATCAAATGACAAATTAAATTCTATTTTACAACATTATTCCCACATGTAGACTTGTAGTGCAGTGTGCTATCCTAACCCGCAATCATTAGGCCCCATTCCTTTATTTTTTAATGTTCATTATTATAAGCATAGTTTTAGTTATTCAGATGCCTTAGTCTTCGGACTTAGCTTTTCATTTACAGGTTCTGTCCATTTTTTTAATGGATGTAATGCATATCTGTTATAGAGTCTATGGGGCGGTTTACATATGCTTGTATATTTGGGAACGGAGGTCCATGCTAAAACATCTCGGAGATAAGTCCAATTTGGAGCTTAGTCACAGCTTAAATGCCACAATGCCAGTTTTGGGGCCTTGGGAAAAAAAAAAAAAAAATGTATGGACTGCACACAGATGCCATTCATAATTAGATGCATGAGAAATTCTCATATGAAAAACACCCCTTTGCTCAAAAACACACCAACCAAGAGTTGGTCCAAAACACTGATTGGGTTGGGCTAGTCCATTTTTTTAACCCCTTAGTGACAGAGCCAATTTGGTACTTAATGACCGGGCCAATTTTTGCAATTCTGACCACTGTCACTTTATGAGGTTATAACTCTGGAACGCTTCAACGGATCCCGCTGATTCTGAGATTGTTTTTTCGTGACATATTGTACTTCATGTTAGTGGTAACATTTCTTCGATATTACTTGCGATTATTTATGAAAAAAACGGAAATATGGCGAAAATTTTTAAAATTTTGCAATTTTCAAACTTTGTATTTTTATGCCCTTAAATCAGAGAGATATGTCATGAAAAATAGTTAATAAATAACATTTCCCACATGTCTACTTTACATCAGTACAATTTTGGAAACAAAATTTTTTTTTGTTAGGGAGTTATAAGGGTTAAAAGTTGACCAGCAATTTCTCATTTTTACAACACCATTTTTTTTTAGGGACCACATCACATTTGAAGTCATTTTGAGGGGTCTATATGATAGAAAATAATGAAGTGTGACACCATTCTAAAAACTACACCCCTCAAGGTTCTCAAAACCACATTCAAGAAGTTTATTAACCCTTTACGTGCTTCACAGGAACTGAAACAATGTGGAAGGAAAAAATGAACATTTAACTTTTTTTTGCAAACATCTTAATTCAGAACCATTTTTTTTATTTTCACAAGTGTAAAAACAGAAATGTAACCATAAATTTTGTTATGCAATTTCTCCTGAATACGCCAATACCCCATATGTGGGGGTAAACCACTTTTTGGGCGTACCGCAGAACTTAGAAGTGAAGGAGCGCCGTTTGACTTTTTCAATGCAGAATTGGCTGGAATTGAGATCGGACGCCATGTCACGTTTAGAGAGCCCCTGATGTGCCTAAACAGTGGAAACCCCCCACAAGTGACACCATTTTGGAAACTAGACCCCTTAAGGAACTTATCTAGATGTGTGGCGAGCACTTTGAACCCCCAAGTGCTTCACAGAAGTTTATAACGTAGAGCCGTGAAAATAAAAAAATCGCTTTTGTTTACACAAAAATGATCTTTTTGCCCACAAATTCTTATTTTCACAAGGGTAACAGGAGAAATTAGACCACAAAAGTTGTTGTGCGATTTCTCCTGAATACGTCGATACCCCATATGTGGGGGTAAACCACTGTTTGGGCGCACCGCAGAGCTTGGAAGTGAAGGAGCGCCGTTTTACTTTTTCAATGTAGAATTGGCTGGAATTGAGATTGGACGCCATGTCGCGTTTGGAGAGCCCCTGATGTGCCTAAACAGTGGAAACCCCCCACAAGTGACACCATTTTGGAAACTAGACCCCTTAAGGAACTTATCTAGATGTGTGGCGAGCACTTTGAACCCCCATGTGCTTCACAGAAGTTTATAACGTAGAGCCGTGGAAAAAAAAAAAAAAAAAAAAAAAAAAAAAAAAAAAAAAAAAATCGCATTTTTTCTACAAAAATGATCTTTTTGCCCACAAATTTTTATTTTCACAAGGGTAACAGGAGAAATTAGACCACAAAAGTTGTTGTCCAATTTATCCCGAGTACGCTGATGCCCCATATGTGGGGGTAACCCACTGTTTGGGCGCACGGCAGAGCTCAGAAGGGAGGGAGCACCATTTGACTTTGAGCGCAAAATTGGCTGTCGTGTTTGGAGACCCCCTGATGTACCTAAACAGTGGAAACCCCCCAATTCTAGCTCCAACCCCTAACCCTAATCCCAACCTGATCCATAATCCTAATCACTAACCCTAACCATAATCACAACCCTTACCCCAAAACAACCCTAATGTCAACCCTAACCATAACCCTAATCAAAACCCTAAATCCAACACACCCCTAATCCTAATCTCAACCCTAACCTCAAACCTAACCCTAATCCCAATACACCCCTAATCACAACCCTAACCTTAACCCTAATCCCAAACCTAACCCTAATCCCAAGCGTAACCCTAATGCCAACCCTAACCCTAATACCAACCCTAATCCAAACCCTAAACCTAATCCCAGCTCTAACCCTAACTTTAGCCCCAACCCTAGCCCTAACTTTAGCCCCAACCCTAACCCTAGCCCTAAGGCTACTTTCACACTTGCGTTGTTTGGCATTCCGTCGCAATCCGTCGTTTTGGACAAGAAACGGATCCTGCAAATGTGCCCGCAGGATGCGTTTTTTGCCCATAGTATTGCCGACGGATCGTGACGGATGGCCACACGTCGCGTCCGTCGTGCACTGGATCAGTTGTGTTTTGGCGGAGCGTCGGCACAAAAAAACGTTCAATGAAACGTTTTTTTGTACGTCGCATCCGCCATTTCTGACCGCGCATGCGTGGCCGTAACTCCGCCCCTCCTCCCCAGGACATAAATTGGGCAGCGGATGCGTTGAAAAACTACAGCTGCTGCCCACGTTGTGCACAATTTCCACAACGTGCGTCGGTATGTCGGGCCGACGCATTGCGACGGCCCCGTACCGACGTAAGTGTGAAAGAAGCCTAACCCTAAATTTAGCCCCAACCCTAACCCTAAATTTAGCCCCAACCCTAACCCTAAATTTAGCCCCAACCCTACCCCTAACCTAACCCTACCCCTAACCTAACCCTAGCCGTAACCCTACCCCTAACCCTAACCTAACCCTACCCCTAACCTAACCCTACCCCTACCCTAACCTAACCCTACCCCTAACCCTACCCCTAACTGCTGTTCTCCTGCCGGCCGGCAGATGGAGACAGATGGCGGGCGCACTGGGCATGCGTCCGCCATGTTCTGCTGCCGGCGGCCAGGAGGAGCAGCAAGAGGATCCAGGGACCTAGGTGAGTATGCTAGGGTCCCCGAATCCCCCTATTTCTCTGTCCTCTGATGTGCGATCACATCAGAGGACAGAGAATTACACTTTACTTTTTTTTTTTTTTTTTTTTGCGGTCGCCGGTAAACAGTTAATTACCGGCGATCGCAAAACAGGGGTCGCTAAAACCGACCCCCGATCATGCTCTTTGGGGTCTCGGCTACCCCCGGCAGCCGAGACCCCAAAGATTCTCCCGGTGCCGGCCGGCGGGCGCACTGCGCATGCGCCCGCCATTTTGAAGATGGCGGCGCCCACCGGGAGACACGAGGAGCATCGGGGGAGCTAGGTGAGTATTGGGGGGCCACCTGGGACCCCTTTTCTCTGTCCTCCGATGTGCGATCACATCGGAGGACAGAGAAATTAAAAAGAGATCGCTTTTTTTTTTTTTTTTGCGATCGCCGGTAAACGGTTAATTACCGGCGATCGCAAATGCGGGGTGGGTTAAAAACCCCCCCCAAAATCATGTTCTCTGGGGTCTCGGCTACCCTCGGCAGCCGAGACCCCGGAGAAAATCGGCCTGTGGGGAGCGCTATACACTTTCCACAGCGCCGTTAATTAACGGCGCTGTGGTTTAAGTACCCTTAGCGGCCGCCGTTAAAAGGCGTATCGGCGGTCGCTAAGGGGTTAATTATACACAAAAAAAAACCAAAAAAACAAAAACAAAACACTGGCGTCTGAATGAGTACTTATTCATCACTTGCAAAAGTACTTAAAACCGTAGGAGTACAAAGTCTGTATTTCTTTGTGCACAAGCAAAGACTGACATGCTACATCTTACAGGAAATGTGCGACTTTTTCCTTTAAAAGGCCCACAAAAATATAAAGGCAACAATTGAGCAACTCTGAACTTGTGCCAGATCTATCAACATTCATATGCCATTCTGAGTAATGTTTATAAGTGATATAGACTGATAGAGAATAAAACACATATATACATTATATATATATATATATTCACGCAAAAAGTTGCAGACAACACAGTTCTGCCAACAAAGAAACAAATACAAGTAAAATTGTACTTAATGGGTGCAGAAAATCTGCAACATCAAAAACTAATTGTAAGACCAAAGCCTTAGGCTATGTGCACACGTTGCGGATTCTGTGTGGATCCGCAGCGTTTTTTGTGGTGCAGAAACGCTGCAGATCCGCAAAGGATTTACAGTACAATGTAAATCAATGAGAAAAAAAAAAAAAGCTGTGCACATTTTGCGGAAAAGCTGCGGTTTAAAAGAAGTAGCATGTCACTTTTTTGTGAATCTTCAGCGCTTTTGTACCCATTCCATTATAGAAAACCGCAGGGGTAAAAAAACCGCAGCAAATCCGCAGAAAAACCGCAGCAAAAACGCACAAAAAAGCAACAAATCCGCCGGTGCGTTTTCTGCCAGGAGAGGCAGAATCCGCACCAGAAATTCCTAAGGCTAATCCGCAACGTGTGCACATAGCCTTAGACTATTCCTTGAAATCCCCTTTACACCAATGCCCACCAGATGCTCACCTCGAACTTGGAAGGAGACTTCTTCCCCCAGATAAGTTGGGGCCACCGTTAGCTGTACCCCTTCCTCCCCACACTTATAGTCTGTCCCACTGGAGTCAGTATATTGCCCAAGCAGGAGCCACATGGCAAAGAGCAGCAACCACAAACCATCTGAAAATTTTAAGGCTGCCATTCTGTGCAGGGAGGAGCACTCAGGGAGGGATTGTTATAGACTGGGAGGCGCCATGTAACTTATGGGTCATACATATAAACTAGGGTGTCACATGGTTAGGGTAATGGATGTCAGAAGTCGCCAGGTTTATAGCAGGGTTGTCAGCTAATTATCATAATATTAATTAGGCCACGTTCAGTATTTGGTCAGTATTTTACCTCAGTATTTGTAATCCAAAACCAGGAGTGGAACAATCAGAGGAAAAGTATAATAGAAACATGTCACCACGTCTGTATTTCTCACCCACTCCTGGTTTTGGTTACAAATACTGAGGTAAAAAACTTACCAAATACTGAGGGTGTGCACATGGCCTTACTAATTATATACTTCATTCTACCACTCACTTGCAATTAATCAGATGTAGACCAGTCAGGCCCTCGTGGCCACCTTGAGGTATTGCATTTAGACAATTGATAACTGCTAGGGATGATCGAATAGCTTTCGATAAGTGCTTATCCGAATAGCTACAGCGCTTACCGAATACCTGGAGCGCTCCCGATAATCAGCTGCATGTGTCACGGCTGTTTCAGTGTCACAACACACGCATGGAGAGCCTGTTTGTTGTGATTGTCACACAGCCGTGACACATGCAGCTGATTATCGGGAGCGCTCCAGGTATCCAGGTTACCGATGCTGCTATTCGGTAAGCGCTATAACTATTCAGATAAGCACTTATCCGAAGCTATTCGATCATCCTTAATAACTGCTGTTATTTCACACAATTTATTTGTTCCTTGAGATTCTACAATTGTGACATATATATAATTTGGACGCAGTCTTGAATAGGACTACAGATGCATTGTGAGGAATATGTTACTATATAGACCCGGCCTCAAAGAAACATGATCGTGTAGGCACGTGATGGTATATTGCAATGTATTTTAGTATGTGGTGCAGGTATGATCATGAGAGGTAAACCCTGGAGCATCAAAAAACCTAAAGCTGGACATACATTCTAATCAGGCCACATTCACACGTTCAGTATTTGGTGAGTTTTTACCTCAGTATTTGTAAGCCAAAACCAGGAGTAGAACAATTAGGCTATGTGCACATGATGCAGATTTGCCGCGGATCCGCAGTGGATTTTTCTGTGCAGAAACGCTGCAGATCCGCACTGTGATTTACAGTACCATGTAAATCAATGTTAAAAAAAAAGAAAGCTGTGCACATGGTGCAGAAAAATCAGTGCAGAATTGCGGCGGATTTAAAAGAAGTGCATTTCACTTCTTTTGTGCGGATCTGCAGTGTTTCTGCACCCCTCCATGATAGAAATCCGCAGTGGCAAAAAACGCAGAAAATCCGCACAAAATCCGCATCAATTCCACACAAAATCCACATAAAAACCGCGGCAAATCCGCACAAAATCTGCATAAAAACTGCGGCAAATCCGCAGCTGCGGATTCTGCCAGGAGATGCAGATTTTGTTCAGAAAATTCTGCACCACTTTTCCTATGTGTGCACATAGCCTTAGGGCTCCTTCTCACTTGCGAGAAATAAGTGCGAGTCTCGCTTGTTAAAACCAACCTCTGGCACCGGCACTCCGGAGCGGAGCGTGCAGCCGCACAGCAATACATGGAGTTGCACGCTCTGCTCCCAAATGCAGCCCAAGAGCTTGGTTTCAACCTGCGATACTCGCACGTATTTCTCACAAGTGAAAAGGAGCCCTTAGGCTGGAGTCACACTAGCGAGTTTAACGGACGTAAGAGCGCAGAAAATACGTCCGTAAAACTCGCCTAACAAACGTCCCAATTATTCTCTATGCCCCTGCTCCTATCAGCCGTATTTTACTGATCAGTATTAGACAGCTTTCTACGGCCGTAGAAAATCGCAGCATGCTGCGGTTGTCACCGTATTGTGCAAAAAAAACGCCAATGAAAGTCTATGGAAGCCCCAAAAATACGGATTACACACGGACCAGCAGTGTGACTTGCGAGAAATACGCAGCGCTGTTAGAGAGAAAAGCCGGCAATTCAGTGCGGTATACAGTAAAATCACACTGACAGCTTACAGTAGAATAGGTAGAATAAATGTGTACACATAGAATAGGTATATATATATGTATATATATATATATATGTCAGTAGATACATATATGTATATATATATTAACCCCTTCGCGACATGCGCCGTACTAGTACTGCGCTGCCGGCACTGCATTAGTGCCAGCAGCAGTACTAGTACGGCGCACCGATCACCGCGGTCTCGCGCTGAGCGCCGCGGTGATCGGGTGCGGGGGTCAGCTGTATATGACAGCTGACACCCCGCAGCAATGCCCACGATCGGCGCTATAGCCGATCGCGGGCATTTAACCCCTCTGATGCCGCTGTCAGTAGTGACAGCGGCATAGAGGGGGATCGCTCTCCCACCGGAGCAACGCAATGAGATCGCGTTGCTCCGGTGACCCGGAAGGAGTCCCCGGATCCAAGATGGCCGCCGGACTCCTTCCGGGTCATGAAGTGACCTGGCTAGCCGGCGCCTGCTGAGAGCAGGCGCTGGAGAGCCAGCTAAGCTGCCTGTCAGATCGTTGATCTGACAGTGTGCTATGCACAGTGTCAGATCAACGATCTGATCTAATACAGAGATGTCCCACCCTGGGACAATGTTAGAAAGTAAAAAAAAAAAAAATAGAATGTGTAAAAAAAAATAAAAAAAAATCCCCAAATAAAAAAAAAAAAACATTTCCCAATAAATCCATTTATTTATGTGTAAAAAAAAACAAACAATAAATGTACACATATTTGGTATCGCCGCGTCCGTAACGACCCGCTCTATAAAACTATCCCACTAGTTAACCCCTTCAGTGAACACCGCAAAAAAAAACAAAAACAAAAACAAGGCAAAAAACAACGCTTTATTATCATACAGGCGAACAAAAAGTGGAATAACACGCGATCAAAACGAGGGATATAAATAACCATGGTACCACTGAAAACGTCATCTTATCCCGCAAAAAAAAAGCCGCCATACAGCATTATCAGCAGAAAAATAAAAAAGTTATAGCTCTCAGAATAATGCGATGGAAAAACAATTATTTTTTTATATAAAAGTTTTTATTGTGTAAAAGCGCCAAAACATAAAAAAAATTACATAAATGAGGTATCGCTGTAATCGTACTGACCCGAAGAATAAAACAGCTTTATCCATTTTACCACACGTGGAACGGTATAAACGCCCCCCCTAAAAGAAATTCAGGAATTGCTGGTTTTTGTTCATTCCGCCTCCCAAAAATCGGAATAAAAAGCGATCAAAAAATGTCATTTGCCCGAAAATGTTACCAATAAAAACGTCAACTCGTCCCGCAAAAAACAAGACCTCATATAGCTCTCAAAATGTGGTGATGCAAAAACTATTTTTTGCAATAAAAAGCGTCTTTTAGTGTGTGACAGCTGCCAATCATAAAAATCCGCCAAAAAAACGCTGTAAAAGTAAATCAAACCCCCCTTCATCACCCCCTTAGTTATGGAAAAATAATAAAATGTAAAAAAATGTATTTATTTCCATTTTCCCATTAGTGCTAGGGTTAGGGCTAGGGTTAGGGCTAGGGTTAGGGTTAGGGCTAGGGTTAGGGCTAGGGTTAGGGTTAGGGCTAGGGTTGGGGTTAGGGTTTCAGTTATAATTGGGGGTTTCCACTGTTTAGGCACATCAGGGGGCGTCCGATCTCAATTCCAGCCAATTCTGCTTTGAAAAAGTAAAACAGTGCTCCTTCCCTTCCGAGTTCTCCTGTGTGCCCAAACAGTGGTTCCCCCCAACATATGGGTTATCAGCGTTCTCAGGACAAGTTGGACAACAACTTTTGGGGTCCAATTTGTCCTGTTACCCTTGGGAAAATAAAAACATAGGGGATAAAATATCATTTTCGTGGAAAAAAAATATTTTTTATTTTCACGGCTCTGCGTTATAAACTGTAGTGAAACACTTGTTGGTTCAAAGCTCTCACAACACATCTAGATAAGTTCCTTGGGGGGTCTAGTTTCCAATATGGGGTCACTTGTGGGGGGTTTCTACTGTTTAGGTACATCAGGGGCTCTGCAAATGCAACATGACGCCTGCAGACCAATCCATCTAAGTCTGCATTTCAAATGGCGCTCCTTCCCTTCCGAGCTCTGCCGTGCACCCAAACAGTGGTTCCCCCCAACATATGGGGTATCAGCGTTCTCAGAACAAGTTGGACAACAACTTTTGGGGTCCAATTTGTCCTGTTACCCTTGGGAAAATAAAAACATAGGGGATAAAATATCATTTTCGTGGAAAAAAAAATATTTTTTATTTTCACGGCTCTGCGTTATAAACTGTAGTGAAACACTTGTTGGTTCAAAGCTCTCACAACACATCTAGATAAGTTCCTTGGGGGGTCTAGTTTCCAATATGGGGTCACTTGTGGTGGGTTTCTACTGTTTAGGTACATCAGGGGCTCTGCAAATGCAACATGACACCTGCAGTCCATTCCATCTAAGTCTGCATTTCAAACGGTGCTCCTTCCCTCCGAGCTCTGCCATGCACTCAAACGGTGGTTCCCCCCCACATGTGGGGTATCAGCGTACTCAGGACAAATTGGACAATAACATTTGTGGTCCAATTTCTCCTGTTACCCTTGGGAAAAAAAAATTGCGGGCTAAAACATCATTTTGTGGAAAGAAAAAATGATTTTTTAATTTTCACAATGCTACATTCTAAACTTTAGTGAAACAATTGGGGGTTAATAGTGCTCACCACACATCTAGATAAGTTCCTTAGGGGGTCTTCTTTCCAAAATGGGGTCACTTGTGGGGGGTTTCCACTGTTAAGGCAAGTCAGGGGCTCTCCAAATGCGACATGGCGTCCGATCTCAATTCCAGCCAATTTTGCATTGAAAAGTCAAATGGCACTCCTTCCCTTCCGAGCTCTGCCATGCGCTCAAACAGTGGTTTATCCCCATATATGAAGTATCGACGTACTCAGGACAAATTGCACAACAACTTTTGGGGTCCAATTTATCCTTTTACCCTTGGGAAAATAAAAAATTTGGGGCAAAAAGATCATTTTTTGTGAAAATTAATAAAAAAATTTTTTTTACGGCTCTACATTATAAACTTCTGTGAAGCACTTGGAGGTTCAAAGTGCTCACCACACATCTAGATTAGTTCCTTAGGGGGTCTACTTTCCAAAATGGTGTCACTTGTGGGGGTTTCCACTGTTTAGGCACATCAGGGGCTCTCCAATCGTGACATGGGCTCCGATCTCAATTCCAGCAAATCTTGCATTGAAAAGTCAAATGGCGCTCCTTCCCTTCCGAGCTCTGCCATGTGCCCAAACAGTGGTTTACCCCCACATATGGGGAATCGGCGTACTCAGGACAAATTGTACAACGACTTTTGTGGTCCAATTTCTCCTGTTACCCTTGGTAAAATGAAACAAATTGGACCTGAAGTAAAAATTTTGTGAAAAAAAAGTTAAATGTTCAATTTTTTTAAACATTCAAAAAATTCCTGTGAAGCACCTGAAGGGTTAATAAACTTTTTGAATGTGGTTTTGAGTACCTTGAGGGGTGCAGTTTTTAGAATGGTGTCACTTTTGGGCATTTTCTGTCATATAGACCCCTCAAAGTCACTTCAAGTGTGAGGTGGTCCGTAAAAAAATGGTTTTGCAAATTTTGTTGCAAAAATGAGAAATCGCTGGTCAACTTTTAACCCTTATAACGTCCTAACAAAAAAAAATTATGTTTCCAAAATTGTGCTGATGTAAAGCAGACATGTGGGAAATCTTGTTTATTAACTATATTATGTGATATAACTCTCTAATTTAAGGGCATAAAAACTAAGAGTTTGAAAATTGCTAAATTTTCATAATTTCCGACAAATTTTTGTTTTTTTCACAAATAAATGCAAGTCATATCGAAGAAGTTTTACCACTATCATGAAGTACAATATGTCACGAGAAAACAGTGTCAGAATCACCAGGATCCGTTGAAGCGTTTCAGAGTTATGACCTCATAAAGTGACAGTGGTCAGAATTGTAAAAATTGGCCCTGTCACTTAGGTGAAAACAGGCTTTGGGGTGAAGGGGTTAATACTTCATACAGCGCTAGATAGCTTTAAAGCCGATAATTCAATTGCCGGCTTTTGCTATCTCCTTCCTAAACCCGACATGATATGAGACATGGTTTACATACAGTAAACCATCTCATATCCCCATTTTTTTTTGCATATTCCACACTACTAATGTTAGTAGTGTGTATATGCAAAATTTGGCCGTTCTAGCTATTAAATTAAAGGGTTAAATGGCGGAAAAAATTGGCGTGGGCTCCCGCGCAATTTTCTCCGCCAGAGTAGTAAAGCCAGTAACTGAGGGCAGATATTAATAGCCCGGAGAGGGTCCATGGTTATTGGCCCCCCCCCCCCGGCTAAAAACACCTGCCCCCAGCCACCCCAGAAAAGGCACATCTGGAAGATGCGCCTATTCTGGCACTTGGCCACTCTCTTACCATTCCCGTGTAGCGGTGGGATATTGGGTAATGAAGGGTTAATGCCACCTTGCTATTGTAAGGTGACATTAAGCCAAATTAATAATGGAGAGGCGTCAATTATGACACCTATCCATTATTAATCCAATAGTAGTAAAGGGTTAAAAAAAACACAAACACATTATTCAAAATTATTTTAATGAAAAAATCACAAAGGTTGTTGTAATATTTTATTCTACGCTCAATCCACTCACTGAAGACCCTCGATCTGTAACAAAAAAAAAAAATAAACCAACAATATCCATTCCTTCCAAAGATCTGTAACATCCAACAATGTAAATCCATCTGAAGGGGTTAAAATATTTTGCAGCCACGAGCTCTGCTAATGCAGCGTTGTTCATGGCTGCAAAACCCCGGGGAATGAAGGTAAAGTAGGTCAATGACCTATATTTACCTTCATTTGCGGTGAGGCGCCCTCTGCTGGTTGTCCCTAGATCGTGGGAACTTTCCTAGAAAGTTCCCAGGCTCGAGTTCATATGAGGACAACCAGCAGAGGGCGCCCTCTTATGAATTCGAGCCTGGGAGCTCTGAACTGAACCCTCACTGAGGGTACTTAAGGCCACACCCCACCTCAGAGAGTAATGGAGGCAAAACCTCAACTCACAGGGGACCAGTTGCCACACCCCAACTCAGAGGGTACCAGAGGCCACACCACAACTCAGAGGGTATCGAAGGCCATACCCCAACTCAGAGGATAATGAAGGCCACACCGCAACTCAGAGGGTACCAAGGCCACACCCCAACTCAGAGGGTTTCGGAGGCAACACCCCATCTCAGTGGACCAGAGGCCCAACCCCAACTCAGACAGGAACGGAGGCCACACCCCAACACAGAGGGTAATGGAGGCCACACTCTAACTCAGAGGATAATGAAGGCCACACCCCAACTCAGAGGGTACCAGGGGCCACACCCCAACTCAGAGGGTACCGGAGGCCACACCCCAACTCAGAGGATAATGAGGGCCACACCCCAACTCAGAGGGTACGGAGGAAACACCCCAACTCTGAATGGACCGGAAGCCAAACCCCAACTCAGACCGGACCGGAGGCCACACCCTAACTCAGGATACTGAAGGCCACATCCCAACTCAGACGAGACTGGAGGCCACACCCAAAATCATAGGGTACTGGAGGCCAAACCTCAACTCAGAGTGGACCGTAGGCCACATCTCAACTCAGAGGGTACCAGAGGCCACACCCCAACTCAGAGTGTATCGGAGGCCACACACAAATTCCTCAGAGGATAATGAAGGCCACACCCCAACTCAGAGGGTACCGAGGCCACACTCCAACTCAGAGGGTTTCAGAGGGAACACCCCATCTCTGAGCGGACTGAAGGCCAAACCCCAACTCAGACGGGAATGGAGGCCACACCCAAACTCAGAGGGTACTGAAGGCCACACCCCAACTCAGACGAGACTGGAGGCCAAACCCCAACTCAGAGAGTAATGGAGGCCAGACCTCAACTCAGAGGGGAGCGGAGGCCACACCACTCAGAGGGTTAAGGAGGCCATTCCCCAATTCAGATAGTACCGGAGTCCAGACCCAAACTCAGAGGGTAACGGAGGACAAACCTAACTCAGAGGGTACCGGAGGCCTCACCCCAACTCAGAGGGTAGCGGAGGCAGCAGCCCAACTCAAAAGGGATCGGAGGCTACACCCCAGCTCAGCCCTCAACTCATCCACCAAACCGGAGGGTACTGGAGGCAAAACCCCAACTCAAAGGGTACTGGAGGCCACACCCCAATTCAGAGGATGCCGGAGTCCACACCACAAATCATAGGGGACCGGAGGTCTCACCCCAACTCAGAGGGATAAGGAGGCCACACCCTAACTCAGAGGGTACCGGAGGTCACACCCCAACTCAGAGGGTTTGGAAAGCCACACCACAGGCAACATGGGCCCCAAGTCATTTCCCAGCAAAACGTCTGCAGGCAAATCCTCCATCAAGCCGACCTCAACAAGGCCATCCCCAACTCCCCAGTTCTGGTGAATCCTGGCAGTGGGCAGTCGATGTATGGCTTCCCTTGCTACACGGACTGCCACTGTCCGGTCCGTCTTCTCTTGGTCCCGGAGGAGATGAGGCTTCACAAGGGTCAAAGTTGCTCCGGAATCTCTTAGTCCCTGCATGCGTTTCCCATTAACCCACACAACCTGTCGATGCTGTTGTCGATTATCTGCCAGGGCTGCCTGCACGGGGTCTACTTCATGCAGCACTTCCTCCATGTCTTCCACCCCTTGGTTAGTTATTAGTAAAACACACTAGTTGTACTGAGGTACCACAGAAAATAAAATAATAAATATATAGATATATAAAACCCAAAATCACGATACCCAGGATCACCAAAATGTGTCAACAACGTAGTACAACACTACAGAAGAGCTGAAAAAGAGTTGTGCTTATAACATGTTTAAGCCCAAGAAATCACTCACAGCAACGAATATAAGTAATTCATATTTTATTTATTGCATGGTATACATAAAAAAATTATTTTATTATTAAAAACAAAAATTATATCATTTAATATATATGTATGTAATATCAATTAGTGCCCATACCTATTTGGCTGACCTATTGTATAAATATATTAGTACCAGTAAGGACTTATTATGAAAAAAAGTTTTTAGTGAAAAAAGATAACATTTTTTTGTTTTAAAATGTGTATAAAAATTCGTAATAAAGTGCAACAGTGTGCATCCAAGAATAAGAACAATAAAGGTGCAAACTAAGGAGAAAGTGCAACTGCATAAAGTGCAAAAGAGACTCTCTTAACCCCTCTGTGACCTTGGACGTACTATCCCGTCGAGGTGCCCTGGGCCTATCTGACCCTTGACGGGATAGTACGTCCTGCCCTTTAATGCGATACCGCGACTTAAGTCGCGGTGATCGCATTAAAATTCCGACGCCATCTCACCTGGGGGGAGATGGCCTCGGCATCCAGGGCATTGTCGCCGCCCACCCGCCCTCTCGATCGCTGTGATTGGCTGTTCAATTCTGAACAGCCAATCACAGCCATTCTCATTGTTTCAGCCAATCGGAGCGGCTGAAACAATGAGGTCACAGGCTAGGATCGAGTACCGATGTACTCGATCCTAGGTCCGGTGCCTGGCAACGCCAGGCACCGGCAAGAACACCCCGGATTGGCGCGATCGCCGATCGCATCGATCGCGCCAATCGCAGGGCACCGCGCGGTATTACCGCGCTGTGCCCTGCCGGAACCTGCGTGGATCGGTGCTCTAATAGCACCGATCCTAGGATAGGACACAGTGCAGGCCCAGCAGGGCCTGCAGGAGCCGATTGGCGCGATCGATGTCATCGTCGATCGCGCCAATCACAGGGCGCAGCGGCGATCACGCTGTGACCGCTCTGTGCCCTGCAGGTGACCTGGCTGTGACCTGCCTAGGATGGCGCGAACAGATCCGATCCTAGGCAGGTCACAGCCAGGTCACCAGGAAAGCTCTGATTGGTGGGATCGATGTTATGGTCGATCCCACCAATGACAGGTCACAGCAGCAGCATGACCGCTCTGTGACCTGTCTGTGTCACCTGCCTGACCTGTGTATGACCGCTCTGCAGGGTCCTCATTCTAGCTGAGGATTCCTACAGAGCGGTCATACTGCTGGATCTCCCTGCTGGATTTTGTGCCTGGATCTCCCTGCCGTGCTGGGTATTGTGGTGCCACAGCAGCCTGTAGCACCACAATCCCTGCTAAAGAAAGAAGACAACTAAACGTAAGTTTTATCCCTGATCCCTGCCCAATCCCCGTTCATCCACCCCAATCCCCGTTCATCCACCCCAATCCCCGTTCATCCACCCCAATCTCCGTTCATCCACCCCAATCCCCCCTTCCCCCTCTTTTTACCCCCTCCACCCCCATTTGTGCCGCCTCCGTGCGCACATTTAGTAGCCGCCGAGCGTTGATTGGTGACGCAGTTCACCGATCAACGCTCGCGCTCGCTTTTTTTCCCTCGCCCCCGTTGCGCCAACTCCGTACACACATTCCGCAGCCGCCAAAGTTTGATAAGTGACGCAGTTCACTTATCAGAGTTTGTGCCTGCCGTTTTCCTTTTTTTTTTTTTCACCCCCCTTTTGCGCCACCTGACTACAACCGTACGTTTTGATCACTGATCCCTGCCCAATCCCCACTTCCACCCCCATCTCCCTTCCCCCTCTTTTTACCCCCCTTTGCACCTCCTTCCGTGCGCCCATTTAACAGCCGCCGAACGTTGATTGGTGACGTAGTTCACCGATCAACGCTCGCGCTCGCTTTTTTTCCCTCACCCCCGTTGCGCCAACTCCGTACACACATTCCGCAGCCGCCAAAGTTTGATAAGTGACGCAGTTCACTTATCAGAGTTTGTGCCTGCCGTTTTCCTTTTTTTTTTTTTTCACCCCCCTTTTGCGCCACCTGACTACAACCGTACGTTTTGATCACTGATCCCTGCCCAATCCCCACTTCCACCCCCATCTCCCTTCCCCCTCTTTTTACCCCCCTTTGCACCTCCTTCCGTGCGCCCATTTAACAGCCGCCGAACGTTGATTGGTGACGCAGTTCACCGATCAACGCTCGCGCTCGCTTTTTTTCCCTCACCCCCGTTGCGCCAACTCCGTACACACATTCCGCAGCCGCCAAAGTTTGATAAGTGACGCAGTTCACTTATCAGAGTTTGTGCCTGCCGTTTTCCTTTTTTTTTTTTTCACCCCCCTTTTGCGCCACCTGACTACAACCGTACGTTTTGATCACTGATCCCTGCCCAATCCCCACTTCCACCCCGATCTCCCTTCCCCCTCTTTTTACCCCCCTTTGCACCTCCTTCCGTACGCCCATTTAACAGCCGCCGAACGTTGATTGGTGACGCAGTTCACCGATCAACGCTCGCGCTCGCTTTTTTTCCCTCACCCCCGTTGCGCCAACTCCGTACACACATTCCGCAGCCGCCAAAGTTTGATAAGTGATGCAGTTCACTTATCAGAGTTTGTGCCTGCCGTTTTCCTTTTTTTTTTTTTACCCCCCTTTTGCGCCACCTGACTACAACCGTACGTTTTGATCACTGATCCCTGCCCAATCCCCACTTCCACCCCCATCTCCCTTCCCCCTCTTTTTACCCCCCTTTGCACCTCCTTCCGTGCGCCCATTTAACAGCCGCCGAGCGTTGATTGGTGACGCAGTTCACCGATCAACTCTCGCGCTCGCTTTTTTCCCTTCAGCCTTTTTGCGCAACCTCCGTACACACATCCCGCAGCCGCCAAACTTTGATAAGTGACGCAGTTCTCTTATCAGAGTTTGTGCCTGCCTTTTTTTTTTTTTTTTACAGGTTTTTCTTCTCCTTTTAGCATTTTCTTTTCAGATAAGTTTGCACAAATCACTATCCCCCCACACATACACATACAGTTATCAATAAAGTGCACCCAATCACCATATTCACACAAAAATGTCCCGCTCGTCCCGTTCGTCCCAACAGCGCTATTCATTGGAGGAGGCATATGCTTTCCTTGCCTCCGACACTGATAGCGAGGGAGAGGATCCCACTTTTCTTCACTTTTCTGATTCTTCATCCTCTTCCTCCTCCTCCTCCTCTTCCTCCTCGGGTCCTGCGGAACCACCACGCAGACGCCCCAGGACAGAAGATGAGGCAGCCCCCACCACTCCTGAACCAGCGCTCCCCACTGCGGAACCCACATGGACCTCGCCCCCCGAAAATTACGAGCCACTGATTCCTGATTTTGTGGCAGAATCAGGAATCAAGTTTGACACCACGGGCCTCACAGAAACAGACTTTTTCAAAGTCTTTTTCTCTGAGGATTTTATTAACCTCATGGTGGAGCAAACTAATTTGTATGCTCGTCAATTTTTGGAGCAAAACCCCGGTACATCATTTTCCAACTGGTCTCCTGTAGACGCAGTTGAAATGATGCAGTTTTGGGGCCTGGTCCTCCACATGGGGATCGTGAAGAAGCCAGAAATGCGGCAATATTGGAGTGTAGATGTTTTATATAACACTCCAGTATTCCGAATGGCCATGGTTCGGAGACGTTTTGAGGCCATCCATAAATTCCTGCATTATTCCGATAATGCACAGTGTCCCGCACGAGATGACCCCAACTTTGACCGTCTGTTCAAAGTTCGGCCGGTCATCGAACACTTCAACAAAAAGTTTTCTGAAGTGTACGTGCCCAAAAGGGACATCTGCGTGGATGAGTCCTTGGTCCATTTTAAGGGGCGGCTCGGATTCCGTCAATACCTGCCCAACAAAAGGGCCAGGTACGGAATCAAACTCTACAAGCTGTGTGAGAGTGCCTCAGGGTACATCCACAGGTTTAGAGTGTATGAAGGGAAGGACAGCAGGATTGAACCCCCTGAGTGTCCTCCTGTCCTGGGAGTGAGTGGGAAGATCGTGTGGGATTTGGTGCACCCACTGCTGGATAAAGGTTATCACCTCTATACTGATAACTTTTATACCAGCATCCCACACTACAAATCCCTCTCTGCGCGAGGTACCGCAGCCTGCGGTACTGTGCGCAAAAATCAGAGAGGCCTCCCAAAGACGCTACTTCGGCAGATGCTCAGAAAAGGTGAGAGCAAGGCCCAATGTAGCGACCACCTGCTGGTGGTCAAGTACAAGGACAAGAGGGATGTCCTTCTCTTGACCACCATACATGGTGATGGCAGAGCCCTCAGCACTGTACGGGGTACCTCTACACAGGTCTGCAAACCGGACTGTGTACTGGGCTACAACAAAAGCATGGGGGGGGTTGATCTCTCTGATCAACTCCTCCAACCATACAGTGCTTTGAGAAAGGCCAAGGTGTGGTACAAAAAGTTGGCCGTCCACATCGTACAAATGGCAATGCTCAACGCTTTCCTGCTGTTACGATGTGCACGCCACACCGATACGTCGTACCTTCAGTTCCAGGAGGTAGTGGTTAAGGCCCTGATATTTGGTACTCCGGAAGGAGAGGGCCCCAGTACTTCCGGAACTGAAAGTGCTCGTATCGTACCAGGCCAGCATTTTCCGGGGGTGGTCCCGCCAACCGGCAGAAAAGGTAAGCCGCAAAAAAGGTGCCGAGTGTGTTACAAAAGGGGAATACGCAAGGACACCATTTATCAATGCGACACCTGCCCCGAAAAACCTGGCCTGTGTATGAAGGATTGCTTCAGATTGTACCACACCTCCATGCACTACTAATTTACTTTACAAGAAAGCGTACATTAGTTCCAAAAAGGGGGCACATCTAGATAAGTTCCTTGGGGGGGGGGGTCTAGGTTCCAAAATGATGTCACTTGTGGTTTTTTTTTACTGTTTAGGCACATCAGGGGCTCTGCAAACGGAACATGACGACCGCAGACAATTTCTGCATTCCAAAACGTCACAACTTCCCTTTCGAGCCCCAACGTGTGCCTAAACAGTTTTTTCCCACATATGGCGTACCAGCGTAATCAGGACAATTTGGACAACTTTTGATGTCCAATTTCTCCTGTTACCTTTGGGAAAATTAAAAATTGGGGACTAAAATATCATTTTTGTGGGAAAAAATAGGATTTTTTATTTTCACGCCTGGGCATTATAAACTTTAGTGAAGCACGTGGGGGTTCAAATTTCTCACCAAACACCTAGATAAGTTCCTTAGGGGGTACAGTTTCCAAAATGGGGTCACTTGTGGGGGGTTTCTACTGTTTAGTCACATCAGGGGCTCTGCAAATGGAACATGATGCCAGCAGAACATTCCATCAAAGTCTGCATTCCAAAACGTCACTACTTCCCTTTCGAGCCCCAACGTGTGCCCAAACAGTAGTTCCTCCCCACATATGGGGTATCAGCGTACTCAGGACAAATTGGACAACAACTTTTGGGGTCCAATTTCTCCTGGTACCCTTGGGAAAATTAAAAATTGGGGACTAAAATATCATTTTTGTGGGAAAAAATAGGATTTTTTATTTTCACACCTGGGCATTATAAACTTTAGTGAAGCACGTGGGGGTTCAAAATTCTCACCACACAACTAGATAAGTTCCTTAGGGGGTACAGTTTCCAAAATGGGGTCACTTGTGGGGGGTTTCTACTGTTTAGTCACATCAGGGGCTCTGCAAATGGAACATGATGCCAGCAGAACATTCCATCAAAGTCTGCATTCCAAAACGTCACTACTTCCCTTTCGAGCCCCAACGTGTGCCCAAACAGTAGTTCCTCCCCACATATGGGGTATCAGCGTACTCAGGACAAATTGGACAACAACTTTTGGGGTCCAATTTCTCCTGGTACCCTTGGGAAAATTAAAAATTGGGGACTAAAATATCATTTTTGTGGGAAAAAATAGGATTTTTTATTTTCACACCTGGGCATTATAAACTTTAGTGAAGCACGTGGGGGTTCAAAATTCTCACCACACAACTAGATAAGTTCCTTAGGGGGTACAGTTTCCAAAATGGGGTCACTTGTGGGGGGTTTCTACTGTTTAGTCACATCAGGGGCTCTGCAAATGGAACATGATGCCAGCAGAACATTCCATCAAAGTCTGCATTCCAAAACGTCACTACTTCCCTTTCGAGCCCCAACGTGTGCCCAAACAGTAGTTCCTCCCCACATATGGGGTATCAGCGTACTCAGGACAAATTGGACAACAACTTTTGGGGTCCAATTTCTCCTGGTACCCTTGGGAAAATTAAAAATTGGGGACTAAAATATCATTTTTGTAGGAAAAAATAGGATTTTTTATTTTCACGCCTGGGCATTATATACTTTAGTGAAGCACGTGGGGGTTCAAAATTCTCACCACACAACTAGATAAGTTCCTTAGAGGGTCTAGTTTCCAAAATGGGGTCACTTGTGGGGGGTTTCCACTGTTTAGGCACATCATGGGCTCTCCAAACGCGACATGGCGTCCGATCTCAATTCCAGCCAAAGTTAGCTTGAAAAAGTCAAACGGCGCTCCTTTCCTTCTGAGCCCTGCCATGCGCCTAAACAGTGGTTCCCCCCAAATATGGGGTATCAGCGTACTCAGGACAAATTGGACAACAACTTTTGGGGTCCAATTTCTCCTTTTACCCTTGAGAAAATAAAAAATTGGGGACTAAACGATCATGTTTGTGGAAAAAAATAGGATTTTTTTTTTTCACGCCCGGGCGTTATAAACTTTCGTGAAGCACTTGGGGGATAAAAGTGCTCATGACACATCTAGATAAGTTCCTTAGGGGGTCTAGTTTCCAAAATGGGGTCACTTGTGGGGGGTTTCCACTGTTTAGGCACATCAGGGGGTCGCCAAACGCGACATGGCGTCCGATCTCAATTCCAGCCAAAGTTAGCTTGAAAAAGTCAAACGGCGCTCCTTTCCTTCTGAGCCCTGCCATGCGCCCAAACAGTGGTCCCCCCCCCACATATGGGGTATCAGCGTACTCAGGACAAATTGGACAACAACTTTTGGGGTCCAATTTCTCCTTTTACCCTTGAGAAAATAAAAAATTGGGGACTAAACGATCATGTTTGTGGAAAAAATAGGAATTTTTTTTTTCACGCCCGGGCGTTATAAACTTTCGTGAAGCACTTGGGGGATAAAAGTGCTCATGACACATCTAGATAAGTTCCTTAGGGGGTCTAGTTTCCAAAATGGGGTCATTTGTGGGGGGTTTCCACTGTTTAGGCACATCAGGGGGTCGCCAAACGCGACATGGCGTCCGATCTCAATTCCAGCCAAATTTAGCTTGAAAAAGTCAAACGGCGCTCCTTTCCTTCTGAGCCCTGCCATGCGCCCAAACAGTGGTCCCCCCCCACATGTGGGGTATCAGCGTACTCAGGACAAATTGGACAACAACTTTTGGGGTCCAATTTCTCCTTTTACCCTTGAGAAAATAAAAAATTGGGGACTAAACAATCATGTTTGTGGAAAAAATAGGAATTTTTTTTTTCACGCCCGGGCGTTATAAACTTTCGTGAAGCACATGGGGGATAAAAGTGCTCATGACACATCTAGATAAGTTCCTTAGGAGGTCTAGTTTCCAAAATGGGGTCATTTGTGGGGGGTTTCCACTGTTTAGGCACATCAGGGGGTCGCCAAACGCGACATGGCGTCCGATCTCAATTCCAGCCAAATTTAGCTTGAAAAAGTCAAACGGCGCTCCTTTCCTTCTGAGCCCTGCCATGCGCCCAAACAGTGGTCCCCCCCCACATATGGGGTATCAGCGTACTCAGGACAAATTGGACAACAACTTTTGGGGTCCAATTTCTCCTTTTACCCTTGAGAAAATAAAAAATTGGGGACTAAACGATCATGTTTGTGGAAAAAATAGGAATTTTTTTTTCACGCCCGGGCGTTATAAACTTTCGTGAAGCACTTGGGGGATAAAAGTGCTCATGACACATCTAGATAAGTTCCTTAGGGGGTCTAGTTTCCAAAATCGGGTCATTTGTGGGGGGTTTCCACTGTTTAGGCACATCAGGGGGTCGCCAAACGCGACATGGCGTCCGATCTCAATTCCAGCCAAATTTAGCTTGAAAAAGTCAAACGGCGCTCCTTTCCTTCTGAGCCCTGCCATGCGCCCAAACAGTGGTCCCCCCCCACATATGGGGTATCAGCGTACTCATGACAAATTGGACAACAACTTTTGGGGTCCAATTTCTCCTTTTACCCTTGAGAAAATAAAAAATTGGGGACTAAACGATCATGTTTGTGGAAAAAATAGGAATTTTTTTTTTCACGCCCGGGCGTTATAAACTTTCGTGAATAACTTGGGGGATAAAAGTGCTCATGACACATCTAGATAAGTTCCTTAGGGGGTCTAGTTTCCAAAATGGGGTCATTTGTGGGGGGTTTCCACTGTTTAGGCACATCAGGGGGTCGCCAAACGCGACATGGCGTCCGATCTCAATTCCAGCCAAATTTAGCTTGAAAAAGTCAAACGGCGCTCCTTTCCTTCTGAGCCCTGCCATGCGCCCAAACAGTGGTCCCCCCCACATATGGGGTATCAGCGTACTCAGGACAAATTGGACAACAACTTTTGGGGTCCAATTTCTCCTTTTACCCTTGAGAAAATAAAAAATTGGGGACTAAACGATCATGTTTGTGGAAAAAATAGGATTTTTTTTTTTCACGCCCGGGCGTTATAAACTTTCGTGAAGCACTTGGGGGATAAAAGTGCTCATGACACATCTAGATAAGTTCCTTAGGGGGTCTAGTTTCCAAAATGGGGTCATTTGTGGGAGGTTTCCACTGCTTAGGCACATCAGGGGGTCGCCAAACGCGACATGGCGTCCGATCTCAATTCCAGCCAAATTTAGCTTGAAAAAGTCAAACGGCGCTCCTTTCCTTCTGAGCCCTGCCATGCGCCCAAACAGTGGTCCCCCCACATATGGGGTATCAGCGTACTCAGGACAAATTGGACAACAACTTTTGGGGTCCAATTTCTCCTTTTACCCTTGAGAAAATAAAAAATTGGGGACTAAACGATCATGTTTGTGGAAAAAATTGGATTTTTTTTTTCACGCCCGGGCGTTATAAACTTTCGTGAAGCACTTGGGGGATAAAAGTGCTCATGACACATCTAGATAAGTTCCTTAGGGGGTCTAGTTTCCAAAATAGGGTCACTTGTGGGGGGTTTCCACTGTTTAGGCACATCAGGGGGTCGCCAAACGCGACATGGCGTCCAATCTCAATTCCAGCCAAATATAGCTTGAAAAAGTCAAACGGCGCTCCTTTCCTTCTGAGCCCTGCCATGCGCCCAAAAAGTGGTTCCCCCTCACATGTGGGGTATCAGCGTACTCAGGATAAATTGGACAACAACTTTTGAGGTCCATTTTCTCTTTTTACCCTTGGGAAATTAAAAAGATTATTGCTGAAAGATCATTTTTGTGACTAAAAAGTAAAATGTTAATTTTTTCCTTCCATGTTGCTTCTGCTGCTGTGAATCACCTGAAGGGTTAATAAACTTCTTGAATGTGGTTTTGAGCACCTTGAGGGGTGCAGTTTTTAGAATGGTGTCGCTTTTGGGTATTTTCTGCCATATAGACCCTTCAAAATGACTTCAAATGTGAGGTGGTCCCTAAAAAAAATGGTTTTGTAAATTTGGTTGTAAAAATGAGAAATTGCTGGTCAAATTTTAACCCTTATAACTTCCTTGAAAAAAAAAAGTTTGTTTCAAAAATTGTGCTGATGTAAAGTAGACATGTGGGAAATGTTATTTATTAACTATATTGTGTCACATAACTCTCTGGTTTAACAGAATAAAAATTCAAAGTTGGAAAATTGTGAAATTTTCAAAATTTTCGCCAAATTTCCGTTTTTTTCACAAATAAACGCAAGTTATATCGAAGAAATTTTAGCACTATCATGAAGTACAATATGTTACAAGAAAACAATCTCAGAATCGCTAAGATCCGTTGAAGCGTTTCGGAGTTATAACCTCATAAAGGGACAGTGGTCAGAATTGTAAAAATTGGCCTCGTCATTAACGTGCAAACCACCCTTGGGGGTAAAGGGGTTAAATAAGGTGCAATAATTCACATATAAAGCCACTTACTTTAGGGTATATGGGCTGGATGGACTGGTCGCCAAATAGTGTATGGTGCACCCCGACGCGCGTTTCGGACGCTAAACTCCTTCGTCAGGGGGTGTAAGTGTCTATTGATATCTGGGGGGGTTTTATACTGCCCACACTAATTGAAACGCCGATGCCCGCAGCTGCAGTGCAAACGGCGCATGCGCCGCCTAGGTAACCCGGAAGTCACAAGCGGCCGCGTCACGTGACCGGACGCACAGGATGTGTACCTGGTGTTGCCAAGGGCACAGAGACGTAGCAGCCATGACCACAGGGTCCCGGCGGCGCATGCGCACAACATAAGATGCGGCATGAGCACACAGAACCGGAACTACCTACCAAAATAGCAAGTATATGTATAAAAGATTATTAAGGGGCAAAAATAACAAAGCTGTATAGGGGAGAATTATATATTTATTATGATCCCACAATAACACTATCGGACACCGCATCATGTGATCATGGTATCTGCCCGCAGATAGAATCCTATTTCTCGCATCCTTTCATTATGTTGCTGCGGAGCTATATGCACAATTAAATACTAGCTCCCATATCAGATCACATAGATCTAACAATAGTACAAAAAAGGGGGGCATTATAACCTAGAAATTATTACTATATCATAAGAGGACATCTATATATTTTAGATAATAATAATAAGCCTATAAAAATTAGTATACATAATCAAGTGATGCTGCCCAAGTACCGAAAACTCATCCAAAAAATAAAAAACAAAAGTATGGCTCTATAAATCTATAACTATATGGAATAATAAAAATATAGACTATATCATAAGGTTTCTAATCACCGAACTATGGATATTACAAAAATATGAATTACTTATATTCGTTGCTGTGAGTGATTTCTTGGGCTTAAACATGTTATAAGCACAACTCTTTTTCAGCCCTTGGTTAGTTGTAGCCCCCAATGCCGGGTCAGCTTCGCCTTGGTAGCAGTGTACAGCAGTCCGGCGGAAGGTAGCTGTTCCCGCTTTTGGCCACTGGGTATGCTGAGTCCGGTTGGGACATTGTCTTTGCATGTGGCCCAGCTGACGGCAGGTGTGGCATCGCGCCCCAGGGGAACTGTGGTAGGTCGGGTTTCTAGCTGGTCCTCCTACAATCTTCGGTGGTTTGGGGCCCTCCAGGTCCATGGGCGGACCCCTAGTGACCATCTTTGATCCGGACAACTGAGGCCTCCTGGCGTCATGATGTTCATCGGCCAGACGAGCGGCTTCCTCAAGAGTCATTGGCCGCCTCTCCCGAAGCCATTCCTGTGTCTCGGGGTTTAGTCCATTAAAGAATCGTTCTAACAAGAAGAGCTGGAGGACCTCCTCCTTAGTGGTTGCTTGGCTCCCTTGTACCACCTGTAGCAGTGACCACCGTAATTTACAGGCCCATTCAGCGTGGGTATCGGTTACTCGTTTTATAAGTCCGCGGAACTTTTGTCGGTATGCCTCTGGTGTCAGCGCATACCGGGCCAAGATCACTTCTTTGATCCGCTCATAGTCCATACAGTCGTCATCAGGTACCGTGCGATAGGCGTCCGCTGCCCGGCCTGTCAGCTTGCTGGCCAGAATCTGAACCCGTTCCTCCGGCTTCACTTGATGAAGGGCACACTGCTGCTCAAAGTCCTGCAGAAAGCCATCAATGTCTTCCTCTGCCTCCCCCAACTGTCGGAAGGCATTATACTGGATCTTTTTGTGGCTTACTGTTGAAGGTACCTGGGCGGAGGCCAGAGCTCCCCCTGCTCGCTGACTCTCCTCTCTCCGCTCTGCCATCTCCATCTTGGCCAGGTCCACTTTGGTCTGCTCTGCCATCTCCATCTTGGCTAGCTTTATCCTGGTCCGCTCGGCCATCTTTTCCTTCAGATCAGTACGCACATCAGCCATCCCCTCTCGAATGATCTCTACTGCAGGGTTTGGGCCATAGAACGCCAGTCTGTTCTTTACCTCCCTCTGGAATTCAGTCTCCTCCACGTTCACATTGGGGGGCGCTGCACTGTCGTGTTCCATGATGGCTGCTATCAAATCCGCTTTTGTTTTGTTGCTGGCGATTAACCCTCGGGCTTCCACCAGATTTTTTAATGTAGTCCTCTTTAACTTCTGGTAGTTGTCTTCCATTCATTCCTTTCCTCCTGTAGAAGGGGTATCCCGCTGTCTGCCACCAGTGTAACGGGGTCTACCAAGCTGGGGTAGCTCTTTCAGTACCACCCCGTGTTTCAGGAGGTCCACTCTGCTTTTGCTGGATTCTGAATGAAGGACGCTGGCTGGAATTCCTTGATTACGTGAGAGCATATAAAAGCTACTTCTCCACGTATTTCCAGTCTAAAAGAACACACTTTATTCACAGCACACAGAATATATAACACAGATACACAGGGCAAGCCAATAGAAAAAGCAGGCCAGACATACATTACAATAGCCGCAGGGGGCCGGAGCCTGCTGATATTTACTGTGGGGATTACAAAGGTGGGGGAGGACAAAAGGGGAATATCGTGTCCCCTCTGCCCAGGGGCGCAGCCTGTGGACTGATGCATTTCACATGGAACCTATTATACATAATATATACTGCATAACATATTCTTGGTGCTGGGGGTTGGTCTGCAGGCGTGACGTTGCATTTCCAGAGCCCCTGATGTACCTAAACAGTAGAAACCCCCCACAAGTCACCTCATATTGGAAACTAGACCCCCCAAGGAACTTATCTAGATGTATTGTGAGAACTTTGAGCCCCCAAGTGTTTCACTACACTTTATAATGCAGAGCCATGAAAATAAAAAATCATTTTTTTCCCACAAAAATGGTTTTTTAGCCCCCCCCCCCAATTTTTATTTTCCCAAGGGTAACAAGAGAAATTGGACCACAAAAGTTGTTGTCCAATTTGTCCTGAGTACGCTGATACCACATATGTTGGGGTAAACCCCTGTTTGGGCGCACGGGAGAGCTCGGATGGGAAGGAGCACTGTTTTACTTTTTCAACACAGAATTGGCTGAAATTGAGATCAGACGCCATGTCGCGTTTGGAGAGCCCAGATGTCCCTAAACAGTGGAAACCCCAATTGTAACTGAAACCCTAACCCAAACACACCCCTAACCCTAATCCCAACCACATCCCTAACCCCAACACACCCCTAACCCTAATCCGAACCCTAACCACACCCCTAACTTCAACACACCCCCAACCATAACCCTAACTTTAGCCCCAGCCCTAACCCTAGCCCCAACCCTAACCCTTGTCCTAACCCTAAACCTAGTCCTAACCCTAGCCCTAGCTTTAACCCTAACCAGAGCTCTAACCCTAGCCCTAACCCTAACACTAGCCCTATGCCTAGCCCTAATCCTAGCCCTAACCCTAGCACTAACCCTAATCGGAAAATGAAAGTAAATACATTTTTTAAATTTTATTATTTTTCCCTAACTAAGGGGGTGATGAAGGGGGCTTTGATTTACTTTTTTACCGGATTTTTTAAACAGATTTTTATGATTGGCAGCCATCACACACTAAAAGACTCTTTTTATTGCAAAAATTAGTTTTTGCGTCTCCACATTTTGAGAGCGATAATTTTTCCATATTTTGGTCAACAGAGTCATGTGAGGTCTTTTTTTTGCGGGACGAGTTGACGTTTTTATTGGTTCCATTTTCGGGCACGTGACATTTTTTGATCGCTTTTTATTCCGATTTTTGTGAGGTAGAATGACCAAAAACCAGCTATTCATGAATTTCTTTTGGGGGAGGCGTTCATACCATTCCATGTTTGGTAAAATTGATAAAGCAGTTTTATTCTTCGGGTCAGTACAATTACAGCGATACCTCATTTATATAATTTTTTTATGTTTTGGCGCTTTTATACGATAAAAACTATAGAAAAATAATTATTTTTGCATCGCTTTATTCTGAGGACTATAACTTTTTTAATTTTTCGCTGATGATGCTATATGGCAGCTCGTTTTTTGCGGGACAAGATGACGTTTTCAGCGGTTCCATGGTTATTTATATCTGTCTTTTTTTATCACGTGTTATTTAACTTTTTGTTCGGCGGTATGATTATAAAGCGTTGTTTTTTGCTGCGTTTTTTTTTTTTTTTACGATGTTCACTGAAGGGGTTAACTAGTGGGACAGTTTTATAGGTCGGGTCGTTACGAACGCGGCGATAATAAATGTGTACTTTTATTGTTTTTTTTTTATTTAGATAAAGAAATGTATTTATGGGAACAATTTTTTTTCTTTATTTAGGAATTATTGTTTTTTTTTACACATCTAAATATTTTTTTTTCTTACATTATCACATTGTCCAAGGGGGGACATCATGTTATAGGATCAGATCGCTGATCTGACACTTTGCAGAGCACTGTGTCAGATCAGCGATCTGACGTGCACTGCTCCTAGCTTACCAGCGCCTGCTCTGAGCAGGAGCTTGTAAGCTATCTCCCTGCAGGACCCAGAAGTAGCCCGGCAGCCATTTTGGATCCGGGGCCTGCAGGGAGGAGACGCTCAGTACAAGGTAAGCACATTGCCTTGTACCGAGGGTCTCAGGGAAGCACACCCCCTCCCTGAGCGATGCTTCCCTATGCCCCTGGAATGCTGCGATCATATTTGAGCGCAGTGTGCCGGGGGTTAATGTGCCGGATGTCAGCTGCGATAGCTGACACCCGGCTGTGATTGTGAGCTCCCCCCATGAGCGCGGCCGATTGCAAATGACGTACTATCCCATCACTGGAAATTAAGTCCCAGGTCACCTCGACGGGATAGTACGTCATATGGGATTAAGGGGTTAATAGGCCCATCCTAATGGAAAGAAATGGTGTCCAATATAATTAATAATAATTGTTACAGAAAGGGAAATACATTTAGAATGAATTAAGTGGTCAATTGAGGTCATAAAATAATAAAAATGTGAAACGGGGGGGCGTGTCTAGCAGCCGGAGAAGAAGGACGCATGGTGGAGAGCTCCTCCAGTAAATAGGAGATAAAAGGTCTTCCCCTAGACCTTAAACCATCACAGACCACCCGAAATTCCCTAGCAGCGAGCCTGGATTAAGGGAGACCCCCAGCTGTGCCCGGAGAAGTTATACCGGATCCGTAGGCACAGAGAGGCTCTGCAGCACAGCGCATCGAGCATAGGCCGGCACAAAGAAGACTTCTCAGGCACAGCTACCGGCTCAGGGAGGCCCGGCAGGCGGCGTGTGACAAGGTGAGCGGCGGCAGCAAGAAGCTTGCGGACCCCCGCTGAGCTAAGGGGGTAGTGAAGAGGAGACTCTCCCGCCCCTGTATTCCCCGCGGCACCCGCAGAGAGAGCACCGCGAGCGTGCACACCCGGATCCCCTGCAGGCAGGCGGCGCATGGTGAGGAGAGCGGCGGCAGCAAAAAGCCCGCAGACCCCCCGCCAAGCTAAGGGGGTAGTGAAGGGGAGACCATCCCGCCCCTGTATTCCCCGCGACACCCACGGAGAGAGCATCGCAGGCGTGCTTACCCGGAACCCCTGCAGGCAGGCAGCACGTGGTGAGGAGAGCGGCGGCAGTGAGGAGTCTGCAGACCCCCCGCCGAGCCACGGAGGTGTTGAGGGAGAGACGGTCTCATCCTTTGATCCCCTGGGGCTCCATCGGCGAGATTGCCGCGAGTGCGCCTTTGCTCCGTCGGTGCCGACTGTTTTCCCGCCACTGGAGGGATAGACGCCATCTTGGGGACGGAGCACCTCATAGAGAAGCACCATATCAGGGCAGGCACTCCCATCCTTGCTGTAGAAGCAGAGCAGTCACTCTACCATAGCCCCTTACTGGGCTGTCATCGTGCCTTATCTACATTACATCAGAAAGCAGAGCCTCAGCACTCTACCTAACAAGCTTATAATTTACAAACTTAGACCTCTGGTGACACCTAGTGTTGGAACTGTTTATCACATCTAGAGGTTCCTTTTTCTGGCTCAGGACATTGTATATGCCCCACTAATTTAAAGATTATAATTAAATGCACCTCGGAGGGGGCTTGCTAATGGGGGGCTCTGCCTGATGCGGTGATCGCTGCACCCCCATGTTCCCCTGAACTCTACCACAGGCGATTAATAGCAGCAGACATATATGGGTAAAACTAAGAAGACTTCTGGGCAACCCATAAGCTTACACAAGGAGCCTCCTATTGAGGATATGGAACGGTTCTTAAACCAGCCACTCCAAACAAGGAACACCAGATCAGCAATGTCGCAAACACCGCATAAAAATAGTTCCTCCTCAAAAGAGCCACAGACCGCACATATCTCCCCTAAAAAATCAACAGACAACAGTGGCGGAGATGAAGACATGCCGGAGGACATGAATATAGCTGAATTGAGTAAATACATTAAAGCTCTTCCAACCAAAACGGACCTGGAAAGTTTTGCGTGTAGGCTTGAGAACTCGTACAAAAAGGAGATACATAATTTGCAGACAGAATTCACATCGCGTATAGAAGATGTGGAAAAGACCCAGGAGAATATCTCACAGGAACTTCAGGCCCACAGAGAAATCTTAATGGACCACACCATGAAATTGGAGGAAATGTCATCTGGTCTTGAGGACCTGGAAAATCGCAATAGGCGTAACAATATCCGTATACGTGGCCTACCAGAATCTGTCAGTCCTCAGGACCTAGATCGTACAGTCCAGAGAATATTTCTGGACATTCTCGGCGACCACGAGGACAACACCATCGAGTTCGATAGGATTCATAGATCCCTTGGTCCTAAACCCACGTCTGAGTCACGCCCCAGAGACGTCATCTGTAGGGTACATTACTTCAGAGTTAAGGAGGCCATCATGATGGCCTCTAGGAAAAAGGGATCCCTCCAGTTTGAAGGTCAGCCAATCCTACTCCTATCAGATCTATCCAGGCGCACTCTATTTTTGCGCAAAGCTCTGAAGCCCTTGCTGGAGGTTCTCAAGGAAAGAGACATCCCCTACAGGTGGGGGTTCCCATTCCAACTATCAGCATCCAAAGGTGGCAAAAGCGCATATTTCCGCCGGATTGGGGACCTGGCTAACTTCCTGGGCACGTTTGAACTTCCATTAATAAATCTTCCGGATTGGCCTCTGGCTCCTACACTCCCAGATGCTCCTCCAAAGTGGCTCAAGGTTCCCCGTTCCAAGAATCGCCATACTACCGAAGGCTCCTCAGAGCCTCCATGAAGTTTTTTTTTTTTTTTTCTCTTTTCTTGTTTCAGTCTCTTCTTAGTTCCAAGTAGTTTTTATTCATTGCTGCAATGCATTTAGATACTCTACTGCAGTTGAGTAGTCTCATGAACACTTATTGTTAATCAGATGAGTCTCCTGGTGGGGCGGCCTGTCTTACCATGGGCTCGCCTTGGAGGTTTGATTCTATTTTTTAAGCACCTGGGCACGTGGTGTCCTGCCTGTCATCGGTGAATTTGTCCTTCTTCCCTCCCCCCTAAATTCCCACCCCTTCCCTCCCTCCCCTCCCCCTTCCCCCCCCCCTCCTTTTTTTTTTTTTTGCATTCGCTGATGGCATGCGGGACATTTCGCCGGTGCAGGGACTATTATCATGTTTAACCAAACGTTATGTGTTTATAAGTTCTCGTTTATGGGACCTACCAGGTTCGGGGGGGCTGGGAGGGTCAGTGTTTCCCTTGGCTTCCCTTACTCACCTAAGGTGCGCGGGTGAAGGGAGGGGAGGAGACCTCTCCTCCATTCTTTTGCCCTAACTACACAGATGTAAAGTATGACCCGGTGCGTCAATCCCAACGCACCTTCTTTTATGCTTTCCATGTTCTATTATTTCTTCTCTACCCCGCCTTTTTCCCTTCCTTCCTATTGTTTCTTCCCTACTACCCCTGGCTGTCGCGTGTTCTGGCGGATGGGGCGCATGGTATTACGGAATGACGTACAGGTATTTGATAATGGATGAAATTAAATTTTGCTCCTTCAACGTTAAGGGGCTAAACATACCGGAAAAAAGAAGACAGGTCCTATTTGATAGTCACAAACAGGGGGTATCTGTATTACTGCTCCAAGAGACACATTTCAAAACTGGTGTGGTGCCACACTGTATTACGAAAAATTACCCTAAATGGTATCACTGCCTAAATCCATTTTCAAAGTCAAAAGGTGTCTCAATAGCCTTCCACAAATCCTTTGTGCCTGAGATCTTAGATTCACAAATTGACAAAAATGGCAGATATATCTTCCTACTCATCACATGGGCAGCTCATAAACTTGTAATCGCTAACGTTTATTTTCCAAACCAAGGGCAACAGAAGTTTGGAGCCGAATGCAAAAGACGCCTTGAGGAGTTTGCCGGTTCCTCTCCTGTGATACTTGGGGGCGACTTTAATATTCCTATAAACCCTGCGGTGGATGTCTCTTCGGGTAAGTCTTCATATCCTGCATCTTCTATTAAAAAAATAAGATCCCAGCTGCGCAGCATGAGACTGGTAGATGTCTGGAGGGTTCTTAATCCAACAACCAAGGACTATAGCTTCTTCTCAAAAATACATAACACCTACAGTAGAATAGATTACTTTTTTGTTTCTCATAGGTTGCTTGACATGCAGGTAAAGGCGGATGTGGGGTCGATACTGTGGTCAGATCATGCTCCTATTTACTTAACAATCTCACTTCATTCTGCCTCAAGACCAGGTTTCTCTTGGCGCTTGAATGAAAATCTGTTACAAGATCCCATATGTAAATCCAAGATTGATCAAACAATCACAGATTTCCTGACTGACCACGAGGAAGACACCACGTCCCCCACTGTAAAATGGGAGGCGTTGAAAAGTGTAATAAGAGGCGTCCTCATTTCTCATGGCGCTAGGCTAAAAACAGAAAGAGCGGCGGAAATACTTAGCTTAACAGAACAAATACACCAATTAGAAAACAAACACAAACGAGATCTTGAGGCTAGCACATTTACTAGGCTCTCCTCGGCCAGACAAAAACTGCTATCTATAATAGACCAAAAATCCAAATGCCTCAGAGAAAGACTTAAGAGCCGCTTCTACCAGCTCGGCAATAAAAGTGGTAGACTCTTGGCCAGAGCTCTCAATCAACGCAATTCCAACACTTACATCCCTTTTATTAAAAACAAAGAGGGGAAGAAAGTTTTTAATACCAGAGATATTCTCTCCAACTTCAGTGAATACTACAAATCTCTATATAACATAGCAGGACACTATAAAGAGGCTCCATTACATTCTCTCCGTAATAAAATCAAATCATATTTACAGGAACATAAACTACCCACTCTGCCTGAAGGTGATCTACTTGATCTTGAAAAGGAATTTTCAGTGGAGGAGGTGTCTGAAACCATCAGCGCCCTGAAACAGGGCAAGAGCCCGGGCCCTGATGGGTACTCAGCAGGCTTCTACAAGTCATTCAACTCACTGCTTAGCCCAATATTCCTGAAGGCATGTAATTATGTCTCTCTTGGGGGCTCGTTCCCTACACAGGCACTCATCGCTCACATAACAGTTCTCCCTAAGCCGGGCAAGGATCCTTCTACTTGCGACAATTACCGTCCGATTTCCTTAATAAACCTAGACATTAAAATATATGCAAAAATGTTAGCCAATAGACTATGTCCCCTTTTACCGAAATTAATAAACCAGGATCAGGTGGGCTTCGTCCCAGGGCGAGAGGCGAGGGATAATACAATCCGAACCATCTCTCTAATTGACAGAGCGGGCAGAGAGGGGGACCCCCTGTGTATCATGTCAATTGACGCTGAAAAGGCCTTTGACCGGGTCCATTGGGAATTTATTTCTCAGACTCTAGAGGAAATTGGCCTAAAAGAGAACATGCTGCGTAGGATCTCCGCCCTGTATTCTTCCCCTAGTGCTCAGGTCAAGGTAAATGGCACACTATCGGAAATGTTCCCGATCAGGAATGGTACAAGACAGGGGGGCCCTCTCTCTCCCCTCTTATATATTCTAACAATGGAGCATTTAGCTGTGGCCTTGAGAAACAACCCATCAATCACTGGTATAAAACTTCGTTCCGAAGAACATAAGCTAGCGCTTTTTGCAGATGACATCCTGTTATATATTACGGCCCCCTCTACGAGTCTACCAAACATCATTTCGGAGCTACATAAATTCGGATTTCTAAGCAACTTCAAAATAAATTCCCATAAATCCGAAATCCTAAACATTTCACTCCAACTCCCTTTGGTAAATCATCTTAGGAAGACCTTCCCATTTAAATGGTGCTTTGATTCCCTTACTTATTTAGGTATTAAAATTACAAGCAAAACATCTAAGTTGTTCGAAACCAACCTAGCACCAACCCTACAGAAAACAAACTCAGATTTAGAGAAATGGCACAGGCTCCAATTGTCCTGGCTGGGTAGGATCAACGCAGTTAAGATGGACCTCCTGCCTCGCCTCTTATATTTTTTCCAAACAATCCCCCTATACCTACCGGCTTCTTTCTTTTCCCGCCTCAAACAAATGATTACTCGTTTTATTTGGTCTCATGACCGGGCGCGTATTTCATATACAACATTAAGTAGATCTAAACTGACGGGTGGATTGGGTCTCCCGGATCTCGCAATTTATAGCTACGCATCAATGGGAACTTGTATTCTAGACCTTTATCACAGTAAAAACAACAAAAAATGGGTAAACCTAAAAAACGATCTTAATGGATGCGACTCCCGAGTTGTTCTTTGGACAGGAGACAGGGGGCCAGGACCAGGCACTTACATACCCTTCCTCACACGAAACATACTGCTTCTTATTAAAAACCGAAACAAAGACCTTCAGATCACAACTCTCCCGGGCCCCTTAATTCCAATTTATGACAATTCTGCTTTTCCGGCGGGGCTGAATAGAGAGACATTTCTACATAAGAGAAAAGATTCCAATCCCATCATCCATGACTACTTAAAAGAAACTGGTATGAAGACCCTTCGGGAATTATTCCTAGAGGAGGAATCACACTCTGTTGATTGGTTCTTCTATGAACAACTAAAAAGTTATATCCACTCAATCTCTAAGCAAGCCAATATCAGCAGACCGCTAACTCCCTTTGAGAAGCTTTGTATATCAGCAAATCCCCCGGATCATACTGTCTCGCTGCTGTATAAAATCTTCCAAGAGGGGAGGGCTCCACTGCAGGGTTGGCCATTGTTTTTCTCGAAGTGGGAGGACTATCTGGGAAGGTCCTTGTCATCTGAAGATAGGGGAAAAATTCTTCTCTTCTCATCTAGATCGTCATTATGCGCGGTATCACAGGAGAGGAGCTATAAGATTCTAGCAAGATGGTACAGATGCCCCTCCATGGTGCATGCGGTGTTCCCCACGACCCCTGACACCTGCTGGAGATGTCTAAAGGAGATAGGCTCTTACATGCATATCTGGTGGGACTGCCCCCCCATAAAGGATTTGTGGTTGGCTGTTTTTGAACTTCATAACAAGCTGTCTATCATACAGATCCAACCTTCACCAAGTATAGCATTGTTGTCTCTATGCGACTTGTCAATATCTAGGTTCAAGAAGGGTATCCTTAGACACTTTCTTACTGCAGTCAGAAATCTAATTCCTCGGTTTTGGAAACAAGAAAAATTTCCTTCCCGTACAGAATTTGTGGCAGAACTTAATAACATCTATAGAATGGAGCAGCTGATAAACCAGTCACCAGGTAACGCAGAAAAAACCTACAACATATGGGCCCCCTGGATCGCTTTTAGGGAAACTCCTGAACTAGACCTCTGGGTTTCCAGAACCCGACACATTGTATAGCTTGTTCTCGTGTACATCCGGGCCGTTTCTTAACGTGTGTTCTGTCCGCTAGGATACGGAGGCAGCCACACTGCTTCCCCGAATTTCCCCCACCCTCTTCCATTCCTCCCTTCTTCTTGTCCTTCTTCCTTTCCCCTTTCTATGTTTGTCTTCCCCATATCCAGTTTGATTATATATATATAGTATTTTAAATGAATACAAAAGAACATATCAACGGTTACCAGCTATCCCGGATGTTTTCTATTATTATTATCTCATATTCTCGGGTCAGCCAATAGCATTATTAACCAGACAGTTAAAGTATAAGATTTAATTGTTACAACAATGCTCTTCTTGTTCGACTTGTAATTACCGCCTACCATTGCACAGATTTACCAGTTTGTAATGTTTACCTTTAATCTTTATTGCTGTGACCAATAAAATGATTTATACTAAAAATGTGAAACAGACACATTTCTTTATTTTCCCTCCAATATCACCGGATATTGGCAAAACATGAAAAAAAGAGAATATGAAAATAGCATACAAATAAGGCCGGCGTCACACTTGCGAGTTTTACGGACGTAAGAGCGCAGAAACTACGTCCGTAAAACTCGCAAAAAATACGGTACAATTATTCTCTATGCCCCAGCTCCTATCTGCCGTATTAAACTGATCCGTAGAAAATCGCAGCATGCTGCGTTTGTCACCGTATTGCGCAAATAAAACGTCAATGAAAGTCTATGGAAGCCCCAAAAATACGGATTACACACGGACCAGCAGTGTGACTTGCGAGGAATACGCAGCGCTGTTAGAGAGAAAAGCCGGTAATTCAATTGCCGGCTTTTGCTTTCTCCTTCCTAAACCCGACATGATATGAGACATGGTTTACATACAGTAAACCATCTCATATCACCATTTTTTTTTTGCATATGCCACACTACTAATGTCAGTAGTGTGTCTATGCAAAATTTGGCCGTTCTAGCTAGTAAAATAAGGGGTTAAATGGCGGAAAAAATTGGCGTGGGCTCCCGCACAATTTTCTCTGCCAGATTAGTAAAGCCAGTGACTGAGGGCAGATATTAATAGCCTGGAGAGGGTCCACGGTTATTGGCCCCCCCCTGGCTAAAAACACCTGCCCCCAGCCACCCCAGAAAAGGCACATCTGGAAGATGCGCCTATTCTGGCACTTGGCCACTCTCTTCCCATTCCCGTGTAGCGGTTGGATATGGGGTAATGAAGTAATGTCACCTGTTATGAACTGGTGATTCAGAAACACAATGGACCTGGTGGTTAAGAGCACACAAAGTGACCTGATAGTTACTAATAACATAGGACGAGCTCTGAGACGTGGGAACTCTGCTGACCGCAATCCCTAATCCTATCACACCACACTAGAGGTAGCCGTGGAGCGCTCCTGACCAGACCTAGGCGCCTCGGGCACAGCCTGAGAAACTAGCTAGCCCTGAAGATAGAAAAATAAGCCTACCTTGCCTCAGAGAAATTCCCCAAAGGAAAAGGCAGCCCCCCACATATAATGACTGTGAGTAAAGATGAAAATACAAACACAGAGATGAAATAGGTATTAGCAAAGTGAGGCCCGACTTACTGAATAGACCGAGGATAGTAAAGATAGCTTTGCGGTCAGCACAAAAACCTACAAACAACCACGCAGAGGGCGCAAAAAGACCCTCCGTACCGACTAACGGCACGGAGGTGCTTCCTCTGCGTCCCAGAGCTTCCAGCAAGCAAGAAAAACCAATATAGCAAGCTGGACAGAAAAAATAGCAAACAAAAGTAACACAAGCAGAACTTAGCTTATGCAGGGCAGACAGGCCACAAGACGATCCAGGAGAGAGCAAGACCAATACTGGAACATTGACTGGAGGCCAGGAACAAAGAACTAGGTGGAGTTAAATAGAGCAGCACCTAACGACCTAACCTCGTCACCTGAGGAAGGAAACTCAGAAGCCGCAGCCTCACTCACATCCACCAGATGAAGCTCATGGACAGAACCAGCCGAAGTACCACTCATGACCACAGGAGGGAGCTTGACCACAGAATTCACAACAGTCACCTTGCTATTGTAAGGTGACATTAAGCCTAATTAATAATGGAGAGGCGTCAATTATGACACCTATCCATTATTAATCCAATACTAGTAAAGGGTTAAAAAAAAACACACACACACACATTATTAAAAATTAATTTATTGAAAAAATCACAAAGGCTGTTGTATTAATTTATTCTACTCTCAATCCACTCACTGAAGACCCTCGATCTGTAACAAAAAAAACATAATAAACCAACAATATACATACCCTCCGAGGATCTGTCACGTCCAACGATGTAAATCCATCTGAAGGGGTTAAAATATTTTGCAGACACGAGCTCCGCTAATGCAGGCTGCTCATGTCTGCAAAACCCCGGGGAATGAAGGTAAAGTAGGTCAATGACCTATATTTAGCTTCATTTGCGGTGAGGCGCCCTCTGCTGGCTGTTCCTAGATCGTGGGAACTTACCTAGAAAGCTCCCAGGCTCGAGTTCATAAGAGGCACCCTCTGCTGGTTGTCCTCATATGAGCTCGAGCAAGGGAGCTTTCTAGGAAAGTTCCCACGATCTAGGAACAACCAGCAGAGGGCGCCTCACCGCAAATGCAGGTAAATATAGGTCATTGACCTACTTTACCTTCATTCGCCGGGGTTTTGCAGAAATGAGCAGCCTGCATTAGCGGAGCACGTGTCTGCAAAATATTTTAACCCCTTCAGATGGATCTACATCGTTGGACCTTACAGATCCTCGGAAGGTAAGGATATTGTTGGTTTATTATTTTTTTTTAATTTACAGATCGAGGGTCTTCAGTGAGTGGATTGAGAGTAGAATAAATTAACACAACAGCCTTTGTGATTTTTTCAATAAATTAATTTTTAATAATGTGTGTGTGTGTTTTTTTTAACCCTTTACTAGTATTGGATTAATAATGGATAGGTGTCATAATTGACACCTCTCCATTATTAATCTGGCTTAATGTCACCTTACAATAGCAAGGTGGCATTAACCCTTCATTACCCCATATCCCACCGCTACACGGGAATGGGAGGAGAGTGGCCAAGTGCCAGAATAGGCGCATCTTCCAGATGTGCCTTTTCTGGGGTGGCTGGGGGCAGATGTTTTTAGCCGGGGGGGGGGGGGGGGGGGCAATAACCATGGACCCTCTCCAGGCTATTAATATCTGTCCTCAGTCACTGGCTTTACTACTCTGGTGGAGAAAATTGCGCGGGAGCCCACGCCAATTTTTTCCGCCATTTAACCCCTTAATTTACTAGCTAGAACGGCCAAATTTTGCATACACACACTACTAACATTAGTAGTGTGGAATATGCAAAAAAATGGTGATATAAGATGGTTTACTGTATGTAACTAGGTCTCATATCATGTCGGGTTTAGGAAGGAGAAAGCAAAAGCCGGTAATTGAATTACCGGCTTTCTGCTATATCGCGCTGGATGAAATATTAATATATATATACATATATGTGTCTACTGACATATATATATATATAGAGAGAGAGAGACAGTATAAATGTTTTTTTTTTTTTATCACATGGATCCCTTGTATAGCGGTATGTCGGTTTTGCAAGCCTGCGCAAAAAACACACATTACGGCTGCCATACGGATTACATACGGAGGATGCCATGCGCAAAAAACGGTGACACTCCCTGCCTACGGAGGAGCTACGGACCACTATTTTCGGGACTTTTCAGCGTATTACGGCCGTAACATACGGACCGTATTTTCATACGCTGTGTGTGACGCCTGCCTAAAGCCTCATGTATCACCAAAAAAAAAAGATTTATTTGAACATCCAAATGAGAACATTTTTAACAGCTCTTTAAACAGCATGTATGAAAAAAAATGAAAATGTTCCTGGCCGGAAACACAGGTAAATTGCCCAGTCGTGAAATGGTTATGATCAGCACTGTTTAAAAAACATTTATGCCTGGTAAAATGTGGCAACTGAATCAAATTTTAGAAGTAAAATAAACTGCAGAACCATCCATGACCAGTAGGTGGTACGTCTGACATGCATTTTACCATTTGGTAAGCATTAGCTGAAAATGACATTTTAGGACTGAAAGACACTTACACTATATATACAGAAAAGCTTATAGCTCTGACACATGACCCAGATATGATGACTATTTTGTAGCTCTGCACTTATCAGACACTGACTCTTCTATAGGTTAGTAATGCTCACATCTCTGCTGGGTGCTGTGGCGCACACCTGTAATCCTAGCTACTATGGGAGGCTTGGGCTGTGGGATCACTGGAGCTTGTCAGTTCTGGTCCATCCTGTGCTATGTGGATCAGGGGTCTTCTCTGTCCTCAGCACCAATATGGTGACTCTGAGCCAACTGCTTGGAGACACTAAGTTGGTGGAGGATGGGGTGTCCTTGGTCAAAACAAAAAAAACACACCAATCATAAAGTATTAAAGCACTATAAAAAATAGCACTTAATGCATAGTCAGAATGGAGCAGGCTGAGCCGGCACAGTGAGACTCGGCCCTTTCTTTTTATAGCAGCAGAGGTCAATTACATATTTGTTTTCAGTCCATTATTAGCAAAAGCAGATTACTGCTCCTCATAGGGAATCTGTCACCTAATCTGAGAGCAGCATAAAATGCTTATAAGATGCTGAAATTTATGTTAAATGATACCACCTACTGGTCACGGATGGTTCTGCAGTTTTTTATTTTCTTAAAGTGAACCTGTCAGCAGGATTGTGCACAGTAACCTACAGACAGTGTCAGGTCGAAGCCGTTATACTGATTACAATAATTCTTTGGTTGATGAAATCCATCTTGTGGTTGTTGTTTAATCTTTATTGTCAGTTTTTTTAGATAATGATATGCTCGTGCCCCGGGGCGGCCTGTGGGGGGGTCTTCATGTGGTGCTCTGATTAGGTATTCAGAATGATGGCTTCTGACAGGTCACTGATCCCTCACTGACCAACCCCCTATTTTATACACTTCAAAGGACATTTACATTCATCAAGCAGGCAGTGGCGCTGTAGTACCGTACGATGGATAATATGCATGTATTCATTTGATTTAGTCATATAGTTTTGTTTGAAAATTAAAACATTATCTTAAAAATGGCGCCGTCGGCTGCACCTGCGCAGTAGCATCTGTCGCGTTCTGACAAATGCTACTGTGCAGGCGCCGCTTGCGCCATTTTGAAAAAATAATTCTCTCCATCAAAATGCTGCCGGCGGCATCTATCAGACCACCCATAGCTGCTACAGAGCAGGTGTTGCCAGCGCCATCTGGATGGAGCCCATTTTTTTTCTCTAGCAAAATTGCACCGGCAGCACCTGCGCAGTAGCATCTATCACTAGGGTTGAGCGAAACGGATCGGACAAATTGAAAAATCGCCAACTTTCGACAAAGTCGGGTTTTGTAAAACCCGACCCGATCCTAGTGTGGGATCGGCCATGAGGTCGGCGATCTTCGCGCCAAAGTCTCGTTTCATAAGACGTTTTCAGCGCCATTTTTTGTCCAATGAAGGAGGACGCACAGTGTGGGCAGTGTGATGACATAGGTCTCATGCCCTCCATCTTAGAGAAGGGCATGACCGTGATTGGCTTGCTTTCTGCGGCATCACAGAGGCTATAAAGGGGCGTGCACGCCGACCGCCATCTTACTTCTGCCGATTGTAGCATAGGGAGAGGTTGCCGAAGCTGCATCAGAAGAAGGGATATAGTTAGGGAAGGAAGATTAACCCCGAAACTGCTTGTGCTGTAGCGATTTCCACTGTCAAACACCACCTTTTCTTTGCAGGGACAGTGGAGGCTAGATTTTTGTGCATTAGCTCTGTAGCTTATTAGGCTCCCTGATAGCTGCATTGCTGTTTGCACGCCGCTGTGCAAACCAACTGCTTTTTTAAAAGCAAAAATCATGTTGCTCCTTTCTGCACAGTTATCTTGTTTATTTTTGTGTGCAGCAGTCCTTTTTATTGCTGACATACTTGTCCTGAGATCATTGTAGGGAGATTGAAATTGTACTACAGTCCTTGTATTTTTTGATATATCTTCCAGCCACGTTCTACCACTTACATTGTGTTGTTTTATACACTGGGCCTGAGGTTTGGTGCAGTCTCCCCCCCAAAAAAAGAGATTTAAATTGGCACTAAGTGGATCTACACCAGTTCTGTTAGTTTGTCATATATCTTCCAGTCACGTTCTGCCACTTACTTTGTGTAGTGTAAAGGTACCTTCACACTAAACGATATCGCTAGCGATCCGTGACGTTGCAGCGTCCTGGCTAGCGATATCGTTCAGTTTGACACGCAGCAGCGATCAGAATCCTGCTGTGATGTCGTTGGTCGGGGCTAGAGGGCCAGAACTTTATTTGGTCGCTGGCTCTCCCGCTGACATCGCTGAATCGGCGTGTGTGACACCGATCCAGCGATGTCTTCGCTGGTAACCAGGGTAAACATCGGGTTACTAAGCGCAGGGCCGCGCTTAGTAACCCGATGTTTACCCTGGTTACCATCCTAAAAGTAAAAAAAACAAACGCTTCATACTTACCTTCCGCTGTCTGTCCTCCGGCGCTGTGCTTTCCTGCACTCACTGTGAGCACAGCGGCCGGAAAGCAGAGCGGTGACGTCACCGCTCTGCTTTCCGGCCACTGTGCTCACAGCCAGTACAGAGAAGCACAGCGCCGGGGACAGACAGCGGAAGGTAAGTATGAAGCGTTTTTTTTTTTTTACTTTTAGGATGGTAACCAGGGTAAACATCGGGTTACTAAGCGCGGCCCTGCGCTTAGTAACCCGATGTTTACCCTGGTTACCGGGGACCTCGGGATCGTTGGTCGCTGGAGAGCTGTCTGTGTGACAGCTCTCCAGCGACCAAACAGCGACGCTGCAGCGATCCGGATCGTTGTCTGGATCGCTGCAGCGTCGTTTAGTGTGAAGGTACCTTTATACACTGGGCCTGAGTTTTGTTGCAGTCTCCCCTCCAAAAAAGGGAGATTTAAATTGGCACTAAGTGGATCTACGTCAGTTCTGTTAGTTTGTCGTATATCTTCCAGCCACGTTCTGCCACTTACATTGTGTAGTGTAATACACTGGGCCTGAGTTTTGGTGCAGCCTCCCCCCAAAAAAAGGGAGATTTAAATTGGCACTAAGTGGATCTACGTCAGTTATGATAGTTTGTCGTATATATTCCAGCCACGTTCTGCCACTTACATTGTGTAGTGTAATACACTGGGCCTGAGTTTTGGTGCAGTCTACCCCCTAAAAAAGGGAGATTTTAATTGGCACTAAGTGGATCTACTTCAGTTCTGTTAGTTTGTCGTATATCTTCCAGCCACGTTCTGCCACTGACATTGTGTAGTGTAATACACTGGGCCTGAGTTTTAGTTCAGTCTCCCCCCCAAAAAAAGGGAGATTTAAATTCTCAACAAGTTTATATACTGTACACCTTCTACCTTGTTTTACAGTACCATATAACGTTTATTATTTTGGTTAGATTTTTCCAAAAATGAAGAAGTCTGGTGGAAGAGGTCGTGGGCGGTCGTTGCCAGCTGGTACTGATGGTGGTGGTGGTGGTGGAGCATCTGGTGGTAGTGGGAAAAGCAAAATAGCACCAAAGGCTCAAGGTGTTGAGCCAGCGTCATCGTCTGGCTACACAAGGCCTCGAAGGCTTCCTTATCTGGGAGTAGGAAAACAGCTTTTAAAGCCGGAGCAGCAGGAAAAAGTTTTGGCTTTCCTTGCTGACTCAGCCTCTAGCTCTTTCACCTCCTCTTCAGAAAGTTTGAAAGATAAAAGCAGCGAGTCGTCAGTGGATGCTCCCGGTCAGGAACAAGTCGCTTCCTTGTGTCCATCACCCAAACCAAAAGTGAAGGATGCGGCAGGCGACACTACAGTTTACTCCATGGAGCTCTTTACACATACCGTGCCTGGGTTAGAGAGGCAAATTGTTAAAAGCCCATTACAAGATGAATCGGACATGGAGTGCACAGATGCACAGCCACAGCTAGATTATTATGCTGTTCAATTGACTCAGATCACTACATTGCCCTCACAGTGTACTGAGCAAGAATCTGACCCTGATGAGACTATGGTGCCCCGTCACGAACGCTATAGCACCTTACACGGTGACACAGAGGAAAGTGCACATGACATTGAAGAGGAGGTGATAGATGACCCAGTTGTTGACCCAGATTGGCAGCCATTGGGGGAAGAGGGTGCCGCTGCCAGTAGCTCAGAAGCGGAGGTGGATGATCTGCAGCAGCCATCTACATCGTAACAGCTGTCATATGTCAGGCCCGTATCAGGCCAAAAACGTTTGTCAAAAACAGTTTTAGGACAGTGTGGCCATCCGGTGAAAGTAGCACAGCTTGCAATGCCTGAAAAGGTATTCCATAGTAGGAAGAGTGCAGTGTGGGAATTTTTTAACCAAGATCCAAATGATCAGTCAAAAGTTATCTGTAAGAAATGCTCAAAGACCTTTAGCAGAGGGAAGAATCTCCAAAATTTAACGACAACGTGCATGCTTAGACATTTAACTAGCATGCACTTGCAAGCCTGGACTAACTACCAAAGTCCCGCACCGTTGGTGCACCTGCTCAGAATGAAGGTAGTCAGCAACGCTACATTGCTTCCCTCACTGTAAGCCCACCGGTTAGGACACCACCAGCAGCAAATGTGGAGGTATCGTCGCAAGGCCAAAGCAGTCAGGGAATCACAAGGTTCTTGGTAGGAAACACTGTATGTAGGCCAACATTAAGAATACCATCACCAACCCTCTCTCAATCTGCCACGTCCACCACCACCCCCGCTAGTTCCACCATATGCAGCTCTCCAGTCCAGCTCACCCTACAAGAGACTCTCGTTAGGAAAAGAAAGTACTCATCCTGTCATCAGCGTACACAGGGTTTGAACGCCCACATTGCTAGACTAATCTCGTTAGAGATGATGCCCTACCGGTTGGTTGAAAGCGAGGCTTTCAAAGCCCTGATGGCCTACGCAGTACCACGCTATGACCTACCCAGTCGACACTTCTTTGCGAGAAAAGCCATCAGAAGAAAGGTGCACCTCACAACAGATGCGTGGACCAGTAGGCATGGCCAGGGACGTTACGTGTCCATCACGGCGCACTGGGTTAATGTGGTGGATGCAGGGTCCACAGGGGACAGCCATAGTGCGACAGTTCTGCCTAGCCCACTGTCTAGGAAAAAGTTGGCTGTAGGCGTTCACCACCCCTCTTCTTCCTCCTCCAGAAGCGAAAGCTCGTCCACACAGCGCAGTTGCACGACCACTCCATCTGCAGCTGCCAGTGTTGCACACGAGGTGTCCTATTATCGAACCGCTAGTGGTAAGCGTCAGCAGTTTGTGCTACAAATGAAGTGTTTGGGCGACAACAGACACACCGTGGAAGTACTGGCCGAGTACTTGCAGCAAGAAACTCATTCATGGCTGGGCAGTGTACATCTTGAGGCAGGCAAGGTAGTCAGTGATAATGGAAGGAATTTTATGGCTGCCATAGCCCTTTCAGAACTGAAACACATACCTTGCCTGGCTCACACCTTGAACCTGGTGGTGCGGTGCTTCCTGAAAAATTATCCAGAGTTACCAGCCCTGCTCCTAAAGGTGCGAAGACTTTACTCGCACATCCGCCGGTCGCTCGTACACTCCAGCAGTATGCTGAACCATCAGCGGTCGCTAAATCTTCCCAAGCACCGCCTAATAATCGACGTTGCAACAAGGTGGAACTCCACACTGCACATGCTTCAGAGGCTGTGCGAACAGAGGTGTGCTGTAATTTATTTGTGGGAGGATACACATACACGGGCAGGCAGTTGGATGGCAGACATGGAGTTGTCTGGTGTGCAGTGGTCGAAGCTACAAGACCTCTGTCAAGTCCTTCAGTGTTTTGAGGAATGCACATGGCTGGTAAGTGCAGACGACGCCATCATAAGCATGAGCATCCCACTAATGCGTCTGCTGATGCAAAGTTTGACGCACATTAAGGAGCAGGCATCTGCAGCCGAGGAGGAGGGAAGCCTTGATTACAGTCAGCCATTGTCTGCTCAGGTAACTCTCCTGGACGAGGTGGCGGATGAAGAGGAGGAGGAGGAGGATGATGGGGATGAATATTTATCGGAGGAGGATGCTTCACAGGGGGCAATAGAAACTGGTGGCGTTGCAAGGTCAGGTACAGGGTTTTTGCGGGACACAAGTGATGTTGATTTGCAAGAAAGTGCTCCTCAACCCAGCACAAGCAGTGAATTGACACCTGAAACATTGGCCCACATGGCTGAGTATGCCTTGCGTATCCTAAAAAGGGACCCCCGGCATTACCAAAATGATGACCGATGACGATTAGTGGTTGGCCTGCCTCCTGGATCCACGATATAAAGGAAAATTACAAAATATCATGCCACATGAGAACCTTGAGCAAATATTGGCTACCAAACAAGCAACTCTTGTAGACCGTTTGGTTCAGGCATTCCCAGCACACAGCGGCGGTGATGGTTCTCACATGAGCCGTAGGGGGCAACATGGCAGAGGTGTTAGAGGTGCACAAATCCGAAGTGGCGTTGGACAGAGGGGTTTTATGACCAGGTTGTGGAGTGATTTCGCAATGACCGCAGACATGACAGGTACTGCTGCATCGATTCAAAGTGACAGGAGACAGCATTTGTCTAGTATGGTTACAAACTATTTTTCCTCCCTTATCGATATTCTTCCTCACAGGTCATTCCCATTTGATTACTGGGCATCAAAAATAGACACCTGGCCTGAATTGGCAGAATATGCATTACAGGAGCTTGCTTGCCCTGCTTCTAGTGTGCTATCAGAAAGAGTCTTCAGTGCTGCTGGTTAAATACTGACCGAGAAAAGGACACGTCTGGCTACCCGAAATGTTGATGATCTAACCTTCATTAAAATGAACCAATCATGGATTTCAAATTATTTTGCACCACCCCTGCTGACACGTAGCTTGCCTGAAAAATGTCTTGCTTTTGGCCTCCTCTTACTGACTGCTCCAATTCCTCCATTTGCAGCTGCTGAATGTCCACCATAGGCCATTTTTATACCTCACTAAATGGGCTGACTCCCCCCACAGGGCCGTGGTCACCACCTGGTGCAAGCACCTGTGCGAGTGCCGTTTGCCTGGACAGGTGGGTGCGCCCACTCTTGGTCGACGGCACTGACACAGGATCCCTCATAGTACAATGAAGTGTCTCTGACGGTGGTGGTGCACAACCAACGTCAGACACACCGTCGTAGTATGAGGGGCCCTGTGCCAGTACCGCCACCCACGAGAGAGTGTTCCCCCCCAGCTCGAACAGTGCTCTACCACTTGCAATACTTACCTCTCCCTGCCCGACCACTGTGTAGTCTGTGCTGTTAAATCCTTCAATGGCACTGCCAACACAAATTTGTTGAAATGATAGATGATAGTTAAAATATACAGGGGCCCTGGCCTCCATTTTGACCAGTTAATACTTTGTGCCTACTACCACTGTCTGATACTCAGCAGAGGAGCCCACCCCAGTACCTAGCTATGCCGCCTGTTTAGTCCTGTTACCAATTTTGAACTGCATTTAGCCTACTTTTTTATTTTAGGCCTACTAAGTCTGTCTGCGCCAGTCACTACAGTGGTCCTCCTCCACTGAACAAAGCAATGCTGCCTGTGCAATCCTGTTACCAATTTTGAACTGCATTTAGCCTACTTTGTTATTTTAGGCCTACTAAGTCTGTCTGCGCCACTCAATACAGTTGTCCTCCTCCTCTGAACAAAGCAATGCCGCCTGTGTAATCCTGTTACTAATTTTGAACTGCATTTAGCCTACTTTTTTATTTTAGGCCTACTAAGTCTGTCTGCGCCACTCAATACAGTTGTCCTCCTCCTCTGAACAAAGCAATGCCGCCTGTATACTCCTGTTACCAATTTTGAACTGTTTTTAGCCTAGTTTTTTATTTTAGGCCTACTAAGTCTGTCTGCGCCACTCAATACAGTTGTCCTCCTCCTCTGAACAAACATCTCAATTCCTGTCAATTTTGCATTGAAAAGTCAAACGTCGCTCCTTCCATTCCGAGCTCTCCCATGCGCCCAAATAGTGGTTTACCGCCACATATGGGGTATCAGCGTACTCAGGACAAATTGGACAACAACTTTTGATGTCCAATTTCTTCTCTTACCCTTGGGAAAATAAAAAATTGTGGGTGAAAAGATATTTTTTGTGAAAAAATATGATTTTTTATTTTTACGGTTCTGCATTGTAAACTTCTGTGAAGCACTTGGTGGGTCAAAGTGCTCACCACACCTCTAGGTAAGTTCCTTAGGGGGTCTACTTTCCAAAATGGTGTCACTTGTGGGGGGTTTCAATGTTTAGGCACATCAGTGGCTCTACAAACGCCACATGGCGTCCCATCTCAATTCCTGTCAATTTTGCATTGAAAAGTCAAATTGCCCTCCTTCGCTTCCGAGCTCTGCCATGCGCCCAAACAGTGGTTTACCCCCACATATGGAGTATCGGCGTACCCAGGACAAATTGTGCAACAACTTTTTGGGTCCATTTTCTCCTGTTACCCTTGGTAAAATAAAACAAATTGGAGCTGAAGTAAATTTTTTGTGAAAAAAGTCAAATGTTCATTTTTATTAAAACATTCCAAAAATTCCTGTGAAACACCTGAAGGGTTAATAAACTTCTTGAATGTGGTTTTGAGCACCTTGAGGGGTGCAGTTTTTAGAATGGTGTCACAATTGGGTATTTTCTATCATATAGACCCCTCAAAATGACTTCAAATGAGATGTGGTCTCTAAAAAAAAATGGTGTTGTAAAAATGAGAAATTGCTGGTCAATTTTAACCCTTATAACTCCCTAACCAAAAAAAAATTTGGTTCCAAAATTGTGCTGATGTAAAGTAGACATGTGGGAAATGATACTTATTATGTATTTTGTGTGACATATCTCTGTGATTTAATTGCATAAAAATTCAAAGTTGGAATATTGCAAAATTTTTAATATTTTTGCCAAATTTCCATTTTTTCACAAATAAACGCAGGTAATATCAAATAAATTTTACCACTATCATGAAGTACAATATGTCACGAGAAAACAATGTCAGAATCAGCAGGATCCGTTGAAGCGTTCCAGAGTTATAACCTAATAAAGGGACAGTGGTCAGAATTGTAAAAATTGGCCCGGTCATTAACGTGCAAACCACCTTTGTGGGTAAAGGGGTTAAAGGGAATCTGTCACCCCCAAAATTGAAGGTGAGCAAAGCCCACCGGCATCAGGGGCTTATCTACAGCATTCTGTAATGCTGTAGATAAGCCCCCGATGTATCCTAAAAGATGAGAAAAAGAGGTTAGATTATACTCACCTGGGCGGGCGGTCCGATCCGATAAGCATCACGGTTCGGTCCGGGGCCTCCCAAGTTCATAGGATGATGTCCTCTTCTGGTCTTCACGCTGCGGCTGCGGCGCAGGCGTACTTTGTCTTCCCTGTTGAGGGCAGAGCAAAGTACTGCAGTGCGCAGGCGCCGGGAAAGGTCAGAGAGGCCCGGCGCCTGCGCACTGCAGTACTTTGCTCTGCCCTCAACAGGACAGACAAAGTATGTCTGCACCGGAGCCGCAGCGTGAAGACAAGAAGAGGATGTCATCTGATGACTATAGGAGGCGCCGGACCGCAACGCCCATCGGACCGCACCGCAGTGGGAACGCCCCTGGGTGAGTATAATCTAACCTCTTTTTCTCATCTTTTAGGATACATTGGGGCCTTATCTACAGTATTACAGAATGCTGTAGATAAGCCCCTGATGCCGGTGGGCTTAGCTCACCTTCAATTTTGGGGTGACAGGGTCCCTTTAATAATGATTCTTAGAGAAAGGGAAATACATTTAAAATGAATGAAAGCGGTCAATTGAGGTAATAAAAAAAAAATGTGAAACAGACATATTTCTTTATTTTCCCTCCAATACCACCTGATATTGTCAAAAACGAGCGTATGAAAATAGCATAAAAATTAGGCCTCATGTATCACCGAAAAAAAAGATTTATTTGAACATCCGAATGAGAACATTTTTAACAGCTCTTTAAACAGCATTTATGAAAAAAATGAAAATGTGCCTGGCCAGAAACACAGGTAAATTGGCGAGTTGTGAAATGGTTATGATCAGCACTGTTTAAAAAAATATATACCTGGTAAAAATTTTAGAAGTAAAATAAACTGCAGAACCATCCATGACCAGTAGGTGGTACGTCTGACCATTTGGTAAGAATTAGCAGAAAATAATATTTTAGGACTGAAAGACACTTACACTATATATACAGAAAAGCTTATAGCTCTGACACATGACCCAGGTATGATGACTATTTTGTAGCTCTGCACTTATCAGACACTGACTCTTCTATAGGTTAGTAATGCTCACATATCTGCTGTGTGCTGTGGCGCACACCTGTAATCCTAGCTACTATGGGAGGCTTGGGCTGTGGGATCACTGGAGCTGGTCAGTTCTGGTCCATCCTGGGCTATGTGGATCAGGGGTCTTCTCTGTCCTCAGCATCAATATGGTGACTCTGAGCCAACTGCTTGGAGACACTAAGTTGGTGGAGGGTGGGGTGTCCTTGGTCAAAACAAAAAAAAAGCTAACATTAATTTCAGAGCACTATAATAAAAATAAAGCACTTAATGCATAGTCAGAATGGAGCAGACTGAGCGGCCCAGTGAGACTCTGCCCTTTTTTCCAGCAGCAGATGTCAATTACATATTTATTACTGTCCAATATTAGTGAAAAGCAGATTGCAGCTCTTAAAAGGGAATCTGTCAGCAGGTTTTTGCTCATTTAACTTCTTTATCCCCGAAGGTGGTTTGCACATTTATGACTAGGCCAATTTTTACTTTACGGTAATAACTCTGGAACTCTTCAACGGATCCCGGTGATTCTGAGACAGTATTTTTGTGACATATTGTATTCATGATAGTGATAAGATTTCTTCGGTATGACTTGCGTTTATTTGTGAAAAAAGAAAATTTGTGAAAATTTGTGTGTGGCAGACAGGTAACTTGCAGTTCAGCTGTCCTGCCGGTCTCTGCTGTAAGTCGTAGAGTCCCTTACAACCTCGGTGGTTCGGCTACCGGTTATATGCGCTTCAGAGGGAGGCAGCCTGCTCGTAGCTGGTCTCCCCTGATGTTATTCTTCTGTGCTTCGCTATCCTGCATGCTCACTGAATGATGTTCGGCTTTCTATATGTCTCTTTCTACTAGCTGTGGTACTTCAGACCACACGGCCCCTTCAGACCTTCCTGCCTCAGACTGCTCCAGTCTGCTTCCTGGCACTTTCTGACTGAAACTGAAACTAACGTTCCCTCCAAACAACAATATATAAGCATATGCAGGGGAGTCACCTAGTTAATAGGATCAAAAGCTCACCCTTGTGGCCTGGAGTGTGAACATGTTGTGTGTATGGTGGTTACCTGATGAGAGTTATTTTTCATCGCTTCCAAAAGTAACATCACTCTCCCCGTGAGGAAAGCAATGCTACGGTGATGACCAAGTCCCTGGGGTGCCACATAAATGATAGAAGATACCCAAAAGTGACACCATTTTTTCCTGACTGTGCCAATACCCTACATGTAATCAGGAAATATTTTTTAGGCACTGTTCAAAGCTAAGAATGCAAGAAGTGCCAGATTTTACTGTTATGGTTTGCAGGTGCCATGACCCACTGGGAGAGCCCATGAGGTGGCAGAACTGCCCATAATTGACCCTGTTTTACATACTACACCTCTCAATTAATTCACTTAGGAGTGCAGTGATCATATTGATACTATGAGTGTGCAAGGAGGAAGGCCGGGCTGCGGGTGCCTACATTGAGCTGGGTCCGAAACTGTTGAGGCTGCATCCCATGTTGCCCGGGGGGAAGGAATAGGGGAACGGACAGGTCCCATGACCCGGGAAGAGGGGGCGCAGTTAAGCTGGAAAGAGAAAAGCGTGCGAAGCGAGGGACAGTTTCCTGCCATCAGGGAGGGTGAAGCAATGTGTGCAGCTCGCTCCACACCCAGTGCAGCAGAGCCGAGACAGGCCGTGATCAGGTTTAGCCGAACTCTTTAGAGGGACAGTGACCGAGAAGAGTGCCAGGCTCCTCCCCTTCCGAGCTCTGCTATGCGCCCAAACAGTGGTTTACCCCCACATATGGGGAATCAGCATAGTCAGGATAAATTGCACAACAACTTTTGGGGTCAAATTTCTTCTGTTACCCTTGGGAAAATAAAAAATTGGGGGTAAAAAAATAATTTTTGTGAAAAAATATGATTTTTTATTTTTACGGCTCTACATTATAAACTTCTGTGAAGCACTTGGTGGGTCAAAGTGCTCACCACACATCTAGATAAGTTCCTTAGGGAGTCTACTTTCCAAAATGGTGTCACTTGTGAGGGGTTTTAATGTTTAGGCACATCAGGGGCTCTCTAAACGAGACATGGCGTTCCGTCTCAATTCCTGTAAATTTTGCATTGAAAAATCAAACGGCGCTCCTTCCCTTCCGAGCTCTGCCATGCGCCCAAACAGTGGTTTACCCCCACATATGGGGTATCAGCGGAACCAGTACAAATTGCACAACAACCTTTGGGGTCCAATTTTTTCTGCTGCCCTTGGAAAAAAAATTGGGGGCAAAAAGATCATTTTTGTGAAAAAATATGATTTTTTATTTTTACGGCTCTACGTTATAAACTTCTGTGAAGCCCTTGGTGGGTCAAAGTGCTCACCACACATCTAGATAAGTTCCTTAGGGGTTCTGCTTTCCAAAATGGTTTCACTTGTGGGTGTTTCAATGTTTAGGCACATCAGGAGCTCTCCAAATGCGACATGGCATCCTATCTCAATTCCACTCAATTTTGCATTGAAAAGTCAAATGGCGCTCCTTCCCTTTCGAGCTCTGCCATGCGCCCAAACAGTGGTTTACCCCCACATATCAGGTATCAGCATACTCAGAACAAATTGTACAACAACTTTTGAGGTCCAATTTCTCCTGTTACCCTTGGTAAATTGGTTAATTTAAAATTTTTTTTAATCCCATATGACGTACTATCCCATCAAGGTGACCTGGGACTTAATTCCCAGTAACGGGATAGTACGTCATACGCGATTGGCCGCGCTCATGGGGGGAGCGCGGCTAATCGCGGCCGGGTGTCAGCCCCGGCACATTAACCCCCGGCACACTGCGATCAAACATGATCGCAGTGTGCCGGCGGTATAGGGAAGCATCGCGCAGGGAGGGGGCTCCCTGCGTGCTTCCCTGAGACGATCGGTACAAGGCGATGTGCTCACCTTGTACCGAGTGTCTCCTCCCTGCAGGCCCTGGATCCAAAATGGCCACGGGGCTACTTCCGGGTCCTGCAGGGAGTACCTCCGGGTCCAGAGCAGGCTCTGGTGTTATCATTTGGTGGCCTTGGAGCAGCATGAGACGTACTCTGGAGAAGGTGGTCCCTGTACTGACCGCAAACCCTGAACCTAGCAGCGCAACTAAAAGCAGCCGTGGGGGGTACCTAACACTCCCTAGACCCCTCAGCACAGCCTAAGATCTAACTACCCCTAAAGACAGAAACAGGAAACCTATCTTGCCTCAGAGAAAATCCCCAAAGGATAGATAGCCCCCCACAAATATTGACGGTGAGAGGAGAGGGAAATAACATACGTAGAAATTAAATCAGAATTTAGCATAGGAGGCCATACTAGCTAAAAAGAAAGAATAGAACAGAGTACTATGCAGTCAGTATAAAAACACTAGAAAATATCCACCGCAGAAAATACGGATCACCACATCTGACTAAAGACATGGGGGGTATATCGGCATCTCCAGAGAAATAACTAGGCTGCAAAAAATCCTTCACAGACCAAGCTGGACAAGACAAAAATATGAAAATGCACAGAACTATAAGGTCCACTGCAGGTGGACAGCAAAAACAAAGCCAGGACTTATCTTTGTAGAAAAAACACAGCAAACTGGAGAGACCAGCAGGGAAATGAATCCTTCAAGAACAATGGACAACTGGCACTGACTAAAGGATCCTGCAAAGCTATATACCCCAGTCAGTCCTGGAATTAGTAGAAACACATGTCCACTCCTGCAATCCAGACACAACTGCATTACCCTCTACAACCACCGGAGGGAGCCCAAAAGCTGAATTCACAAAACTCTGGTAACCAAGCAGCAGGGCACGCCAGATCGCTGATCTGACGCAGTGCTCTGCAAAGTGTCAGATCAGCGATATGTCACTATACAGTGATGTCCCCCCTGGGACAAAGTAAAAAATTTTTTTTTTAGATGTGTAAAAAAAAAAAAAATCCTAAATAAAGAAAAAAAATATATATATTGTTCCCATAAATACATTTCTTTATCTAAATTAAAAAAAAACAATAAAAGTACACATATTTAGTACCGCTGCGTCCGTAACAACCCGACCTATAAAACTGTCCCACTAGTTAACCCCTTCAGTGAACACTGTAAAAAAAAAAACGAGGAAAAAAACAACGCTTTATTATCATACCGCCAAACAAAAAGTGCAATAACACACGATCAAAAAGACGGATATAAATAACCATGGTACCGCTGAAAACGTCATATTGTCCCGCAAAAAACGAGCCACCATACAGCATCATCAGAGAAAAAATAAAAAAGTTATAGTCCTCAGAATCAAGCGATGGAAAAATTATTATTTTTTCTATAAAATAGTTTTTATCGTATAAAAAGCGCCAAAACATAAAAAATGATATAAATGAGGTATCGCTGTAAACGTACTGACCCGAAGAATAAAACTGCTTTATCCATTTTACCAAAAGCGGAACGGTATAAACGCCCCCCCGAAAAGAAATTCATGAATAGCTGGTTTTTGGTCATTCTGCCTCACAAAAATCGGAATAAAAAACGAAAAAAAATGTCACGTGCCCCAAAATTTTACCAATAAAAATGTCAACTCGTCCCACAAAAAACAAGACCTCACATGACTCTGTGGACCAAAATATGGAAAAATTATAGGTCTCAAAATGTGGTAACACAAAAATATTTTTTGCAATAAAAAGCGTCTTTTAGTGTGTGACGGCTGCCAATCATAAAAATCCGCTAAAAAACCCACTATAAAAGTAAATTAAACCCCCTTCATCACCCCCTTAGTTAGGGAAGCATAAAAAAAATTAAAAATGTATTTATTTCCATTTTCCCATTAGGGTTAGGGCTAGGGTTAGGGTTAGGGCTAGGGTTAGGGTTAGGGCTAGGGTTAGTGCTAGGGTTAGGGCTAAGGTTAGGGTTATGGCGACGGTTAGGGCTAGGGTTGTGGTTAGGGTTAGGGTTGGGGCTAGGGTTGGGGCTAGGGTTAGGGCTAGGGTTAGGGTTGGGGCTAAAGTTAGGGTTGGGGCTAAAGTTAGAGTTAGGGTTCGGGCTAAATTTAGGGTTGGGGCTAAAGTTAGCGTTAGGGTTGGGGCTAAAGTTAGGGTTACATTTACGGTTGGAATTAGGGTTAGGAGTGTGTCAGGGTTAGGGGTGTGGTTAGGGTTATGGTTGGGTTTAGGGTGTGTTGGGGTTAGGCTTTCAGTTAGAATTTTAGAATTGGGGGTTTCCACTGTTTAGGCACATCAGGGCTCTCCAAACGCGACATGGCGTCTGATCTCAATTCCAGCCAATTCTGCATTGAAAAAAACAGTGGTCCTTCCCTTCCAAGCTCTCCCGTGTGCCCAAACAGGGGTTTACCCCAACATATGTGGTATCAGCGTACTCAGGACAAATTGGGCAACAACTATTGGGGTTCAATTTCTCCTGTTACCCTTGGGAAAATACAAAACTGGGGGCTAAAAAATAAGTTTTGTGGGAAAAAAATAAATTTTTATTTTCACGACTCTGCGCTATAAACTGTAGTGAAACACTTGGGAGTTCAAAGCTGTCAAAACACAGCTAGATAAGTTCCTTAGGGGGTCTACTTTCCAAAATGGTGTCACTTGTGGGGGGTTTCCATGTTTAGGTACATCAGGGGCTCTCCAAACGTGACATGGTGTCCCATCTCAATTCCAGTCAATTTAGCATTTAAAAGTCAAATGGCACTCCTTCCCTTCCAAGCTCTGCCATGCGCCAAAAAGTGGTTTACCCCCATATGTGGGGTATTGGCGTACTCAGAACAAATGGCACAACAACTTTTGGGGTCCAATTTCTTCTCTTACCCTTGGGAAAATAAAAAATTGGGGGCGAAAAGATCATATTTGTGAAAAAATATGATTTTATATTTGTACGGCTCTGCATTATAAACTTCTGTGAAGCATTTGGTGGGTTAAAGTGCTCACCACACATCTATATAAGTTCCTTAGGGGGTCTACTTTCCAAAACGGTGTCACTTGTGGGGGGTTTCAATGTTTAGGCACATCAGGGGCTCTCCAAACGCAACATGGCGTCCCATCTCAATTCCAGTCAATTTTGCATTGAAAAGTCAAACGGCACTCCTTCCTTTCCGAGCTCTGCCATGCACCCAAACAGTGGTTTACCCCCACATGTGGGGTATCGGCGTACTCAGAACAAATGGCACAACAACCTTTGGGTCCAATTTCTTCTCTGGCCCTTGGGAAAATAAAACAAATTGGAGCTGAAGTAAATTTTTTGTAAAAAAAAGATAAATGTTAATTTTTTTTTAAACATTCCAAAAATTCCTGTAAAACACCTGAAGGATTAATAAACTTCCTGAATGTGGTTTTAAGCACCTTGAGGGGTGCAGTTTTTAGAATGGTGTCACAGTTGGTTATTTTCTATCATATAGACCCCTCAAAATGACTTCAAATGTGATGTGGTCCCTAAAAAATATTGGTGTTGTAAAAATGAGAAATTGCTGGTCAACTTTTAACCCTTATAACTATCTAACAAAACAAATTTTTGGTTCCAAAATTGTGCTTATGTAAAGTAGACATGTGGAAATGTTACTTATTGATTATTTTACATGAGATATCTCTGTGATTTAAGGGCATAAAAATTCAAAGTTGGAAAATTGCAAAATTTTCAAAATTTTCGCCAAATTTCAGTTTTTTTCACAGATAAACACAAGTTATATCGAAGAAATTTTACCACTATCATGAAGTACAATATGTCACGAGAAAACAATGTCAGAATCGCCAAGATCCGTTGAAGCGTTCCAGAGTTATAACCTCATAAAGGGACAGTGGTCAGAATAGTAAAAATTGGCCCGGTCATTAACGTGCAAACCACCCTTGGGACTTAAGGGGTTAAATCAGGGCCGGCTCCAGGTTTTTGGGGGCCCCGGGCGAAAGAGTCTCAGTGGGCCCCCCCATTAACACATACCACGATTCATGATCGCATATAACACAGCCATGTAGTATATAACACAGCCACGTAGTATATAGCACAGCCCACGTAGCATATAACAGCTCATATAGTATATAGCACATCCACATATTATATAACACAGCCGACATAGTATATAAACATGGCCCACGTAGTATATAGAACAGCCATGTAGTATACAGCACAGCCCACGTAGCATATAACAGCCCATATAGTATATAGCACAGCCCACGTAGTATATAACACAGCCATGTAGTATATAGCACAGACATGTAGTATACAGCAGAGCCTCCCCTTCCCCCAAGAATGGCCCCGTAGTCCAGTACTCACTGTTATAATAAAAAAAAACCCACTCCTCACCTCTCAACGTGCCCGCGCTGCTTCCTGGTCTGGTCTCAGCGGCTGCCGCTGCACTGCCTGACACACAGCGAGTGCGCGATGACGTCATCACGCACCCGCAGCAGCAGTGTCAGAGGCAGAGTGGGGAATGATGGGAGAGGGAGCGTCAAGTGACGCTCTCTCCTCCATCATTTGCTTTGAACTTTACCGGCAGACGCCGGTATAGTTCAATGCGGTGGTGGGGGGTTGGCGCTGGCGACAGGCGGGTCCCCCTGCCTCACAGAGGCCCCATAGCGGCTGCGTGATGTGCCACTAGCTGAGGGCCCCTGGGGGAGCAGGGGCCCTAGGCAGCTGCCTGCCCCTAAAGCTGGCGCTGGATGGGCCCCCATGTCTCACCAGGGCCCCGACACTTGCCCGGGTACGCCGGGTGCTGACGCCGGCCCTGGGTTAAATATTCCAAAAATTCCTGTGAAATACCTGAAGGGTCAATAAACTTCTTGAATGTGGTTTTGAGCACCTTGAGGGGCGCAATTTTTAGAATGGTGTCATACTTGGGTATTTTCTATCATATAGACACCTCAAAGTTACTTCAAATGTGATGTGGTCCCTAAAAAAAATGGTGGTGTAAAAATGAGAAATTGCTGGTCAAATTTTAACTCTTATAACTCCCTAACAAAAAAAATTTTGGTTCCAAAATTGTGCTGATGTAAAGTAGACATGTGGGTAATGTTACTTAATAAGAATTTTGTGTGACATATCTCTGTGATTTAAGGGCATAAAAATTAAAATTTGTAAAATTGCGAAATTTTCAAAATTTTTGCCAAATTTCCATTTTTTTTCACAAATAAACGCAGGTAATATCCAATAAATATTTACCACTATCATGATGTACAATATGTCACGAGAAAACATTCTCAGAATCATCAGGATCCGTTGAAGCGTTCCAGAATTATAACCTCATAAAGGTACAGTGGTCAGAATTGTAAAAATTGGCCCAGCCATTAACGTGCAAACCACCCTTGGGGATTAAGGGGTTAATGTGACCGCCGCTATCTGTCTGCAGAAAGATGGCAGCGGTCTGGTTTACTGCACCTGCGTGAATTACGCACAGGTGCAGTGAATCATTCGGCTGATCCTGGAGGCAGATGCGAAACGTGCCTACAGGCAGAGGCAGCCAGTCACATTAAAGGGGTTTTCCCATGAACGAAAGTTTAATAACTGACTGTGTCTGACCATGTACCTCCTGGGCAGAGGAGGAAGCAAAAGATAATACTGACATTACAGCAGGGGATCACAGTGGATTCATTTTGTGAGGTAAAATATTTCACTGACTGTTTTTAAAAAATATTTTACCTCACAAAATGTATCGTCTATGATCTGCTGTAATGTCAGTATTGTCTTTTGCTTCCTCATCTGCACAGCTGTGGTATGTACGGTACACGGTCAGACATAGACAATTTTTAAAATGAACTTTTGTTCGTGAGAAAACCCCTCTTCATAAAAAGTACGCCAATGACAATGAAAGGAAAGCAGCAAACGTACAACGTCGAAGAAAACAAAGGGCAAATGAGACTCTTGAAGAGCAACAGCATCGCTGGGACAAAAAACATGCATATAAGCATAGGCGTCAAGCACATGAGTCCCCTGATGCAAAAGTCATTACATTATCACAGGATGCCATTAGGCAAAAACAGCGCCGCATGCCTGCCCCCCATCGTGACATTACCACCCTCCCTATGCTATTGCATCAGGCCTCCATCTGGTTTATTATAATAATGAACTTTATTACTCCTGGCAGCCTCCGGCACGCAAGCATAGAAACACAGCCAGCACGGCTGCAGTCACCACCCAGAACATGATGAACAGCAACTATAACCACGTCATGGAACTGACTCACAGCCAGCTTTGTAGTGCAGTAGTCCTGAGATGGCTGTCAGTCAGTGCTGGGGCGTGGTAACAGGTGCCACTCACTATATACTAAGCGGTGACTGAAGCCATCTGAGAGAATCATGATGCAGGGGCAGAGACGCTGATTCCAGAAATGTGTGACTTATTGGGCCGCTTGCTGTCATTTTGATAACATCATTGCGTTATCTGCTGCAGATCCACCAGTCTTCTGAATACTGAGATCTGTATAACTCCACCCCCACCAGTGATTGGCTGCTTTTTGCCCATATACAGTGGTGTGGGCGGGGTTATACAGATCTCTGTCTCTGCCTTCACAGTCACTATTTACCCCGCCCTGGAGAAATACTGAGTACACAGAATAGGAAGCGCTAATGGTGCAGTCATGTGATCACATGGTCTAGGGAGGAAACAGGTGCGAGGTCCTAGGAGTACCAATCAACTCTGCTATGCAGGCAGGAGGCCGCATTTCATCTGTAACTGGGGCTAATGTAGCAGTCCAGGAGGGGAAATCATATTGTAAAAAAGGATTTAAACATTGAAATGTCTCACAAAGGTCTGCTATGACTTTCCAGGCGCACAGGATGTGAGATAAATAAAACTAAATTAAAGAAAACAAATAGAAAAAATAGATAAACAAATAAACATCATTCTAAATCGTTAATATAGCCCCATCCTCATGGAATGAAACGGTGTCCAATATAATTAAAGGGAACCTGTCACCCCCAAAATCGACGATGAGCTAAGCCCACCGGCATCAGGGGCTTATCTACAGCATTCTGTAATGCTGTAGATGAGCCCCCGATGTATCCTAAAAGATGAGAAAAAGAGGTTAGATTATACTCACCTGGGCGGGCGGTCCGATCCAATAGGAGTCGCGGTTTGGTCCAGGTCCTCCCATCTTCATCAGATGACGTCCTCTTCTTGTCTTCACGCTGCGGCTCCGTTGCAGACGTACTTTGCCCTGTTGAGGGCAGAGCAAAGTACTGCAGTGCGCAGACGCCGGGCCTCTCTGACCTTTCCTGGCACCTGCGCACTGCAGTACTTTGCTCTGCCCTCAACATGGCAGACAAAGCCGGAGCTGCAGCGTGAAGACAAGAAGAGGATGTCATCTGATGACTATAGGAGGCGCCGGACCGCGACGCCCATCGGACTGCAGTGGGAACGCCCCTGGGTGAGTATAATCTAACCTCTTTTTCTCAGCTTTTAGGATACATCGGGGGCTTATCTACAGCATTCCAGAATGCATTCCAGAATGCTGTAGATAAGCCCCTGATGCCGGTGGGCTTAGCTCACCTTCAATTTTGGGGGTGACAGGTTCCCTTTAATAATGATTCTTAGAGAAATGGAAATACATTTAAAATGAATGAAAGAGGTCAATTGAGGTAATAAAAAAATAAAAATGTGAAACAGACATATTTCTTTATTTTCGCTCCAATACCACCTGATATTGTCAAAAATGAGCGTATGAAAATAGCATAAAAATTAGGCCTCATGTATCACAGAAAAAAAAGATTTATTTGAATATCCGAATGAGAACATTTTTAACAGCTCTTTAAATAGCATCTATGAAAAAAATGAAAATGTGCCTGGCCAGAAACACAGGTAAATTGGCGAGTTGTGAAATGGTTATGATCAGCACTGTTTAAAAAAATATATACCTGGTAAATGTAACTGAATCAAATTTTAGAAGGAAGCTAAACTGCAGAACCATCCATGACCAGTAGGTGGTACGTCTGACATGCATTTTATCATTTGGTAAGAATTAGCGGAAAATAACATTTTAGGACTGAAAGACACTTACACTATATATACAGAAAAGCTTATAGCTCTGACACATGACCCAGGTATGATGACTATTTTGTAGCTCTGCACTTATCAGACACTGACTCTTCTATAGGTTAGTAATGCTCACATCTCTGCTGGGTGCTGTGGCGCACACCTGTAATCCTAGCTACCATGGGAGGCTTGGGCTGTGGGATCACTGGAGCTTGTCAGTTCTGGTCCATCCTGGGCTATGGGTAGGGGTCTTCTCTGTCCTCAGCACCAATATGGTGACTCTGAGCCAGCTGCTTGGAGACACTAAGTTGGTGGAGGATGGGGTGTCCTTGGTCAAAACAAAAAAAAAGCTAACATTAATTTCAGAGCACTATAATAAAAATAAAGCACTTAATGCATAGTCAGAATGGAGCAGAATGACCGGCACAGTGAGACGCTGCCCTTTTTTCCAGCAACAGATGTCAATTACCGTATATACTCGAGTATAAGCCGAGATTTTCAGCCCAAATTTTTGGGCTGAAAATGCCCCTCTCGGCTTATACTCGAGTCACGCTGGGTGGCAGGGTCGGCAGGTGAGGGGGAGAGGGCGCTGAGGCATACTCACCTAGTCCCGGCGCTCCTGACGCTGCCCCTGCCCGTCACACTGTCTCCAGGTGCCGCAGCTCTTCCCCTGTTCAGCGGTCACGTGGGACCGCTCATTAGAGAAATGAATATGGACTCCACTCCCATAGGGGTAGAGCCACATATTCATTCCTCTGAGCGGTGCCAGTGACCGCTGACAGGAAGAGCTGCGGCACCCGAAGACAGTGTGAGAGGCAGGGGCACCGTCAGGAGCGCCGGGACTAGGTGAGTATTTTATATTCACCTGTCCGCGTTCCACACGCCGGGCGCGTCCTCTTGCAGTGACTGTTCAGGTCAGAGGGCGCGATGACGCATATAGTGTGCGCGCTGCCCTCTGCCTGATCAGTCAGTGTAGAGAGACGCCGGGACGAGACGCCGGGAGCTGCAAGCAAAAGAGGTGCGTATGGCTTTTTTTTTTTTATTATTGCAGCAGCAGCAATGGCAGAGCTTTATACGGAGCATCTATGGGGCAAAAATGAACGGTGCAGAGCACTATATGGCACAGCTATGGGGCAAGAACGAATGGTGCAGAGCACTATATGGCACAGTTATGGGGCAAGAATGAACGGTGCAGAGCACTATATGGCACATCTATGGGGCAATAATGAACAGTGCAGAGCACTATATGGCACAGCTATGGGGCAAGAATGAACGGTGCAGAGCACTATATGGCACAGCTATGGGGCAAGAATGAACGGTGCAGAGCACTATATGGCACAGCTATGGGGCAAGAATGAACGGTGCAGAGCACTATATGGCACAGTTATGGGGCAAGAATGAACGGTGCAGAGCACAATATGGCACAGCTATGGGGCAAGAATGAACGGCGCAGAGCACTATATGGCACAGCTATGGGGCAAGAATGAACGGTGCAGAGCAATATATGGCACAGCTATGGGGCAAGAATGAATGGTGCAGAGCACTATATGGCACAGCTATGGGGCAAAAATGAACGGTGCAGAGCACTATATGGCTCAGCTATCGGGCAAGAATGAATGGTGCAGAGCACTATATGGCACAGCTATGGGGCAAGAATGAACGGTGCAGAGCACTATATGGCACAGCTATGGGGCAAGAATGAACGGTGCAGAGCACTATATGGCACAGCTGTGGGGCAATAATGAACGGTGCAGAGCACTATATGGCACAGCTATGGGGCAAGAATGAACGGTGCAGAGCACTATATGGCACAGCTATGGGGCAAGAATGAACGGTGCAGAGCACTATATGGCACAGCTATGGGGCAATAATGAACGGTGCAGAGCACTATATGGCACAGCTATGGGGCAATAATGAACGGTGCAGAGCACTATATGGCACAACTATGGGGCCATAATGAACGGTATGGAGCATCTATTTTTATTTTTGAAATTCACCGGTAGCTGCTGCATTTTCCACCCTAGGCTTATACTCGGGTCAATAAGTTTTCCCAGTTTTTTGTGGCAAAATTATGGGGGTCGGCTTATACTCGGGTCGGCTTATTCTCGAGTATATACGGTACATATTTATTTTCTGTCCAATATTAGTGAAAAGCAGATTGCAGCTCTTAAAAGGGAATCTGTCAGCAGGTTTTTGCCACCTCATTTAACTTCTTTATCCCCGAAGGTGGTTTGCACATTTATGACCAGGCCAATTTTTACTTTACGGTAATAACTCTAGAACTCTTCAACGGATCCCGGATCTTTTTAATTATGAATTTGAATTAGACTGAATTGGACTGGAATTGACTGGAAGGTAACAGAATACTAAACTACTAAAATGTTTCGGTTTCTTTTCTCTTTCACCTCCATACTACTTTCCTGCTTACAATCTCCTGCAATCCCTCCACCTAGTAAGGAACTAGTCATTTCTTCCTCCATCCTCCCCAGCCATCTCACCTTCTCCTCAGAACTGTTCCTCCACATACAATCATGACTGCAGAGACCCAAAGAAACTATTCTCCCACAAAGTGACGCCACACCCGAATATTTCAAATATGACTTTTTTTTATTAAACTTTATAAATAACTTGCTTAAAGTCAACTTCAATTTGTCAATTTTCTCTTTTGGCTTAATAATTAAGGTCGCAGCTTATAACCTGGCAACATTTTGCCAACCAAACGGGTGTAGGGAGATTTACTGCCCTCCGGACTCCCGGCGCAGGTATCTTCACCAACCTCATAACCACCCATTCCGCTGCTGCGACTGAAAGAAGAAAAAACATAACCACTCAAACAAAAGGGAGGGAGGGAGGGAGACAGGTCCGGGTGCAAGTGAGGGGATCCGGAAGGGCAGGAAGCAAAGCGCCGCCTCTTTTGAAAGGGGCTCCGCCCCCCAATCAAGCCCGGCCCCCGGAGCGCAGCTACGTCACACCGTGGGAGACCCGGTGAGAGCCATGCCGAGGCCCCGCAGTCAGGGGACATCGGCAATAGCCGTAGTGTCCCGCAGACTGCAGAGACCCAAAGAAACTATTCTCCCACAAAGTGACGCCACACCCGAATATTTCAAATATGACTTTTTTTTATTAAACTTTATAAATAACTTGCTTAAAGTCAACTTCAATTTGTCAATTTTCTCTTTTGGCTTAATAATTAAGGTCGCAGCTTATAACCCGGCAACATTTTGCCAACCAAACGGGTGTAGGGAGATTTACTGCCCTCCGGACTCCCGGCGCAGGTATCTTCACCAACCTCATAACCACCCATTCAGCCACGGAGTAGCCCGTGACACGAGCTACGACCCACCCAATGAATGGAGCGCCTGAACTACGCCCTCTCTAAGCCCATCCAGGAAGATGTCCAGACCCGCATCATTGAGATGCACCCCATCTGGCAAGAGAAAACCAGAGTTGTCTCCTTCTAACCGGTGGTGTCTCACCACCACACCGTTCTTGAATCTGATGAAGCGAGAAATTCTCTGGTTAAGTGTGCGTCTGGATCTTTCCATGGCTCCCAGTTCCCTGGCACCTCGCCAGACCAATCTAGGGATCATCTCGGACCACACCAAACGCATTACAGGAAAGAAGCCTGGAAGTTTGTCCAGATCGGCTCTCATCAGGGTCAAAAGTTCAGCGAGAGGAAAAGAGGCCAAATCATTCCCACCGGCGTGGATAACCACCACTGTAGGCGAGGATGCTACTCTTGCGATTCGCACAATCTCCGGCAGGACTTGTGACCATGTTAAACCTCTTGTTCCACGCCAGATGACGTCCATCCCTGTAAGGCCAAGCGAACGACATCCTGGGCATAATTCCGCACGCCGTGCTGCCCAGTATATATAAGAATGGCCCACCAGCCATATGCTGGGTCTCATACCATCTGAAACCAGAAACGAACAGTTGTTAGTAAAATGAAAAACTCGAAACGGAAAGGACAAGAGGGAGATCAACAATAGGGAAGACACATCCGAGAAAGAAAAACAAAATACTAGCGCATTCTAAGCAAAACTTATTGCAACACTAATTCCGGCCTGATATATCTAGTGAAACAGCGAGATCTCCATCTACCCACTCTCTGTATATCTGATTCAAACAGACCAGCCCTGGAGGCTTCTGTTGCCGCACCGATCCTAAATGAATGAGTACCGAATTCCGCTGCGGGCAAACCAAGAAACGTCAATGCCTGTCTAAGGATCGCTAGGAACTGACACGCAAAAAGAGGGGAGCCGTTCTCATGGATGAATAATTGCAGCCCGTTGCCCCTAATCTGCATGTAACTTCTAATCAATGATAGCGGGCAAATTGATCCCTTGATGGCAAAAAAGGGGGAACCAAATTCCCCTGCCTTCCTGGTCGGTTTTGGATCTGCGCACCCTTACCCTCAGCCCGTCGTCACAGATCACCAGGTCTTCCAGCTGCAGGCCGCCTGCCCTGCAGCGGGACGAGGGGAGGATCTCGCTAACCCGCATAGCCCCGAAGAAAGCCAGGCTGAAAGCCGCTGAAATCAACGTAGCCTCGTAAGTGGAGTCGCAAACCGAGCCCGATACCGTAACCAAATTGGACAGCAGAGTAAAAGAAATAGGCCTCCTTTGATCGCTGCGCGCGCTGGCCCGCCGCCAGCCTTTTAAAACCTGTGTAATTAAAAAATGTTTGGTAGAATCCGGCCAACCGCGCAGCTTAAAATGAAACGCCACCCCCGAAATGCGGTTGCGAGCCGCTGCTCCCAACACCCCCGAAGCCTGCAAGCGCGCCAAAAAGGCCAATGTAACCTGGAGTTTCAAACTATCAGAGCTACCTACCGGTTTTTCGGCTGCCACCAAACACCACTCATCCCATGCCTTACCGTATGCTTTCCATGTGGCAGGAGCGATGGAAGACCTTAACAAAGGAATCAGCTCTCCAGGGCATCCCAGACCGAATGCGGGCATCCCCGCATTTGGGGCTGTTCCCACGGCTGCTGACCATACCGCATCTGTGAATCAGAACAAAGTTTAACATCCATAAAACCGACCTTTTCCACACTGTGGGCGATCGCCTTTAACCATGTGTTGTTCTCCAAGCATTTTAACACCGTGAACCCGATGACCTTTATGACCGGCAACGAGGAAGATGATAGGAAATTAAGGGCATGCGTGGCCTTGTCCGATTTCAGCCTCAAACACACCCATTAGTTGGCCAAAAACTGGCCCCAAAGCTCCATGGCAACCGCTAGGGGAAGCAGTTCCAGTAGCACCGAATCCTGAGTCCAGGCTCTGGTTACCCACGATTCGGGCCATGTGTCCGCGCACGTCTGTTCCCTAAAACTGACGCTGAAGCCCACCGCATCCACTTTACCGAGCCTGAGCCCTAAGCTATCACTGTCACATTCATTATCCTGAAAACATGTTCTCCCGTTGTAGGAAAAGAGAAAACGCTGCCATATAATCAGATCGCTGCGCAATTGCGCCGTGATCCTGATCCTGTGGTGGGGTTGTTTCGCGCCTTTCGTAGCCAAAATTAACCTGCAAGAGAAGATTCTGCCCATTGGCATTACCTTACAGGCAAAATTCAGGGACCCCAGGAGGGATTGCATTTGAACTAGTGTAACCTTACCGACCGATAAACATCCCGCAATTAGTTCTTGCAGTTTTGATATCTTGTCTTGGGGCAACCTAAATTCCATTGCAACCGAGTCAATTTCGATTCCTAGGAATGTGATTACGGAGACGGGGCCGATGGTTTTTTCTGACGACAAGGGAACTCCAAAACAGGACATAACGTCCTTAAATTGGACCAGGGCATAATGACACACCTCCGAATTAGCCGGACCTACAAATAAAAAGTCGTCAAGGTAGTGCGTAATTGATGGCAAACGCGTAACCTTGCGAGCTACCCACTCTAGAAATGTACTAAACATTTCAAAGTAATGGCAAGAAATTGAGCATCCCATAGGCAGGCATGTATCGAAGTAGTACTTGTCCTCGAACATGGCTCCTAACAGGTGATAGCAGTCCTGGTGAACCGGAAGCAGCCGGAATGCAGACTCAATATCTGATTTGGCCATGAGGGCGCCTGGTCCTGCTTTTCTGACCATTTCAACAGCTCTGTCGAAAGGTATGTATGTTACCGTGGTGTCATCGTTGGGAATACCATCGTTCACCGATCTGCCTTTTGGGTATGACAGATGGTGAATAAGACGGTACTTACCCGACTCTTTCTTAGGGACAATGCCCAAAGGGGAAACCCGTAGGTTAAAAAAGGGGGGAGAATCAAACGGGCCTTGAAAGCGGCCTGCTCTAATCTCTTTATTCAACTTTTCGTGTAAAATAGCCGGGAGTTCCCTGGCCGATTTTAAGTTCTTTGACAACTGGGGTTTTCTTGAAAAAATAAAAGGGATGAAAAAAACGAACGAAAAACCAAAACTTAGCTGCGCTGCAGCCGGTTTATTGGGGTATCTGGACAACCATGGTTCCATGCTTTTTACGCTCACCGGTGTCAGATGGCTCACCCCCGCGGATGACTTGTTGCTGATCAATTTTTGAGGGGTTTTTGAGCATTTTGATGCAGAGTGAGGTCCCCCACAAGCGGAACATTCGTGCTTATACTTGCACAATCCGTAAAATTTGCAGTGGCCCTTGTTGAAGAGCCAACAAGTGCCTGGCCTACGTACGACTGCCGACCCAGCATTGCTGGCACTGCTGGCGGATGCCCCGGGAAAGGGCTGCATAGTCTTCTGGGCCATCATCAGCCGCAGCCATGAATCGGTGGCTTTTACCCCCCACCCCAAATGTGGATTGACAGCTAGCCTGCGGCGGAAATCCTCATCGTATTTCCACCAGGCCGAGCCGCCATGGTACTTATATGAACTGTATATGCTGTCCATATAAATGAAAAGCTCGGAGCATCGTTCAGGGTGTTTCTCACCCATCACGCATCCTAGGACTGCGAAAGCCTGCAGCCAATTGTTGATAGTTTTGGCTACCTTTGGTTTTCTGTCATACACTCTCTCGCCTACCCGTCTCTCCTTATCCACCGAGTGTTGCTCTGTGGATACGAGGGACCAAATGTCTATGAATTCGTTCGCCCAAATTTGTTCCTTTACGGCAATATCTAGGTGTGACCCCAGGGGTGGGACCCCGCAAAAAAGACCATCCTTGTAAATATCGGGGCGTGTGGGAGGTATTGTCTTAGGCTGCGCGGCGGGTTGCAACAGCCTGGGATTTACAAAAATCCTGCCACAGCCTGCGCTAAATGGGGCCGCATCTGCTATATTACCCGTAATTCCCCTATCACCGCCCCAAGCACCAGTAAAGGCGTACTCACCGGGTTGTATACTGGGTTCCGAGCGACTCTGCTCCTGAGGTGCGTGGATAGTAGCACCTCGCTGCCCGATCCGTGAAGTGGACCTGTGTTCCGACGCATCGTGATGACGAGAACGGCCAGATGAACTGCCCGAAGAGGATGGAGAGCGCCACCTTGACGCTCTAGACCGCCTGCTGCGACGGCTGGAACGGGACCTGTGGGAGCGTCTCCTGCTATCATATCGTTCCCTGCGCCTTTTTCTATGACGGCGGCCATGCCCGGATGACGACGACGATGACGCGCTGCGCGCGGAGCGGTTACTCACGCTCTGAATGCCAACCAGAGCCGAGGTGCCAGCACCCTGTATGGGGAGTCCCACACCGGTTGCCATCGGCGATATGCCTGCCGAGGCGTTCAGATGTTCCCCCACCCCAGACGCTAAGTGAGATTGGGCTGTTTGACACCCAGCAGTAAGTTGGTGGGGTGTTGAAAAAATTACCGGGAATGAAGGGAAAGGGGACTCAATTCTCACCCCTGTGTGCTAAAAACCCTGTCTGCTGTCCCATTATGGGGGCAGAATGCTCCTGTTGCTGGGCCGCTGTTCCTAACTCCTGTCCCTTCCCAGTATTATTCCCATTCCCTCCCAAAGGCTGTAGAGTAGGAGAGAACAAATCCTGTGACTCCCCCGTCCCCTCGTTCTCCTGTGATGATGCAGACGCCGCTGAACCCTGAACCCCCCCATGCTAACAACTGCCCGAGACTCCTGTGCAGCTGGGGTGACTAAGTGCTGCTGCTGAGCGTTCCCTCCCCAGGGGATTAGTACCGCCGTATGAGCGGAGCTGACCAATCCTTGTGTTCCCCCCTCCTGCCTCTGCCCGACCGCCGCCGTCGCGCTGTGCTGTCTGCCCACGTGTGAGGATGCGCGCGCGCTTGAGCCGCACGCGCTCCTCTTTGAAATTAATGGCGGGCTCAGACGTGCCGGCGGCCGGGAGGCTCTGCCAGATCGCCGCCCGACCGACGGCACCGCCTGGCTCGCTGCAGGGAGGGAGCCGCTCGCGGCCAATAGCGCCGCTAGCCAATCGCTACCCTCCCTGCCAATCTTCTCCCTCACCGCTTCCTGGAGCGGGTCCATTTTCCGGAAGCCCCAAGACAGGTCCGGGTGCAAGTGAGGGGATCCGGAAGGGCAGGAAGCAAAGCGCCGCCTCTTTTGAAAGGGGCTCCGCCCCCCAATCAAGCCCGGCCCCCCGGAGTGCAGCGACGTCACCCCGTGGGAGACCCGGTGAGAGCCATGCCGAGGCCCCGCAGTCAGGGGACATCGGCAATAGCCGTAGTGTCCCGCAGACTGCAGAGACCCAAAGAAACTATTCTCCCACAAAGTGACGCCACACCCGAATATTTCAAATATTACTTTTTTTATTAATCTTTATAAATAACTTGCTTAAAGTCAACTTCAATTTGTCAATTTTCTCTTTTGGCTTAATAATTAAGGTCGCAGCTTATAACCCGGCAACATTTTGCCAACCAAACGGGTGTAGGGAGATTTACTGCCCTCCGGACTCCCGGCGCAGGTATCTTCACCAACCTCATAACCACCCATTCCGCCACGGAGTAGCCCGTGACACGAGCTACGACCCACCCAACGAATGGAGCGCCTGAACTACGCCCTCTCTAAGCCCATCCAGGAAGATGTCCAGACCCGCATCATTGAGATGCACCCCATCTGGCAAGAGAAAACCAGAGTTGTCTCCTTCTAACCGGTGGTGTCTCACCACCACACCGTTCTTGAATCTGATGAAGCAAGAAATTCTCTGGTTAAGTGTGCGTCTGGATCTTTCCATGGCTCCCAGTTCCCTGGCACCTCGCCAGACCAATCTAGGGATCATCTCGGACCACACCAAACGCATTACAGGAAAGAAGCCTGGAAGTTTGTCCAGATCGGCTCTCATCAGGGTCAAAAGTTCAGCGAGAGGAAAAGAGGCCAAATCATTCCCACCGGCGTGGATAACCACCACTGTAGGCGAGGATGCTACTCTTGCGATTCGCACAATCTCCGGCAGGACTTGTGACCATGTTAAACCTCTTGTTCCACGCCAGATGACGTCCATCCCTGTAAGGCCAAGCGAACGACCTCCTGGGCATAATTCCGCACGCCGTGCTGCCCAGTATATATAAGAATGGCCCACCAGCCATATGCTGGGTCTCATACCATCTAAAACCAGAAACAAACAGTTGTTAGTAAAATGAAAAACTCGAAACGGAAAGGACAAGAGGGAGATCAACAATAGGGAAGACACATCCGAGAAAGAAAAACAACCTACTAGCGCATTCTAAGCAAAACTTATTGCAACACTAATTCCGGCCTGATATATCTAGTGAAACAGCGAGATCTCCATCTACCCACTCTCTGTATATCTGATTCAAACAGACCAGCCCTGGAGGCTTCTGTTGCCGCACCGATCCTAAATGAATGAGTACCGAATTCCGCTGCGGGCAAACCAAGAAACGTCAATGCCTGTCTAAGGATCGCTAGGAACTGACACGCAAAAAGAGGGGAGCCGTTCTCATGGATGAATAATTGCAGCCCGTTGCCCCTAATCTGCATGTAACTTCTAATCAATGATAGTGGGCAAATTGATCCCTTGATGGCAAAAAAGGGGGAACCAAATTCCCCTGCCTTCCTGGTCGGTTTTGGATCTGCGCACCCTTACCCTCAGCCCGTCGTCACAGATCACCAGGTCTTCCAGCTGCAGGCCGCCTGCCCTGCAGCGGGACGAGGGGAGGATCTCGCTAACCCGCATAGCCCCGAAGAAAGCCAGGCTGAAAGCCGCTGAAATCAACGTAGCCTCGTAAGTGGAGTCGCAAACCGAGCCCGATACCGTAACCAAATTGGACAGCAGAGTAAAAGAAATAGGCCTCCTTTGATCGCTGCGCGCGCTGGCCCGCCGCCAGCCTTTTAAAACCTGTGTAATTAAAAAATGTTTGGTAGAATCCGGCCAACCGCGCAGCTTAAAATGAAACGCCACCCCCGAAATGCGGTTGCGAGCCGCTGCTCCCGACACCCCCCGAAGCCTGCAAGCGCGCCAAAAAGGCCAATGTAACCTGGAGTCTCAAACTATCAGAGCTACCTACCGGTTTTTCGGCTGCCACCAAACACCACTCATCCCATGCCTTACCGTATGCTTTCCATGTGGCAGGAGCGATGGAAGACCTTAACAAAGGAATCAGCTCTCCAGGGCATCCCAGACCGAATGCGGGCATCCCCGCATTTGGGGCTGTTCCCACGGCTGCTGACCATACCGCATCTGTGAATCAGAACAAAGTTTAACATCCATAAAACCGACCTTTTCCACACTGTGGGCGATCGCCTTTAACCATGTGTTGTTCTCCAAGCATTTTAACACCGTGAACCCGATGACCTTTATGACCGGCAACGAGGAAGATGATAGGAAATTAAGGGCATGCGTGGCCTTGTCCGATTTCAGCCTCAAACACACCCGTTAGTTGGCCAAAAACTGGCCCCAAAGCTCCATGGCAACCGCTAGGGGAAGCAGTTCCAGTAGCACCGAATCCTGAGTCCAGGCTCTGGTTACCCACGATTCGGGCCATGTGTCCGCGCACGTCTGTTCCCTAAAACTGACGCTGAAGCCCACCGCATTCACTTTACCGAGCCTGAGCCCTAAGCTATCACTGTCACATTCATTTTCCTGAAAACATGTTCTCCCGTTGTAGGAAAAGAGAAAACGCTGCCATATAATCAGATCGCTGCGCAATTGCGCCGTGATCCTGATCCTGTGGTGGGGTTGTTTCGCGCCTTTCGTAGCCAAAATTAACCTGCGAGAGAAGATTCTGCCCATTGGCATTACCTTACAGGCAAAATTCAGGGACCCCAGGAGGGATTGCATTTGAACTAGTGTAACCTTACCGACCGATAAACATCCCGCAATTAGTTCTTGCAGTTTTGATATCTTGTCTTGGGGCAACCTAAATTCCATTGCAACCGAGTCAATTTCGATTCCTAGGAATGTGATTACGGAGACGGGGCCGATGGTTTTTTCTGAAGACAAGGGAACTCCAAAACAGGACATAACGTCCTTAAATTGGACCAGGGCATAATGACACACCTCCGAATTAGCCGGACCTACAAATAAAAAGTCGTCAAGGTAGTGCGTAATTGATGGCAAACGCGTAACCTTGCGAGCTACCCACTCTAGAAATGTACTAAACATTTCAAAGTAATGGCAAGAAATTGAGCATCCCATAGGCAGGCATGTATCGAAGTAGTACTTGTCCTCGAACATGGCTCCTAACAGGTGATAGCAGTCCTGGTGAACTGGAAGCAGCCGGAATGCAGACTCAATATCTGATTTGGCCATGAGGGCGCCTGGTCCTGCTTTTCTGACCATTTCAACAGCTCTGTCGAAAGGTATGTATGTTACCGTGGTGTCATCGTTGGGAATACCATCGTTCACCGATCTGCCTTTTGGGTATGACAGATGGTGAATAAGATGGTACTTACCCGACTCTTTCTTAGGGACAATGCCCAAAGGGGAAACCCGTAGGTTAAAAAAGGGGGGAGAATCAAACGGGCCTTGAAAGCGGCCTGCTCTAATCTCTTTATTCAACTTTTCGTGTAAAATAGCCGGGAGTTCCCTGGCCGATTTTAAGTTCTTTGACAACTGGGGTTTTCTTGAAAAAATAAAAGGGATGAAAAAACCGAACGAAAAACCAAAACTTAGCTGCGCTGCAGCCGGTTTATTGGGGTATCTGGACAACCATGGTTCCATGCTTTTTACGCTCACCGGTGTCAGATGGCTCACCCCCCGCGGATGACTTGTTGCTGATCGATTTTTGAGGGGTTTTTGAGCATTTTGATGCAGAGTGAGGTCCCCCACAAGCGGAACATTCGTGCTTATACTTGCACAATCCGTAAAATTTGCAGTGGCCCTCGTTGAAGAGCCAACAAGTGCCTGGCCTACGTACGACTGCCGACCCAGCATTGCTGGCGGATGCCCCGGGAAAGGGCTGCATAGTCTTCTGGGCCATCATCAGCCGCAGCCATGAATCGGTGGCTTTTACCCCCCACCCCAAATGTGGATTGACAGCTAGCCTGCGGCGGAAATCCTCATCGTATTTCCACCAGGCCGAGCCGCCATGGTACTTATATGAACTGCATATGCTGTCCATATAAATGAAAAGCTCGGAGCATCGTTCAGGGTGTTTCTCACCCATCACGCATCCTAGGACTGCGAAAGCCTGCAGCCAATTGTTGATAGTTTTGGCTACCTTCGGTTTTCTGTCATACACTCTCTCGCCTACCCGTCTCTCCTTATCCACCGAGTGTTGCTCTGTGGATACGAGGGACCAAATGTCTATGAATTCGTTCGCCCAAATTTGTTCCTTTACGGCAATATCTAGGTGTGACCCCAGGGGTGGGACCCCGCAAAAAAGACCATCCTTGTAAATATCGGGGCGTGTGGGAGGTATTGTCTTAGGCTGCGCGGCGGGTTGCAACAGCCTGGGATTTACAAAAATCCTGCCACAGCCTGCGCTAAATGGGGCCGCATCTGCTATATTACCCGTAATTCCCCTATCACCGCCCCAAGCACCAGTAAAGGCGTACTCACCGGGTTGTATACTGGGTTCCGAGCGACTCTGCTCCTGAGGTGCGTGGATAGTAGCACCTCGCTGCCCGATCCGTGAAGTGGACCTGTGTTCCGACGCATCGTGATGACGAGAACGGCCAGATGAACTGCCCGAAGAGGATGGAGAGCGCCACCTTGACGCTCTAGACCGCCTGCTGCGACGGCTGGAACGGGACCTGTGGGAGCGTCTCCTGCTATCATATCGTTCCCTGCGCCTTTTTCTATGACGGCGGCCATGCCCGGATGACGACGACGATGACGCGCTGCGCGCGGAGCGGTTACTCGCGCTCTGAACGCCAACCAGAGCCGAGGTGCCAGCACCCTGTATGGGGAGTCCCACACCGGTTGCCATCGGCGATATGCCTGCCGAGGCGTTCAGATGTTCCCCCACCCCAGACGCTAAGTGAGATTGGGCTGTTTGACACCCAGCAGTAAGTTGGTGGGGTGTTGAAAAAATTACCGGGAATGAAGGGAAAGGGGACTCAATTCTCACCCCTATGTGCCCAAACCCTGTCTGCTGTCCCATTATGGGGGCAGAATGCTCCTGTTGCTGGGCCGCTGTTCCTAACTCCTGTCCATTCCCAGTATTATTCCCATTCCCTCCCAAAGGCTGTAGAGTAGGAGAGAACAAATCCTGTGACTCCCCCGTCCCCCCGTTCTCCTGTGATGATGCAGACGCCGCTGAACCCTTAACCCCCCCCATGCTAACAACTGCCCGAGACTCCTGTGCAGCTGGGGTGACTAAGTGCTGCTGCTGAGCATTCCCTCCCCAGGGGATTAGTACCGCCGTATGAGCGGAGCTGACCAATCCTTGTGTTCTCCCCTCCTGCCTCTGCCCGACCGCCGCCGTCGCGCTGTGCTGTCTGCCCACGTGTGAGGATGCGCGCGCGCTTGAGCCGCACGCGCTCCTCTTTGAAATTAATGGCGGGCTCAGACGTGCCGGCGGCCGGGAGGCTCTGCCAGATCGCCGCCCGACCGACGGCACCGCCTGGCTCGCTGCAGGGAGGGAGCCGCTCGCGGCCAATAGCGCCGCTAGCCAATCGCTACCCTCCCTGACAATCTTCTCCCTCACCGCTTCCTGGAGCGGGTCCATTTTCCGGCAGCCCCAAGACAGGTCCGGGTGCAAGTGAGGGGATCCGGAAGGGCAGGAAGCAAAGCGCCGCCTCTATTGAAAGGGGCTCCGCCCCCCAATCAAGCCCGGCCCCCCGGAGCGCAGCGACGTCACCCTGTGGGAGACCCGGTGAGAGCCATGCCGAGGCCCCGCAGTCAGGGGACATCGGCAATAGCCGTAGTGTCCCGCATTTTCTCCAGACACATACGGCCGCATCATGTCCTATCCTGCTCCCACCTTCTAACGCTCTCTCTGCTACTCCTCATTGCTGGTGACATATCCCCAAATCCCGGCCCTCCCCAACTCATCCCCACACTCGTCTCTAACCCCCTGCCACGATCCTCCGCACGTTTTCCCAACCATGACAACCTCATACCCGTTCAACCAGCCCCCACTCACCCGCTCCCCCTACCTGGAGCACTATGGAACGCACGCTCCATCTGCAACAAACTGACATTTATCCATGACCTCTTCATCACCAACAAACTCTCCTTCCTCGGCCTCACTGAAACCTGGCTCACCCCCTCTGACTCGGCCTCTCCTGCTGCGCTCTCCTATGGCGGATTCCACCTTTCTCACACCCCTCGCCCCAGCAACAAACGTGGTGGAGGGGTTGGCTTGCTCCTGTCCGACACCTGCTCCTTCACTACAATCCCGCTACCACCCTCCGCTACTCTTCCCTCGTTTGAGGTGCACTCTGTCCGCATCTATTCCCCCTCCAACCTCCAGCTGGCTGTCATCTACTGGCCCCCAGAACTAGCCATCTCCACCTTTCTTGACCACTTCACCACCTGGCTACTTCATTTCCTCTGTCGACATCCCCACTATCATCATGGGTGATTTCAATATCCCTATTGACACTTCCACCTCAGCTGCCTCTAAACTTCTATTACTGAATGCCTCCTTCAGCCTCACCCAATGGTCCTCTGAGGCCACTCACAAAGATGGCCACACGATGGACCTCATCTTCACCCGCCTCTGCTCCCTTACTAATCTCATTAACACACCCCTCCCCCTGTCTGACCACAACCTACTAACATTCTCTTCCCTCTCCTCTCCTAATGTGCAACCCCCACTCCACAAACTCCCTCGCAGAAATCTCAAACATCTCAACTTACAATCACTCTCGGAGTCCCTTCTCCCTCTCACAGACATAGCTTCCCTTCATGACACAGATGCTGCTGCCACTTTTTATAACACCACAATAACAGCAACACTCAATTCAGCTGCCCCGCTCATGCAAAATAAAACTCGTACAATCAACAGGCAGCCCTGGCTGACCAGCCTGACCAAAGAATTGAGACGGATTGCTGAGTGGAGATGGAAGCAATCCCGCTCTGCTGACCACTTCACTGCATACAAGCAGTCCCTCACCAGCTTCAAGTCTGCGCTCACTGCCGCAAAACAAACTTACTTCTCATCTCTCATATCCTCCCTGTCTCACAACCCTGAATAGCTTTTCAACACTTTCAATTCTCTATTCCGTCCCCCAGCACCTCCCGCCTCCCCCCTCATTTCTGCTGAAGACTTCGCCTCTTTCTTTAAACAGATGATCGATACGATCAGAGAAAGTTTTGGCCCACAGCGCCCACTGCTCCTCTTAGCTGCTCAACCCTGCTCCTCTAAAACCAGCTTCTCCACCATGACAGAAGATCAGCTCTCCACCCTCCTGTCAAGATCACACCTCACCACCTGCACGCTTGACCCGCTCCCGTCCCACCTCATTCCTAACCTTTCCACGGTCTTCATCCCAACTCTAACGCACCTCTTCAACCTCTCACTCACAACAGGTGTCTTCCCCTCATCCTTCAAGCATGCCAAGATCACACCAATCCTCAAAAAGCCCTTCCATCGACCCATCCTCTGTGTCTAGCTATCGCCCAATATCTCTTCTCCCTTATGCCTCCAAATTGCTGGAGCAACATGTCCATCTTGAACTGTCCTCCCACCTCTCCTCCTGCTCCCTCTTTGATCGGTTACAATCAGGCTTCCGTTCCCATCACTCAACTGAAACTTCCCTAACTAAAGCCACCAATGACCTACTAACTGCCAGGAGCAAGCAACACTACTCTGTCCTCCTTCTCCTGGACCTGTCTTCTGCCTTTGACACTGTGGACCACTCCCTTTTGCTACAAATCCTCTCATCTCTTGGCATCACAGACTTGGCCCTTTCCTGGATCTCGTCATATCTGACAGACCGAACATTCAGTGTCTCCCTCCCCCACACCACCTCCTCACTTCGCCCCTTGTCAGTCGGTGTTCCTCAAGGCTCTGTTCTAGGACCCCTACTCTTCTCCATCTACACTTTCGGCCTGGGACAGCTCGTAGAATCCCACGGTATGCAGTATCATCTCTATGCTGACGACACGCAGATTTACCTATCCGGACCTGACCTCACCTCCTTACTTACCAAAATCCCGCACTGTATGTCTGCTATTTCAGCCTTCTTTTCTGCTCGCTTTCTACAACTGAACATGGACAAAACAGAATTCATAATCTTTCCCCCATCTCACTCTACCCCTCCACCAGACCTATTCATCAATGTCAATGGCTGCTCACTTTCCCCAGTCCCACACGCCCGGTGCCTCGGGGTGATCCTTGACTCTGCCCTCTATTTCAAACCACATATCGAAGCCTTTGCCTCCTCCTGCCGTCTCAAACTCAAAAATATTTCCCGGATCCGTGCTTTCCTTGACCGCGACACCGCTAAAACGCTAGTGCATGCCCTTATCATCTCCCGCCTCGACTACTGCAACCTCCTACTCTCTGGACTCCCCTCTAGCACTCTGGCACCACTCCAATCCATCCTACACTCTGCCGCCCGACTAATCTACCTGTCTCCCCACTATTCCCCAGCCTCTCCCCTATGTCAAGCCCTTCACTGGCTTCCTATCGCCCAGAGACTCCAGTTCAAAAGCCTCACAATGACATACAAAGCCATCCACAACCTGTCTCCTCCATACATCTGTGACATGGTCTCCCGGTACCTACCTACACGCAACCTCCGATCCTCTCAAGACCTCCTTCTCTACTCCCCTCTCATCTCTTCTTCCCACAACCGCATCCAAGACTTCTCCCGTGCTTCCCCCGTACTCTGGAACTCTCTACCCCAACACATCAGACTCTCGCCTACCATAGAAACCTTCAAAAAGAACCTGAAGACTCACCTCTTCCGACAAGCCTACAGCCTGCAGTGATCCTGAAGTTACTGAACCGCCGCACAACCTGCCCTACCCTCTCCTAGTGTTTCATCACCCATTCCTGCAGAGTGTGAGCCCTCGCGGGCAGGGTTCTCCCTCCTTATGTACCCGTGTGCCTAATTTGCTCATGTTTAATGTATTTGTCTATATTTGCCCCGTATTCACATGTAAAGCGCCATGGAATAAATGGCGCTATAAAAATGTATAATAATAATAAAAAAATAATAATTCTGAGATAGTATTTTTGTGTTATTCATGATAGTGATAAGATTTCTGCAGTAGGACTTGCGTTTATTTGTGAAAAAAATTTTTTTGTCAAAATTTGGAAAATTTCACAATTTTCAACTTTGCATTTTCATGCCCTTAAATCACAGAGATATGTCACACAAATATAGTAAAAAAATAGCATTTCTCATATGTCTCCTTTACATCAGCAAAATCTTGTAACCAAACTTTATTTTTGGCCAGGAAGTTATAAGGGTTAAAAGTCGATTTTTCATTTTTCCAACAAAATTTCCAAAACCATTTTTTTTGGGACCACCACACATTTGAAGTCACTTTGAGGGATGTAAATGAGTCGCCAGCCAGGGCCGTGGGGTACCTGGTACCGGGTCCGGTGTTCACAGGGGGATGCCACGGTGGTGCCCCGGTCCGTGGCCCTGGGCGCCCATGTAAAAAAGGGGAAATTGAATAAAGTTTATGTTCGTGACACCACCTGTGGTATTCGGTCAGTGGGGACCGAGGCTGCTTTAAGGAGTCCTCTGGGGTGATGTTATGGCAGTTAGATGGTACAACTTCCCACAAGTGAAGTATATTCCCTGGGCTCCCGATGTGCAGATGGAAGATGGTGAATGGCACAGTAAGGAATGAGGACACAGGTTTGTAGTCTCTTTACCTGGTTTACTGAAGACTTCAGGCAGCCACAGTCCAGGGTACCAGATCACAGGGTAAGCAGGGTCCGGCTGGCTTGGAAGCGAATCCAGAGTCCCCTTTACCAGCTGGAGTTAAAAGCCTTCCTCTAGCGCTGTGGTGTTGTAGTCCCTTACTGCCTATGGCTTCAGATAAGGTCCTCACAGTTCTTCTCTCTGTCCCCTATGTAGGATAGGACAATACCTGAATGACAGGTAACTCAAGCCTTTTTACAGGGACTCTAGCACGCCCCGGGCTCTATGTGTTACTGTGGCTCAGGTGTGTGTGGCAGACAGGTAACTTGCAGTTCAGCTGTCCTGCCGGTCTCTGCTGTAAGTCGTAGAGTTCCTTACAACCTCGGTGGTTCGGCTACCAGTTATCTGCGCTTCAGAGGGAGGCAGCCTGCTCGTAGCTGGTCTCCCCTGATGTTATTCTTCTGTGCTTCGCTTTCCTGCATGCTCACTGAACGATGTTTGGCTTTCTGTATGTCTCTTTCTACTAACTGTGGTACTTCAGACCACACGGCCCCTTCAGACCTTCCTGCCTCAGACTGCTCCAGTCTGCTTCCTGGCACTTTCTCACTGAAACTGAAACTAACTTTCCCTCCAAACAACAATATATAAGCATATGCAGGGGAGTCACCTAGTTAATAGGATCAAAAGCTCCCCCTTGTGGCCTGGAGTGTGAACATGTTGTGTGTATGGTGGTTACCTGATGAAAGTTATCTTTCATCGCTTCCCAAAGTAATCCTGTGCTATGTGGATCAGGGGTCTTCTCTGACCTTAGCACCAATATGGTGACTCTGAGCCAACTGCTTGGAGACACTAAGTTGATGGAGGATGGGATGTACTTGGTCACAACAATAAAAAAGCTAACGTTAATTTCAGAGCACTATAAAAAAATAAAGCACTTAATGCATAGTCAGAATGGAGCAGACTGAACGGCACAGTGAGACGCTGCCCTTTTTTCCAGCAGCAGAGGTCTATTACATATTTATTACTGTCCAATATTAGTGAAAAGCAGATTGCAGCTCTTAAAAGGGAATCTGTCAGCAGGTTTTTGCCACCTCATTTAACGTCTTTATCCCCGAAGGTGGTTTGCACATTTATGACCAGGCCAATTTTTACTTTATGGTAATAACTCTGGAACTCTTCAACGGATCCCGGTGATTCTGAGACAGTTTTTTTTGTGACATATTGTATTCATGATAGTGATAAGATTTCTTCGGTATGACTTGCGTTTAATTGTGAAAAAAGAAAATTTGTGAAAATTTGGAAAATTTCTCAATTTTCAACTTTGCATTTTCATGCCCTTAAATCACAGAGATATGTCACACAAAAATAGTAAATAAGTAGCATTTCTAGCATTTCTCATATGTCTCCTTTACATCAGCAAAACCTTGCAACCAAACTTTATTTTTGGCTAGGAAGTTATACGGGTTAAAAGTTGATTTTTTATTTTTCCAACAAAATTTCCAAAACCATTTTTTTTAGGGACCACCACACATTTGAAGTCACTTTGAGGGGTGTAAGTGAGTCGCCCGCCAGGGCTGTGGGGTCCCCGGTACCGGGTCCGGTGTTCACAGGGGGATGTCACGGTGGTGACCCGGTCCGTGGCCCTGGGTGCCCATGTAAAAAGAGGAAATTGAATAAAGTTTATGTTCGTGACGCCACCTGTGGTATTCGGTCAGTGGGGACCGAGGCTGCTTTAAGGGGTCCTCTGGGGTGATGTTATGGCAGCTAGATGGTACAACTTCCCACAAGTGAAGTATATCCCCAGGGCTCCCGGTGTGTAGATGGAAGATGGTGAATGGTGCAGTAAAGAACGAGGGCACAGGTTTGCAGTCTCTTTACCTGGTTTACTGAAGACTTCAGGCAGCCACAGTCCAGGGTACCAGATCACAGGGTAAGCAGGGTCCAGCTGGCTTGGAAGCCAATCCAGAGTCCCCTTTACCAGCTGGAGTTAAAAGCCTTCCTCTAGCACTGTGGAGTTGTAGTCCGTTAATGCCTATGGCTTCAGATAAGGTCCTCACAGTTCTTCTCTCTGTCCCCCATGTAAGATAGGACAATACCTGTATGACAGGTAACTCAAGCCTTTTTACAGGGACTCTAGCACGCCCCGGGCTCTATGTGTTACTGTGGCTCAGGTGTGTGTGGCAGACAGGTAACTTGCAGTTCAGCTGTCCTGCCGGTCCCTGCTGTAAGTCGTAGAGTCCCTTACAACCTCGGTGGTTCGGCTACCGGTTATATGCGCTTCAGAGGGAGGCAGCCTGCTCGTAGCTGGTCTCCCCTGATGTTATTCTTTTGTGCTTCGCTTTCCTGCATGCTCACTGAACGATGTTCATCTTTCTGTATGTCTCTTTCTACTAGCTGTGGTACTTCAGACCACACGGCCTCTTCAGACCTTCCTGCCCCAGACTGCTCCAGTCTGCTTCCTGGCACTTTATCACTGAAACTGAAACTAACTTTCCCTCCAAACAACAATATATAAGCATATGCAGGGGAGTCACCTAGTTAATAGGATCAAAAGCTCCCCCTTGTGGCCTGGAGTGTGAACATGTTGTGTGTATGGTGGTTACCTGATGAGAGTTATTTTTCATCGCTTCCAAAAGTAACATCACTCTCCCTGTGAGGAAAGCAATGCTACGGTGACGACCAAGTCCCTGGAGTGCCACATAAATGATAGAAGATACCCAAAAGTGACACCATTTTTTCCTGACTGTGCCTATACCCTACATGTAATCAGGAAATATTTTTTAGACACTGTTCAAAGGTAAGAATGCAAGAAGCGCCAGATTTTACTGTTATGGTTTGCAGGTGCCATGACCCACTGGGAGAGCCTATGAGGTGGCAGAACTGCCCATAATTGACCCCGTTTTACATACTATACCTCTCAATTAATTCTAGGAGTGCAGTGATCATATTGATACTATGAGTGTGCAAGGAGGAAGACCGGGCTGCGGGTGCCTACATTGAGCTGGGTCCAAAACTGTCGAGGCTGCATCCCATGTTGCCCGGGGGGAAGGAATAGGGGATCGGACAGGTCCCATGACCCGGGAAGAGGGGGCGTAGTTAAGCTGGAAAGAGAAAAGCGTGCGAAGCGAGGGACAGTTTCCTGCCGTCAGGGAAGGTGAAGCAATGTGTGCAGCCCGCTCCACACCCAGTGCAGCAGAGCCGAGACAGGCCGTGATCAGGTTTAGCCGAACTCCTTAGAGGGACAGTGACCGAGAAGAGCGCCGGGCTCCTTCCCTTCCGAGCTCTGCCATGTGCCCAAACAGTCGTTTACCCCCACATATGGGATATCAGCATAGTCAGGATAAATTGCACAACAACTTTTGTGGTCAAATTTCTTCTGTTACCCTTGGGAAAATAAAAAATTGGGGGAAAAAAAGATAATTTTTGGGAAAAAATATGATTTTTTATTTTTACGGCTCTACATTATAAACTTCTGTGAAGCACTTGGTGGGTCAAAGTGCTCACTACACATCTAGATAAGTTCCTTAGAGAGTCTACTTTCCAAAATGGTGTCACTTGTGAGGGGTTTCAATGTTTTAAGTACATCAGGGGCTCTCTAAACGCGACATGGCGTTCCATCTCAATTCCTGTCAATTTTGCATTGAAAAATCAAATGGCGCTCCTTCCCTTCCGAGCTCTGCCATGCGGCCAAACAGTGGTTTACCCCCACATATCAGGTATCAGCATACTCAGAACAAATTGTACAACAACTTTTGGGTTCCAATTTCTCCTGGTACCCTTGGTAAAATAAAACAAATTGGAGCTGAAGTAGATTTTTTGTGAAAAATTTTTTTTTTTTTTTAAATATTCCAAAAATTCCTGTGAAATACCTGAAGGGTTAATAAACTTATTGAATGTGGTTTTGAGCACCTTGAGGGGTGCAATTTTTAGAATGGTGTCATACTTGGGTATTTTATGTCATATAGACCCCTCAAAGTGACTTCAAATGTGATATAGTCCCTAAAAAAAATGGTGTAAAAATGAGGAATTGCTCCCTAACAAAAAAAAATGTGGTTCCAAAATTGTGCTGATGTAAAGTAGACATGTGGGAAATGTTGCTTATTAAAGGGAACCTGTCACCCCGTATTTTAAAGATGAGATAAAAATGGCATTAACAAGGGCCAGAGTTGAGCTTTACAGTACTGTCTTCTGTGTGTTTATATTCCGCACCTATCTTGCCGAAATACCTTTTGAAAGTCGGCGTTTGGTGCTGTCACTCAGTCAGGTCTGGTCAGATGGGCGTTGATAAGTTGCGGTTCCTCCCCCCTGCTCCTCGGCGTGTATGACTTAAATGCGCTCTGTGAATCACACAGATCGCGCACTTTTTTCGCAGTTGCGCATTAAATGAGCCTCTTGCGCCTGCGCATTATGCTGTGCCCAACTGTGGGCATAGCATACGTGACATCACTGCGCAGGCGCTTGTCGGCACTTTTACCTGTGTGCCCCGGAAGTGGTTATATGCGCATTTAATGTATAGCTGGATGCCGGTAAATTTTTCTCTGCACAACCTGCGAGCGTAAGTTTGGTGCCAAGATCGCTTACCTAGCTATCTATCTATCTATCGTTCTTTCTTTCTTTCTATCTATCTATTTATCTATCCTTTTTTCTATCTATCGATCGATCTATCTATCCATTATCTATCCTTCTTTCTATCTATCTATCTATCTATCTATCTACCTATCCTTCCTTCTTTCTATCTATCTTTCGTTCTTTCTATCTATTATCTATCCTTCTTTCTATCGATCTATGTATCTATTATTTATCTATCTATTGTTCTATGTATCTATCTATCTATCTATCCAATTCCATCTATCTATCTATGTATCTATATTTATCTATTGTTCTATCTATCTATAGATCTTTCTATCTATTATCTATTGTTCTTTCTATCTATCTATTGATCTTTCGAACTATCTGTTATCTATCTATCTATCTATCTATCGTTGTTTCTATCTATCAATATATCTATCTATCGATCTTTCCATTACATATGTATCTCTCTATCTATATATCTAGTTATCTATTATCTATCGATCTATTATCAATCTATCGTTCTTTCTTTCTATCTATGTATCTATCTATTATCTATCTATCGTTCTTTCTATCTATAGATCTTTCTATCTATATATTATCTATATATCTCTCTATCGTTCTATCTATTTATTATCTATCTATCAATCGATGTATCTATCTATCTATCGATCAATCTTTCTATGCTTTTTTATCGATCTTTCTATCTATCTATGTATCTCTATCGTTCTATTATCTATCTATCGTTCTTTCTTTATATCATCTACCTATTATCTATCTATTGTTCTTTCTATCTATCTAACGCTCGAGCTTTCTATCTATCCTTTCTATATATCTTTCTATCGAACTATCTATCTAACTATCTATCTATCTATCTATCTATCTATCTATTATCTATCTATCTATGTATCTATTATCTATATATCTATCTATTATCTAGCTATCTATCGTTCTATCTATTATCTATCTATTATCTATCTATCGATCTTTCTATCTATCTATTATCTATCTATCGATCTTTCTATCTATCTATTATCTATCTATCTCTTTTCAGCTAGCTATCCGATTCTATCTATGGTATACCTTCTAACTTCCTTATTCCTTCTTTCTATTTATTTCTCTATCTCATCTATCTAACATCAGATTACATACAACATACACATGGCAACATAAACACTGTGACATACACCCATCGATATATGACTTTTAACCTACCACTTTTGACATGCAACATACGACTTTAAACATACTAAGTTCGACATGCAATGTGCGACAACAACATGCAACATACTAAAAAATGCAACACGCAACATGCTACTACATGAGATATGCAACAACAGGCGACATGCTATATGAGACTACATGTGAATACATGCGACATGCAACAACATGCACCATGCGACTACATGCGTCATGCAACAACATGGCACTACATGCGACATGCAACAACATATAAGTACATTACACATGCAACAACATGCAACTACATACAACATGCTGCAACATGCGATTACATGCGACATGCAGCAACATGCAAGAAAAATGTGACTACATGATACATGCGAATACATGCGACATGCAACAACATGAGACGTTCTACAACATGTGACTACATGTGACATGTAGTCAACATGCGACATGCAACAACATGCGACTACATGCGACATGTAACTACATGCAAGATTCGACTACATGCGACATGCAACTACATGCAAGATTCGACTACATGCGACATGCAAATACATGCGAATACATGCAACACGATGCAACATGCAAGAACATGCAACAACAGTGTGTCACTGAGGGTCCTATAGAGCAGTGACATCACCCGATGTCACTGTTCTATAGGGGAGATCATCGTGGGACACTAGTTAGTTGTTGGACTCCGTCGAAGACAGGTACTATACGGTTTACCATTTTCCTTTTTTTACAGGTGCAGAACTATGGTAAGTATGGTCAAAAGGAAGAATATTAAAAAAAAAATTTTTTGGAAAAATGTGTGTGTGGGTTTTTTTTTTAAACCAATACTATCATTGGATTACTAACGGATAGGCGTCTTATTGACGCCTCTCCGTTATTAACCAGGCTTAATGTCACCTTACGATAGCAAGGTGACATTAACCCCTTATTACCCCATATCCCACCGCTACACGGGAGTGGGAAGAGAGGGGCTAAGTGCCGGAAGTTGTGCATCTTATAGATGCGCCATTTCTGGGGCGGCTGCGTACTGGTATTTGTAGCCGGAGGGGGCCAATATCCATGGACCCTCTCTAGGCTATGAATATCAGACCGCAGCTGTCTGCGTAGCCTTTCTGGCTAAAAAATATAGGGGCACCCCACGTCTTTTTTTTTTGGGTGGGGGTCACCCATATTTTAATAGCCAGTAAAGGCTACGCAGACAGCAGGCTATGAATATTGGTCCACGGCTGTCGGCTTTCCCCCTCTGGCGCAGAAAATTCCGCGGAAGCCCACGCCGTTTTTTTTTGTTATTTTATTTTTTTTTGTTTTTTGGGGAGGGGGGGGCTCTGTCAAACTTCTAACATCGGGACTTGCTTTCCACCATGGGTTCATGAAGTTTTGATATCTGTTATTGTAATCCTGATACAGTTTGGATAATTGGACGCCAGTGCCATATATCCACTGTGGTTAAGGCCTCATTCACACGTCAGTAATGTTTGATCAGGATTTGTATGCCAAAACCAGGAGTGTCTCCAAAACAGAGGACAGTTGTCAATCCTACACTTTTAGTTTTTCTATGCAAGTTTCACTCCTTGTTTTGGCAGTCAAATACTGATCAAAAAATACTGACGTGGGAACAAGGCCTAACGGTAATATATATACATAATCACTGATTCGCTGCCCACATATCCTTAGATTGTTTGGTGGTACATTTTGCGTCCGTGCACATATTGCATATTTGTGCCAGGAAATTTGTGTGCTGCTTAGGCATATCTTGCCAGATCACGTTGGTGCTGACTTTTTGGTATTTAACTTAAGGATTATGTGTGGAGTTAATGGTGATTTACTGCTGATTATTTTGTATTTCTTTTGGGTGTTTTACATAAGACAATTTTTAACATGGAATCGATACAAAGAGGAAGCAGATTCAGGAAAATTAATGCCATGCTACATTGGTTAATCCGCAGAGTATTAATGGCTTAATTTTCCGCATCATATTCACACATTTTTTTACAAAAAAATCATTTTATTTGTACTGTCAATAACTTGTTGATCTGCTTTGATTTTGTGCAATAAAATAAAGTTGATCCGCTGTTAATCCAAAACGTGTGAAAATAGCCTCTGCGCATACAATTTTATTTTTCAGTGTTTCTATATATCCATCTATCATTACATCTATCTAACATTTTACTTCTATGTATCTATATAATTCCATGTATCGCGCTGATTATTTTATCTATTTACGTAATTAGATCTATCTATCTATCTAACTATCTATCTATCGATCTATCTCTCATTGAATCTATATTATTTATTGTACTGAACAGATTACATTGACCTATCTGAATCAAAAATGCATCATAAGTAACATTAGCTTTCTTTTTTTTTTCAAAGGAACATCATTGAATGTGGAGATACTGGATTAGGATTACAAGACCATAAGAGCAGAGCTGCAAAATAGTAAAGGTGACTCAGTCCTTATCTGTCACTAGATGGTGTCCCGATGCAAATGCATCGGGTATTCTACAGTATGCATGTCCACGTAGTATATTGCACAGCCACGTAGTGTATCGACCATTTACATACTATATTGCCCAGCCACGTACGGTTTTGCCGAGCCACGTAGTCTATTGCCCGGCCATGTAGTATATTGGCCAGTCACGTAGTATATTGCCCAGCCACGTACGGTTTTGCCGAGCCACGTAGTCTATTGCCCGGCCATGTAGTATATTGGCCAGTCACGTAGTATATTGCCCAGTCACGTAGTATATTGGCCAGTCACGTAGTATATTGCCCAGTCACGTAGTATATTGCCCAGTCACGTAGTATATTGCCCAGTCACGTAGTATATTTCCCACTCACGTAGTATATTGCCCAGCCACGTACTATATTGCCCAGTCACGTAGTATATTGCCCAGTCACGTAGTATATTGCCCAGTCACGTAGTATATTTTCCAGTCACGTAGTATATTGCCCAGCCAAGTAGTATATTGCCCAGTCACGTAGTATATTGCCCAGCCACGTAGTATATTGCCCAGTCACGTAGTATATTGCCCAGTCACTTACTATATTGCCCAGTCACGTAGTATATTGGCCTCTCACGTAGTATACAGCACAGAGCCACGTAGTAGATTACATAGCGACGTAGTATATTCCCCAGCCTTGTAGTATTCAGCACAGAGCCATGTAGTATATTCACCAGTGACGTAGTATATTAACGAGCCAAGTTTGTCACAGGTTCAAAAAATTAAAAAGAAATATACTCACCTAACGATACGAGGGCCCCTTGGAGTTGAACATACTCACCCTTCTTGTCGCTGCTCCTCAGCGTCCTGTCTCTCAACTTCCTTGGATCCAACGGCGCTGTGCATATGGGCGGGCGGCCACCGCCATCTTCCTTTACCAGGATGCATTGCGAAATTACACATATGACTTAGCGTTGTCGCAATACCATTATGTCTTATGGGTAATTTCAAAAAGCATCGCTGTGAAAGGAAGATGGCGGCGGTCGACAGTGGCACAGCGGACAACGGAGGGTGAGTATACCTTTTTTTTATAAAACTATTATTATTATTTTTAACATTACTTGATTTTACTATTGATGCTGCCTACGCGGCTTGGGGACACACTGTGTTAATAGCGGCGTTAACGTAATGCGTTACCGCCGGCATTAGCCCTGTGTTAGCGGTGAGCTGAGGGGAGTATGGAGTGTGCGGTCAGCGGAGCGCCGGTGAAACAGTACGGTGAGCGGAGCGCCGGGGACACAGTGCGGTGAGCGTAGCGCCAGGGACACAGTGCTGGGAGCGTGCGCCGGCCACTGACTATGGTGAGCGTAGTGGTGGGGACAGTGAGTGCGTGGTGCGTGCGCCTGACACTGACATTTTCTTCCGCACTGTGCCCGTCGCTGATTGATCGTGGCTGTTTCGCAGCGACCAATCAGCGACTTGGATTTCCATGGTAGACAGAGGCCAGGAACAATGAATATCCGTGACAGAAGTACAGACAGACAGACGGAAGTGACCCTTAGACAATTATGTATATAGATTACATCTAGCCTTATTTATTTTGCTAATTATTTCATACCTTATTTACACACACACATATATATATATATATATATATATATACATAGATATATATATATTTGGAATAAATTTCATTAAGGTCCTCATTAAAATTTCTCTTCAGGCTACTGTTCCACGGTTGTCCTTTTCCTCTTGGATGGGTGGGTGTGGTTGAATGTTCAGCCGTCTTGGTAGCGACATCTGATCACGTCTCCTACATGCGGCCTTTTTATCACCCTTTGGCCATCCGCCTTTTTACACGGTCCTACGTCACTTTCCCAAAAAACACTTCCAATTTAACCAATCCTATACTTCCTACCTCTCTGCTCCCCACCCTTTACCCTGTCATAAACCAGCATTTTCCAAAATCTAAACTGTCACTCGCTACCTGCTCCGGTCATGCCCCCCTCATTGGTACCCTCCATGACATATCCAGGGGTTATTTAACATCCACATAAATATTGCTAAATGATCTTTTTGCTTTATCTAACTAATTAATTATATGTATCTATGTGCTTTCATTTATATATTATTTTATTTTACTTTTTTATTACTGTACCAGGAACGTCATTGAATCGGTCTTTACTTCAACAGAAGAAAAGAGCACAGGACAAGATCAGAAGACAAGAGCACAAGAGAATACCGTATAAAAGTAAAATAAAAAGAATGGAAAATATTAATATTGTTTAAATAAACAATGCTTTGACAAATTAAATTTTGTTAGTCTTTCATTTGTTAAGTTTGTAAAACTTTCTAAACATCATTTATATGTCTCATATAAATAAACATGTCTCCTTCTGATTTTATTACAAGGAACTTCCTTGAAAATAACAGTGCAGGAGCAGACAAGGACAGCTAAGGAGAGTTACGGTGTGAAAAGGTCAATATCACAAAGTGAATTCAAATAATAGTAGTTAATAAAACATCTCTGAAATTTATGTTTAACTATTACATTTTTGTTCTCTATACATCTTTATGGCTGTGTGCACACGATGCAGATTTGGTGCAGAATTTTCGCCATAAAATCTGCACTAAATCTGCATCTCCTGGCAGAATCCGCAGGAGCATTTTTTATGGATTTTTGAGTGTTTTTTTTTCACAATGGATTTTTATTATGGAGGGGTGCAGAAACACTGCAGAACTGCACAAAAGAAGTGACATGCACTTCTTTGAAATCTGCAGCGTTTCTGCGCAGATTTTTATGCACCATGTGCACAGCTTTTTTTTCACATTGATTTACATTGTACTGTAAATCAAAGTGCAGTTCAGCGTTTCTGCTGAAGAAAAATCTGCTGCAGTTCGGCACTAAATCTGCATCGTGTGCACATATCATATATCTCTCATAACACATTTTAAGCTTTTATTCTTTATAACTACCATTCCATATCTATCATTATTTTTATCTATCATTCAATCTCCCTTTTTATAACATTTTACAATCATTCTATATCATTACTGTTATCTCTGATTCCATTTCTCTCATTACTTCTCTGTCAGTACTTTGCTCTCATAATTATTATCATTATTACTACTATTATTTATTATTTACTTTTATATCTCCATTACTTTCATGGTGATGTACATAATTAAAGGTTTTCTAAATTAACTTTATAGTTCAAACAATTAACAAGTAAAGTCTGGTACAGAGTGGAGAAGACACTGTACTTCCGGACTTACATTCGATGGGATAATGGGTAGGAGACAGAAGGTGGTGGAAACAACAGCTCTGCCAGTGGTGACGTCTCAGCTCCTGTGCATGGTGATGCGGCAGCTCAGGTGGCTGGTTATTGAAGGCTGAATGCTTTCTGGAATAAATTGGCTTTCAATTTCCATCTAAAACATAGGAGGGTGATGGACAATTGGACATGTTGAGGCATTGAGTTAAAGAGGATGTGTTATATTTGGGAAAAATCTTACAGGCAGTTGCTAAATATGTTACGTATGATCAACAGTTAATTTGGGTTGTATGTTTATTAAGAGACAAGGTTAATGAGAAAGATATGTTTTTTCTAAATTAGGGTTTATTAGAAAGGTAACTTTAGCTTGGTTTTACAAAGTTCAATCCCCTGGCATTAGATTTTAATTCCAATAACGCACCCCGACCCAGGATGCTTGTTGCATTTTTTTGGGGCAGTTGTTATGCCAGCGTTTGTTGAACTTCGCCATGCATTAGAGGGTCTCATGAGTTGAAGGCTAATGTGAGGGTGGTTTCTTAGAAAGCCATGTCGCTGTCCGTATCGTCTACTGAAGATATCGGATAAAGGGGTATAAGACAGTATGAGAGAATGGGAATGTCAAGTTGTGCAAGGTATCTGCGAGGATGTGATAATGGCTAGACAAGGGGTGCGCGTCGAGAGGACAAGGATTTTTAAACAAAATAAACATCGAAGGTGAGCTAAGCCCAACAGCATCGGGGCATTCTCTTAAGCATTCTGTAATTAAACAGATAAGCCCCCGGTGTATCATGAAAGAAGAGATAAAGAGCTTCGGGCCATTCTGTTTGTGGGACGGTACGATGGGTGTTGTGTTACGGTCCGGCGCCTAGTATCTTTATCACATGACGTCACCTTCTTTTATTCATGCTGCTGCTCCGGCGCAGGTGTACTTTGTCGGTCCTGGAAGTCAAAAGTACTGCAGTGGGCATGCTTATGTGAAAGGTCTGAGAGGCACGTCGGATGCTCACTGCAGTACTTTGGTCTGCCCTCAACTGGGAAGACAAACTACACCTGCACCAGAACAACAGCGGCCTCAAAGAAAGAAGATGACCTCATCTGATGAAGAAGGGAGGCAACGGGCCGGACTGCAACCCCAATTGTACCGGTACTGCCCCTAGGTGACTATAATATCACCTCATTTTTCTTATATTTAATTATACATCATGGTTTTATAGACAGCATCATGGAATGCTGTACATAAGCCCGGATGCTGGTTGTTTTACTTCAACTTAAAATTTTGGTTTTACAGCTTAAAAGGGAACCTGACAACTGTATTGGGAGGGACAGGTTTGCGGTCATGTGGGTGTGGTTTTTCTGGTGTTTGATTCACCCTTTCCTTACGCACTGGCTGCATGTTGGCCGCAATATTGGGTTGAAGTTAATGGTGTGTCCTCCAAAGTACACGCCTACGCAAGGCAAGACTCCCAGCAGGTTAGGAAAGGGTGAATGAAACCCCCAAAAACCTTGCCCATATGACCACAAACCTGTCCCGCAAAATTACGGTGACAGGTTCCCTTCACTGTGTGGTCTTATCTGCTACATTGCTGAATGATGCATCTAGGTCACCGACATCTATTTGACGCTTGTTGTGTACGGAAAAGGAGGTTACACCTTTCCGTCCTTCATTTGATAATATTTTTAAAACATTTTTAAAGTGGCACACCTGTTTATATAATACAACAAAGGTCAAAGTGAATGTCAAAAAAAAAGATAATCATAAGGTCAAAGGAAATGTTCAAGGAGCTCATATACAGAGTTCTGGCACAGAACCGATATAGACAAGGTTACATAAAAACATCTGCAAGACCTAATGTTACTTCGAACATAGATGCATCCATAAGTCAGAAAATAAATAAGTTTTACTACAACATTCTTGACAATCATCAATGTTTTGCGAGAATGAGCTTTCATAGATGACCAGCCTTGTTGACATGGTTAAATAAGAAACACAATAACACATTAACTTTGCTGTTCAGATTGAGTAGGGAGATGTTCTTACAGTATCCAAACTTAAAATATCAATGCAGACCTCTGACACTCTGCCATTTAGGACACAGTGGCTGAGTGAAGATTCTACTTACAGAAATACATGTGCAAAAACATCATAGAGTTGCCAGACTCATGAAGAATTCACACGCTATGAATAATAAGGTTTTATGATGTAAGGCGACAAGTTATAACTTTTTTAATAAAAATCTAAGCTAGATGTGTAGAAGAAAACATGCAATGGTCATCACCAGCTCAAATACCTTTAAATGTGTAAAAAAAAAATGTTGTCAGCATCATGCTATGAGTCCAGTGTTGAACTTCACCAGAAGACAACCAGAAGATTGTCCATTGAGAAAAGATCATGACACCAGCTGGCATACAGGAGCAGAAAATGCCTAGTGCCCAACCTTGAACACTGGTACACATCCATTAATATATATTTAATAGCTATGGGGCCTACGGTGTCAGTGGAGCAGCAGAGGATGACAGTAAGCCACAATCTGTTGACACTGCAAAACTGTAATGAATATTCAGACCTCAACACAACACCTTCGGCATTTAGATGAGTTAATTTTTTTTTTAACAATAACAGCGTGCAGCGTTTGCCCCATGCTGCAGCTAACACTGCCCGCTATCAGTTTTAAATCCATCCCTTGCCTTTTTCACACAGCGGTTGCACAATGACCATCCACATTTTAATTACTCGGTTTGTTAGTCTGCTGTCACACAATCAGTATTTGTTCACTTTTATACATCAGCATTTCTCTGCCAACAACATGAGTGGGTGATAACTGAATAAGTGGTGCATAAGTTTATGTTATACTTTTCTTATATTTATTCCACTCCTGGTTTGACAAAAAAAATGCTGATGTAGAAGTGTGAACAAATAGTGATAGTGTGATGGCGTCATTATCGTCATACTTAATCACAGCTCATGACATTTTAGAAAATGTGCTGCCTGAATCACCATAAAGAGCGGAGAGAGAGGAGGAGTGTGTTTTAAATACTTAATTTGAATGATGTATTATACAATTTTAGAGCTCCATTGGAAAAAAAAAAGGTTAACAGGTGAAATCGCTAACGAATTAAAGAAATCAAATTACACTTTAATAAAAAACTAAACACACAGATATAGAATGTTTAAGTACTAATAATAATAATAATAATTTTTATATAGCGCTAAATTATTAGACCACGCTTTACAGGTTGTACATATTATCATCGTTGTCCCCGCTGGGTCTCAAAATCTAAATTCAATATCAGTATGTCTATGGAATGTGGGAAGAAACAGGAGTACCAGGATTAAACCCACGCAAACACGTGAAGAACATACAAACTCCTTGCAGATGTTGTCCTTGGTGGGGTTACAAGCCACGACTTTAGCACTGCAAGGCTGCTGTGCTAACCACTGCGCCACCGTGCTAACCACGCCTGTAATATGCACGCAAGGGAATAGAATTTTTATGGGATTGGTAAGGATACAGTAGGACAGGGGAGAGGAACAATGCCGACTTTACCATTTTTAGAATAATTTAGTTTTCATGTTAGTGTACAAGGTATAACTGTTATGCGAGAGACAGTTTTTTATGTTTGACAGTACAATTTATTTGGTGAAGTAAGGGATAAGTGTTGAATGCGGTTGTGTGAAGAACACATGATAGGGGAGTAGAGATGGAGTTCTTGAGATTAATGGAGGTTGCGTTTAGCAAAGTACTGGGACAACATTTCACATATATATTTAGACTAATCAGGTTGTGAAAGGCTTTGTCTGTTACTGTCAGGGTTTTGTAACTTGAGTCTCTGAGCTATAGGAAGACAGTGAAAGGATTGGCATAGGGGAGACACTGAGGAGTATTTTTTGGGAGGAAGGATGATTATTCGTGAAGCTGTCTTTAGCATGGGTTGTAGTGTTTACAGAGTTCTAGGGGTGAGGCGATAGAATTTGATGTTACAGTAATCTTTAAGGGAGATAATGACATGCAACCCTTTTTTTTATTGAGATGATTTCAAGGCAGGTGCGGAACATAAAAAATAATAATGAGCACATACATATAACTAATGAGTCAATGGCTTGTATATGTGGCTTGAAAGAGAATGCTGAATTGAGTATAACCATGATAAACAAAGCATGTGGGTCATGGGAAAGAGACTAGCCGTTGCACATGATGGATAAGTCTGGTGTAGAGGTAGATGTTTTAAGGGGGTAAAATGAATACGGTAATTCTGTATTTTGAACTTATTGTTTTACAAGGCGAGCAGAGCAGAAGGCACATAATCAAAGATTTTATATTTTTAAATTTTTTGAATGAACATTTCTTGGTCCGGTCTGGATTAGTAAATCTTTTTGTAATAGTTTTTGAGATCATAATGTATACGTGGGATCATATAAGCTCTACTAGGACTAAGATGTTGATGGAGAAGAGTAGGTGTCCTAGAACCAGGTCTTGATGAACACAGACGAACAAGGGGCGGAACTTGGTAGGTGGCGACGGGTGACAGACAAATAATGTTTCGTCTGTCAAGTAGTCCTTGTATGTCAGCCACATGTAGGCTGAAGGGTGAGTAGAGGCGGACAGAGTTCACCTAAAAACATTGAAGTTCAGCGTTGGCTTGTTATCGTGATTGAAGTCAAGGAGCATTTGACATTCATTATGAATAATAATCAACAAACACATTTGTAGCTGTGTGGAGTGTTGTGAGAGAGGTGTAATACACCTTCGCAAATGCTTTAGGGTTGATTGTGAACATAGTTGTTGATTACTAATAAATATAATTCTTACAAATACAGCTTTAATAATAATTCTGCACATACTGCATAACTCTACAGTTTATCTATGTATAATCTATCTCTCAATTATTTGTCAATATATGTTATATCATTATCTCTATACTAACTAGCTAAATATTAATCTATTTAACATTAATCTTTACCTTAAATGTTCTAAAAATTTTTTTTTTTTTTTGAATATTAACTATTAATTAAGATATATTTTTTATTTCTTAAAGGACAAATTATAAAGACACAATGCCAAACTGCATCGTAAATGAGTGCTGTAGTGGAACAGGAAGACAGGGTCAGAGCTGTGATATAATATTACACCCATTTCCAAATGATATTAACGCAATTACACAATGGCTTCTCCAAACTGGTCAAGTGTTTTCCAATGTTGAACTATTAGCTCAGAATATATTGGATGGAAAGAAGACCAACAAATATCGTTTGTGTTCTAAGCACTTCTCATCTGATTCCTACATTCACAATGTTTGTGGACGAACCTTGCGTCCAAATGCTCTACCATCAATATTCCCTCCATTAGAAGAGGTACAATTTGTTATTCAAGAGAATTTGACTATGGGTAAGCGGGGTCATAGAAAAAGGCAACGACCAACATCTGAAAGTAGCAGATCAGTTTCAACTGATACCTGTAGTGTCAATATAGAAGTATCAGATGCATCTGAAAAACAATTTCAGAGTATTGCCACACAGACAGAATTTACATTGGAAAATTCAGCCGTAGTCTTCCATCAAGTGTTGGGATGTGAAGGAAATATGGGTGATGAAGTAATATCTGATATTGAAACTTCTGGAAAGGGAGAAGAACAACCATTATTTTCCACGCCAAATTTAGAGACAGAGTTACAATCCCCATTGAAGAAAAAACAAAATGTTCAAAAGTCAAATATAAAGAAATCCTTGATGTTAGAAAAGGAATTTTTACAGGGGACAACACCACTATCACCACTAGCGTACAGTGATGACATTTCTATTGGAGAAAAGCAGAAAACTAATATTACTGAAGATCCAGATTATATTCCAGATTTGCCCAGTGCTGCAGATTCTGATCTGTTTGGTTTTGCCTCTCTAAGCTTTCAAGAACAATTACCAATGCATGGAGAGGAATGTGTTCAAACCATAAATGAAACTGTTACTGAAAGAAAACTAATTGTTTTTGAATCATGCTTAGATAATCTATTTAAAAAAGTGAAATGTCAAGAAGTTAACGGATGCAAACATTTAATAGTAAGTACAAGAAAAATAGTAGATGGTAGTTACATCAAAGTAATTGGCACATGCAGACTGGGTCACCAAGGTCAAATTTTTCAATCACAGCCGAAAATAGGAAATTTTGCAGCTGGAAACATCTTGCTGGCTTCAGCTATTCTATTCAGTGGACTGAATTTTCAAAAAGTCCATGAACTATTAAACATTTTTGGAGTGTTGTCAATATCTGAAAAAACTTTTTACAGGTACCAAAACAAATTTTTATTCCCTGCTATTGACATCGCTTGGAAAACAGAACAAGCAAATGTTAAAAATGAAATCATCACAAAGAACATAATAGTTTCCGGTGATGGACAATGTGACAGTCCTGGACACAGTGCAAAATACTGTGTCTATACCGTCATGGACACCATATCTGACAAAATTATAGACTTTGAGGTTGTGCAACAAACACAATGCACATCGTCTGTTGCTATGGAAAATTTTGGTTTCAAAGTATGTATGGATCGCCTACTCAATTCTGGATTTAAAATCAAAATTTTTGCTTCAGATAGACATGTCAGCATACGCAGCAGAATGCGAAAAGAATATTCAGACATAAACCACCAGTTTGATGTGTGGCATTATGCCAAATCTGTAAAGAAAAAACTAAAAGCGGCAAGTCAATCTAAACTAAGCAAGGAGATAACACCTTGGATCGACAAAATTGCATTACATCTCTGGTGGTCAATTAAAACCTGTAATGACAATGTTGAATTGTTACAGGAAAAATGGGTGTCGTGCCTGCAACATATTACTAACACACATGATTGGGATGGCTGCAACATGTACCACCAATGCAGTCATGGACCACTGGTAGAAGATACGGAGGATGGTCCAATTTTTTGGTTAAAAAAAGATACACCACCTTACATGAATATTCAGAAAATTGTGACAAGCCCACAATTGTTGAAAGATTTGCCACACCTAGTCCACAATTGTCACACAGGTTCACTGGAAAACTTCCATAGCCTTGTGTTAAAATACCGACCCAAACGCATCCATTTTGGTATTGATTCGATGGAAGCACGGACAAAACTCGCAGCGTTAACACACAATTGTTATGTGGGAAGACAAATTGCAACAGTCAAGGTTGCCAAAAAAAATACCGAAGCAGTTGGCACAAAACGCACAAAAATTGTCTTTCCTAAAGGAAAAACAAGATGGATTGTTCGTGATGTATTTGATAAAGTATCTGTTGAATACATCGAGGATTTGTCCGTCAATGTTCTAAGAATTGCTAAAGGAGAGATATCTTCCCCATGGATCTCCAGAAATCCTACTATGCCCCCAAATATAAGCAACAAAGAACGTCCAAAAAAGCAAGATTTAATAAATAAAAGAATTTGCAGATTTAAAAAAATTTATATATGCACGAATTTTGGAAGACTGTATCCTCAAAGAGGAGAAAAATACGTTACATTTAAGTCACCAGGGGCGTTCCTGCTGTTGGTCCGGGTCAGGCGTCTAACCTCTTCATCAGATGAAGTCCTCTTCTTGGCTTCATGCTGCGGCTCCGGCTTACTTTGTGCGCCCTGTTGAGGGCAGAGCAAAGTACTGCAGTGCGCAGGCGCCGGGAAAGGTCAGAGAGGCCCGGCGCCTGCGCACTGCAATACTTTGCTCTGCCATCAACAGGGCGCACAAAGTAAGCCGGAGCCGCAGCATGAAGCCAAGAAGAGGACTTCATCTGATGAAGATGTTAGGTGCCTGACCAGGACCAACAGCAGGAACGCCCCTGGGTGACTTAAATGTAACGTATTTTTCTCCTCTGTTAGGTAACATCGGGGGATTTTAAACACCATTACAGAATGATGCACTTTAGTGCCTGATGCCAGTGGGCTTACCTCACCCGCAAATTTAACGTTGACAGGTTCCCTTTTATTACATTTCATGTGCAAATCTCATGTATAGTATTTATTGGTTTTATTTTTTTAAAATCTCATATGTTCTAAATGTTATAAATGTTACTTTTATTTGTATTATCATATTAAATTTGTTAATAAGAAAAAGACATAACGTTGTTTGCAGTGATGTTTCATTCCTTTTGTGAAGGGTGATATCACGCTTGGAGACAATGGCTATTACCTCTGTCACGTAAGGAACTGACATTATACATATTTTCATAAAGGCCTGGAGGGTCAGCTTAGGAACCGGATTCATAGGATCTTCCTACGATTTTATATATCATGGTCTTGTTGACAAGTCAGTAAGACAGAGGAGTAGAGGAGAAAGGAGAGTAGAAGGACGTATGGAGCTGACATAGGGGGCAAGCATACACGAGGGGGGTGCTAAACCTGAAAAGAGAGATATTTAGAAATACTTGTATCGTCAAGGAACTTTGATGGAAGAAGCACAGAGGAGGTAGAGGCTCAGCAGGGGAACACGGGAAGGACACAGTTGGAAATTGTGCATGGAGGAAGTGTAAAGTTACCACAATTTTTTGTTTTGGTTATCCTGGACGCCAAACAGAACCGTTGGCCCTCGCTCTCTGTGTCAACTGCCTGCATGTAGTATAAGTAGAGACAGTAACCTGTGAGTCAAGGTCATGACCGAGACACTATAAACAGAGTAGCACTCCGTTTCGTACAGACTTATGTGTTACGACAATAGAGACAGTGAACTTTCAAGTAAAGTTATAGCAGCAGGGACCTAAACCACAACATTAGCGCAATTAGTTAAGAATTACGCACCTCACCTGGGAGAGAGATGTCCTAATGTCTACAAGCCGGACAAACCACAGATAACCTGAACTTGTTATCCTGGATTCAGTTTATGATTTCATAATAAAACCAGGGTACAATGTCGATTATAAAAATACTCCTTACTGTGATGATTTTTAACATCTTTATTTATAAGCCTTTCCAATAAATACAATTTTTGGAAATTGAATATTGAATTTTAAATAACAATAAATATAGAAACCTCATTAAATAACAGTTACTTATATACATTCAAGCCTTTTTAGAATATTTATGCTTGTATCATTAGTGAAGACAGTGTTTCCCTGTTTTTAACTGTAACTCGTGGCATGGAAATACCAAAAATATAACCCTTTTTTATATTATTTTGAACCGCAACATAAGCTAATTTTTGAAAAATAAAAAAAAATTTTTTTTAATGTTAGACAAAATAGATAAAGTAATCACTGTTCTAAAGCCATAAATTCTGCAGCATAGTCATTGCTAGGCTTAAAACCCATATATTCATGATCATCGTCTGGAAAAGCAAAACGGACTTTATTTACAACACAGGCTGGTATGGGTCGTCTGTTTCCGGCACCTAAGTACCCGTGGATCCATGCTGTAAAGCTTCTATAAGCTGTTTTCCGTAGTTTTCTGCAATATATAATAAAAAAATTACATTAATATTGACTTACTCACCAAAAACATGTTATAACTTTTCCTTTTTATATAAAATTCAAATTTTTATCATATTTGGATGGTTTATATTATTTACACAAAATATAGTTTTACTCAGTAAAATATTAAAAAAAAAAAAAAATGTATATATTTTTTTTAATACACTTTTTGACTAAAGGAAATACAACAATTAGAGTTTTACAGTTACATAAGGAAGGCACATGCATTTTTCAGGATGTGACTGCATTAATCAATAATACAGTCACACATTATTTAAGTTCATGTTGTAAGATTACAGTTGTAATATACAATAATAATGTATTTATGGGAAGAAATATACAAAGGGTATTTTTGGGAAGTATTACAAAGTAATGGCTTTGTCTGACACATATATTATTAATTATTATTTTTTGCAAAATTTCTATTTATTACATTATATTCATTGCAGAGCAATAATACTATTTAGTTGTGTTTTACCAAGCATGCTCGAGTGATAGATAATTATTAGTTAACAGTTTGTATTTTTGTTTTTGAACTGCATGATTAACGGGTGCTATCCAGCCAGAGTACCTGTTTTAAGTGGCTGTTTGATATTGATTACACTCATGTCTTCATGCAGTGGCATAACTAAGACGGTGGCAGCCTTTGCCACTGTGAACGGGATCGGAAGGTCAGAGGCAATCCATACCATGTTGCAGTGCAGGAGATGCCTCCCGCATGGCAACATTCCGAGAAGTATCTAGGGGGAGGGGGCAGCCGGGGTATTTGAGAGTCGAGTTAGGAAGCAGCTCCATTTAGCACGGTGAGAGAGCTTCTCCTGCCCTGCAGCCCCGTGAAAGAAGGCTAGAGCGGGGGAGGTGCGGGACATCACAGAGCTGTTGTAGTCATAAGAATATGAGTAGCTTCAGGTTTACATCAGCCTCCCCTTTACCATAGAGGATAGTGTGAGATGTGTAGATGAGCTGGTGTGTGTGTTTGTGTGACATCTGTAGTGTGATATCTGTAGTAAGTGTGTGTGTAATATTTGAAGTGTGTCTGTGTGTGAATTATTTATCGTGTGTGCTATCTGTGGTGTGTGTGAGGCAGGGGCGTAACTACCAATATAGTACCGGTCGCTGCTGCAACCGGGTCTGGCAAGTAAGGGGCCCAACAAGTCAGAGGCACACGACTCACCCCGTCGCAGATGCCGCTGTTAACTATACCGGCGTCTATGATGGCGGTCCTGTTCAAATCAATGATAGATGGGGAGAGCTTCATCTGTAGCTCCCTCTCACATTATTCCCCTCTGCCTTTGACACTGCGGGTGCGTGGTGACATCACTTCATTGCGCACACGTTGTGTTTGTGGCACAGGCAGTACAGCATCTGCACATATGAAGGTTGGTGCCATATTGGCACACCCTGTGGCGGCTGCTGGGACTGGGAACAGGCGGATCCAGAGCTAGTGTGGGGCACATGGACTTAAAGGGACTCTGTCACCTGAATTAGGTGGGACTGGTTTTGGGTCATATGGGCGGAGTTTTTGGGTGTTTGATTCACCCTTTCCTTACCCGCTGGCTGCAATATTGGATTGAAGTTCATTCTCTGTCCTCCATAGTACACGCCTGCGCAGAACAATCTTGCATTGTGCAGGCGTGTACTATGGAGGACAAATAATGAACTTCAATCCAATATTGCATCCATCATGCAGCCAGAGGTTAAGGAAAGGGTGAATCAAACACACGAAAACTCCGCCCATATGACCCAAAACCAGTCCCGCCAAATTCAGGTGACAGGTTCCCTTTAAGACTCACAGGAGGGCCATGCCGCTGCGGATCAGCCATGTTTTAGATCCTGGAATGAACATGTAGGTGTACGGGAACGGCGGAAGGGAGGTGTGTCTGCTGCCCGTGTGTCGCCGTCTCTGCCCCCAAGCGTCCCTGGCCCACTGTGACACCTGCCCCGTTTAATCCCTGCTCTCCCATGGCCAATGCCCTAGTAGGTCATGTTGCTCCTCTGTGTTCCCCGTACACACCTTGTTCCTCCTCCCCTGGTCTCCCACTGATCCCCATCTCCCATGCACTGAGTCCTTCTGAACCCCCAATGCATTCCCTGTCCCTTGTCCACGTGTGACTCGTCTGCCCTGCTGTCAAGTCTCCCCTGTCCCCTTTCTCACCGTGTGTTCTCCATCAAACCTGTCCTTGTAATCCCTGTGCCCCCTTCTTCCCTCCTCCCAAGTCTCCGTCCAGTCTTCCTCTGTCCCCTTGCAGGCATTGTGTCCCTATCCACTGTGCCCTCGGAGTCCCCTTGTGCCTGTGTACCTTTCCCTCTACTCCCCGTGTGTCCCATTGTGCCCTTGTACCCTTCCTACTAGTCCCTAGTAGTTCACTTCTGTTTGTATTCCTTGTCTGCGGGTGTAGCCTTGGGTCAGTGTCTCTTGCACACTAGTCCGTTTGTCACCTTGCGCCTGTCTGCCTTGTCCCCTTATGCTTGTGTCCCTTGTCCACGTGTTCCAGTCTCCCTTGCCCATTAGTCCCTGTGTGTCCCCTTTTCATTGTTCTTGGCAAACTAGTCCCCGTGTGCCCCTTGTAAAAATCTCCCATTCTCAACTTGTGTCAGTCTCCCTTGCCCACTAGTCCACTTGTAGGCTTCTCTCCTGCCTTCTAACCCTCAATTTATCCCCTTATGCCTGTCTTACTTGCTCCCTAGCCACTCTACGTTACCAGTGTGCCTGTCTCCCCTAGCCCCCTTGTGTCCTTCTCCCCTGACCCCTAGTCACCATTTGCTCATGTGTTTCTCACTGCCCCTGTATGGAGGGGCTGCATTCCACTATGACGAGGGCTGCATTATATTGTTTTGAGTTTACATTTTATTGTACGGCAGGGCTGCAGTATACTCTGTGGGCTGGCGTTATTATACTATATGTGGGCTGCATTATACTCAATTGAGGACTATGGTAAATATATTATACTATATGAAGAACTAGGGTGCATCAGGGTGAATTGTCGGACAGTGAAGAAGATGGTGAAGCATTATACTATATGGAGCGCTATGAGGAGTATATTACACTATATGGAGCACTTAGCAGTGTATTTTTATATACGGAGGACTATGTGGAGTGTATAATACTAAATGTTGGACTGAGTAGTGTATTATACTATATGGAGGACATTGTTGGTTGTTTAATACTATATTGAGAATTGATCAGTGTATTACACTATATGGAGCAGTATCAAGAGTGTATTATGCTATATGGCGCACGATGAGGAGTGTATAAAAATATATGGAGGAGTGTATTATACTATATAGAGGACTGAGGAGTGTACAATACTATATGGGGGACTATGGGGAGTGTATTGTCCTATAAGGAGGACTATGGGGGTGCATTATACTTCTTATATGTCTCACCAATTTTTTTTTGTAATGTCCGGATGAGTATAATAATTTACTTTATTTTTGAAATTACATAACAATGTAATTCTGTGGGAAAAAATATATGGCAGGATGGTGTACTGGATAGTTATGCTACAGAGGTCACACTACACAACTGTGCAATAAAACAACAGTATATTGTTCCAAAGTAAGTTTGAGTAACTTATTTTTTAAGGGAAAAATTTTTGGCATGGTGGTGGGGAAATTTTTGAAATTTTGCACTGTGGACCATAACGTTTGTAGTTACGATACTTTATTCAAGGTGTAAAATATCCCCCCCAAAAAATAAAAAACAGCTAATAAAAATTATAAGTCAAAGCAGTTATAATTTTTATGAAAAAACACAAGCGTAATTTTTAATAACATATAGAATAATATGCTCGATCATGAGTAACAATAATACTTAAAAGTAAATAACCTTTTCATTTCCTTTGATGGAGGTGGATGTAAATTCTGATCCACAGTTCTTAGTACAATGTGAACTGTTTCACTACGTTCACAGAATGTGTGGAAAAACTTGTGTTGAGTTACACAACTAAAATCCAACATATATGGTTCCGCATTTTGAATTTCTTGACAACAAATTGATTCAATATTGGTTGGCATTGGAACACAGTTTCCACAGTGACACCAATCATTTTTCCCACTTCTATTTTCATCCGTGTCATCGTTGAATTCAATGTAATTTTGATTGTTGATACACAAAGGGTTGGAAGGAAAGCACTCTTCACTTTCACAATCCCCACCAAATTTTCTATGAAGTTCAGCAAGCATCGTTTTCATCTGTGGATAAATGTAAAGTAATAGTAAATTCTAATTTTTAATATTTACAAATATGTAAATTTAACATTTCAATAAATCTTGCATATATGTTTTCTGTAGGTGTCTATCTGTATATATATCTAGATATAGACATATCGTAATGTTAATGTATGTCTAGAGACATATTTATTCATATATATTAACAAATGTTAACCCTTTAAAAATATTTCACTATATCGCTCGAACGTCACGAATCGTGCCTTCGTAGCGATCAAAATTGCACTGTGTGACGGTACCCTAACTGTATACATGTAGCAATGAGGCCAGGAGGGTGAGTCTAATGTGTTCTGGCAGCACAGCCACACTCCACAGCCATAACAGATTGTGTAGAAGTCTATAGGATAATTTCATTACACCATGTAATTAAAATCGCCTATTCTACAAGAGTATATCCGTTACACACACCTCTTCATCACTGCTATCAGCATGAGTCATCATGTTACTATCTGTGATTACAAATCCTTCATCGGAAGGTCTATCATCAAGATAATTATTATCAATAACATCTGTTGTTGAGTTACTTGAAACATGTTCTTCCTCATGAAATAAATTCTAAAAAAAAAAAATATACATTTCAAAATATAGCTTTTACTAACATAAAATGTAAATTAAGTGAAAATAAAGTTAACTTATTTTTAAAAAAATTAAAAAGTATTTTATCAATTTTATTGTTGGACAAAAAGAAAAACATTATTCTGTGTTTCAAGGCCTGAAAAATAAGAACATTGTGTAAAAGGTGAATAAGCAGTATGACTTATACCATAACTACCGTATATACTCGAGTATATGCCAAAATTTTCCGCCAAAATTTTTAGGCTGAAAGTGCCCCTCTCGGCTTATACTCGAGTCAAGGTGGGCAGCAGGGTCGGCGTGTGAGGGGGAGAGGGCGCTGAGGTATACTCACCTAGCGCCAGCGATCCTGGAGCTGTTCCTGCCGTCCCACGGTCTTCGGTGCTGCAGCGTCTTCCCCTCTTCAGCGGTCACGTGGGACCGCTCATTAGAGAAATGAATATGCGGCTCCACCTCCCATAGTGCCGGAGCCACATAGTAATTTCTCTAATCAGCGGTGCCGATGACCGCTGATAGAGGAAGAAGATGCGGCACAGAAGACCGTGGGATGGCAGGGGGAGCGTCAGGAGCGGCGGGACTAGGTAAGTATTTTATATTCACCTGTCCGCGTTCCAGCCGCCGGGCGTCGCTCCATCTTCCCGGCGCCTCCATCTTCCTGGCGTCTGCGCTCTGACTGTTCAGGTCATATGGCGCAATGACTTTTATAGTGTGCGCGGCGCCCTCTGCCAGATCAGTCAGAGCAGAGAAGCCGGGAAGATGGAGGTGCCGGGACCGGTCGCTGGGAGCTGCAAGAAAAAAAGGTGAGTATGTGTTTTTTTTTTTATATTGTAGCAGCAGCAGCAGCGGCAAAGATTTATGTGTAGCATCTATGTGGCACAATGAACGGTGCAGAGCATATATGGGGCACAATGAATGGTGCAGAGCACGGTATGGGGCACAATGAATGGTGCAGAGCACGGTATGGGGCACAATGAATGGTGCAGAGCACGGTATGGGGCACAATGAATGGTGCAGAGCACGGTATGGGGCACAATGAATGGTGCAGAGCACGGTATGGGGCAAAATGGACGGTGCAGAGCACTGTATGGGGCACAATGAATGGTGCAGAGCATGGTATGGGGCACAATGAACTGTGCAGAGCACTGTATGGGGCACAATGAACGGTGCAGAGCATATATGGGGCACAGCTATGGGACAATAATGAACGGTGCCGAGCAGAGCACTGTATGGGGCACAGCTATGGGACAAAATGAACGGTGCAGAGCACTGTATGGGGCACAGCTATGGGACAAAATGAACGGTGCAGAGCACTGTATGGGGCACAGCTATGGGTAAATATGAACGGTTCAGAGCACTATATGGCACAGCTATGGGGAAATAATGATCTATTTTTATGTTTGAAATTCACCGGTAAATGCTGCATTTCCACCCTAGGCTTATACTCGAGTCAATATGTTTTCCAAATTTTTTTTTTTCAAAATTACATGGGGGGGGGGGGGGGGGGGGCGGCTTATACTCGGGTCGGCTTATACTCGAGTATATACGGTATATGTGTTGTTATAAATGTTAAAAGTTGTAGGTTTTATTTTTCTTTTGGCCGTATGGAAAAAAAAAATATTATTAAAATTGTAGACGCAAATTATGCCAACAGTAATTTGTTTTAAATGAATATATATGAATGTTGAATATAAATATTTAGAATTTCACATACCTGTATGTGTTCGTATTGATCTTCTACAATACATGACAAAACTTTGTAGTTTCTTTGCAACAACAACTCTGAATCAGCTCGCCTTGATATTTGCATTATTAGACCATCACCATCAGTTAGCACAATGTTTTCTTCTGCCTACAATCAATAAAATCAAGGTTTAATATTATATCGAAACCATAGCATGAGGATATTGACAAAGTAGTTACAATGACAGTGACAATTATAATTTAAAACATAATTAACATGTACTAGAAAAGTAGGTAGTTGACATAATTATCTGACAACAATAATACCGTCTAAATATATGTTAAAATATACAATTATTTTAGTGAAATATGTGTTTAAAAAATGGTGTATTACTAATACAAGTATTGATACTTCACCATCATGGAATCGTACACATTGCGTCAAATTTGCTCTGCTTAAAATTCCTTTTTTTTTTTAAATTGGTAATGAGAAAAACATAAGGAGATATCCTAAATTTTATTTACCAGTCCCTTAAAAAAATTAATATAATTATATTTTTTATTATTATGATGCTTTTACCCTAGGTTCAATGAACATATTGTAATATGATTTCGTATATTTTATTATTATTCTTCTACGCGTTTTCCACAATTAATGCAGCCCGAAACACTCGGCGCTTAGACCTCGTTCAAGGGGCGTTTCAAAGCCCTTGGTGGGGCTAGGTGTGCTATTTATTTGAGGAGTTGATCAAATATTTTTTGTTTTTTCAAAGATCACATTTAAAAGTACATGATCATTTATCAAAGTAACAAACATCAAAAGAAATTGACTATGACACTGACACACTCCGACAACCGACACCCCTATACTCTTACACACTAAACTGTAAGTGACCCCTCATCGTGCCTGTGAAAAGTAAGTGCCCCCCTGTTCCCGTGTGTGAAAAGTAAGTGCACCCCCAGGCCCATGTGTTATAAGTGCACCCACAGGCCCGTGTGTGAAAAGTAAGTGCACCCCCAGGCCCGTGTGCGATAAGTCAGTGGACCCATGGTCCCGTGTGGGCAAAGTTATTTATCCCCGAGGTCCCGTGTGTGAAAATAAAGGCCCCACCACCACCCCATTCCTATGTGTGGAAAGTGCTGCTCTGAAACTGGCAGCGCTGTTCAATCTCCATGTGTTTCAATCCTGCACGAAATGTCCATTTATGTGTTAATGTTTTATTAATTGTACTTACAGCATTAATTATTGTTTCTTGTTCAGTGCTTTCCATTCTAATAATAAAAATATAAAAATAAAATGTCAATTAGAAAAATAATTTGTTAAAAATATAAAAAGGTATAAAATGTTACTAATGTATTTAAGATCGATAAAATGTAATACAAACATTCTTTAAAAAGGATGCTTGAAAGGCAATCTAGCACCACCACACCATATAAGAGGAGAGGTAAAATTAATCTTGGTAAATTAATGTATGTATGTAGGAATAAAATGTATCAATGAAATAGATAGAGAACATAGATAAAAATAAGGAATAATAAATATTAACGGAAGCATAGTTAAATGCATAAAGATGAATAGATAGAAGGAATCAGAGATAGATAGAATGACAGATGTCTATATAGAAGAAATGTAATAAAGGGGAAAAAAAAAGGATATGCGCAAAAGGTACCACCAAACAATCAAAGGAAATACAGACAGCTAATCAGTGATTATGTATATGACCATTAATATATTACCCTTATTGTGTACCACAGTGGATATATGGCACTGACGTCCAATTATCCAAACTGTATCAGGATTACAATAACAGATATCAAAACTTCATGAACCCATGGTGGAAAGCAAGTCCCGATGTTAGAAGTTTGACAGAGCCCCCCCCCTCCCCAAAAAACAAAAAAAAATAAAATAACAAAAAAAAACGGCGTGGGCTTCCGCGGAATTTTCTGCGCCAGAGGGGGAAAGCCGACAGCCGTGGACCAATATTCATAGCCTGCTATGAATATCAGCCCGCAGCTGTCTGCGTAGCCTTTACTGGCTATTAAAATATGGGTGACCCCCACCCAAAAAAAAAAGACGTGGGGTGCCCCTATATTTTTTAGCCAGAAAGGCTACGCAGACAGATGTGGTCTGATATTCATAGCCTACAGAGGGTCCATGGATATTGGCCCCCTCCGGCTACAAATACCAGTACGCAGCCGCCCCAGAAATGGCGCATCTATAAGATGCACAACTTCCGGCACTTAGCCCCTCTCTTCCCACTCCCGTGTAGCGGTGGGATATGGGGTAATAAGGGGTTAATGTCACCTTGCTATCGTAAGGTGACATTAAGCCTGGTTAATAACGGAGAGGCGTCAATAAGACGCCTATCCGTTAGTAATCCAATGATAGTATTGGTTTTTAAAAAAAACACACACACATTTTTCCCAAAAAATTTTTTTTTAATATTCTTCCTTTTGACCATACTTACCATAGTTCTGCACCTGTAAAAAAAGGAAAATGGTAAACCGTATAGTACCTGTCTTCGACGGAGTCCAACAACTAACTAGTGTCCCACGATGATCTCCCCTATAGAACAGTGACATCGGGTGATGTCACTGCTCTATAGGACCCTCAGTGACACACTGTTGTTGCATGTTCTTGCATGTCGCATGTAGTCAAATGTTTTTGCATGTCGCAACGTGTTGCATGTAGTCGAATGTCGCATGTAGTCGAAAGTTGTTGCATGTTGTTGCATGTCGCATGTTGTTGCCTGTCGGATGTAGTCGCATGTTGTTGAATGTCGCACGTTGTTGCATGTCACATGTGGCATGTAGCCACATGTCGCATGTATTCGCATGCTGCCGCTTGTCGCATGTAGTGCCATGTTTCATGTTGTCGCATAGTCAAATGTGGTATGTAGTTTCATGTTGCATGTTGTTTCATGTGACAGTTGAATGTTGTTGCATGTCGCATGTTGTTGCATGACGCATGTATCAGCATGTTGTTGAATGTTGCATGTAGGCGCATGTTGCCGCATGTAGTATAATGTCACATGTAGTTGCTTGTTGTTGCTTGTGACATCTAGTCACATGTTGTTGCATGTCGCATGTTGTTGCATGTGACATGCAGTTGCATGTTGCATGTGGTGGCATGTTGTTGCATGTTGCATGTACTCGCATGTCACATGTAGTCGCATGTTGTTGCATGTTGCTGCATGTGACATGTAGTCCCATGTTGTTGCATGTCGCATATAGTCTCATGTTGTTGCATGTTGTATGTGGTCGCATGTAGCCGCAAGTTGTGTAATGTTGCATGTAGTTGCATTTTGCCGCATGTCACATGTTTTTGCATGTCGCATGTTGCCGCATGTTGCTGCATGTGACATGTAGTCGCATGTTGTTGCATCTTGTTGCATATAGTCGCAGGTAGTTGCATGTCGCATGTAGTCGCATGTAGAATGTTGCATGTTGTCGCATGTAGCATGTTGCATGTAGTTTTGTGTCGCATGTAGTCGAATGTAGTATTGTGTTGCATGTCAAACTTAGTATGTTGAAAGTCGTATGTTGCATGTCAAATGTGTTAGGTTGCATGTCATATATCGCTTGGTGAATGTCACGGTGTTTATGTTGCAGGTTGTATGTTGTATGTAATTTGCTGGTAGATAGATAAATAGATAAAAAGAAGGAATAAGAAAGTTAGAAGTTATAACATCAATAGAATGTGTTGGCTAGCAGAAAAGAGATAGATAGATAATAGATAGATATAAAGAACGAAAGATAGATAATAGATAGAGCGAAATATTGATAGATAGATAGATAGATAGATAGATAGATAGAAATAACAATAGATAGATAATAGCAAGATAGAAAGATCGATATATATATATATAAGATAGATATATACAGATAGAAAGAACAATAGATAGATAATAGATAGATAATAAAAATCGATAGATAGATAATAGATAGAACTAACGATAGATAGAAGATAGATAGATAGATAGATAGAAAGATAGATAGATAGAAAGAACGATAGATAGATAATAGATAGATAGATAGAACGAACGATAGATAATAGATAGATAATAGATAAATAGATAGATAGATAGATAGATAGATAGATAGAACGAACGATAGATTGATAATAGATAGATAGATAATAGATAGAACGAACGATAGATAGATAGATAGATAGATAGATAGATAGATAGATAGAAAGAACGATAGATAGATAGAAAGAACGATAGATAGATAATAGATAGAAAGAGCAATAGATAGATAATAGATAGAAAGATCGATAGAAATAACGATAGATAGGTAATAAATAGATAATAGATAAATAGATACATAGATAGATAGTTAGAAAGAATGATAGATAATAGATAGATAATAGATAAATAGATACAAAGATAGATAGATAGAATTTTCATTAGATAGATAATAGCTAGATAGAAAGATCGATATATACATATAAGATAGATATATACAGATAGAAAGAACAATAGATAGATAATAGATAGATATAAAGATCGATAGATAGATAATAGATATAACTAACGATAGATAGAAGATAGATAGATAGAAAGAACGATAGATAGATAATAGATAGATAGATAGATAGATAGATAGATAGATAGATAGATAGAAAGAACGATAGATAGATAATAGATAGATAGAAAGAGCGATAGATAGATAATAGATAGATAGATAGATAGATAGATAGATAGATAGAAAGAACGATAGATAGATAATAGATAGATAGAAAGAGCGATAGATAGAGAATAGATAGAAAGATCAATAGAAATAACGATAGATAGGTAATAGATAGATAATAGATAAATAGATACATAGATAGATAGTTAGAAAGAATGATAGATAATAGATAGATAATAGATAAATAGATAAAAAGAAAGATAGTTAGATAGATAGAATTTTAGATAGATAATAGATTGATAGAAAGATCGATAGATTGAAAGAACAATAGATAGATAATAGATAGATTGATCGATAGATTTATATAGATAGTTAGATAGATGATAGATAGATTGATAGATACATATATAGTTAGATAGATACATAGATAGATAGATAGATAGATAGATAGAAAGAAGGATAGATAGATAATAGATAGATGGAAAGAAAGAACAATAGATAGATAGATAGATAGATAGGTAGGTAGGTAGGTAGGTTGGTAATCGATTTTGGCACGAAACTTACGATCGCAGGTGGGGCTGAGAAACTGTTACCGGCATCCAGCTATACAGTATGCGCATATGACCACTTCCGGGGCACACAGGTAAAAGTGCCGACACGCGCATGCGCAGTAATGTCCATTATGATATGCCCACAGTTGGGAAAACCATAATACGCAGGCGCCAAATTATACGTTAGTGCGCAGGCGCTAAGCACTACGCTGACGTCGGCAATAACATTCGCAGGGAAACGCAAGAGGTGGGGGAGGAACCGCAACTTATCAACGCCCATCTGACCAGACCTGACTGAGTGACAGCACCAAACGCCGACTTTCAAAAGGTATTTCGGCAAGATAGGTGCGGAATATAAACACACAGAAGACAGTACTGTAAAGCTCAGCTCTGGCCCTTGTTAATGCCATTTTTATCTCATCTTTAAAATACGGGGTGACAGGTTCCCTTTAAGTATTTTGTGTGACATATCTCTGTGATTTAAGGGCATAAAAATTAAAATTTGGAAAATTGCGAAATTTTCAAAATTTTCGCCAAATTTCCATTTTTTTCACAAATAAACGTAGGTAATATCCAAGAAATTAAAAGGTATAATATTCCAGTGGCGCTCACAACACCAGCTTTGCTGCAGCAGATAATAACGTAGTACCACTCTACTGCGTGTGGATATATACGTGCTTAAAACAAACTATATCTGCGCTGTAAAACACTCCTTTGCTTTGTTGTATGGGCCAAGAAAAAAACTACAAAGCCGCTCTTAAATAAAAGAAAAAAAGAGTGAAGAGAGGGGGGAATGCTTCCGCAGTGGGAAATGCACAAGCGATGCCCCTTGGTGTGTTATATACTATAGGTAAAATCCTTAAAGTTGACAGGTATGCGTCATAGGACAACAGCTAAAGGTGCAGATAAATAGGTATAGTTTACCTGATGTGCTCATTCATATCACATGGGGGGATGCTGTTGAAAGCTGTTTGTCCGTGAGGATTATCCTGTATTTGAAGAGGTCCGGTGTCGATCCTTCAGAAAATGGCACTAAATCACTGCCCCGGCCGGTGGCAGAGTGCCGCTGAAGCTATGTCCGCATGTAAGGGATGCGCGTTGCGCTCTATAGCCGCTCGGTACACTGTGCATACAGGACCTTACGTGACGTCACGGTCATGTGATTGATCACGTGACTGGCTAAGAGAAGCGAGGCAGACCAGTTCTATTCCTACGCGTTTCAGAACAACCGTGTTCCTTCCTCAGGGAATGCTGTAGATAAGCCCCTGATGCCGGTGGGCTTAGCTCACCTTCAATTTTGGGGGTGACAGGTTCCCTTTAATAATGATTCTTAGAGAAATGGAAATACATTTAAAATGAATGAAAGAGGTCAATTGAGGTAATAAAAAAATAAAAATGTGAAACAGACATATTTCTTTATTTTCGCTCCAATACCACCTGATATTGTCAAAAACGAGCGTATGAAAATAGCATAAAAATTAGGCCTCATGTCTCACCGAAAAAAAAATATTTATTTGAATATCCGAATGAGAACATTTTTAACAGCTCTTTAAACAGCATCTATGAAAAAAATGAAAATGTGCCTGGCCAGAAACACAGGTAAATTGGCGAGTTGTGAAATGGTTATGATCAGCACTGTTTAAAAAAATATATACCTGGTAAATGTAACTGAATCAAATTTTAGAAGGAAGCTAAACTGCAGAACCATCCATGACCAGTAGGTGGTACGTCTGACATGCATTTTACCATTTGGTAAGAATTAGCGGAAAATAACATTTTAGGACTGAAAGACTCTTACACTATATATAGAGAAAAGCTTATAGCTCTGACACATGACCCAGATATGATGACTATTTTGTAGCTCTGCACTTATCAGACACTGACTCTTCTATAGGTTAGTAATGCTCACATCTCTGCTGGGTGCTGTGGCGCACACCTGTAATCCTAGCTACTATGGGAGGCTTGGGCTGTGGGGATCACTGGAGCTTGTCAGTTCTGGTCCATCCTGTGCTATGTGGATCAGGGGTCTTCTCTGTCCTCAGCACCAATATGGTGACTCTGAGCCAACTGCTTGGAGACACTAAGTTGGTGGAGGATGGGGTGTCCTTGGTCAAAACAAAAAAAAAGCTAACATTAATTTCAGAGCACTATAATAAAAATAAAGCACTTAATGCATAGTCAGAATGGAGCAGACTGAGCGGCACAGTGAGACTCTGCCCTTTTTTCCAGCAGCAGATGTCAATTACATATTTATTACTGTCCAATATTAGTGAAAAGCAGATTGCAGCTCTTAAAAGGGAATCTGTCAGCAGGTTTTTGCTCATTTAACTTCTTTATCCCCGAAGGTGGTTTGCACATTTATGACCAGGCCAATTTTTACTTTATGGTAATAACTCTGGAACTCTTCAACGGATCCCGGTGATTCTGAGACAGTATTTTTGTGACTATTGTATTCATGATAGTGATAAGATTTATTCGGTATGACTTGCGTTTATTTGTGAAAAAAAATTTGTGAAAATTAGGAAAATTTCACAATTTTCAACTTTGCATTTTCATGCCCTTAAATCACAGAGCTATGTCACACAAAAATAGTAAATAAGTAGCATTTCTCATATGTCTCCTTAACATCAGCACAATCTTGTAACCAAACTTTATTTTTGGCTGGGAAGTTATAAGGGTTAAAAGTTGATTTTTCATTTTTCCAACAAAAGTTCCAAAACCATTTTTTTAGGGACCACCTCACATTTGAAGTCATTTTGAGGGGTGTAAATGAGTCATCCGCCAGGGCTGTGGGGTACCTGGTACCGGATCTGGTGTTCACAGGGGGATGTCATGGTGGCGACCCAGTGTGTGGCCCTGGGTGCCCATGTAAAAAGGGGATATTGAATAAAGTTTATGTTCGTGACGCCACCTGTGGTATTCGGTCAGTGGGGACCGAGGCTGCTTTAACCCCTTCCCGACCCATGACGCCACGTAGGCGTCATGAAAGTCGGTGCCAATCCGACTCATGACGCCTATGTGGCGTCATGGAAAGATCGCGCCCCTGCAGATCGGGTGAAAGGGTTAACTCCCATTTCACCCGATCTGCAGGGACAGGGGGAGTGGTAGTTTAGCCCAGGGGGGGTGGCTTCACCCCCCCATGGCTACGATCGCTCTGATTGGCTGTTGAAAGTGAAACTGCCAATCAGAGCGATTTGTAATATTTCACCCATTATAACGGGTGAAATATTACAATCCAGCCATGGCCGATGCTGCAATATCATCGGCCATGGCTGGAAATACTAATGTGCCCCCACCCCACCGATCGCCCCCCCAGCCCCCCGATCTGCCGGGTACACTGCCCCGCTCCCCTCCGTCCTGTGCTCCGCTCCCCCCCCCGTGCTCTTGTCCGCTCACCCCCGTGCTCCAATCACCCCCCCGTGCTCCAATCACCCCCCCTGCACTCCGATCCACCCCCGTGCTCCGTTCCACCCCCCGTGCTCCGTTCCACCCCCCCATGCTCCGTTCCACCCCCCTAGTGCTCCGTTCCACCCCTCCCACGTTCCGATCCACCACCCCCGTGCTCCGATCCCCCCCCCCGTGCTCCCCCCCCACCCCATCATACTTACCGGTCCTGCCGGGGTCCGTCCGTCTTCTCCCTGGGCGCCGCCATCTTCCAAAATGGCGGGCGCATGCGCAGTGCGCCCGCCGAATCTGCCGGCCGGCAGATTCGTTCAAAGTGCATTTTGATCACTGAGATAGATTATATCTCAGTGTTCAAAATAAAAAAATAATAAATGACCCCCCCCCCCCCCCTTTGTCACCCCCATAGGTAGGGACAATAAAAAAATAAAGAATTTTTTTTTTTTCCACTAATGTTAGAATAGGGTTAGGGGTAGGGTTAGGGTTAGGGGTAGGATTAGGGGTAGGGTTAGGGGTAGGGTTAGGGGTAGGGTTAGGGGTAGGGGTAGGGTTAGGGTTAGGGGTAGGGCTAGGGTTAGGGCTAGGGTTAGGGTTTTGGTATGTGCACACGTATTCTGGTCCTCTGCGGATTTTTCCGCTGCGGATTTGATAAATGCGCAGTGCTAAACCGCTGCGGATTTATCGCGGATTTACCGCGTTTTTTCTGCGCCTTTCACTGCGGTTTTACAACTGTGATTTTCTATTGGAGCAGTTGTAAAACCGCTGCGGAATCTGCAGAAAGAAGCGACATGCTGCGGAATGTAAACCGCTGCGTTTCCGTGCAGTTTTTCTGCAGCATGTGTACAGCGATTTTTGTTTCCCATAGGTTTACATTGAACTGTAAACTCATGGGAAACTGCTGCGGATCCGCAGCGTTTTCCGCAGCGTGTGCACATACCTTTAGAATTAGGCTATGTGCACACGGTGCGGATTGGCCGCTGCGGATTCGCAGCAGTGTTCCATCAGGTTTACAGTACCATGTAAACCTATGGAAAACCAAATCCGCTGTGCCCATGGTGCGGAAAATACCGCGCGGAAACGCTGCGTTGTATTTTCCGCAGCATGTCAATTCTTTGTGCGGATTCCGCAGCGTTTTACACCTGTTCCTCAATAGGAATCCGCAGGTGAAATCCGCACAAAAAACACTGGAAATCCACGGAAAATCCGCAGGTAAAACGCAGTGCCTTTTACCCGCGGATTTTTCAAAAATGATGCTGAAAATTCTCACACGAATCCGCAACGTGGGCACATAGCCTTAGGATTAGGGTTGGAATTAGGGTTGTGGTTAGGGTTGTGATTAGGGTTACGGCTACAGTTGGGATTAGAGTTAGGGGTGTGTTGGGGTTAGTGTTGGAGGTAGAATTGAGGGGTTTCCACTGTTTAGGCACATCAGGGGTCTCCAAACGCAACATGGCGCCACCATTGATTCCAGCCAATCTTGTATTCAAAAAGTCAAATGGTGCGCCCTCACTTCCGAGCCCCGACGTGTGCCCAAACAGCGGTTTACCCCCACATATGGGGTACCAGCATACTCAGGATAAACTGCGCAACAATTACTGGGGTCCAATTTCTCCTGTTACCCTTGGGAAAATAAAAAAATGCTTGCTAAAACATCATTTTTGAGGAAAGAAAAATTATTTTTTATTTTCACGGCTCTGCGTTGTAAACGTCTGTGAAGCACTTGGGGGTTCAAAGTGCTCACCACATATCTAGATAAGTTCCTTGGGGGGGTCTAGTTTCTAAAATGGGGTCACTTTAGGGGGGTTTCTACTGTTTAGGCACACCAGGGGATCTGCAAACGCAACGTGACGCCCACAGACCATTCCATCAAAGTCTGCATTTCAAAAGTCACTACTTCCCTTCTGAGCCCCGACATGTGCCCAAACAGTGGTTTACCCCCACACATGGGGTATCAGCGTACTCAGGAGAAACTGGACAATAACTTTTGGGGTCCAATTTCTCCTGTAACCCTTGGGAAAATAAAAAATTGCAGGCTAAAAGATCATTTTTGAGAAAATAATTTTTATTTTTTATTTTCATGGCTCTGCGTTATAAACTTCTGTGAAGCACTTGGGGGTTCAAAGTCCTCACCACACATCTAGATAAGTTCCTTTCAGGGTCTTGTTTCCAAAATGGGGTCACTTGTGGGGGGTTTCTACTGTTTAGCCACATCAGGGGCTCTGCAAACGCAATGTGACGCCCACAGAGCATTCCATCAAAGTCTGCATTTCAAAACATCACTACTTCACTTCCGAGCCCCGGCATGTGCCCAAACAGTGGTTTACCCCCACATATGGGGTATCAGCGTACTCAGGAGAAACTGGACAATAACTTTTGGGGTCAAATTTCTCCTGTTACCCTTGGGAAAATAAAAAATTGCAGGCTAAAAGATCATTTTTGAGAAAATATATATATATTTTTTTTTATGGCTCTGCGTTATAAACTTCTGTAAAGCACTTGGGGGTTCAAAGTCCTCACCACACATCTAGATTAATTCCTTTGGGGGTCTAGTTTCCAAAATGGGGTCATTTGTGGGGGATCTCCAATGTTTAGGCATACAGGGGCTCTCCAAACGTGACATGGTGTCCGCTAATGATTGGAGCTAATTTTCTATTTAAAAAGCCAAATGGCGTGCCTTCCTTTCCGAGCCCTGCCGTGCGCCCAAACAGTGGTTTACCCCCACACATGGGGTATCAGCGTACTCAGGACAAACTGGACAAGAACATTTGGGGTCCAATTTCTCCTATTACCCTTGGCAAAATAGGAAATTCCAGGCTAAAAGATCATTTTTGAGGAAAGAAAAATTATTTTTTATTTTCATGGCTCTGCGTTATAAACTTCTGTGAAGCACCTGGGGGTTTAAAGTGCTCAATATGCATCTAGATAAGTTCCTTTGGGGGTCTAGTTTCCAAAATGGGGTCACTTGTGGGGGAGCTCCAATGTTTAGGCACACAGGGGCTCTCCAAACGCGACATGGTGTCCGCTAACAATTGGAGCTAATTTTCCATTCAAAAAGTCAAATGGCGTGCCTTCCCTTCCGAGCCCTGCCGTGTGCCCAAACAGTGGTTTACCCTCACATATGAGGTATCGGCATACTCGGGAGAAATTGCCCAACAAATTTTATGATCCATTTTATCCTATTGCCCATGTGAAAATGAAAAAATTGAGGCGAAAATAATTTTTTTGTGAAAAAAAAGTACTTTTTCATTTTTACAGATCAATTTGTGAAGCACCTGAGGGTTTAAAGTGCTCACTAGGCATCTAGATAAGTTCCTTGGGGGGTCTAGTTTCCAAAATGGGGTCACTTGTGGGGGAGCTCCAATGTTTAGGCACACAGGGGCTCTACAAACGTGACATGGTGTCCGCTGACGATGGAGATAATTTTTCATTCAAAAAGTCAAATGGCGCTCCTTCCCTTCCAAGCCTTACCATGTGCCCAAACAGTAATTTACCCCCACATGTGAGGTATCGGTGTACTCAGGAGAAATTGCCCAACAAATTTTAGGATCCATTTTTTCCTGTTGCCCATGTGAAAATGAAAAAATTTAGGTTAAAAGAATTTTTTTGTGAAAAAAAAGTACTTTTTCATTTTTACGGATCAATTTGTGAAGCACCTGGGGGTTCAAAGTGCTCACTATGCATCTAGATAAGTTCCTTGGGGCGTCTAGTTTCCAAAATGGGGTCACTTGTGGGGGAGCTCCAATTTTTAGGCACACGGGGGCTCTCCAAATGTGACATGGTGTCCGCTAAAGAGTGGAGCCAATTTTTCATTCAAAAAGTCAAATGGCGCTCCTTCCCTTCCAAGCCCTGCCGTGCGCCCAAACAGTGGTTTACCCCAACATATGAGGTATCAGTGTACTCAGGACAAATTGGACAACAACTTACGTGGTTCAGTTTCTCCTTTTACCATTGGGAAAATAAAAAAATTGTTGCTAAAAGATAATTTTTGTGACTAAAAAGTTAAATGTTCATTTTTTCCTTCCATGTTGCTTCTGCTGCTGTGAAGTACCTGAAGGGTTAATAAACTTCTTGAATGTGGTTTTGAGTACCTTGAGGGGTGCATTTTTTAGAATGGTGTCACTTTTGGGTATTTTCAGCCATATAGACCCCTCAAACTGACTTCAAATGTGAGGTGGTCCCTAAAAAAAATGGTTTTGTAAATTTCATTGTAAAAATGAGAAATCGCTGGTCAAATTTTAACCCTTATAACTTCCTAGCAAAAAAAAATTTTGTTTCCAAAATTGTGCTGATGTAAAGTATACATGTGGGAAATGTTATTTATTAACTATTTTGTGTCACATAACTTTCTGGTTTAACAGAATAAAAATTCAAAATGTGAAAATTGCGAAATTTTCAAAATGTTCGCCAAATTTCCGTTTTTATCACAAATAAACGCAGAATTTATTGACCTAAATTTACCACTAACATGAAGCCCAATATGTCACGAAAAAACAATCTCAGAACCGCTAGGATCCGTTGAAGCGTTCCTGAGTTATTACCTCATAAAGGGACACTGGTCAGAATTGCAAAAAACTGCAAGGTCTTTAAGGTCAAAATAGGCTGGGTGATGAAGGGGTTAAGGGGTCCACTGGGGTGATGTTATGGCAGCTAGATGGTACAACTTCCCACAGGTGAAGTATATCCCCAGGCAGGGCCGGACTGGCCGCTCGATCCGCCTCCCCCCGCCGCCGCTGACTCACCCCCCTGCCGTCGCATTCAACTATACCGGCGTCTATGACTATGACGCCGGTACAGTTGAATGCAATGATGGAGGAGAGAGCGTCTACAGACACTCCCTCTCCCATCATTCCCCGCTCTGCCTCTGACACTGTGGGTGCGCGATGACATCATATCATCGCGCACCTGCTGTGTCCCGGGCAGACTGCAGCCGCTGAGACAGGAGCAGGAAGCAACGCGGGGCCACGAGGAAAGGTGAGGAGAGTGTTTTTTTTTGGTTTTTTTGGCTGGACTGTGGACTTTCTCGGGGAGAGGAGAGATGTGGACTGTGCTGGATATACCACTGTGCGGGCTGTGCTGGCTATACCACTGTGCGGGCTGTGCTGGATATACCACTTTGCGGGCTGTGCTGGCTATACCACTGTGCGGGCTGTGCTGGATATACCACTGTGCGGGCTGTGCTGGATATACCACTGTGCGGGTTGTGCTGGATATACCACTGTGCGGGCTGTGCTGGATATACCACTGTGCGGGCTGTGCTAGATATACCACTGTGCGAGCTGTGCTGGATATACCACTGTGTGGGCTGTGCTGGATATACCACTGTGCGGGCTGTGCTGGATATACCACTGTGCGGGCTATGCTGGATATACCACTGTGCAGGCTGTGCTGGATATACCACTGTGCGGGCTGTACTGGATATACCACTGTGTGGGCTGTGCTGGATATACCACTGTGCGGGCTGTGCTGGATATACTACTGTGCGGGCTGTGCTGTATATACTACTGTGTGGGCTGTGCTGTATATACTACTGTGTGGGCTGTGCTGTATATACTACTGTTTGGGCTGTGCTGTATATACTACTGTGTGGGCTGTGCTGTATAGTGCTGTGTGGGCTGTGTAATCTACTATGCGGGCTGTGCTATATACTATGTGGGCTTTGCTATATACTATGGGGAGTATATTATCTTCTATGGGGAGGCCATGTTATGTACTATGTGGCTGTGGTATATACTGTTGTGGGGGTATATTATATTCTATGGGGGAGGTTGGGTTATATACTATATTATGGGGAGGTGGGCTGTATTATATTCTATGGGGTTACATTATACTCTGTGGGGTGGCTGCATTATACTCTGTGGGGTGGCTGCATTATACTGTGGGGTGTCTGCATTATACTCTGTGGTTGCCGCATTATATTCTGTAGGGTGGTGGCTACATTATACTATATGTGGGCTGCATTATACTGTATCGAGGACTATGGGAAATACGTTATACTATATGAAGAACTATGGGGTGCATTATACCATGGGAAGTGAATTGTACTACATGGATGACTATGGCGGTGCATTATACTATATGGAGCACTATGAGGAGTGTATTATGCTATATGGAGGACTATGAGGAGTGTATTTTACTATGTGGAGGACTGAGCAGTGTATTTTAATATATGGAGGACTATAGGGAGTGTATTATACTATATGGAGGACTGTGGGGTGTATTTTACTAAACAAGTAAAATGCTGCATATTCAGATTGTTTTTGCCGGAACAAAAATCATTGTTCTCAGCAGCACATTGCTACTGTAAACAGTAGATGTGCTGCTGATAACATGATACTGTATGGGGATCGGTTAGTGATCTGTTAGTGATCGTTCTGTCCCATCATTCTTTCTCAGACGGTGGAAAGAGACCGGGAAACAAGTGTTGAACAACTTCAGTATTGTCGATCAAACTCAATTAGCGGCCTGAACTCAGCGCTTGTAAATACAACCGAAATGCTTTTGTGTGATGTACAATATGTTAGCATTTTGGGCCCCATTTTAAACTTTGCCTAGGGCCCCACTTTGCCTAAAACCGGCCCTGCCTACAAGTGTACAAAGATATTATACAGTCACCATGTGACAAGTGGGCCTGTGTAACTTCAAATGCCAGGGCTGAATTTTAGTCCCAGTCCGGCCCTGTCCCCAGGGCTCCCGGTGTCTAGATGGAGGATGGTGAATGGTGCAGTAAAGAACGAGGGCACAGGTTTGCAGTCTCTTTACCTGGTTTACAGAAGACTTCAGGCAGCCACAGTACAAGGTACAAGATCACAGGGTAAGCAGGGTCCGGCTGGCTGGGAAGCGAATCCAGAGTCCCCTTTACCAGCTGGAGTTAAAAGCCTTCCTCTAGCACTGTGGTGTTGTAGTCCCTTACTGCCTATGGCTTCAGATAAGGTCCTCACAGTTCTCTCTGTCCCCCATGTAGGATAGGACAATACCTGTATGACAGGTAACTCAAGCCTTTTTACAGGGACTCTAGCACGCCCTGGGCTCTATGTGTTACTGTGGCTCAGGTGTGTGTGGCAGACAGGTAACTTGCAGTTCAGCTGTCCTGCCGGTCCCTGCTGTAAGTCGTAGAGTCCCTTACAACCTCGGTGGTTCGGCTACCGGTTATCTGCGCTTCAGAGGGAGGCAGCCTGCTCGTAGCTGGTCTCCCCTGATGTTATTCTTCTGTGCTTCGCTATCCTGCATGCTCACTGAATGATGTTCGGCTTTCTGTATGTCTCTTTCTACTAGCTGTGATACTTCAGACCACACGGCCCCTTCAGACCTTCCTGCCTCACACTGCTCCAGTCTGCTTCCTGGCACTTTCTCACTAAAAAATGAAACTAACTTTCCCTCCAAACAACAATATATAAGCATATGCAGGGGAGTCACCTAGTTAATAGGATCAAAAGCTCCCCCTTGTGGCCTTGAGCGTGAACATGTTGTGTGTATGGTGGTTACCTGATGAGAGTTATCTTTCATCGCTTCCAAAAGTAACATCACTCTCCCCGTGAGGAAAGCAATGCTACGGTGACGACCAAGTCCCTGGGGTGCCACATAAATGATAGAAGATACCCAAAAGTGACACAATTTTTTCCTGACTGTGCCAATACCCTACATGTAATCAGGAAATATTTTTTAGGCCCTGTTCAAAGCTAAGAATGCTAGAAGCACCAGATTTTACTGTTATGGTTTGCAGGTGCCATGATCCACTGGGAGAGCCCTTGAGGTGGCAGAACTGCCCATAATTGACCCTGTTTTACATACTACACCTCTCAATTAATTCATCTAGGAGTGTAGTGATCATATTGATACTATGAGTGTGCAAGGAGGAAGACCAGGCTGCGGGTGCCTACATTGAGCTGGGTCCGAAACTGTCGAGGCTGCATCCCATGTTGCCTGGGGGGGAGGAATAGGGGACTGGACAGGTCCCATGACCTGGGAAGAGGGGGCGTGGTTAATCTGGAAAGAGAAAAGCGTGCAAAGCGAGGGACAGTTTCCTGCCATCAGAGAGGGTGAAGCAATGTGCGAACCCTCGCTCCACACCCAGTGCAGCAGAGCCAAGACATGCCGTGATCAGGTTTAGCCGAACTCTTTAGAGGGACAGTGACCGAGAAGAGCGCCAGGCTCCTCCCCTTCCGAGCTCTGCCATGCGCCCAAACAGTGGTTTACCCCCACATATGGGGTATCAGCATAGTCAGGATAAATTGCACAACTTTTGGGGTCAAATTTCTTCTGTTACTCTTGGGAAAATAAAAAATTGGGGGTAAAAAGATAATTTTTGTGAAAAAATATGATTTTTTATTTTTACGGCTCTACATTATCAACTTCTGTGAAGCACTTGGTGGGTCAAAGTGCTCACCACACATGTAGATAAGATCCTTAGGGAGTCTACTTTCCAAAATGGTGTCACTTGTGAGGGGTTTCAATGTTTAGGCACATCAAGGGCTCTCTAAACGCGACATGGCGTTCCATCTCAATTCCAGTCAATTTTGCATTGAAAAGTCAAACGGCGCTCCTTCCCTTCTGAGCTCTGCCATGCGCCCAAACAGAGGTTTACCCCCACATATGGGGTATCAGTATACTCAGGACAAATTGCACAACAACCTTTGGGGTCCAATTTTTTCTGCTACCCTTGGAAAAATAAAAATTGGGGGCAAAAAGATAATTTTTGTGAAAAAAAATGATTTTTTATTTTTACGGCTCTACATTATAAACTTCTGTGAAGCACTTGGTGGGTCAAAGTGCTCACCACGCATCTAGATAAGTTCCTTAGGAAGTCTGCTTTCCAAAATGGTGTCACTTGTGGGGGTTTCAATGTTTAGGCACATCAGGAGCTCTCCAAATGCGACATGGCGTCCTATCTCAATTCCACTCAATTTTGCATTGAAAAGTCAAATGGCGCTCCTTCCCTTCTGAGCTCTGCCATGCGCCCAAACAGTGGTTTACCCCCACATATCAGGTATCAGCATACTCAAAACAAATTGTACAACAACTTTTGTGGTCCAATTTCTCCTGTTACCCTTGGTAAAATAAAACAAATTGGAGCTGAAGTAGATTTTTTGTGAAAAAAAGTTAAATTTTTAGTTTTTTTTTAAATATTTCAAAAATTCCTGTGAAATACCTGAAGGGTTAATAAACTTCTTGAATGTGCTTTTGAGGACCTTGCAAATTTTAGAATGGTGTCATACTTGGGTATTTTCTATCATATAGACACCTCAAAGTTACTTCAAATGTGATGTAGTCCCTAAAAAAATGGTAGTGTAAAAATGAGAAATTGCTGGTCAACTTTTAACCTTTATAACTCCCTAACAAAAAATGTTTTCAATTTTTTTCACAAATAAACGCAGGTTATATCCACAAAATATTTACCAGTATCATGATGTACAATATGTCATGAGAAAACATTCTCAGAATGATCAGGATTCGTTGAAGCGTTCCAGAGTTTTAACTTCATAAAGGTACAGTGGTCAGAATTGTAAAAATTGGCCCAGCCATTAACATGCAAACCACGCTTGGGGGTTAATGGGTTAATGTGACAGCCACTATCTGTCTGCAGAAAGATGTCAGCGGTCTGGTTTACTGCACCTGCGTGAATTACGCACAGGTGCAGTGAATCATTCAGCTGATCCTGGCGGCAGATGCGAGACGTGCCTACAGGCAGAGGAAGCCAGTCACATTAGGCCAGTTTCACACGTCCAGATAATTCCGGTACCGGAAAAATCGGTACCGGAATTATCCGTGTCCGTGTGCTCACGTGGTACATCAGTGTGGCACACGTGCAGCATCCGTGTGCCGCCCGTGTGCCGACTGGGTACCACACGCACCGTGCAGGAGACAGCGCAACAGTCAGCGCTGTCCCCTGCATCTGGTGCTGAAGCCGCCATTCATTTTTTCTCTCCAGCATCGTTCACTGGAGAGAGATATGAAAAGTCTTTTTTTTTTGTGTTTAAAAATAGATCCCTGTCCCCAACCCCCTCCCACCCCCTGTGCGCCCCCCGCTGTTAATAAAATACTTACCCGGCTCCCTCGCTGCTTCCTGTCCTTGCCGCAGCTCTTCCTGTATGAGCGGTCACGTGGTGCCGCCTATTACAGTGATGAATATGCGGCTCCACCTCCCATAGGGGTGGAGCCGCATATTCATCACTGTAATGGGCGGCACCACGTGACCGATCATACAGGAAGAGCTGCGGCGAGTCAGTGTCTCTGGTACGTGAGGAAACTGTCACCTCATGTACCGGAGCTACTGACGTGTGAAACCGGCCTTAAAGAGGTTTTCCCATGAACGAAGGTTCATTTTAATAACTGACTGTGTCTGACCGTGTACGGAGCACACCACATCTTCTGGGCAGATGAGGAAGCAAAAGATAATACTGACATTACAGTAGGGGATCACAGTGGATTAATTTTGTGGGGTAAAATATTTCACTGACTGTTTTTAAAAAATATTTTACCTCACAAAATGTATCGTCTGCGATCTGCTGTAATGTCAGTATTGTCTTTTGCTTCCTCCCCTGCACAGGAGCTGTGGTATGTACGGTACATGGTGAGACACAGACAATTTTTAAAATGAACTTTTGTTTGTGAGAAAACCCCTTTAAAAAAACAAATATCAGCTCCAATATGGCTCTTCATAAAAAGTACGCCAATGACAATGAAAGGAAAGCAGCAAACGCACAACGTCGAAGAAAACACAGGGCAAATGAGACTCTTGAAGAGCAACAGCATCGCTGGGACAAAAAACATGCATATAAGCATAGGCGTCAAGCACATGAGTCCCCTGATGCGAAAGTCATTACATTATCACAGGATGCCATTAGGCAAAAACAGCGCCGCATGCCTGCCCCCATGGTGACATTACCACCCTCCCTATGCTATTGCATCGGGCCTCCATCTGGTTTATTATAATAATGAACTTTATTACTCCTGGCAGCCTCCGGCACGCAAGCATAGAAACACAGCCAGCACGGCTGCAGTCACCACCCAGAACATGATGAACAGCAACTATAACCACGTCATGGAACTGACTCACAGCCAGCTTTGTAGTGCAGTAGTCCTGAGATGGCTGTCAGTCAGTGCTGGGGCGTGGTAACAGCTGCCACTCACTATATACTAAGCGGTGACTGAAGCCATCTGAGAGAATCATGATGCAGGGGCAGAGACGCTGATTCCAGAAATGTGTGACTTATTGGGCCGCTTGCTGTCATTTTGATAACATCATTGCGTTATCTGCTGCAGATCCACCAGTCTTCTGAATACTGAGATCTGTATAACTCCACCCCCACCAGTGATTGGCTGCTTTTTGCCCATATACAGTGGTGTGGGCGGGGTTATACAGATCTCTGTCTCTGCCTTCACAGTCACTATTTACCCAGCCCTGGAGAAATACTGAGTACACAGAATAGGAAGCGCTAATGGTGCAGTCATGTGATCACATGGTCTAGGGAGGAAACAGGTGCGAGGTCCTAGGAGTACCAATCAACTCTGCTATGCAGGCAGGAGGCCGCATTTCATCTGTAACTGGGGCTAATGTAGCAGTCCAGGAGCGGAAATCATATTGTAAAAAAGGATTTAAACATTGAAATGTCTCACAAAGGTCTGCTATGACTTTCCAGGGGCACAGGATGTGAGATAAATAAAACTAAATTAAAGAAAACAAATAGAAAAAATAGATAAACAAATAAACATCATTCTTAGGCTATGTGCACACGTTCAGGAATTCATGCAGAAAATTCCTGTGAAAAACCGGACATTTTCTGCATGAAATCCGGAAGAAATCCGCATGCGTTTTTTGCCGCGTTTTTGACGCGTTTTTTCCGCGGTTTTTTCCGGACACTTCCCAATGCATTTTGTAGTGGGAAATCCGCATAAATACCGCAAAAAGAATGAGCATGTCCGGATTTTGTGCCTGATGCGTTTTTTATGCGGAAAAAAACGCATCATGTGCACAAAACATGCGGAATTCATTCTAAATGATGGGATGCTTCTTGTATGCGGTTTTTTTGCGGTTTTATAGCGTTTTTATAGGGAAAAACCGCGAAAAAACCGCGAAAAAACCGGAACGTGTGAACACAGCCTAAATCGTTAATATAGCCCCATCCTCATGGAATGAAACGGTGTCCAATATAATTAAAGGGAACCTGTCACCCCCAAAATCGACGATGAGCTAAGCCCACTGGCATCAGGGGCTTATCTACAGCATTGTGTAATGCTGTAGATGAGCCCCCGATGTATCCTAAAAGATGAGAAAAAGAGGTTAGATTATACTCACCTGGGCGGGTGGTCCGAACCGATGGGCATCGAGGTCCAGTCCGGGGCCTCCCATCTTCATAGGATGACATCCTCTTCTTGTCTTCACGCTGCCGCTCCGGTGCAGGCGTACTTTGTCTGTCCTGTTGAGGGCAGAGCAAAGTACTGAAGTGCGCAGGCGCCGGGAAAGGTCAGAGAGGCCCGGCGCCTGCGCACTGCAGTACTTTGCTCTGCCCTCAACAGGACAAAGTACGTCTGCACCGGAGCTGCAGTGTGAAGACAAGAAGAGGATGTCATCTGATGACTATAGGAGGCGCCGGACCGCAACGCCCATCGTATCGGACTGCAGTGGGACCGCCCCTGGGTGAGTATAATCTAACCTCTTTTTCTCATCTTTTAGGATACATTGGGGCCTTATCTACAGCACTACAGAATGCTGTAGATAAGCCCCTGATGCCGGTGGGCTTAGCTCACCTTCAATTTTGGGGGTGACAGGTTCCCTTTAATAATAATTCTTAGAGAAAGGGGAATACATTTAAAATGAATGAAAGAGGTCAATTGAGGTAATAAAAAAAAAAATGTGAAACAGACATATTTCTTTATTTTCCCTCCAATACCACCTGATATTGTCAAAAACGAGCGTATGAAAATAGCATAAAAATTAGGCCTCATGTATCACCGAAAAAAAAATATTTATTTGAAGATCCGAATGAGAACATTTTTAACAGCTCTTTAAACAGCATCTATGAAAAAAATGAAAATGTTCCTGGCCGGAAACACAGGTAAATTGGCGAGTTGTGAAATGGTTATGATCAGCACTGTTTAAAAAACATTTATGCCTGGTAAAATGTGGCAACTGAATCAAATTTTAGAAGAGTAAAATAAACTGCAGAACCTTCCATGACCAGTAGGTGGTACGTCTGACACACATTTTATCATTTGGTAAGTATTAGCTGAAAATGACATTTTAGGACTGAAAGACACTTACACTATATATAGAGAAAAGCTTATAGCTCTGACACATGACCCAGATATGATGACTATTTTGTAGCTCTGCACTTATCAGACACTGACTCTTCTATAGGTTAGTAATGCTCACATCTCTGCTGGGTGCTGTGGCGCACACCTGTAATCCTAGCTACTATGGGAGGCTTGGGCTGTGGGATCACTGGAGCTTGTCAGTTCTGGTCCATCCTGTGCTATGTGGATCAGGGGTCTTCTCTGTCCTCAGCACCAATATGGTGACTCTGAGCCAGCTACTTGGAGACACTAAGTTGGTGGAGGGTGGGGATGTCCTTGGTCAAAACAAAAAAAAGCTAACATTAATTTCAGAGCAAATATAGAAAAACTGACTGAACAGCAATCTAGTCTGAACTGGTGCATAATCAAAAAAGTCATATAGCAAATAGATTAATGGCTGCACTCAAAATTTTCTGTGCTAGAGCAAGGAAATGTGCGAAATATGAAATGTGAATAGCATAATGGCTTGTGAAATTTATGAAAAAACACATGAGATTCTTAGCACAAGATTTGGCCAAAATTTGTGAGCCCATCCACCAATCGTCAAGGTAATCTCAGAACGGATGGGTACCTGAGCTGACTGCCTAGTGTGAACACTTACCTATGGCTAATAACATGGTAAAGCCTGCTTATATAGGAAGCTCAGAACCAACTGTGTTTGGATGTAATTAAAATCACAGCATGGTGAAGGGTGGGGCGTTCAGAACGGTAATCTCAGAACGTATGGGTACCTTGACGTTTGGTGGATGGGCTCACAACTTTTGGCCAAATCTTGTGCTAAGAATCTCATGTGTTTTTTCATATATTTCACAAGCCATTATGCTATTCCCTTTTCATGTGTCGCACATTTCCTTGCTTTAGCACAGAAAACTTTGAGTGCAGCCATTGATCTACCGTATTTTCCGGCGTATAAGACGACTTTTTAACCCCTGAAAATCTTCTTAAAAGTCGGGGGTCGTCTTATACGCCGGGTATCTATGGTGGGTGGGGGGGAGTGGTCCCGATGACGGAGGGGGCGTCTCACAGGGAAGTGTGAGTATGCCCCATTACCTCATATTATAGCTGCAGCGTCAGCGTGGGGTGCTGGGGAGCGGCGGCGGCGGCTGCTCCTTTGTGCCGCGTGGGTGCTATGGGGCGGCGGTTCCTTTTGGTACAGCGTCGTGGCTCTGTGCTGTGGGGCGGCAGCGGCGGCGTATCTTCAGGGAGAGTCAGTCGGGGCTCCTCCGGCATCTCCCGAAATCCTGGAGGCGCCGGCAGCTCCATTGCAGCGATGCGGTGGCCTCCGGGAAAATGGCCGCTGGGGGCGGCGCAGGCTCAGATTCAGATCTCGTCTCCCGAGATCTCGGGACGAGATCTGAATCTGAGCCTGCGCCGCCCCAGCGGCCATTTTCCCGGAGGCCACCGCATCGCAGCAATGGAGCTGCCGGCGCCTCCGGGATTTCGGGAGATGCCGGAGGAGCCCCGACTGACTCTCCCTGAAGATACGCCGCCGCTGCCGCCCCACAGCACAGAGCCACGACGCTGTACCAAAAGGAACCGCCGCCCCACAGCACCCACGTGGCACAAAGGAGCAGCCGCCGCCGCCGCTCCCCAGCACCCCACGCTGACGCTGCAGCTATAATATGAGGTAATGGGGCATACTCACACTTCCCTGTGAGACACCCCCTCCGTCATCGGGACCACTCCCCCCAAAAAAAAAGGCACATTAGTCACCGGCCGTATAAGATGACATACGGCGTATAAGAAGATCCCCGATTTTTAAGATTTTATATTTTAACTGGAAAAGTTGGGGGGTCGTCTTCTACGCCCAGTCGTCTTATACGCCGGAAAATACGGTATTTATTAATTTCAGAGCACTATAAAAAAATAAAGCACTTAATGCATAGTCAGAATGGAGCAGACTGAGCAGCACAGTGAGACGCTGCCCTTTTTTCCAGCAACAGATGTCAATTACCGTATATACTCGAGTATAAGCCGAGATTTTCAGCCCAAATTTTTGGGCTGAAAGTGCCCCTCTCGGCTTATACTCGAGTCATGGTGGGCGGCAGGGTCGGTGGGTGAGGGGGAGAGGGCGCTGAGGCATACTTACCTAGTCCCAGCGATCCTCACGCTCCCCCTGCCTGTCACACTGTCTTCGGGTGCTGCAGCTCTTCCTGTCAGCGGTCACGTGGGACCGCTCATTAGAGAAATGAATATGGACTCCACTCCCATAGGGGTGGAGCTGCATATTCATTCCTCAGTGACCGCTGACAGGAAGAGCTGCGGCACCCGGAGACAGTGTGACAGGCAGGGGCAGCGTCAGGAGCGCCGGGACTAGGTGAGTATTTTATATTCACCTGTCCACGTTCCACACGCCGGGCGCCGCTCTGTCTTCGCGTCCTCTTGCAGTGACTGTTCAGGTCAGAGGGCGCGATGACGCATATAGTGTGCGCGCCGCCCTCTGCCTGATCAGTCAGTGCAGAGACACGCCGGGACGAGACGCCGGGAGCTGCAAGTAAGAGAGGTGAGTATGGCATTTTTTTTTTTTTATTATTGCAGCAGCAGCAGCAATGGCAGAGCTTTATACGGAGCATCTATGGGGCAAAAATGAACGGTGCAGAGCACTATATGGCACAGCTATGGGGCAATAATGAACGGTGCAGAGCACTATATGGCACAGCTATGGGGCAAGAATGAACGGTGCAGAGCACTATATGGCACAGCTATGGGGCAAGAATGAACGGTGCAGAGCACTATATGGCACAGTTATGGGGCAAGAATGAACGGTGCAGAGCACTATATGGCACAGCTATGGGGCAAGAATGAACGGTGCAGAGCACTATATGGCACAGCTATGGGGCAAGAATGAACGGTGCAGAGCACTATATGGCACAGTTATGGGGCAAGAATGAACGATGCAGAGCACTATATGGCACAGCTATGGGGCAAAAATGAACGGTGCAGAGCACTATATGGCACAGCTATGGGGCAAAAATGAACGGTGCAGAGCACTATATGGCTCAGCTATGGGGCAAGAATGAACGGTGCAGAGCACTATATGGCACAGCTATGAGGCAAGAATGAACGGTGCAGAGCACTATATGGCACAGCTATGGGGCAAGAAGGAACTGTGCAGAGCTGTTATGACCTGGTGGTTAGGAGCACCCGAAATGACCTGATGGTTAAACCGATAGAGGACAAGCTCTGGGAAGTGGGAACTGTGCTGACCGCAATCCCTAATCCTATCACACACACTAGAAATAGCCGTGGAGCGTACCTGACATGTCCTAGACGCCTCGTCACAGCCTAAGAACTAGCTAGCCCTAGAGATAGAAAATAAAGCCTACCTTGCCTCAGAGAAATTTCCCCAAAGGAAAAGGCAGCTCCCCACAAATATTAACTGTGAGTTAAGATGAAAGTCACAAACACAGAAATGAAACAGGTTTTAGCAAAGGGAGGCCAGACTAACTAAATAGACAGAGGATAGGAAAGGTATCTTTGCGGTCAGCACAAAAAACTACAAAAAGACCACGCAGAATGTGCAAAAAGACCCCCGCACCGACTCACGGTGCGAAGGTGCCACTCTGCAACCCAGAGCTTCCAGCTAGCAAGACGAAATCATGAAAGCAAGCTGGACAAGGAAACAATGAACAGAAAATAACAATCGGGGACTTAGCTTCTTGCAGGAAGAGACAGGTCACCAGAAAGATCCAAGAGCGAACTGAACCAGTACAGGAACATTGACAGCTGGCATGGAGTAACGATCTGAGTGGAGTTAAATAGAGAAGCCAGCCTAAGAATAACCTAGGTCACCTGTGGAAGGAACCTCAGAACCAGCAACTCCACTCACGGCCACCAGAGGGAGTCCATGGACAGAACTCGCCGAAGTACCATTCATGACCACAGGAGGGAGTTCGATAACAGAATTCACAACACAGAGCACTATATGGCACAGCTATGGGGCAAGAATGAATGGCGCAGAGCACTATATAGCACAGTTATGGGGCAAGAATGAACGGTGCAGAGCACTATATGGCACAACTATGGGGCAAGAATGAACGGTGCAGAGCACTATATGGCACAGCTATGGGGCAATAATGAACGGTGCAGAGCACTATATGGCACAGCTATGGGGCCATAATGAACGGTATGGAGCATCTATTTTTATTTTTGAAATTCACCGGTAGCTGCTGCATTTTCCACCCTAGGCTTTTACTCGAGTCAATAAGTTTTCCCAGTTTTTTGTGGCAAAATTAGGGGGGTCGGCTTATACTCGGGTCAGCTTATTCTCGAGTATATACAGTACATATTTATTTTCTGTCCAATATTAGTGAAAAGCAGATTGCAGCTCTTAAAAGGGAATCTGTCAGCAGGTTTTTGCCACGTCATTTAACTTCTTTATCCCCGAAGGTGGTTTGCACATTTATGACCAGGCCAATTTTTACTTTACGGTAATAACTCTGGAACAAAACAGAACAAAACAAAACAGAATTCATCATCTTTCCCCCATCTCACTCTACCCCTCCACCAGACCTATCCATCAATGTCAATGGCTGCTCACTATCCCCAGTCCCACACGCCCGGTGCCTCGGGGTGATCCTCGACTCTGCCCTCTCTTTCAAGCCACATATCCAAGCCCTTGCCTCCTCCTGTCGTCTCAAACTCAAAAATATTTCCCGGATCCGTGCTTTCCTTGACCGCAACACTGCAAAAATGCTAGTGCATGCCCTTATCATCTCCCGCCTCGACTACTGCAACCTCCTACTCTCTGGACTCCCCTCTAGCACTCTGGCACCACTCCAATCCATCCTACACTCTGCTGCCCGACTAATCCACCTGTCCCCCCGCTATTCCCCAGCCTCTCCCCTGTGTCAAGCCCTTCACTGGCTTCCTATCGCCCAGAGACTCCAGTTCAAAACCCTCACACTGACATACAAAGCCATCCACAACCTGTCTCCTCCATACATCTGTGACATGGTCTCCCGGTACCTACCTACACGCGACCTCCGATCCTCCCAAGACCTCCTTCTCTACTCCCCTCTCATCTCTTCTTCCCATAACCGCATCCAAGACTTCTCCCGTGCTTCCCCCATACTCTGGAACTCTCTACCCCAACACATCAGACTTGCGCCTACCAAAGAAACCTTCAAAAAGAACCTGAAGACTCATCTCTTCCGACAAGCCTACAGCCTGCAGTGATCCTCAACCTACTGAACAGCCGTACAGCCAGCTCTTCCCTCTCCTAGTGTATCCTCACCCACCCCCTGCAGACTGTGAGCCCTCGCGGGCAGGGTCCTCCCTCCTTATGTACTCGTGTGCCTTGTTATCTGCTCATGTTTAATGTATTTGTCTATATTTGCCCCGTATTCACATGTAAAGCGCCATGGAATAAATGGCGCTATAAAAATGTATAATAATAATAATAATAACTCTTCAACGGATCCCGGATCTTTTTAATTATGAATTTGAATTAGACTGAATTGGACTGGAATTGACTGGAAGGTAACAGAATACTAAACTACTACAATGTTTCGGTTTCATTTCTCTTTCACCCCCATACTACTTTCCTTCTTACAATCTCCTGCAATCCCTCCACCTAGTAAGGAACTAGTCATTTCTTCATCCATCCTCCCCAGCCATCTCACCTCCTGCTCAGAACTGTTCCTCCACATACTATCATTTTTCTCCAGACACATACGGCCGCATCATGTCCTATCCTGCTTCCACCTTCTAACGCTCTGTCTGCTACTCCTCATTGCTGGTGACATATCCCCAAATCCCGGCCCTCCCCAACTCATCCCCACACTCGTCTCTAACCCCCTGCCACGATCCTCCGCACGTTTTCTCAACCATGACAACCTCATACCCGTTCAACCAGCCCCCACTTACCCGCTCCCCCTACCTGGAGCACTATGGAACGCACGCTCCATCTGCAACAAACTGACATTTATCCATGACCTCTTCATCACCAACAAACTCTCCTTCCTCGGCCTCACTGAAACCTGGCTCACCCCCTCTGACTCGGCCTCTCCTGCTGCGCTCTCCTATGGCGGATTCCACCTTTCTCACACCCCTCGCCCCAGCAACAAACGTGGTGGAGGGGTTGGCTTGCTCCTGTCCGACACCTGCTCCTTCACTACAATCCCGCTACCACCCTCCGCTACTCTTCCCTCGTTTGAGGTGCACTCTGTCCGCATCTATTCCCCCTCCAACCTCCAGCTGGCTGTCATCTACCGCCCCCCAGAACTAGCCATCTCCACCTTTCTCGACCACTTCACCACCTGGCTACTTCATTTCCTCTCTGTCGACATCCCCACTATCATCATGGGTGATTTCAATATCCCCATTGACACTTCCACCTCAGCTGCCTCTAAACTTCTATCACTGACTGCCTCCTTCAGCCTCACCCAATAGTCCTCTGAGGCCACTCACAAAGATGGCCACATGCTGGACCTCATCTTCACCCACCTCTGCTCCCTTACTAATCTCATTAACACACCCCTCCCCCTGTCTGACCACAACCTACTGACATTCTCTTCCCTCTCCTCTCCTAATGTGCAACCCCCACTCCACAAACTCCCATCTCAGAAATCTCAAACATCTCAACTTACAATCACTCTCGGAGTCCCTTCTCCCTCTCACAGACATAGCTTCCCTTCATGACACAGATGCTGCTGCCACTTTTTATAACACCACAATAACAGCAACACTCAATTCAGCTGCCCCGCTCATGCAAAGTAAAACTCGTACAATCAATAGGCAGCCCTGGCTGACCAGCCTGACCAAAGAATTGAGACGGGCTTCCAGGATTGCCGAGCGGAGATGGAAGCAATCCCGCTCTGCTGACCACTTCACTGCATACATGAAGTCCCTCGCCAGCTTCAAGTCTGCGCTCACTGCCGCAAAACAAACTTACTTCTCATCTCTCATATCCTCCCTGTCTCACAACCCTGAATAGCTTTTCAACACTTTCAATTCTCTACTCCGTCCCCCAGCACCTTCTCCCTCCCCCCTCATTTCTGCTGAAGACTTCGCCTCTTTCTTTAAACAGAAGATCGATACGATCAGAGAAAGTTTTGGCCCACAGCGCCCACTGCCCCTCTTAGCTGCTTAACGCTCCTCCAAAACCAGCTTCTCCACCATGTAAGAAGATCAGCTCTCCACCCTCCTGTCAAGATCACACCTCACCACCTGCACGCTTGACCCGCTCCCGTCCCACCTCATCCCTAACCTTTCCACGGTCTTCATCCCAACCCTAACGCACCTCTTCAACCTCTCACTCACAACAGGTGTCTTCCCCTCATCCTTCAAGCATGCCAAGATCACACCCATCCTCAAAAAGCCCTCCCTCGACCCATCCTCTGTGTCTAGCTATCGCCCGATATCTCTTCTCCCTTATGCCTCCAAATTGCTGGAGCAACACGTCCATCTTGAACTGTCCTCCCACCTCTCCTCCTGCTCCCTCTTTGATCGGTTACAATCAGGCTTCCATTCCCATCACTCAACTGAAACTGCCCTAACTAAAGTCACCAATGACCTACTAACTGTCAGGAGGAAGCAACACTACTCTGTCCTCCTTCTCCTGGACCTGTCTTCTGCCTTTGACACTGTGGACCACTCCCTTTTGCTACAAATCCTCTCATCTCTTGGCATCACAGACTTGGCCCTTTCCTGGATCTCGTCATATCTGACAGACCGAACATTCAGTGTCTCCCTCCCCCACACCACCTCCTCACTTTGCCCCTTGTCAGTCGGTGTTCCTCAAGGCTCTGTTCTAGGACCCCTACTCTTCTCCATCTACACTTTCGGCCTGGGACAGCTCATAGAATCCCACGGTATGCAGTACCATCTCTATGCTGACGACAAGCAGATTTACCTATCCGGACCTGACCTCACCTCCTTACTTACCAAAATCCCGCACTGTCTGTCTGCTATTTCAGCCTTCTTTTCTGCTCGCTTTCTACAACTGAACATGGACAAAACAGAATTCATAATCTTTCCCCCATCTCACTCTACCCCTCCACCAGACCTATCCATCAATGTCAATGGCTGCTCACTTTCCCAATTCCCACACGCCCAGTGCCTCGGGGTGATCCTTGACTCTGCCCTCTCTTTCAAGCCACATATCGAAGCCCTTGCCTCCTCCTGCCGTCTCAAACTCAAAAATATTTCCCGGATCCGTGCTTTCCTTGACCGCAACACCGCTAAAATGCTAGTGCATGCCCTTATCATCTCCCGCCTCGACTACTGCAACCTCCTACTCTCTGGACTTCCCTCTAGCACTCTGGCACCACTCCAATCCATCCTACACTCTGCTGCCCGACTAATCTACCTGTCTCCCCGCTATTCCCCAGCCTCTCCCCTATGTCAAGCCCTGCACTGGCTTCCTATCGCCCTGTTGTGAATTCAGCTTTTGGGCTCCCTCCAGTGGTTGTAGAGGGTAATGCAGTTGTGCCTGGACTGCAGGATTGGACTAATTGCAAAACTGACTGGGGTATATAGCTTTGCAGGACTCTTTAGTCCCTGCCAGTTGTCCATTGTTTTTGGAGGATTCACTTCCCTTCTGGTCTCTCCTGCTTGCTGTGCTTTTCTACAAAGATAAGTCCTGGCTTTGTTTTTGCTGTCCACCTGCTGTGGACCTTATAGTTCTGTGCATTTTCATGTTTATCTTGTCCAGCTTTGTCTGTGAAGGATTTTTTGCAGCCAAGCTGTGTCTCTGGAGATGCAGATATACCCTCCAATGTCTTTAGTCAGATGTGGTGATTTGTATTTTCTGTGGTGGATATTTTCTAGTGTTTTTTACTGACCGCATAGTACTCTGTTCTATTCTTTCTTTTTAGCTAGTATGGCCTCCTATGCTTAATTCTGATTTCATGTCTGCGTATGTTATTTCCCTCTCCTCTCACCGTCAATATTTGTGGGGGGCTATCTATCCTTTGGGGATTTTCTCTGAGGCAAGATAGGTTTCCTGTTTCTGTCTTTAGGGGAAGTTAGTTCTGAGGCTGTGCCGAGGGGTCTAGGGAGTGTTAGGTACCCCCCACGGCTACTTCTAGTTGCGCTGCTAGGTTCAGGGTTTGCGGTCAGTACAGGGACCACCTTCTCCAGAGTCCGTCTCATGCTGCTCCTAGGCCACAAGATCATAACACGCCCAGAGACTCCAGTTCAAAACCCTCACAATGACATACAAAGCCATCCACAACCTGTCTCCTCCATACATCTGGGACATGGTCTCCCGGGACCTACCTACACGCAACCTCCGATCCTCTCAAGACCTCCTTCTCTACTGCCCTCTCATCTCTTCTTCCCACAACCGCATCCAAGACTTCTCCCGTGCTTCCCCCGTACTCTGGAACTCTCTATCCCAACACATCAGACTCTCGCCTACCATAGAAACCTTCAAAAAGAACCTGAAGACTCACCTCTTCCGACAAGCCTACAGCCTGCAGTGATCCTGAAGTTACTGAACCGCCGCACAACCTGCCCTACCCTCTCCTAGTGTTTCATCACCCATCCCCTGCAGACTGTGAGCCCTCGCGGGCAGGGTCCTCCCTCCTTATGTACCCGTGTGCCTTATTTGCTCATGTTTAATGTATTTGTCTATATTTGCCCCGTATTCACATGTAAAGCGCCATGGAATAAATGGCGCTATAAAAATGTATAATAATAATAAATAAATAATAATTCTGAGATAGTATTTTTGTGACATATTGTATTCATGATAGTGATAAGATTTCTAAGATAAGATTTTGTGAAAAAAAAATTTTTGTCAAAATTTGGAAAATTTCACAATTTTCAACTTTGCATTTTCATACCCTTAAATCACAGAGATATGTCACACAAAAATAGTAAATAAATAGCATTTCTCATATGTCTCCTTTACATCAGCAAAATCTTGTAACCAAACTTTGTTTTTGGCCAGGAAGTTATAAGGGTTAAAAGTCGATTTTTCATTTCTCCAAACAAAATTTCCAAAACCATTTTTTTAGGGACCACCACACATTTGAAGTCACTTTGAGGGGTGTAAATGAGTCGCCAGCCAGGGCCGTGGGGTACCCGGTACCGGGTCCGGTGTTCACAGGGGGATGCCACGGTGGTGACCCGGTCCGTGGCCCTGGGCGCCCATGTAAAAAGGGGAAATTGAATAAAGTTTATGTTCGTGACACCACCTGTGGTATTCGGTCAGTGGGGACCGAGGCTGCTTTAAGGAGTCCTCTGGGGTGATGTTATGACAGCTAGATGGTACAACTTCCCACAGGTGAAGTATATCCCCAGGGCTCCCGATGTGTAGATGGAAGATGGTAAATGGCGCAGTAAGGAATGAGGACACAGGTTTGTAGTCTCTTTACCTGGTTCACTGAAGACTTCAGGCAGCCACAGTCCAGGGTACCAGATCACAGGGTAAGCAGGGTCCGGCTGGCTTGGAAGCGAATCCAGAGTCCCCTTTACCAGCTGGAGTTAAAAGCCTTCCTCTAGCGCTGTGGTATTTTAGTCCCTTACTGCCTATGGCTTCAGATAAGGTCCTCACAGTTCTTCTCTCTGTCCCCTATGTAGGATAGGACAATACCTGTATGACAGGTAACTCAAGCCTTTTTACAGGGACTCTAGCACGCCCCGGGCTCTATGTATTACTGTGTCTCAGGTGTGTGTGGCAGACAGGTAACTTGCAGTTCAGCTGACCTGCCGGTCTCTGCTGTAAGTCGTACAGTTCCTTACAACCTCGGTGGTTCGGCTACCGGTTATCTGCGCTTCAGAGGGAGGCAGCCTGCTCATAGCTGGTCTCCCCTGATGTTATTCTTCTGTGCTTCGCTTTCCTGCATGCTCACTGAACGATGTTCAGCTTTCTGTATGTCTCTTTCTACTAGCTGTAGTACTTCAGACCACACGGCCCCTTCAGACCTTCCTGCCTCAGACTGCTCCAGTCTGCTTCCTGGCACTTTCTCACTGAAACTGAAACTAACTTTCCATCCAAACAACAATATATAAGCATATGCAGGGGAGTCACCTAGTTAATAGGATCAAAAGCTCCCCCTTGTGGTCTGGAGTGTGAACATTTTGTGTGTATGGTGATTACCTGATGAGAGTTATCTTTCATCGCTTCCAAAAGTAACATCACTCTCCCCGTGAGGAAAGCAATGCTACGGTGACGACCAAGTCCCTGGAGTGCCACATAAATGATAGAAGATACCTAAAAGTGACACCATTTTTTCCTGACTGTGCTAATACCCTACATGTAATCAGGAAATATTTTTTAGGCACTGTTCAAAGGTAAGAATGCAAGAAGCGCCAGATTTTACTGTTATGGTTTGCAGGTGCCATGACCCACTGGGAGAGCCCATGAGGTGGCAGAACTGCCCATAATTGACCCTGTTTTACATACTACACCTCTCAATTAATTCATCTAGGAGTGCAGTGATCATATTGATACTATGAGTGTGCAAGGAGGAAGGCCGGGCTGCGGGTGCCTACACTGAGCTGGGTCCAAAATTGTCGAGGCTGCATCCCATGTTGCCCGGGGGGAAGGAAGAGGGGACTGGACAGGTCCCATGACCCGGGAAGAGGGGGCGTAGTTAAGCTGGAAAGAGAAAAGCGTGCGAAGCGAGGGACAGTTTCCTGCCGTCAGGGAGGGTGAAGCAATGTGTGCAGCTCGCTCCACACCCAGTGCAGCAGAGTCGAGACAGGCCGTGATCAGGTTTAGCTGAACTCCTTAGAGGGACAGTGACCGAGAAGAGCGCCGGGCTCCTTCCCTTCCGAGCTCTGCCATGCACCCAAACAGTGGTTTACCCCCACATATGGGATATCAGCATAGTCAGGATAAATTGCACAACAACTTTTGGGGTCAAATTTCTTCTGTTATCCTTGGTAAAATAAATTGGGGGAAAAAAGATAATTTTTGGGAAAAAATATGATTTTTTATTTTTACGGCTCTACATTATAAACTTCTGTGAAGCACTTGGTGGGTCAAAGTGCTCACTACACATCTAGATAAGTTCCTTAGGGAGTCTACTTTCCAAAATGGTGTCACTTGTGAGGGGTTTCAATGTTTAAGCACTAGTGTTGAGCGATACCTTCCGATATTTGAAAGTATCGGTATCGGATTGTATCGGTCGATATTCGAAAAATATCGGATATCGCCGATACCGATATCCGATACCAATACAAGTCAATGGGACGCAAATATCGGAAGGTATCCTGTAATGGTTCCCAGGGTCTGAAGGAGAGGAAATTCTCCTTCAGGCCCTGGGATCCACATTCATGCAAAAAATAAAGAATAAAAATAAAAAAATATCGATATACTCACCCCTCCGACAGCCCCTGGCTATAAGCGGTGTAACCGGCAGCCTCTGTTCCTAAGAATGCAGGGTCAAGGACCTTCGATGACGTCTAGGCTTGTGAACCGTTCAAGCGACCAATCACAAGCCGCAACATCATCGCAGGTCCTTCACTCGCTCATTCTTAGGAGGGGAGACTGCCGGTTACAGCGGTTTCAACCAGGGCGCGTCCGAGGGTGAGTATATCAATATTTTTTATTTTTATTCTTTATTTTACACATGAATATGGATCCCGATACCGATTCCCGATATCGCAAAAATATCGAAACTCGGTATCGGAATTTCGATACTGCAAATATCGGCCGATACCCGATACTTGCAGTATCGGAATGCTCAACACTATTAAGCACATCAGGGGCTCTCTAAACGCGACATGGCGTTCCATCTCAATTCCTGTCAATTTTGCATTGAAAAATCAAATGGCGCTCCTTCCCTTCCGAGCTCTGCCATGCGCCCAAACAGTGGTTTACCCCCACATGTGGGGCATTGGCGTACTCAGAACAAATTGTACAACAACTTTTGGGTTCCAATTTCTCCTGGTACCCATGGTAAAATAAAACAAATTGGAGCTGAAGTAGATTTTTTGTGAAAAAAAATTATTTTTTTTTTTAAATATTCCAAAAATTCCTGTGAAATACCTGAAGGGTTAATAAACTTATTGAATGTGCTTTTGAGCACCTTGAGGGGTGCAATTTTTAGAATGGTGTCATACTTGGGTATTTTCTGTCATATAGACACCTCAAAGTTACTTCAAATGTGATGTAGTCCCTAAAAAAAATCGTGTAAAAATGAGGAATTGCTGGTCAAATTTTAACCCTTATGACTCCCTAACAAAAAAAAATGTGGTTCTAAAATTGTGCTGATGTAAAGTAGACATGTGGGAAATGTTACTTATTAAGTATTTTGTGTGACATATCTCTGTGATTTAAGGGCATAAAAATTAAAATTTGGAAAATTGCGAAATTTTCAAAATTTTCGCCAAATTTCCATTTTTTTTCACAATATTTTCACAATATATTTTTCATATAATATTCCAGTGGCGCTCACAACACCGGCTTTGCTGCAGCAGATAATAACGTAGTACCACTCTACTGCGTGTGGATATATACGTGCTTAAAACAAATTATATCTGCGCTGTAAAACACTCCTTTGCTTTGTTGTATGGGCCAAGAAAAAAACTACAAAGCCGCTCTTAAATAAAAGAAAAAAAGAGTGAAGAGAGGGGGGAATGCTTCCGCAGTGGGAAATGCACAAGCGATGCCCCTTGGTGTGTTATATACTATAGGTAAAATCCTTAAAGTTGACAGGTATGCGTCATAGGACAACAGCTAAAGGTGCAGATAAATAGGTATAGTTTACCTGATGTGCTCATTCATATCGCATGGTGGGATGCTGTTGAAAGCTGTTTGTCCGTGAGGATTATCCTGTATTTGAAGAGGTCCGGTGTCGATCCTTCAGAAAATGGCACTAAATCACTGCCCCGGCCGGTGGCAGAGTGCCGCTGAAGCTATGTCCGCATGTAAGGGATGCGCGTTGCGCTCTATAGCCGCTCGGTACACTGTGCATACAGGACCTTACGTGACGTCACGGTTACGTGATTGATCACATGACTGGCTAAGAGAAGCGAGGCAGATCAATTCTATTCCTACGCGTTTCAGAACAACCATGTTCCTTCCTCAGGGAATGCTGTAGATAAGCCCCTGATGCCGGTGGGCTTAGCTCACCTTCAATTTTGGGGGTGACAGGTTCCCTTTAATAATGATTCTTAGAGAAATGCAAATACATTTAAAATGAATGAAAGAGGTCAACTGAGGTAATAAAAAAATAAAAATGTGAAACAGACATATTTCTTTATTTTCCATCCAATACCACCTGATATTGTCAAAAACGAGCGTATGAAAATAGCATAAAAATTAGGCCTCATGTCTCACCGAAAAAAAAATATTTATTTGAATATCCGAATGAGAACATTTTTAACAGCTCTTTAAACAGCATTTATGAAAAAAATGAAAATGTGCCTGGCCAGAAACACAGGTAAATTGGCGAGTTGTGAAATGGTTATGATCAGCACTGTTTAAAAAAATATATACCTGGTAAAATGTTTTGAAGGAAGCTAAACTGCAGAACCATCCATGACCAGTAGGTGGTACGTCTGACATGCATTTTACCATTTGGTAAGTATTAGCTGAAAATGACATTTTAGGACTGAAAGACACTTAGACTATATATAGAGAAAAGCTTATAGCTCTGACACATGACCCAGATATGATGACTATTTTGTAGCTCTGCACTTATCAGACACTGACTCTTCTATAGGTTAGTAATGCTCACATCTCTGCTGGGTGCTGTGGTGCACACCTGTAATCCTAGCTACTATGGGAGGCTTGGGCTGTGGGGATCACTGGAGCTTGTCAGTTCTGGTTCATCCTGTGCTATGTGGATCAGGGGTCTTCTCTGACCTCAGCACCAATATGGTGACTCTGAGCCAACTGCTTGGAGACACTAAGTTGGTGGAGGGTGGGGTGTCCTTGGTCAAAACAAAAAAAAGCTAACATTAATTTCAGAGCACTATAATAAAAATAAAGCACTTAATGCATAGTCAGAATGGAGCAGACTGAGCGGCCCAGTGAGACTCTGCCCTTTTTTCCAGCAGCAGATGTCAATTACATATTTATTTTCTGTCCAATATTAGTGAAAAGCAGATTGCAGCTCTTAAAAGGGAATCTGTCAGCAGGTTTTTGCCACCTCATTTAACTTCTTTATCCCCGAAGGTGGTTTGCACATTTATGACCAGGCCAATTTTTACTTTACGGTAATAACTCTGGAACTCTTTAACGGATCCCGGTGATTCTGAGACAGTATTTTTGTGACATATTGTATTCATAATAGTGATAAGATTTCTTCGATATGACTTGCGTTTATTTGTGAAAAAAGAAAATTTGTGAATATTTGGAAAATTTCACAATTTTCAACTTTGCATTTTCATGCCCTTAAATCACAGAGCTATGTCACACAAAAATAGTAAATAAGTAGCATTTCTCATATGTCTCCTTAACATCAGCACAATCTTGTAACCAAACTTTATTTTTAGCCAGGAAGTTATATTTTTCCAACAAAATTTCCAAAACCATTTTTTTTAGGGACCACCACACATTTGAAGTCACTTTGAAGGGTGTAAATGAGTCGCCAGCCAGGGCTGTGGGGTACCCGATACCGGGTCCGGTGTTCACAGGGGGATGTCACGGTGATGACCCGGTCCGTGGCCCTGGGCGCCCATGTAAAAAGGGGAAATTGAATAAAGTTTATGTTCGTGACGCCACCTGTGGTATTCGGTCAGTGGGGACCGAGGCTGCTTTAAGGGGTCCTCTGGGGTGATGTTATGGCAGCTAGATGGTACAACTTTCCACAGGTGAAGTATATCCCCAGGGCTCCCGGTGTGTAGATGGAAGATGGTGGATGGTGCAGTAGAGAACAAAGGCACAGGTTTGCAGTCTCTTTACCTGGTTTACTGAAGACTTCAGGCAGCCACAGTCCAGGGTACTAGATCACAGGGTAAGCAGGGTCCGGCTGGCTTGGAAACAAATCCAGAGTCCCCTTTACCAGCTGGAGTTAAAAGCCTTCCTCTAGCACTGTGGTGTTGTAATCCCTTACTGGCTATGGCTTCAAATAAGGTCCTCACAGTTCTTCTCTCTGTCCCCCATGTAGGATGGGACAATACCTGTATGACAGGTAACTCAAGCCTTTTTACAGGGACTCTAGCACGCGCCGGGCTCTATGTGTTACTGTGTCTCAGGTGTGTGTGGCAGGCAGGTAACTTGCAATTCAGCTGTCCTGCCGGTCTCTGCTGTAAGTCGTAGAGTCCCTTACAACCTCGGTGGTCCGGCTACCGGTTATCTGCGCTTCAGAGGGAGGCAGCCTGCTCATATATGGTCTCCCCTGATGTTATTCTTCTGTGCTTCGCTTTCCTGCATGCTCACTGAACTATGTTCGGCTTTCTGTATGTCTCTTTCTACTAGCTGTGGTACTTCAGACCACACGGCCCCTTCAGACCTTCCTGCTTCAGACTGCTCCAGTCTGCTTCCTGGCACTTTCTCACTGAAACTGAAACGAACTTTCCCTCCAAACAACAATATATAAGCATATGCAGGGGAGTCACCTAGTTAATAGGATCAAAAGCTCCCCCTTGTGGCCTTGAGCGTGAACATGTTATGTGTATGGTGGTTACCTGATGAGAGTTATCTTTCATCGCTTCCAAAAGTAACATCACTCTCCCCATGAGGAAAGCAATGCTACGGTGACGACCAAGTCCCTGGGGTGCCACATAAATGATAGAAGATACCCAAAAGTTATACCATTTTTTCCTGACTGTGCCAATACCCTACATGTAATCAGGAAATATTTTTTAGGCACTGTTCAAAGCTAAGAATGCAAGAAGTGCCAGATTTTACTGTTATGGTTTGCAGGTGCCATGACCCACTAGGAGAGCCCATGAGGTAGCAAAACTGCCCATAATTGACCCCGTTTTACATACTACATCTCTCAATTAATTCATTTAGGAGTGCAGTGATCATATTGATACTATGAGTGTGCAAGGAGGAAGGTCGGGCTGCGGGTACCTACTGTACATTGAGCTGGGTCCGAAACTGTCAAAGCTGCATCCCATGTTGCCCGGGGGGAAGGAAGAGGGGACCGGACAGGTCCCATGACCCGGGAAGAGGGCGCGTAGTTAAGCTGGAAAGAGAAAAGCTTGGGCCATCAGGGAGGGTGAAGCAATGTGTGCAGCTCGCTCCACACCCAGTGCAGCAGAGCCGAGACATGCCATGATCAGGTTTAGCCGGACTCTTTAGAGGGACAGTGACCGAGAAGAGCGCCAGGCTCCTCCCCTTCCGAGCTCTGCCATGCGCCCAAACAGTGGTTTACCCCCACATATGGGGTATCAGCATAGTCAGGATAAATTGCACAACTTTTGGGGTCAAATTTCTTCTGTTACTCTTGGGAAAATAAAAAATTGGGGGTAAAAAGATAATTTTTGTGAAAAAATATGATTTTTTATTTTTACGGCTCTACATTATAAACTTCTGTGAAGCACTTGGTGGGTCAAAGTGCTCACCACACATCTAGATAAGTTCCTTATGGAGTCTACTTTCCAAAATGGTGTCACTTGTGGGGGTTTCAATGTTTAGGCACATCAGGGGCTCTCTAAACGCGATATGGCGTTCCATCTCAATTCCAGTCAATTTTGCATTGAAAAGTCAAACGGTGCTCCTTTCTTTCCGAGCTCTGCCATGCGCCCAAACAGTGGTTTACCCCCACATATGGGATATCAGCGTACTCAGGACAAATTGCACAACAACCTTTGCAGTCCATTTTTTTCTGCTACCCTTGGAAAAATAAGAAATTGGGGGCAAAAAGATCATTTTTGTGAAAAAATATGATTTATTTATTTTTACGGTTCTACATTATAAACTTCTGTGAAGCACTTGGTGGGTCAAAGTGCTCAACACACATCTAGATAAGTTCCTTAGGGGGTCTGCTTTCCAAAATGGTGTCACTTGTGGGGGTTTCAATGTTTAGGCACATCAGGAGCTCTCCAAATGCGACATGGCGTCCTATCTCAATTCCACTCAATTTTGCATTGAAAAGTCAAATGACGCTCCTTCCCTTTCGAGCTCTGCCATGCGCCCAAACAGTGGTTTACCCCAACATATCAGGTATCAGCATACTCAGAACAAATTGTACAACAACTTTTGGGGTCCAATTTCTCCTGTTACCGTTGGTAAAATAAAACAAATTGGAGCTGAAGTAGATTTTTTGTGAAAAAAAGTTAATTTTTTTTTTTTTTTAAATATTCCAAAACTTCCTGTGAAATACCTGAAGGGTTAATAAACTTCTTGAATGTGGTTTTGAGCACCTTGAGGGGTGCAATTTTTAGAATGGTGTCATACTTGGGTATTTTCCATCATGTAGACACCTCAAAGTTACTTCAAATGTGATGTAGTCCCTAAAAACAATGGTGTTGTAAAAATGAGAAATTGCTGGTCAACTTTTAACCCTTATAACTCCCTAACAAAAAAAAAATTGGTTCCAAAATTGTGCTGATGTAATGTAGACATGTGTGACATGTTACTTATTAAGTATTTTGTGTGACATATCTCTGTGATTTAACCCCTTTCTGACATCGGACGTACTATCCCTTCCATGTGGGGTGGGCCCCTATGACCATGGACGGGATAGTACGTCCAGCGCGATCGGCGGCGCTCACGGGGGGAGCGCCGCCGATCGCGGCCGGGTGTCAGCTGCCTATCGCAGCTGACATCCGGCACTATGTGCCAGGAGCGGTCACGGACCGCCCCCGGCACATTAACCCCTGGCACACCGCGATCAAAGATGATCGCGATGTGCCGGCGGTGCAGGGAAGCACCGCGCAGGGAGGGGGCTCCCTGCGGGCTTCCCTGAGCCCCCCGCAGCAACGCGATGTGATCGCGTTGCTGCGAGGGTCTTACCTCCCTCCCTCCCTGCTCGAGCCCCGGATCCAACATGGCCGCAGATCCGGGTCCTGCAGGGAGGGAGGTGGCTTCACAGAGCCTGCTCAGAGCAGGCACTGTGAAGCAGCCTGCACTGCTCTCAGATCGGTGATCTGACAGAGTGCTGTGCAAACTGTCAGATCACCGATCTGTGATGTCCCCCCCGGGACAAAGTAAAAAAGTAAAAAAAAAAATTTCAAATGTGTAAAAAAAAATAAAAAAAAATATTCCAAAATAATGAAAAAAAAAAAAAATATTATTCCCATAAATACATTTCTTTATCTAAATAAAAAAAAACAAAACAATAAAAGTACACATATTTAGTATCGCCGCGTCCGTAACGGCCTGACCTATAAAACTGGCCCACTAGTTAACCACTTCATTAAACACCGTAAGAAAAAAAAAAAAAAAACGAGGCAAAAAACAACGCTTTATTATCATACTGCCGAACAAAAAGTGGAATAACACGCGATCAAAAAGACAGATATAAATAATCATGGTACCGCTGAAAACGTCATCTTGTCCCGCAAAAAACGAGCCACCATGCAGCATCATCAGCAAAAAAATAAAAAAGTTATAGTCCTGAGAATAAAGCGATGCCAAAATAATTATTTTTTCTATAAAATAGTTTTTATCGTATAAAAGCGCCAAAACATAAAAAAATGATATAAATGAGGTGTCGCTGTAATCGTACTGACCCGAAGAATAAAACTGCTTTATCAATTTTACCAAACGCGGAACGGTATAAACGCCTCCCCCAAAAGAAATTCATGAATAGCTGGTTTTTGGTCATTCTGCCTCACAAAAATCGGAATAAAAAGCGATCAAAAAATGTCACGTGCCCGAAAATATTACCAATAAAAACGTCAACTCGTCCCGCAAAAAACAAGACCTCACATGACTCTGTGGACCAAAATATAGAAAAATTATAGCTCTCAAAATGTGGTAACGCAAAAAATATTTTTTGCAATAAAAAGCGTCTTTCAGTGTGTGACGGCTGCCAATCATAAAAATCCGCTAAAAAACCTGCTATAAAAGTAAATCAAACCCCCCTTCATCACCCCCTTAGTTAGGGAAAAATTAAAAAAATGTATTTATTTCCATTTTCCCATTAGGGCTAGGGTTAGAGTTAGGGCTAGGGTTAGGGCTAGGGTTAGGGCTAGGGTTAGGGCTAGGGCTAGGGTTAGGGCTAGGGTTAGGGCTAGGGTTAGGGTTAGGGTTAGGGTTAGGGCTAGGGTTAGGGCTAGGGCTAGGGTTAGGGCTAGGGTTAGGGCTAGGGTTAGGGCTAGGGCTAGGGCTAGGGTTAGGGCTAGGGTTAGGGCTAGGGCTAGGGTTAGGACTAGGGTTAGGGCTAGGGTTAGGGCTAGGGTTAGGATTAGGGTTAGGGCTAGGGCTAGGGCTACAGTTTGGGTTGGGGCTAAAGTTACAGTTAGGGTTTAGATTACATTTACGGTTGGGAATAGGGTTGGGATTAGGGTTAGGGGTGTGTCAGGGTTAGAGGTGTGGTTAGGGTTACCGTTGGAATTAGGGTTAGGGGTGTGTTTGGATTAGGGTTTCAGTTATAATTGGGGGGTTTCCACTGTTTAGGCACATCAGGGGCTCTCCAAACGTGACATGGCGTCCGATCTCAATTCCAGCCAATTCTGCGTTGAAAAAGAAAAACAGTGCTTCTTCCCTTCCGAGCTCTCCCGTGTGCCCAAACAGGGGTTTACCCCAACATATGGGGTATCAGCGTACTCAGGACAAATAGGACAACAACTTTTGGGGTCCAATTTCTCCTGTTACCCTTGGGAAAATACAAAACTCGGGGCTAAAACATATTTTTTGTGGGAAAAAAAAAGATTTTTTATTTTCACGGCTCTGCGTTATAAACTGTAGTGAAACACTTGGGGGTTCAAAGTTCTCACAACACATCTAGATTAGTTCCCTGGGGGGTCTAGTTTCCAATATGGGGTCACTTGTGGGGGGTTTCTACTGTTTAGGTACATTAGGGGTTCTGCAAACGCAATGTGACGTCTGCAGACCATTCCATCTAAGTCTGCATTCCAAATGGCGCTCCTTCCCTTCCGAGCTCTGCCATGCGCTCAAACGGTGGTTTCCCCCAACATATGGGGTATCAGCGTACTCAGGACAAATTGACAACAACTTTTGGGGTCGAATTTCTCCTCTTACCCTCAGGAAAATACAAAACTGGGGGCTAAAAAATAATTTTGGGGGGAAAGATTTTTTTTTTTAATTTTCACGGCTCTGCGTTACAAACTGTAGTGAAACACTTGGGGGTTCAAAGCTATCACAACACATCTAGATGAGTTCCTTAGGGGGTCTAATTTCCAAAATGCTGTCACTTGTGGGAGGTTTCTACTGTTTAGGTACATTAGGGGCTCTGCAAATGCAATGTGACACCTGCAGACCATTCCATCTAAGTCCTCATTCCAAATGGAGCTTCTTCCCTTCCGAGCCCTCCCATGCGCCCAAACAGTGGTTCCCCCCCACATATGGGGTATCAGCGCACTCAGGACAAATTGGACAACAAATTGTGGGGTCGAATTTCTCCTGTTACCCTCGGGAAAATACAAAACTGGGGGCTAAAAAATAATTTTTGTGGGAAAAAATTTTTGTTTTATTTTTACGGCTCTCCATTATAAACTTCTGTGGAGCCCTTGGTGGGTCAAAGCGCTCAGCACACATCTAGATAAGTTCCTAAGGGGGTCTACTTTCCAAAATGGTGTCACTTGTGGGGGGTTTCTACTGTTTAGGTACATTAGGGGCTCTGCAAACGCAATGTGACACCTGCAGACCATTCCATCTAAGTCTGCATTCAAATGGCGCTCCTTCCCTTCTGAGCCCTCCCATGTGCCCAAACAGTGGTTCCCCCCACATATGGTGTATCATCGCACTCAGGACAAATTGGGCAACAAATTTTGGGGTCCAATTTCTCCTGTTACCCTCAGGAAAATACAAAACTGGGGGCTAAAAAATAATTTTTGTGGGAAAAAAATTTTGTTTTATTTTTACGGCTCTGCATTATAAACTTCTGTGAAACACTTGGTGGGTCAAAGTGCTCACCACACCTCTAGATAAGTTCCTTAGGGGGTCTACTTTCCAAAATGGTGTCATTTGTGGGGGGTTTCAATGTTTAGGCACATCAGTGGCTTTTCAAACGCAACATGGCGTTCTATCTCAATTCCTGTCAATTTTGCTTTGAAAAGTCAAACGGCGCTCCTTCCCTTCCGAGCTCTCCCATCCGCCCAAACAGTGGTTTACCCCCACATATGGGGTATCAGCGTACTCAGGACAAATTGTACAACAACTTTTGGGGTCCAATTTCTTCTCTTACCCATGGGAAAATAAAAAATTGGGGGCGAAAAGATAATTTTTGTGAAAAAATATGATTTTTTATTTTTACGGTTCTACATTATAAACTTCTGTGAAGCACTTGGTGGGTCAAAGTGCTCACCACACCTCTAGATAAGTTCCTTAGGGGGTCTACTTTCCAAAATGTTGTCACTTGTGGGGGGTTTCAATGTTTAGCCACATCAGGGGCTCTCCAAACGAAACATGGCGTCCCATCTCAATTCCAGTCAATTTTGCATTGAAAAGTCAAATGGCGCTCCTTCGCTTCCGAGCTCTGCCATGCACCCAAACAGTGGTTTACCCCCACATGTGGGGTATTGGCATACTCAGGACAAATTGTACAACAATATTTGGGGTCCATTTTCTCCTGTTACCCTTGGTAAAATAAAACAAATTGGAGCTGAATTAAATTTTTTGTGAAAAAAAGTTAAATGTTCATTTTTATTTAAACATTCAAAAAATTCCTGTGAAGCACCAGAAGGGTTAATAAACTTCTTGAATATGGTTTTGAGCACCTTGAGGGGTGCAGTTTTTAGAATGGTGTCACACTTGGGTATTTTCTATCATATAGACCCCTCAAAATGACTTCAAATGAGATGTGGTCCCTAAAATAAAATGGTGTTGTAGAAATGAGAAATTGCTGGTCAACTTTTAACCCTTATAACTCCCTAACAAAAAAAAATGTTGGTTCCAAAATTGTGCTGATGTAAAGTAGACATGTGGGAAATGTTACTTATTAAGTATTTTGTGTGACATATCTCTGTGATTTAATTGCATAAAAATTCAAAGTTGGAAAATTGCGAAATTTTCATAATTTTCGCCAAATTTCCGTTTTTTTCACAAATAAACGCAGGTACTATCAAAGAATTTTTACCATTGTCATGAAGTACAATATGTCACGAGAAAACAATGTCAGAATCACCAGGATCCATTGAAGCGTTCCAGAGTTATAACCTCATAAAGGGACAGTGGTCAGAATTGTAAAAATTGGCCCGGTCATTAACGTGCAAACCACCCTTGGGGGTAAAGGGGTTAAGGGCATAAAAATTAAAATTTGGAAAATTGCGAAATTTTCAAAATTTTTGCTAAATTTCCATTTGTTTTCACAAATAAACGCAGGTAATATCCAAGAAATATTTACCACTAACATGAAGTACAATATGTCACGAAAAAACAGTCTCAGAATCAGCGGGATCTGTTGAAGCGTTCCAGAGTTATAACCTCATAAAGGTACAGTGGTCAGAATTGTAAAAATTGGCCCGGTCGTTAACGTGCAAACCACCCTTGGGGGTTAAGGGGTTAATGTTACCGCCGCTATCTGTCTGCAGAAAGATGGCAGCGGTCTGGTTTACTGCACCTGCGTGAATTACGCACAGGTGCAGTGAATCATTCGGCTGATCCTGGCGGCAGATGCGAGACGTGCCTACAGGCAGAGGAAGCCAGTCACATTAACCCCTTAGTGACAGAGCCAATTTGGTACTTAATGACCGAGCCAATTTTTACAATTCTGACCACTGTCACTTTATGAGGTTATAACTCTGGAACGCTTCAACGGATCCCGCTAATTCTGAGATTGTTTTTTCATGACATATTGTACTTCATGTTAGTGGTAACATTTCTTCGATATTACTTGCGATTATTTATGAAAAAAACGGAAATATGGTGAATATTTTTAAAATTTTGCAATTTTCAAACTTTGTATTTTTATGCCCTTAAATCAGAGAGATATGTCACGAAAAATAGTTAATAAATAACATTTGCCACATATCTACTTTACATCAGCACAATTTTGGAAACAAAATTTTTTTTTGTTAGGGAGTTATAAGGGTTAAAAGTTGACCAGCAATTTCTCATTTTTACAACACCATTTTTTTTTAGGGACCACATCACATTTGAAGTCATTTTGAGGGGTCTATATTATAGAAAATAACGAAGTGTGACACCATTCTAAAAACTACACCCCTCAAGGTTCTCAAAACCACATTCAAGAAGTTTATTAACCCTTTACGTGCTTCACAGGAACTGAAACAACGTGGAAGGAAAAAATGAACATTTAACTTTTTTTTACAAACATCTTAATTCAGAACCATTTTTTTTATTTTCACATGTGTAAAAACAGAAATGTAACCATAAATTTTGTTATGCAATTTCTCCTGAATACGCCAATACCCCATATGTGGGGGTAAACCACTTTTTGGGCGCACCGCAGAACTTGGAAGTGAAGGAGTGCCGTTTTACTTTTTCAATGTAAAATTGGCTGGAATTGAGATTGGACGCCATGTTGCGTTTGGAGAGCCCCGGATGTGCCTAAACAGTGGAAACCCCCCACAAGTGACACCATTTTGGAAACTAGACCCCTTAAGGAACTTATCTAGATGTGTGGTGAGCACTTTGAACCCCCATGTGCTTCACAGACGTTTATAACGTAGAGCCGTGAAAAAAAATCGCATTTTTTCTACAAAAATGATCTTTTTGCCTCCAAATTTTTATTTTCACAAGGGTAACAGGAGAAATTAGACCACAAAAGTTGTTGTGCGATTTCTCATGAGTACTTCGATACCCAATATGTGGGGGTAAACCACTGTTTGGGCGCACCGCAGAGCTTGGAAGAGAAGGAGTGCCGTTTTACTTTTTCAATGTAGAATTGTCTGGAATTGAGATCGGACGCCATGTCGCATTTGGAGAGCCCCTGATGTGCCTAAACAGTAGAAATCCCCCACAAGTGACCCCATTTTGGAAACTAGACCCCCCATGGATCTTATCTAGATGTGTGGTGAGAACTTTGAATGCCCAAGTGCTTCACAGAAGTTTAGAATGCAGAGTCGTGAAAATAAAAAATATATTTTTTTTCCACAAAAAAGATTTTTTAGCCCCCAAGTTTTTATTTTCACAAGGGTAACAAGAGAAATTGGACCCCAAAAGTTGTTGTCCAATTTGTCCTGAGTATGCTGGTACCCCATATGTGGGGGTAAACCACTGTTTGGGCGCACGGCAGAGCTCGGAAGGAAGGAGCGCCGTTTTGGAATGCAGAGTTTGATAGAATGGTCTGCGGGCGTTATGTTGCGTTTGCAGAGCCCCTGATGTACCTAACCAGTAGAAACCCTCCACAAGTGACCCCATTTTGGAAACTAGACCCCCAAGGAACTTATCTAGATGTGTCGTGAGAACTTTGAATGCCCAAGTGCTTCACAGAAGTTTAGAATGCAGAGTCGTGAAAATAAAAAATATTTTTTTTTCCACAAAAAAGATATTGTAGCCCCCAAGTTTTTATTTTCACAAGGGTAACAGGAGAAATTGGACTGCAATAGTTGTTGTCCAATTTATCCCGAGTACGCTGATGTGCGATATGTGGGGGTAAACCACTGTTTGGGCGCACGGCAGAGCTCGGAAGGGAAGGAGCGCCGTTTTGGAATGCAGAGTTAGATAGAATGGCCTGTGGGCGTTATGTTGCGTTTGCAGAGCCCCTGATGTACCTAAACAGTAGTAACCCCCCACAAGGGACTCCGTTTTGGAAACTAGACCCCCCAAGGAACTTATATAGATGTGTGGTGAGAACTTCGAATGCCCAAGTGCTTCACAGAAGTTTATAATGCAGAGTCATAAAAATAAAAAATATTTTTTTTTCCACAAAAAAGATTTTGTAGCCCCCAAGTTTTTATTTTCACAAGGTTAACAGGAGAAATTGGACCCCAGAAGTTGTTGTCCAATTTATCCCGAGTACGCTGATGCCCCATATGTGGGGGTAACCCACTGTTTGGGCGCACGGCAGAGCTCAGAAGGGAGGGAGCACCATTTGACTTTTTGAGCGCAAAATTGGCTGTCGTGTTTGGAGACCCCCTGATGTACCTAAACAGTGGAAACCTCCCAATTCTAGCTCCAACCCTAAGCCCAACACACCCCTAACCATAATCCCAACCTGATCCATAATCCTAATCACTAACCCTAACGATAATCACAACCCTTACCCCAAAACAACCCTATTGTCAACCCTAACCATAACCCTAATCAAAACCCTAAATCCAACACACCCCTAATCCTAATCTCAACCCTAACCTCAAACCTAACCCTAATCCCAATACACCCCCAATCACAACCCTAATCTTAACCCTAATCCCAAACCTAACCCTAATCCCAAGCGTAATCCTAATGCCAACCCTAACCCTAATACCAACCCTAATCCAAACCCTAACCCTAATCCCAACTCTAACCCTAACCTTAGCCCCAACCCTAGCCCTATCTTTAGCCCCAACCCTAACCCTAGCCCTAAGGCTACTTTCACACTTGCGTCGTTTGGCATCCGTCGCAATTCGTCGTTTTGGACAAGAAACGGATCCTGCAAATGTGCCCGCAGGATGCGTTTTTTGCCCATAGACTTGTATTGCCGACGGATCGTGACGGATGGCCACACGTCGCGTCCGTCGTGCACTGGATCAGTGTTTTGGCGTACCGTCAGCACAAAAAAAGTTCAATGTAACTTTTTTTGTACGTCGTATCCGCCATTTCTGATTGCGCATGCGTGGCCGTAACTCCGCCCCCTCCTCCCCAGGACATAGATTGGGCAGTGGATGCGTTGAAAAACTACATCCGCTGCCCACGTTGTGCACAATTTTCACAACGTGCGTCGGTACGTCGGGCCGATGCATTGCGACGGCCCCGTACCGACGTTAGTGTGAAAGAAGCCTAACCCTAAATTTAGCGCCAACCCTAACCCTAAATTTAGCCCCAACCCTAACCCTAAATTTAGCCCCAACCCTAACCCTAAATTTAGCCCTAACCCTAACCCTAAATTTACCCCCAACCCTAACCCTAAATTTAGCCCTAACCCTAGCCCTAACCCTAGCCCTAACCCTAACTCTAGCCCTAACCCTAGCCCTAGCCCTAACCCTAACCCTAGCCCTAACCCTAGCCCTAACCCTAGCCCTAACCCTACCCCTAACCCTAGCCCTAACCTTAACCCTAAGCCTAACCCTAGCCCTAACCCTAGCCCTAACCCTAGCCCTAACCCTAGCCCTAACCCTAACCCTAATTTTAGCCCCAACTGCTCTTCTCCTGCCGGCCAGCAGATGGAGACAGATGGCGGGCGCACTGCGCATGCGCCCGCCATTTTCTTTTGCCCAGAAGATGCCGGCAGCCAGGAGAAGCAGCAGGAGAACCCAGGGACACCGGTAAGTATGATAGGGTCCCCGAATCCCCCTATTTCTCTGTCCTCTGATGTGCGATCACATCAGAGGACAGAGAATTACACTTTGCTTTTTTTTTTTTTGCGGTCGCCGTTAAATCGACCCCGATCATGCTCTTTGGGGTCTCGGCTACCCCCGGCAGCCAAGACCCCAAAGATTCTCCCGGGAGCCACGAGGAGCACCGAGGGAGATAGGTGAGTATCGGGGGGCTATCTGGGACCCCCTTTCTCTGTCCTCTGATGTGCGATCACATCGGAGGACAGAGAAATTAAAAAGAGATCGCGTTTTTTTTTTTGCGATCACCGGTAAACGGTTAATTACCGGCGATCGCAAATGCGGTGTCGGTAAAAAAACCCCCGGAATCATGTTCTCTGGGGTCTCGGCTACCCCCGGCAGCCGAGACCCCGGAGAAAATCCGACTCTGGGGGGCGCTATTCACTTTTTCCACTTTTCGTGGTTTAAGTACCCTTAGCGGCCGGCGTTAAAAGGCGTATCGGCGGTCGCTAAGGGGTTAAAGGGGTTTTCCCATGAACGAAAATTTATTTTAATAACTGACTGTGCCTGACTGTGTACGAAGCACACCACATCTCCTGGGCAGAGGAGGAAGGAAAAGATAATACTGACATTACAGCAGGGGATCACAGTGGATTCATTTTGTGAGGTAAAATATTTCACTGACTGTTTTTAAAAAATATTTTACCTCACAAAATGTATCCTCTGTAATCTCCTGCTGTAATGTCAGTATTGTCTTTTGCTTCCTCCCCTGCCCAGGAGATGTGGTATGTACGGTACCCAGTCAGACACAGACAATTTTTAAAATGAACTTTTGTTCGTGACAAAACCCCTTCAAAAATCAAATATCAGCTCCAATATGGCTCCTCATAAAAAGTACGCCAATGACAAAAGGAAAGGAAAGCAGCAAACGCACAACGTCGAAGAAAACAAAGGGCAAATGAGACTCTTGAAGAGCAACAGCATCGCTGGGACAAAAAACATGCATATAAGCATAGGCGTCAAGCACATGAGTCCCCTGATGCGAAAGTCATTAGATTGTCACAGGATGCCATTAGGCAAAAACAGCGCCGCACGCCTGCCCCCATGGTGACATTACCACCCTCCCTATGCTATTGCATCGGGCCTCCATCTGGTTTATTATAATAATGAACTTTATTACTCCTGGCAGCCTCCGGCACGCAAGCATAGAAACACAGCCAGCACGGCTGCAGTCACCACCCAGAACATGATGAACAGCAACTATAACCACGTCATGGAACTGACTCACAGCCAGCTTTGTAGTGCAGTAGTCCTGAGATGGCTGTCAGTCAGTGCTGGGTCGTGGTAACAGCTGCCACTCACTATATACTAAGCGGTGACTGAAGCCATCTGAGAGAATCATGATGCAGGGGCAGAGACGCTGATTCCAGAAATGTGTGACTTATTGGGCCGCTTGCTGTCATTTTGATAACATCATTGCGTTATCTGCTGCAGATCCACCAGTCTTCTGAATGCTGAGATTTGTATAACTCCACCCCCACCAGTGATTGGCTGCTTTTTGCCCATATACAGTGGTGTGGGCGGGGTTATACAGATCTCTGTCTCTGCCTTCACAGTCACTATTTACCCAGCCCTGGAGAAATACTGAGTACACAGAATAGGAAGCGCTAATGGTGCAGTCATGTGATCACATGGTCTAGGGAGGAAACAGGTGCGAGGTCCTAGGAGTACCAATCAACTCTGCTATGCAGGCAGGAGGCCGCATTTCACCTGTAACTGGGGCTAATGTAGCAGTCCAGGAGGGGAAATCATATTGTAAAAAAGTATTTAACCCCTTTACCCCCAAGGGTGGTTTGCACGTTAATGACCAGGCCAATTTTTACAATTCTGACCACTGTCCCTTTATGAGGTTATAACTCTGGAACGCTTCAACGGATCCCAGTGATTCTGACATTGTTTTCTCGTGACATATTGTACTTCATGATAGTGGTAAAATTTCTTTGTTATTACCTGCGTTTATTTGTGAAAAAAACGGAAATTTGGCGAAAATTTAGAAAATTTCGCAATTTTCCAACTTTGAATTTTTATGCAATTAAATCACAGAGATATGTTACACAAAATACTTAATAAGTAACATTTCCCACATGTCTACTTTACATCAGCACAATTTTGGAACCAAAATGTTTTTTGTTAGGGAGTTATAAGGGTTAAAAGTTGACCAGCAATTTCTCATTTTTACAACACCATTGTTTTTAGGGACTACATCACATTTGAAGTAACTTTGAGGTGTCTATATGATGGAAAATACCCAAGTATGACACCTTCAGGTATTTCACAGGAATTTTTGGAATATTTAAAAAAAAAAAAATAAATTAACTTTTTTTCACAAATAATCTACTTCAGCTCCAATTTGTTTTATTTTACCAAGGGTAACAGGAGAAATTGGACCCCAAAAGTTGTTGTACAATTTGTTCTAAATATGCTGATACCTGATATGTTGGGGTAAACCACTGTTTGGGCGCATGGCAGAGCTCGGAAGGGAAGGAGCGCCATTTGACTTTTCAATGCAAAATTGAGTGGAATTGAGATAGGACGCCATGTCGCATTTGGAGAGCTCCTGATGTGCCTAAACATTGAAACCCCCACAAGTGACACCGTTTTGGAAAGCAGACCCCCTAAGGAACTTATCTAGATGTGTGGTGAGCACTTTGACCCACCAAGTGCTTCACAGAAGTTTATAATGTAGAGCCGTAAAAATAAATAAATCATATTTTTTCACAAAAATGATATTTTTGCCCCCAATTTCTTATTTTTCCAAGGGTAGCAGAAAAAATTGGACCCCAAACGTTGTTGTGCAATTTGTCCTGAGTACGCTGATATCCCATATGTCGGGGTAAACCACTGTTTGGGCGCATGGCAGAGCTCAGAAAGGAAGGAGCGCCGTTTGACTTTTCAATGCAAAATTGACTGGAATTGAGATGGAACGCCATATCACGTTTAGAGAGCCCCTGATGTGCCTAAACATTGAAACCCCCACAAGTGACACCATTTTGGAAATTAGACCCCCTAAGGAACTTATCTAGAGGTGTGGTGAGCACTTTGACCTACCAAGTGCTTCACAGAAGTTTATAATGCAGAACCGTAAAAATAAAAAAACATATTTTTTCACAAAAATTATCTTTTCGCCCCCAATTTTTTATTTTCCCAAGGGTAAGAGAAGAAATTGGACCCTAAAAGTTGTTGTACAATTTGTCCTGAGTACACTGATACCTCATATGTGGGGGTAAACCACTGTTAGGGCGCATGGGAGAGCTCGGAAGGGAAGGAGCGCCGTTTGACTTTTCAAGGCAAAATTGACAGGAATTGAGATGGGACGCCATGTTGCATTTGGAGAGCCACTGATGTGCCTAAACATTGAAACCCCCCACAAGTGACACCATTTTGGAAAGTAGACCCCCTAAGGAACTTATCTAGATGTGTGGTGAGCAGTTTGACCCACCAAGGGCTTCACAGAAGTTTATAATGCAGAGCCGTAAAAATAAAACAAACTTTTTTTTTCCACAAAAATTATTTTTTAGCCCCCAGTTTTGTATTTTTCCAAGGGTAACAGGAGAAATTGGACCCCAACAGTTGTTGTTCAATTTGTCCTGAGTACGCTGATACCACATATGTGGGGGGGAACCACCGTTTGAGCGCATGGCAGAGCTCGGAAGGGAAGGAGCATCATTTGGAATGCAGACTTAGATGGAATGGTCTGCAGGCGTCATATTGCGTTTGCAGAGCCCCTAATGTACCTAAACAGTAGAAACCCCCCACAAGTGACCCCATATTGGAAACTAGACCCCCCAAGGAACTTATCTAGATGTGTTGTGAGAACTTTGAGCCCCCAAGTGTTTCAGTACAGTTTATAATGCAGAGCCATGAAAATAAAAAATCTTTTTTTTTCCCACAAAAATTAATTTTTAGTCCCCAGTTTTGTATTTTCCCAAGGGTAACAGGAGAAATTGGACCCCAAAAGTTGTTGTCCAATTTGTCCTGAGTACGCTGATACCCCATATGTTGGAGTAAACCCCTGTTTGGGCACACGTGAGAGGTCGGAAGGGAAGGAGCACTGTTTTACTTTTTCAACGCAGAATTGGCTGGCATTGAGATCGGACGCCATGTTGTGTTTGGAGAGCCCCTGATGTGCCTAAACAGTGAAAAAACCCCAATTATAACTGAAACCCTAATCCAAACACACCCCTAACCCTAATCCCAACGGTAACCCTAACCACACCCCCTAACCCTGACACACCCCTAGCCCTAATCCCAACCCTATTCCCAACTGTAAATGTAATCCAAACCCTAACCCTAACTTTAGCCACAACCCTAACTTTAGCCCCAACCCTAACTGTAGCCTTAATCCTAGCCCCAACCCTAGCCCCAACCCTAGCCCTAACCCTAGCCCTAACCCTAGCCCTAACCCTAATGATAATAAAGCGTTGTTTTTTGCCTCGTTTTTTTACTCTTATGGTGTTTACTGAAGGGGTTAACTTGTGGGACAGTTTTATAGGTTGGGTCGTTACGGACGCGGCGATACTAAATATGTGTACTTTTATTGTTTGTTTCTTTTATTTAGATAAAGAAATGTATTTATGGGAATAATATATATATATTTTTTTTCATTATTTAGGATTTTGTTTTAAAAAATTTTTTACACATGGAGAAATTTTTTTTTAAACTTTTTTACTTTGTCCCGGGGGGACATCACAGATCGCTAATCTGACAGTTTGCACAGCACTCTGTCGGATCAGCGATCTGACTTACAGTGCTGCAGGCTTACCAAGCGCCTGCTCTGAGCAGGCACTTGGTAAGCCACCTCCCTCCCTGCAGGACCCGGATGCCGTGGCCATCTTGGATCCGGGCCTGCTGCAGGGAGGGAGGTAAGGTCACCTCGCGTTGCTGCGGGAGTCTCAGGGAAGCCCGCAGGGAGCCCCCTCCCTGCGCGATGCTTCCCTGTACCGCCGGCACACCGCGATCATGTTTCATCGCGGTGTGCTGGGGGTTAATGTGCCGGGGGCGGTCCGTGACCGCTCCTGGCACACAGTGCCGGATGTCAGCTGCGATAGGCAGCTGACACCCGGCCGCAATCGGCCGCGCTCCTCCCGTGAGTGCGGCCGATCGCTCTGGACGTACTATTCCGTCCGTGGGAATTAAGGCCCACCCCACATGGACGGAATAGTACGTCCAATGACAGAAAGGGGTTAAACATTGAAATGTCTCACAAAGGTCTGCTATGACTTTCCAGGGGCACAGGATGTGAGATAAATAAAACTAAATTAAAGAAAACAAATAGAAAAAATAGATAAACAAATAAAAATCATTCTAAATCGTTAATATAGCCCCATCCTCATGGAAAGAAACGGTGTCCAATATAATTAATGGGAACCTGTCACCCCCAAAATCGTTGGTGAGCTAAGCCGACCGGCATCAGGGGCTTATCTACAGCATTCTGTAATGCTGTAGATAAGCCCCCAATGTATCCTAAATGATGAGAAAAAGAGGTTAGATTATACTCACCTGGGCGGGCGGTCCAATCCGATAGGCGTCGCGGTTCGGTCCGGGGCCTCCCATCTTCATAGGATGACATCCTCTTCTTGTCTTCACGCTGCGGCTGCGGTGCAGGCGTACTTTGTCTGCCCTGTTGAGGACAGGAGGAAAGTTCTGCAGTGCGCAGGCGCCGGGAAAGGTCAGAGAGGCCCAGCACCTGCGCACTGCAGTACTTTGCTCTGCCCTCAACAGGGCAGACAAAGTACGCCTGCGCCTCAGCCGCAGCGTGAAGACCAGAAGAGGAAGTCATCCTATGAAGATGGGAGGCTCTGGACCGAACCGCGACGCCTATCGGATCAGACCGCAGCGGGAACGCCCCTGGGTAAGTATAATCTAACCTCTTTTTCTCATCTTTTAGGATACATCGGGGCCTTATCTACAGCATTACAGAATGCATTCCAGAATGCTGTAGATAAGCCCCTGATGCCGGTGGGCTTAGCTCACCTTCAATTTTGGGGGTGACAGGTTACCTTTAATAATGATTCTTAGAGAAAAGGAAATATATTTAAAATGAATGAAAGCGGTCAATTGAGGTAATAAAAAAATAAAAATGTGAAACAGACATATTTCTTTATTTTCCCTCCAATACCACCTGATATTGTCAAATATGAGCGTATGAAAATAGCATAAAAATTAGGCCTCATGTATCACCGAAAAAAAAAATATTTATTTGAATATCCGAATGAGAACATTTTTTATTATTATTTTTATTATTTATTTATATAGCAACATTAATTCCATGGTGCTGTACATGAGAAGGGGTTACATACAGGTTTATAGATATCGTTTACAGTAAATTTTTAACAGCTCTTTAAACAGCATGTATGAAAAAAATGTAAATTGGCGAGTTGTGAAATGGTTATGATCAGGACTGTTTAAAAAAATATATACCTGGTAAAATGTTGTAACTGAATCAAATTTTAGAAGGAAGCTAAACTGCAGAACCATCCATGACCAGTAGGTGGTACGTCTGACATGCATTTTACCATTTGGTAAGAATTAGCTGAAAATAACATTTTAGGACTGAAAGACACTTACACTATATACAGAAAAGCTTATAGCTCTGACCCATGACCCAGATATGATGACTATTTTGTAGCTCTGCACTTATCAGACACTGACTCTTCTATAGGTTAGTAATGCTCATATCTCTGCTGGGTGCTGTGGTGCACACCTGTAATCCTAGCTACTATGGGAGGCTTGGGCTGTGGGATCACTGGAGCTTGTCAGTTCTGGTCCATCCTGTGCTATGTGGATCAGGGGTCTTCTCTGTCCTCAGCACCAATATGGTGACTCTGAGCCAACTGCTTGGAGACACTAAGTTGATGGAGGAGGGGATGTCCTTGGTCAAAACAAAAAAAAGCTAACATTAATTTCAGAGCACTATAAAAAAATAAAGCACTTATGCATATTCAGAATGGAGCAGACTGAGCGGCCCAGTGAGACTTGTCCCTTTTTTCCAGCAGCAGATGTCAATTACATATTTATTTTCTGCCCAATATTAGTGAAAAGCAGATTGCAGCTCTTAAAAGGGAATCTGTCAGCAGGTTTTTGCCACCTCATTTAACTTCTTTATCCCCAAAGGTGGTTTGCACATTTATGACCAGGCCAATTTTTACTTTATGGTAATAACTCTGGAACTCTTCAACGGATCCCGGTAATTCTGAGACAGTATTTTTGTGACATATTGTATTCATGATAGTGATAAGATTTCTTCGGTATGACCTGCATTTATTTGTGAAAAAAGAAAATTTGTGAAAATTTGGAAAATTTCTCAATTTTCAACTTTGCATTTTCATGCCCTTAAATCACAGAGATATGTCACAAAAATAGTAAATAAATAGCATTTCTCATATGTCTCCTTAACATCAGCACAATCTTGTAACCAAACTTTATTTTTGGCCAGGAAGTTATAAGTCACTTTGAGGGGTGTAAATGAGGCGTCCGCCAGGGCTGTGGGGTACCCGATACCGGGTTCGGTGTTCACAGGGGGATGTCACAGTGGCGACCCGATCCGTGGCCCTGGGCGCCCATGTAAAAAGAGGAAATTGAATAAAGTTTATGTTTGTGACACCACCTGTGGTATTCGGTCAGTGGGGACCGAGGCTGCTTTAAGGGGTCCTCTGGGGTGATGTTATGGCAGCTAGATGGTACAACTTCCCACAGGTGAAGTGTATCCCCAGGGCTCCCGGTGTGTAGATGGAAGATGGTGAATGGTGCAGTAAAAAATGAGGGCACAGGTTTGTAGTCTATTTACCTGGTTTACTGAAGACTTCAGGCAGCCACAGTCCAGGGTACCAGATCACAGGGTAGGCAGGGTCTGGCCGGCTTGGAAGCGAATCCAGAGTCCCATTTACCAGCTGGAGTTAAAAGCCTTCCTCTAGAGCTGTGTTGTTGTAATCCCTTACTGCCTATGGCTTCAGATAAGGTCCACACAGTTCTTCTCTCTGTCTTCAATGTAGGATAGGACAATACCTGTATGACAGGTAACTCAAGCCTTTTTACAGGGACTCTAGCACGCCTCGGGCTCTATGTGTTACTGTGTCTCAGGTGTGTGTGGCAGACAGGTAACTTGCAGTTCAGCTGACCTGCCGGTCTCTGCTGTAAGTCGTAGAGTCCCTTACAAACTCGGTGGTTCGGCTACCGGTTATCTGCGCTTCAGAGGGAGGCAGCCTGCTCATAGCTGGTCTCCCCTGATGTTATTCTTTTGTGCTTCGCTTTCCTGCATGCTCACTGAACGATGTTCATCTTTCTGTATGTCTCTTTCTACTAGCTGTGGTACTTCAGACCACACGGCCTCTTCAGACCTTCCTGCCCCAGACTGCTCCAGTCTGCTTCCTGGCACTTTATCACTGAAACTGAAACTAACTTTCCCTCCAAACAACAATATATAAGCATATGCAGGGGAGTCACCTAGTTAATAGGATAAAAAGCTCCCCCTTGTGGCCTTGAGCGTGAACATGTTGTGTGTATGGTGGTTACCTGATGAGAGTTATCTTTCATCGCTTCCAAAAGTAACATCACTCTCCCCGTGAGGAAAGCAATGCTACGGTGATGACCAAGTCCCTGGAGTGCCACATACAGTGGGGCAAAAAAGTATTTAGTCAGTCAGCAATTGTTATGACCTGGTGGTTAGGAGCACCCGGCACGACCTTATAGTTAAACTCACGCAGGACAAGCTCTGGGATGTGGGAGCTCTGCTGACCGCAAGCCCTAATCCTATCACACACACTAGAAATAGCTGTGGAGCGTTCCTGACTCCTCTTCACAGCCTAAGAGTTAGCTAGCCCTAGAGATAGAAAATGAAGCCTACCTTGCCTCAGAGAAATTCCCCAAAGGAAAAGGCAGCCCCCCACATATATTAACTGTGAGTAAAGATGAAAGTCACAAACGCAGAAATTAAACAGGTTTCAGCAAAGGGAGGCCAGACTTACTAAACAGACAGAGGATAGCTAAGGTATCTTTGCGGTCAGCACAAAAAACTACAAAAGACCACGCAGAGTGTGCAAAAGACCTCCGCACCGACACACGGTGCGGAGATGCCCCTCTGCATCCCAGAGCTTCCAGCTAGCAAGACAATCATGATAACCAGTTGGACAAGGAAACAATGAACAAATAATAACTATCAGGAACTTAGCTTCTGCTGGAGAAGACAGGTCACCAGAAAGATCCAAGAGCGAACTGAACAAATGCAGGAACATTGACAGCTGGCATGGAGTAACGATCTGAATGGAGTTAAATAGAGCAGCCAACCAAAGGATAAACCACGTCACCTGTGTAAGGAACCTCAGAAGCAGCAGCTTCACACCCAGCCACCAGAGGGAGCCCATAGACAGAACTCGCCGAAGTACCATTCACGACCACAGGAGGGAGTTCGACAACAGAATTCACAACAGTACCCCCCCTTGAACCCTCACCAGAGCCCCCAGGCCGATCAGGATGAGCCAAATGAAAGGCACGAACAAGATCGGCAGCATGAACATCAGAGGCAAAAACCCAGGAATTATCTTCCTGACCATAACCCTTCCACTTAACCAGGTACTGGAGTTTCCGTCTCGAAACACGAGAATCCAAAATCTTCTCCACCACATACTCCAACTCCCCCTCAACCAACACCAGGGCAGGAGGATCAACGGAGGGAACCATAGGCGCCATGTATCTCCGCAACAACGACCTATGGAACACATTATGGATGGCAAAAAAAGCTGGAAGGTCCAAACGAAATGACACAGGATTAAGAACTTCAGAAATCTTATATGGCCAAATGAAACGAGGCTTAAACTTAGGAGAGGAAACCTTCATAGGAACATGACGAGATGACAACCAAACCAAATCCCCAACACGAAGTCGGGGACCAACACAGCGCCGGCGGTTAGCGAAACGTTGAGCCTTCTCCTGGGACAATGTCAAATTGTCTACCACATGAGTCCAAATCTGCTGCAACCTGTCCACCACCGTATCCACACCAGGACAGTCCGAAGGCTCAACCTGCCCTGAAGAGAAACGAGGATGGAAACCAGAATTACAGAAAAAAGGAGAAACTAAAGTAGCCGAGCTGGCCCGATTATTAAGGGCGAACTCAGCCAAAGGCAAGAAGGACACCCAATCATCCTGATCAGCAGAAACAAAGCATCTCAGATATGTTTCCAAAGTTTGATTAGTTCGTTCGGTTTGGCCATTAGTCTGAGGATGGAAAGCCGAAGAAAAAGACAAATCAATGCCCATCTTAGCACAAAAGGACCGCCAAAACCTCGAAACAAACTGGGAACCTCTGTCCGAGACGATGTTCTCTGGAATGCCATGCAAACGAACCACATGCTGGAAAAACAATGGCACCAAATCAGAGGAGGAAGGCAATTTAGACAAGGGTACCAAATGGACCATCTTAGAGAAGCGATCACAAACCACCCAAATGACCGACATCCTTTGAGAAACAGGGAGATCAGAAATAAAATCCATGGAAATATGCGTCCAGGGCCTCTTCGGGACCGGCAAGGGCAAAAGCAACCCACTGGCACAAGAACAGAAGGGCTTAGCCCGAGCACAAGTCCCACAGGACTGCACAAAAGAACGCACATCCCGTGACAAAGAAGGCCACCAAAAGGATCTAGCCACCAAATCTCTGGTACCAAAGATTCCAGGATGACCAGCCAACACCGAACAATGAAACTCAGAGATAACTCTACTAGTCCATCTATCAGGGACAAACAGTTTCTCCGTAGGACAACGGTCAGGTCTATCAGCCTGAAACTTCTGCAGCACGCGCCGCAAATCAGGGGAGATGGCAGACAAAATTACCCCCTCTTTAAGAATACCCGCCGGCTCCGGAACACCCGGAGAGTCAGGCACAAAACACCTTGACAGGGCATCAGCCTTCACATTCTTAGATCCCGGAAGGTATGAAACCACAAAATCAAAACGGGAGAAAAAGAGCGACCATCGAGCCTGTCTAGGATTCAACCGTTTGGCAGACTCGAGATAAGTCAAATTCTTGTGATCCGTCAAGACCACCACACGATGTTTAGCTCCTTCAAGCCAATGTCGCCACTCCTCGAATGCCCACTTCATGGCCAACAACTCTCGATTGCCAACATCATAATTGCGCTGAGCAGGCGAGAATTTTCTAGAAAAGAAGGCACAGGGTTTCATCACCGAGCCATCAGAACTTCTTTGCGACAAAACAGCCCCTGCTCCAATCTCAGAAGCATCAACCTCAACCTGAAACGGGAGCGAAACATCTGGCTGGCACAACACAGGGGCAGAAGAAAAACGACGCTTCAACTCCTGAAAAGCCTCTACAGCCGCAGAGGACCAATTGACCACATCAGCACCTTTCTTGGTCAAATCAGTCAACGGTTTAGCAATACTAGAAAAATTAGCGATGAAGCGACGGTAAAAATTAGCAAAGCCCAGAAACTTCTGCAGGCTCTTCACAGATGTCGGCTGAGTCCAATCGTAAATGGCCTGAACTTTAACAGGGTCCATCTCGATAGTAGAAGGGGAAAAAATGAAACCCAAAAATGAAACCTTCTGAACTCCAAAGAGACACTTTGACCCCTTCACAAACAAGGAATTCGCACGAAGGACCTGGAACACCATTCTGACCTGCTTCACATGAGACTCCCAATCATCCGAAAAGACCAAAATGTCATCCAAATATGCAATCATAAATCTATCCAGGTACTCTCGGAAGATGTCATGCATAAAGGACTGAAACACAGATGGAGCATTAGAAAGCCCGAATGGCATAACCAGGTACTCAAAATGGCCCTCGGGCGTATTAAATGCTGTTTTCCATTCATCGCCCTGTTTAATTCGCAAAAGATTATACGCCCCTCGAAGACCTATCTTGGTGAACCAACTAGCCCCCTTAATCCGAGCAAACAAATCAGACAGCAGCGGCAAAGGATACTGAAATTTGACTGTGATCTTATTAAGAAGGCGGTAATCAATACAAGGTCTCAAAGAGCCATCCTTCTTGGCCACAAAAAAGAACCCTGCTACCAATGGTGACGACGACGGGCGAATATGACCCTTCTCCAAGGATTCCTTTATATAACTCCGCATAGCGGCGTGCTCTGGCACAGATAAATTAAACAGACGGCCCTTAGGAAACTTACTACCAGGAATCAAATTAATAGCACAATCGCAATCCCTATGAGGAGGTAGGGCACCGGATTTGGGCTCTTCAAATACATCCCGGTAATCTGATAAAAACTCAGGGACTTCAGAAGGAGTGGAAGGCGAAATTGACAACAATGGAACATCACCATGTACCCCCTGACAACCCCAGCCGGACACAGACATAGATTTCCAATCCAACACTGGATTATGGACCTGTAGCCATGGCAACCCCAAAACGACCACTTCATGCAGATTATGCAACACCAAAAAGCGAATATCCTCCTGATGTGCAGGAGCCATGCACATGGTCAATTGAGTCCAGTACTGAGGCTTATTCTTGGCCAAAGGCCAATTCCTCTCAATAGAATAGGATACTGCAAGGGCTCCAAGAAAAAACCACAGCGCTTGGCAAACTCCAAGTCCATCAAATTCAGGGCAGCGCCTGAATCCACAAATGCCATAACAGAATAGGATGACAGAGAGCAAATCAGGGTAACGGACAAAAGAAATTTAGACTGTACCGTACCAATGGTGGCAGACCTAGCGAACCGCTTAGTGCGCTTAGGACAATCGGACATAGCATGAGTGGATTCACCACAGTAAAAACACAGCCCATTCCGACGTCTGTGTTCTTGCCGTTCAGCTCTGGTCAAAGTCCTATCACACTGCATAGGCTCAGGCCTATGCTCAGAGAATACCGCCAGATGGTGCACAGCTTTGCGCTCACGCAAGCGCCGATCGATCTGAATGGCCAAGGACATAGACTCATTCAGACCAGCAGGCGTGGAAAATCCCACCATGACATCCTTAAGGGCTTCAGAAAGACCCTTTCTGAAAATTGCCGCCAGGGCACATTCATTCCACTGAGTAAGCACAGACCACTTTCTAAACTTCTGACAGTACACCTCCGCTTCATCCTGACCCTGACACAAAGCCAGCAAGATTTTCTCTGCCTGATCCACTGAATTTGGTTCATCATAAAGCAATCCAAGCGCCAGAAAAAACGCATCAACATCACGCAATGTAGGATCTCCTGGCGCAAGGGAAAATGCCCAGTCTTGAGGGTCACCACGCAACAAAGAAATAATGATTTTTACTTGTTGAATGGGGTCACCAGAGGAGCAGGGTTTCAAAGCTAGAAACAGTTTACAATTATTTTTGAAATTCAAGAACTTAGATCTATCCCCAGAAAATAAATCAGGAATAGGAATTCTAGGCTCTAACATAGGATTCTGAACCACAAAATCTTGAATGTTTTGTACCCTTGCAGTGAGATGATCCACACAAGAGGACAGACCTTGAATGTCCATATCTACACCTGTGTCCTGAACCACCCAAAGGTTTAGGGGAGAAGAAAGACAAAACACAGTGCAAAGAAAAAAAAATGGTCTCAGAACTTCTCTTATCCCTCTATTGAGATACATTAACCCCTTCCCGACCTTTGACGCATACGCTGCGTCATGAAAGTCGGTGCCATTCCGACCCATGACGCAGCATATGCGTCATGGAAAGATCGCGTCCCTGCAGGCCGGGTGAAAGGGTTAACTCCCATTTCACCCGATCTGCAGGGACAGGGGGAGTGGTAGTTTAGCCCAGGGGGGGTGGCTTCACCCCCTCGTGGCTACGATCGCTCTGATTGGCTGTTGAAAGTGAAACTGCCAATCAGAGCGATTTGTAATATTTCACCTAAAAAACTGGTGAAATATTACAATCCAGCCATGGCCGATGCTGCAATATCATCGGCCATGGCTGGAAACACTTATGTGCACCCACCCCACCCCTCCGATCGCCCCCCCAGCCCCCCGATCTGTGGTCCGCTCCCCTCCGTCCTGTGCTCCGCTCCCCCGTCCTCCTGTCCGCTTCCCCGTGCACCAATCACACCCCCTGTGCTGCAATCAAACCCCCCCCGCACTCCGATCCCCCCCCCGCACACAGCGACCCCCCCCGTGCTCCGATCCACCCCCCCCGCACAGCGATCCCTCACCCCGTGCTCCAATCCTTCCCCGTGCTCCAATCCTCCCTCCCGTGTTCCGATCCACCCCCCCCCATGATCCGATCCACCCCCCCGTGCTCCGACGCCCCCCCCGTGCCCCGACGCCCCCCCCGTGCCCTGATCTCCCCCCCCTTATACTTACCTGGCCGCCCGAGGTCCGTCCGTCTTCTTTCCCGGGCGCCGCCATCTTCCAAAATGGCGGGCGCATGTGCAGTGCGCCCGCCGAATCTGCCGGCCAGCAGATTCGTTCCAGAGTGAATTTTGATCACTGAGATATATCCTATCTCAGTGATCAAAATAAAAAAAAATAGTAAATGACCCCCCCCTTTGTCACCCCCATAGATAGGGACAATAAAAAAAATAAAGAATTTTTTTTTTTTTTCACTAAGGTTGGGGTAAGAACTAGGGTTAGGGTTAGGGGTAGGGTTAGGGGTAGGGTTAGGGTTAGGGGTAGGGTTAGGGTTAGGGGTAGGGTTAGGGGTAGGGTTAGGGTTAGGGGTAGGGTTAGGGTTAGGGGTAGGGTTAGGGGTAGGGGTAGGGTTAGGGCTAGGGGTAGGGGTAGGGTTAGGGGTAGGGTTAGGGCTAGGGTTAGGGTTTCGGTATGTGCACACGTATTCTGGTCCTATGCGGATTTTTCCGCAGCGGATTTGAAAAATCCACAGTGCTAAACCGCTGCCGATTTATCGTGGATTTACCGCGGTTTTTCTGCGCATTTCACTGCGGTTTTACAACTGCGATTTTCTATTGGAGCAGTTCTAAAACCGCTGCGGAATCCGCAGAAAGAAGTGACATGCTGCGGAATGTAAACCGCTGCGTTTCCGTGCAGTTTTTCCGCAGCATGTGTACAGCGATTTTTGGTTCCCATAGGTTCACATTGAACTGTAAACTCATGGGAAACTGCTGCGGATCCGCAGCGTTTTCCGCAGCGTGTGCACATACCTTTAGAATTAGGCTATGGGCACACGGTGCGGATTGGCCGCTGCGGATCCGCAGCAGTGTTCCATCGGGTTTACAGTACCATGTAAACATATGGAAAACCAAATCCGCTGTGCCCATGGTGCAGAAAATACCGCGCGGGAACGCTGCGTTGTATTTTCCGCAGCATGCCAATTCTTTGTGCGGATTCCGCAGCGTTTTACACCTGTTCCTCAATAGGAATCCACAGGTGAAATCCGCACAAAAAACACTGGAAATCCACGGTAAATCCACAGGTAAAACGCAGATTTTTCAAAAATGATGCTGAAAAATCTCATACGAATCCGCAACGTTGGCACATAGCCTTAGAGTTGGGTTGGAATTAGGGTTGTGGTTAGGGTTAGGGGTGTGTTGGGGTTAGGGTTGTGGTTAGGGGTGTGTTGGGGTTAGGGTTGTGATTAGGGTTACGGCTACAGTTGGGATAAGGGTTAGGGGTGTGTTGGAGGTAGAATTGAGGGGTTTCCACTGTTTAGGCACTTCAGGGGGTCTCCAAACGCAACATGGCGCCACCATTGATTCCAGCCAATCTTGTATTCAAAAATTCAAATGGTGCTCCCTCACTTCCGAACCCCGACGTGTGCCCAAACAGTGGTTTACCCCCACATATGGGGTACCAGCATACTCAGGACAAACTGCGCAACAATTACTGGGGTCCAATTTCTCCTGTTACCCTTGAGAAAATAAAAAATTGCTTGCTAAAACATCATTTTTGAGGAAAGAAAAATGATTTTTTATTTTCACGGCTCTGCGTTGTAAACGTCTGTGAAGCACTTGGGGGTTCAAAGTGCTCACCACATATCTAGATAAGTTCCTTGGGGGGTCTAGTTTCCAAAATGGGGTCACTTGTGGGGGGTTTCTACTGTTTAGGCACACCAGGGGCTCTGCAAACGCAACGTGACGCCCGCAGACCATTCCATCAAAGTCTGCATTTCAAAAGTCACTACTTCCCTTCTGAGCCCCCACGTGTGCCCAAACAGTGGTTTACCCCCACACATGGGGCATCAGCGTACTCAGGAGAAACTGGACAACAACTTTTGTGGTCCAATTTCTCCTGTAACCCTTGGGAAAATAAAAAATTCTGGGCTAAAAAATTATTTTTGAGGAAAGAAAACGTATTTATTATTTTCACGGCTCTGCGTTATAAACTTCTGTAAAGCACTTGGGGGTTGAAAGTGCTCACCACACATCTAGATAAGTTCCTTTGGGGGTCTAGTTTCCAAAATGGGGTCACTTGTGGGGGGTTTCTACTGTTTAGGCACACCAGGGGCTCTGCAAACGCAACGTGACGCCCGCAGAGCATTCCATCAAAGTCTGCACTTCAAAACGTCACTACTTCACTTCCGAGCCCCAGCATGTGCCTAAACAGTGGTTTACCCCCACATATGGGGTATCAGCGTACTCAGGAGAAACTGGACAACAACTTTTGGGGTCAAATTTCTCCTGTTACCCTTGGGAAAATAAAAAATTGCGGGCTAAAATTCATTTTTGAGAAAATAATTTTTTTTTTTTATTTTCATGGCTCTGCGTTATAAACTTCTGTGAAGCACTTGAGGGTTCAAAGTGCTCACTACACATCTAGATTAGTTCCTTTGGGGGTCTAGTTTCCAAAATGGGGTAATTTGTGGGGGATCTCCAATGTTTAGGCACACAGGGGCTCTCCAAACGCGACATGGTGTCCGCTAATGATTGGAGATAATTTTCCATTTAAAAAGCCAAATGGCGTGCCTTCCCTTCTGAGCCCTGCCGTGCGCCCAAACAGTGGTTTACCCCCACATATGGGGTATCTGCATACTCAGGACAAACTGGACAACAACATTTGTGGTCCAATTTCTCCTATTACCATTGGCAAAATAGGAAATTCCAGGCTAAAAAATCATTTTTGAGAAAAGAAAAATTATTTTTTATTTTCATGGCTCTGCATTATAAACTTCTGTGAAGCACCTGGGGGTTTAAAGTGCTCAGTATGCATCTAGATAAGTTCCTTGGGGGGTCTAGTTTCCAAAATGGGGTCACTTGTGGGGGAGCTCCATTGCATAGGCACACAGGGGCTCTCCAAATGCGACATGGTGTCCGCTAACAATTGGAGCTAATTTTCCATTCAAAAAGTTAAAAGGCGCGCCTTCCCTTCCGAGCCCTGCCGTGTGCCCAAACAGTGGTTTACCCCCACATATGAGGTATCGACGTACTCGGGAGAAATTGCTCAACAAATTTTAGGATCTATTTTATCCTATTGCCCATGTGAAAATGAAAAAATTGAGGCGAAAATAAATTTTTTGTGAAAAAAAAAGTACTTTTTCATTTTTACGGATCAATTTGTGAAGCACCTGAGGGTTTAAAGTGCTCACTAGGCATCTAGATAAGTTCCTTGGGGGGTCCAGTTTCCAAAATGGGGTCACTTGTGGGGGAGCTCCAATGTTTAAGCACACAGGGTCTCTCCAAACGCGACATGGTGTTCGCTATCGATGGAGATAATTTTTCATTCAAAAAGTCAAATGGCGCTCCTTCCCTTCCGAGCCTTACCATGTGCCCAAACAGTGGTTTACCCCCACATGTGAAGTATCGGTGTACTCAGGAGAAATTGCCAAACAAATTTTAGGATCCATTTTATCCTGTTGTCCATGTGAAAATGAAAAAATTGAGGCTAAAAGAATTTTTTTGTGAAAAAAAAGTACTTTTTCATTTTTACGGATCAATTTGTGAAGCACCTGGGGGTTTAAAGGGCTCACTATGCATCTAGATAAGTTCCTTGGGGCGTCTAGTTTCCAAAATGGGGTCACTTGTGGGGGAGCTCCAATTTTTAGGCACACGGGGGCTCTCCAAATGTGACATGGTGTCCGCTAAAGAGTGCAGCCAATTTTTCATTCAAAAAGTCAAATGGCGCTCCTTCCCTTCCAAGCCCTGCCGTGCGCCCAAACAGTAGTTTACCCCCACATATGAGGTATCAGCGTACTCAGGACAAATTGGACAACAACGTACGTGGTTCAGTTTCTCCTTTTACCATTGGGAAAATAAAAAAATTGTTGCTGAAAAATCATTTTTGTGACTAAAAAGTTAAATGTTCATTTTTTCCTTCCATGTTGCTTCTGCTGCTGTGAAGCACCTGAAGGGTTAATAAACTTCTTGAATGTGGTTTTGTGCACCTTGAGGGGTGCAGTTTTTAGAATGGTGTCACTTTTGGGTATTTTCAGCCATATAGACCCCTCAAACTGACTTCAAATGTGAGGTGGTCCCTAAAAAAAATGGTTTTGTAAATTTCGTTGTAAAAATGAGAAATCGCTGGTCAAATTTTAACCCTTATAACTTCCTAGCAAAAAAAAATTTTGTTTCCAAAATTGTGCTGATGTAAAGTAGACGTGTGGGAAATGTTATTTATTAACTATTTTGTGTCACATAACTCTCTGGTTTAACAGAATAAAAATTCAAAATGTGAAAATTGCGAAATTTTCAAAATTTTCGCCAAATTTCCGTTTTTATCACAAATAAACACAGAATTTATTGACCTAAATTTACCACTAACATGAAGCCCAATATGTCACGAAAAAACAATCTCAGAACCGCTAGGATCCATTGAAGCGTTCCTGAGTTATTACCTCATGAAGGGACACTGGTCAGAATTGCAAAAAACGGCAAGGTCTTTAAGGTCAAAATAGGCTGGGTCATGAAGGGGTTAATACTTTGGGCCAGCTGTACTGTTATGACCTGGTGGTTAGGAGCACCCGGCATGACCTGATAGTTAAACTCACGCAGGACAAGCTCTGGGATGTGGGAGCTCAGCTGACCGCAAGCCCTAATCCTATCACACACACTAGAAATAGCCGTGGAGCGTTCCTGACTCTCCCTAGACGCCTCTTCACAGCCTAAGAGTTAGCTAGCCCTAGAGATAGAAAATGAAGCCTACCTTGCCTCAGAGAAATTCCCCAAAGGAAAAGGCAGCCCCCCACATATATTGACTGTGAGTAAAGATGAAAGTCACAAACGCAGAAATGAAACAAGTTTCAGCAAAGGGAGGCCAGACTTACTAAACAGACAGAGGATAGGAAAGGTATCTTTGCGGTCAGCACAAAAAACTACAAAAGACCACGCAGAGTGTGCAAAAAGACCTCCGAACCGACTCACGGTGCGGAGATGCCACTCTGCATCCCAGAGCTTCCAGCTAGCAAGACAATCATGATAACCAGTTGGACAAGGAAACAATGAACAAATAATAACTATCAGGAACTTAGCTTCTGCTGGAGAAGACAGGTCACCAGAAAGATCCAAGAGCGAACTGAACAAATGCAGGAACATTGACAGCTGGCATGGAGTAACGATCTGAATGGAGTTAAATAGAGCAGCCAACCAAAGGATAAACCACGTCACCTGTGTAAGGAACCTCAGAAGCAGCAGCTTCACTCACAGCCACCAGAGGGAGACCATAGACAGAACTCGCCGAAGTACCATTCACGACCACAGGAGGGAGTTCGACAACAGAATTCACAACAGCAATAGTGCAAGTTCCACCACTTAAAAAGATGAGAGGCGTCTGTAATTTACATCATAGGTAGACCTCAACTATGGGAGACAAACTGAGAAAAAAAATCCAGAAAATCACATTGTCTGTTTTTTTATCATTTTTTTTGCATTTTATGGTGGAAAATAAGTATTTGGTCAGAAACAAACAATCAAGATTTCTGGCTCTCACAGACCTGTAACTTCTTCTTTAAGAGTCTCCTCTTTCCTCCACTCATTACCTGTAGTAATGGCACCTGTTTAAACTTGTTATCAGTATAAAAAGACACCTGTGCACACCCTCAAACAGTCTGACTCCAAACTCCACTATGGTGAAGACCAAAGAGCTGTCAAAGGACACCAGAAACAAAATTGTAGCCCTGCACCAGGCTGGAAAGACTGAATCTGCAATAGCCAACCAGCTTGGAGTGAAGAAATCAACAGTGGGAGCAATAATTAGAAAATGGAAGACATACAAGACCACTGATAATCTCCCTCGATCTGGGGCTCCACGCAAAATCCCACCCCGTGGGGTCAGAATGATCACAAGAACGGTGAGCAAAAATCCCAGAACCACGCGGGGGGACCTAGTGAATGAACTGCAGAGAGCTGGGACCAATGTAATAAGGCCTACCATAAGTAACACACTACGCCACCATGGACTCAGATCCTGCAGTGCCAGACGTGTCCCACTGCTTAAGCCAGTACATGTCCGGGCCCGTCTGAAGTTTGCTAGAGAGCATTTGGATGATCCAGAGGAGTTTTGGGAGAATGTCCTATGGTCTGATGAAACCAAACTGGAACTGTTTGGTAGAAACACAACTTGTCGTGTTTGGAGGAAAAAGAATACTGAGTTGCATCCATCAAACACCATACCTACTGTAAAGCATGGTGGTGGAAACATCATGCTTTGGGGCTGTTTCTCTGCAAAGGGGCCAGGACGACTGATCCGGGTACATGCAAGAATGAATGGGGCCATGTATCGTGAGATTTTGAGTGCAAACCTCCTTCCATCAGCAAGGGCATTGAAGATGAAACGTGGCTGGGTCTTTCAACATGACAATGATCCAAAGCACACCGCCAGGGCAACGAAGGAGTGGCTTCGTAAGAAGCATTTCAAGGTCCTGGAGTGGCCTAGCCAGTCTCCAGATCTCAACCCTATAGAAAACCTTTGGAGGGAGTTGAAAGTCCGTGTTGCCAAGCGAAAAGCCAAAAACATCACTGCTCTAGAGGAGATCTGCATGGAGGAATGGGCCAACATACCAACAACAGTGTGTGGCAACCTTGTGAAGACTTACAGAAAACGTTTGACTTCTGTCATTGCCAACAAAGGATATATTACAAAGTATTGAGATGAAATTTTGTTTCTGACCAAATACTTATTTTCCACCATAATATGCAAATAAAATGTTAAAAAAAACAGACAATGTGATTTTCTGGATTTTTTTTTCTCAGTTTGTCTCCCATAGTTGAGGTCTACCTATGATGTAAATTACAGACGCCTCTCATCTTTTTAAGTGGTGGAACTTGCACTATTGCTGACTGACTAAATACTTTTTTGCCCCACTGTATACTGTAAACAAATATACAGCCTTAATTGCTTTTATATATCATATAAACTAAGAAAAGAGCATTGGAAAAAATAGAAATTAAAAATAAAATTATATAACTAATTTGTAGGTGTCATAATGTCAACCCACAAAGAGGCACATGTAGAAACATGTATAAATATGGAGTTCAGCAGCACTATCCCAGCAACAAATCATTATTATAGGGTAAGGACCAAGAAAGGCATCCTAAGACCTTTAGATAAAACAAGTATAGGAAAGACATTCATTCAAGCCTTTCGGGGAGAAGTACTGTAATCGAAATATCCACTCTGCCTCCCTTTTAAGGATTGTTTTGTCAAATTCACCTCCTCTTACACGGTCCATCCAGAACATTACAGGGGTACCCTCTTCTCCTAAAGCTTTCATATAGGTCTCTAGATTGTCTCCTGAAAGTACCTAGATCGGAGAAGTTCCTTCTGATACGAAGGAATTGCCCCTTGGGTATCCCTTTCTTTAGGGGTATCGGATGGTGGCTATGTGACATACATACTTATGGATACATTCCCACAAAATGTGCTCTGCCTCACTCAGGTCACTGAGATCATACTGTCAGTGCCTGATACTTGCTGCCCTCGGATCCCGCTGCCACTAGGAATTTCGGGGCCCCATACTGGCAAAATTTTCGGGGACCCCTTGAGACTCCGCCCAGGCTCCACCCCAGCTCCACCTCCACCCCTGGAACTGTCCACAGTCCCACCGCTCTCTCTTGGAAAAACTCCACTTCTCACCAATTAACAGTTCCCATCACCAGATCACACATATAACAGCAGCTTTTGTTTTGGCCAAAAGATTTTTCTAATCTGCCACCACGACACGACAGACTCTTTTGGCCGGGCCCTACGCTACTGTAACCTATTAAAAATGTATTAAAATATGCAATACAATTTAGGTATATTTTTATTTATTTTTCAATTTTTAAAATGACCAATAATTTCACATACAAGGGACAAATACCACTACATCATGTCCAAATCACATATTACCACCACATGGTGGTCAATATTACCACATACAGGGAAAAAATGCCACCACACAATGACCAGACCACATATTACCACCACAGTAACCGAATAATAGCACATACAAGGAACAAATACCACCACACCATGACCAGACCACATATTACCACCACATAGTGACTTAATACTGCAATACTGATCATTAATAAAAAAACACAATACTAATATTATTATTATTATACATTTAAATAGCACCATTTATTTACATGTGAATAGGGGGCAAATATAGACAAGTACATTAAACATGAGCAAAAAACAAGGCATACAGGTACATAAGGAGGGAGGATAATAATTTTCTCCTGATTCAGTAGAATCCTGTTGGATATCATGAAGGATAGTTGTCTTGGAGGCTAATCTGTTCCTCTATATCTCACCAGCAACAGCTGAAAGCATTACTATTTCTTAATTTTCCTCTGTAACAAATGATATGGGAAATATTCCAGGGTCTGTCATTCTACTCATTATGGTCAGCATTTCACTAGGATCCCAGGAACCCCATACACCCTCCTGGGGTCTACAATAACTGGTCCTCTAGGCTAATATCACCATATGTGCCATTATACACAGGAGATCTGTACTTAGTATGCAGTGTCCGTGTACAGGTAACACACTGACTCACCAGTGACATCTCTAGATGAAGTCCTTCAACCTCGCTTTCCATGTTCATCCAGCACAGACCGCCATCACGTCTTCCAGCCAGGACTTGTCTCTGCAGGAAATAACACAGTTATCTAGAGCTCCTCTTGCAGAACACATTTCTTAATATTTCCCCAACTTCTACACTACACCAGATGAAGAAAAAAGGCGACAGTGTCGCTCTGCACAGTAACAGGAACGCCCCCCGTTTAAAACAGTATCCTCAAAAAATTAAATACATCACTGCAGTAATAATGTCCCTTAATTAGCCCCTATGGTAATAACATCCCCCATCCTGGCCCTGTGTATCTAATTCCTGGCTTCAGCCATATGATCTCCCAATCCTGCCCCATCTGTCCCATGATCCTGATCCATCTGTCCCATGATCCTGACTAGGGTTGAGCGACTTTTAGTTTTTTAGGGTCGAGTCGGGTTTCGCGAAACCCGACTATCTCAAAAGTCGAGTCGAGTGAAATCGACCGAAACACGAAACCCAATGCAAGTCAATGGGGGAGCATAGTCGGCAGTGAGTGGAGGCCAGGAAAACACCTACAGTGCCCATTTTAATGGCAAAAACATCCATTCTTGTTACTGAAGCTTGTCAATCTTAATTTACCTTATAATAATAGTAAGGCATTGGAAATTGGGGGTAATTTGGCTAAAGTTGTGGAAGGTAGGGCTGGTTCAAGTATTTAGTGGGCCCAGGAAATCTGGACCAAGTCACGGCAGTGGAGCAGGGAGAGGTAAGTATTTAAACTTTGCAAGTGCTGTGATCCTGAGCAAGCAGAGCGGGCCCACTCATTGGCATTGGCACTGGCACAGGGCCCCTCAAAGTACGGCGGTGTGTTTGCACAGCGGGGGCACCTCCCACCGGCAGCGACACTTTTGCATACTATGAGGGGCCCTGTGCCAGTGACGTCGCCAACGAGTATTCCCCCCCTCACCTGATGAAGGAACCTGCACTTTCATCTGCACCTTCCTCTTTGTCCCCGTGTAAGGTGGTTTGGTATGCGGGAAGGGGAACCTCACTTTTAGCAGGGTCACATTCTGGCTGTGTAGCGTGCACGGGGAATGTAGCGTTCTGGGTCAATGTACCAGCAGACTCATCTATCACTGGCTGGGCAATGGGCAGGATGAGGGGGAAACACAGATATAGGCCCAAATAATAAAGTGGGCTAAATGCAGTTCAAAATTGGTAACAGGACTAACCAGGGGGCATTGCTTTGTTCAGTGGAGTACAACTGTAATGAGAGGCTGACACAGTGAGTAGGCCCAAATCAGTAAGTAGGCTAAATGCAGTTCAAAATTGGTAACCGAAGTAAACAGGCGGCACTGGTTTGTTCAGTGTAGGAGAACATCAAGGAGCGGCAGACACCGTTGGTAGGGCCAACAAAACACGTAGGCGAAATGCAGTGTTATATTAAAAACAATTTAACGAGAGCCTGAAGATAGAAGCTAGGGAAAGGCAACCTGGAGAACACCTTGGAGCGGAAGACACCGTTTGTAGAACCCAGACCCAACTTGTAGGCCTAATGCAGTGTTGTTTCAACAACTACTTAACGAGAGCTTCAAGATAGAAGCTAGGGAGAGGCAACCTGGAGAACACCTTGGAGCGGCAGACACCGTCTCTACAACCAAGACCCAACTTGTAGGCCTAATGCAGTGTTGTTTCAACAACTACTTAACGAGAGCTTCAAGATAGAAGCTAGGGAGAGGCAACCTGGAGAACACCTTGGAGCGGCAGACACCGTCTCTACAACCCAGACCCAACTTGTAGGCCTAATGCAGTGTTGTTTCAACAACTACTTAACGAGAGCTTCAAGATAGAAGCTAGGGAGAGGCAACCTGGAGAACACCTTGGAGCGGCAGACACCGTCTCTACAACCCAGACCCAACTTGTAGACCTAATGCAGTGTTGTTTCAACAACTAGTTAACGAGAGCTTCAAGATAGAAGCTAGGGAGAGGCAACCTGGAGAACACCTTGGAGCGGCAGACACCGTCTCTACAACCCAGACCCAACTTGTAGGCCTTATGCAGTGTTGTTTCAACAACTACTTAACAAGAGCTTCAAGATAGAAGCTAGGGAGAGGCAACCTGGAGAACACCTTGGAGCGGCAGACACCGTCTCTACAACCAAGACCCAACTTTTAGGCCTAATGCAGTGTTGTTTCAACAACTACTTAACGAGAGCTTCAAGATAGAAGCTAGGGAGAGGCAACCTGGAGAACACCTTGGAGCGGCAGACACCGTCTCTACGACCAAGACCCAACTTGTAGGCCTAATGCAGTGTTGTTTCAACAACTACTTAACGAGAGCTTCAAGATAGAAGCTAGGGAGAGGCAACCTGGAGAACACCTTGGAGCGGCAGACACCGTCTCTACAACCAGACCCAACTTGTAGGCCTAATGCAGTGTTGTTTCAACAACTACTTAACAAGAGCTTCAAGATAGAAGCTAGGGAGAGGCAACCTGGAGAACACCTTGGAGCGGCAGACACCGTCTCTACAACCCAGACCCAACTTGTAGGCCTTATGTAGTGTTGTTTCAACAACTACTTAACGAGAGCTTCAAGATAGAAGCTAGGGAGAGGCAACCTGGAGAATACCTTGGAGCGGCAGACACCGTCTCTACAACCCAGACCCAACTTGTAGGCCTAATGCAGTGTTGTTTCAACAACTACTTAACGAGAGCCTGAAAATGGAATTTCAGGACAGGAAACCAGGAGAACAGCACGGAGCGGCATACACCGTTAGTAGGCCCCAACCCAACTAGTAGGCCAAATGCAGTTGTTCCATTTAACAACTATTTAACAAGAGCTTCAAGATAGAAGCTAGGGAGAGGCAACCTGGAGAACACCTTGGAGCGGCAGACACCGTCTCTACAACCCAGACCCAACTTGTAGGCCTTATGCAGTGTTGTTTCAACAACTATTTAACAAGAGCTTCAAGATAGAAGCTAGGGAGAGGCAACCTGGAGAACACCTTGGAGCGGCAGACACCGTCTCTACAACCCAGACCCAACTTGTAGGCCTAATGCAGTGTTGTTTCAACAACTACTTAACGAGAGCTTCAAGATAGAAGCTAGGGAGAGGCAACCTGGAGAACACCTTGGAGCGGCAGACACCGTCTCTACAACCAAGACCCAACTTGTAGGCCTAATGCAGTGTTGTTTCAACTACTACTTAGCAAGAGCTTCAAGATAGAAGCGAGGGAGAGGCAACATAGAGAACACCTTGGAGCGGAAGAATCAGTTTGTAGACCACAATGAAACTTGTGGCCCCAATGCAGTTTTATAATTCTGACAGGCTGAAAACCAGCCTTTTTTTTTTTTTTTAGAGGACAACAGCTGTATTAAGTGGCGCAGACAGACACTGCTAGTAGGCCTTACACCACAAAGTTGGCTCACAGCAGGTTGAAAAAAAGTTACATGGGTACACGGTCGGCATTGGTGTGCTCAGCGGAGGACAAATGGAAGGATGGACCGCAGACAGACTTAGTAGGCCTAAAATAAAAAAAATTAGGCTCAATGCAGTTTGAATTATCTTGCAGGGGTACACAGGCAGCATTGGTGTGGTCAGCAGAGGACAATTTGAAGGAGGGACCGCAGACAGACTTAGTAGGCCAAAACTAAATAAATTAGGCTCAATGCAGCTTCGATTATGTGGTAGAGGTACACAAGCAGCATTGGTGTGGTCAGCGGAGGACAATTGGAAGGAGGGACCGCAGACAGACTTACTAGGCCTAAAATAAAAAAAATTAGGCTCAATGCAGTTCGAATTATCTTGCAGGGTTACACAGGCAGCATTGGTGTGGTCAGCGGAGGACAATTGGAAGGAGTGTCTGACACAGTTAGTACTCCCAAAAAATAAATAGATGTTAATGTCTCGCAAAACAACAAAACCCAAAAACAAAAGGGTGGCATACTTAGGTACAGGGGTGGGCTCCTCTGCTGAGTTTCAGACATAGTAATTTGGCGCTAAGTATTTACTGGTGTCAATATAGGACACTGAACCTGACTATTTTAACTAGCATCATACATGTCAACAAATTGGAATTGTCAGTGCCAGGCATTGAAGGATGTCAGCGCATAGACTAAACATTGGTGGAGCTGTGAGAGATAATTTTGCAAGTGGTAGAGCACTGTTTGAGCTGGGGAGAGGGAAACTCTCTTGTGGCCGGCGGTACCGGCCCATTGCCCCTCATGTTACAACGGTGTGTATGACGTTGGGTGCGCGCCACCCCTGCCAGAGACACTTTATTGTACTATGAGGGACCCAGTGGCATTGCCGTCGACCAAAAGCGGGCACACCCACCTCTTCAGACAAACGGCACTCTCACGGGTGCTTGCAGCAAGTGGCGAGACCACAGCCCCGTGGGGGGAGTTTGCCCATTTAGGGAGGTGTAAACATGTCGTATGCTGGACAAACAGCTGCTGCAAATTAAGAGATTGGAACAGTCAGTAAGACCAGTCAAGCAAGACCTTTTTATAGGAAAGCTAGGTGTCAGCCGGGAAAGGTGGGGCAAAATAATTCGAAATCCATGAGTGGTTCATTTTAATGAAGGTTAGATCATCAACATTTTGGGTAGCCAGACGAGTCCTTTTTTCGGTCAATATTGAACCAGCAGTACTGAATACTCTTTCTGATAGTACACTAGCTTCTGGGAAAGCAAGCTCCTGCAATACATATTCTGCCAATTCAGGCCAGGTGTCTATTTTGGATGCCCAGTAATCAAATGGGAATGACGGTTGAGGGAGAACATCGATAAGGGATGAAAAATAGTTAGTAACCATACTGGACAAATGTTGTCTCCTGTCACTTTGAATTGATGCTGCAGTACCTGTCCTGTCTGCGGTCATTGCGAAATCACTCCACAACCTGGTCAGAAAACTCCTCTGTCCAACGCTACTTCTGATTTGTGCACCTCTAACACCTCTGCCCTGTTGCCCCCTGCACCTCGTGTGAGAACCATCACCGGCGCTGTGTGCTGGAAATGCCTGAATCAAACGGTCTACAAGACTTGCTTGTTTGGTTGCTAATATTTGTTCGAGGTTCTCATGTGGCATGATATTTTGCAATTTGCCTTTATGGCGAGGATCAAGGAGGCAGGCCAACCAGTAATCGTCATCGGTCATCATTTTAATAATGCGTGGGTCCCTTTTGAGGATACGTAAGGCATAATCCACATTTGGGCCAAAGTTCCAGTTGTCAAATCTGCGGTTGTGCTGGGTTGAGGGGCAGTTTCAGGCAAATCTACGTCACTTGTCTCCCTCAAAAAACCTGAACCCGGCCTTGCAATGCCACCAGTTTCTATTGGCCCTGGAGAAGCTTCCTCATTCAAAAAATACTCATCCCCATCATCCTCCTCGTCCTCCTCCTCTTCGCCCGCTATCTCGTCCTGTAGACTGCCCTGACCAGACAATGGCTGACTGTCATCAAGGCTTTCCCCTTCCTCGGCTGCAAACGCCTGCTCCTTTATGTGCGTCAAACCTTGCATCAGCAGACGCATTAGGGGGATGCTCATGCTTATTATGGCGTTGTCTGCACTAACCAGCCGTGTGCATTCCTCAAAACACTGAAGGACTTGACACAGGTCTTGTACCTTCGACCACTGCACACCTGACAACTCCATGTCTGCCATCCAACTGCCTGCCCGTGTATGTGTATCCTCCCACAAATACATAACAGCACGCCTCTGCTCGCACAGTCTCTGAAGCATGTGCAGTGTGGAGTTCCACCTTGTTGCAACGTCGATGATTAGGCGATGCTGGGGAAGGTTCAAAGACCGCTGATGGTTCTGCATACGGCTGGAGTGTACGGGCGAACGGCGGATATGCGAGCAAAGTCTGCGCACTTTGAGGAGCAGGTCGGGTAACCCCGGATAACTTTTCAAGAAGCACTGCACCACCAGGTTTAAGGTGTGAGCCAGGCAAGGAATGTGTTTCAGTTGGGAAAGGGCTATGGCAGCCATAAAATTCCTTCCGTTATCACTCACTACCTTGCCTGCCTCAAGATGTACAGTGCACAGCCATGACTAAGTTTCTTGCTGCAAGAACTCGGACAAAACTTCCGTGGTGTGTCTGTTGTCGCCCAAACACTTCATTGCCAATACAGCCTGCTGACGCTTGCCACTAGCTGTCCCATAATGGGATACCTCGTGTGCAACAGTGGCAGCTGCGGATGGAGTGGTTGTGCGACTGCGGTCTTTGGACGAGCTCTCACTTCTGCAGGAGGACGAGGAGGAGGAGGAGGGGGGCGAACGCCTACAGCCAACTGTTTCCTAGACCGTGGGCTAGGCAGAACTGTCCCAATATTGCTGTCCCCTGTGGACCCTGCATCCACCACATTAACCCAGTGTGCCATGATGGACACGTAACGTCCCTGGCCATGCCTACTGGTCCATGCATCTGTTGTCAGGTGCACCTTTGTACTCACAGATTGCCTGAGTGCATGGATGATGCGGTCTTTTACATGCTGGTGGAGGGCTGGGATGGCTTTTCTAGAAAAGAAGTGTCAACTGGGTAGCTCGTAGCGTGGTACAGCGTAGTCCATCAGGGCTTTGAAAGCTTTGCTTTCAACTAACCGGTAGGGCATCATCATGAGATTAGTCTAGCAATGTGGGCGTTCAAACCCTGTGTACGCGGATGCGAAGATGAGTACTTCCTTTTCCTAACGAGAGCCTCATGTAGGGTTAGCTGGACTGGAGAGCTGCAGATCGTGGAACTAGCGGGGGTGCCGGTGGACATGGCAGACTGAGAGAGGGTTGGAGATGGTATTCTTGCTGGTGCCCTACATGCAGTGTTTCCTACTACGAACCTGGTGATTCCCTGACTGCAGGTGGTGCAGGAAATGGTGCGCTTACAGTGAGGGAAGGGATGTAGCGTTGCTGACTAGCTTCATTGGCCGAGGGTGCTACAACCTTAAGGGACGTTTGGTAGTTAGTCCAGGCTTGCAAATGCATGGTGGTTAAATGTCTACGCATGCAACTTGTATTTAGACTTTTAAGATTCTGACCTCTGCTTAAGGTAGTTGAACATTTTTGACAGATGACTTTGCGCTGATCATTTGGATGTTGTTTAAAAAAATGCCAGACTGCACTCTTTCTACTATTGGATACCTTTTCAGGCATTGCAGTCTGAGCTTCTTTAACCGGATGGCCACGCTGTCCTACAACTGGTTTTGGTTTTGCCACGCGTTTTTGGTCAGATACGGGCCCGGCTGATGGAACCTGTTGCGATGTTGATGCCTGCTGCGGCTCCTCCTCCTCCGCTTCAGAGCTACTGCTGCCTGCACCCTGTTCCCCCAATGGCTGCCAATCGGGGTCAACAACTGGGTCATCTATGACCTCCTCTTCTATCTCGTGTGCAACTTCGTCTGTGTCACCGTGTAAGCCTGTGGTATAACGGGGCACCATAGTCTCATCAGGGTCTGATTCTGGATCAGTACACTGCGAGGGCAATGCTCTGAGGAACAGCATAGTAATCTGGCTGTGGCTGTGCATCTGTGCACTCCATGTCCGATTCAACTTGTAATGGGCATGGCCTGTTAACTGTTTCACTTTCTAACCCAGGAACGGTATGTGTAAAGAGCTCCATGGAGTAACCCGTTGTGTCGCCTGACGCATCCTTCTCTGTTGTTCTTGGTGAAGAAGACAAGGAAGCGACTTGTCCCTGACCGTGAAAATCCACTAACGACGCGCTGCTTTTACATGTAGCAGTTTCAGAAGAGGAGGCGAAAGAGCTAGAGGCTGAGTCAGCAAGGAAAGCCAAAACTTGTTCTTGCTGCTCCGGCTTTAAAAGCGGTTTTCTTACTCCCAGAAAAGGGAGCGTTCGAGTAGCCAGACGACGAACCAGGCTCAACAACTCGAGACTTAGGTGCTATATTGCTTTTCCCACGACCACCTGATGCTCCACCACCACTACCATCATTACCAGCTGGCAATGACCGCCCACGGCCACGACCTCTTCCACCAGACTTCCTCATTGTTTGAAAAACGTAACCAAACTAACGGTATTTGTTACTGTAAAACCAGTTACAAGGTGAATTCAAACTTCTGTTGGATTTATATATCCCTTTAAAGGTGGGTGAGACTGCAGGGAAAATCAGGCCCAATGTATAACAGTACACAGCTTCAGTGGCAGACAGATATGCCACTAACAGGACTGACGCTGATGCAGACACTACCAATAAAAATCTCCCCCTTTTTATTTTTTCTGGGAGAATATTGAAGAAATGTGGCCCACTCTTATACAGTATATGTTCTGTGGCACAAAATTAGAGACAGATGCCACACACAGCACTGGCAATGATGCAGAATTGCCAATCTTAATCTCCCACTATTTTATTTTTTCTGGGATAATTAACAAAAAAAACTGGCCCAGTATTACACACTAGGTTTAGTGTGGGACACAATTTGAGACAGGTGGCACAAACAGGGGTGGCACTGAAGCAGAAATGCCAATCTTAATGCCCCACTATTTTTTTTTTCAGGGAGAATTGAAAAGAAATCTGGCCCAGTATTACACACTAGGTTTAATGTGGCACAAAATTTGAGACAGGTGGCACACACAGGACTGGCACCGAAGCAGAAATGCCAATCTTAATCTCCCACAATTTTTTTTTCAGGGAGAATTTAAAAGAAATCTGGCCCAGTATTACACACTAGGTTTAATGTGGCACACAATTTGAGACAGGTGGCACACACAGGAGTGGCACTGAAGCAGAAATGCCAATCTTAATCTCCCACAATTTTTTTTTCATGGAGAATTGAAAAGAAATCTGGCCCAGTATTACACACAAGGTTTAATGTGGCACACAATTTGAGACAGGTGGCACACACAGGACTGGCACTGAAGCAGAAATGCCAATCTTAATCTCCCACTATTTTTTTTTCATGGAGAATTTTAAAAAAATCTGGCCCAGTATTACACACTAGGTTTAATGTGGCACACAATTTGAGACAGGTGGCACACACAGGACTGGCACTGAAGCAGAAATGCCAATCTTAATCTCCCACTATTTTTTTTTCAGGGAGAATTTAAAAGAAATCTGGCCCAGTATTACACACTAGGTTTAATGTGGCACAAAATTTGAGACAGGTGGCACACACAGGACTGGCACCGAAGCAGAAATGCCAATCTTAATCTCCCACAATTTTTTTTTTCAGGGAGAATTTAAAATAAATCTGGCCCAGTATTACACACTAGGTTTAATATGGCACAAAATTTGAGACAGGTGGCACACACAGTACTGGCACTGAAGCAGAAATGCCAATCTTAATCTCCCACTTTTTTTTTCAGGGAGAATTGAAAAGAAATCTGGCCCAGTATTACACACTAGGTTTAATGTGGCACACAATTTGAGACAGGTGGCACACACAGGAGTGGCACTGAAGCAGAAATGCCAATCTTAATCTCCCACTATTTTTTTCAGGGAGAATTTAAAAGAAATCTGGCCCAGTATTACACACTAGGTTTAATGTGGCACAAAATTTGAGACAGGTGGCACACACAGGAGTGGCACTGAAGCAGAAATGCCAATCTTAATCTCCCACAATTTTTTTTTTCAGGGAGAATTTAAAATAAATCTGGCCTAGTATTACACACTAGGTTTAATGTGGCACAAAATTTGAGACAGATGGCACACACAGGACTGGCACTGAAGCAGAAATGCCAATCTTAATCTCCCACTTTTTTTTTCAGGGAGAATTGAAAAGAAATCTGGCCCAGTATTACACACTAGGTTTAATGTGGCACACAATTTGAGACAGGTGGCACACACAGGACTGGCACTGAAGCAGAAATGCCAATCTTAATCTCCCACTATTTTTTTTCAGGGGGAATTTAAAAGAAATCTGGCCCAGTATTACACACTAGGTTTAATGTGGCACAAAATTTGAGACAGGTGGCACACACAGGAGTGGCACTGAAGCAGAAATGCCAATCTTAATTTCCCACAATTTTTTTTTTCATGGAGAATTGAAAAGAAATCTGGCCCAGTATTACACACAAGGTTTAATGTGGCACACAATTTGAGACAGGTGGCACACACAGGAGTGGCACTGAAGCAGAAATGCCAATCTTAATCTCCCACAATTTTTTTTTCATGGAGAATTTAAAAGAAATCTGGCCCTGTATTACACACTAGGTTTAATGTGGCACACAATTTGAGACAGGTGGCACACACAGGAGTGGCACTGAAGCAGAAATGCCAATCTTAATCTCCCACTATTTTTTTCAGGGAGAATTGAAAAGAAATCTGGCCCTGTATTACACACTAGGTTTAATGTGGCACACAATTTGAGACAGGTGGCGCACACAGGACTGGCACTGAAGCAGAAATGCCAATCTTAATCTCCCACTATTTTTTTTTCATGGAGAATTTAAAAAAAATCTGGCCCAGTATTACACACTAGGTTTAATGTGGCACACAATTTGAGACAGGTGGCACACACAGGACTGGCACTGAAGCAGAAATGCCAATCTTAATCTCCCACTATTTTTTTTTCAGGGAGAATTTAAAAGAAATCTGGCCCAGTATTACACACTAGGTTTAATGTGGCACAAAATTTGAGACAGGTGGCACACACAGGACTGGCACCGAAGCAGAAATGCCAATCTTAATCTCCCACAATTTTTTTTTTCAGGGAGAATTTAAAATAAATCTGGCCCAGTATTACACACTAGGTTTAATATGGCACAAAATTTGAGACAGGTGGCACACACAGTACTGGCACTGAAGCAGAAATGCCAATCTTAATCTCCCACTTTTTTTTTCAGGGAGAATTGAAAAGAAATCTGGCCCAGTATTACACACTAGGTTTAATGTGGCACACAATTTGAGACAGGTGGCACACACAGGAGTGGCACTGAAGCAGAAATGCCAATCTTAATCTCCCACTATTTTTTTCAGGGAGAATTTAAAAGAAATCTGGCCCAGTATTACACACTAGGTTTAATGTGGCACAAAATTTGAGACAGGTGGCACACACAGGAGTGGCACTGAAGCAGAAATGCCAATCTTAATCTCCCACAATTTTTTTTTTCAGGGAGAATTTAAAATAAATCTGGCCTAGTATTACACACTAGGTTTAATGTGGCACAAAATTTGAGACAGATGGCACACACAGGACTGGCACTGAAGCAGAAATGCCAATCTTAATCTCCCACTTTTTTTTTCAGGGAGAATTGAAAAGAAATCTGGCCCAGTATTACACACTAGGTTTAATGTGGCACACAATTTGAGACAGGTGGCACACACAGGACTGGCACTGAAGCAGAAATGCCAATCTTAATCTCCCACTATTTTTTTTCAGGGAGAATTTAAAAGAAATCTGGCCCAGTATTACACACTAGGTTTAATGTGGCACAAAATTTGAGACAGGTGGCACACACAGGAGTGGCACTGAAGCAGAAATGCCAATCTTAATTTCCCACAATTTTTTTTTTCATGGAGAATTGAAAAGAAATCTGGCCCAGTATTACACACAAGGTTTAATGTGGCACACAATTTGAGACAGGTGGCACACACAGGAGTGGCACTGAAGCAGAAATGCCAATCTTAATCTCCCACAATTTTTTTTTCATGGAGAATTTAAAAGAAATCTGGCCCTGTATTACACACTAGGTTTAATGTGGCACACAATTTGAGACAGGTGGCACACACAGGAGTGGCACTGAAGCAGAAATGCCAATCTTAATCTCCCACTATTTTTTTCAGGGAGAATTGAAAAGAAATCTGGCCCTGTATTACACACTAGGTTTAATGTGGCACACAATTTGAGACAGGTGGCACACACAGGAGTGGCACTGAAGCAGAAATGCCAATCTTAATTTCCCACAATTTTTTTTTTCATGGAGAATTGAAAAGAAATCTGGCCCAGTATTACACACAAGGTTTAATGTGGCACACAATTTGAGACAGGTGGCACACACAGGAGTGGCACTGAAGCAGAAATGCCAATCTTAATCTCCCACAATTTTTTTTTCATGGAGAATTTAAAAGAAATCTGGCCCTGTATTACACACTAGGTTTAATGTGGCACACAATTTGAGACAGGTGGCACACACAGGAGTGGCACTGAAGCAGAAATGCCAATCTTAATCTCCCACTATTTTTTTCAGGGAGAATTGAAAAGAAATCTGGCCCTGTATTACACACTAGGTTTAATGTGGCACACAATTTGAGACAGGTGGCACACACAGGACTGGCACTGAAGCAGAAATGCCAATCTTAATCTCCCACTATTTTTTTTCAGGGAGAATTTAAAAGAAATCTGGCCCAGTATTACACACTAGGTTTAATGTGGCACAAAATTTGAGACAGGTGGCACACACAGGAGTGGCACTGAAGCAGAAATGCCAATCTTAATTTCCCACAATTTTTTTTTTCATGGAGAATTGAAAAGAAATCTGGCCCAGTATTACACACAAGGTTTAATGTGGCACACAATTTGAGACAGGTGGCACACACAGGAGTGGCACTGAAGCAGAAATGCCAATCTTAATCTCCCACAATTTTTTTTTATGGAGAATTTAAAAGAAATCTGGCCCTGTATTACACACTAGGTTTAATGTGGCACACAATTTGAGACAGGTGGCACACACAGGAGTGGCACTGAAGCAGAAATGCCAATCTTAATCTCCCACTATTTTTTTCAGGGAGAATTGAAAAGAAATCTGGCCCTGTATTACACACTAGGTTTAATGTGGCACACAATTTGAGACAGGTGGCGCACACAGGACTGGCACTGAAGCAGAAATGCCAATCTTAATCTCCCACAATTTTTTTTTCATGGAGAATTGAAAAGAAATCTGGCCCAGTATTACACACAAGGTTTAATGTGGCACACAATTTGAGACAGGTGGCACACACAGGACTGGCACTGAAGCAGAAATGCCAATCTTAATCTTCCACAATTTTTTTTTCAGGGAGAATTTAAAAGAAATCTGGCCCTGTATTACACACTAGGTTTAATGTGGCACACAATTTGAGACAGGTGGCACACACAGGAGTGGCACTGAAGCAGAAATGCCAATCTTAATCTCCCACTATTTTTTTCAGGGAGAATTAAAAAGAAATCTGGCCCTGTATTACACACTAGGTTTAATGTGGCACAGAATTTGAGACAGGTGGCGCACACAGGAGTGGCACTGAAGCAGAAATGCCAATCTTAATCTCCCACTATTTTTTTTCAGGGAGAATTGAAAAGAAATCTGGCCCAGTATTACACACAAGGTTTAATGTGGCACACAATTTGAGACAGGTGGCACACACAGGACTGGCACTGAAGCAGAAATGCCAATCTTAATCTCCCACAATTTTTTTTTTCAGGGAGAATTTAAAAGAAATCTGGCCCAGTATTACACACTAGGTTTAATGTGGCACACAATTTGAGACAGGTGGCACACACAGGAGTGGCACTGAAGCAGAAATGCCAATCTTAATCTCCCACTATTTTTTTCTTTTTTTCAGGGAGAATTGAAAATAAATCTGGCCCAGTATTACACACTAGGTTTAATGTGGCACAAAATTTGAGACAGGTGGCACACACAGGACTGGCACTGAAGCAGAAATGCCAATCTTAATCTCCCACTGTTTTTTTTTTCAGGGAGAATTTAAAAGAAATCTGGTCCAGTATTACACACTAGGTTTAATGTGGCACAAAATTAGAGACAGATGCCACACACAGCACTGGCACTTGGCACTAAGGCAAAATTGCCAATCTTAATCTCCCACTATTTTTTTTTATTTATGGGAGAATTGGCAAGAAATCAGGCCCACTGTTAGACTGTATGTTTTCTGTGCCAGAAAATGAGACACAGATGCCACACACAGGACTGCCACTGATGCAGATTTGCCAATTTTAATCTGCACCATTTTTTTTTTCTTCAGGGAGACTACTGAATACATCTGGGCCACTGTATTAGAGTATATATAGAGTATATATCTCCCTGCAGTAATCTCAGCAAAGTATGGCAGGCAGCAATAACAAGGAGTGGACTTCTGTACAAAAAAGTCAAAAGTGTGGACAAACAAACAAGATAGCTGTGCAGAAAGGAAGGAGCAACAGGATTTGTGCTTTGAAAAAAGCAGTTGGTTTGCACAGCGGTGTACAAACAGCAATGCAGCTATCAGGGAGCCTTCTAGGGCAGCCCAATGAGCTACAGCGCTGAGGCAAAAAAAATGTAGCCTCCACTGTCCATGCAAACAAAAGGTGGTGTTGGACAGTGGAAATCGCTACAGCACAAGCAGTTTGGGTGTTAATGTACCCTGCCTAACGCTATCCCTGCTTCTGACGAAGCGGCAGCAACCTTTCCCTATGCTCAGATCAGCAGCAGTAAGATGGCGGTCGGCATGCACGCCCCTTTATAGCCCCTGTGACGCCACAGAAAGCAAGCCAATCACTGTAATGCCCTTCTCTAAGATGGTAGGGACTGAGACCTATGTCATCACGCTGCCCACACTCTGCGTCCACCTTCATTGGCTGAGAAATGGCGCTTTTCGCGTCATTGAAACGCGACTTTGGTGCGAAAGTCGCGTACCGCATGGCCGACCCCACACAGGGATCGGGTCGAGTTTCATGAAACCCGACTTTGCCAAAAGTCGGTGACTTATGAAAATGACCGACCCGTTTCGCTCAACCCTAATCCTGACCCATCTGTCCCATGATCCAGCCGCCTCATCTGTCTCCATCTGTCTCCATCCTGCCCCATCTGTCTCCATCCTGCCCCATCTGTCTCCATCCTGCCCCATCTGTCTCCATCCTGCCCCATCTGTCTCCATCCTGCCCCATCTGTCTCCATCCTGCCCCATATTCCTGCCCCATCTCTCTCCATCCTGCCCATCTGTCTCCATCTTGCCCAATATTCCTGCCCTATCTGTCTCCATCCTGCCCTATATTCCTGCCCCAATTGTCTCCGTCCTGCCCCGTGTCTCTCAGCCTGCCCCCCTGTGTCTAATATCCTGCCCCGCCTCACATTCAGCCCCCTGGGTCTCACATTCTGCCCCCGTGTCTCACATTCTGCCTCGTGTCTCACATTCTGCCCGTGTCTCACATTCTACCCCATGTCTCACATTCCTGCCCCGTGTCTCACATTCCTGCCCCCGTGTCTCACATTCCTGCTCCCTGGGTTTTCATTCCTGCCCCGTCTCACATTCCTGCCCCTGTGTCTCCATCAAGCCCCTGTGTCTCCCATCCTGCCCTCCTGTCTTTATCATGCCCCGGGCTTGCCGCATTCAGTAAAAAAAAACAAAAAACGACGTCATTGTCATTCGCCAGCGAGTCCGCGCTGACTTCAGCTGCCAGCCTCAGACGCAGGTTCAGTGTACTGTCCGAAGCCTGCCGCTGGGGCCAGGACCCAATGGGCAGATGAGATAGGGCCCAATGCAGGCCCCCTCCGCCCACCGGGCCCCATATGCCAGTCAGTAATGCCCTGATGAAAGCCCTGACTGCAGCAAGTATCACCTGTCAGTTTCTCTATGAGGCTGCTTTCACACATTAGGTTTTTGCCGTCAGGCTCAATCCGGCGAATTCTGAAAAAATGGAGCCTTCGCAAATTGTGAAAAACTGATGCAAGGGATCCGTTTTTTTGAGGAATCCGACTAGCTGATCCGGGTACTTGTTTGTAGTTGATGATCCGGGGAGGAGAGAGAGGAGAGAGGAGAGAGAGAGCTAGACCCCAGAATGGAAAATGCAAAAATCGGAGCATGCTCAGTTTAAAAAAACGGAATCCGTTGCCGGATTCCATCATATGATGGATCCGGGCCATAGGCTTCCATTCTAGCAAAAGCCAGATAGCGCTGGATCCATCACTGTCATTTTATCGACAGACACAAAAAACTTTACTATGTCCGTTTTCTCCAGCCGCCGGGAAAACACATTTTTGATGGATCCGCCAAAAAAATGGATGAAACGTGAATCCATCCAACGCTAACAAAAGTTTATGAGAAAAAACAGATCCGGTGGCAACTTTTGTTGGATCCATTTTTTTCAAAATTCGCCAGATTGTGCCTGACGGCAAAAAACTGATGTGTGAAAGCAGCCTTAGTTAGGCTACTTTCACACTACCGTCGGAATTCCGACGCTAGTGTTGTTAGCGCCGCACAACAGGTGCAGCGGATGCATTTTCCGGCGCATCCGCTGCCCCATTGTGAGGTGCGGGGAGGTGGGGGCGGAGTTCCAGCCGCACATGCGCGGTCGGAAAAAGCGGTCCGTCTGGAGCAAAAAACGTTACATTTAACGTTTTTTGCTCCCGGCGGTCCGCCACAACACGGCGCAACCATCGCACGACGGTTGCGACGTGTGTCAATACGTCACAATGCGTCGGTAATGTTACGCTATAGGGCAAAAACGCATCCTGCAAACAACTTTGCAGGATGCGTTTTTTCCCCTAAACGACGCATTGCGACATATTAAAAAAAATGCCAGTGTGAAAGTACCCTTAACTGCCACAAAACTGTTTGTGCAGGAAAAGGTAAAGCAACGGCAGAGAAAAGCAAAATATGTTAGGGTATGGTGGCAAGAGCGGGACCAGGATGGATAGTACTCTTAGACACATGTGACTCTAGTAAAACCGGGGTCCCACTAGCAAATCACATCCAAGGGCAGCACGGTGGCTCAGTGGTTAGTGCTGGAGTCCTGGGTTCAAGTCCCACCAAGGACAACATCTGCAAGGAGTTTGTATGTTCTCCCCGTGTTTGCGTTGGTATCCTCCCACATTCCAAAAACATACTGATTGGGAATTTAGATTGTGAGCCCCATCGGGTACAGTGATGATAATATGTGCAAACTGTAAAGCGCTGCAGAATATGTTAGCGCTGTATAAAAATAAAGATTATTATTATTATTAATGCGAGATGCTAATGCACTCGGCTCCTGCTCTGCTGCGAGCGGAAGCTGCCTGTCATTGCTGTCTGCTCCGATCCTCTAGCATGATAAAATCAGAGCACAGCTGCAGAGGAGACAGAGAAATTAATTTCTCCATCTTCTCTGCTGCCAGCGTCGGCGTGAATCGCACTGCAATCGGATGATATTCGAGTTCAGTGCGATGTTTCACATGCACCCATAGACTTGTATGGATGCATGCGATCCAAATTAAGCATGCAATCACGGACTGCTGTGATTTTTTTCCTGTCCGATCGCAATCCGATCGTAGCAGAAAAAAAAACGCAATTGAGAACAGAACCAAAGGATTATATTGGTATGAATGCAATACAATTTTTAATCTGATTGCATTCGTCCGATTGAAACGCAAGTGGGCCATTAAATAGAACAGAGTGCATAATAAAGTATTATAAGACACATTTAATCATCTCCATGTGTGTTCATGTTCTCACAGTATTTAACATGAGTAATAAACAGAGAAAAAGTCATGAGGGTTCAAAATTCCACCGTCGCCATCTACCAGCCATCGGAAATCCTGCGCCAAGAGTAGCTGCTTGACTGCTCTTATTGTCTGGGGCCACGCTGCAGTAGAGCGGACATCCCTTAGAATTTAATTTATGTGCCAATTGTATTATCATTGTACGAAACAATCCTTGATTCCTGTATTTTTCTTCGGTATACCCCGTACGCATTTCTGCAGATTGGTCACTCGTTATCCAAGAAACAGGCTTCCCAACACCCAATCTTCTCGTGCAAACACTGGGAAAATTCTGGATGCACCGAGTAATATAACGTTCACTGAGTGGATTCCCACCAAATGGCCAGACTTCATTGACCAGGTTGGCTTCTTCAGGCTTTAGGCTAGAAAATTGTAGGTCACTGCATGAAGAAAAAAAAATGTACAAAAAAGTGTCACGAATAATCAAATTTCAGGATACTGGTAAGCAATTAATTATAACATGCGCAGTTTTAGGTACCTGTGTATAACACAAAGAAAACTGCATGAATTTTATCCTTGATTGAATCGAAATCAGGACTCCATTGCTGCAAGACAACATGGCTAACCACACTGCTCTTTAGGCCTGTTTCACACGTCAGTGTCTCCGGTACGTGAGGTGACAGTTTCCTCACGTACCGAAGACACTGACACACGTAGACACATAAAAATCAATGCATCTGTGCAGATGTCATTGATTTTTTGCGGACCGTGTCTCTGTGTGCCAAACACGGAGACATGTCAGTGTTCGTGGGAGCGCACGTATTACATGGACCCATTAAAGTCAATGTTGTCCGTGTGCAGTCCGTGTGCCGTGCAGGAGACAACGCTACATTAAGCGCTGTCCCCCCCCACTGGTGCTGAAGCCGCGATTCATATCTTCCCTGCAGCAGCATTTGCTGCAGAGAAGATATGAATAATAGTGTTTAAAATAAAGATCTATGTGCCCCCTGCTGTTCTGAAAATACTCACCAAGCTCCCTCGTTGGCTGTCGCTGCTTCCTGTTCTGGCCGCATCTTCTCCTGTATGCGGTAACGTGGGGCCGCTCATTTACAGTAATGAATATGCGGCTCCACCTCCCATAAGGGTGGAGCCGCATATTCTTTACTGTAATCGGCGGCCCCACGTGACCGCATACAGGAGAAGATGCGGCCAGAACAGGAAGCAGCGACAGCCAACGAGGGAGCTTGGTGTGTATTTTCAGAACAGTGGGGGGCGCACAGGGGGTGGGAGGGCGGGGGGCACATAGATCTTTATTTTAAACAGTATTATTCATATCTTCTCTGCAGCAAACACTGCTGCAGGGAAGATATGAATCGCGGCTTCAGCACCAGATGCTGGTACGTGTGGTACCCAGTACGGTGCGTGTGGTACCCAGTGGGCACACGGGCGGCACACGTGTGCCGCACGTGTGCCACACTAATGTGCCACAGAAACGTAGGGGCACACGGACACGGATAATTCTGGTACCAATTTTTTCCGGTACTGGAATTATCTGGACGTGTGAAACCGGCCTTAGATAGATCTTACCTCTTGATTCTTTAGCAAATCAATCATTAAAGTAGTTATCTGTGACTTAGGGTATGTTTCCACGGTCAGTAAACGCTGCGGGTTTGACGCTGCGTACAGATGTTACAGCATAGTGGAGGGTATTTCAACAAATCCCATCTCCACTATGCATTAAAAGAAAAGATGCCCACGGCTCCCTGTGCAAACAGACATGCGGCATGTCTTTCGTTCTTCTAAACTGCAGCATGTCTATTTATATTGCGGAGACGCTCAGTGTCCGCAGCATAAATTTCCCATAGACTAAGACTAGATGTGGTAAAACCGCATCATATTTATAGTCACATGCGTAGTAAATGAATCTGCAAAAACCCTAGTCCATGCCCTCATCATCTCTCGCCTTGACTACTGCAACCTCCTGCTCTGTGGCCTCCCCTCTAACACTCTCGCACCCCTCCAATCTATTCTAAACCTTGCTGCCCGACTAATCCACCTGTCCCCCCGCTATTCCCCGGCCTCTCCCCTCTGTCAATCCCTTCACTGGCTCCCCATTGCCCAGAGACTCCACTACAAAACCCTAACCATGACGTACAAAGCCATCCACAACCTGTCTCCTCCATACATCTGTGACCTCGTCTCCCGGTACTTACCTACACGCAACCTCCGATCCTCACAAGATCTCCTACTCTACTCCCCTCTTATCTCCTCTTCCCACAATTGTATACAAGATTTCTCTCGCGTATCACCCCTACTCTGGAACCCTCTACCACAACACATCAGACTCTCGCCTACCATCGAAACCTTCAAAAAGAACCTGAAGACCCACCTCTTCCGACAAGCTTACAACCTGCAGTAACCACCGATCGACCAAACCGCTACACGGCCAGCTCTACCCTACCTACTGTATCCTCACCCATCCCTTGTAGATTGTGAGCCTTCGCGGGCAGGGTCCTCACTCCTCCTGTACCAGTTATGACTTGTATTGTTTAAGATTATTGTACTTGTTTTTATTATGTATACCCCTCCTTACATGTAAAGCACCATGGAATAAATGGCACTATAACAATAAATAATAATAATAATAATAAGTGCGGAAACGCAGCTTACTACGCATGTGTACTAATTTAAATTATGTCCTACCTTGTTTCAGCCGGAAGTTCACGTACACTGCAGCTCTCGCGATGAGATCAGCTGACCGCGAGAACTGCCGTGCACGTGACCACCAGGGTTATTTCCAGTCACCAGCAAAGTTCTCTTGGTCAGCTGATCTTGAGAACTGCAGTGCAGGTGACCGCCGGAGACCGAGTTATCTCCTGTGGTCATCTACAAGCTCTGCTGTGTCTGGATATCAGGCTGGATGGGGGCATATTGCAACTGTTCAGCCAAAGGCATCCAGATGTTGCAGAGCTGGACTCGTAGTGGGACACTCGGTAATTGGACTACGTCGGACAGGGAGTATTTGTGTTGTTTTATTTTAATTTTGTTGCAGGAGATCTTGAAATCCCATCCACTATGCTGTAACAGCTGGATGCTGCGGGTTGGACGCTGCAGATGTACAATGCCGCAGTGTTTACTGACCGTGGGAACATGTGCCAATATATCTGCAAACAGGAAATCACTTTTTTTACCTTCCCAGAAGCCAACTTTCAATTAGCTTTATTTCAATTGGCAAAAAATAAGCATGCAATCAAAAAGCGCATCAAAAACACATGCGGAAAAAATGCATCAAAAAGCATGTAAAAAATGAATAAAAAACCTCAGGTGACCTCAGACGCAGATTTTACCTGCGTCAAATCCTGAGCATCGCTGTTGATTGACATCTGGCTCAGCCTAACACAGTGGAGAGCTGGCTGTCAATCAACAGTGATGTTAAATCAACAAGTCAGAAGAACTAGAGTGTGGAAGTAGAAGAGGAGGTGGTGGACGATGAGGTAAGTGATCCAACCTGGGAAGTTGCCATGCAGAGTAAGGACAGCAGTGCAGAGAGGGAGGGATCCGCAGCACCACAACAGGCAGGAAGAAGTAGTGGGGTGGCTAAAAGAAGAAGGCAGGTGACTATTCCTCAGACCACCCACACATGGCATGTACCCAGTCCAAAGGCAGGTGATCGCCAGTCTGGAGTTTTGTTAACCCCTTCCCGACCCATGACGCCACGTAGGCGTCATGAAAGTCGGTGCCAATCCGACCCATGACGCCTATGTGGCGTCATGGAAAGATCGCGTCCCTGCAGATCGGGTGAAAGGGTTAACTCCAATTTCACCCAATCTGCAGGGACAGGGGGAGTGGTAGTACAGCCCAGGGGGGGTGGCTTCACCCCCCGTGGCTACGATCGCTCTGATTGGCTGTTGAAAGTGAAACTGCCAATCAGAGCGATTTGTAATATTTCACCTATTAAAACTGGTGAAATATTACATTCCAGCCATGGCCGATGCTGCAATATCATCGGCCATGGCTGGAAACACTGGTCTGCCCCCCCCCCCACCGCCACCGATCCCCCCCCCACCACTGATCCCCCCCAGTCCTCCGATCAGTCCTGTACACTGCTCAACTCCCCTCCGTCCTCCTGTCCGCTCCCCCCGTGCTCCAATCCCACCCCCCGTGCTCCAATCCAACCCCCCTGCACTCCGATCCACTCCCCCGTGCTCCAATCCACCTCCCCATGCCCCGATCCACCCCCCATGCTCCGATCCACCCCCCGTGCTCCAATCCACCCCCGCGCTCCGATCCACCCCCCCATGCTCCAATCCACCCCCCAGTGCTCCCCCCCACCCCATCATACTTACCGAGCCTCCCGGGGTCCATCCGTCTTCTCCATGGGCGCCGCCATCTTCCAAAATGGCGGGCGCATGAGCAGTGCGCCCGCCGAATCTGCCGGCAAGCAGATTCGCTCCAATGTGCATTTTGATCACTGTGATAAAACGTATCACAGTGATCAAAATAAAAAAAATAGTAAATGACCCCCCCCCCTTTGTCACCCCCATAGGTAGGGACAATAATAAAATAAAGAAATTTTTTTTTCCCACTAAGGTTGGGGTTAGAACTAGGGTTAGGGTTAGGGTTTCGGTATGTGCACACGTATTCTGGTCCTCTGCGGATTTTTCCGCAGCGGATTTGATAAATCCGCAGTGCTAAACCACTACGGATTTATGGCGGATTTACCCGGTTTTTCTGCGCATTTCACTGCGGTTTTACAACTGCGATTTTCTATTGGAGCAGTTATAAAACCGCTGCGGAATCCGCAGAAAGAAGTGACATGCTGCGAAATGTAAACCGCTGCGTTGCCGTGCAGTTTTTCTGCAGCATGTGTACAGCGATTTTTGTTTCCCATAGGTTTACATTGAACTGTAAACTCATGGGAAACTGCTGCGGATCCGCAGCGTTTTCCGCAGCGTGTGCACATACCTTTAGAATTAGGCCATGTGCCCACACTGCGGATTGGCCGCTGCGGATTCGCAGCAGTGTTCCATCAGGTTTACAGTTCCATGTAAACCTATGGAAAACCAAATCCGCTGTGCCCATGGTGTGGAAAATACAGCGCGGAAACGTTGCATTGTATTTTCTGCAGCATGTCAATTCTTTGTGCGGATTCCGCAGCGTTTTACACCTGTTCCTCAATAGGAATCCGCAGGTGAAATCCGCACAAAAAACACTGGAAATCCGCAGTAAATCCGCAGGTAAAACGCAGTGCCTTTTACCCGCGGATTTTTAAAAAATGTTGCTGAAAAATCTCACACGAATCCCCAACGTGGGCACATAGCCTTAGGGTTAGGGTTGGAATTAGGGTTGTTGTTAGGGTTGTGATTAGGGTTATGGCTACAGTTGGGATTAGGGTTAGAGGTGTGTTGGGGTTAGTGTTGGAGGTAGAATTGAGGGGTTTCCACTGTTTAGGCACATCAGGGGTCTCCAAACGCAACATGGCGCCACCATTGATTCCAGCCAATCTTGTATTCAAAAAGTCAAATGGTGCTCCCTCACTTCCGAGCCCCGACGTGTGCCCAAACAGTGGTTTACCCCCACATATGGGATACCAGCATACTCAGGACAAACTGCGCAACAATTACTGGGGTCCAATTTCTCCTGTTACCCTTGTGAAAATAAAAAATTGCTTGCTAAAACATCATTTTTGAGGAAAGAAAAATGATTTTTTATTTTCACGGCTCTGCGTTGTAAACGTCTGTGAAGCACTTGGGGGTTCAAAGTGCTCACCACATATCTAGATAAGTTCCTTGGGGGGTCTAGTTTCCAAAATGGGGTCACTTGTGGGGAGTTTCTACTGTTTAGGCACACCAGGGGCTCTGCAAACGCAACGTGACGCCCGCAGACCATTCCATCAAAGTCTGCATTTCAAAAGTCACTACTTCCCTTGTGAGCCCCGACGTGTGCCCAAACAGTGGTTTACTCCCACACATGGGGTATCAGCGTACTCAGGAGAAACTGGACAATAACTTTTGGGGTCCAATTTCTCCTGTAACCCTTGGGAAAATAAAAAATTCTGGGCTAAAAAATTATTTTTGAGGAAAGAAAACGTATTTATTATTTTCACGGCTCTGCGTTATAAACTTCTGTGAAGCACTTGGGGGTTCAAAGTGCTCACCACACATCTAGATTAGTTCCTTTGGGGGTCTAGTTTCCAAAATGGGGTCATTTGTGGGGGATCTCCAATGTTTAGGCACACAGGGGCTCTCCAAACCTGACATGGTGTCCGCTAATGATTGGAGCTAATTTTCCATTTAAAAAGCCAAATGGCGTGCCTTCCCTTCCGAGCCCTGCCGTGCGCCCAAACAGTGGTTTACCCCCACATATGGGGTATCAGCGTACTCAGGACAAACTGGACAACAACATTTGGGGTCCAATTTCTCCTATTACCCTTGGCAAAATAGGAAATTCCAGGCGAAAAAAATCATTTTTGAGGAAAGAAAAATTATTTTTTATTTTCATGGCTCTGCGTTATAAACTTCTGTGAAGCACCTGGGGTTTAAAGTGCTCAATATGCATCTATATAAGTTCCTTGGGGGGTCTATTTTCCAAAATGGGGTCACTTGTGGGGGAGCTCCAATGTTTAGGCACACAGGGGCTCTCCAAACGCGACATGGTGTCCGCTAACTATGGAGATAATTTTTCATTCAAAATGTCAAATGACGCTCCTTCCCTTCCGAGCCTTACCATGTGCCCAAACAGTGGTTTACCCCCACATGTGAGGTATCGTTGTACTCAGGAGAAATTGCCCAACAAATTTTAGGATCCATTTTATTCTGTTGCCCATGTGAAAATGAAAAAATTGAGGCTAAAAGAATTTTTTTGTGAAAAAAAAGTACTTTTTCATTTTTACGGATCAATTTGTGAAGCACTTGGGGGTTTAAAGTGCTCACTATGCATCTAGATAAGTTCATTGGGGCGTCTAGTTTCCAAAATGGGGTCACTTGTGAGGGAGCTCCAATTTTTAGGCACACGGGGGCTCTCCAAACGTGACATGGTGTCCGCTAAAGAGTGAAGCCAATTTTTCATTCAAAAAGTCAAATAGCGCTCCTTCCCTTCCAAGCCCTGCCGTGCGCCCAAACAGTGGTTTGCCCCCACATATGAGGTATCAGCGTACTCAGGACAAATTGGACAACAACTTTCGTGGTTCAGTTTCTCCTTTTACCATTGAGAAAATAAAAAAATTGTTGCTAAAAATCATTTTTGTGACTAAAAAGTTAAACCTGAAGGGTTAATAAACTTCTTGAATGTGGTTTTGTGCACCTTGAGGGGTGCAGTTTTTAGAATGGTGTCAGTGTTGGGTATTTTCAGCCATATAGACCCCTCAAACTGACTTCAAATGTGAGGTGGTCCCTAAAAAAATGATTTTGTAAATTTCGTTGTAAAAATGAGAAATCGCTGGTCAAATTTTAACCCTTATAACTTCCTAGCAAAAAAAAATTTTGTTTCCAAAATTGTGCTGATGTAAAGTATACATGTGGGAAATGTTATTTATTAACTATTTTGTGTCACATAACTCTCTGGTTTAACAGAATAAAAATTCAAAATTAGAAAATTGCAAAATTTTCAAAATTTTCGCCAAATTTCCATTTTTATCACAAATAAACGCAGAATTTATTGACCTAAATTTACCACTAACATGAAGCCCAATATGTCACGAAAAAACAATCTCAGAATGCTAGGATCCGTTGAAGCGTTCCTGAGTTATTACCTCATAAAGGGACACTGGTCAGAATTGCAAAAAACGGCCAGGTCATTAAGGTCAAAATAGGCTGGGTCATGAAGGGGTTAAAGACAGCGTGGATGACAAAAGAATGGTCATTTGCAAACAACCTGTGCTGTTCCATGATCAGCAGGGTCCTGACCACTACTAGCCTAACCACCACCAGTATGCTCAGGCAAATGGCTAGGTTTGCCAAACACCTGGGTCCCCAATCAGTGTCTGCGGTTGACACCACTACCTCTGTGCTACGTGCTTGTCAATCCCCTGTCTAGGACACAGACCTGGATGCCTACTGCCCTGCATCCATCGTTGCACATTCGCAAGCACCATCAGTGACAGTGACCATGTCCGATGTTTTGCTCCAGTGTTCACCTATCCCAAACGAAGGCCTTGCAACGCAAACGAAAATACCAGCCACCCACCCGCAGCCCCAAATACTAAGCAGGCATATTTTCAGACTTCTTGTCCTGTAAATGTTATGGTTTAAGCTTGTGGAAACTGAAGTTTTTGTAGAATCATAGAATGTTAGAGTTGGAAGGGACCTCAAGGGTCATTGTGTCCAACACCCTGCTCAGTGCAGTGCATGATTCACTAAACCATCTAAGACAGATGTCTGTCCAGCCTCTTTTTGACGACATTCATTGAAGGAACCTCATGGCCTCGGCTGTCCCTCAGTACTCAGTCCCCAGCTACCACTACTCAGTGTCCAGCTACCATAGAACATCACCTGTGAACTGACCAACGATGTTACTGGAAAGATCCATTTAATGAATGGCATGTGGAAAAGTGCTTGTGGCCAAGGACTCTACATTTTCCTGAAGGCACACTGGGTGAATCTAGTGGAGGCCCGGACCGAGTTAAACCCTGGGACAGCACATATGCTACTGAAACAGAGGATTGTGGGCCCTAGTTTCATCAGGGTTTCCTCAAACTCCTACACCAGTTCCTGCACCCTCCTCATCCACCATCTCTGAATTGTCATCTCGGACCACGTTGTCCATATAAGTGACAAGCTGGAAGCACTGCAGCACTTCCTCGGGGAAATGGCAACAGGCTTTGCTGAAACTAATTTGTTTAGGTGACAAACACCATACCACTGCAGATTTGTGGAAAGGTATAACAGACATCTGTGGCTCTCACCCGGAAACTACAAGCAGGCATGGTCATGTGTGATAATGGTTGTAACCTGGTGGCCGTTCTGAAACTTAGCAAGATCGCATACATACCATGCCTAGCCCACATGCTCAACTTAGTGGTTCAACAGTTTCGGAATAACTAACCAGATTTGCCTGAACTACTGGTGAAGGTAAGCTGCATGTGCACCCATTTCCAAAAGTCAGCTATATCTGACGCCAGTCTGGCCGTGCTGCAGCAGCGCTTGCAAGTACCAGCTCACCGATTGGTGTGTGACGTGAGCACGTGCTGGAAATCCATATTACATATGTTTTTTTTAACTCAAATAAATTTTTATTGAGAATAACAAGGCAATTAACATATTTCATTTACATTTTCAATACAGAGTATTTTCCCCCCCTCCCCCTTCAAACAACCCCCTTCGGTCCCAAAGCCCCCCTCCCCCACCTCACAAAGCAGCTCATCTTGTTAATTACTACCATCATTAAAACAATAGAGTATCTAATCCCTCAACCACTCGTATAAGCCACACTTCACATTACTATCCCATAGCAATCCATGGAGACCACATTTTATTGAACGTTTCAGTTTTCCCTTTCTTCTTATAAATCCCTTTTTCTAGTGTCAGGCCCTGTTTTACGTACTGGAGGAATTCTCCTCTTGACGGCGGCTCTTCCCTAATCCAGTTTCTAGCTATCACCTTCCTAGCCATGCACAACAATCTAGCTATAGCTATCTTTAGGTGTTTATCCACCCCAATCTCATCCACACATCCCAACAAACAGACAACTGGGTCCCTTGGCACCGTGCATCCATACGCACCTTCCATACGACTTAAAACTACCACCCAGAAGGCAGCCAACCTCGGACATGTCCACATCATATGGAAAATGTCTGCATCCGTAGACCTACACCTCGGACATTCAGAGTCATTCCGCAATCCTGCCTTATATAGCACCATCGGAGACCTATAAACTCTGTGTATCACATAAAGCTGTGACAGTCTATACGGTTCACTCAGCGACAGTTTTGGGATCCATTCCAACACCGACTCCCAAGTCTCGTTATCCATTGGGCCCAGATCTCTTTCCCATTTAGCTCTCGCCATTATTGGAAACCCCAATAGGAAAGTGTGCAACAGATCCCTGTACAGAGTGGATATGACTCCTCCAGTCGTCCCGTCATTACACACATACTCCAATACTATATCCCTTTGAATCCTAATACCTCCGTTCCTACTCTGAGCTCCAAAGGCATGCCTCATCCGCAAATACTGATACTCCCCTGCAGTCCCAAGACCAAATTCCGCCTGCAATTGGGAAAATGATTTCAGTTCACCTTGTTCAATTATTTGATACACATACTGAATCCCTTTGCCCAACCATTCTATCAATACCCCTAATGCCTCAAATTCTTTCATATTGTTATTATGCCATAACGGCGAGTATCTAGTCAAGTCCGTGATCCAACGTACGTGCCTCAATCTACTCCACAGCTTGCGTATCAACAGCAAAGTCGGGTATAGCTTCCCCAAACTCTCCAAGGATCCATCCTCCAAACATTGCACCACTGGCCTTCTTTTTGTCACCACTTCCATCAACCGCTGTACCGCTCCAGATGACCCCTCATGCGCCCAGCCCCTTAGATGCTGACTCTGGGCTGCAAGGAAGTACAATTCAGGGTTAGGCAATGCCAGACCCCCATCATCCTTGGGTCGCTGAAGTGTCTCCAGTTTAATACGCGGATGTTGCCTCCCCCAAATCAAATTCCTAAACAGAGAGTTGATCTGTCTAAATTTCCCACGTGGTATCCAGACCGGTGCATTGTGGAGAATATACAGTATTTTCGGCATCAGAATCATTTTGATAAGATTCACCCTACCTACCACAGACAAATGCAACTGAAGCCATGCATCTGCTTTTGCCTTGAGGGCACCCAAGATTGGAGTCAGATTCTCATGTATATAGTCAGTGACCGGCATAGATACCCATATTCACAGGTACTTAAATTTACTCGTCACCCCCAGTCGCCCATCCTCCAATGGTTCCCCATCCACATCGTCCACCTTAAACAAGATAGACTTACTCCAGTTTATCCTAAGCCCCGACACTGATCCAAATCGTTCAATAATCCCAATGGCTCACTCCAAAGATGCAACTGGATCAGCCAGAAACAACAAAATGTCGTCCGCATACAACGCCACCCTTTCTTCAATCACCCCATATTTAAATCCCGTCATCTCATCAGACCGTCAAAGCGTAGCAGCCAGCGGCTCCACTGCTAGAGCAAACAAAAGGGGGGAAAGCGGACACCCCTGCCTCGTCCCTCTAGCCAATTGTATGGTCCGTGACAACTCTCCATTTACCCTAACCCTAGCCATCGGCATCGAGTACATTAATTGAATCCAGGATATGAACTGTGGTCCAAACCCCATTCTTCGCAACACCTGCCAGAGATACCCCCACTCCACACTATCGAACGCCTTGTGAGCGTCTAAAGATGCAATAACTCTCTGGCCACAGTTATCAGCTCTGAGTTGCAAGTTCACATACAGCCTTCGCAAGTTGATCGCAGTTGACCTATCAGGCATAAAGCCAGATTGATCTGAGTGTACCAGGCCAGAAATAACACTTGTCAACCTCATCGCCAACACCTTAGCCAGGAGTTTAACGTCAATAGTAAGTAAAGAAATTGGTCGGTATGAGTCCGGCTGTGTCAGGTCTTTCCCCTCCTTTGGAATCACCACTATTGTGGCCTCCCGCATAGATGCCGGCAGCCTTCCGCCAATCCTAGCCTCCTCCAAGACCACCTTCAATTTAGGGATCAACACTTCCCCCAAGTTTTTATAAATTTCAGCAGGAAATCCGTCTACGCCAGGCGCCTTCCCATTAGCCATCGACTGCAATGCCTGTCCCAGTTCCTCCTCCGTAATGGGAGCTTCCAAATCCTCCCTATCCCTGTCACTCAGCCTCGGGAGCTCCAACTCCTCAAGGAACGCCACCGTGTCCTCCATTGACCCATCTACCCGAGAGGAGTATAAGTCTGCGTAAAAATCTGCAAAAGTCTCCAAAATCTCTGAAGTCTCCGAAACAGCAACACCGCTCCCAGTCACCAGAGAGTGAACAAATGAGGTATTTCTCTGGGCAGATGCCACCAGCGACAGCAAATGACCCACTGATTCACCCTCCTGATAATAGGCCAGATTCATGAATTCCCTCTTCCTTTCAGCCTTACTCAGCAAGACCGCCTCTAGCTGGTTTTGAGCTGCTTTCAACCTCCTCCCAGCCTCCAAAGTACCCATTATTACCATCTCATCCTCAGCCATCCTCAGCCCATCTATCGCCAACCTCTCTACCTCTCTCGATTTCCGCTTACACCTGCTAATATCCCTAAACAACAGCCCTCTCAAGTACGCTTTCATGGCTTCCCACACAGTAAGCACATCTACACTTCCCTCATTTATCTAAAAAAATTCCACTAATTTCTTCTTAAACTTCTCCAAATCTATACTGTGTAGCCAATTAGGGTGAATTTTCCACTCCCTTCTGCTCCCGTTCCGTGTGCCCACTGGTCTAAATTCCACTTCAACTGGACTATGGTCTGAGAGAGCCCTAGGTAAATATCTCACCTCCCCCACCATCGTATCTAGTAATCGGTTACCCAGTGCCAGATCAATCCTAGACAGCGTACCATGAGCTGGTGAGTAGCATGAATACGCCCTTTCCCCGATATGCCTAACTCTCCATAAATCAACCATGCCCACTTCCCCGACATAAGTCTCAAATGTAGTGGTATGTCCCGCCGTCCTATTCTGGGGGGTTTTGTTCTTGTCCCAAAAGTCATCACATATATTATTAAGGTCGCCGATAATTAGTAATGGTAACGGTCCCCAGCGCTCTACCCTCTCCAGCACCTCTCTTATCTTCTTGCTTGAGTATGGGGGCGGAATATACATTGCCACTATACATATCAATACTCCATTCATTTTACATTTCACCACCACATACTGACCATCCAAATCTTCTTTTACCGCTACCTCCTCATATTGCACCCCAACAGGAATCAACACAGACACACCCCTAGAGTACGTCGAGAAAGTAGAATGATACGCCCTCTGTATCCAGCGCCTACTCAGTATGTTCACCCTCTCCCGCACTAAATGCGTCTCCAGCAGACATATCATTGAGACCTTCTGTTCTTGAACATACTGTAAACTTGCCGCTCGCCGTGTTTTATCCGCCAGACCTCTCACATTCCAACTCAATAATTTAATACATTCTCCCCCCCTGTGGCTCATCATTTCTCATAATATCCAATTTCCCAAGTATGAGCTGCCCCACCCCTCCCATCCCCCTACCCGCCCCCCTTCCTCCACCCAACTTACCCCCCTAACCCCCCCAGTGTAACGCATTTTTCCTCTCAGCAAGAGTGGGGCTCCACTGCCCACTGCGAACACTCTCCCTCACTTAACCCTCTCCATTCGCGTCCCGCTGCCACACTAAACATAATTTCCCCTAACTTTAACTTTATTATAACTTATCATAGCACTTCTATGACATATAAGAAAAATAGCAAACCAATTTACAATATCCGTCATAGCCCTCCTCCCCCACATTTGGTAGACAGTACTGTCCCCTCCGGCCAGTCCTCAACATGGCCTAGCAGAGCCATATTACATATGTTAACAAGGCTTTGGGCGCAGGAGAGGGAAGTAGTTGAATACCATCAACAACAAGCCCAGTATTCCAGACAGCCTCTGCACATAACAACCGACAAGTGGCCATGGAAGTCTGACATCTATGAGGTCTACAAAACTTTGAGGCATGAACTTCGAGGGTGAGCAATGATAATGCCATAATCAGCATAACCATCCCGCTTCAGTGTCTACTCAAATGCTCGCTGCTCACAATTAAAGAAAAATATTTAGAATTGACAGTCCTCAGTGGTTGATACCTATTAATGACTATGCCTGATGAAGGGACCGGAGTAGTCTCGAAAGCTTGCAATTTATTGCCATCTTTTCAGTTAGCCATTAAAAGGTATCAAACCACTGAGGACTCTCAATTCTAAATATTTTTCTATCCACAGGCTAACACGGTACCAAGATATATATCTTTTCTGTATCACAATTAAAGAGGAAGCTTTGCATGTGCAAACATGAGAAGTACTGCATCCTCAGCCCCAACTCTGGCTGTGGCCAACAACGGTCGCGAGTATGCAGTTTACAGAGGCAGTAAGGGTTGCTTAGCCTGGACCTTTTTTGATACTGCAAAGGATGACCCAACTCACGTTTGCCAAATTTGCACACAAAAAAATCAGTACAGGCAAAAATTGCCATAATTTGACAACTACATGCATGAACCAGCACATGCGTGAGCAACATGCCTTGGTGTGGGAATCTCACTGCGCTAAAATGCCGACTAGCGGGCCTCGCCAACCACTGGCCGTCCCATTAACCACATCTGCTGCTTCTTCCTCCTCCGTCACCGTGCCAAGTCTTCTCACACTGGTCTCCGGCGACAGAAACTCCACTTGTTTACCCCCTACAGTCGTGGTGAGTTAGAGCCCGTCAGCTGTTACAGAAGTGGACATGACTGCTGTTTTTGGGTAACCAGCACAACACATCTTTTTTAATCCACCTTAACATCTCCTCCTGCACCTCACTCACAGTTTAGCAGTTTGTCCTGTTCTCTGTACTCCAACCTCATGGAAGTCTTCAAACAGAGGCTGGACAGACATCTATCTGGGATAATTTATTGAAAACTGCTTTGAGCAGGGGGTTGGACCAGATGACACAGGAGGTCCCTTCCAACTCTACCATTCTATGATTCCATGATTCTCTCTCAGCACATCAGCCAGCCCTCTGGTCCACAGCTGCGGCCATGTACAAAAATGTTTCCTCCTACACATGCCAAAGCTAAAGGGGGAGTCACACATAACGATATCGTTAACGATATCGTTGCAACGTCACGCTTTTGGTGACGTACCAACGATCCCGCTAACGATCTCGTTATGTGTGACAGCGACCAACGATCAGGCCCCTGCTGGGAGATCGTTGGTCGTTGGGGAATGATCAGGACCATTTTTTGGTCGCTGATCACCCGCTGTCATCGCTGGATCGGTGTGTGTGACGCCGATCCAGCGATGTGTTCACTTGTAACCAGGGTAAATATTGGGTTACTAAGTGCAGGGCCACGCTTAGTAACCCGATATTTACCCTGGTTACCATTGTAAAAGTTAAAAAAAACAGTACATACTCACATTCTGATGTCTGTCATGTCCCCCGGCGTCCACAGGGTTAAAACTGCTTTCGGCAGGAGCGCTGCTAATGTGTCAGCGCCGGCCGTAAAGCAGAGCACAGCGGTGACGTCACCACTGTTACTGCCGGCGCTGACACAGTCAGTGCAGGGAAGCTCTCGGCAGCAGCGCGTGCATTAGCAGTGCTCTTGGCGAAAGCAGTTTTAACCCTGTGGACGCCGGCGGGGGACGTGACAGACATCAGAATGTGAGTATGTAGTGTTTTTTTTACTTTTACAATGGTAACCAGGGTAAATATCGGGTTACTAAACGCGGCCCTGCACTTAGTAACCCGATGTTTACCCTGGTTACCCGGGTGCTGCAGGGGGACTTCGGCATCGTTGAAGACAGTTTCAACGATGCCGAAGTCTTTCCCCTGATCGTTGGTCGCTGGAGAGAGCTGTCTGTGTGACAGCTCCCCAGCGACCACACAACGACTTACCAACGATCACGGCCAGGTCGTATCGCTTGTCGTGATCGTTGGTAAGTCGTTTAGTGTGACTAAGCTTTAAGAGCTGGCTCATGTTTTCTACTTGGTGGTACCAAAATTTCTCTTCCACTATCCTGGCCTTCCAACGATAGCACCCCACAGGTCAAAGACTTGCATCGCTACAGAGGTCTTTTAGCATATCAGTTAACTATTTGATTTGCGATCTTCCAACACGGTGGAATTACACTCTACACATGTTGCAGCGATTGTGGCAGCAGCGACAAGCCCTTGTACAGTATGTCGTTTTGCAACATATTGTAACTTTCTCTTAATCGGCCTCCCTCTTACCCAACTCTCCCAGCTCCAATCTTTCTTGAATGCTGCTGCCAGGATTATATTCCTCACAAACCGTTACACCGATGCCTCTACCTTGTGCCAGTCATTACACTGGTTACTCATCCACTCCAGAATCCAGTACAAAACTATTACCCTCATCCACAAAGCACTCCATGGCTCAGCACCACCCTACATCTCCTCCCTTGTCTCAGCCTACCACCCTACTCGTGCTCTCCGTTCTGCTAATGACCTGAGATTAGCATCGTCAATAATCAGAAGCTCCCACTCCCGTCTCCAAGACTTTTCACTTGCTTCGCTAATTCTTTGGAATGCACTACCCAGGTTAATACGATTAATCCCCAATCCACACAGTTTTAAGCATGCCCTAAAAACGCATTTGTTCAGACTGGCCTACCGCCTCAACGCATCAACCTAACTATCCCTGTGTGGCCCATTCACAAAAAAAACATAATCAGATTCCAGACATCATGTTCTCATACACTTCATGCAGTTAATAGCCCTCTGTGTCTGTACTGTTACATACTTAGGCTGTTAACTGGTTCATGCAGCTTTACATGAACACCCAATCATTACACTATGGCTGGTCCAAACAACGAAAGCAATTGTTACCATCCACATCTCATGTCTCCCTTTTTCCTATAGATTGTAAGCTTGCAGGCAGGTCCCTCACTCCTCTTGGTATCTATTCTGAACTGTGTTTTTGTTATGCTGTAATGTCTATTGTCTGTACAAATCCCCTCTATAATTTGTAAAGTGCTGCGGAATATGTTGGCACTATATAAATAAAATTATTATTATTATTATTATTATTAAATTATTATTATTTGCATAACCTGAGCAAACGCAGTACGAACGTGGTGCAAATCACGCTTTTGGATTGGGCACAGATAAAAGACCTTTGCACCCTTCTGCACAGTTTTGAAATGACTGCTAAGATTCCAGTCATCTACATGCTGCGTCACACTTTAAATAATCTGCCTGAGGAGGTGGTGAACCCAGAGGAAGATGTAGAAGCAGAGGAGGATGCGGAAGGGATAACAATATCTCAAATTTCGGGTGCCACGGGAGGGTGGCTTACAGCAATTGAGAGAGGCTCATGGTACCAAACAAACTGCTAATGAAGGTGCAGGAGAAGAGGAGGAGGACGAGGAGGACAAATGGAGGAGGACGAGGTGGAAGGATGCGCAACAGTCAGGAGATGAAGAGAATAATGATCCCCTCTCTGTTATCCGTGGTTGGTGGGAGGGGACAAAATAAACAACTTTGAGTGTTACCTGGCCACCAACACACCATGGACTTGGACCTCATGGAAGCGCCTGACACATGAGCGCCTTCTTGCTGCATTATCTTCAACATGATGCCCATATTCTTGGGGTTAGAAATAGTGCTGACTACTGGATAGCTAGTCTGTTGGATCAACAGTAAACGAGTAAATTTAGCCAGTTACTTCCCCCTGGAAAGGGACATGTTCATGCTGAAGTATCGAAACACGCTTTTAGACAATCAAAACATCAAACATCATCATCACAAAAACATTAGCAGTGGAAGTGGCATAAGCAATTTCTGTGAGTCGTTTCACACTTTTTTTTAAAAGATCCCGTGCACCAGCAAAACAGAGTACAAGTTTAACACGTTGTGAATGACTGGAGAGGATGGTGCAGGAGTATCTGGAGCTCAATATCAATGCCCTCAGAGGGGGTTTGGACATTTTGAATTTTGGTCTTCAAAAATGGAAGAGTGTTCTGAGCTCACCTGTTACGCCTTGGAAGTTTTGTCATGGCACCACAAAAGCTAATAACTAGGGTGTAACCATGTATTTGGAACCCCTAGATGGTCCTCTAATAGAAGTACATATATAAAGCCAGGAGGAACCCAGTAAACTTAAAATATAACTTTTAATTATCTCTTCTAAAACATTTTCCGATGGACAAAACAAAACAAAGTGCATATAGTGCTCAAAACAACCAGTGCTCAATTAAAAAAATGGTTTGATCTCACCACATCAGTCGCTTGTTCAGGAGCATCCAAACGTACATACGGAAGCACGGGGAATAAAGTATATGAGTATGCAGAGTAACTATACTACCCGGTCGTGCCCCTGTACTGCTCCCGTCCTGACAAGGACAGTACCCAAGTCAGACTAAATCTTGTACCCACCATAAACAGAGATAAACATCCCTACGCGTTTCCTCTCCCATAGGGGAGACTCCTCAGGGGAACAAAAAGAATTCGGGGGTATACCTCTAAAACTGTATGTAATTAAGAGGTGTATAGCCCCTGCATTGGCAGGTGGCTACTATGTGTCCAGTGCACCTGACTTTTGGTGTGGACTATGGTATGGTGAGATGCATTCAGGGCCTTGCCCCCTCATATAGTCTCTCCTCCTTTTCATCCTAATTGCATGGCGTCCTACCTCACTTCCGGTCCCTGATTAACCGGGTGCTCTCAGCGTTCTATTGCCATAGCAACGCATGGTGTGTTACTGCGACAGGATTTGAATAGTCGCTTCTTTTACCAAGCGTCACAGGCATTATGTTGCCTTAGCAGCCCATAACCCGGTAATCCGGCTGGTCCCTTCATTACTCTCCGTACGGATTATGCGCCACCATTTCACTATATCTCCATTTCCGGTTCAAGGCGCTAAGCACTTACGCTATTGCGCAATAATGTTCTAGGCGTTATGTTACCACGCCGATCCATAATCCGATTTACCACTGCCATGCATGCGGGCTCCATGCCGAACCTGAAATTAACTCCACTTCCTGTTAGCCGCACCAGTCATAGTAACATAGTAACATAGTAACATAGTTAGTAAGGCCGAAAAAAGACATTTGTCCATCCAGTTCAGCCTATATTCCATCATAATAAATCCCCAGATCTACGTCCTTCTACAGAACCTAATAATTGTATGATACAATATTGTTCTGCTCCAGGAAGACATCCAGGCCTCTCTTGAACCCCTCGACTGAGTTCGCCATCACCACCTCCTCAGGCAAGCAATTCCAGATTCTCACTGCCCTAACAGTAAAGAATCCTCTTCTATGTTGGTGGAAAAACCTTCTCTCCTCCAGACGCAAAGAATGCCCCCTTGTGCCCGTCACCTTCCTTGGTATAAACAGATCCTCAGCGAGATATTTGTATTGTCCCCTTATATACTTATACATGGTTATTAGATCGCCCCTCAGTCGTCTTTTTTCTAGACTAAATAATCCTAATTTCGCTAATCTATCTGGGTATTGTAGTTCTCCCATCCCCTTTATTAATTTTGTTGCCCTCCTTTGTACTCTCTCTAGTTCCATTATATCCTTCCTGAGCACCGGTGCCCAAAACTGGACACAGTACTCCATGTGCGGTCTAACTAGGGATTTGTACAGAGGCAGTATAATGCTCTCATCATGTGTATCCAGACCTCTTTTAATGCACCCCATGATCCTGTTTGCCTTGGCAGCTGCTGCCTGGCACTGGCTGCTCCAGGTAAGTTTATCATTAACTAGGATCCCCAAGTCCTTCTCCCTGTCAGATTTACCCAGTGGTTTCCCGTTCAGTGTGTAATGGTGATATTGATTCCCTCTTCCCATGTGTATAACCTTACATTTATCATTGTTAAACCTCATCTGCCACCTTTCAGCCCAAGTTTCCAACTTATCCAGATCCATCTGTAGCAGAATACTATCTTCTCTTGTATTAACTGCTTTACATAGTTTTGTATCATCTGCAAATATCGATATTTTACTGTGTAAACCTTCTACCAGATCATTAATGAATATGTTGAAGAGAACAGGTCCCAATACTGACCCCTGCGGTACCCCACTGGTCACAGCGACCCAGTTAGAGACTATACCATTTATAACCACCCTCTGCTTTCTATCACTAAGCCAGTTACTAACCCATTTACACACATTTTCCCCCAGACCAAGCATTCTCATTTTGTGTACCAACCTCTTGTGCGGCACGGTATCAAACGCTTTGGAAAAATCGAGATATACCACGTCCAATGACTCACCGTGGTCCAGCCTATAGCTTACCTCTTCATAAAAACTGATTAGATTGGTTTGACAGGAGCGATTTCTCATAAACCCATGCTGATATGGAGTTAAACAGTTATTCTCATTGAGATAATCCAGAATAACATCCCTCAGAAACCCTTCAAATATTTTACCAACAATAGAGGTTAGACTTACTGGCCTATAATTTCCAGGTTCACTTTTAGAGCCCTTTTTGAATATTGGCACCACATTTGCTATGCGCCAGTCCTGCGGAACAGACCCTGTCGCTATAGAGTCACTAAAAATAAGAAATAATGGTTTATCTATTACATTACTTAGTTCTCTTAGTACTCGTGGGTGTATGCCATCCGGACCCGGAGATTTATCTATTTTAATCTTATTTAGCCGGTTTCGCACCTCTTCTTGGGTTAGATTGGTGACCCTTAATATAGGGTTTTCATTGTTTCTTGGGATTTCACCTAGCATTTCATTTTCCACCGTGAATACCGTGGAGAAGAAGGTGTTTAATATGTTAGCTTTTTCCTCGTCATCTACAACCATTCTTTCCTCACTATTTTTTAAGGGGCCTACATTTTCAGTTTTTATTCTTTTACTATTGATATAGTTGAAGAACAGTTTGGGATTAGTTTTACTCTCCTTAGCAATGTGCTTCTCTGTTTCCTTTTTGGCAGCTTTAATTAGTTTTTTAGATAAAGTATTCTTCTCCCTATAGTTTTTTAGAGCTTCAATGGTGCCATCCTGCTTTAGTAGTGCAAATGCTTTCTTTTTACTGTTAATTGCCTGTCTTACTTCTTTGTTTAGCCACATTGGGTTTTTCCTATTTCTAGTCCTTTTATTCCCACAAGGTATAAACCGCTTACACTGCCTATTTAGGATGTTCTTAAACATTTCCCATTTATTATCTGTATTCTTATTTCTGAGGATATTGTCCCAGTCTACCAGATTAAGGGCATCTCTAAGCTGGTCAAACTTTGCCTTCCTAAAGTTCAGTGTTTTTGTGACTCCCTGACAAGTCCCCCTAGTGAAAGACAGGTGAAATTGTACAATATTGTGGTCGCTATTTCCTAGATGCCCGACCACCTGCAGATTTGTTATTCTGTCAGGTCTATTAGATAGTATTAGGTCTAAAAGTGCTGCTCCTCTGGTTGGATTCTGCACCAATTGTGAAAGATAATTTTTCTTGGTTATTAGCAGAAACCTGTTGCCTTTATGGGTTTCACAGGTTTCTGTTTCCCAGTTAATATCCGGGTAGTTAAAGTCCCCCATAACCAGGACCTCATTATGGGTTGCAGCTTCATCTATCTGCTTTAGAAGTAGACTTTCCATGCTTTCTGTTATATTTGGGGGTTTGTAACAGACCCCAATGAGAATTTTGTTACCATTTTTCCCTCCATGAATTTCAACCCATATGGACTCGACATCCTCATTCCCTTCGCTAATATCCTCCCTTAAAGTGGACTTTAGACAAGACTTTACATAGAGACAAACCCCTCCTCCTCTCCGATTTTTACGATCCTTTCTAAACAGACTGTAACCCTGTAAGTTAACTGCCCAGTCATAGCTTTCATCTAACCATGTCTCGGTTATTCCCACTATGTCAAAGTTACCTGTAGATATTTCTGCTTCTAGTTCTTCCATCTTGTTTGTCAGGCTTCTGGCGTTTGCGAGCATGCAGTTTAGAGGATTTTGTTTTGTTCCAATCTCCTCACTGTGGATTGTTTTAGAAATGTTCTTACCTCCCTTCTGAGTATGTTTTCCTGGGTCGTCTTTGTTCGAGTCTAATGTTTTTCTTCCCGTCCCCTCTTCTTCTAGTTTAACGCCCTCCTGATGAGTGTAGCGAGTCTTCTGGCGAATGTGTGTTTCCCAGGTTTGTTGAGGTGTAGTCCGTCTCTGGCGAGGAGTCCATCATACCAGTAATTCACACCGTGGTCCAGGAATCCAAATCCTTGTTGTCTGCACCATCGTCTTAGCCAGTTGTTTGCATCAAGGATCCTGTTCCATCTCCTGGTGCCATGCCCGTCTACTGGAAGGATAGAAGAAAAAACTACCTGTGCATCCAGTTCCTTTACTTTCTTCCCCAACTCTTCAAAGTCCTTGCAGATTGTCGGTAGGTCCTTCCTTGCCGTGTCATTGGTGCCAACATGTATCAGAAGAAATGGGTGGACGTCCTTGGAGCTGAAGAGCTTTGGTATCCTATCGGTCACATCCTTGATCATCGCACCTGGAAGGCAGCATACTTCTCTTGCAGTTATGTCCGGTCTGCAGATGGCTGCTTCGGTACCTCTCAGTAGTGAGTCTCCCACCACCACCACTCTTCGTTGCTTCTTGGCTGTACTTTTTGCTGTCACTTGTTGCTGTGTGCCCTTTTCTTTTTTGCTTGCTGGTATTGCTTCATTCTTAGGTGTGCCATCTTCATCCTCTACAAAGATTTGATATCGGTTCTTCAGTTGTGTGGTTGTGGTTGGTGATTTCTCCATGGTCTTCTTGCTTCTTTTGGTCACATGCTTCCACTCATCTGCTTTTGGAGGTTCTCTGACACTTTTTGCACCTTCTGTGACCAGTAGAGATGCTTCTGTTCTGTCTAGAAAGTCTTCATTCTCTTTGATGAGTTTCAAAGTTGCTATTCTTTCTTCCAGACCCCGCACCTTTTCTTCTAAAAGGGCCACTAGTCTACACTTCTGACAGGTGAAATTGGATTCTTCTTCTGGTCGATCTGTGAACATGTAGCACATGCTGCAGCTCACCATGTAGGTTGTCACATCTGCCATGTTGCTCCTAGATCCTGCTGACTTGCTGTGTGTTTTCCTTCTTGTGTAATCTACTCAGCCAAGCTCTCTTGCAATAATGTCCTACAGGCAAAAATTCGTTTGGTGATGCTTTCGAAGCAGCTGGTCCCGGCTGTACCCAACGATCTTCTAGCTTAGGGAGACTTCGCTTCTCCCAGAAGGCACCTGGAATATGCAAATTAGCCTCCTGAAGCTTGAATCCCCAGTCGTTTCCCCTCCTGCGCAGTACCGCCCCACAAGCGACCTCCATCTGCGTCCCCGCTTCCATGACTACCGTCCGTCATGGCTATGCGTGTGCGCGTGCGCATATTTCTCCGGCCAATACCGGTCCCTGCTTCTATGACAGAAATCTGTCAAGGCTCGCGCATGCGTCCTCAGGTCCCGCAACTCCATGATTCGCTGGCGGGTACATTGTGTGTACCTAATCTCTCAGTACACATCCGGACATTGTGCCATTTAATTGATAATAAACAGGACGTACTACTATATTCGCATGGTAATTCTACTTCCCAAATCGGCAAAATCAGCCCATAAATACTTATAAACCCCAATCCAAAAGGGGAGAGACAGGGAAGGGAAGGAGGAGGGAGGAGGAGGGGAAGGAGATAGGATAAAGCGCCGCTATACCGGGACCTATGAAGATGTCAAAATAAGAGAAGATAATTGATACAGGGGGGAAAAAGCCCCTCTGAATATATCCATAGAAAATATTAAACACAAAACTCTCCTTTATTCGTCCCCCCAAGATTAGGTAGGAGAAAAGTATTTATTTCCAGGAAATGGCAATGGCTCATGACCCCAACATCCCAATGGATGAAACTCATCCTGTTTTTATGACTAGCAATTCCCTGACAGCCGAAACACCAACTCCAACCCATTAACCCATTAAGCACCAAAGAAGGGGATACAGATATCCAACCCCCCAATTTCTCAAAGAAAACAACTATAATTTAACTGCTCATTTAGACCCTCCGGATGACAAGTATGGAGGCGAAAAATCCACCTAGATTCCTTTTGGAGCAGGAGCCTATCATAGTCTCCTCCTCTTCTGGGTGGTTTCACTTTCTCGATACCCATAAATTGTATGGCCTTCCTGTCCCCATTATGCATAACATTAACATGTCTGGCCACTGAAGTCTCCCTTCTGTTACGAATGTCTCCCAGGTGTTCACCTATCCTTCTCCTGAATTCTCTGCAAGTTTTCCCTACATAGGCCTTCCCACATCTGCACATGATCCGATAGATGATCCCTTTTGTTTTGCAATTGATGAAATCCCTGATCTCAAATGATTCACCAATACCTTCGAACCTCTTTCCCACTGTTACATGCTCACAGGCCATACAGTTACCACAGCGATAACATCCACAAGTCTTTCCTGGTAACCAGGTTTCTCTGATAGTAGGTGTAACAAAGTGGCTGCGTACCAATCGATTTCCAATAGTCTTACTCTTTCTGTACGTGATAAGGGGTCTTTCACCTACAAACTCTCTGATGTCTTCGTCCATCTGAAGAATACCCCAATGTTTTTGTACCACTTGTCTGACCATTTGGGCCCCATTATCATAGGTACAGATGAGTCTGGCTTTTTCATTTGAATGTTCAATTCTCTTTTTGGGTACCATCAAATCCCTCCTATCTTGTTCCTTTGCATATTTGAATGCTTCCCTCAATATTCGATCAGGGTACCCTCTGGTCAGGAACCTACGACGCAGGTCATCCGCCTTGATCTTAAAGTCCCTAGTATTGGAACAATTTCTTTTTAGGCGTAGATATTGGCCCTTAGGTATGCCCTTCCTCAGGGGATATGGATGGTGGCTTTCCCATTTCAAAAAAGAGTTGGTGGAAGTGGGTTTTCGAAAGATGGTAGTTTCTAATATACCCCCATTTGTGGGTTTCGTAATTAGAACATCGAGAAAAGCAAGTCTCGAAGGGTCCACTTCATAGGTGAATCTGAGGCCTATCTCATTCTGATTGAGTAGATCTATAAACTCCTTAAAATCAGAGATGGCACCCCGCCATAAAATGAAAACATCGTCTATAAATCTCACCCATAAATCTATCTTGCTGGTGAAATGCACAGATCTATCCGAAAACACGATGGTGTCCTCCCACCAGCCCAGGAACAGGTTTGCGTAACTTGGCGCACATGGATTACCCATGGCGGTGCCCCTGAGCTGGTGGAGGACCTTACCATCAAAAGTGAAATAATTGTTCAACAAAACAAATTCAAGGAGAGAGATGACCAATTCATTGTGGGGGGCATATTGGCATCCCCTTGTGCCCAAAAAATGTTTAACGCCAAGAATCCCAAAATTGTGTGGGATTGATGAATATAAGGCCTCAATGTCAATACTTGCCAGAAGTACTTCAGGTTCCACACATACACTGTCCAATTTACTCAGAAGGTCAGCCGTATCCCTCAGGTGCGATGGCAATGCACTCACAAAGGGTCTGAGGATTTCGTCCAGATAATTACCCACATTTTGGCTAATACTCCCGATCCCTGATACAATGGGTCTTCCCTTAAGAGGGTGTAGGCCCTTATGCAGTTTTGGAAGTGCATAGAACGTAGCCATCACCGGGTACTTAGGGAGGAGATAGTCATACTCCTCCTGGCTAATCAGTTTTTTGTTTAAAGCCCCATCCAATATGTTTTTAAATTTATCTGTTGTAGTGTCCATCTGGTAACCTCTAATCTGAGTATACGTGGCCGTATCATTTAATAGGGAGAGACACATATCCCTATATCCCCCCACATTCATAACGACCACGTTTCCCCCTTTGTCGGAGGGTTTGATCACTATAGATGTGTCTCTCTCCAAACCCCGGAGAGACTCCATCTGATTTTTTGTAAGATTGTATCTAATATGGGAACTCTCATTTTGTTTGATTTCTTCCGTGGTCAGTTGGAGAAACACATCTATAGCAGAAACATCCCCCCCCATTGGTGGCATCCTAGTACTCTTCTTTTTTAAAGATGAAAATGGACCCTGACCCCTTGTGGAAGGCAGTGTACGGTCAAGATTGGCCAAGAGCTGCACATCCTGGAATATATCCACAGGGATGTCCAGTCCTGCGCAAATCCGCCTATTCTGTTGTTTAAAAAATGTATGCCATCTTAATTTCCTGACAAACAGGTTTAAATCTTTAACGCAATCAAAGGTAGAGAAGTCTGTGGTGGGAATAAAGGATAGCCCCTTACTTAGTACCGTCATTTCTGCTTCACTGATGTTTTTATCCGATAGGTTCACCACCTGTAGCTCTAGTCCCTGTTGAATGGGTTCCTGCTCCTCAGGGAGTATGTGCTGTCTAAAAAACCCGGTCTAGACACTGGGTGAAAGTTACCCCCTCTTGAGTAGCCTCTGTTTTTACCCCTCTGCCGGCCACGAGTTGATCTCTGTCTCGTCTCTGAATCCGAGATGTCCGTTTCTGTTGAGGACAGGTCTGTTTCCCTTTCCCCTCTCTCTATACGGTCTCCCAGAAACTGATAGATTTTATTGTCCCGGAAATCCTGGAGATCCCTTAGAAATTGTTTATGTTTCCTCTCTTTTAATTTATACTGGAATTTTTCAATTGAGTTCTGTAATTGTGTTTCCTTCACCCCAAAGTCACTTTCACCTTTGAATTTATTGACTATCTCAATCTGTTCTTTTAATTTTGTATTTAACTTCTCAAAATTATTTTTTTCCTCTATAACCAGTAAATTCATAAATCTTAAGGAGCTATTCGTTGCTTCCTTTTCCCAGAGACTTAGTAGCTGAGAACTCCGACACCGGGGGGCCGGCAGTAGGGTGATGCGTAATCCCCTCGGTACTATATTATTCTTAATGTATGTTTCAAGGCTCTGGATTTCCCACCATGAGCTAGTATGTTCTTTATATATTTTATTCAAATCCTTAAATGCCGCTGTATATGTTGGAGTATATTTTTTCTGGGCAAAGGTTTTTTCTGAAAAAATGTCTTTGGCTTCACTGAGCCATAGGTCAGTATCTGGTCCCGTTGCCAGGAAGCCAGCCATAACAGGGAAGGACTACAAATAGCACCACAAAAGCTAATAACTAGGGTGTAACCATGTATTTGGAACCCCTAGATGGTCCTCTAATAGAAGTACATATATAAAGCCAGGAGGAACCCAGTAAACTTAAAATATAACTTTTAATTATCTCTTCTAAAACATTTTCCGATGGACAAAACAAAACAAAGTGCATATAGTGCTCAAAACAACCAGTGCTCAATTAAAAAAATGGTTTGATCTCACCACATCAGTCGCTTGTTCAGGAGCATCCAAACGTACATACGGAAGCACGGGGAATAAAGTATATGAGTATGCAGAGTAACTATACTACCCGGTCGTGCCCCTGTACTGCTCCCGTCCTGACAAGGACAGTACCCAAGTCAGACTAAATCTTGTACCCACCATAAACAGAGATAAACATCCCTACGCGTTTCCTCTCCCATAGGGGAGACTCCTCAGGGGAACAAAAAGAATTCGGGGGTATACCTCTAAAACTGTATGTAATTAAGAGGTGTATAGCCCCTGCATTGGCAGGTGGCTACTATGTGTCCAGTGCACCTGACTTTTGGTGTGGACTATGGTATGGTGAGATGCATTCAGGGCCTTGCCCCCTCATATAGTCTCTCCTCCTTTTCATCCTAATTGCATGGCGTCCTACCTCACTTCCGGTCCCTGATTAACCGGGTGCTCTCAGCGTTCTATTGCCATAGCAACGCATGGTGTGTTACTGCGACAGGATTTGAATAGTCGCTTCTTTTACCAAGCGTCACAGGCATTATGTTGCCTTAGCAGCCCATAACCCGGTAATCCGGCTGGTTCCTTCATTACTCTCCGTACGGATTATGCGCCACCATTTCACTATATCTCCATTTCCGGTTCAAGGCGCTAAGCACTTACGCTATTGCGCAATAATGTTCTAGGCGTTATGTTACCACGCCGATCCATAATCCGATTTACCACTGCCATGCATGCGGGCTCCATGCCGAACCTGAAATTAACTCCACTTCCTGTTAGCCGCACCAGTCGTTTCCCCTCCTGCGCAGTACCGCCCCACAAGCGACCTCCATCTGCGTCCCCGCTTCCATGACTACCGTCCGTCATGGCTATGCGTGTGCGCGTGCGCATATTTCTCCGGCCAATACCGGTCCCTGCTTCTATGACAGAAATCTGTCAAGGCTCGCGCATGCGTCCTCAGGTCCCGCAACTCCATGATTCGCTGGCGGGTACATTGTGTGTACCTAATCTCTCAGTACACATCCGGACATTGTGCCATTTAATTGATAATAAACAGGACGTACTACTATATTCGCATGGTAATTCTACTTCCCAAATCGGCAAAATCAGCCCATAAATACTTATAAACCCCAATCCAAAAGGGGAGAGACAGGGAAGGGAAGGAGGAGGGAGGAGGAGGGGAAGGAGATAGGATAAAGCGCCGCTATACCGGGACCTATGAAGATGTCAAAATAAGAGAAGATAATTGATACAGGGGGGAAAAAGCCCCTCTGAATATATCCATAGAAAATATTAAACACAAAACTCTCCTTTATTCGTCCCCCCAAGATTAGGTAGGAGAAAAGTATTTATTTCCAGGAAATGGCAATGGCTCATGACCCCAACATCCCAATGGATGAAACTCATCCTGTTTTTATGACTAGCAATTCCCTGACAGCCGAAACACCAACTCCAACCCATTAACCCATTAAGCACCAAAGAAGGGGATACAGATATCCAACCCCCCAATTTCTCAAAGAAAACAACTATAATTTAACTGCTCATTTAGACCCTCCGGATGACAAGTATGGAGGCGAAAAATCCACCTAGATTCCTTTTGGAGCAGGAGCCTATCATAGTCTCCTCCTCTTCTGGGTGGTTTCACTTTCTCGATACCCATAAATTGTATGGCCTTCCTGTCCCCATTATGCATAACATTAACATGTCTGGCCACTGAAGTCTCCCTTCTGTTACGAATGTCTCCCAGGTGTTCACCTATCCTTCTCCTGAATTCTCTGCAAGTTTTCCCTACATAGGCCTTCCCACATCTGCACATGATCCGATAGATGATCCCTTTTGTTTTGCAATTGATGAAATCCCTGATCTCAAACGATTCACCAATTCCTTCGAACCTCTTTCCCACTGTTACATGCTCACAGGCCATACAGTTACCACAGCGATAACATCCACAAGTCTTTCCTGGTAACCAGGTTTCTCTGATAGTAGGTGTAACAAAGTGGCTGCGTACCAATCGATTTCCAATAGTCTTACTCTTTCTGTACGTGATAAGGGGTCTTTCACCTACAAACTCTCTGATGTCTTCGTCCATCTGAAGAATACCCCAATGTTTTTGTACCACTTGTCTGACCATTTGGGCCCCATTATCATAGGTACAGATGAGTCTGGCTTTTTCATTTGAATGTTCAATTCAAAAAAGAAGAGTACTAGGATGCCACCAATGGGGGGGGATGTTTCTGCTATAGATGTGTTTCTCCAACTGACCACGGAAGAAATCAAACAAAATGAGAGTTCCCATATTAGATACAATCTTACAAAAAATCAGATGGAGTCTCTCCGGGGTTTGGAGAGAGACACATCTATAGTGATCAAACCCTCCGACAAAGGGGGAAACGTGGTCGTTATGAATGTGGGGGGATATAGGGATATGTGTCTCTCCCTATTAAATGATACGGCCACGTATACTCAGATTAGAGGTTACCAGATGGACACTACAACAGATAAATTTAAAAACATATTGGATGGGGCTTTAAACAAAAAACTGATTAGCCAGGAGGAGTATGACTATCTCCTCCCTAAGTACCCGGTGATGGCTACGTTCTATGCACTTCCAAAACTGCATAAGGGCCTACACCCTCTTAAGGGAAGACCCATTGTATCAGGGATCGGGAGTATTAGCCAAAATGTGGGTAATTATCTGGACGAAATCCTCAGACCCTTTGTGAGTGCATTGCCATCGCACCTGAGGGATACGGCTGACCTTCTGAGTAAATTGGACAGTGTATGTGTGGAACCTGAAGTACTTCTGGCAAGTATTGACATTGAGGCCTTATATTCATCAATCCCACACAATTTTGGGATTCTTGGCGTTAAACATTTTTTGGGCACAAGGGGATGCCAATATGCCCCCCACAATGAATTGGTCATCTCTCTCCTTGAATTTGTTTTGTTGAACAATTATTTCACTTTTGATGGTAAGGTCCTCCACCAGCTCAGGGGCACCGCCATGGGTAATCCATGTGCGCCAAGTTACGCAAACCTGTTCCTGGGCTGGTGGGAGGACACCATCGTGTTTTCGGATAGATCTGTGCATTTCACCAGCAAGATAGATTTATGGGTGAGATTTATAGACGATGTTTTCATTTTATGGCGGGGTGCCATCTCTGATTTTAAGGAGTTTATAGATCTACTCAATCAGAATGAGATAGGCCTCAGATTCACCTATGAAGTGGACCCTTCGAGACTTGCTTTTCTCGATGTTCTAATTACGAAACCCACAAATGGGGGTATATTAGAAACTACCATCTTTCGAAAACCCACTTCCACCAACTCTTTTTTGAAATGGGAAAGCCACCATCCATATCCCCTGAGGAAGGGCATACCTAAGGGCCAATATCTACGCCTAAAAAGAAATTGTTCCAATACTAGGGACTTTAAGATCAAGGCGGATGACCTGCGTCGTAGGTTCCTGACCAGAGGGTACCCTGATCGAATATTGAGGGAAGCATTCAAATATGCAAAGGAACAAGATAGGAGGGATTTGATGGTACCCAAAAAGAGAATTGAACATTCAAATGAAAAAGCCAGACTCATCTGTACCTATGATAATGGGGCCCAAATGGTCAGACAAGTGGTACAAAAACATTGGGGTATTCTTCAGATGGACGAAGACATCAGAGAGTTTGTAGGTGAAAGACCCCTTATCACGTACAGAAAGAGTAAGACTATTGGAAATCGATTGGTACGCAGCCACTTTGTTACACCTAATATCAGAGAAACCTGGTTACCAGGAAAGACTTGTGGATGTTATCGCTGTGGTAACTGTATGGCCTGTGAGCATGTAACAGTGGGAAAGAGGTTCGAAGGTATTGGTGAATCGTTTGAGATCAGGGATTTCATCAATTGCAAAACAAAAGGGATCATCTATCGGATCATGTGCAGATGTGGGAAGGCCTATGTAGGGAAAACTTGCAGAGAATTCAGGAGAAGGATAGGTGAACACCTGGGAGACATTCGTAACAGAAGGGAGACTTCAGTGGCCAGACATGTTAATGTTATGCATAATGGGGACAGGAAGGCCATACAATTTATGGGTATCGAGAAAGTGAAACCACCCAGAAGAGGAGGAGACTATGATAGGCTCCTGCTCCAAAAGGAATCTAGGTGGATTTTTCGCCTCCATACTTGTCATCCGGAGGGTCTAAATGAGCAGTTAAATTATAGTTGTTTTCTTTGAGAAATTGGGGGGTTGGATATCTGTATCCCCTTCTTTGGTGCTTAATGGGTTAATGGGTTGGAGTTGGTGTTTCGGCTGTCAGGGAATTGCTAGTCATAAAAACAGGATGAGTTTCATCCATTGGGATGTTGGGGTCATGAGCCATTGCCATTTCCTGGAAATAAATACTTTTCTCCTACCTAATCTTGGGGGGACGAATAAAGGAGAGTTTTGTGTTTAATATTTTCTATGGATATATTCAGAGGGGCTTTTTCCCCCCTGTATCAATTATCTTCTCTTATTTTGACATCTTCATAGGTCCCGGTATAGCGGCGCTTTATCCTATCTCCTTCCCCTCCTCCTCCCTCCTCCTTCCCTTCCCTGTCTCTCCCCTTTTGGATTGGGGTTTATAAGTATTTATGGGCTGATTTTGCCGATTTGGGAAGTAGAATTACCATGCGAATATAGTAGTACGTCCTGTTTATTATCAATTAAATGGCACAATGTCCGGATGTGTACTGAGAGATTAGGTACACACAATGTACCCGCCAGCGAATCATGGAGTTGCGGGACCTGAGGACGCATGCGCGAGCCTTGACAGATTTCTGTCATAGAAGCAGGGACCGGTATTGGCCGGAGAAATATGCGCACGCGCACACGCATAGCCATGACGGACGGTAGTCATGGAAGCGGGGACGCAGATGGAGGTCGCTTGTGGGGCGGTACTGCGCAGGAGGGGAAACGACTGGTGCGGCTAACAGGAAGTGGAGTTAATTTCAGGTTCGGCATGGAGCCCGCATGCATGGCAGTGGTAAATCGGATTATGGATCGGCGTGGTAACATAACGCCTAGAACATTATTGCGCAATAGCGTAAGTGCTTAGCGCCTTGAACCGGAAATGGAGATATAGTGAAATGGTGGCGCATAATCCGTACAGAGAGTAATGAAGGGACCAGCCGGATTACCGGGTTATGGGCTGCTAAGGCAACATAATGCCTGTGACGCTTGGTAAAAGAAGCGACTATTCAAATCCTGTCGCAGTAACACACCATGCGTTGCTATGGCAATAGAACGCTGAGAGCACCCGGTTAATCAGGGACCGGAAGTGAGGTAGGACGCCATGCAATTAGGATGAAAAGGAGGAGAGACTATATGAGGGGGCAAGGCCCTGAATGCATCTCACCATACCATAGTCCACACCAAAAGTCAGGTGCACTGGACACATAGTAGCCACCTGCCAATGCAGGGGCTATACACCTCTTAATTACATACAGTTTTAGAGGTATACCCCCGAATTCTTTTTGTTCCCCTGAGGAGTCTCCCCTATGGGAGAGGAAACGCGTAGGGATGTTTATCTCTGTTTATGGTGGGTACAAGATTTAGTCTGACTTGGGTACTGTCCTTGTCAGGACGGGAGCAGTACAGGGGCACGACCGGGTAGTATAGTTACTCTGCATACTCATATACTTTATTCCCCGTGCTTCCGTATGTACGTTTGGATGCTCCTGAACAAGCGACTGATGTGGTGAGATCAAACCATTTTTTTTAATTGAGCACTGGTTGTTTTGAGCACTATATGCACTTTGTTTTGTTTTGTCCATCGGAAAATGTTTTAGAAGAGATAATTAAAAGTTATATTTTAAGTTTACTGGGTTCCTCCTGGCTTTATATAAGTTTTGTCATGGTCAGCAGCCAGTGTTCTCTCAGAGAGTTTCTTCAGCGCTGCTAAAGGTGTCCTGACAGATAAGCACATCCAACAGTCCCCTTAAAGTATAGACCACCTTACTTTCATCAAAATGAACATGTTATAGATCTTCAATGACTTTTGCATCCCACTCGCAGACTTGGCAGACTAGGCATTGGTGTATTGTTGGTATCATGCATTGATCTAGCATTATTGCAGTCTATGCCACCTTTTTGGTGTCTTCTGTGTCTGCTTTTGCTACTGCTGCTGATGTTACAAACATTTTTTTGAAATGTGGAGACTCCAAGATAGGTCAGTGGGTTGCCTGTGGTGGAGGGTGTGTCAGAGACCTATTATACTGTTTCTACTCTGTGGAAATTGATGTCATTTTAGTGGTGTGTGAGAATAATTTTTCAAAATGTGGAGACTCCAAGTTGGGTCTCCATCTGGTGGGTTACCTGTGTAAGTAGGGCTACCAGACAGGCAGGCCTGCCCTTACGTTCAGTCAACTATCTGTGTTACTTTCCTTCCATTTTTCCACCAATAGTACTGTATGAAACGGATGTTTGCACCATCTGAGAGTGGCTGGAATAAAAAATTAAAAATTGGACATGTTGCATAAGGTATCAGCGCTCCCAACTATGAAGGCTTACACCACTCCCTGAACCACCAGGTCCTCATTGAGACTTCAGTTCCAAGCTGTAAGTGCTGGGCCAGACCCTGATATCTCATGCATGGCCCATTGCTGACTGCTTCTGTGCCATTAAAAATAGTTCTACCATGAGTCAATTTATCAATCAACAACTTGTGTTACTTTCTTTCCATTTTTCCACCAATAGTACTGTATGAAACTGATATTTGTGCCATCTGAGTGTGGCTGTAATAAAAAAAAATAGTAGGTGTTGCATGAGGTATCAGGGCTCCCAGCTACGAAGGCTTACACTGCTCCCTTAACCCCTTCATGACTGGAGGCATTTTCGTTTTTGCAGGGTTTTTTTGCTCCCCTTCTTCCCAAAGCCATAACTTTTTATTTTGCGGTCAATATGGCCATGTGAGGGCTTGATTTTTTGCAGGACGTGTTGTACTTTTGAACGACACCATTGGTTTTAACATATCATGTACTGGAAAATGGGAAAAAAATCCAAGTACGGTGAAATTACAAAAAAATGGAATTCCACAATTGTTTTTTGTTTTGCTTTTTTACTGTGTCAACTAACTGCTAAAAATGTCTAGGTTTTTTTTTTTATCTAAGTTGTGAAAAAATATTCCAAACTTTGTTAAAAAAAAAATTGCTCCATTTTCCGATACCCATAGCATATCCATTTCTTGTCATCTCAGATTGGGTGAGGGCTTATTTTTTGTGCGCGAAGCTGACATTTTTAAAGATACTATTTTGGTGTAGCTACGATCTTTTGGGTGGGATTTCTGACACGCTTACCGGAAGAGCATGTTAAATGCCGCTGTCAGAGTTTGACAGTGGCATTTAACTAGTTAACAGCTGCGCCTAGGTCGTGATTCCACCCGCGGCTGTTAGAGGCAAATGTCAGCTGTTCAAAACAGCTGATGTGCCGGAAAAGATGTGGGCTCAGCGCCGGAGCTCACATCAATGGAAGGGTTTCTGACATTGACGTATTATTACGCCCAATGTCGGAAAGTGGTTAACCACCAGGTCCACATTGAAACTTCAATTCCAAGCTATAAGTGCTGGGCCAGACTCCGATACTTCATGCATGACCCATGGCTGACTGCTGCTGTGCCATTTGCAAATTTGTACTGTGTTTCAATTGTACCCACTTTTCATGGTGTCTGCTAGTGATGATGTGTACTCGTTGCTCGGGTTTTGTCGAGCACGCTCGGGTGGTCTCCAAGTATTTGTGAGTGCTTGGAGATTTAGTTTTTTTCGATGCATCCAACCTGAGTACATGTGGGGGTTGCCTGGTTGCTAGGGAATCTCCACATGTATTCAAGCTGTGTAGCAGCCACAAATCATGCAGCTGCGTCAACAAAAATGAAATCTCTGAGCAATCACAAATACTCGGAGACCACCCGAGCAACGACTATACTCGCTCATCACTAGTGTCTGCCCCTAATTTTAGCAGTTTAGGAAGCTTTTTGTCACCTTTTAAGTTGTTGTGTATACATTTGGATTGCCCTCCCATAGAATTTAATGGGGTTCAGGTACGTTCATCAAACTGTTCGGTGAACATTTAAACATTCGGCGAATTCAACTGAACTAAACCTTGAAAGATTCGCTCATCTCTAGTTAATACATGAACAGTAAACTACACCGCAAGGCACTAATTATATATCTCACATATACGTCTATCTATCTGTCTGTCTAGCTATCCATCTATCTAAACCCATAGCTCCCAACCGTCCCTCATTGTGCGGGACTGTTCCGGTTTTGATGCTTTGCCCCATTGTCCTGCACGGGACACTCTGCTTCCCGCAGACAACAGGAGAAGCTGCCGTCACACGCCCCCTTGTGTTAGGCCACGTCCCTTGCCCTTCCGTATGTTCCTGAGTCTTCCAGTGTGCGTCACTGTGCGGTTCAGTTCAGAGAGGGAGAGAGAGGGGACACTTCTTTGAGGTGTACGTAACAGCTGAACACAGCCTGGGTACCGGCAACAATGTAAGCAGCAGACCAGTGGACTGGAGCTAAAGCCTGGCTAGTAATCGTGCGTGGAATGAGTGGGGCTGAGCAGGGTTGGATGGACACACTCACAGCCTCTGTTTGCCTCGGCTGCTCAGTGCTCACTGCTGTGTGATTGCAGAGCGACAGATGCAGATCAGTGAGTAGTCCATGTCACAGATGACTCACTCCAGTGCCTTGCGGAGGAGGAGCAGCTGCAGCTCCCTGGGAGAGGGTGACGACGCTAATCAATGTGGCTGCTTTTTTCCCCACGCATAAAAGGGCTAAGCCTAAGCCCCTGTGAAAGTCACTGTATCATCATGTGCTTATAATGAGACAGCAAATCATGGCACAATTGCTCTACTCAAAAATTACAAGCAGCTCCACTCGGTACACACACACACGCGGCTGAGGCTCCGCTCGGTACACTTTGTACACAGACACACACACGCGGCTCTGCTCGGTGCACCTCGTACACACACGCGGCTCTGCTTGGTAGACCTCGTATACACACACACGCGTGGCTCCGCTCGGTACACCTCATACACACATGGCTCTGCTCCATACACCTCGTACACATTCAGCTCCGCTCCATACACTGTGTATGGAGTGGAGCTGTGTGTGTATGAGGTGTATGGAGCAGAGCTGAATGTGTACGAGGTGTATGGAGCAGAGCCGTGTGTGTGTGAGGTGTATGGAGTGGAGCTGAATGTGTATGAGGTGTATGGAGCAGAGCCATGTGTGTATGAGGTGTATGGAGCGGAGCCGTGTGTGTACGAGGTGTATGGAGCGGAGTTGAATGTGTACAAGGTGTATGGAGCAGAGCCGTGTGTGTACGAGGTGTATGGAGCAGAGCTGAATGTGTACAAGGTGTATGGAGCGCAGCCGTGTGTGTATGAGGTGTATGGAGCGGAGCTGAATGTGTATGAGGTGTATGGAGCGGAGCTGAATGTGTACGAGGTGTACGGAGTGGAGCCGTGTGTGTATGAGGTGTATGGAGCAGAGCTGAATGTGTACGAGGTGTATGGAGCGGAGCTGAGTGTGTACGAGGTGTATGGAGCGGAACTGAATGTGTACGAGGTGTATGGAGTGGAGTTGAATGTATACAAGGTGCATGGAGCGGAGCTGAATGTGTATGAGGTGTATGGTGAAAAGCTGAATGTGTATGAGGTGTACGGAGCGGAGCCGTGTGTGCATGAGATGTATGGAGTGGAGCCGTGTGTACGGAGCGGAGCCGTGTGTGCAAAGTGTACGGAGCGCAGCCGTGTGTGTAGGAGTAGCTATGAGTGTCCATTATACGGTACGAAGTATCATGTGCGGCCAATATACAGTATGGAGCATCATGTGCAGTCATTATACAGTATGGAGCATCATGTGCAGTCATTATACAGTATGGAGCATCATGTGCGGTCATTACACAGTATGGAGCATCATGTGCGGTCATTATACAGTATGGAGCATCATGTGCAGCCAATATACAGTATGGAGCATCATGTGCAGTCATTATACAGTATGGAGCATCATGTGTGGCCATTATACAGTATTGAGCATCATGTGTGGCCATTATACAGCATTGAGCATCATGTGTGGCCATTATACAGTATGGAGCATCATGTGCGGTCATTATACAGTATGGAGCATCATGTGCAGACATTATACAGTATGGAGCATCATGTGCGGTCATTACACAGTATGGAGCATCATGTGCGGTCATTATACAGTATGGAGCATCATGTGCAGCCAATATACAGTATAGAGCATCATGTGCAGTCATTATACAGTATGGAGCATCATGTGTGGCCATTATACAGTATTGAGCATCATGTGTGGCCATTATACAGTATGGAGCATCATGAGTGGCCATTATACAGTATGGAGCATCATGTGCGGTCATTATACAGTATGGAGCATCATGTGCGGTCATTATACAGTATGGAGCATCATGTGCAGCCAATATACAGTATGGAGCATCATGTGCAGTCACTATACAGTATGGAGCATCATGTGTGGCCATTATACAGTATTGAGCATCATGTGTGGCCATTATACAGTATTGAGCATCATGTGTGGCCATTATAGAGTATGGAGCATCATGTGCAGTCATTATACAGTATGGAGCATCATGTGTGGCCATTATACAGTATTGAGCATCATGTGTGGCCATTATACAGTATTGAGCATCATGTGTGGCCATTATACAGTATGGAGCATCATGAGTGGCCATTATACAGTATGGAGCATCATGTGTGGCCATTATACAGTATGGAGCATCATGTGTGGCCATTATACAGTACGGAGCACTGTGTGGCCATATTTTTTTGTTTATAATTATTCTTTATGAAACGGTGTGATCAGCAGTGCTAAATGGGTGTGGTTGGGACGTGGATATGGGTGTGACTAGTTATGAATGGGTGTGGTCAGAGGCGTGGACAAAAATTTGTGGGGCATGGTCTGACACTAGCCTGAACTTCCTACCTAAGCGGTAGTACCTTACAGTGTTCAATGCCCATGTGATGGCCAAGAATTCATTCTCCACTGGAGTAATTCTTCTCACAGCATGACAACTTTCGACTCATATACATACATGGGGTGCTCTTCCCCATTCAGCTCTTGTGATAAGAGAGTCCCCAGCCCAACATCTGACGCATCCGTCTGGACTACAGACTTCTTGGATAAATCCGGTGCCACCAGCACTGGCACACAGGGCTAGCTTCAGTTCCTAAAAGGCTGTCTCAGCTTCTAGAGATTACTTAGCCATAGCCGACTTTGTCCCTTTAAAGAGGTCCGTCAGAGAGGCAGTTATCATGGCGAAGTTAGAGATAAACTGGATAATAGCCCACAATGCCAAGGAACGCTTTAACCTGATTCTTTGAGAGGGGTTGTGGCCAACTCTGGATCGCTTTAAGTTTATTTGGGTCTTTATTTCGCCGCTGCCTACAACATAGCTCAAGTATTTAAATTAGAGGTGTGCCATGCCTCTCATGTCTCTGGCATGTGACTTCACCCCTTGATATCCAGCCACCTGCCGGAGAGGCCGACGGTGACCGGGATTCAGGAAACTACGTCACAGCCGCGCCATGTCCATCAGATTCGGGGCGCGGTCTCCTGTGGTCCATCATGTGGAACGCAGCGCAGGCCACCCGGAAGTCATACTGTAGGGGACATCTCACTTTCAAATTGTAGCATATAGTCTGTTATAGAGCCCTAATCCACAGGGACCAAAAACATTCTTCTGTCACTAACATCATACAGTAGGGGACATCTCACTTTCAAATTGTTTGCAGCATCTAGTCTATGTTATTGAGGCCTCATCCAGGGGCCTTAAACAAATTATTCTGTTACTAACATCGTGCAGTAGAGAATATCTCATTTTGAAATTGTTTGTAGCACCTAGTCTGTTATAGAGGCCTGATCAACAGGCCCCCCAAAAATTCATTGTTACACCCGGTCCCGGTCCTGTAACTTCACGGTATCTCCCCCGGGACTCCCACTCTGTGCCGACTCCCTGCCGTCCTGCTGCAGCCCCTGCTTCCTCTCTTCCCCCTGCTTCCTGGCACACAGCCGGCAGGTCCTCGGGTAGAATGCTTAGGTAGCACCCGTGTCCCCCAGGCATTCCATTCCGACCATGTTTGGGGGGACTTACCACGGGTGTCTGGAGCTCACGTAGTCAGGCCCCTTTCGGAGCCCCCCAGACCGTGGTCTTGAGGTTTCACAAAAATATCAATAATAAACTAATGTGAACTTCACAACCTGTGCCTCCACTTCCATTCATTACAGATTGCTCCGGCCATGGAACCCACTGGATCCTAGGTACCTCCAGCCATGGAGCTATGTCAATAGGTTACCTGTCTGAGGGATCAACAGGACAAGATCACGACCTATCTGCATAACTTGTCTACTCTCATGGATTCCCTGATTTCTTAAACTATGTCTGTCTCTGCTACCGGCATCCAGGTATTTAGTTGCACAGCGAGTAAAGGTCCTTGCCGAGCGGCTCCCACCCGCTTCCATGGTGACCCCTTTCAGTGTCGGGGGTTCATTAACCAGTGCACGCTGCACTTTGAACTCCTGGGGCATATGTTTGCTTCTGATCAGGCCAAGGTGGGCTTCATTATGTCTCTCCTTGCTGGAGAGGCCCTCACCTGGCTGAATCCGCTGTGGGAGAGACGGGATCTGCTGGTTACTAATCTCCAGTCTTTTCTAGAAGCATTCCGCAGAACCTTTGACGAACCTGGTCATGCCACATCGACAGCTTTGGCTCTTCTTCGGCTACACCAGGAGGCTCTTACAGTGGCTCAGTATGCTGTTTGGTTCTGTACCCTTTAGTCTGAGTTATCCTGGAATAACAAGGCCTTGGTGGCCACCTTCTGGGAAGGTCTTTTGGGAAGAGAAAAGGATGAGCTGGCGGGACAGGACATGCCTACAACTCTGCATGACCTGATTTCCCTGGCAGTCCGGACAGATCTGCGATTTCAGGAACACTCCAAGGAGATCAAACGTGATAAGAGGCCCTACCGTCTGCTTTCTAGCTAAGCAAAACCTGTGACCTCCCTGACTTCAACCTCCTCTCCTGAGGCTATGGAAGTGGATCAATTAAACTTGGCCAACCACTGCCAGGAGGTGCGTCGAATGGAGGGGAACTGTTTCTACTGTGGCAGTTCTGAGCATCTGATCCGCTCCTGCCCAAAGAAGTCGGGAAACTCCAGTGCCTAGAAGGGGCTACCCTAGGTAAGGAACATCTATCTCCATCACTGCAAATAACTGTCTCCGTATTCTTTGGTATGGTAAAATTTTCGTAACTCTGTCACCTGGACTCTGGAGCCGCTGAGAACCTCATTCAGCAGGCGATCGTGGACCGATACCAGATACCAGTCCAGCATCTTCCAGATCCATTGCCGGTGACATCCGTGTATGGCAAACCCCTGACTGAGCCAGTTTGGTTCCAGGCTGTGCCAGTGAAATGTCGGGTAGGTCTAACACATTTGGAAAGAATCCGTTTTTGTGTTGCCTGGTTTGTCTCACCCCTTGCTTTTAGGTCTACCCTGGCTCCGGATGCATGAACCAGTCTTTAATTGGAAGATGGGAGAGGTTCTGCGCTGGGGGGACTCCTGCTCAGACCGATGTATCATCTCTGTTCAACCTGTTCCACCTCCAGTAAAGCCTACTGCCTTTCCGGGTCTACCTTCCTCTTACTGGGCTTTCGCTTATGTCTTCGGGAAAAAGGAAGCAGCAAGACTACCTCCGCACAGGTCGTATGACTGTCTGATTGTTCTTCTCCCCGGAACATCTCTTCCTCAAGGGCAAATCTATCCTCTTTCTCAAGCAGAGACTCAGTCATGTCTGATTACATCCAGGAGAACCTGGCCAGAGGATTTATCTGGAAGTCATCTTTGCCGGCAGGGGCAGGATTCTTCTTCGTGAAGAAAAAAGACGGATCTCTACGGCCCTGTATCGATTACAGGGGGCTTAATCAGATCTTGGAAAAGAACAGGTACCCGATACCTTTTATTTCAGAGCTGTTTGATCGTTTCAGAGGGGCCAAGATCTTCACTAAACTGGATATCAGAGGGGCCTACAATCTGATTCGTATACATAAAGGAGACGAGTGGAAAACAGCTTTTAACACCCGGGATGGACATTACTAATACCTGGTAATGTCATGTGACCTAATTAATGCACCCGCAGTCTTCCAGGAATTAGTAAATTACATTTTCAGAGATCTACTCTATTCTTGTGTTGTTTTTTACCTGGACGATATCCTGATCTTCTCTGCAGACTCTGCACCGTTCATTATTGCCCCATAGCTGTGCCATATAGTGCTCTGCACCATTTATTATTGCCCCATAGCTGTGCCATATAGTGCTCTGCACCATTCATTATTGCCCCATAGCTGTGCCATATAGTGCTCTGCACCGTTCATTATGGCCCCATAGCTGTGCCATATAGTGCTCTGCACCATTCATTATTGCCCCATAGCTGTGCCATATAGTGCTCTGCACCGTTCATTATTGTCCTATAGCTGTGCCATATAGTGCTCTGCACCGTTCATTATTGCCCCATTGATGTACCATAGAAAGCTCTGCCATTGCTGCTGCTGCTGCAATAAAAAAAAAGCCATACTCACCTTTCTTGCTTGCAGCTCCCAGCGTCCGGTCCCGGCGTCTCTCCACACTGACTGATCAGGCAGAGTGCGCCGCGCACACTATATGCGTCATTGCGCCCTCTGACCAGCACAGTCAGAGCGGAGAGACGCCGGGAAGATGGAGCAGCACCCGGCGTGTGGAACAGGGATAGGTAAATATGACATACTTACCTGCTCCGGGCGTCCCGCTCCTTCTCCCGGACAGCTGGTCTTCGGTGCCACAGCCTCTTCCTCTATCAGCGGTCACCGTTACCACTGATTAGAGAAATGAAAATGTGGCTTCACCCCTATGGGAGTGGAGTCCATATTCATTTTTCTAATGAGCGGTCCCACGTGACCGCTGAAGAGGGGAAGAGCTGCAGCACCCGAAGACCGTGGGACGGCAGGGGGAGCGCCAGGATCGCCGGGACTAGGTAAGTATGCCTCAGCGCCCTCTCCCCCTCACCCGCCGACCCTGCCACCCACCGTGACTCGAGTATAAGCCAAGAGGGGCACTTTCAGCCAAAAAATTTGGGCTGAAAATCTCGACTTATACTCGAGTATATACAGTATATAGTTTCGTCCACAGGACTGAAGATGAATCCGGAGAAGGTGTCCGCCGTCCTCATGTGGCCTCGCCCATCCAGGCTGAAAGATATACAACGGTTCCTGGAATTCACCTACTACTACCGTCTATTTATTCCACACTTTTTCACCCGAGAGGCATCCATCTTGGCTTTGACCCAGAAAGGTGCAAACGCCAAGCATTGGACACCCGAGGCAGAGGAAGCTTTTGTTTCTCTAAAACAGGCCTTCTCTTCCACACCTGTTCTCCATCGACCGAACTCTGATAAGCAATGCTTGCTGGAGGTTGATGCATCTTCCATAGGTGCTGGAGCGGTTCTCAACCAGAAGTCATCTACCAGTCGTAAGGTCACCTGTGGGTTTTTCTCCAAGATTTTTTCCACTTCTGAAAGGAACTGCTCCGTGGGAGATTGGAAATGGTTGGCAATCAAGTTGGCTCTGCAAGAGTGGCGGCATCTGCTCGAGGGAGCAGTCCATCAGGTTGTCATTTTCACTGATCATAAAAACCTCCCTTCTGCTGAGAGGCTGAATCCTTGTTTTTTGCCTGATTTAATTTTGTTTTTAATTTTCGTCCAGCTGACAAGAATGTTAAAGCCGATGCACTCTCTAGAGCGTTCCTACCTCCCGATTCTGAGGAAGAACAGCAACACATCATCGAGCCGTCCATGTTGGTGCCCGTAGCCTCAGCTAATCTTGCCCGGCTTCCCCCGTGAAAGACTCTCGTGCCCACTTCGGACTGGAGTCGTGTCCTCTGGTGAGGTCACTCTTCCAAATTGGCCGCCACGCCGGTCAGAAAAAGACTCTAACTCCTCTCCTGTTGTTACTGGTGGCCCACCATGGGAAAAGATATCCTGGAATATGTCGTAACCTGTCCTTCGTGTGCCCACAACAAGACTGCTGAACATCTGCCCTCTGGGCATCTGTTACCTCTTTCTATTCCTTCAGCTCCCTGGCAGCACATCGCAATGGACTTCATTATGGATCTTCCCATCTCTTCTGGTTGTTCCGTTATCTGGGTAGTGGTGGATCGCTTCTTGAAGATGGCCCACTTCATTCCGTTACCTGGTCTTCCGTCTGCTCCTGAGCTCACTGACCATTTCATACAGCACATCTTCTGTCTTCATGGGTTTCCTCTCCACATTGTGTCCGACAGGGGCGTCCAGTTCACCTCCAAGTTCTGGAGAGCGGTTTGTAAATGAGTGAAAGTGGAACTGGACTTTTCTTCTGCATACCACCCTCAATCCAATGGGCAAGTAGAGAGGATTAATCAAATCTTGACCGGATTCCTGCATCACTTCGTCAATGCGCATCATGATGACTGGGTCAAGTTGCTGCCTTGGGCAGAAATCTGGTATAACAATCAAGTAAGTGAATCCTCAGGAAGATCTCTCTTTCATATTGTGTTTGGATTCCAACTCGGGATCCCTCTTCTCATCTCTGAGTCTTCAGGTGTTCCTGCAGCTGACACCTTTACAGAGGAATTCTCGAAAGTGTGGAGCAACACCAAGGTCACTTTGGAAAAGGTCTCACAACTTATGAAGAGGCATGCAGACAAAAGACGCCTGGATGCTCCAATCTTTCGGCCCGAAGATAAGGTGTGGCTCTCCTCCAGGTACATCCATCTGAAGGTGCCCTCCTATAAACTGGGCCCTCGCTTCATTGGTCTTTTTGAAATCTTGAAACAGATCAATGCAGTCTCCTACAAATTGAAATTGCCTGCTTCTTTACGTGTGCCTAACTCTTTCCATGTTTCCCTCTTCAAACCAGTAGTTTTGAGCTCCTTTTTTAAGGACACAGGTTCCACCCCTGATCCTGTCAGTGAGGGGATGTCTTTGAGGTAGACAATATCTTGGCCACTAAGAAAGTAAGGGGTAAGACCTATTATTTGGTGGATTAGTGGGGCTTTGGTCCCAAGGATAAATCATGGGAGCCTAAAGAGAACATCAAGGCCCCTCTCCTACTGAAACAATTCTGTGCTGGCTTGAAAAGGAGTGGGCGTAAAGATGGGGATACTGTTACATCCGGTCCCGGCGGGACTCCTGCTCTGTGCTGGCCCCACCATCCTGCTGCAGCCCCTCCCTCCTCTCTTCCCCCTGCATCCTGGCGTGTGGCCAGCAGGTCCTCGGGTAGAGTGCTTAGGTCATGCACATGCGTGCTCCCGGTCTCTTAAAGACACAGCACGCATTTTTCAAAAAGTACTTTTGACCAATTGCGTGTTAGTAATGACTATTTCTAGCCCCTCTGCCATAGGGAGGGTGCTGGAGCAACAAGTATCCTCTGTTGCTAGCTTCCAGTTTCAGCTAGTGTGTGCTTCAGCTTCTCAAGTGTTCTGCCAGTGCTCCGCTTACTCTGTTTGTCTCCGCAGACTTTCACCTTACTGTTACCTGACTATCCTGGATGATGACCGTTCTGTCTACGCCAGTTCTGTTATGTCCTGCCATTCTGTCATCCGTATCTCTGGACAACGTCAGTACCACCAGTGTCAGCTCCATGACATCTGTCAACCCTGCTTGTCCATCTGTCCTGCTGAGACAGATGCCACGTGTCCAGGGTCTAACTGGAGGTAGCACCTGTGTCCCCCAGGCATTCCATTCTGACCCTGTTCAAGGGGACTTACCATGGGTGTCTGGAGCTCACGTAGTCACGCCCCCTTCGGAAACCCCCGGACCGTGGTCTTGCGGTTCTACAAAAATATCAATAATAAATGAATGTGAACTTCACCGCCTATGCCTCCGCTTCCATTTGTTACATTCATCTGTTACTAACGCCATACAGTAGTAATTCTGTTACTAACGTAGTAATTTAGGGGACATCTCACTTTCAAATTGTTTGTAGCATCTAGTCTATGCTATTGAAGTCTCATCCACAGGAGCAAAACAAATTATTCTGTTACTAACGTCACACAGTAGGGGACACCTCACTTTGAAATTTTTGTAGCATCTAGTCTGGCATAAAGGTCTGATCCACAGGCCCCCCAAATTCTTCTGTTATTAATGTCATATGGTAGGGGACATCTCACTTTCAAATTGTTTGTACTATCTAGTCTGCTATAAAGGACTAATCCACAGGCACACCAAAAATTCTTCTGTTATTAACGTCGTACAGTAGGGGACATCTCACTTTCAAATTGTTTAGAGCATATCTTCTTTGTCATACAGGCCTCATTCACACTCAAACAATTCTTTCTTCTGTGACCAATGCAAATCAGTGCACCATATTTTACCTTGTAATTTACTGCTGCTGAAATTCAACTGTTTGCAGAGCTGGTGCAGAGTTTTTGTTGCTAATACTGTGCTCCTACCACATTATCTGAGCAAGATGACTGGGAAAAAGCGAGGCCGTGGTGGATGGAGGATTAGGCTTGGTGTTCAAGGTGTAAGTGGGGTAGGTGATAATGTTTGCAAAAGCGCTCGTAAACCAACAACGTCACATCCTATGCAAAGACAACTGACAACTTCTGTTACTGGGTGGGTGACTCCACTACATTTATTTAGCAGACGCACAGCAGTATGTCTTGTTGATAATGCCCAGAAAGAGCATGTGCTCCAGTAGCTGGCAAGCACAGCTTCAAGTGGCCTCTCCTCCTCTTCCTCAACATCACACCTAGTATAGTCCACAGAGGTGGCACCCAAATTACCCTTGCTTCCCCCCCACGTCCCAACTCTCCAACCGTCCAACTGACTTTAGGGAACCACAGATGGGTGAGCCCGAAGAGCTATTCACACACTCTATGACATGGTCATCAGAAGTGTACGCAAAAGCTTCACAGAGTCAAGAGGAGGAAATCTGCACCGATGCCCAAAATCTTTTTAGCTTGGATCTGGGGCAGGATGAAGTAGGGTCCGAGCAGTATCCTGACCCTCATCATCAGACGTTAACCCCAGGGGGATGGAGGTGATCCGGATGAGACTCAGATATCTGAGGCTCACACATGCTGTACTGTGCAGACAGGGTAGGAAGAGGAGGAGGGCGACTCCAACAGCAAGGAATGTGATAACAAAGAGGATGATGATGATGAGGTGGTAGATCCCAGTTGGTGTGAACATAGATGCACACAGCTGAGTAGGTCATCTGAGGAGAAAAGCAAGGAGGTTACGTTGCATCGTACGTCACAGACACGAAGTGATGCAGGCACGACGAGCAATGCATCCTCAGTCAACTGTGAATGTGACCAGCAGCATCCGTGGATCTGCAGGCTACAGGGGTAGCAAGTGTTACCTATCCTGGGCCTTTTTTGACACTGCAAAGGATGAGCTAACTCATGTAATCTGCCAAATTTGCAAACTAATTTGAGTAGAGGTAAAAAGTGCAATAATTTTACTACTACATGTATGAACCTTCACATGCATAATCAGCATGCATTACACTGGGAATCCCACTGCACTAAAATGCAGACCAGCATCAACCATCAGCCACCCCATCAATCGCATCTGCTTCGTCCTTCTCCTCTGTTACTGTGCCAACAATTGAGACGCAGGTCTTCGACCGCAGAACCTCTGGTTGTTTACTCGCTCCAGTCACTCTGACTGAGAGCCTGCCATCAGCTGTTACGGACATGCCTGCTGTTTTTGACCAATCTCAGAACAAGCACACCACAACTTTCTCAATTCACTGTAGCATCTCCACCTCCACCAGCAGTTTGTCCGGTTCACTGTACTCCTCCCATAGTACTGCAGTTATCGTCACGTAAAAGATTGTTTCCTCCTACGCATGACAAAGCTAAGAAGTTGAACTCCACCATCTCCAATATTTTGGCCACACAGGGCCGTCGCAGTCCCCCTGTACCAATTGCCCAGTCGCCATTACTTTTCTCAGAAAGTTCTGCCTGTGCTACACCAGCATGTTGCAGACAACATCACTGTTACTTGACTAAATCTATATCTGCCAGAGTGCATTTCACCACAGACACTTGGATGGGTAAGCACGGCCAAGGGCATTACATCTCATTGACTGGGCACTGGGTGACTCTGGTGGCTGTGGGGCAGGCGCTGCTCCACAAGTCTTCAAATCCCCAAGGCTTGCAGGACAAACCTCTACATTTAACACTTTCTCCACTGCTTCTGCCTCCTCTTCTATCTCCCCTAGGGCCTCCATCTGCGTCCTCAACCTCTGCCTAAATGAGACACACGCTTCAACAGTGCAGAGCGAATCCCCACCAGTTACATACTGAGCAGCCAGATCTCACCGCAATCAGGCAGTGTTAAAATTGATATGCCTTGGAGATCGCAGTCATACAGCTGAAGAGTTGCGAAAAGCTCTCCAGGCCAAGTTTGAGCAATGGCTGTCTCTGCTGAACCTGCATCCAGGGAAGGCCATGTCTGATAATGGAGCAAATCTGGTGGTGGCCCTACGGCGAGGCAAGCTCACACACGTGCCTTGCATGGCTCACGTCCTCAACCTGGTGCTACAGCGTTTTCTCCACCACTATCCTGGCCAGGGTGAGCTGCTGCAGAAAGCATGGAAGCTGTGTGCTCACTTTGGCTGTTCACACCCCTCAGGTCATTGACTTGCATCAATACAGAGGTTTTTGTTCACGCCAATTGACAGGTTATGTGATGTGCTGACACGGTGTAATTCCACTCTGCACATGTTGCAGCAACTGTGGCAGCAGCAATGAGTCCTGACACAGTATGTCATGTTGTATAGCCTGGGCCAATGTAGTATGAGCCTGGCGCATATCACATTTACGGAGTGGGCACCAATTAAGGACCTCTACATCCTTCTGCACAGTTTCGAAATGGCTACTAAGATAGTTAGCGCTGATGACCCTGCTATCAGCATCACTATTTTGGTCTTCTATATGGTGGAGCAGGTTTTGAATAGCCTGCGGGAGGAGGTGGTGGTCCCAGAAGTAGAGGAGGAAGCAGAGAAGGATGCAAAGGGATAATATTGTCTCAAAGTTCCATTCTGTCGCCACACAGGTGGGTGCCAAGGGAGGGTTGATTGCTACGATCGAAGGGGGTTGGTGATAACAGACAAACTATTAGTGAAGGTGCAAGATCAGAGGAACAAAAGGAGAAGGTGATGGTTGAGTAAGTGTCAGGAGATGAAGAGCGTAACCCTCTCCTCTCTGTTGTTCGTGGTTGATGGGAGGGGACGGAGGAAAGAAACATCAGTGTTACCCAACCACCAACACAGCATGGGCTTGGACCTCATGGTAGAGCCTTACATATGAGTGCTTCCTTACTGCACTATCTGCAAATTGATCCCCTTATAGCTATGATTAGAAATAGTGCTGACTACTGGGTTGCCACTCTATTAGATCTATGTTATAAAACCAAATTTTGCCAGATGCTTCCTGCCATCAAAAGGGACCCGCGAATGCTGGAGTATCGAAACACGCTTTTACACAATCTTAAGAGAGCTTTTCCCCAAGAAAGCAGTGAAGCGCACAGTTCGCATTGCAGCTCTAGACTTCTAACTTTTGGCACGTCAATTCATCAACGCCAAAACATTAGCAGCAGCAGTAGTGTAAGTGGAAGAAGCCTTTTCTACGAGTCATTTGACACTTTTTTAGACCAGCTTGTGCACCAGTACAACAGAGTCTAAGTCTCACATGTGGTGAACGAATGGAGAGGATGGTGCAGGAGTATCTAGAATGGAATATCAATACCATCGGGAAGGGTTTGGACCCTTTTACATTTTGGTCTTCCAAAATAGCATAGCCAGCTGTCCCCTGAAAGTGGAGACCACCTAACTTTCATCAAGATGAACAAGTCATGGATCTCGAAGTACTTTTGCACCCCAATCGCAAACTGTACAGACTAGGCGATATTGCATTTTTTAGTATGCTCCATTAATGTCGCATAACTGCACTCTGTGATATCTTTAGTGTGGCTTCTGTGCCTGCTGTTGCTGCTGCAGGTATTAGCACACATTTGTGGAAATGTGAACCATTAAAACGTGTCGGTCCCAATTATACCATTTCTACTCTTATGAAATTTATGCCACTTCTGGGGTGTCAGGCCCTCATTTTTTTTAAATTTGAAAACTCCTGGTTGGGTGTCCATCTGCTAAAAAAAAATTTCCACCAGTATCCGCATTAGAATTAAAAATAAAGAACAAGAAATTATCACCAAAAAAAAGAAAAAATTTGGGAGGGACGCAGTACCCGAGTGTGCATTTGGTGACAATTCACAAATGGAGTCTGTATTTGAAACTATTGACCAAATTGATACCACCTATTTAGACTCTACAGTCACCTCCGAAGTTTTTTCTATACATCTAACCACTCCCCCCTCTTTTCCGGTAGAGGAAATAATTAACACCGAGAATCAAAATAGGGAAATTGACAGTACCACTTCTGTAAACATTCCGTCTACATCTACTGGTATTCAAAATCGCTTTCAGGCTCTGACAGACTGTTCCGAATCACCTTTAGAAGCGATTAGTCACGAACCTAGAAGAACTTCCAGTAGTATTAACCCTAAAAGAAATAACAATAAAAAACCTGTTACCAGCAAGAGTAAAATCTCTAGCAAATCTAGCAACCAAACAGGTGAACCTAAGCGTAAAGTAAATATACCCAAAAAACACCCTTTTTTTCAATTAGATCTACAAAAACCCGCAAAAGAGGGTGCCGGGGCGGGAAACTCACCAAAAAAAAAGAGACAACCAGTAAATAGTGCTGATATAACTGGAACTAAGATTTTTAATTTAAGTGCCCATACTCTTGAAACAGATCAAATATCTCTATTGAAAAAAGGTCTTAAATATGCCCCCGCGAGCAAATTCGACAAATTTGAAGCATATATTGGTATTAAGCTCTTCATGAGAAAAGTAGCTATTCGCAGGCACTTTCTTAAGAATCCTATTAGCGCAAATTTAGAGAATCAACAATCCTCTGAATATATCCATACTGGACTCAAAAATAAATCTCAGTTCCATCCAGTTAACGAATATTCAACACAGATGGATACTTTTCAAACTAATGTGATAGAAGAAATTCGTAAAATCAACACTAATCGGTGTAATAGATTTAAATATAACCTTACGTATAAGGAAAGACAAGCTTTGGTTTCGTTACAAAAGGAAGTTTCTTGGTCCCCACCACCATCCGTACCTAGTTCTCAGATCACGTGCATGGTCACCTGACTCACCTCGGTACACAGGTCCTAGCCCGGCGCCGCACACACTTTGCGCACGAGCCGGCCTGTTTGGTACCGCGATATTGCACGTGGGGCTGTGCTGAGTTCCATACTGTCACCGGCCGGGGCAGTCGGCACTCACCAGCTGAATATCAGGACTTCCATCCGCTACAGCAAGGACACTCTTCAGCCGCTTGGACTTCTACCACTTGCGGTAAGAACATTTTACAGTGATTGTTTTTTATATAGCATTTGTGTGCACTCATTAGGTGCTCAATATTCCTTAAAAAATCTTTTTCCTATTCAAGGATTATACAGACATTTTTACTTACCAGTTCTTGCGGACTTCTGTGCATGTACCCAATATACAGGGGATTTATCAGCGCGAACATTTGGATGCACTTTTGTGGATCTTTGTTTTTATAGTCTCTTTTTTGCACAATCTTGGGTGGGGATTGTTTATGCTCGCAGCAGATCTATTAACCCCATATCATCTCTAGCAATACTTTTTGCGCCACTCGAGAGATATATATATATATTTATATATATATATTGTTTGCAGAAGTCATGGATCTCGAAGTACTTTTGCACCCCAATCGCAAACTGTGCAGACTAGGCGATATTGCATTTTTTAGTATGCTCCATTAATGTCGCATAACTGCACTCTGTGATATCTTTAGTGTGGCTTCTGTGCCTGCTGTTGCTGCTGCAGGTATTAGCACACATTTGTGGAAATGTGAACCGTTAAAACGTGTCGGTCCCAATTATACCATTTCTACTCTTATGAAATTTATGCCACTTCTGGGGTGTCAGGCCCTCATTTTTTTTAAATTTGAAAACTCCTGGTTGGGTGTCCATCTGCTAGGTTGGGTGTAGTGGAAAATCTGTCAGTCCCTATTATGCTATTTCTACTGTGGTGAAACTGATGCAACTTTGGTAGTGTCTGCCAATAATTTTTGGAAATGTGAACACTCCTGAATGGGTGTCCATCTGCTGGATTGGACATAGTGGAAGACTTGTCAGTCCCTATTATACTATTTCTACTTTGGTGAAAATAATGCCACTTTGGTGATGTCAGCCAATAATTTTTGGAAATGTGTACACTCCTGGTTGGGTGTCCATCTGCTGGGTTGGGTGTAGGGTGTAGTGGGAGACTTGTCGTTCACTATTATACTATTTCTACTTTTGTGAAATGTATATATGTATAATGTACATTTCAAAACTCCAGATTGGGTGTCCATCTCCTCGGTTGGGTGTAGTGGAAGACCTGTTGGTCCCTGTTATACTATTTTTACTGTGGTGAAATTGAAGCCATTTTGGTGGTGTCTGCCAATAATAGCTTTTGGGGCTGTTAGAAGTTGTCGTGCGTGCTTTTGTTTTTTCCTCCCATTGACTTGAATGGTGTTCGGTTGTGTTTGGCTGTGTTCGGCGAATATTGCAAATTTGACGATCATAATCCCAACCGAACATTGAATAATTCACATATCTCTACACAAGAGTACGTTTCCAAGCAGTGATCTCTTCAGATATATAACAGTAAATTAAAAGAATGACAACCCAATTACTTCTGGATCTCTCAGAGGATAAAATTGTTGTTGACACACCAAAAACATTTTACTTATCCAAGAGAAATAAGCCTTTCTTTCCAATCTTTTTACATACAGAAAAAACTATTGGCTTTAACAAGGAATTCAAAAGGACTTCCCGCTCCATACAACTCCATTCTCCCCTTCAAACACTTATCTAAGTCAACCATAAAAGCTAGGAAGTATTTCCAAAGCATCACAAGGGAACTCATCCCCACTGGAGTTGCATACCAATGGTCTGCTATTCTTCACATCCACCAAGAAAATAAAACCTTCTCAATCTTATCTCCAGATGAAAGACAGCAATTGTTGAAACAATTAAATAATCAACTCTATTCAAAAAATCAAATTGTGTTTCCTACTTAATTGGATTATAATATCTAATGGATTACAATTGACTTCATAAACAATTTTAATATATCTGTGCTAACTACATGACTAGCGAACTCTTTGTTAAAAAGTAAAAGTCTTAATTCTGGAAAACCATACTTACTGCTACGAGATTACAATTCACATTTTTTATTAATAATTTAAAATCCACTCCAAGTTATTATTACTCAAGGAACCTCAGAATCAAATTTTCTACCCCGCACTGTTCATCTTGACCTCAGCAAGAAGACATAGCGCAACATTTAAAGCGAATCTTCTTTCTGTTTTCTTACTAACAATTTATTTTTCCTAATCTACAGGTTATTTTAAATATGATAAAATGTAATGCTGTAAAAATTGCTACATTTTAAAAGTTAATAAATATAACGGTGTTAACGGTGTTAAAAAACAGGCTTCCCTTCTCTAAGTTTTACTTTATTTGCATTACTTCTTCTCCCTTCCTCTTATTAAAGTTCAATTTCCTATTCCCTTCCATTCCTTTTTTCCCCATTCTTTCTTCAGGGAATATAGTGCTGATTTTCTTATGTTTATTTATTTTTTAATAGAAATAATGAATCCCTACCTATTTTACTTTTCCATTTTTTATTTTGTTACCCCTATGTACAGCATTTTAAAACCCTAATAAAAAGTACTTGTGTAAGGAGGAAGACAGGGCTGCAGGTGCCTGCATCATGCTGAGTCCAGAACTGCTGAGGCTGCGTTCCATGTTGCTCGAGGGAAAGAATAGGGGACAGGACAGGCCCCATTACTCGGGAAGAGGGGGTGTGACTAAGCCAGACAGTGAGGACAAAGCATGTGAAGAAACAGTTTCCCGCTGGCAGCGCGAGCAGTGTGCAGCCGGGTAAGCAGCATGCTCCGTCCTCTGAGCACCGGTGCCGCGATGTGCTGCATTGTTTGGTCCCCGCCACCTCCAGCGGGACCGCTGCAAGAGGAGTGCCGTGCCCTCAGCAGCTGCCAGAGACAGAAGTGCCGTGCGTCCAGTGACTGTGAGTACCACGCACGTACAAGGGAGAAAAGGCCGAGTATCGATCAGACATTTGCAGCCTAACCTGCCACTTGCTTCCTACCCGTTTACCTTTGACTCTGAGAGTGCTGCGGCCTTGTTTGTTTCGGCAGCACGTGCTTATGGACTAGAGGCTCAGTGGAAGGTACCGGAGACTGTCCGCTGCCGCCAGAAGACAGACCATCGCTTAAAGGACCCAATCTGAGGACATCGCGCGGCTGTTGCCGGTTCTACAACCCCCTGTGGGATCATCTGCTGCAGAGGACCATACAGGACACGATAAGTTCTTGCATTGGACTGTTACTGTTTAACCATTTGCTTCCTTACCATTTGCCCTTTAACCAATAACCTCTCTGCGAGGAGTGAATACCCTGTTTGATTAAAACTGTTATACATTGTTAACCCTTGCTCTGCCTTCTGTCTGTCACTGCATCCCGCAACCTGCTTACACTTGAACAAGAGTGCATTTTCATACCACAAGTATTGCCAGGTAATGTTGTACATGGGGCACTTTGTGATTGCATAGCACATTAAACCTTTTCTACACTGCCAGAAAGTGATGGTTTGGCACTGGGTATGTTTGGCATTTACCTTCAGCATAGATACTGGTACATTCTTTTATTCACGCCCTTTTAGACTGTAATGTTCTACATTCAAATAGAGAATGAAGACAGCACCTCATACGTTGGTGAAAAATCGAAACGTCGCCACAGAGGGCAGAATAAAGGTACTGCGATTTTTCACCAACGTATGAGGCGCTGTTTTCATTCTCTATTTGAATGTTTGGATATTTTCCAGGAACGACTCTCTGGAATTGACGTGCGCCTCTCTTGTGGGTAATAGTTAAACCTTTATTTGCTATGAGGTGCTGTGAATTGTTTATTCTTTACAATGTTCTACATATCTGAAACAGTTTGATTGCAGTTAAGTGGGTAGAAGAGTTGCAAACCCTTATCCTCTACCATTTTCATCATCATAAAAACCATGGTGGTGCCTGTATTGGTGATGGCAGAGATACATACAGATGACTTAGAAACAATAGAAAACACAACCTTGGCTTTCATCCTCATCATAATGGGCACCTGTACCACCATGAGCACCACACTACTAGCCATGATACATGGATTATCACACACCACGTCTTGTACCTTATTTCTCTCATTTTCTCCAGGTCTTCACTCTCTAGTCCATCTCTCATATATAACAGATTACTTGTGGTATGCATGTGGCTGCCATGTTTGGAGCTGACCTCTTGAAGCACATCAGTCAGTGATGGTTGACACCCTGTAAAATGTAATTATTAAGATGTAAAATGACAAAAATAATATATTAATGTAATTATTTTTAAGCAACAATGTAAGGCAGCCAGGGTGGTAGTCGTGGCAACTGGCTGTATGGTTCCCACACCCTGGCGCCCCACAGATGAAATGTAATGTCTCTCTTGCTGTGCGTGCTGTGTGCGCTGCAAAACACTTACGCTTTCTGTCACTTGGGCTTCAGGTTTCCAGGTTCGAAAAACCACTGCAAAGTCACAGTCCTTTTCAAACAATTCAACTTTACTGATAACACGAGCACATATCACTTTGGCAGCATGATTCGCACAGATTCTCAAATCCTGCACTTTCCCTGTCTTCCGGGCAGATTCCGATTCTTCTGTATCCTCTCTTTCTTTTCTCAAAGCAATCCCTGCCATTTCTGTGGACCATCCCTGTCCCATCTGCACTTCCTTCATCACCAGCTCCCTGATGTCCCCTCATCCGGCTCCAGTGGGAAGAGGTGCCAGAAACGCTATCACATTTGCTTCCATTCCGGTCAAAGACCCTTGGATCTCTCTTGAGGATGGTTCCGCTGAGCTGGTGCCCGTCTGCACTGTTCTCCAGCCTGGGGCCCCTTTCTGCCATGGCAGCTCAATTCCCATGGCCTGTAGCTGTCTTTACACTGTATGCACCCTGCCCTGGGTAGGCTGCCCAGGCTTCTGTCTCTAATCAGGAAGTATCCTAATTATCCTTCTTTGCTCTGTGCTGTTTCTCGCCTTTAGTTAACCCCTGCGGTGCATACCTCCTACTCTATTTTATGCTGTTATCTATCACGAATGTGCACACATCTATTCTAGCCCCGCTATGGTTCTACACTATTCTATATCCTATTCTAGCCCTAATCCTTTAACCAGTACACATAAAATACATTTGCATTACAGTATATAAACATTACATCACATTTCACATCTATAATAATGAGGTGCCGCATGTAATCGTGTGAACAACGTCAAGGAGAGAGGAGGCATGCGAGGGTCCCCACCACCTCCTTACAACAATGCTAAGCATTACACTACAAAAGGTAAACTATACGTATAAGGGACAGTGGAAAACATACCACTAACACTGCAGCATAGGGGGCCATTGCCTTCTTAATGGGGTTGTTTAGGAGTCAATGAAATAGTGCAGATTTTGGGGGGTAACATTTCCACTTAGGTTTTGTCTGATATTGAATCGTACTCAACTGAAGTAAATGGGGTTGAGGTTCAATACCAGATACAATTTGTAGACAAAAGGGCTGTTGATTCTTGTTAAAAGGGTTGTTCACTACTGAGTAACCGCAGCTTCATTTTTCCTGCAGCAGTGTTGTTCTAGTGATGACAGTGTCGCTATTCCCGAAGAGTGATGTGAGTTGTGTCACGTGCCGACTGCAGTAAATGAGCTGTCGGCTCCTCAATATTCCCTCAAGGCAGACATCGACTCTGACAAAATATTAAAAGATGCAGCTGATGAGTGGCCGCTGTGATCCAACAAGTCATGTGACTCTCCAGGAACAGTGGCGCTGATATCGCTGGAACATCGACACTGCAGGAGGGGAGTAGAGATTGTTTTTATTTTAATTGGGATCTTGAATTCATTAACGCCTTAAGGACCAGAGGTATTTCCGTTTTGCTTTTTCATTTTTTGCTCCTCTTCTTCCCACGGCCATAACTTTTTTATTTTTTGGTCAAAATGACCATATGAGGGTTTGTTTTTTGAGCTTTTGAACAGCACCATTGGTTTTACCATGCTGTATACTTCAAAATGGAAAAAAAATCCAAGTGCGGTGAAATTGCAAAAAAAGTGCAATCCTACACTAGATTTTTTGTTTGTTTTTTTCTAGTAGGTTCACTAAATGCTAAAACTGACCTGCTATTATGATTCTACAGGTCATTACGAGTTCATAGACACCAAACATGTCTAGGCTCTTTTATATATAAGTGGTGAAAAAAATCCAAACATTGTTAAAAAAAATAAATTAATTTCGCCATTTTCCGATACACGTCTCCATTTTTCAGGATCTCGGGTAGAGTAAGGGCTTATTTTTTGTAAGCTGAGCTGACCAAAAAACATAATTCTGGCATTTTCACATTTTTTTTCTCGCAACGCTGTTTAACAATCAGGTTCATCCTTTTTTTTTATTGATAGATCGAGCGATTCTGAATGCGGCGATACCAAATATGTGTATGTTTGATTTTTTTTTTTAATTGTTTTATTTTGAATGGGGCGAAAGGGGTGATTTGAACTTTGATATATTTTTTATTTTTGTTATATTTTTAAAAACATTTTTTCTTTACTTTTGGCATGCTTCAATAGTCTCCATGGGAGACTAGAAGATGCCATAACCCAATCAGCTTTGCTACATACAGGTGATGATCAGATCACCTGTATGTAGCAGAATTACTCACTGGCCATGAGTGTCAACCACCAGGCGCCCATAGCAATCCGACAGTGACAACCATAGAGGTCTCCAGGAGACCTCTGGTTGTCATGCCAACCCATCAGTGACCCGAGGTCATGTGACACAGGCGCCGATGGGAGGAGGTAATGATGCGCTTCCTGCACGTGCATGTTAAATGCCGCTGGCAGAGTTTGACAGCGTCATTTAACAGATTAACATCCGCTGGTGGATCGCGATTCTACCCACGGCTGTTAGGAGCCCATGTCAGCTGATCAGATCAGCTGTCATGTGCTTCGGCGATGAGCTTGCACCGAACGGAGAGGCGTCAAATGACGGACTATGTCCATCATTGAACGTTAAGGGGTTAAGCTTGAAGGAAAAGAAAGTTACATTTTTCTTATCTCTGGCAAACCTCTTTATAGAAAAGTAGTAATGCTTCATGTCATAAATTATATGAAACGTAACAGACCATGCTAGTCATTCCCATGCTTTTGGTAAATTTGAAACTGGAACATGCCTAGGAACATGTTGGGCATTATCATATTTGACATGCCCTTGCCTGAGCTACTAGTGCCACTACATAGGTCAACCTTGAACTATTTTGATCTACACACTTACCCCGCTACTACAATTTTCCCTGATGAGGCCTATGAGAAAACGGTTTGGGTTCACTATTGCAGGGCCACACTTGGGTACTGACCTTGTTAGGTCAGGCATCCTGCATTTGCACACAGGGTCTATAGGAACCAAACTATCTTATTGATCCCTGTCCCTATGCTGCCTTCCGAGGGTGATCTTCAGTGAAACGGGTGAGAGCCCCCAAATTTTTTACTGCACTGGTTCGTTGTAAGCACTTTTTGTATGTCTATGTCATATATTTGGTTATTGGTGTTTTAGGTTATTAGCCCTCATGCATTAAAAGTTAAGTTTTATGATTTCTATGCTATACACCATTGATCCATGGGAAAGGTCCAGAGTGATCATATTAGCTACATTTTTAGTTTCTATTATCTCAAAACAAATCCTAAAACAGAAATAACTACTGGACATGTGAACATAACCTTAGCCTCTATTTTATCCTTATGGTTTCTCTGAAGACCTGATAACTCATAATAAGATATTCTCTTAGAACAGTCAGTGTCAAACTGAAATGTACATTTGGACTGATGGTCATTAAAGGGATCCTGTCACCAGAAAAACACTATTAACCTACAGATATTGGGTTAATCTGCAGATTAATAGCGTTATTATAGTGGCCGACGCCTGCACTTAGCCTAATGCTGTGGGGCGAAAATGAACTTTATTGTTCCTGGCAGCGTTTCAGTCACTGGGGAGGTGCCTGCCCTGGTTTAGTCGCCACTCTGAGTATATAGAGCGGCGGCTGCAACTGTGCCCATGACCCTGACTGACAGCTGGCCCTAATGCCAGGGGTGCGGTTACAGCCGCCGCTCTGTATGTCTGAACCATCGCCGGCACCGCCCCTGTGACTAAAACTGCTCCCAAGACCTAACTGATGCTGTCTCTACATTAGGGCAGTCTGTCAGTCATGGACGGGGAGTGGTTACAGCTGCCACTCTGCATACTCAGATCAGTGACAGAATCAGTGCCGGCACCGCCCTAGCGAACTGAAATGGGAATGCTGACGGGGAGAATAAAGTTAAAGGGACTCTGTCACCTGAATTTGGAGGGAACAATTTTCAGCCATGGGGCGGGGTTTTCAGGTGTTTGATTCACCCTTTCCTTATCCGCTGGCTGCATGCTGGCTGCAATATTGGATTGAAGTTCATTCTCTGTCCTCCGTAGTACATGCCTGCACAAGGCAATCTTGGGTTGCGCAGCCGTGTACTATGGAGGACAGAGAATGAACTTCAATCCAATATTGCAGCCAGCGGGTAAGGAAAGGGTGAATCAAACACCCGAAAACCCCGCCCCTATGGCTGAAGATTGTTCCCTCCAAATTCAGGTGACAGAGTCCCTTTAATTTCTCCCCGCAGCGTTAGGCTAAGTGCAGCCGCTGGCCAGCATAATAACACTATTAACCTGCAAATTAACCCCATATTTGCTGGTTAAAAGTGTTTTTTCAGGTGAAAGGTTCCCTTTAAAGGAGTTGCTGGACTGTAAGTAAAACATTGCTATGATCTTTCTCTAGTCTGCCCTAACATAAGGTTCTACCCTGATTATCTCAAAGTAACAAGGTGTTTACTAACCCGATTGTATTTGAGAAATGTTGCCCATCTTTCTTCTAGCTTTGATAAAATCTTGTCCCTTCCAACCGCTGCATGGTCAGCCATTACAGTGGCCATTACAGTAGGGTTGCCACTGTCTAGTTGCGGTTGTCGTTACAGCATCAGTTTACTTATTATTAACCGTAAATGCAGGGCACATGGTGATATCACCCATGATCAAATAGATATCCCCCTTGGAAATTATACATTACCAAGACTATCATTACCTTCTATCAGCAACTTCTGCTTCCAGTTCACAGTTTGTGGATCTTCAAGGAATTTTCGTAATCCTTGTGGGTCTTTACTGAAGAGAAAATATGTGTTGGTGTAAAGATCCGATGGGTCTGTCATTTCCTATGGAATAAAAAGCTTTATGTATTTACAGACTTCATTGATTATAGTCAGGAACATTTTATTGGTAATCTGAGCTACAAAGGGGCAGATTGCTCTTTTGGTGCTACTACTGTCAGCAATACATAGATATAATGAACTGATCACTTGAAAGGCAATGTAGGCAGGTCAGGTAGGACTGGATTAAAACATAGCACTGCATGCTTTAAATAGATGCACCTGCCTGGCTTTGACTAAAGACCAGGAAATGTGTTCACTTTGTGTTTGTCTGTGGGAGTTGAGCAGAGTGGAGTGTGTTGCAGCTGGTGAGTGACCAGCCAAAATGTGAGCTGGGAGAGAGACAATCCAGAGTTTCTCTGTGCATGGAGACTGCAAGGGTCAGCTAGGAAATCTGAGCAGTCTGTGTTGAAGCTGCGGAGTAACATAAGGAATCTGCAGCCTGTTCAGTGTGAACTGTGCATGGAGTTGAACACTTCTGTTTGGCATTGGATATTCTATTTACTTAGATATAATTACTATTCAGCTGTTTGGTTTGCGTGTCATAGAAAATATGTTCTGCGATTGTTTGTTCCCTGCTAAATGTATTATCTTGAGACGCTTCCATCTGCTGGTCAGTAATTGTTTACCGCTTGCTCTTGTTCGTTCCAATTAAGTTGGTTCAAACTGGGCACGGCTTCACACTGCAGTTCATAGGTCACTTTGCTCTAGGCAACCATTTTAAAGCCCGTGTTGCTGTCAGACAGGGACCACTTGTGCTCAGCTTGTGAAGTTATCAATTTCTGACCAACAGCAACCAACGTCTGCGGCATCTGCGGAGAAAGTTGCAGTATCGTACGACAAGTATTATTTCTGCATCCGGGTATAAACCAAGTCTTCAATTGTACCCACGATGTCATTCTACATTTGAGCTTGTGCTGGTTCTGTCTGCTCCTCATCTTGGATACGGAGGTAGGAAAATCTCATAGCACCTTATCAGTCAGCTACACCTCCAATCATCTTATGTGGAGACAGAACATGAAGATGCTGCAGCTTGGGCTGAAGGTGATACCAAGTCTGGTAGGACCATACCTCTTCTGTGTGTAAAGGTTGCTCCATGAGAAAGGACTGTAATCTGTTCGGCTGTGCCCGTACTGGCATTTATGCACCTGCTGAATCAACTGTTTATTTTCTGCTATACCTTGGTGCCCAGAAGAGCCTATTTTGGTTATGAATCCCTTGGAGTTTTATGAAAGCAATAAAACTGCATGTTTGGACCAAATTGAATTGCTTGTGTGTACGCTACCTACTTTTGAGTGTGAATTCCTACAGAAGCTACTTCCTTCTTTAGTTTATTGTCTAGTTTTTTCGTCAGCCATAATTTACTAATATGCTTCATGTTTGAAAATTGCCTCAATCTTCAGCCTTAAAAGGTTCAGTATTAGACAACTCTTAATTCAATTATTTGAGAGTCCCAATTAAAATAATAACAATCTATACTCACCCTCACGAGAAGTTCCATTCCAGCGATGTTGGGTGCCTCTGTTCCAGGAAAGTGACATGACTTGTTCTGTCACGTGCAGGCTGCAGCCAATGATTAGCTGCAGCACATCAATATTCCTTCAGGGCAAACGTCCACTCTGGAGAAATAGTAAAGGCTTCAGCTGAAGAGCAGCCACTCATTGGGTGAGGTGTGCATGTGACCCAACTAGTCACGTCAGAGGCGTAGCTAGGGTTTTGGTTCAGGGGGGGCGAAGCTTCTGAGTGGGCCCCTAACCAGGTAGCTTTGATTACAATTCGGTGACGCGCCCTAATAGTGGAGGAGAACTAACATAGATATTACCACCATACGGTCAGTGGTAAATACAGTCCTACAGAACATATAAGAGATCACAGCAGTTACAGATAATGTCTTACCGCTGACGTTCTTTCTGATGGAGTTGTTCACTTTTCCCGTCTTTTCCATCTGGCCCAGACCGACATGACAACTTCTTCCAGCCGTGACTCGTCTGCAGAGAATACAACAAAGACACATTTCACTTCTCACATTCCAGCACCATCACCATCTATTCCCAACCTGCACAAACTCCTCATCCTGCTGATATCCAAATACTGAGCCGCTGCTGTCGTATGTGTCCCTATTACTGCACCTGATACCCCAATACTGAGCCGCTGCTGCCGCATGTGTCCCTATTACTGCACCTGATACCCTAATACTGAGCTGCTGCTGCCGTATGTGTCCCTATTACTGCACCTGATACCCCAATACTGAGCCGCTGCTGCCGCATGTGTCCCTATTACTGCACCTGATACCCTAATACTGAGCCGCTGCTGCCGTATGTGTCCCTATTACTGCACCTGATACCCCAATACTGAGCCGCTGCTGCCGCATGTGTCCCTATTACTGCACCTGATACCCCAATACTGAGACGCTGCTGCCGTATGTGTCCCTATTACTGCACCTGATACCTCAATACTGAGCTGCTGCTGCCATATGTGTCCCTATTACTGCACCTGATACCCCAATACTGAGCCGCTGCTGCCGTTTGTGTCCCTATTACTGCACCTGATACCCCAATACTGAGCCACTGCTGCCGTATGTTTCCCTATTACTGCCCCTGATACCCAATACTGAGCCGCTGCTGCCGTATGTGTCCCTATTACTGCACCTGGTACCCCAATACTGAGCCGCTGCTGCCGTATGTGTCCCTATTACTTCACCTGATACCCCAATACTGAGCTGCTGCTGCCGTATGTGTCCCTATTACTGCACCTGATACCCCAATACTGAGCCGCTGCTGCCGTATGTGTCCCTATTACTGCACCTATACCCCAATACTGAGCCGCTGCTGCCGTTTGTGTCCCTATTACTGCACCTGATATCCCAATACTGAGCCGCTGCTGCCGTATGTGTCCCTATTACTGCACCTGATATCCCAATACTGAGCTGCTGCTGCTGCCGTATGTGTCCCTATTACTGCACCTGATACCCCAATACTGAGCCGCTGCTGCCATATGTGTCCCTATTACTGTACCTGATACCTCAATACTGAGCCGCTGCTGCCGTATGTGTCCCTATTACTGCACCTGACACCCCAATACTGAGCCGCTGCTGCCGTACGTGTCCCTATTACTGCACCTGATACCCCAATACTGAGCCGCTGCTGCCGTTTATGTCCCTATTACTGCACCTGATACCCCAATACTGAGCCACTGCTGCCGTATGTTTCCCTATTACTGCCCCTGATACCCCAATACTGAGCCGCTGCTGCCGTATGTGTCCCTATTACTGCACCTGATACCCCAATACTGAGCTGCTGCTGCCGTATGTGTCCCTATTACTGCACCTGATACCCCAATACTGAGCTGCTGCTGCCGTATGTGTCCCTATTACTGCACCTGATACCCCAATACTGAGCCGCTGCTGCCGTATGTGTCCCTATTACTGCACCTGATAACCCAATACTGAGCCGCTGCTGCCGTATGTGTCCCTATTACTGCACCTGATACCCCAATACTGAGCCGCTGCTGCCGTATGTGTCCCTATTACTGCACCTGATAACCCAATACTGAGCCGCTGCTGCCATTTGTGTCTCTATTACTGCACCTGATATCCCAATACTGAGCCGCTGCTGCCGTATGTGTCCCTATTACTGCACCTAATATCCCAATACTGAGCTGCTGCTGCCGTATGTGTCCCTATTACTGCACCTGATACCCCAATACTGAGCCGCTGCTGCCATATGTGTCCCTATTACTGCACCTGATACCTCAATACTGAGCCGCTGCTGCCATATGTGTTCCTATTACTGCACCTGACACCCCAATACTGAGCCGCTGCTGCCGTATGTGTCCCTATTACTGCACCTGATACCCCAATACTGAGCCGCTGCTGCCGTATGTGACCCTATTACTGCACCTGATATCCCAATACTGAGCCGCTGCTGCCGTATGTGTCCCTATTACTGCACCTTATAACCCAATACTGAGCCGCAGCTGCCGTATGTGTCCCTATTACTGCACCTGATACCCCAATACTGAGACGCTGCTGCCGTATGTGTCCCTATTACTGCCCCTGTTACCCCAATACTGAGCTGCTGCTGCCGTATGTGTCCCTATTACTGCACCTGATACCTCAATACTGAGCCACTGCTGCCATATGTGTCCCTATTACTGCACCTGATACCCCAATACTGAGCCGCTGCTGCTGTTTGTGTCCCTATTACTGCACCTGATACCCCAATACTGAGCCACTGCTGCCGTATGTGTCCCTATTACTGCCCCTGATACCCCAATACTGAGCCTCTGCCGTTTGTGTCCCTATTACTGCACCTGATACCCCAATACTGAGCCACTGCTGCCGTATGTGTCCCTATTACTGCACCTGATACCACAATACTGAGCTGCTGCTGCCGTATGTGTCCCTATTACTGCACCTGATACCCCAATACTGAGCCGCTGCTGCCATATGTGTCCCTATTACTGCACCTGATACCTCAATACTGAGCCGCTGCTGCCGTATGTGACCCTATTACTGCACCTGATATCCCAATACTGAGCCGCTGCTGCCGTATGTGTCCCTATTACTGCACCTTATAACCCAATACTGAGCCGCAGCTGCCGTATGTGTCCCTATTACTGCACCTGATACCCCAATACTGAGCCACTGCTGCCGTATGTGTCCCTATTACTGCCCCTGATACCCCAATACTGAGCCTCTGCCGTTTGTGTCCCTATTACTGCACCTGATACCCCAATACTGAGCCACTGCTGCTGTTTGTGTCCCTATTACTGCACCTGATACCCCAATACTGAGCCACTGCTGCCGTATGTGTCCCTATTACTGCCCCTGATACCCCAATACTGAGCCTCTGCCGTTTGTGTCCCTATTACTGCACCTGATACCCCAATACTGAGCCACTGCTGCCGTATGTGTCCCTATTACTGCACCTGATACCACAATACTGAGCCGCTGCTGCCGTATGTGTCCCTATTACTGTTACTGCACCCGATACCCCAATACTGAGCCGCAGCTGCCGTATGTGTCCCTATTACTGCACCTGATACCCCAATACTGAGACGCTGCTGCCGTATGTGTCCCTATTACTGCCCCTGTTACCCCAATACTGAGCTGCTGCTGCCGTATGTGTCCCTATTACTGTACCTGATACCCCAATACTGAGCCACTGCTGCCGTATGTGTCCCTATTACTGCACCTATACCCCAATACTGAGCCGCTGCTGCCGTTTGTGTCCCTATTACTACACCTGATAACCCAATACTGAGCCGCTGCTGCCGTATGTGTCCCTATTACTGCACCTGATACCCCAATACTGAGCCGCTGCTGCCGTATGTGTCCCTATTACTGCACCTGATACCACAATACTGAGCCGCTGCTGCCGTATGTGTCCCTATTACTGTTACTGCACCCGATACTCCAATACTGAGCCTCTGATGCCGTATGTGTTCCTCTTACTACACCTGATACCCCAATACTGAGCCGCTGTTGCCGTATGTGTCCCTATTACTGCACCTGATACCCCAATACTGAGCCGCTGCTGCCGTTTGTGTCCCTATTACTGCACCTGATACCCCAATACTGAGCCGCTGCTGCCGTATGTCTCCCTATTACTGCACCTGATACCCCAATACTGAGCTGCTGCTGCCGTATGTGTCCCTATTACTGCACCTGATACCCCAATACTGAGCCGCTGCTGCCGTATGTGTCCCTATTACTGCACCTATACCCCAATACTGAGCCGCTGCTGCCGTATGTGTCCCTATTACTACACCTGATAACCCAATACTGAGCCGCTGCTGCCGTATGTGTTCCTATTACTGCACCTGCTGTGTAAATTCTAAAGCACCCCATCTATAATATAGTAATGTCAGGTGCAAGTGCCCTAGAAAACACTGCCCATATTTTGCCCCCTAGAAAGTAATATTGCTCTGTGTGCCCCTTTGATAGTCACAGTAACCCGAGTTCCCCTATAACAATAAGTGCCCACTTTACATTTAATAATGTCCCGAGTCTCCCCCTGTACAGCTCCCCTATACACAGCATGATGCTCCCTCACTGTATAGTACCACCCACACAGTATACTGACCCAGAGGCATAGCTAGGGTTTTGTTTCAGGGGGGCGAAGCTTCTGAGTGGGACCCTGCCCAGGTAACCTTGATTACAATTCGGTGACGCTCCCTAATAGTGGAGGAGAACCAACATAGCTATTACCACCAAACGGTCAGTTGTAAATACAGTCCTACAGAACATATAAGAGATCACAGCACAGTTACAGATAATGTCTTACCGCTGACGTCCTTTCTGTTCTGTTGGAGTTGTTCACTTTTCCCGTCTTTTCCATCTGGCCCAGACCGACATGACAACTTCTTCCAGCCAGGACTCTTCTGCAGAGAATACAACAAAGATACATTTCACTTCTCACATTCCAGCCCCATCATCAACCATTCCCAACCTGCATAAACTCCTCATCCTACTGATACCCCAATACTGAGCTGCTTCTGCCGTATGTGTCCCTATTACTGCACCTGATACCCCAATACTGAGCTGCTGCTGCCGTATGTGTCCCTATTACTGCCCCTGATACCCCAATACTGAGCCGCTGCTGCCGTATGTGTCCCTATTACTGCACCTGATACCCCAATACTGAGCCGCTGCTGCTGTATGTGTCCCTATTACTGCACCTGATATCCCAATACTGAGCCGCTGCTGCCGTATGTGTCCCTATTACTGCACCTGATACCCCAATACTGAGCTGCTTCTGCCGTATGTGTCCCTATTACTGCACCTGATACCCCAATACAGAGCCGCTGCTGCTGTATGTGTCCCTATTACTGCACCTGATACCCCAATACTGAGCTGCTTCTGCCGTATGTGTCCCTATTACTGCACCTGATACCCCAATACAGAGCCGCTGCTGCAGTATGTGTCCCTATTACTGCACCCGATATCCCAATACTGAGCTGCTGCTGCCGTATGTGTCCCTATTACTGCACCTGATACCCCAATACTGAGCCGCTGCTGCTGTATGTGTCCCTATTACTGCACCTGATATCCCAATACTGAGCCGCTGCTGCCGTATGTGTCCCTATTACTGCACCTTATAACCCAATACTGAGCCGCAGCTGCCGTATGTGTCCCTATTACTGCACCTGATACCCCAATACTGAGACGCTGCTGCCGTATGTGTCCCTATTACTGCCCCTGTTACCCCAATACTGAGCTGCTGCTGCCGTATGTGTCCCTATCACTGCACCTGATACCTCAATACTGAGCCGCTGCTGCCATATGTGTCCCTATTACTGCACCTGATACCCCAATACTGAGCCGCTGCTGCCGTTTGTGTCCCTATTACTGTACCTGATACCCCAATACTGAGCCGCTGCTGCCGTATGTGTCCCTATTACTGCACCTATACCCCAATACTGAGCCGCTGCTGCCGTTTGTGTCCCTATTACTACACCTGATAACCCAATACTGAGCCGCTGCTGCCGTATGTGTCCCTATTACTGCACCTGATACCCCAATACTGAGCCGCTGCTGCCGTATGTGTCCCTATTACTGCACCTGATACCACAATACTGAGCCGCTGCTGCCGTATGTGTCCCTATTACTGCCCCTGATACCCCAATACTGAGCCGCTGCTGCCGTATGTGTCCCTATTACTACACCTGATAACCCAATACTGAGCCGCTGCTGCCGTATGTCTCCCTATTACTGCACCTGATACCCCAATACTGAGCTGCTGCTGCCGTATGTGTCCCTATTACTGCACCTATACCCCAATACTGAGCCGCTGCTGCCGTATGTGTCCCTATTACTGCCCCTGATACCCCAATACTGAGCCGCTGCTGCCGTATGTGTCCCTATTACTACACCTGATAACCCAATACTGAGCCGCTGCTGCCGTATGTGTCCCTATTACTGCACCTGATACCCCAATACTGAGCCGCTGCTGCCGTATGTGTTCCTATTACTGCACCTGCTGTGTAAATTCTAAAGCACCCCATCTATAATATAGTAATGTCAGGTGCAAGTGCCCTAGAAAACACTGCCCATATTTTGCCCCCTAGAAAGTAATATTGCTCTGTGTGCCCCTTTGATAGTCACAGTAACCCGAGTTCCCCTATAACAATAAGTGCCCACTTTACATTTAATAATGTCCCGAGTCTCCCCCTGTACAGCTCCCCTATACACAGCATGATGCTCCCTCACTGTATAGTACCACCCACACAGTATACTGACCCAGAGGCATAGCTAGGGTTTTGTTTCAGGGGGGCGAAGCTTCTGAGTGGGACGCTGCCCAGGTAACCTTGATTACAATTCGGTGACGCTCCCTAATAGTGGAGGAGAACCAACATAGCTATTACCACCAAACGGTCAGTTGTAAATACAGTCCTACAGAACATATAAGAGATCACAGCACAGTTACAGATAATGTCTTACCGCTGACGTCCTTTCTGTTCTGTTGGAGTTGTTCACTTTTCCCGTCTTTTCCATCTGGCCCAGACCGACATGACAACTTCTTCCAGCCAGGACTCTTCTGCAGAGAATACAACAAAGATACATTTCACTTCTCACATTCCAGCCCCATCATCAACCATTCCCAACCTGCATAAACTCCTCATCCTACTGATACCCCAATACTGAGCTGCTTCTGCCGTATGTGTCCCTATTACTGCACCTGATACCCCAATACTGAGCTGCTGCTGCCGTATGTGTCCCTATTACTGCCCCTGATACCCCAATACTGAGCCGCTGCTGCCGTATGTGTCCCTATTACTGCACCTGATACCCCAATACAGAGCCGCTGCTGCAGTATGTGTCCCTATTACTGCACCTGATACCCCAATACTGAGCCGCTGCTGCCGTATGTGTCCCTATTACTGCACCTGATACCCCAATACAGAGCCGCTGCTGCAGTATGTGTCCCTATTACTGCACCTGATACCCCAATACTGAGCCGCTGCTGCGGTATGTGTCCCTATTACTGCACCTGATGCCCCAATACTGAGCCACTGCTGCCGTATGTGTCCCTATTACTGCACCTGATACCCCAATACTGAGCCACTGCTGCCGTATGTGTCCCTATTACTGCACCTGATACCCCAATACTGAGCCACTGCTGCCGTATGTGTCCCTATTACTGCCCCTGATACCCCAATACTGAGCCGCTGCTGCCGTATGTGTCCCTATTACTGCCCCTGATACCCCAATACTGAGCCGCTGCTGCCGTTTGTGTCCCTATTACTGCTCCTGATACCCAAATACTGAGCCGCTGCCGTATGTGTCCCTATTACTGCTCCTGATACCCAAATACTGAGCTGCTGCTGCTGCCATATGTGTCCCTATTACTGCACCTGATACCCCAATACTCAGCCGCTGCTGCCGTATGTGTCCCTATTACTGCACCTGATACCCCAATACTGAACCGCTGCTGCCGTATGTGTCCCTATTACTGCACCTGATACCCCAATACTGAGCCGCTGCCGTATGTGTCCCTATTACTGCTCCTGATACCCAAATACTGAGCTGCTGCTGCTGCCATATGTGTCCCTATTACTGCACCTGATACCCCAATACTCAGCCGCTGCTGCCGTATGTGTCCCTATTACTGCACCTGATACCCCAATACTGAACCGCTGCTGCCGTATGTGTCCCTATTACTGCACCTAATACCCCAATACTGAGCCGCTGCTGCCGTATGTGTCCCTATTACTGCTCCTGATACCCCAATACTGAGCTGCTGCTGCTGCCGTATGTGACCCTATTACTGCCCCTGATACCCCAATACTGAGCCGCTGCTGCCGTATGTGACCCTATTAATGCACCTGATACCCCAATACTGAGCCACTGCTGCCGTATGTGTCCCTATTACTGCACCTGATATCCCAATACTGAGCCGCTGCTGCGGTATGTGTCCCTATTACTGCACCTGATACCCCAATACTGAGCCGCTGCTGCCGTATGTGTCCCTATTACTGCCCCTGATACCCCAATACTGAGCAGCTGCTGCCGTATGTGTCCCTATTACTGCACCTGATACCCCAATACTGAGCCGCTGCTGTGGTATGTGTCCCTATTACTGCACCTGATACCCCAATACTGAGACGCTGCTGCCATATGTGTCTATATTACTGCACCTGATACCCCAATACTGAGCCGCTGCTGCCGTATGTTCCCTATTACTGCACCTGCTGTGTAAATTCTAAAGCACCCCTCTATAATATAGTAATGCCAGGTGCAAGTGCCCTAGAAAACACTGCCCATATTTTGCCCCCCTAGAAAGTAATATTGCCCTGTGTGCCCCTTTGATAGTCACAGTAACCCGAGTTCCCCTATAACAATAAGTGCCCTCTTTACATTTAATAATGTCTCGAGTCTCCCCCTGTACAGCTCCCTTATACTGTACACAGCATGATGCTCCCTCACTGTATAGTACCACCCACACAGTATACTGACCCAGAGGCGTAGCTAGGGTTTTGGTTCAGGGGGGCAAAGCTTCTGAGTGGGACCCTAACCAGGTAGCCTTGATTACAATTCGGTGACAGCTCCCCTATACACAGCATGATGCTCCCTCACTGTATAGTACCACCCACACAGTATACTGACCCCTTATTAGACTCCAAACTGTTTGATGGCTCCAACACTGTATGATGGCCTCCATATAGTATAATGTGCCAGATAGTCCTCAATATAGTACAAGACAGTACCCCTATAGACAGACCCTGTAGTATAAGGCAGTACCCCTATAGGCTGACCCTGTGGTATAAGGCAGCACCCCCCATAGTCAGATCCTGTAGTGTATAAGGCAGCCCCCCAAAGGCAGACCCTGTAGTGTATTAGGCAGCAGCCCCCCAAAGGCAGATCCTGTAGTGTATTAGGCAGCAGCCCCCCGTAGTCAGATCCTGTAGTGTATTAGGCAGCAGCCCCCCCATAGTCAGATCCTGTAATATAAGGCAGCACCCCCCCATAGTCAGATCCTGTAATGTATAAGGCAGCCCCCCATAGTCAGATCCTGTAGTGTATTAGGCAGCAGCCCCCCCATAGTCAGATCCTGTAGTGTATTAGGCAGCATCTTCCCCATAGGCAGATCCTGTAATGTATAAGGCAGCAGCCCCCCATAGTCAGATCCTGTAGTGTATTAGGCAGCAGCCCCCCATAGTCAGATCCTGTAGTGTATTAGGCAGCATCTTCCCCATAGGCAGATCCTGTAATGTATAAGGCAGCAGCCCCCCATAGTCAGATCCTGTAGTGTATTAGGCAGCAGCCCCCCATAGTCAGATCCTGTAGTGTATTAGGCAGCAGCCCCCCATAGTCAGATCCTGCATTGTATTAGGCAGCTGTCCCCATAGTCAGATCCTGTAGTGTATTAGGCAGCACCCCCCATAGTCAGATCCTGTAGTGTACTAGGCTGCACCCCCCATAGTCAGATCCTGTAGTGTATTAGGCAGCAACCCCCCATAGGCAGATCCTGTAGTGTATTAGGCAGCACCCCCCATAGTCAGATCCTGTAGTGTATTAGGCAGCAGCCCCCCATAGGCAGTTCCTGTAGTGTATTAGGCAGCAGCCCCCCATAGTCAGATCCTGTAGTGTATTAAGCAGCAGCCCCCCCATAGTCAGATCCTGTAGTGTATTAGGCAGCAGCCCCCCATAGTCAGATCCTGTAGTGTATTAGGCAGCAGCCCCCCCCCCCCATAGTCAGATCCTGTAGTGTATTAGGCAGCAGCCCCCCATAGTCAGATCCTGTAGTGTATTAGGCAGCAGCCCCCCATAGTCAGATCCTGTAGTGTATTAGGCAGCAGCCCCCCCCCCCATAGTCAGATCCTGTAGTGTATTAGGCAGCATCCATAAAAAAAAAAAAAACAAACCACAATACTCACCTCTCTTCCTCCTTGTTCCAGCGGTGCTCCCTGCTCCCGCTCTGGTCCTGACAGCGGGCGCAGGGTGGTGATGTCACCGCACCCACTGTCATTATCGCCATCTGCGAGTGACGTCAGACGCTGACAGGGGAATGATGGGGGAAGGAGCACAGCGCTCCTCCCCTCATCAATGCGGTGAGCTGTATTGGCTAGTTGCAGATACAGCTCACCATGCGATGACGGCGGGGGGCCCACTGCTGGCACCGGGCCCCCCCGCCTGCTCAAGGGCCCCATAGCGGCAGAGCAGGGAGATTGATTCTCCCTGCTCTGCCGCAGAATTTAACTGCATTTCCACTGTACCACTAACGCCGACCAGCACAGTAACTCCATTCAAACACGGACGTGTTCTTTTTTCAAAACGAAATACCAATCTTATTGCCTGTTGGTGCACACTGTATGCATTCCTACCTTGGCTTCTTTTGGACCCCAGTGCAAAAATTTTTTCCCCCTCAGTGTGGATTGTATGTATACACCCTCATATTTATCTACCTCAATGATACTACATGTTCAAATTCTGGAAAACAACCTACGAAGGGCGACATTGTGATCAAGGCCACTAATTGGCCGAACGTTCATTTTTTCTGTCACCTCACTTTTCACCAATAAATTATTCACTTGAAGCAAACCTTATCCTGTACGACTGCAGTGATTATATATTTTACTATCGATGGGACTACTGGCTCCGTTCACTAGCACCGTCACCTCCACAGAAGTCAAGAGATAGCCTTCTTCTTCTTCTACAATTATTTTTCTGAAAGAATGCATCCAGCATTTAAAGGTAAAATCCTTCAACTCGAGGATGCAGAATGAAACCGCAACTTCATCTTATATAACCTTTTAGTTTCAGATGATAATGAAAGCAAAAGCGACAATTTTGTAGGGGCATTCATCAACCCTAATCTGGCCCTACATACGGTATCTCTTATAAGACTCACTTCCATCGGTGGGCGACACATGACAGAATTAAAGTCTGGCCACTGGTCCACCAGAACCTGAAGTCTGAAAGGATTTTGGTTGATAACATGATGCAAAGCACCACACACCTGCATGGAGGAAAAGGCATCAGATTAGTACTCAAATACAAGTGCAATTGTTTATGCTAATTAAAGGTAAACATTTAAAGCCAGTGAAGGAAAGGAAAAGGGAATATCCAGCACGTCCATCCAGTGTAAGTAAAATATCCAAAATTTATTGAAACATTTTAAAAAACAATATTAAAAAAGAGAGAGGGAGACTCTCTCTGCCTGACGCGTTTCAGTTTTAAAGGTTTTTGATACTTTTCAATGGTGTCATAATTATTCTTTTGTAACTTGTGATGTCACAAATTTATATTCATGCATTCCCAATTCTTTGGCTATGACAGCAATTGAACATCATCTGAGCAAGTATAGTAGCTATTCAGATTCATTGAAATGGTTCATTCTTGCGTCTCTACATTATTTACTAAAGCATAATTTTTTTATGTTTCAAAATGAGTACTTCATCCAGACCATGGGTGCTCCTATGGGGTCTTAATTCTCCCCATCTTTAGCCGTTTTATTTATGGCATGGTGGGAAGAAACCTACATATTCACAGATGATAATCCATTTCTCCCATACCTTAATTGGTATGGGAGATTTGTGGATGATATTCTGCTAATTTGGCAAGGGGGTGTGACTAAGTTTTCTGATTTCATGCTCTATTTGAATAATAACAAGTGTAACCTGCGTTTCACCGGCGGCATTCCATCGCACGAGGTTTCATTCTTGGATGTGCTCATTACAGGGAGCAATACAACACATAGGGTTAATACTTCTCTTTATAGAAAGGACAATTCTGGAAACACAATTCTGATGTCTTCAAGCGCACACCCTCGACATACCATTCATGCCATTCATAGGGGTGAGCTCACGAGAGCGAGAAGAATTTGCTCTAGTGAGGAAAGTTTCCACAAGGAAAGTCATCTTATTTCTGATAGATTATTTGATAGGGGATATAAACAATCCAATATAAGACATGCATTCAGACATGTTTCCAAAATTCCACGTGCTGATTTATTGTATTCTGACAGTGAAAATGCAAGTGCCGCTCCTGAGACGCAGATCACTTTTTCTACCGCTTATAGCAGTCAGTACAATAAAATTAGACAGATCATTCTTAAATATCTCCCTGTAGTCAATCAGGACAAATCTTTATGCACAATTCTTCAGAATGGATGCAGAGTAGTGGCTAGGAGAGGTTGCACACTGGGGAATATTTTGTCTCCCAGTATGGTGCGCCAGAAAAAATCTCCCACATCATGGCTATCAATAAAAGGTTTTTTTAAATGTTCTGGTAACAGATGTAATGTCTGCCAATTTGCAGACAACAAAAGAACTACCTTTTCCTTGAATCACAATGTTACTTATAATATAAAATCATTTATTAATTGTGATTCTGACCACGTCATATACTGCATAAAATGTAAGGCTTGCAACATTTGCTATATAGGTTACACCACAAGGAAAATCAAAAAAAGAATTTCAGAACACTTAGCAAATATAAATAACAATAATTCAGGCTATTCTGGGGCTACGAAACACTTTATTTCTGTACATAAAGGAAACCTATCAGATTTTTCATTTTTTGGCATAGAAAGGGTTAGTCAGTCACCTAGAGGTGGAGATTGGAAGAAACAATTAGCACTGCGGGAAGCCTTTTGGAATTACAGGAATGACCTTTTTTACATATATTGAACTAACAGATATATCTTGCCGCAATTTAAAGTATATATTTATGCAATTTCAGTGTATTTGAAATAGGAGAAAAAGTCTTGTTATGTGTGTCTAGCTGCATCTTTTTTCAATGTAATTGATTGCTATGTCTGTGATTGGTTCCTTGCTATATATAAACCTGTTCATCTATATGGTATTAGTTCCTATGACTAAGGGCGCCGTGGTGCGCCAGAAACGCGTCAGGCAGAGAGAGTCTCCCTCTCTCTTTTTTAATATTGTTTTTTAAAATGTTTCAATAAATTTTGGATATTTTACTTACACTGGATGGACGTGCTGGATATTCCCTTTTCCTTTCCTCTACTTCAGCTGAAATCACCAGCAGGTACGGCACCCACCAGCTATATTCATTTGCAACGGTTTACAGATGCATATCTCGGCGTGTCAAGCTCCTAACCTTCCCTCTCCCCCCCTCCTCTTTTCTTGAATATTTAAAGCCAGTGGTTAAATGCTTGTCCTGTCATGTCAGAAACACAACAGATGTTCTGATGAGTTGGAACATCATTGGAACCTAATATGTATTTGTTCCCTTCTTCAAGGGGATGACCCTGTGTGAACTGTGTTTGCTATAGTTACATTATTTATTGACTGGACTTAGTGCAAATCAATTCACAGCACCCAGTCCAGCTGTGGGCTATCTGCACAAAAGCAGTTCCACTCAGCGTGTCCACATGGACATTTCCTCTCTGAGCCCTGTTCACACAGGTAATATGCAGATGATCAGGTTTTTAAACACATCAGATAGGGATTGCATGCATCAGTTAGGACTGCTCTATATGGGTATACCTTGAGGTTTGGTGGAGCAGCTTAGTATACATTTTTTGCAAAAAATCTATCAACCAAATACCCTGTTTTTTACATCTTTTTACTAGCACTTGCGGATTACTGTGATTTTTTTAAAGTGAGTGTTTTTGGTTTTACTATGCTCTTTTGTGTCTTCAAGTTTCTTGGTGGTGTGTGAACATGTTCCTACAGACTTGTTCACTGTGCAAGTAGCCCATGTGTTCCTATTATATATACAGTATAATATATTTTTTTCTGTTGCTAAATGTCATACAGCACTCCATATACTACATTGTCATTTTGAGGCGGTGATATAAAGCTGTCTGCAGACCTAACGCACATTTTAAAAAAATTTTAAAAAATTTCTGTTGCAAAACGTGATACAACCCATCATATCCCACGTTGTCGTTTTGTTGGGTTGAAATTAAGCTGTCTGTAGACCTCACGCACATAACAAAAAAAAGTTCTCTGTGGCTAAATGTGATACAGCCAACCATACCCCACATTGTAGTTTTTTGGCGGGGAAATTGTTGTGTGTGCATAGCTGTTGCACATAGAAAAAACAACATTTTGGGGGGTTTACAAAGGTGATACAGCAGGCTAAATCCGAATTTGAAATTGTTTGGAGCCTATCTTATACAGGCATCACCCATACTAAAAAAAAAATTGTTCTATTACTAACGTCCTACAGTAGGGTGCATATCGCTTTAAAATTGTTTTAGAGGCCTAATGCACAGGCACCAAAAAAATTCTTCTGTTACTAGTGTCGTACATTAGGGGACATCTCACTTTCAAATTGTTTGTAACCTCCAGTCTTTTATAGAGGCCTCTTCCACAGCCCCCCAAAAATTCTTATGTTAATAATGTCATACAGTAGGGGACATATCATTTTCAAATTGTTTGTAGCATCTAGTTTGCTATAAAGGCCTCATCCACAGGCCCCCAAAAATTCTTCTGTTTCTAACGTTGTACAATAGCGGACATCTCACTTTCAAATTGTTTGTAGTATGTAGTCTGTCATACATTTCTAATCCACAGGCCCCCAAAAATTCTTCTGTTACTAATGTTGTACAGTAGGGAACATCTCAATTTAAAAAACTGGTTGTAGCATCTAGTCTGCTATAGAGGCCTGATCCACAGGCTCCCAAAAAAATTCTTCTGTTACTAACGTCATACAGTAGGGGAGATCTAATTTTAAAATTGTTTGGAGCATATCTTCTTTGTTATGCAGGCCTCATACACACTCAAACAATTCTTTATTCTGTGACTAACGTGATTCAGTACTTCATATTTCACCTTGTCATTTACTGCTGCTGAAATTCGGCTGTTTGCAGAGCTGGGGCAGAGTTTAAAATCTAATTTTTTTGTTGATAATACTGTGCTCCTACCACACATTCTGAGCAACATGACTGGGAAAAAGAGAGCCCGTGGTGGAAGGGGGATTAGGCTTGGTGTTCAAGGTGTGCGTGGGGTAGGTGGTAATGTTTGTGAAAGCACTAGTGAACCAACAACATCACGTCCTATGCAAAGAAAACTGACAGCTTCAGTTACTGGACGGGCTACTCCACTACCTTCTTTGGCAGATACACAGCGGCAAGCCTTGTAGATGAGGCCCAGAAAGAGCATGTGCTCGAGTTGATGGCAAGCGCATGCTTCAAGTGTCTTCTCCTCCTCTTCCTCCACCTCAACATCACCCCCAGTACAGTCTACAGAGATGGCACCCAAATTACCTTTGCTTTTCCCCATGTCTCAACTCTCCAACTTTACAACTGACTGTACGGAACCTCAGATGGGTGAGTCTGAAGAGCTGTTCACACATTTTATGCCATGGTCGTCAGAAGTGTACTCAAAAGGTTCACAGAGTCAAGAGGATGAAATCTGCTTCAATACCCTTTTTTTATAGCTTGGATGTGGGGCAGGATGAAGTAGGGTCCGAGCAGCATCCTGACCTTCGTCACCAGACATTAATCCCAAAGGGGAGCTGATCCTGATAAGACTCAGATATCTGAGGTGCATGAGGACTGTACTGTGCTGTCAGCGCAGGAAGAGGAGGAGAGTGACTCCAAGGGCAAGAAATATGATAACACAGAGGATTATGATGAGTAGGTAGATCCCAAACAGATCGCAAACAGCTGAGTAGGTCATCTGAGGAGGAAGACGAGGAGGTTACGCTGCGCCACAACATTGCAGATACATAGTTATGCAGCCATGACAAGCAATGCATCCTCACTCGACAACGGTGGCTGTGACCATCAGCATCTGCAGGTCTGCAGCTCACAGGGGTGGCAAGGATTGCCTAGCCTGTTACTTTTTAACATTTTAAAGGATTAGCCAACTCACGTAATCTGCCAACTTTGTGAAAAAAAAACGAGTAGAGGTAAAAAGTGCAATAATTTGACTTCTACATATATGAACCTTCACATGCACAATCAACAATGCATTATTCTGGGAATCCCATGGCACTAAAATGCGAATCAGTGAACCTCAGCAACCATCAGCTGCCCTTTCAATCGCATCTGCTGAGTCTTCCTCCTCCTCTGTTACCCTGCCTATTGAGATGTAGGTCTTCGACCACAGACCCTCAGGTTCTTTATCAGCTCCAGTCACGCTGACTGAGAACTCGCCATCAGCGGTAACGGAAGCGGACATGTCTGCTGTTTTTGACCGATCTCAGAGAACAAGCACACCACAAGTTTCTCAATCCACCATATCATCTCCGCCTGCACCTCCCTGACGGTCCAGCAGTTAGTCTGGTTCACCGTACTCTGCCCCCTCTCAGCACTGCAGCCAGTCAACGGTACCTCAGTTGTAATCACGTAAAAGATTGTTTCCTCCTACGATTGACAAAGCTAAGAGGTTGAACTCCACCATCTCTAATCTGTTGGCCATGGAAATTCTGCCTTTCCACCTGGTAGGTACAGATGGATTCCAAAAGCTTATGGCCGTCACAGTCCCCCAGTACCAGTTGCCCAGTCGCCATTACTTTTCTAAGAAAGCTGTGCGTGCTCTACACCAGCATATTGCAGACAACATCACCCGTTCCTTGACTAAATCTATGTCTGCCTGGGTGCATTTCACCACAGACAATTGGATGAGTAAGCATGGCCAAGGGTGTTACATCTCGCTGACTGGACATTGGATGACTCTGGTGGCTGTGGGGGCAGGCGCTACTCCACAAGTCTTGGAATCATCATAGCTTGAAGGACAAACCTCTATATTTAACACTTCCTCCATTGATTCTGCCTCCTCCTCTATCTTCTCTAGGGCCTCCACCTGCACCCTCAACCTCTGTCTTAATGAAACACGCGTTCCAACAGTGCAGAGCGAATCTCCATCCCCTCTGTACTGCGCAGCCAGGGCTTAACACAATCAGGCAGTGTTAAGATTGATATGCCTAGGAGATCGCAGTCATACAGCTGAAGAGTTGTGGACAGCTCTCCATGCCGCGTTTGAGCAATGGCTGTCTCCACTGAACCTGCATCCAGGGAAGGCTATGTCTTATAATGGTGCGAACCTGGTGGCGGCCCTACGGTGAGGCAAGCTCACACCCATGCATTGCATGGCTCAAGTCCTCAACCTTGTGGTACAGCGTTTTCTCCGCCACTGCAGAAAGCACGGAAGTTGTTTGTTCACTTCCGCCATTCACACCCTCAGGTCATTGACTTACATCGATACGGAGGTCTTTGGCAATGCCAGTTAACAGGTTAATAGGCGATGTGCCAACATTGTGGAATTCCACTCTGCACATGTTGCAGCAACTGTGGCAGCAGCAACGAGCCCTGACATAGTATGTCATATCGTATAACCTGGGCCAACGCAGTATGGATGTGGCACATATCATGTTTACAGAGTGGGCACAGATTAAGGATCTCTGCACCCTTCTGCACAGTTTTGAAATGGCTAATAAGATGGTTAGCGCTGTTGACGCCGTCATCAGCATCACTATATTCTAGTCATCTATATGCTGGAGCAGACTTTGAATAGCCTGTGGGAGGAGGTGGTGGTCCCGGAGGAAAAGGAGGAAGAAGAGGAGGATGCGGAAGGGATAACATTGTCTCAAAGTCCCAGATTGTCGACACACAGGCGGAAGCCAAGGGAGGGTGGATTACAGTGATCGAGGGGGGTTGGTGATAACAGACAAACTGTTAGTGAAGGTGCAAGATCCGAGGAACAAATGGAGGAGGAAGAGGTGATGGGCGAGCAACTGTCAGGAGATGAAGAGGGGAATCCTCCACTCTCTGTTCATGGTTGGTAGGAGGAAATGGAGGAAACAAGCATCAGTGTTTCCCAGCCACCAACACAGCATGGGCTTGGATCTCATGGTAGAGCCTGTCATATCAGTGCCTTTTGCTGCAACACAATTTCCGTATAGTTATGACTAGAAATAGTGCTCTATAGTGCTGACTACTCGGTTGCCACTCTAGATCCACATTATAAAACCACATTTTACCAGATGCTTCCCGCCTTGGAAAGGGACCCGTGAATGCTGGAGTATCGAAACAAGCTTTTACACAACCTAAAGACAGGTTTTCCCCAAGATAGCAGTGAAGCACCCAGTGCGCGTCGCAGCTCAAGACTTTCAACGTCCGGGACATCAATTCGTCAACTCCAAAACATTAGCAGTAGCAGTAGTGTAATTGGAAGTAGAAATTTCTGTGAGTCCTGAGACACATTTTTACACCAGCTCGTGCACCAGCACAACAGAATCAAATTTTTTGAAATTTGAAAAGTCCTGGTTGGGTGTCCATCTGTTGGATTTGGTGTAGTGGAAGACCTGTCAGTCCCTATTATACTATTTATGTTCGGTGAATATTCAACTAATAAATAGGCGATCTTAATCCAAACCGAACATTAAAAAATTAGCTCATCTCTAGTCAAGAGTACCCCAGTTTAACCTAAACCACTGTCAGTATCTCTCTGTAGAAATACACTTCTGCCTAGACTGAAGTGATTGTCTTATTGCCCTACATGGTAATATTCATGCTTGTCTATTTTATAACCTCATATTCAAAGTTACATTTTAGCTTATTATCCTCACATTGTCCTGAATTCATACTTATTAGTGAGTAGGCAGTATTAGTGATTTAACCTCTCCTGTATCACCCCCACTTTTGGCTTGCATGGAAGATGAACCAGTGAAATATGAGTAGTGATTGTTCTAACATTATTTTGGCTTCAGGCCTTTTATATTTGAGATTGGTTGGGCTCCCATCAAATAAATATGATGCACCAAAATTACTCCCAAAGACATTTTGATAGGTAATTCAGATTGTGAGCCCCAATGGAGACAGTGGTTTTAATGTCTTTAAAGCATTGTGTAAATTAATAGAACTATATAAGCAAGAAAATGTATTAAATAAATTATGGTAAAAATAAAACAATACCTCTTGGGTCACATACAAAAAGTAAGACATAAATATCTGTATTTGCCTTCTTACCTTTAAAGACTCTGGAAAATTATGAGTCAGTAATTTTCTGAGAGCGGCAAGCTTTGAGGAACAAGTCAGGACTAGCATTCTAAACATGGGGAAAAAATTAAGAAATCACCAACATTTTTGAGAAAAAGTCAAAAGTCAAAATAAAGACGTGTACAAAATGTTCTAAGAGGCAGATCACAAAAACCAATCAAATTACAAGGATCACATGTATATACATTGACGAGAAAAAGGGTAATAATGTTTTGAACTTTTGACTTTCAGGCTCCATATCTCACCATACACTACTGCTTTAATCGTGAAAGTACCATCATTTTATAGGCAATCATCTTGGCTATCTGATACATAAAATTAACTTGCAACTATGTAGCATACAATTAGTTATGCAGATTCTTGTCATGTCACTGCATTGTTACTGTTTTGCTCCTGGTGGTGGAAAAATATTTTTCTTCCTGAATACTACAAATTACAACCTGTTCTCACATTCCCTAATAGCTCAGTGTGTTAGTAGATTGATTACCAAGTGAAAGGTCACTGGTTCAAATCGAGGAGCAGCCATTGTCTCTCTGCCCCTTGACCAGAATCGTTTATAGTCTCAATGCTGAGCTATATGTGAGTATCTTATAAGACAAGTTGCTTCGTACATGCAAGTACTATGGGTATGAAAAAGATGTCTGTTACGCACATAGTTGTGGAACCACTGTGCCACAGTCCAGGGAGAGCCTGGAGGGGCATAATTAAGTGATCACCTAGTTCTTTACTAGAGCCCCTGATGGCGTGATTAGACTTGAGCCAGTTGGATGCCACATGCTACTCCAGGACAGACCCCCCAGCTGCGGCAGCTGACCGCCAAAGGGGCAGGGAGGCAGGAACAGCCAGGAACTGCATAGCAAGAAAGGTACGGCTGGTAGACAAAATAGGTACCGGATCAGGAGCGGACAGGATGAGTTCAGGAATACAAAACGGCTGAACCGTGCAGGTTCAGACTGGACGGGTCAGGGTAGCAGTGTAGGTGCAGATAAAATAGATCAGGCTTTCAACTTGGTAGAGAGAGGACAGACTGGGTCAGGTACAGAGAGAACAAGCAGGTCGGACTGGGTCAGATTCAGACAGAGCACAGGTACAGTAACCTTACAACTTTGTAGCAGAAAGCAGACTGAATACTGAAGTTGATAAGGCATCTCAGACATCTCCCAGCTATTGAGTCAGGAGTCAGGACGTTTTCAGAAGTGTGCGTACACTGGTCCTTTAACCCCTTTCTGCCAGCTGACGGAATAGTACGTCAGCTGGCAGATCCCCTGCTTTGAGGTGGGCTCCGGCGGAGAGCCCACCTCAAAGCCGCGACATGTCAGCTGTTTTGTACAGCTGACATGTGCGCGCAATGAGCGCGAGCGGAATCGCGATCTGCCCGCGCCCATTAACTAGTTAAATGCCGCAGTCAAGCGCTGACAGCGGCATTTAACTAGCGCTCCCGGCCGCGCGGCCGGAGGTGCTCGCACTACGGACCCCCGTCACATGATCGGGGGTCAGCAGTGCATCGCCATAACAACCAGAGGTCTCCTTGAGACCTCTATGGTTGTTGATGGCCGATTGCTTTGAGCGCCACCCTGTGGTCGGCGTTCAAAGCAACCCTGCATTTCTGCTACATAGAGGTGATCTGTACTTCACCTCTATGTAGCAGAGCCGATCGAGTTATGCATGCTTCTAGCCTCCCATGGAAGCTATTGAAGTATGCCAAAATTAAAAAAAAGTGATTAAAAATATAAAAAAAATAAAAAATATATAAAAGGTCAAATCACCCCCCTTTCGCCCCAATCAAAATAAAACAATTAAAAAAAAATCAAACATACACATATTTGGTATCGCCGCGTTCAGAATCGCCCGATCTATCAATAAAAACAAAGGATTAACCTGACCGCTAAATGACGTAGCGAGAAAAAAAATCAAAACGCCAAAATTACGTTTTTTTGGTCGCCGCGACATTGCATTAAAATGCAATAACGGGCGATCAAAAGAACGTATCTACACCAAAATGGTATCATTAAAAATGCCAGCTTGGCACGCAAAAAATAAGCCCTCACCTGACCCCAGATCCCGAAAATTGGAGACGCTACGGGTATCGGAAAATCGCGCATTTTTTTTTTTTTTTTTTTTTTTAGCAAAATTTGGAATTTTTTTTCACCACTTAGATAAAAAATAACCTAGACATGTTTGGTGTCTATGAACTCGTAATGACCTGGAGAATCATAATGGCAGGTTAGTTTTAGCATTTAGTGAACCTAGCAAAAAAGCCAAACAAAAAACAAGTGTGAGATTGCACTTTTTTTGCAATTTCATCACACTTGGAATTTTTTCCCCGTTTTCTGTTACATGGCATGGTAAAATCAATGGTATCTTTCAAAAGTACATCTCGTCCCGCAAAAAATAAGCCCTCGCATGGCCATATTGACGGAAAAACAAAAAAGTTATGGCTCTGGGAAGGAGGGGAGCAAAAAACGAAAATGAAAAAGCGGAAAAAGCTCCGGGGGTGAAGGGGTTAAGAGGCAGGGAACACCCACACTCTAAGCACACTCATAGGAGAGAGCAGACAAAGAGGGTGCACGGAAGGGAAAATGAATATGCCGGCATCCCTACAGGGAAGAGGAAGGGGATTCATGCAGAGGCGCCGGCGTTGTTCTAACAATGACATAGTGTTCCTGAATCATACATCAAGATTGGGGAAGAAATGGTTTAATGACAATGAAGAAGAGGTGCTGGATTGATCCCCAGACCTCAACCCAATCAAACACTTGTGAGTAGAGTTGAAGAAAAATAGCTGTATACATACCCAAGTGAGTTGACCAGTATGCACGAACTTTGGTAATGTGTAAAAGAGACCTAGTATCAGAATTCGGTCGAGATATGCTTGATTCTGATCAAGATAATGGCCATGAGAATTCAGGCAGTGTTTAAAGCTAAAGGTGGATTTACAAAATAATACAAATTTAAATTTAGATTTTTAGGATCAAAACAGCAACAATGCAGTGATGTGACAATAATCTTCATAGCCATTCATATGTAAAACAGTTGCAAATCAAATTTATGTATGAGATAGCCAAGATGATTGTCTATAAAATGATGGTAGTCTCATATTCGAAGCAGTAGAGTTTGATGAGATATGTAGCCTGAAAGTCAAAACATCAAAATATTATTACTCTTTTGCTCGTCAGTGTAAGCACTGTTCACGGTAAGTTTAATAGCATAAAATACATCAAGTGTGAAGTCTAATGTTCTGCTTCTTGTTCAGATCTGATTTTCAGCTTGTAATCTTGGATAAAGTATATGATTTTCCCTGGTCTGGCAAAACATCTGTGTAAATGAGTGTGAATGGTTCTCAGTAGTGATGGGCAAACCCGTGGATGTTCAGATCCAACGGGTTCAGCCAAACATCTAAAAAAAGGTTTGGTTTAAGTACCAGAAAGGTACCCAATCCAAAACCCAGACCTCATTCAGATGAATGGGGGGCCAAGACATCCATTGTTTGCCACGCTGCTATCTGCATGACAGCGCGGCAAACATGGGCTCTGTTCGGCAGTAAGATCATTACCGCCAGTTAGAGAGCTGCAGTTCTCATGTTGTCAGATGACAGCATGAGTCAGCAGCTGTGACCGGCGGTAAAAATGTTACCTTAAGTTACATGCATCGGCTGATGAGAGAATACTACTCCCATCAGCCTACACCTGCTGTCCTTGATAACAGGTGCCGCTGATGAGAGTATTCATCAGCTGGCACCTGTGCTATAAATAAATAATTAAATAATAAAAAAATGAGGTGAGGTCTCTTCTATTTTTGATAACCAGTGCAAGCAAAACTGACAGCTGCGGGCTGGAACTCTCAGCTGTCAGTTTTATCATGGCTGGTTATCAAGAATATAGGGGTCACACGCCGCTTTTTTAAATTATTTTAAATAAACACATATTTTGCAACCAGCCAAGCTAAAGCAAACAGTTGGGAGCTGGTATTCTCAGACTGGTAAGGAACCATGGATACTTCCCCCCGCCCAAAGCCTAAAAATAGCAGCCACAGCCACTCCAGAAAAGGCACATCTATTAGATGCACCAATTCTGGCATTTTGGCCGACTCTTCCCACTTGCCCTGGTGCAGTGGCAAGAGGGGTAATAGTTGTGGTGTTCATGTCAGCTGTTTTATGGCCGCTGACATCAAGCACACAGGTTAGTAATGGATAGGCATCTATAAGACACACCCATTACTAACCACATAGTTAGATTTAAAAATTACACAGCCAGTATAAAGTCCTTTAATTTAAATAAATAGACTGACACCTTCATTTGAAATAAAAACAAAAAAAGTTAAAGTAAGTTATACTCACCTTATGCCTAATTCACCGATGCCCATATCACATGCAAAAGACAGAAAATAATAAACAGACATTTAAATAGATATATCGATAGATAGATAGATAGATAGATAGATAGATAGATAGATAATACCAAGCCCGATGTTTAGTAATAAACATAATAAAATGGTACATAAAGAGTTAAATAAATACACACACACACACACACACACAAAATCTGCATTAATAAACGCAATATCTGTTTAATTTAAAAAAGGTGAAAGTCAGCGACTGGGGGCCAATGTTTATAGCCCGGTAAGGGGATAATGCCCATGGATCTTCCCAGGCTATGAATATCAGCCCGCAGCTGCATATTTAGCCTTTACTGGCTATTAAAATAGGGGGACCCCCAAAAAATGAGGTGGGGTCCCTCTATAATTTATAGCCAGAAAGGCTATGCAGACAGCTGCGGGCTGATATTCATAGCCTAGAGAGGGGCCATGGATATTGGCCCCCCAGCTACAAATACCAGCTCCCAGCTGCCCCAGAAATGGCACATCTGTATCTGTAAGATGCGCCAATTCTGTCACCTAGCCTCTCCCTTCCCACTGCCCTGTAGCAGTGGCATATGGGGTAATAAGGGGTTAATGTCAACTTTTTATTGTAAGCCTGGCTAATAATGGAGGGGCATCAATAAGTCACCTATCCATTACTAATCCTATAGTAGTGAAAGAGTTAAAAAAAATACACAGCCAGAAATAAGTATTTTAATATTCTTAATTTCATCATACAACTACGACTAATTCCTCGAAGCCATCAATCACTTGCAAAAAATAAAAAATAATAAACCAATCATATACTCCCTGGTCTGATACAGTCCAATTAATGAGTGTCCCACGACGATCTTCCCTATAGAACAGTGACATCGAGTGATGTCACTGCTCTATAGGGCCTTCAGTGACACACGGACAGGAGACATTGGCTCCTGCAGTGCATCACTGAAGAGGTTACCTTAGTTCATTCTCTCGCTTTACGGCAATGCTGCGTGGCAATTTTCTCACACAGCGTTGCCGGCGAGAGAACTAACTTAAGTGACCTCTCTCCCTGCAGAAGCGGAGGGATATACATTGTGGAGGATTACCTTCGCTTACCTCTGCTGTCAGTTCATCGAGGGGCCCCTTTAGAGAGCTGACATCTCCCGATGTCACTGTTCTACACATGAGATCGTCGTGGGACACTCAATATTAACTGGACTACGGCGTATAGGTTTTTTTAATGTTATTTTTATTACAGGAGAATCGAGGGCTTCGGGGACTAAGTGTTTGGTAAGTATGTACTCTATGTTATGTGTTGTATGTTATGTGTATGTGCTGTATGTTATATGTTGCATGCTTTTTTTTTTACTACTTTCCCATCATTGGCAATGCTGTCACTGTGAGCATTCATTGCCGGATGGGAGCAGTAGTCCTATCAGACAATGGATGCCTGCACAGACATGCACACACACAGGGACACACACACACACAGACCTGTGCACACACATAATACACACAGACCCCCGCACACACTATACACGCACATAGCTCTGCCCACAAACTCCGTCCTCCCGATCTACTGCGTTTCATCCACAGCAAAACCACAGATCTTTTTTACATCTGCAGGTTTGCTGCGGATGTTCCCGACTCAATGGAAGTCAATGGGTGCAGAAACGCTGCAGATCCGCCAAAAGAATTGACATGCTACGGAAAAAAAGCCGCAATTCCATGTGTTTTTTTCCGCAGCATGTGCACAACAAATGTCAATTTCACATAGACTAACATTGACTGTGCACTACACTGCAGATTTGATGTGAATCCTTGAGGTCAAAAAAACGTTGCGGAAACGCATCAAAATCCGCAACGTGTGCACATAGCCTAAATGGGAAACAAAATGGTATTTGTGTGATCGTATGGTGTCGCAAAACAATATTGACTGTGGGAAGTTATGTACAGACTGTCAAAACAACAATTTCATATAGTAGGTTATTAACATAACAAACCTATATAATATTTACACAAGCACAATCAGATAGGAAACTCATAATAAGAAGTCAGATGCAATAAAGAAAACAGGTATCTGCACTCAATTAAAAAAATAAAAACACTTACATAGAAAAACTCTAAGCGCTGAAGCACCACTAAATGTGTACACCTATGCTTGAAAAGCTTCTAGTCTAACCACATATTTACAACCCACGTTACGCACAGGCAAAGACGCATGCATATCTGGTACCAGAAATGACAATGTAAAAGGAGTTTGGACTATAATGACTGATTAGACAACTGGACTATGTAAAATTACATCAGGATGATAACAACATAAGTCTTAATTGCATCCAGAAATCTTGAATCCTCCAGGGAATGGAAAAAAGTTCTGCCCAGGTACACATATCATCGTGATGCAGTGTGCTGTTCTGAAAACTTTCCGTACCAAACAAAAATACAGTGGTGCTTAAAAGTTTGTGAACCCTTCTCAATTCTCTATATGTCTGTATAAATTTGATCTAAACATAAATCAGATTTTCACACAAGTCCTAAAAATTCATAAATAGAATCCAATCAAACAAAAAAAGTCAAAAATACATAAAACAAATTAATAAGGAAAATACTACAATATCACTTTTGTGAGTAACAATGTGAAAATTTGCTTTCGGTTTCTCGTGAAACCCCCTTGTACAGAAATAACTGCATCTAAATGTTGCAGGCAATTGTTGAATAGCCCAGCACATCGGCTTGGAGGAATTTCAGCCCATTCCTCCCTACAAAACAGTTTTAACTCTGTTGGTGGGGTTTATCCAATGACTGCTTGCTTCAGGTCCTTTTACAACATTTCTACTAAATTAAGGTTAGGACTTTGACATGGACACTCCAAAATTTTAACCTTCTGCTGTCCTGACATTTTACTTTACAATTTAAAGAATTTCATAATTCAATGTTCCATCAATGATAACAAGCCATCCTTGGTTATATGCAGCAAAACCATCCCAAACCATGATACTACCACCTAGCTCTATTTTGTTTTTATTCGTTCACGAAGCATTGTCCCAATAGCCCTCTGGCTTGTCCAGGTGATCTTAACAGACTACAGACAGGCAGATATGTTTTTTTTTTTAGAGAAGTCTTTAGTTGCTCAGAGGTGACCTTGTGGACCATTGTACACTTTGCTCTTGGAGTTATCTTTGCTTGTCAATCACCCGTGAGGATGGAAATAATGGTCTTGAATTTCCTCCATTATTACAAAGTCTGCCTAATTGTGAATTGGTGAAGTCCAAACTTTTTAGAAATTATATTCTAACCTTTTCCAGCCTAATGAGCATAAACAACTCTACTTTTGAGGTCCTGAAAAGTCTTCTTTGTTTTTGCCATGATGCACTTTCACAAACATCTGTTATAAAAATCACATTTTGATAGATCACTGTTCTTGAAATAAAATAGGTCACCTACCCACTTATAATAGCCGTCCCAATAAATAAAAACCCCAAACTTGAATTTGACCCTTAAATTATCTAATCTTTGGATGAAGCTTATCAAACCTAGAGCAGATAATGTTTGCCCCCCCGCACAGAACATATGAAATATGGCGGGGGTCTCATATCCACATAGACCTGATTTACGTCAGGCAGTGATTTACCTCAGGCAGTGGTAAACAAGGGTCAGTGAAAGGTCACTGGATGTGCTATTTTTAGGTAAAGTGGCTTAAACCAGTTTTTACTGGTTTTTGTGCGCTCAGTTTTATGACAATTTGATTGGTTACTGAAGGATTTGGCAGTGGTTTATTTACTATAAAAGACTGATTCCTGTCAGCGCCTGTCACTCTGTCGGCGCTTGAAGAAAGAAGAACCCACCCTCCCGCCCATTATTTCAACAGTAATTCTCTTGTCGTTCGGTTTTATTTGTGGGGTAAAAATCACCCTTCAACGGGTGGATTTGGCTAATGGTTGAAATCTTTTGGTTACAAACTTTAACTTATGGAATTAATTTATTTGGTATTTATTCAAGTTTTATGTTACCCAAAATAAAACCGCACGGCCAATTTTTATTCCAACAAGAAAGGTGTCTTGTCGTTTTTTATTTATTTATTAAAGGCGTTTTTATGGGTCTTACCATTTTAATGGGTCTTATGGGGACATGTAAGTACACACCTTGAACTCTCCTTGATGGGGAAAGATGCTGAGCTATATCTTTGATCTTCTATCTCTCCTCTGCCTCAAAAGTTTGATGAAATAACCTCGAACACCCTATCTATTAGAAGTGCTCTCATACCAAACCAACTCCCCCATTGTTCCTTTCTGGACAATATCCCACTAAAACTTATTCTGTGGCTAACAGACCCAAATTACATAGATGCATATGGCCCTTGGGGAGCCTTGCCGAACATACCAATATCACATCTTCTATCTACCCAGATCCCATGTATTGATAACTGGCCGGTTTCCGAAAAAAATACTGCTCTGACTTCCTTCAAAAGCATCATGTATGTCATATTGTGACAAGGTTTAAGACTGAGCTGAAACGTAACACTGACTGGCACTGGCTTGAGTTACTGGTGGGGCTGGCCTCACCAATTCCAAAAATTGTTTCCAAACTATATGCAAATCTTGTCACACCTCTAATCCGATTTAAACCTCTTTATCTTCTCTCTTGTGAAATGGAACTAAAAATTTCCTTAACGCCTCAAGATGTCTAAAAAATCCTATCTAACTCTTATGGTTTCTCGAGATGTGTTCTCTTGTAATAGAATACGTTTAAACTCATCTCGTTGGTATAGAACCCCGGAACAGCTGTTTCGTCTAGGTTTGAGTGAGACCCCTCTATGTTGGAGATGCTTTAATGCGGTACACTCCTTATCACATATCTTTTGGCATTGCCCAGAAATATTAGAATTTTGGTCAGATATAAACATCTGCCTCCATCGTTTCTGGTTAACGAAACAGAACTAAACCCCCCCAAGAAATTTTACTCTCACTCCCCTCTAAAACCTGTGCCCCTAAGAAACATGATTTAACCCGCTTTTTGCTGGCTGCAGCGAAACATCTTATTTCATCACACTGGACATACACTTAGGTAGGAAAAAAGGATCATCCCCGCGCTGCCGCAAGAAGAATTCCAAAAATTGTAGAGGTTTCAATGTGGTTTATTCTACGCGTTTCAGGGTTCAGGTGACTCCTTCATCAGGACTACCACAAATATTGTACAAGAGTCATAGGTATACAGAGTTTAAGTGCACGTCAGCATTTGGGAGCGATGCCCAATGGATCAGATGACACCCAGTGTCATAGTTCAGTGTTGTGAATTCTGTTGTCGAACTTCCTCCTGTGGTCGTGAATGGTACTTCGGCGAGTTCTGTCTATGGGCTCCCTCTGGTGGCTGTGAGTGAAGCTGCTGCTTCTGAGGTTCCTTACACAGGTGACGTGGTTTATCCTTTGGTTGACTGCTCTATTTAACTCCTCTCAGATCGTTACTCCATGCCAGCTGTCAATGTTTTTGCATTGGTTCAGTTCGCTCCTGGATCTCTCTGGTGACCTGCCTTCTCCTGCAGAAGCTAAGTTCCTGATAGTCATTATTTGTTCATTGTTTTCTTGTCCAGCTGGTTTTCATTATATTGTCTTGCTAGCTGGAAGCTCTGGGATGCAGAGTGGCCCCTCCGCACCGTGAGTCGGTGCGGAGGTCTTTTTTTGCACACTCTGCGTGGTCTTTTGTAGGTTTTTGTGCTGATCGCAAAGTTACCTTTCCTGTTATGAAAGGCAATTTAGTACCACAATGGACATAGCGGTCAGAACACATACAGTGATCTGACAATAACCCAAAATCATAGAACGAGCTCTGAGACGTGGGAACTCTGCAGACCGCAATCCCAAATCCTCTCCAAACACAACTAGAGGCAGCCGTGGATTGCGCCTAACTCTGCCTATGCAACTCGGCACAGCCTGAAAAACTAACTAGCCTGAAGATAGAAAAATAAGCCTACCTTGCCTCAGAGAAATACCCCAAAGGAAAAGGCAGCCCCCCACATATAATGACTGTGAGTAAGATGAAAAGACAAACGTAGGGATGAAATAGATTCAGCAAAGTGAGGCCCGACTTTCTAAACAGAGCGAGGATAGGAACGATAACTTTGCGGTCTACACAAAACCCTAAAGAAAACCACGCAAAGGGGGCAAAAAGACCCTCTGTACCGAACTAACGGCACGGAGGTACACCCTTTGCGTCCCAGAGCTTCCAGCAAAACAAATAGACAAGCTGGACAGAAAAAATAGCAAACAAATAGCAAAGAAGCACTTAGCTATGCAGAGCAGCAGGCCACAGGAATGATCCAGGGAAAAACAAGTCCAACACTGGAACATTGACAGGAAGCATGGATCAAAGCATTAGGTGGAGTTAAGTAGAGAAGCACCTAACGAGCTCACAAGATCACCTGAGGGAGGAAACTCAGAAGCCGCAGTACCACTTTCCTCCACAAACGGAAACTCCCAGAGAGAATCAGCCGAAGTACCACTTGTGACCACAGGAGGGAGCTCTGCCACAGAATTCACAACAGTACTCCCCCTTGAGGAGGGGTCACCGAACCCTCACCAGAGCCCCCAGGCCGACCAGGATGAGCCACATGAAAGGAACGAACAAGATCGGGAGTATGGACATCAGAGGCAAAAACCCAGGAATTATCTTCCTGAGCATAACCCTTCCATTTAACCAGATACTGGAGTTTCCGTCTTGAAACACGAGAATCCAAAATCTTCTCCACAATATACTCCAACTCCCCCTCCACCAAAACCGGAGCAGGAGGGTCAACAGATGGAACCATAGGTGCCACGTATCTCCGCAACAATGACCTATGGAATACGTTATGTATGGAAAAAGAATCTGGAAGGGTCAGACGAAAAGACACAGGATTAAGAACCTCAGAAATCCTATACGGACCAATGAAACGAGGTTTAAACTTAGGAGAGGAAACCTTCATAGGAATATGACGAGAAGATAACCAAACCAGATCCCCAACACGAAGTCGGGGACCCGCACAGCGTCTGCGATTAGCAAAACGTTGAGCCCTCTCCTGGGACAAGGTCAAATTGTCCACTACATGAGTCCAAATCTGCTGCAACCTGTCCACCACAGTATCCACACCAGGACAGTCCGAAGACTCAACCTGTCCTGAAGAGAAACGAGGATGGAACCCAGAGTTGCAGAAAAATGGCGAAACCAAGGTAGCCGAGCTGGCCCGATTATTAAGGGCGAACTCAGCCAAAGGCAAAAAGGACACCCAGTCATCCTGATCAGCAGAAACAAAACATCTCAGATATGTTTCCAAGGTCTGATTGGTTCGTTCGGTCTGGCCATTAGTCTGAGGATGGAAAGCCGAGGAAAAAGACAAGTCAATGCCCATCCTACCACAAAAGGCTTGCCAAACCTCGAAACAAACTGGGAACCTCTGTCAGAAACGATATTCTCTGGAATGCCATGTAAACGAACCACATGCTGGAAGAACAATGGCACCAAATCAGAGGAGGAAGGCAATTTAGACAAGGGTACCAGATGGACCATCTTAGAAAAGCGATCACAGACCACCTAAATGACTGACATCTTTTGAGAAACGGGAAGATCTGAAATAAAATCCATAGAGATATGTGTCCAAGGCCTCTTCGGGACCGGCAAGGGCAAAAGCAACCCACTGGCACGAGAACAGCAGGGCTTAGCCCGAGCACAAATCCCACAGGACTGCACAAAAGTACGCACATCCCGCGACAGAGATGGCTTCCAAAAGGATCTAGCCACTAACTCTCTGGTACCAAAGATTCCAGGATGACCAGCCAACACCGAACAATGAACCTCAGAGACAACTTTATTCGTCCACCTATCAGGGACAAACAGTCTCTCCGCTGGACAACGATCAGGTTTATTAGCCTGAAATTTTTGCAACACCCGCCGCAAATCAGGGGAGATGACAGACACAATTACTCCTTCCTTGAGGATACCCGCCGGCTCAGACAAACCCGGAGAGTCGGGCACAAAACTCCTAGACAGAGCATCCGCCTTCACATTTTTAGAGCCCGGAAGGTACGAAATCACAAAGTCAAAACGGGCAAAAAACAGCGACCAACGAGCCTGTCTAGGATTCAACCGCTTGGCAGACTCGAGATCAGTCAAGTTCTTATGATCAGTCAATACCACCACGCGATGCTTAGCTCCTTCAAGCCAATGACGCCACTCCTCGAATGCCCACATCATGGCCAGCAACTCTCGGTTGCCCACATCATAATTTCGCTCAGCAGGCGAAAACTTCCTGGAAAAGAAAGCGCATGGTTTCATCACTGAGCAATCAGAACCTCTCTGCGACAAAACAGCCCCTGCTCCAATCTCAGAAGCATCAACCTCGACCTGGAACGGAAGAGAAACATCTGGTTGACACAACACAGGGGCAGAAGAAAAACGACGCTTCAACTCTTGAAAAGCTTCCACAGCAGCAGAAGACCAATTGACCACATCAGCACCCTTCTTGGTCAAATCGGTCAATGGTTTAGCAATACTAGAAAAATTGCAGATGAAGCGACGATAAAAATTAGCAAAGCCCAGGAACTTTTGCAGACTTTTCAGAGATGTCGGCTGAGTCCAATCATGGATGGCTTGGACCTTAACAGGATCCATCTCGATAGTAGAAGGGGAAAAGATGAACCCCAAAAATGAAACCTTCTGCACACCAAAGAGACACTTTGATCACTTCACAAACAAAGAATTAGCACGCAGGACCTGAAAAACCGTTCTGACCTGCTTCACATGAGACTCCCAATCATCCGAGAAGATCAAAATGTCATCCAAGTACACAATCAGGAATTTATCCAGGTACTCTCGGAAGATGTCATGCATAAAAGACTGAAACACTGATGGAGCATTGGCAAGTCCGAACGGCATCACTAGATACTCAAAATGACCCTCGGGCGTATTAAATGCAGTTTTCCATTCATCGCCTTGCTTAATTCGCACCAGATTATACGCACCACGAAGATCTATCTTTGTGAACCAACTAGCCCCCTTAATCCGAGCAAACAGATCAGATAACAATGGCAAGGGGTACTGAAATTTAACCGTGATCTTATTAAGAAGGCGGTAATCTATACAAGGTCTCAGCGAACCATCCTTCTTGGCTACAAGAAAGAACCCTGCTCCTAATGGCGACGATGACGGGCGAATATGCCCCTTCTCCAGGGATTCCTTCACATAACTGCGCATAGCGGTGTGCTCAGGTACAGATAAATTAAACAATCGACCTTTTGGGAATTTACTACCCGGAATCAAATTGATAGCACAATCACAATCCCTATGCGGAGGTAGGGTATCGGACTTGGGCTCATCAAATACATCCCGGTAATCAGACAAGAACTCTGGGACCTCAGAAGGGGTGGATGACGAAATTGACAGAAATGGAACATCACCATGTACCCCCTGACAACCCCAGCTGGACACAGACATGGATTTCCAATCTAATACTGGATTATGGACTTGTAGCCATGACAACCCCAACACGACCACATCATGTAGATTATGCAACACCAGAAAGCGAATATCCTCCTGATGTGCAGGAGCCATGCACATGGTCAGCTGGGTCCAGTACTGAGGCTTATTCTTGGCTAAAGGTGTAGCATCAATTCCTCTCAATGGAATAGGACACTGCAAGGGCTCCAAGAAAAACCCACAACGCTTAGCATACTCTAAGTCCATCAAATTCAGGGCAGCGCCTGAATCCACAAATGCCATGACAGAATATGATGACAAAGAGCAGATCAAGATAACGGACAGAAGAAATTTTGACTGTACCGTACCAATGGTGGCAGACCTAGCGAACCGCTTAGAGCGCTTAGGACAATCAGAGATGGCATGAGTAGAATCACCACAGTAGAAACACAGCCCATTCAGACGTCTGTGTTCTTGCCGTTCAACTCTGGTCATAGTCCTATCACACTGCATAGGCTCAGGTTTAATCTCAGGTAATACCGCCAAATGGTGCACAGATTTACGCTCACGCAAGCGTCGACCAATCTGAATGGCCAAAGACATAGACTCATTCAAACCAGCGGGCATAGGAAATCCCACCATGACATCCTTAAGGGCTTCAGAGAGACCCTTTCTGAATATAGCTGCAAGCGCAGATTCATTCCATTGAGTGAGCACGGACCATTTTCTAAATTTCTGGCAATATACCTCTATCTCATCCTGAGCCTGACAAAGAGCCAGCAAATTTTTTTCTGCCTGATCTACTGAATTAGGCTCATCGTACAGCAATCCAAGCGCCAGGAAAAACGCATCAATATTACTTAATGCAGGATCTCCTGACGCAAGAGAAAATGCCCAGTCCTGAGGGTCGCCACGCAAAAAAGAAATGACGATCCTAACCTGTTGAACTGAGTCACCAGAGGAGCGAGGTTTCAAAGCCAGAAACAGTTTACAATTATTTTTGAAACTCAGAAATTTAGTTCTATCTCCAAAAAACAAATCTGGAATAGGAATTCTCGGTTCTAACAAAGAATTCTGAATCACAAAATCTTGAATATCTTGAACTCTTGCCGTGAGCTGATCTACACACGAAGACAGACCTTTAATGTCCATTGTTACACCTGTGTCCTGAACCACCCAAATGTCTACGGGAAAAAAAAGGCAAAACACAGTGCAAAGGAAAAAAAATGGTCTCAGAACTTCTTTTTTCCCTCTATTGAGAATCATTAGCACTTTTGGCTTCCTGTACTGTTATGAAAGGCATTTCAGTACCACAATGGACATAGCGGTCAGAACACATACAGTGATCTGACAATAACCCAAAATCATAGAATGAGCTCTGAGACGTGGGAACACTGCAGACCGCAATCCCTAATCCTCTCCAAACACAACTAGAGGCAGCCGTGGATTGCGCCTAACTCTGCCTATGCAACTCGGCACAGCCTGAGAAACTAACTAGCCTGAAGATAGAAAAATAAGCCTACCTTGCCTCAGAGAAATACCCCAAAGGAAAAGGCAGCCCCCCACATATAATGACTGTGAGTAAGATGAAAAGACAAACGTAGGGATGAAATAGATTCAGCAAAGTGAGGCCCGACTTTCTAAACAGAGCGAGGATAGGAACGATAACTTTGCGGTCTACACAAAACCCTAAAGAAAACCACGCAAAGGGGGCAAAAAGACCCTCCGTACCGAACTAACGGCACGGAGGTACACCCTTTGCGTCCCAGAGCTTCCAGCAAAACAAATAGACAAGCTGGACAGAAAAAAATAGCAAACAAATAGCAAAGAAGCACTTAGCTATGCAGAGCAGCAGGCCACAGGAATGATCCAGGGAAAAACAAGTCCAACACTGGAACATTGACAGGAAGCATGGATCAAAGCATTAGGTGGAGTTAAGTAGAGAAGCACCTAACGAGCTCACAAGATCACCTGAGGGAGGAAACTCAGAAGCCGCAGTACCACTTTCCTCCACAAACGGAAACTCCCAGAGAGAATCAGCCGAAGTACCACTTGTGACCACAGGAGGGAGCTCTGCCACAGAATTCACAACACTTTCCTATCCTCTGTCTATTTAGTAAGTCTGGCCTCCCTTTGCTGAAACCTGTTTAATTTCTGCGTTTGTGACTTTCATCTTTACTCACAGTCAATATATGTGGGGGGCTTCCTTTACCTTTGGGGAATTTCTCTGAGGCAACGGAGGCTTTGTTTTCTATCTCTAGGGCTAGATAGTTCTTAGGCTGTGACGAGGCGCCTAGGTCTGGTCAGGAGCGCTCCACGGCTATTTCTAGTGTGTGTGATAGGATTAGGGCTTGCGGTCAGCAGAGCTCCCACATCCCAGAGCTCGTCCTGTATGAGGTTTAACTATCAGGTCATTCCGGGTGCTCCTAACCACCAGGTCATAACAGTACAGCTGGCCCAAAGTATTAATGCATCTCAATAGAGGGATAAGAGAACTTCTGAGACCATTTTTTTTTCTTTGCACTATGTTTTGTCTTTCTTTTCCCCTAGACCTTTGGGTGGTTCAGGACACAGGTGTAGATATGGACATTCAAGGTCTGTCCTCTTGTATGGATCATCTCTCTGCAAGGGTACAAAACATTCAAGATTTTGTGGTTCAGAATCCTATGTTTGAGCCTAAAATTCCTATTCCTGACTTATTTTCTGGGGATAGATCTGGGTTCTTGAATTTCAAAAATAATTGTAAACTGTTTCTAGCTTTGAAACCCCGCTCCTCTGGTGACCCCGCTCAACAGGTAAAAATCATTATTTCTTTGTTGCGTGGTGACCCTTAAGACTGGGCATTTTCCCTTGCGCCAGGAGATCCGGCATTGCGTGATGTTGTTGCGTTTTTTTCTGGCGCTTGGATTGCTTTATGATGAACCAAATTCAGTGGATCAGGCAGAGAAAATCTTGCTGGCTTTGTGTCAGGGTCAGGATGAAGCGGAGGTGTACTGTCAGAAGTTTAGAAAGTGGTCTGTGCTTACTCAGTGGAATGAATGTGCCCTGGCGGCAATTTTCAGAAAGGGTCTTTCTGAAGCCCTTAAGGATGCCATGGTGGGATTTCCCACGCCTGCTGGTCTGAATGAGTCTATGTCTTTGGCCATTCAGATCGATCGGCGCATGCGTGAGCGCAAAGCTGTGCACCATCTGGCAGTATTCTCTGAGCATAGGCCTGAGCCTATGCAGTGTGATAGGACTTTGACCAGAGCTGAACGGCAAGAACACAGACGTCGGAATGGGCTGTGTTTTTACTGTGGTGAATCCACTCATGCTATCTCCGATTGTCCTAAGCGCACTAAGCGGTTCGCTAGGTATGCCACCATTGGTACGGTACAGTCTAAATTTCTTTTGTCCATTACTCTGATTTGCTCTCTGTCGTCCTACTCTGTAATGGCATTTGTGGATTCAGGCGCTGCCCTGAATTTGATGGACTTGGAGTTTGCCAGGCGCTGTGGTTTTTTCTTGGAGCCCTTGCAGTATCCTATTCCATTGAGAGGAATTGATGCTACGCCTTTGGCCAAGAATAAGCCTCAGTACTGGACTCAATTGACCATGTGCATGGCTCCTGCACATCAGGAGGATATTTGCTTTTTGGTGTTGCATAATCTGCATGATGTGGTCGTTTTGGGGTTGACGTGGCTACAGGTCCATAATCCAGTGTTGGATCTATGTCTGTGTCCAGCTGGGGTTGTCAGGGGGTACATGGTGATGTTCCATTGCTCTCAATTTCACCTTCCACTCCTTCTGAAGTCCCTGAATTTTTATCAGATTACCGGGATGTATTTGAAGAGCCCAAATCTGGTGCTCTACCTCCTCATAGGGATTGCGACTGTGCTATTGATTTGATTCCTGGTAGTAAGTTTCCTAAGGGCCGTCTGTTTAATTTATCTGTGCCAGAGCACGCCGCTATGCGGAGTTATATAAAGGAATCCTTGGAGAAGGGTCATATTCGTCCGTCGTCGTCACCATTGGGAGCAGGGTTCTTTTTTGTGGCCAAGAAGGATGGTTCTTTGAGACCTTGTATTTATTACCGCCTACTTAATAAGATCACAGTCAAATTTCAGTATCCTTTGCCGCTGCTGTCTGATTTATTTGCTCAGATTAAGGGAGCTAGTTGGTTCACCAAGATAGATCTTCGTGGTGCATATAATCTTGTGTGAATTAAACAGAGTGATGAATGGAAAACGGCATTTAATAAGCCTGAGGGCCATTTTGAGTACCTGGTTATGCCATTCGGGCTTTCTAATGCTCCATCTGTGTTTCAGTCCTTTATGCATGACATCTTCCGAGAGTACCTGGATAGATTCATGATTGTATATTTGGATGACATTTTGGTCTTTTCGGATGATTGGGAATCTCATGTGAAGCAGGTCAATGGTGTTCCAGGTCCTTCGTGCGAATTCCTTGTTTGTGAAGGGGTCAAAGTGTCTCTTTGGAGTTCAGAAGGTTTCATTTTTTGGTTTCATTTTTTCCCCTTCTACTATCGAGATGGACCCTGTTAAAGTTCAGGCCATTTACGATTGGACTCAGCCGACATCTGTGAAGAGCTTGCAGAAGTTACTGGGCTTTGCTAATTTTTATCGTCGCTTCATCGCTAACTTTTCCAGTGTTGCTAAGCCGTTGACTGATTTGACCAAGAAAGGTGCTGATGTGGTCAATTGGTCCTCTGCGGCTGTAGAGGCTTTTCAGGAGTTGAAGCGTCATTTTGCTTCTGCCCCTGTGTTGTGCCAGCCAGATGTTTCGCTCCCTTTTCAGATGGAGGTTGATGCTTCTGAAATTGGAGCAGGGGCTGTTTAGTCGCAAAGAAGTTCTGATGGCTCGGTAATGAAACCCTGTGCCTTTTTTTCTAGAAAATTCTCGCCTGCTGAGCGCAATTATGATGTGGGCAATCGGGAGTTGTTGGCCATGAAGTGGGCATTCGAGGAGTGGCGACATTGGCTTGAAGGAGCTAAACATCGCGTGGTGGTCTTGACGGATCACAAGAATTTAACTTATCTCGAGTCTGCCAAACGGTTGAATCCTAGACAGGCTCGATGGTCACTCTTTTTCTCCCATTTTGATTTTATGGTTTCATACCATCCAGGATCAAAGAATGTGAAGGCTGACGCCCTGTCAAGAAGTTTTGTGCCTGACTCTCCGGGTGTTCTGGAGCCGGCGGGTATTCTTAAAGAAGGGGTATTTTTGTCTGCCATTTCCCCTGATTTGCGGCGTGAGCTGCAAAAGTTTCAGGCTGATAGACCTGATCGTTGTCCTACAGAGAAACTGTTTGTCCCTGATAGATGGACTAGTAGAGTTATCTCGGAGATTAATTGTTCAGTATTGGCTGGTCATCCTGGAATCTTTGGTACCAGAGATTTGGTGGCTAGATCCTTTTGGTGGCCTTCTTTGTCACGGGATGTGCGTTCTTTTGTGCAGTCCTGTGGGATTTGTGCTCGGGCTAAGCCCTGCTGTTCTCGTGCCAGTGGGTTGCTTTTGCCCTTGCCGATCCCGAAGAGGCCCTGGACGCATATTTCCATGGATTTTATTTCTGATCTCCCTGTTTCTCAAAAGATGTCGGTCATTTGGGTGGTTTGTGATCGCTTCTCTAAGATGGTCCATTTGGTACCCTTATCTAAACTGCCTTCCTTGTTATGAGTGCAATCCAGGGACACTGTGTACCAGTGATCAGAGCACATACAGTGATCTGACAATAACCCAAAAACAATAGAACGAGCTCTGAGACGTGGAATCTCTGTAGACTGCAAACCTGAACCTATCCTAAACACAACTAAAGGCAGCTGTGGATTGCGCCTGACGCTACCTATGCAACTCGGCACAGCCTGAGGAACTGACTAGCCTGAAGATAGAAAAACAAGCCTGGCTTGCCTCAGAGAAATACCCCAAAAGAAAAGGCAGCCCCCCACATATAATGACGGTGAGTAAGATGAAAAGACAAAACGTAGGGATGAAATAGATTCAGCAAAGTGAGGCCCGATATTCTAGATAGAGCGAGGATAGCAAAGAGAACTTTGCAGTCTACAAAAAACCCTAAAGCAAAAACCACGCAAAGGGGGCAAAAATACCCACCGTGCCGAACTAACGGCACGGCGGTACACCCCCTGCGTCTCAGAGCCTCCAGCAAAAACAAACAACAAGCTGGACAGAAAAAATAGCAACAAAAAGCAAAGAAGCACTTATCTAAGCAGAGCAGCAGGCCACAGGAAAGATCCAGGAGCTCAGATCCAATACTGGAACATTGACAAGGAGCAAGGAAAACAGAATCAGGTGGAGTTAAATAACGAAGCAGCCAACGAGCTCTGCAGAACACCTGAGGGAGGAAGCTCAGAAGCCGCAGCACCACTTGTGACCACAGGAGTGAATTCAGCCACAGAATTCACAACACTTCCTCCTCTGATTTGGTGCCATTGTTTTTCCAGCATGTGGTTCGTTTGCATGGCATTCCAGAGAACATCGTCTCAGACAGAGGTTCCCAGTTTGTTTCAAGGTTTTGGCAGTCCTTTTGCGCTAAGATGGGCATTGATTTGTCTTTTTCTTCGGCTTTCCATCCTCAGACTAATGGCCAAACCGAAAGAACTAATCAGACTTTGGAGACATATCTGAGATGCTTTGTTTCTGCTGATCAGGATGATTGGGTGTCTTTCTTGCCTTTGGCTGAGTTCGCCCTTAATAATCGGGCCAGCTCGGCTACTTTAGTTTCTCCTTTTTTCTGTAATTCTGGTTTCCATCCTCGTTTCTCTTCAGGGCAGGTTGAGCCTTCGGACTGTCCTGATGTGGATGCAGTGGTGGACAGGTTGCAGCAGATTTGGACTCATGTGGTGGACAATTTGACATTGTCCCAGGAGAAGGCTCAACGTTTCGCTAACCGCCAGCGCTGTGTTGGTCCCCGACTTCGTGTTGGGGATTTGGTTTTGTTGTCATCTCGTCACGTTCCTATGAAGGTTTCCTCTCCTAAGTTTAAGCCTCGTTTCATTGGACCATATAAGATTTCTGAAGTTCTTAATCCTGTGTCATTTCGTTTGGATCTTCCAGCTTCTTTTGCCATCCATAATGTGTTCCATAGGTCGTTGTTGCAGAGATACGTGGCGCCTATGGTTCCCTCCGTTGATCCTCCTGCCCCGGTGTTGGTCGAGGGGGAGTGTGTTGTGAATTCTTTGGCAGAGCTCCCTCCTGTGGTCACAAGTGGTACTTCGGCTGATTCTCTCTATGAGCTTCCGTTGGTGGAGGAAAGTGGTACTGCGGCTTCTGAGTTTCCTTCCTCAGGTGATGTGGTGAAGTCGTTAGGTGCTGCTCTATTTAACTCCACCTAGTGCTTTGATCCTGGCCTCCAGGCAGTGTTCTAGTATTGGACTTGCTTCCTCCTGGATCGTTCCTGTGGCCTGCTGCTCTGCATAGCTAAGTTTCGCTTGTGTTATTTTTGTTTGCTGTTTTTTCTGTCCAGCTTGCTTATTTGGTTTTTCTTGCTTGCTGGAAGCTCTGGGACGCAGAGGGTGTACCTCCGTGCCGTTAGTCGGTACGGAGGGTCTTTTTGCCCCCTTTGCGTGGTTGTTTGTAGGGTTTTGTGTTGACCGCAAAGTTACCTTTCCTATCCTCGCTCTGTTCAGAAAGTCGGGCCTCACTTTGCTAAATCTATTTCATCTCTACGTTTGTCTTTTCATCTTAACTCACAGTCATTATATGTGGGGGGCTGCCTTTTCCTTTGGGGTATTTCTCTGAGGCAAGGTAGGCTTATTTTCTATCTTCAGGCTAGCTAGTTTCTCAGGCTGTGCCGAGTTGCATAGGGAGCGTTAGGCGCAATCCACGGCTGCCTCTAGTGTGGTTGGAGAGGATTAGGGATTGCGGTCAGCAGAGTTCCCACGTCTCAGAGCTCGTTCTATGTTTTTGGGTTTTTGTCAGGTCACTGTATGTGCTCTGACTTCTATGTCCATTGTGGTACTGAATTACCTAATCATAACAGTACTGGAGGCCCAAAGTACTAATGATTCTCAATAGAGGGAAAAAAGAAGTTCTGAGACCATTTTTTTTTCTCTGCACTGTGTTTTGCCTTTTTTTTCCCCTAGACATTTGGGTGGTTCAGGACACAGGTGTAGCGATGGACATTAAAGGTCTGTCTTCATGTGTGGATCAGCTCACGGCAAGAGTACAAAATATTCAAGACTTTGTGGTTCAGAATTCCATGTTAGAACCAAGAATTCCTATTCCTGATTTGTTTTTTTTGTAGATAGAACTAAGTTTATGAGTTTCAAAAATAATTGTAAACTATTTCTGGCTTTGAAACCTCGCTCCTATGGTGACCCAGTTCAACAAGTTAGGATCATTATTTCTTTTTTACGTGGCGACCCTCAGGACTGGGCATTTTCTCTTGCGCCAGGAGATCCTGCATTATGTAATATTGATGCGTTTTTCCTGGCGCTCGGATTGCTGTACGATGAACCTAATTCGGTGGATCAGGCAGAGAAAAATTTACTGACTCTGTGTCGGGGTCAGGATGAGATAGAGGTATATTGTCAGAACTTTAGAAAGTGGTCCGTGCTCACTCAATGGAATGAAGGTGCGCTCGCAGCTATTTTCAGAAAGGGTCTCTCTGAAGCCCTTAAGGATGTCATGGTGGGATTTTCTATGCCTGCTGGTCTGAATGAGTCTATGTCTTTGGCCATTCAGATCGGTCGACGTTTGCGTGAGCGTAAATCTGTGCACCATTTGGCGGTATTATCTGAGCATAAACCTGAGCCTATGCAGTGCGATAGGACTTTGACCAGAGTTGAACGGCAAGAACACAGACGTCAGAATGGGCTGTGTTTCTACTGTGGTGATTCCACTCATGCTATCTCTGATTGTCCTAAGCGCACTAAGCGGTTCGCTAGGTCTGCCACCATTGGTACGGTACAGTCAAAATTTCTTTTGTCCGTTACCTTGATCTGCTCTTTGTCATCTTATTCTGTCATGGCATTTGTGGATTCAGGCGCTGCCCTGAATTTGATGGACTTGGAGTATGCTAGGCATTGTGGGTTTTTCTTGGAGCCCTTGCAGGGTCCTATTCCATTGAGAGGAATTGATGCTACGCCTTTGGCCAAGAATAAGCCTCAGTATTGGACCCACCTGACCATGTGCATGGCTCCTGCACATCAGGAGGTTATTCGCTTTCTGGTGTTGCATAATCTGTATGATGTGGTCGTGTTGGGGTTGCCATGGCTACAAGTCCATAATCCAGTATTAGATTGGAAATCCATGTCTGTGTCCAGCTGGGGTTGTCAGGGGGTACATGGTGATGTCCCATTTCTGTCTATTTCATCATCCACCCCTTCTGAGGTTCCAGAGTTCTTGTCTGATTACCGGGATGTATTTGATGAGCCCAAGTCCGATACCCTACCTCCGCATAGGGATTGTGATTGTGCTATCGATTTGATTCCTGGTAGTAAATTCCCAAAAAGGTTTCCTCTCCTAAGTTTAAACCTCGTTTCATTGGTCCATATAGGATTTCTGAGGTTCTTAATCCTGTGTCTTTTCGTTTGACCCTTCCAGATTCTTTTTCCATCCATAACGTATTCCATAAGTCAGTGTTGAGGAGATACGTGGCACCTATGGTTCCATCGGTTGATCCTCCTGCCCCCGTTTTGGTGGAGGGGGAGTTGGAGTATATTGTGGAGAAGATTTTGGATTCTCGTGTTTCAAGACGGAAACTCCAGTATCTGGTTAAGTGGAAGGGTTATGCTCAGGAAGATAATTCCTGGGTCTTTGCCTCTGATGTCCATGCTCCCGATCTTGTTCGTGCCTTTCATATGGCTCATCCTGGTCGTCCTGGGGGCTCTGGTGAGGGTTCGGTGACCCCTCCTCAAGGGGGGGGGTACTGTTGTGAATTCTGTGGCAGAGCTCCCTCCTGTGGTCACAAGTGGTACTTCGGCTGATTCTCTCTATGAGCTTCCGTTGGTGGAGGAAAGTGGTACTGCGGCTTCTGAGTTTCCTTCCTCAGGTGATGTGGTGAAGTCGTTAGGTGCTGCTCTATTTAACTCCACCTAGTGCTTTGATCCTGGCCTCCAGGCAATGTTCTAGTATTGGACTTGCTTCCTCCTGGATCGTTCCTGTGGCCTGCTGCTCTGCATAGCTAAGTTTCGCTTGTGTTATTTTTGTTTGCTGTTTTTTCTGTCCAGCTTGCTTATTTGGTTTTTCTTGCTTGCTGGAAGCTCTGGGACGCAGAGGGTGTACCTCCGTGCCGTTAGTTGGTACGGAGGGTCTTTTTGCCCCCTTTGCATGGTTGTTTGTAGGGTTTTGTGTTGACCGCAAAGTTACCTTTCCTATCCTCGCTCTGTTCAGAAAGTCAGGCCTCACTTTGCTAAATCTATTTCATCTCTACGTTTGTCTTTTCATCTTAACTCACAGTCATTATATGTGGGGGGCTGCCTTTTCCTTTGGGGTATTTCTCTGAGGCAAGGTAGGCTTATTTTCTATCTTCAGGCTAGCTAGTTTCTCAGGCTGTGCCGAGTTGCATAGGGAGCGTTAGGCGCAATCCACGGCTGCCTCTAGTGTGGTTGGAGAGGATTAGGGATTGCGGTCAGCAGAGTTCCCACGTCTCAGAGCTCGTTCTATGTTTTGGGGTTTTTGTCAGGTCACTGTATGTGCTCTGACTTCTATGTCCATTGTGGTACTGAATTACCTAATCATAACAGGAGTGGGAGTATGTGGTGGAGAAGATTTTGGATTCTCGTGTTTCGAGACGGAAACTCCAGTACCTGGTCAAGTGGAAGGGTTATGGTCAGGAAGATAATTCCTGGGTTTTTGCCTCTGATGTTCATGCTGCCGATCTTGTTCGTGCCTTTTATTTATCTCATCCTGATCGGCCTGGGGGCTCTGGTGAGGGTTCGGTGACCCCTCATCAAGGGGGGGTACTGTTGTGAATTTTGTTGTTGAACTTCCTCCTGTGGTCGTGAATGGTACTTCGGCGAGTTCTGTCTATGGGCACCCTCTGGTGGCTGTGAGTGAAGCTGTTGCTTCTGAGGTTCCTTACACAGGTGACATGATTTATCCTTTGGTTGACTGCTCTATTTAACTCCTCTCAGATCGTTACTCCATGCCAGCTGTCAATGTTTTTGCATTGGTTCAGTTCGGTCCTGGATCTCTCTGGTGACCTGCCTTCTCCTGCAGAAGCTAAGTTCCTGATAGTCATTATTTGTTCATTGTTTTCTTGTCCAGCTGGTTTTCATGATATTGTCTTGCTAGCTGGAAGCTCTGGGATGCAGAGTGGCCCCTCCGCACCGTGAGTCTTTTTTTTGCACACTCTGCGTGGTCTTTTGTAGGTTTTTGTGCTGATCGCAAAGTTACCTTTCCTATCCTCTGTCTATTTAGTAAGTCTGGCCTCCCTTTGCTGAAACCTGTTTCATTTCTGCATTTGTGACTTTCATCTTTACTCACAGTCAATATATGTGGGGGTCTTCCTTTACCTTTGGGGAATTTCTCTGAGGCAAGGGAGGCTTTATTTTCTATCTCTAGGGCTAGATAGTTCTTAGGCTGTGACGACGCGCCTAGGTCTGGTCAGGAGCGCTCCACGGCTATTTCTAGTGTGTGTGATAGGATTAGGGCTTGCGGTCAGCAGAGCTCCCACATCCCAGAGCTCGTCCTGTATGAGGTTTAACTATCAGGTCATTCCGGGTGCTCCTAACCACCAGGTCATAACAGTTCAGGCTCATCAGGAAGTTCACATGAGAAGATTAAAAATCATCAGAGAAATACAAATTGATATTTTACACATTTAGCTTTATTTTTGTTTGTAGGATAACAAAAATTGAAAAGAGAGAGAAATAAAAATGAACACAGTCTCACTGAGAGTGGAACCGTACTCAGATCGGAAAAATGAAATCAATTCAGAGGTTAAGGCATTTACTTTGAGCTACTGAGCTGGAAGGATGAACTCTTGGAAAACACAGGTTGCCAGCGTTGAACCATAGTTAAAATACTTTTTTATTAATAAATGTTAAAATAATTTTTTTTATATTAAAAGTGAAAATTTGTTTGTCAAATTATTTGGGAGTATGTCATACCACAAAAAGAAATTTTCTTAAATGAAAAGGGGTAAGAATCTATATATATAATTGTCTAAGCTCCACTTCCGTCTTTTTGTCTGTCTGTCTGTAATGGAAATCCCGCGTCGCTGATTGGTCGCGGTCAGCGGGGCGTGACCAATCAGCGACAGGCACAGTTTGGCCACAAATTAGCCCCTCCCCACTCACCTCCAGTCAGTGCCCCCTCCCTACTCCCCTCCAGTCAGCACCCACATAGCGTGTTAGCAGTCCGCTAAACAGACTGCGTTACACCGCGGCATAACGCCTATGCCTTTGCAGCATCAATAGTAAAAACATATAATGTTAAAAATAATAATAATAGATATGGCCCTACTGATATTGCATGGGGCTTATATTACCCCATATTTGTAATCTAAAATGTCTCATTCAAATCTCTATTTTTGCTCCAAATGTAAAACACAAAATAATAATAATAATAATCTTTATTTATATAGCGCCAACATATTCCGCAGCGCTTTACAGTTGAACAGTTTCAAACACAACAGTCATAAGTAACAATGTTAACAATACAATAAGTAAAGCGAAATAAGACGAACCTGCTCGTGAGAGCTTACAATCTACAATGAGGTGGGGAGATACAAAGCACAGGTTTGTATTTACAATGATGTATTTACAATGATGGTCCAGCCATCTTCAGGGGGTGGGGGATAGAAGAAGATAGTGAATGGGCTACACACACACAAACATAACATGACTTTGATTACTGAATGTGATAGGCCGCTCTGAACAAATGTGTTTTGAGCGAGCGCCTAAAACTATGCAAATTGTGGATGGTCCTAATATCTTGGGGTAGAGCATTCCAGAGGATTGGCGCAGCACGGGAGAAGTCTTGGAGTCGGGATTGGGAGGTACGGATTAGGGCAGAGGTTAGTCGAAAGTCATTTGCAGAGCGCAGCGGTCGGTTAGGCCGATAGACAGAAATGAGGGAGGAGATGTAAGGGGGTGCCGCACGGTGGAGAGCTTTGTGGGTGAGAACAAGTACTTTGAATTGTATCCTGTAATGAATGGGAAGCCAGTGTAATGACTGGTGAAGAGCGGACGCGTCCGAGTAACGATTAGCCAGATGGACAATCCTGGCTGCTGCATTAAATGTACTGTCACACTCAGCAACTTTGCAACGAGAACGACAACAATCTGTGACGTTGCAGCGTCCTGGATAGCGATCTCGTTGTGTTTGACACGCAGCAGTGATCTGGATCCCGCTGTTATATCGCTGGTCGGAGCTGAAAGTCCAGAACTTTATTTGGTCGCTAGATCGGCGTGTATCGTCATGTTTGACATCAAAAGCAACGACGCCAGCAACGTTTTTACATGGAGCGAGAACGATAAGTGAGTCGCCGTTACGTCACTGGATCGCTCCTGCATCGTTCCGGAGTTGCTGTGTTTGACGTCTCTACAGCGACCTAAACAGCGACGCTGCAGCGATCTAGTTTAGGTCGGATCGTTGTCTATATCGCTGCAGCGTCGCTTAGCGTAACGGTACCTTAAGGTAAGGGACACAGCACACCCAAAATTATACACAGATCACACTATATATCACATACCAATATTGTAAAAAATAACAATAAATAAAATAAACCAACAACCAGGGTGCGCTATGAAAACCGGCAGTGGGAACCACAGCAGAGAAGAGACTAGTACCAAAACAATACGAAACAAAGAACCACCAGATAGTATATGAGCACGAGAATAATAAAAATATGCCTTTATTTATAAAAGTGGCAATTACATAAATTAAAAAATATAAAAATATACAAAAATGCGTAAGAGCAGGATTACATAGGATAATAGATATGATTATACCCAGCAAGACCCCCCAACAGTTCCAAATTTAAGGATTCTTGTTTCAGCTGTGCATATCACAAGGTGCCAAAAAGAATTCAGGTGTAATGTTATGCAAAAAAAAATAAATAAATAAATATATATATATATATATATATATATATATATATATATATATATACAGTGGGGCAAAAAAGTATTTAGTCAGTCAGCAATAGTGCAAGTTCCACCACTTAAAAAGATGAGAGGCGTCTGTAATTTACATCATAGGTAGACCTCAACTATGGGAGACAAACTGAGGAAAAAAAATCCAGAAAATCACATTGTCTGTTTTTTTAACATTTTATTTGCATATTATGGTGGAAAATAAGTATTTGGTCAGAAACAAAATTTCATCTCAATACTTTGTAATATATCCTTTGTTGGCAATGACAGAGGTCAAACGTTTTCTGTAAGTCTTCACAAGGTTGCCACACACTGTTGTTGGTATGTTGGCCCATTCCTCCATGCAGATCTCCTCTTGAGCAGTGATGTTTTTGGCTTTTCGCTTGGCAACACGGACTTTCAACTCCCTCCAAAGGTTTTCTATAGGGTTGAGATCTGGAGACTGGCTAGGCCACTCCAGGACCTTGAAATGCTTCTTACGAAGCCACTCCTTCGTTGCCCTGGCGGTGTGCTTTGGATCATTGTCATGTTGAAAGACCCAGCCACGTTTCATCTTCAATGCCCTTGCTGATGGAAGGAGGTTTGCACTCAAAATCTCACAATACATGGCCCCATTCATTCTTTCATGTACCCGGATCAGTCGTCCTGGCCCCTTTGCAGAGAAACAGCCCCAAAGCATGATGTTTCCACCACCATGCTTTACAGTAGGTATGGTGTTTGATGGATGCAACTCAGTATTCTTTTTCCTCCAAACACGACAAGTTGTGTTTCTACCAAACAGTTCCAGTTTGGTTTCATCAGACCATAGGACATTCTCCCAAAACTCCTCTGGATCATCCAAATGCTCTCTAGCAAACTTCAGACGGCCCGGACATGTACTGGCTTAAGCAGTGGGACACGTCTGGCACTGCAGGATCTGAGTCCATGGTGGCGTAGTGTGTTACTTATGGTAGGCCTTGTTACATTGGTCCCAGCTCTCTGCAGTTCATTCACTAGGTCCCTCCGCGTGGTTCTGGGATTTTTGCTCACCATTCTTGTGATCATTCTGACCCCACGGGGTGGGATTTTGCGTGGAGCCCCAGATCGAGGGAGATTATCAGTGGTCTTGTATGTCTTCCATTTTCTAATTATTGCTCCCACTGTTCATTTCTTCACTCCAAGCTGGTTGGCTATTGCAGATTCCGTCTTCCCAGCCTGGTGCAGGGCTACAATTTTGTTTCTGGTGTCCTTTGACAGCTCTTTGGTCTTCACCATAGTGGAGTTTGGAGTCAGACTGTTTGAGGGCGTGCACAGGTGTCTTTTTATACTGATAACTAGTTTAAACAGGTGCCATTGCTACAGGTAATGAGTGGAGGAAAGAGGAGACTCTTAAAGAAGAAGTTACAGGTCTGTGAGAGCCAGAAATCTTGATTGTTTGTTTCTGACCAAATACTTATTTTCCACCATAATATGCAAAAAAAATGATAAAAAAACAGACAATGGGATTTTCTGGATTTTTTTTTCTCAGTTTGTCTCCCATAGTTGAGGTCTACCTATGATGTAAATTACAGACGCCTCTCATCTTTTTAAGTGGTGGAACTTGCACTATTGCTGACTGACTTAATACTTTTTTGCCCCACTGTATATATATATATATATATATATATATATATATATATATACTAGCTGAAGAGCCCGGCGTTGCCTGGGCATAGTAAATATCTGTGGTTAGTTATAGCACCTCACTTCTCTTATTTTCCCATCACGCCTCTCATTTTCCCAATCACATCTTTCATTTTCCCCCTCACACCTCTCATTTTCTCCCTCACTCCTCTCATTCCCCCCTAACACTTGTCATTTCAACCTCACATCTGTCATTTTCTGATCACTACACTATTTTCCCTCACTCCTCTCATTTTGCACTCACACCTTTTCATTTTCACCTCACACCTCTCATTTTTACCTCATCACCTCAGTATATACATGTTTGTCATCTCCCTTATATATAGTATACGTATACATCTGTATGTCATCTCCTGTATATAGTATATACCTGTATGTCATCTCCCCTGTATATATTATATACCTGCTGTGTGTCATCTCCCCTATATATAGTATATACCTGAATGTCATCTCCTTCTATATATAGTATATACCTGTATGTCATCTCCTCCTGTATATAGTATATACCTGTGTGTCATCTCCCTTGTATATAGTATATATCTGTGTGTCATCTCCTCCTGTATATAGTATATACCTGCATGTCATCTTCTATATATAGCGTATACCTGTATGTCATCTCCTCCTGTATATAGTATATACCTGTAGGTCATCTGCTCCTGTATATAGTATATACCTGTGTGTCATCTCCTCCTGTATATAGTATATACCTGTATGTCATCTCCTCCTGTATATATATGTACCTGTATGTCATCTCCTCCTCTATATAGTATATACCTGTGTGTCATCTCTCCTGTATATAGTATATATCTGTGTGTCATCTCCCCTGTATATAGTATATACCTGTGTGTCATCTCCTCCTGTATTAGACCTCGTTCACACGTTATTTGCTCAGTATTTTTACCTCAGTATTTGTAAGCTAAATTGGCAGCCTGATAAAGCCCCAGCCAACAGGAAGCCCTCCCCCTGGCAGTATATATTAGCTCACACATACACATAATAGACAGGTCATGTGACTGACAGCTGCCGTATTTCCTATATGGTACATTTGTTGTAGTTTGTCTGCTTATTAATCAGATTTTTATTTTTGAAGGATAAGACCAGACTTGTGTGTGTTTTAGGGCGAGTTTCGTTTGTCAAGTTGTGTGTGTTGAGTTGCGTGTGGCGACATGCATGTAGCAACTTTTGTGAGATGAGTTTTGTGTGGCAACATGCGTGTAGCAACTTTTTGTGTGTCGAGTTGCATGTGACAGGTTAGTGTAGCAACTTGTGTGGAGCAAGTTTTGCGCATGGCGAGTTTTGCGTGTGGCGAGTTTTGTGTGGTGCCTTTTGAGTATGTGCAAGTTTTGTGTGAGGCAAATTTTGCATATGTTGCCACTTTTGTGCATGTGGCAATTTTTCCGCGTGTGCAAGTTTTGCGTGTGGCGAATTTTTTCATGAGGTGACTTTTGCACTTGTGGCGAGTTTTGCAAGAGCCTAGTTTTTGCATGTGGCGAGTTCTGCGCGTGGCGAGTTTTGAGCGGCGACTTTTGTGTTTCGACTTTTATGTGGCGAGGTTGGAGAATGTGTGGTGAAATGTGTGCTGAGGGTGATATGTGTTCAAGCACGTGGTAGTGTGTGGCGCATTTTGTGTGTGTGTTCATATCCCCGGGTGTGGTGAGTATCCCATGTCGGGGCCCCACCTTAGCAACTGTACGGTATATACTCTTTGGCGCCATCGCTCTCACTCTTTACGTCCCCCTTGTTCACATCTGGCAGCTGTCAATTTGCCTCCAACACTTTTCCTTTCATTTTTTCCCATTATGTAGATAGGGGCAAAATTGTTTGGTGAATTGGAAAGCGCGGGGTTAAAATTTCGCCTCACAACATAGCCTATGACGCTCTCGGGGTCCAGACGTGTGACTGTGCAAAATTTTGTGGCTGTAGCTTTGACGCCTCCAACACTTTTCCTTTCACTTTTTTCCCCATTATGTAGATAGGGGCAAAATTGTTTGGTGAATTAGAACGCGCGGGGTTAAAATTTCACCTCACAACATAGCCAATGACGCTCTCGGGGTCCAGACGTGTGACTGTGCAAAATTTTGTGGCTGTAGATTCAACGCCTCCAACACTTTTCCTTTCACTTTTTTCCCCATTATGTAGATAGGGGCAAAATTGTTTGGTGAATTGGAGCGCGCGGGGTTAAAATTTCACCTCACAATATAGCCTATGACGCTCTCGGGGTCCAGACGTGTGACTGTGCAAAATTTTGTGGCTGTAGGTGCGACGGTGCAGATGCCAATCCCGGACATACACACACACATACACACATTCAGCTTTATATATTAGATATATATATATATATATATAAATATATATATATATATATATATATATATATATATATATATATATATATATATATATATATATATATATATATATATATAAAAATCACAACAGCAAAGTGCATCAATAGCCAAACAAATAAAATCTAGGTGTATATAAAAAATAAAAAAATAAATAATAAGTAATATATTAAACACAAGCTGAATAATTAAAGTGCCAAAGTGCAATGACCTACATGGAGGTCAGACGACGTGCAAACCATACAAAAAAAAATGAGGACATTTGTAAAAAAAAGTGTAAGATAGCACAGGAATATATATACCATATAACTGGGGAGTAAGCTGAGTCCCGTGACTGCGCACACCCGACGCGCGTTTTGGAAAAAATCTCCTTCGTCAGGGGGTGGCTATTGCAGGTTCTGAAGGGGTTTATATAGTGTGCATATTCCGTGCGCTGTGACCCGGGTGTATCCGGCGCATGCGCAGTCGGGAGGTCCGGAAGTTTCGGTCTCCGAGTCACATGACCGGCCGCACAGGAACAGAGTACCTGGCGTAACCAAGGATACATGGACGCAGAGAGCCGGGACTCCGGGACACAGACCGGGCATGCGCACAGCCAGGGGCACAGCGTGGGAGAGAATGTAACTAAGAATGATCGTAAGTGATTTGCACATAGAACATAGGGAAAATTCCCTGTGCTAATGAAAACAATATGCATACATATGTACATATAACTATATGACTATAGTAAAATTAAAAATACATGGACATAGGGAGCCGGGACTCCAGCATACAGACTGGGCATGCGCATAATCATTAGCGCTGCATGAAAGAAAGAACATAGATATGCAGTCATATAAATGACCGCAAACATGTTGAACTAAGGCCCCTCTTTTTTATTATTTTATTTTATTATTTTTCGATTAATATATTGATGTCTCCTTAGTTCAACATGTTTGCGGTCATTTATATGGCTGCATATCTATGTTCTTTCTTTCATGCAGCGCCAATGATTATGCGCATGCCCAGTCTGTATGCTGGAGTCCTGGCTCCCTATGTCCATGTATTTTTAATTTTACTATAGTCATATAGTTATATGTACATATGTATGCATATTGTTTTGATTAGCACAGGGAATTTTCCCTATGTTCTATGTGCAAATCACTTACGATCATTCTTAGCTACATTCTCTCCCACGCTGTGCCCCTGGCTGTGCGCATGCCCGGTCTGTGTCCCGGAGTCCCGGCTCTCTGCGTCCATGTATCCTTGGTTACGCCAGGTACTCCGTTCCTGTGCGGCCGGTCATGTGACTCGAAGACCGGAACTTCCGGACCTCCCGAATGCGCATGCGCCGGATACACCCGGGCCACAGCGCTCGGAATATGCACACTATATAAACCCCTTCAGAACCCGCAATAGCCACCCCCTGACGAAGGAGATTTTTTCCGAAACGCGCGTCGGGTGTGCGCAGGCACGGGACTCAGCTTACTCCCCAGGTATATGGTATATATATTGCTGTGCTATCTTACACTTTTTTTACAAATATCCTCATTTTTTTTGTATGGTTTGCACGTCGTCAGACCTCCATGTAGGTCATTGCACTTTGGCACTTTAATCATTCAGCTTGTGTTTAATATATTACTTTTTTTTTTTATATATACACCTAGATTTTATTTGTTTGGCGTTTGATGCACTTTGGCACTTTGCTGTTGTGATTTATATTGATATACGGTATATATATATTTTTTACATAACATTACACCTGAATTCTTTTTGGCACCTTGTGATATGCACAGCTGAAACAAAAACCCTTATATTTGGAACTGTTGGGGGTCTTGCTGGGTATAATCATATCTATTATCCTATGTAATCCTGCTCTTGTGCATTTTTGTATATTTTTATATTTTTTAATTTATGTAATCATTGCCACTTTTATAAATAAAGGTATATTTTTATTATTCTCGTGCTCATATACTATCTGGTGGTTATTTGTTTCGTATTTATTTGGTACTAGTTTCTTCTGCTGCATTAAGGATAGACTGGAGAGGGGAAAGTCGAGTGAGGGGGAGGCCAATTATTAGAGCGTTACAGTAGTCCAGGTGGGAGTGGATCAGGGCGACAGCGAGGGTTTTTGTTGTTTCCATGGTGAGAGATATACTGTATATCATCACCTTTGGAGCTGTTCAAAGATCCAGGAGGTGTGGGGCATTGTACATAATGAGCTACAGGGATTGTGTGGGATTAGCTTTCCACTCACTCCACAGTGGGCTATTTTTAATATTTTAGAAGAAACCCAACATAAACTAGCTAAACACATTAAGGCTACCCTCACGATCTGGGCCTCGGCAACCAGAAAGAGTATATTACAACACTGGTTGAGTCCGGTGGTTCCACCACAGTCTCTTATACAGGCTAAGATTATGTTCCTCTTCAAAATGGAGTGGATGGATGCATTGACCAGCAAAGAAAGGTTGTCCGGTAAATTTCTAAGTACATGGTCCTTATTTATTCCGTCTCTCCCATTGTGGGTTAAGGAAAACCTACGAGCTCACTTTGAAAATACACAATGGTATCTAATGCAACAAATAGCTGGTCACACACCAGTTCTACAACACAACTCAAATATTTGATGCACGCAGAAGAAAGGGGTAGAGAAGGGTTGGGGAGGGATTGGGGAGGGTTAAGGTTCTGGCGACTGGTCATTGCAATGTGATAAGTTTAACTATATTGTTTATATGCCTTGTTATCTTTAAAATTAATAAAAAGAGTTAAAAAAATAAATAAATAATAATAATAAAAATCATTATATTCTTACCTTCCGGCATCCGTGGCAGCCTTTCCCGCTCCTCGCGACGCTCCGGTCCCAAGAATGCATTGCAGCAATGACCCCACATGACCTAGCGGTCTCGCGAGACCGCTACATAATCACGGGTTATTGCCGCAAGGCATTACTGGGAACGGAGGGGCGCAAGGAACACCGCTAAAGGCCTGGGCTGGATCCGGGGGCCGCCAGAAGGTGAGTATATAACTATTTTGTATTTTATTTCATTTTTTAACAGGGATTCAAGCTTCAGGAGGCTAATTTGCATATTCCAGGTGCCTTCTGGGAGAAGCGAAGTCTCCCTAAGCTAGAAGATCGTTGGGTACAGCCGGGACCAGCTGCTTCGAAAGCATCACCAAACCAGGGATTCAAGCTTCAGGAGGCTAATTTGCATATTCCAGGTGCCTTCTGGGAGAAGCGAAGTCTCCCTAAGCTAGAAGATCGTTGGGTACAGCCGGGACCAGCTGCTTCGAAAGCATCACCAAACCAGGGATTCAAGCTTCAGGAGGCTAATTTGCATATTCCAGGTGCCTTCTGGGAGAAGCGAAGTCTCCCTAAGCTAGAAGATCGTTGGGTACAGCCGGGACCAGCTGCTTCGAAAGCATCACCAAACCAGGGATTCAAGCTTCAGGAGGCTAATTTGCATATTTCAGGTGCCTTCTGGGAGAAGCGAAGTCTCCCTAAGCTAGAAGATCGTTGGGTACAGCCGGGACCAGCTGCTTCGAAAGCATCACCAAACCAGGGATTCAAGCTTCAGGAGGCTAATTTGCATATTCCAGGTGCCTTCTGGGAGAAGCGAAGTCTCCCTAAGCTAGAAGATCGTTGGGTACAGCCGGGACCAGCTGCTTCGAAAGCATCACCAAACCAGGGATTCAAGCTTCAGGAGGCTAATTTGCATATTCCAGGTGCCTTCTGGGAGAAGCGAAGTCTCCCTAAGCTAGAAGATCGTTGGGTACAGCCGGGACCAGCTGCTTCGAAAGCATCACCAAACCAGGGATTCAAGCTTCAGGAGGCTAATTTGCATATTCCAGGTGCCTTCTGGGAGAAGCGAAGTCTCCCTAAGCTAGAAGATCGTTGGGTACAGCCGGGACCAGCTGCTTCGAAAGCATCAGCAAACCAGGGATTCAAGCTTCAGGAGGCTAATTTGCATATTCCAGGTGCCTTCTGGGAGAAGCGAAGTCTCCCTAAGCTAGAAGATCGTTGGGTACAGCCGGGACCAGCTGCTTCGAAAGCATCAGCAAACCAGGGATTCAAGCTTCAGGAGGCTAATTTGCATATTCCAGGTGCCTTCTGGGAGAAGCGAAGTCTCCCTAAGCTAGAAGATCGTTGGGTACAGCCGGGACCAGCTGCTTCGAAAGCATCAGCAAACCAGGGATTCAAGCTTCAGGAGGCTAATTTGCATATTCCAGGTGCCTTCTGGGAGAAGCGAAGTCTCCCTAAGCTAGAAGATCGTTGGGTACAGCCGGGACCAGCTGCTTCGAAAGCATCAGCAAACCAGGGATTCAAGCTTCAGGAGGCTAATTTGCATATTCCAGCTGCCTTCTGGGAGAAGCGAAGTCTCCCTAAGCTAGAAGATCGTTGGGTACAGCCGGGACCAGCTGCTTCGAAAGCATCAGCAAACCAGGGATTCAAGCTTCAGGAGGCTAATTTGCATATTCCAGGTGCCTTCTGGGAGAAGCGAAGTCTCCCTAAGCTAGAAGATCGTTGGGTACAGCCGGGACCAGCTGCTTCGAAAGCATCAGCAAACCAGGGATTCAAGCTTCAGGAGGCTAATTTGCATATTCCAGGTGCCTTCTGGGAGAAGCGAAGTCTCCCTAAGCTAGAAGATCGTTGGGTACAGCCGGGACCAGCTGCTTCGAAAGCATCACCAAACCAGGGATTCAAGCTTCAGGAGGCTAATTTGCATATTCCAGGTGCCTTCTGGGAGAAGCGAAGTCTCCCTAAGCTAGAAGATCGTTGGGTACAGCCGGGACCAGCTGCTTCGAAAGCATCACCAAACCAGGGATTCAAGCTTCAGGAGGCTAATTTGCATATTCCAGGTGCCTTCTGGGAGAAGCGAAGTCTCCCTAAGCTAGAAGATCGTTGGGTACAGCCGGGACCAGCTGCTTCGAAAGCATCAGCAAACCAGGGATTCAAGCTTCAGGAGGCTAATTTGCATATTCCAGGTGCCTTCTGGGAGAAGCGAAGTCTCCCTAAGCTAGAAGATCGTTGGGTACAGCCGGGACCAGCTGCTTCGAAAGCATCAGCAAACCAGGGATTCAAGCTTCAGGAGGCTAATTTGCATATTCCAGGTGCCTTCTGGGAGAAGCGAAGTCTCCCTAAGCTAGAAGATCGTTGGGTACAGCCGGGACCAGCTGCTTCGAAAGCATCAGCAAACCAGGGATTCAAGCTTCAGGAGGCTAATTTGCATATTCCAGGTGCCTTCTGGGAGAAGCGAAGTCTCCCTAAGCTAGAAGATCGTTGGGTACAGCCGGGACCAGCTGCTTCGAAAGCATCAGCAAACCAGGGATTCAAGCTTCAGGAGGCTAATTTGCATATTCCAGGTGCCTTCTGGGAGAAGCGAAGTCTCCCTAAGCTAGAAGATCGTTGGGTACAGCCGGGACCAGCTGCTTCGAAAGCATCACCAAACCAGGGATTCAAGCTTCAGGAGGCTAATTTGCATATTCCAGGTGCCTTCTGGGAGAAGCGAAGTCTCCCTAAGCTAGAAGATCGTTGGGTACAGCCGGGACCAGCTGCTTCGAAAGCATCACCAAACCAGGGATTCAAGCTTCAGGAGGCTAATTTGCATATTCCAGGTGCCTTCTGGGAGAAGCGAAGTCTCCCTAAGCTAGAAGATCGTTGGGTACAGCCGGGACCAGCTGCTTCGAAAGCATCACCAAACCAGGGATTCAAGCTTCAGGAGGCTAATTTGCATATTCCAGGTGCCTTCTGGGAGAAGCGAAGTCTCCCTAAGCTAGAAGATCGTTGGGTACAGCCGGGACCAGCTGCTTCGAAAGCATCACCAAACCAGGGATTCAAGCTTCAGGAGGCTAATTTGCATATTCCAGGTGCCTTCTGGGAGAAGCGAAGTCTCCCTAAGCTAGAAGATCGTTGGGTACAGCCGGGACCAGCTGCTTCGAAAGCATCACCAAACCAGGGATTCAAGCTTCAGGAGGCTAATTTGCATATTCCAGGTGCCTTCTGGGAGAAGCGAAGTCTCCCTAAGCTAGAAGATCGTTGGGTACAGCCGGGACCAGCTGCTTCGAAAGCATCACCAAACCAGGGATTCAAGCTTCAGGAGGCTAATTTGCATATTCCAGGTGCCTTCTGGGAGAAGCGAAGTCTCCCTAAGCTAGAAGATCGTTGGGTACAGCCGGGACCAGCTGCTTCGAAAGCATCACCAAACCAGGGATTCAAGCTTCAGGAGGCTAATTTGCATATTCCAGGTGCCTTCTGGGAGAAGCGAAGTCTCCCTAAGCTAGAAGATCGTTGGGTACAGCCGGGACCAGCTGCTTCGAAAGCATCACCAAACCAGGGATTCAAGCTTCAGGAGGCTAATTTGCATATTCCAGGTGCCTTCTGGGAGAAGCGAAGTCTCCCTAAGCTAGAAGATCGTTGGGTACAGCCGGGACCAGCTGCTTCGAAAGCATCACCAAACCAGGGATTCAAGCTTCAGGAGGCTAATTTGCATATTCCAGGTGCCTTCTGGGAGAAGCGAAGTCTCCCTAAGCTAGAAGATCGTTGGGTACAGCCGGGACCAGCTGCTTCGAAAGCATCACCAAACCAGGGATTCAAGCTTCAGGAGGCTAATTTGCATATTCCAGGTGCCTTCTGGGAGAAGCGAAGTCTCCCTAAGCTAGAAGATCGTTGGGTACAGCCGGGACCAGCTGCTTCGAAAGCATCACCAAACCAGGGATTCAAGCTTCAGGAGGCTAATTTGCATATTCCAGGTGCCTTCTGGGAGAAGCGAAGTCTCCCTAAGCTAGAAGATCGTTGGGTACAGCCGGGACCAGCTGCTTCGAAAGCATCACCAAACCAGGGATTCAAGCTTCAGGAGGCTAATTTGCATATTCCAGGTGCCTTCTGGGAGAAGCGAAGTCTCCCTAAGCTAGAAGATCGTTGGGTACAGCCGGGACCAGCTGCTTCGAAAGCATCACCAAACCAGGGATTCAAGCTTCAGGAGGCTAATTTGCATATTCCAGGTGCCTTCTGGGAGAAGCGAAGTCTCCCTAAGCTAGAAGATCGTTGGGTACAGCCGGGACCAGCTGCTTCGAAAGCATCACCAAACCAGGGATTCAAGCTTCAGGAGGCTAATTTGCATATTCCAGGTGCCTTCTGGGAGAAGCGAAGTCTCCCTAAGCTAGAAGATCGTTGGGTACAGCCGGGACCAGCTGCTTCGAAAGCATCACCAAACCAGGGATTCAAGCTTCAGGAGGCTAATTTGCATATTCCAGGTGCCTTCTGGGAGAAGCGAAGTCTCCCTAAGCTAGAAGATCGTTGGGTACAGCCGGGACCAGCTGCTTCGAAAGCATCACCAAACCAGGGATTCAAGCTTCAGGAGGCTAATTTGCATATTCCAGGTGCCTTCTGGGAGAAGCGAAGTCTCCCTAAGCTAGAAGATCGTTGGGTACAGCCGGGACCAGCTGCTTCGAAAGCATCACCAAACCAGGGATTCAAGCTTCAGGAGGCTAATTTGCATATTCCAGGTGCCTTCTGGGAGAAGCGAAGTCTCCCTAAGCTAGAAGATCGTTGGGTACAGCCGGGACCAGCTGCTTCGAAAGCATCACCAAACCAGGGATTCAAGCTTCAGGAGGCTAATTTGCATATTCCAGGTGCCTTCTGGGAGAAGCGAAGTCTCCCTAAGCTAGAAGATCGTTGGGTACAGCCGGGACCAGCTGCTTCGAAAGCATCACCAAACCAGGGATTCAAGCTTCAGGAGGCTAATTTGCATATTCCAGGTGCCTTCTGGGAGAAGCGAAGTCTCCCTAAGCTAGAAGATCGTTGGGTACAGCCGGGACCAGCTGCTTCGAAAGCATCACCAAACCAGGGATTCAAGCTTCAGGAGGCTAATTTGCATATTCCAGGTGCCTTCTGGGAGAAGCGAAGTCTCCCTAAGCTAGAAGATCGTTGGGTACAGCCGGGACCAGCTGCTTCGAAAGCATCACCAAACCAGGGATTCAAGCTTCAGGAGGCTAATTTGCATATTCCAGGTGCCTTCTGGGAGAAGCGAAGTCTCCCTAAGCTAGAAGATCGTTGGGTACAGCCGGGACCAGCTGCTTCGAAAGCATCACCAAACCAGGGATTCAAGCTTCAGGAGGCTAATTTGCATATTCCAGGTGCCTTCTGGGAGAAGCGAAGTCTCCCTAAGCTAGAAGATCGTTGGGTACAGCCGGGACCAGCTGCTTCGAAAGCATCACCAAACCAGGGATTCAAGCTTCAGGAGGCTAATTTGCATATTCCAGGTGCCTTCTGGGAGAAGCGAAGTCTCCCTAAGCTAGAAGATCGTTGGGTACAGCCGGGACCAGCTGCTTCGAAAGCATCACCAAACCAGGGATTCAAGCTTCAGGAGGCTAATTTGCATATTCCAGGTGCCTTCTGGGAGAAGCGAAGTCTCCCTAAGCTAGAAGATCGTTGGGTACAGCCGGGACCAGCTGCTTCGAAAGCATCACCAAACCAGGGATTCAAGCTTCAGGAGGCTAATTTGCATATTCCAGGTGCCTTCTGGGAGAAGCGAAGTCTCCCTAAGCTAGAAGATCGTTGGGTACAGCCGGGACCAGCTGCTTCGAAAGCATCACCAAACCAGGGATTCAAGCTTCAGGAGGCTAATTTGCATATTCCAGGTGCCTTCTGGGAGAAGCGAAGTCTCCCTAAGCTAGAAGATCGTTGGGTACAGCCGGGACCAGCTGCTTCGAAAGCATCACCAAACCAGGGATTCAAGCTTCAGGAGGCTAATTTGCATATTCCAGGTGCCTTCTGGGAGAAGCGAAGTCTCCCTAAGCTAGAAGATCGTTGGGTACAGCCGGGACCAGCTGCTTCGAAAGCATCACCAAACCAGGGATTCAAGCTTCAGGAGGCTAATTTGCATATTCCAGGTGCCTTCTGGGAGAAGCGAAGTCTCCCTAAGCTAGAAGATCGTTGGGTACAGCCGGGACCAGCTGCTTCGAAAGCATCACCAAACCAGGGATTCAAGCTTCAGGAGGCTAATTTGCATATTCCAGGTGCCTTCTGGGAGAAGCGAAGTCTCCCTAAGCTAGAAGATCGTTGGGTACAGCCGGGACCAGCTGCTTCGAAAGCATCACCAAACCAGGGATTCAAGCTTCAGGAGGCTAATTTGCATATTCCAGGTGCCTTCTGGGAGAAGCGAAGTCTCCCTAAGCTAGAAGATCGTTGGGTACAGCCGGGACCAGCTGCTTCGAAAGCATCACCAAACCAGGGATTCAAGCTTCAGGAGGCTAATTTGCATATTCCAGGTGCCTTCTGGGAGAAGCGAAGTCTCCCTAAGCTAGAAGATCGTTGGGTACAGCCGGGACCAGCTGCTTCGAAAGCATCACCAAACCAGGGATTCAAGCTTCAGGAGGCTAATTTGCATATTCCAGGTGCCTTCTGGGAGAAGCGAAGTCTCCCTAAGCTAGAAGATCGTTGGGTACAGCCGGGACCAGCTGCTTCGAAAGCATCACCAAACCAGGGATTCAAGCTTCAGGAGGCTAATTTGCATATTCCAGGTGCCTTCTGGGAGAAGCGAAGTCTCCCTAAGCTAGAAGATCGTTGGGTACAGCCGGGACCAGCTGCTTCGAAAGCATCACCAAACCAGGGATTCAAGCTTCAGGAGGCTAATTTGCATATTCCAGGTGCCTTCTGGGAGAAGCGAAGTCTCCCTAAGCTAGAAGATCGTTGGGTACAGCCGGGACCAGCTGCTTCGAAAGCATCACCAAACCAGGGATTCAAGCTTCAGGAGGCTAATTTGCATATTCCAGGTGCCTTCTGGGAGAAGCGAAGTCTCCCTAAGCTAGAAGATCGTTGGGTACAGCCGGGACCAGCTGCTTCGAAAGCATCACCAAACCAGGGATTCAAGCTTCAGGAGGCTAATTTGCATATTCCAGGTGCCTTCTGGGAGAAGCGAAGTCTCCCTAAGCTAGAAGATCGTTGGGTACAGCCGGGACCAGCTGCTTCGAAAGCATCACCAAACCAGGGATTCAAGCTTCAGGAGGCTAATTTGCATATTCCAGGTGCCTTCTGGGAGAAGCGAAGTCTCCCTAAGCTAGAAGATCGTTGGGTACAGCCGGGACCAGCTGCTTCGAAAGCATCACCAAACCAGGGATTCAAGCTTCAGGAGGCTAATTTGCATATTCCAGGTGCCTTCTGGGAGAAGCGAAGTCTCCCTAAGCTAGAAGATCGTTGGGTACAGCCGGGACCAGCTGCTTCGAAAGCATCACCAAACCAGGGATTCAAGCTTCAGGAGGCTAATTTGCATATTCCAGGTGCCTTCTGGGAGAAGCGAAGTCTCCCTAAGCTAGAAGATCGTTGGGTACAGCCGGGACCAGCTGCTTCGAAAGCATCACCAAACCAGGGATTCAAGCTTCAGGAGGCTAATTTGCATATTCCAGGTGCCTTCTGGGAGAAGCGAAGTCTCCCTAAGCTAGAAGATCGTTGGGTACAGCCGGGACCAGCTGCTTCGAAAGCATCACCAAACCAGGGATTCAAGCTTCAGGAGGCTAATTTGCATATTCCAGGTGCCTTCTGGGAGAAGCGAAGTCTCCCTAAGCTAGAAGATCGTTGGGTACAGCCGGGACCAGCTGCTTCGAAAGCATCACCAAACCAGGGATTCAAGCTTCAGGAGGCTAATTTGCATATTCCAGGTGCCTTCTGGGAGAAGCGAAGTCTCCCTAAGCTAGAAGATCGTTGGGTACAGCCGGGACCAGCTGCTTCGAAAGCATCACCAAACCAGGGATTCAAGCTTCAGGAGGCTAATTTGCATATTCCAGGTGCCTTCTGGGAGAAGCGAAGTCTCCCTAAGCTAGAAGATCGTTGGGTACAGCCGGGACCAGCTGCTTCGAAAGCATCACCAAACCAGGGATTCAAGCTTCAGGAGGCTAATTTGCATATTCCAGGTGCCTTCTGGGAGAAGCGAAGTCTCCCTAAGCTAGAAGATCGTTGGGTACAGCCGGGACCAGCTGCTTCGAAAGCATCACCAAACCAGGGATTCAAGCTTCAGGAGGCTAATTTGCATATTCCAGGTGCCTTCTGGGAGAAGCGAAGTCTCCCTAAGCTAGAAGATCGTTGGGTACAGCCGGGACCAGCTGCTTCGAAAGCATCACCAAACCAGGGATTCAAGCTTCAGGAGGCTAATTTGCATATTCCAGGTGCCTTCTGGGAGAAGCGAAGTCTCCCTAAGCTAGAAGATCGTTGGGTACAGCCGGGACCAGCTGCTTCGAAAGCATCACCAAACCAGGGATTCAAGCTTCAGGAGGCTAATTTGCATATTCCAGGTGCCTTCTGGGAGAAGCGAAGTCTCCCTAAGCTAGAAGATCGTTGGGTACAGCCGGGACCAGCTGCTTCGAAAGCATCACCAAACCAGGGATTCAAGCTTCAGGAGGCTAATTTGCATATTCCAGGTGCCTTCTGGGAGAAGCGAAGTCTCCCTAAGCTAGAAGATCGTTGGGTACAGCCGGGACCAGCTGCTTCGAAAGCATCACCAAACCAGGGATTCAAGCTTCAGGAGGCTAATTTGCATATTCCAGGTGCCTTCTGGGAGAAGCGAAGTCTCCCTAAGCTAGAAGATCGTTGGGTACAGCCGGGACCAGCTGCTTCGAAAGCATCACCAAACCAGGGATTCAAGCTTCAGGAGGCTAATTTGCATATTCCAGGTGCCTTCTGGGAGAAGCGAAGTCTCCCTAAGCTAGAAGATCGTTGGGTACAGCCGGGACCAGCTGCTTCGAAAGCATCACCAAACCAGGGATTCAAGCTTCAGGAGGCTAATTTGCATATTCCAGGTGCCTTCTGGGAGAAGCGAAGTCTCCCTAAGCTAGAAGATCGTTGGGTACAGCCGGGACCAGCTGCTTCGAAAGCATCACCAAACCAGGGATTCAAGCTTCAGGAGGCTAATTTGCATATTCCAGGTGCCTTCTGGGAGAAGCGAAGTCTCCCTAAGCTAGAAGATCGTTGGGTACAGCCGGGACCAGCTGCTTCGAAAGCATCACCAAACCAGGGATTCAAGCTTCAGGAGGCTAATTTGCATATTCCAGGTGCCTTCTGGGAGAAGCGAAGTCTCCCTAAGCTAGAAGATCGTTGGGTACAGCCGGGACCAGCTGCTTCGAAAGCATCACCAAACCAGGGATTCAAGCTTCAGGAGGCTAATTTGCATATTCCAGGTGCCTTCTGGGAGAAGCGAAGTCTCCCTAAGCTAGAAGATCGTTGGGTACAGCCGGGACCAGCTGCTTCGAAAGCATCACCAAACCAGGGATTCAAGCTTCAGGAGGCTAATTTGCATATTCCAGGTGCCTTCTGGGAGAAGCGAAGTCTCCCTAAGCTAGAAGATCGTTGGGTACAGCCGGGACCAGCTGCTTCGAAAGCATCACCAAACCAGGGATTCAAGCTTCAGGAGGCTAATTTGCATATTCCAGGTGCCTTCTGGGAGAAGCGAAGTCTCCCTAAGCTAGAAGATCGTTGGGTACAGCCGGGACCAGCTGCTTCGAAAGCATCACCAAACCAGGGATTCAAGCTTCAGGAGGCTAATTTGCATATTCCAGGTGCCTTCTGGGAGAAGCGAAGTCTCCCTAAGCTAGAAGATCGTTGGGTACAGCCGGGACCAGCTGCTTCGAAAGCATCACCAAACCAGGGATTCAAGCTTCAGGAGGCTAATTTGCATATTCCAGGTGCCTTCTGGGAGAAGCGAAGTCTCCCTAAGCTAGAAGATCGTTGGGTACAGCCGGGACCAGCTGCTTCGAAAGCATCACCAAACCAGGGATTCAAGCTTCAGGAGGCTAATTTGCATATTCCAGGTGCCTTCTGGGAGAAGCGAAGTCTCCCTAAGCTAGAAGATCGTTGGGTACAGCCGGGACCAGCTGCTTCGAAAGCATCACCAAACCAGGGATTCAAGCTTCAGGAGGCTAATTTGCATATTCCAGGTGCCTTCTGGGAGAAGCGAAGTCTCCCTAAGCTAGAAGATCGTTGGGTACAGCCGGGACCAGCTGCTTCGAAAGCATCACCAAACCAGGGATTCAAGCTTCAGGAGGCTAATTTGCATATTCCAGGTGCCTTCTGGGAGAAGCGAAGTCTCCCTAAGCTAGAAGATCGTTGGGTACAGCCGGGACCAGCTGCTTCGAAAGCATCACCAAACCAGGGATTCAAGCTTCAGGAGGCTAATTTGCATATTCCAGGTGCCTTCTGGGAGAAGCGAAGTCTCCCTAAGCTAGAAGATCGTTGGGTACAGCCGGGACCAGCTGCTTCGAAAGCATCACCAAACCAGGGATTCAAGCTTCAGGAGGCTAATTTGCATATTCCAGGTGCCTTCTGGGAGAAGCGAAGTCTCCCTAAGCTAGAAGATCGTTGGGTACAGCCGGGACCAGCTGCTTCGAAAGCATCACCAAACCAGGGATTCAAGCTTCAGGAGGCTAATTTGCATATTCCAGGTGCCTTCTGGGAGAAGCGAAGTCTCCCTAAGCTAGAAGATCGTTGGGTACAGCCGGGACCAGCTGCTTCGAAAGCATCACCAAACCAGGGATTCAAGCTTCAGGAGGCTAATTTGCATATTCCAGGTGCCTTCTGGGAGAAGCGAAGTCTCCCTAAGCTAGAAGATCGTTGGGTACAGCCGGGACCAGCTGCTTCGAAAGCATCACCAAACCAGGGATTCAAGCTTCAGGAGGCTAATTTGCATATTCCAGGTGCCTTCTGGGAGAAGCGAAGTCTCCCTAAGCTAGAAGATCGTTGGGTACAGCCGGGACCAGCTGCTTCGAAAGCATCACCAAACCAGGGATTCAAGCTTCAGGAGGCTAATTTGCATATTCCAGGTGCCTTCTGGGAGAAGCGAAGTCTCCCTAAGCTAGAAGATCGTTGGGTACAGCCGGGACCAGCTGCTTCGAAAGCATCACCAAACCAGGGATTCAAGCTTCAGGAGGCTAATTTGCATATTCCAGGTGCCTTCTGGGAGAAGCGAAGTCTCCCTAAGCTAGAAGATCGTTGGGTACAGCCGGGACCAGCTGCTTCGAAAGCATCACCAAACCAGGGATTCAAGCTTCAGGAGGCTAATTTGCATATTCCAGGTGCCTTCTGGGAGAAGCGAAGTCTCCCTAAGCTAGAAGATCGTTGGGTACAGCCGGGACCAGCTGCTTCGAAAGCATCACCAAACCAGGGATTCAAGCTTCAGGAGGCTAATTTGCATATTCCAGGTGCCTTCTGGGAGAAGCGAAGTCTCCCTAAGCTAGAAGATCGTTGGGTACAGCCGGGACCAGCTGCTTCGAAAGCATCACCAAACCAGGGATTCAAGCTTCAGGAGGCTAATTTGCATATTCCAGGTGCCTTCTGGGAGAAGCGAAGTCTCCCTAAGCTAGAAGATCGTTGGGTACAGCCGGGACCAGCTGCTTCGAAAGCATCACCAAACCAGGGATTCAAGCTTCAGGAGGCTAATTTGCATATTCCAGGTGCCTTCTGGGAGAAGCGAAGTCTCCCTAAGCTAGAAGATCGTTGGGTACAGCCGGGACCAGCTGCTTCGAAAGCATCACCAAACCAGGGATTCAAGCTTCAGGAGGCTAATTTGCATATTCCAGGTGCCTTCTGGGAGAAGCGAAGTCTCCCTAAGCTAGAAGATCGTTGGGTACAGCCGGGACCAGCTGCTTCGAAAGCATCACCAAACCAGGGATTCAAGCTTCAGGAGGCTAATTTGCATATTCCAGGTGCCTTCTGGGAGAAGCGAAGTCTCCCTAAGCTAGAAGATCGTTGGGTACAGCCGGGACCAGCTGCTTCGAAAGCATCACCAAACCAGGGATTCAAGCTTCAGGAGGCTAATTTGCATATTCCAGGTGCCTTCTGGGAGAAGCGAAGTCTCCCTAAGCTAGAAGATCGTTGGGTACAGCCGGGACCAGCTGCTTCGAAAGCATCACCAAACCAGGGATTCAAGCTTCAGGAGGCTAATTTGCATATTCCAGGTGCCTTCCTGGGAGAAGCGAAGTCTCCCTAAGCTAGAAGATCGTTGGGTACAGCCGGGACCAGCTGCTTCGAAAGCATCACCAAACCAGGATTCAAGCTTCAGGAGGCTAATTTGCATATTCCAGGTGCCTTCTGGGAGAAGCGAAGTCTCCCTAAGCTAG